>NW_026521853.1:0-1411157 GCF_021234435.1 Artibeus jamaicensis
AACGGATGAAGGGGGGATGGGACAGGAGGCGCGAAGAATGGCAGCAAGACAAAGGATTCTGATCAAGCTGCAAATTTTATTTCAAAATGGAGGGAGTTATATAGAGGAGGGTAGTAGGGGAAACGCAGTGGATAGGGGGGCTTCAAGGCGTGCTCTAGCCTACGATTGGGCGGGGGCGCACGGTGGGCGCATGACCAAGGCACTGATTGGTGTGCTACCTGCATGTCCAGGAGGGGGGTTTTTATGGCTCCTGACTGCAGCATCCTGCCATTCAAGGCGTATCTCTCAGGTCTGATTGTACCAGCCTGTGTCAGGCTTATCCCAGCCCCCAACATCTCCTCCCTTATTTTTATTTTTAAGGTGAGGAGTGGACATTAACCGGCTAGGGGAGGCAGAGGTCTGGCTCCTCCGGAGCTCGTCCTGAGCTCTGAAGCGCCCTTTTCGGAGGAGAGGGTTGGGGCGCTGACCTCTATGCAAGCCGACTTGCCTCTCAGGAGACATGGCAGGGCCACCTTCGGGGTAGCTTCTCCTTGCGATGCTTTGCTCTGCACCTAGCGGTATCCATTACAATTCATATGTAAAGTATAATGCCAAGAGTTATACTGTTCCCGTAGGAGGTGGGGGTGTAAAAGGGAGTTTATGCGCGGGGACATTCTCGGAGAAAACGCTGCGAGTCAGCGCCAGGTTCATTCATTTCTAGCTGGTGATAATGTATCTGGATAGGCTTGCCAAGAAGGGAGTTAAGTTGGTCTCGGATGAGGTTTGTGGTGCGCCTGAGAACCCAGGGAGCAAAGGTCAGGAAAAGAATGATAGCTATTAAAGGCCCGAGGAGAGGGAGAAGAAAGGGGAGCAGTCCGTTGAAGGCTGTAAGGAAAGGGCTCTCAGTCAGAGCTTTTCGCCGTTTTTCCAGGTCTTCTTGAAGGGTCTTGATCTTGTCCCGTACGATGCCTGACTTGTTGGCATAAAAGCAGCATCGTTCCTGTAAAGCTAAACAGATACCTCCCTGCTCTGCTGTGAGTAAGTCTAGACCTCGTCTATTCTGTAGGACTACTTCTGCTAGGGAATCTAATTGGTCTTGAATGTCAGTAATAGTATTTGATAAGGCTTGTACATCATCGACAAGTTGTTTGGAAAGTTTTGTATAGGAGTGAATTGCGACTCCTAATCCTGTAGTTCCGGTAGCTACTGCTCCAGAGACTCCTAGACCAACAAGCAGGGGAATAACAGCTAAGGCTCTTTTGTGTCGTCCTGCGAAGTGGTCAAAAGCAGGGACGGGGACAGGTTCATCTCCTGGGATGATGTCTATGTCAGGTAATAAGGCAGCTAAGGCACATAGCCCTGTCCAATTGGCGGGCAAGGCGGTGAAAGCTAGATTATTACCACACACGAATGCTCGCCCTGGGCCAGGACAGAGGGATGTACTGTAATTAAGCGTGTGGCTACAATTGGTAAAGCTGGCGAAACCAACAGAAATATCAAAAGAATTATTTTGTGAACTTTTATAGATACAAGGGGAGGAGTCAAAGAGCATAGGCTGAACTCTAAAGGGTATGCTGAGGGTGCAGTTTTGTTCGGTGATATTCAGGGCTGATATGTTGGTGGAGACAGCTAGAGGCATAGGGGTGCCTTGGCTTAAGCATAACCAGCAATCTTGGGCTAGCGTAGGGTTAGAAATATTTAGCGCCCGATGGGTGGCTGTCAAAATGTCTGTCGTTTGGGTATCTAGATCTACTCCTCGTGACTTGGGAAGAGCTAGAGGGTGATGGGTGAGTTTAGGGAATTGATTTTCAATGAGCTGCTCTATTTGGTTCTGGACGGTGAGTTCTCTTATAATATCTTGAGGCCCACCTCCATCAGAAGTGTGAATAGGGGGAATTTGTTCCCAGCACACTGACTGTCCTACAGTGCCTTGGCAGCCGGCTTGTAAGTATTTGGTAGAACTAAGGCCAACGGGTGATGAGTTATCTCCCCAGTCCCCTATGTTTGCAGCATTTTTCGTTTTTTGGAGTATGGCAGTAAAATATGCCTTATTGCCAAGGGTACACTCTTGAACCTTATTGTAGCAAGAAGAGTGCATTGTTGAATAAAAGGTGGTGCATGGGCATGGTCCTGGCTTTCCATTAATGGCAGGTATGATAGGGGGCTTAGGTACGCAGGTCCATGTGGGTTTGGACATCCCCCCTGTTACTGTGGGTGAATAAGCTAGGTAAGCTGTTTTCGTGTTGCAGTCTACTGCCCGAGTGTAAGACGAGGGGATGGCACGGTCGGTAGTAGTTCCTCCACGGCACTCACACGGTGGCCCAAAGAGGACGTGGTAAATATTGCCAGGCGGCGCTTGAAGCCCTCCATATGTCCTTGGGTGTAAGAGTGCTTGTAGTAGCAGGAAGAAGAGCCATTGGGAGAACATATTTTACCTGAAATAGAAAGAAGAGAAAATCTCCTCAGGGCATATTATTATTCCCTGGGATTTGATTAGGTTTAACTGGTGGGGTGGGGCGATGATTGACATGTTTTATTAGCCTTTCGGGGAGCCATCGTGGGCCACCTTCTTTTTGATCATAAATGCAGGCTGAGCCTCTCCCCCATATGAGAACGGGGTCTGGGCCTTTCCAGGCGTGAGTGAGGGGGTCGCGCCACATGACTGTGGCTTGTCGTGATGCGGTCTGTGGGTGCCAGTGGCGGTCGGCTGCCGAGCGGCCCTGTATGTCTAGTGTAAGGAAATTAAGTTGAAAGAGGGCATGATTTAGAAGATTCCGAGGTTGTTGTTTTGAAAATCCAAGAGGAGAGTGTGTTAGGCGATTAATGGCATTCTTTAAAGTTTGGTGGGCCCGCTCTACTATACCTTGTCCTTGAGGATTATAAGGGATTCCAGTAATATGCTTAATTTGGAGTTGTTGGCAAAAGGTTTGGAAGTTTTTTCCTGTATAGCCAGGGCCATTATCTGTTTTAATGGTGTGGGGCTTGCCCAAGGTGGAAAAGCAGTGAATCATATGAGAGATTACATTTTTTTGACGCTTCCCCTGTTTGGGGTGTGGCAGCTATAAATCCACTAAAAGTATCAACTGTAACATGAATAAATTTTTGCTTCCCAAAGGCGGCGAAGTGGGTAATATCCATTTGCCATATAGCATTGGGTATAAGGCCACGGGGATTAACGCCTAAATGAGGCACAGGTGCTGAGGTTATACAATGAGGACAAGCTTTAACGATGTCCCTAGCTTGGTCTCTAGTGATTTTATAAAGAAGGCGAAGGGTATGGGCACTTAAATGGTGCAAGGTATGGGCTTGCGTGGCCTCAGTAACTGGGTCTGTAAGAATAGGGCAGATGGCCTGTGTGGCAGCGTCAGCCAGGGCGTTGCCTTCTGTTAGGGGCCCAGGAAGGTCAAGGTGAGCACGAAGATGTCCAATATAGAAAGGGTGTTGTCTTTGTAAGATAAGGTTTTGTAGTTTGGTGAATAAAGGGGTGGCATTAGTGGAGGGTTTGATGAAGGGAACTGTTTCTAGTAGAGGGACTGACTGAGCTATATAGGCGCTGTCAGTATAGAGGTTGAACGGTTGGTTGGCAAGCGAGGTAAAAACTTCAAGTATGGCAAACAGTTCTACGAGCTGAGCAGAGGAGTAAGGAGATTTAACTGTAAAAGTCTGTTTGTTAATGATATAGGCAGCCGTGCCGTTTGAAGATCCGTCGGTAAAGACGAGGGTGGCTTTAGGAATTGGAGCTGCTTTGGTGAGTTTAGAAAAGATGAATTGATGAGTTTTGGCAAATTGAACGAGGGGATCACTGGGGTAGTGACTATCAAGATTCCCTGTAAAGGAGGATAATGCTATAGCCCATTCATCAGAGGTCTGTAAAAGCCAACTTGTTTGGTCCTGTGTATAAGGAGTGATTATTGAATCAGGGTCTTTACCAAATAGTTGGCGGCTAGTGGATCGCCCTTTAATAATTAGAGTGGCAAGAAGGGAGGGATAAGTGAATAATACTCGTGAGGGGGAAGCCGGTAGGTGGATCCAAAGAAGGGGGTGGCCATTTTTTGTGAGGTCTGTGGTTTTCGATTGCCAGAAAACTCCAGTGGGTGTATGGGCTGTAGGGAGTAATATGAATACTAGAGGTAGATTATAGGAAATTTGTTGAGTGCTTTGCCGCTGTATGGCTTCATTAATAATGGTTAAGGAATGTTCTGCTTCGGGGGTTAAGGCACGCGGAGATAGGGGATCTGAGTCTCCTTTCAGAATGTTATTGAGTGGGAGGAGCGCTTCTGTGGGCAGTTTTAAGTATGGCCGGAGCCACTGAATGTCTCCAAGAAGCTTTTGAAAGTCGTTGAGTGTTTTTAAATGATCAGTTCTGAGGGATATTCGGGGGGTAAATACTTGTTGGTGACATAGTTCAAATCCTAGATAGGAATATGGATCAGATGTTTGCACTTTATCAGGGGCTATCTGTAGTCCCCGGTTGGCAAGGCATGCGATCATATGGGCGTGACAGGCTCTAGCGATGTCCCTGTCGGGGCAGGCTAAAAGGATATCGTCCATATAATGGAGGATATAGGCCTGGGGCCATTGCTTTCTGACTGGGGCGATGGCAGCAGCAACAAACTTTTGACACAAGGTGGGGCTGTTGGCCATGCCCTGAGGTAGTACTTTCCAATGGTAACGAGGCATAGGGCTTTGGAAATTGATTTGAGGAACGCTGAAGGCGAAGTAGGGTCTGTCTTCAGGGTGAAGAGGAATGGTAAAAAAGCAGTCTTTTAAATCTATGACAATTTTGTAATAATTGGCAGGAATGGCAACAGGTGACGGGAGACCAGGCTGTAGGGCTCCCACGGGGACCATAACTTTATTGACGGCTCTAAGATCTTGTAAAAGACGCCATTTTCCAGATTTCTTTTCGATGATGAAAATAGGGGTATTCCAAGGGGAGTTGGAAGGCTCAATGTGCCCTGCCGCAAGCTGTTCCTGCACTAACGTAATAGCAGCAAGGGTTTTTTCCTGAGTAAGGGGCCATTGATCAACCCATAGAGGTTCAGCGGATTTCCATAATATTTTATCTGCATGGGGTGCAGGACTGTCAATGGCCGCTAGGGTAAATTTTGGGTATATCCTAGACCTGTCTTATTAAGCTTTGGATTAATAGAAATGGGTCGAGTGATGCCTTGATGGTTTTTTCCTAGCCCCTGGCCGGGTATGAATCCCTGGTTTAGCATTTGAGCCATGGCAATATCACTGGGGCTACATAAGACTACTCTCATTTGGGCGAGAATATCTCTCCCCCATAGGTTAACAGGCAAGTGAGGTAGTATATACGGGGTCACGAGGCCCTGGTTTCCTTCATTATCTTCCCATTTAAGGGTTTTAGAGCTCTGTTGTGGATTGGTAGACTGTCCTATGCCACGCAAATGTGTGGCAGCTATGGTTAAGGGCCAGTTTCGAGGCCATTGAGACTCGGAAATAACAGTGGCATCAGCTCCTGTGTCAATAACACCTGAAAAAGTTTTACCATTAATTTTGAGTTCGAGTAAGGGACGGCCCTCAGTGACCTGTTGTACCCAATACGTATCTGAAGAGCCGGGGGGGCTTGACCCTCGAAAGGGTTTTTGAAAATTAGAATTAAGATGTTGAAGGGGGGAGGATGATTATTTGGGCTAATCTAGTTTCTTTGGGGATGGTAATTAAATCTGAAGTGGTGGAGAGGATAATTTGGATTTGTCCTTCGAAATCATTATCTAGAATGCCAGGGAGGACTTGTATCCCTCGAAGGGTGGAACTAACTCGGCCGAAAATAAGCCCGAAAGTGTTAGGCGGTAGGGGCCCGAAAACGCCGGTAGGGACTATTAGGGGGCTATTATCTGAGGTTAGTACTGTGTCGGTGGCGGCACAGAGGTCCAGTCCTGCGCCGCCTGCTGTGGCTCTCCACAGGTCTGTGACGTGGCGGCGTGATCGATTACCGGGAGCGCAGGGATCTGTGGGTGGAGCGATTGGGGGGTGAGCTGCGTAGCCCCGGAGCTCACACCCGGAATGGGGCCCTGGGGCTGGGCCCTGTTGGAGTTTCCCTGCCTTGGGGGGATGGGCTGTCCATAGATGTCTGTCTTAGATCTGCACTCTGAGGACCAGTGAAAACCTCTCCTACAGCGAGGGCATCTTGTGGCAGGGGCTCCTGGACTATTAGTATTAGGTCCTGTTGGGTTTTGGATCTGAATTTGAGTCTGATTCTGGCTCCTCTGGGGGCAGGCTCGGGAAAAATGTCCAGGTTGGTTACAGTTGTAACAAAGGCGATTAGGGGGGCGTGCCGGCTGTGGGGGGCATAAAATTTTGTAAGGCGGCGCCGATGGCAAGTCCGAAAGCATGGGCAGAGCCAATGCCGGAGCAGAGGCGAACATAGTCACAGAGCTCTCCTTGGCGATAGGGGCGGATGGCATTTTGGCAAGCGGGGTTGGCATTTTCATAAGCTAAGTGTTTAACGAAAGCGTTTTCACTTTCGCCCGCGCCAAAGAGCCTCTCAGCTAATTCCTGTAAACGGCTTATAAAATCACTGTATGGCTCATCTGGGCCTTGTCTTATTTTTGCAAGAGAAGTGGTTGCGGTGCCTTTTTGTGGAAGGCGCCTCCATGCTTTAAGACCCGCGGACTGGATTTGGGTTAAAAGTCCGGGGGGAAATTGAGCTTGTCTCTCATTGCTTTGATAGGGGGCGGAGCCAAGAAACTTAAGGACGGTCCAATTTTTAGAGGAGGATTTTCGCATATTGCGCCGGACAAACTGTTTAGCGGTGTCTTCATATTCGCTTTTCCAAAGAATAAAGTCACCTCCGCTCAGCGCCGCCTTTGCTAGAAAGAACCAATCATTGGGCGTGAGCCAGCGCTCACTAAGATTTTCAATTAGGGCAAGGGAAAAGGGAGCTGTGGGCCCGTAGTGTGTTACAGCAGCTTTGACTTTTTCTAGTGTTTTAAGACTAAGTTTTTTATACGTGTGAAAATAAGCTTGGGGGGTCGTAGTGTCTCTTGTACTGGGCTGTGCTTCGTCTATATCAGAAGGGGAGCTGTCAGAGTCTTCGGGGTCATCACTGTCAGGAGGGGGGTAGCTGCAGCCGCAGCTGAACTATCTACGTTCTCGGTCTTATCTGGGCGAGTCTGGGATCTAGTAACAGGGAATGCTAAAGTTTCGTGGGGAGGGGGGACCGATCGTAAGAGCGGAGAGTTCATTGGCAATGGTTTTAATATCTCGGATGAAAGAGAGGGTTTCCTGAAGGAAAGGCTTTGGAAACGGAGTGAGTGCGGCGGTGGCCGCCAGCGGCAAAGCAGTGGGTGCCTTGCACGCCGCGGGCGGAATGGGCGAAATGGCGGCGGCGGGTGCGCGAGGGGGACTGTAAGGAAGCGGTTTAAATGGCGGAAGGACTGCCGCTACGAGCGGCGGCCAGTCAGGATTATTGTAGCGAGCGGCCTCGTACTCTAACTCTGCCTGTTCAGAGGGGTTTAACTGGTCGCCGGGGTCCTGGGAATTGGGGGGTGGAGCAGAGGAATAGAACTCCTGAAGGGGAGGGTACAGAGAAGGGACTTGAGGGTCTGTATCTATTCGGATGGAAACAGAAGGACAGTTTGAAGGCGCTCGTGAGGGAGGTCGCGAAAGCGAGTCAGCACGAACGTCGGGAAGGCCGTGGACTGAGGGGGCTTTGGAGGGGGCCGGGGAGTGACTGCGGAGAATTTCTTGCCCTTCTTTGCAAAGGCGCTGTATGTCAGGGGAATTATTGTGGTTTTTAAGGATGTCTGTTATGAGATTATAATAGTTAAAGGCAGTTATAGGGATAGTCTCGGGGCCAAAAACCTTATAATAGTCATTTAGACAGTCGCCTACACGGCGCCAGACGCGGGAGTCAATGCTACCCTCCTGAGGAAACCATGGGCAGATTTTAAAAACGAAAGTGAAAAAGGAATTCAAATCTTTTTTACGAACTCTTATCTTGCGCACCTTGAGAGACTCTTTTAATTGAGCAACGAACAAAACATGTTGTGAGCATGCCTGTCCCACGGCTGGGTCTTACCTTTGAAATGCCGCTGTCGGGGAACGGGGTCCTCAGGGAATGCCGGGCGCGCGGCCGAGTAGCCGCGTGAGCCGGGCGAAACGCTGCGATCGAAGGGGACAGCGGTCCGCACAGGCGATCAGCGGGGCCCCACGTTGGGCGCCAGTCGCCTCGGCCCGCGAGGCAGTCAACGGGGTCCGCCGATATACCTGTAACGGATGAAGGGGGATGGGACAGGAGGCGCGAAGAATGGCAGCAAGACAAAGGATTCTGATCAAGCTGCAAATTTTATTTCAAAATGGAGGGAGTTATATAGAGGAGGGTAGTAGGGGAAGCGCAGTGGATAGGGGGGCTTCAAGGCGTGCTCTAGCCTACGATTGGGCGGGGGGTGCATGGTGGGCGCATGATCAAGGCACTGATTGGTGTGCTACCTGCATGTCCAGGAGGGGGGGTTTTTATGGCTCCTGACTGCAACATCCTGCCATTCAAGGCGTATCTCTCAGGCCTAATTGTACCAGCCTGTGTCAGGCTTATCCCAGCCCCCAACACTTTAGCATATGGCACAACTACAACAAAGAAACACAGTTTACTGATAATCTCAAACCTCATACTAAAGGTCAATGTATCTCAATTCTTCACTTTCTTTTATGGACTACATCATTTCCAGATTTTAAAGAATGTTAAATGATAAAGAAGAGAACAGAAATTTGAGAAAACAAAGCAAAGACCACATCTAGAATTGGATATGGCAGACATTTTGGAATTATTGGATAAGGCATCTGAAGTAGCTGAGATGAATATGCTAAGAGACCTAATGGAAAAAAGTAGACATCATGGAAAATATAAGACAGAGGTGAAAACTATAAGAAAAGGAAATGCTAAAAACTAACACAATATAACAGAAATAAAAACATTTGATGAATGAATCAGTAAACTGGGTATAATTAGGAAAATATTCAGTGAGCTAGAAGATATATCAATACCAACTTCTAAAATTTCAATGCAAAAATATAAAAAAATGGAAAATATGGACCAGAATAATCAAGAACAGGGGAAGAGTTCAAAAGTTTGAAATATATTAAAAATAAAAATACCAAAAAGAGAAGGTGAGAAAGAAAAATAAGAAATGTTTGAAGTAATAATGGCTGAGAATTTTACAAAATGAATGACAGACACCAAACCACAGATTCAGAAAATTCTAAACATAGTTAATTCATTTTCTAGCTGCTTATTTAACATGTAATTTTATTGCAAGTCCATTGTGGTAAAATATTAGTATAACTCTCTCACTAAACTTGGAGAGGGGATGAGCAACTACAAGGACACTAAAACATAGGTGACCTTGTTACCTTCAGCCTCATACTTATATTTTAAACTGGTATCAGTACCTTTCTGTGTGTGTTTTTTCAAAATGACCCAATACTTAATAATCATTTAAGACTTTCAATGCTTCTGGGATCTCCAAGATGATGGCCAAGGTAAACATGGCTTGCCTTCTTGCACAACCACATCAAAATTACAACTAAATAATGGGACAATCATCACACAGAACTGGCAGAAATTGAGTGGAATGAAGGTAATCATGCAACCATGGAATTCAAGAGGAAACCATATCCATCCAGACTAGTAGGCGGGGAAGAGGACACATTGGATCGAGGAGATATGGGGACATGGAACATGTTGATCCCCCACCCATGTGTGGCAGATAAAAATTGAGAGGCATATCTCAAGAGTGAAGGGTCCCAGCCCACACTAGGGCTCAGCTTATGGTTCCAGTGCCTGGGAGATAAGTCCCCATGGCTTCTGGTAATAAAAACCAGTGGAAACTGAGTCACTGGAAGAAACTGCTGGATTCCTTGGCAGTGCCTTTTAAAGGGACAACACAAGGTTTATTTAGCATCACTCTCACTGAGCTGTGAATATCAAGGCAAGAGCAGAGGGACAGCATTCTCCAAGAAAAAAAACAGCTGGCAGAAGCCACTGCTCCTCTTCTGAATCCTCCCCGCACATAACCACCGAATACAGTGGGCACTATATCTGAGACTCCATCAACCTGGCTCATACTGTTTGCCCCACCCTGGTGATTCCCTTAGACTCCACCCCACCCAATTTATGGGCCTAGACAAGCAGTTATCAGTGGCTTTTCCATACAAATGGCTTGTTTTGGTTAATGCTTCTGATCTTCCTATATCCACTTAAACAAGCATCAGCTGGCCTCATCAAGCCCCCATAACTTGCTGAGTGGCCCCTTACATTAGCACACCTGGATTTGGTTGACAGCCTGGCCTCACTAGGGCACCTCCAATCCCAGCACAAGAAGCAGCCAACTGCATATCACTTTACCCAGAAATAACATGAGTGGGCATCAGAAACATGATGAAGTAAGCCCTGCTCTGGGGAGTGGGCCTTCACACAGCTGGTTCTCCACAGAGGACAGAGGTTGGTAGTTAATGGTCATAACCAGTCTTTGCAGCTATCTGGCCTGGATAAAGCCCTCCCACTGAAATGCCAATAACAGTCAAGGCTCAACTACAAGAAGAGGGTGTTTCAGCCCACATGGAGGGCACACCTCAAGTACCCAGTTTGGGTGATAGGGGAGGTTGTGCACCTGGATGCCACAGGATGCCTACTGCATTAGGCAACACTACCAAGGCAAGCTTAGAGCTCTTTCTAATACATAGAAATAAACACAGAGAGGCTGCCAAAATGAGGATACAAAGAAATAGCCCAAATGAAAGAACAGAACAAAACTCCAGAAAAAGAACAAAACAAAATGGATATAAGCAATCTATCAGATGCAGAGTTCAAAACACTGGTTTTTAGGATGCTGAAGGAACTTGATGAGTACCTCAACTGCATAAAAAAAGATCCAGTGAGAAATGAAGGGTACACTAATGAAAATAAAAAAATAATTTACAGAGAATTAACAGTAGTGTGGATGAAGCTTAGAATCAAATCAATGATTTGGAACATAAGTAAGCAAAAAACAATGAACCAGAATAGCAAGGAGAAAAAATAATTAAAAAATGAGGATAGTAAAAGGAGCCTCTGGCACTTCAAACATACCAATATTTCCATCATAGGGGTGCAAGAAGAAAAAAAAAGAAAGAACAAGAAATTGGAAATCTCTTTGAAAAAATAATGAAAGAAAACTTCTCTAATTTTGTGAAAGAAACAGACATACAAGTCGAGGAAGCAAGGAGAGTCAAACAAGATGGATGCAAAGAGATCCACACCAAGATACTCAAAATGGCAAAGGTTAAGGATACAAAGAGAATCTTAAAAGCAGCAATAGAAAGCACATAGTTACCTACAAAGAAGTTCCTATAAGACTTCTAGCTGATTTGTCAAAAGAAACCTTAGAGGCTAGAATGGATTGGTAAGAAATATTCAAAGTGATGAAAAGCAGGGGCCTACACCAAGATTACTCTATCCAACAGAGCCATCATTTAGAATCAAAAGATAGACAAAGAGCTTCCCAGACAAGAAAAAGTTAAAGTAGTTCATCATCACCAAACCAATATTGTTAAAGGGCCTTAAGAAAGTGAAAGGGTCAAAACTATGAACAATACAATGGCAGAGAATGCATATCCATGAATAATTAAATCTAAAAATAAAACAAACTAAGCAAACAGGAAGAACAGAAACAGAATAATAGATAAGAATAAAGTTTTGATGGTTGTCAGATGGGAGAGGTTGTAGGTAAATGGATGTAAAGGTGAAGGGATTAAGAAACACAAATTGGTAGTTAAACAATAGTTACGGTGTAAAGTACAGTTTTGGAAATGGAGAAGCCAAAGAACCTGTATGCATGACCAATGGACATGAACCAAGGTATGGGGATTGCCTGATGGAGTAGAGGGTGCTGGGTGGAGGAGGGCAAAGGAGGAAAAATTGGTACAACTGTAATAGCATAATCAATAAAATATTAATTATAAAATGAATATAAAATTGAATATAAAATTAAAAAAAGATTTTTAGTGCTTGAAAATTTTCAAAACTAAATACAATCAATAATTAATTTTCTTTTTCCTGCAAGAATCTTTAAGTGATTTTATGTACTAAAAATTTGTGAATTTAGGATCTGTGATTTTATGTGCAATATTTTTTAAATATTGTGCATAAAATTCTCCCAATAGATATTTAATTCCTTCAAGAAATAATTTTATAGAAATGCAAATTTCAAGCATGTGCAATGAAATATTAAAAAGAGCGAAATTATTTATTATTGGAGAGTGAAAAAGTGCATCAAATTATTTTGGTCTCCTAAGCTCTGTGGATGCAGATTTGAAGGAAAGAGAAATATTTGAAAATAAATTTATCTGGCTACATGTATACCATTTAAAAACCAAAGCTGCAGTCTATCTGAATGTCTATAAAATTTTGAACATTTCATTTCTTCTATATATGGATATCTTTTCTCCTCTTGTATATAGTAATAAATATTTATATGAGATGTTCATTGAATTAAAACAGACTATGAGTAAACTTACTAAGAAGATGTCTGGCATTCAGGGTTAAAATGAGAACATATAATGGTATAATCATTATCAATGTTTCAATGAAATCTTTCTTAATATGCATTCTGGCAGACTGTTAAATTAATCTACATAAGCAAGAAAAAATATATACTGATAAGAATACAAGTAAAAAGAAACTCATACTAGGTTAGGAAAAAAAGAGCAAATGGAGCATTTGTTGGAATGCTTTCAGACTATTCTTGACATTATTGGATGATCAGATGAGACTAAATATCTACATTTTCAAAAGACAGAAAGTACTTCAAAAGGTTTTTTTTCCTACATAAAATTGTTGGATACAATGTTTCCTAATATCACCTGGTGATTTTTTATTCAAGTAATTTAAGTATTACCTGAAGCTTTTACTGCTTAAAATTATCATTTTGCTCATGTGGAATGAACTTTCAAGACAGGTACTACATCAGGCAAATATATTTGGAGGAATGATTAGTGAAATTAGGAATGCTAAATATAGACATAGAGAAAGTAGAATGATTTGAGGGTTACTGTATTTACTCAAATATCTACTCCAGCGCTTGAAATAGTGCCTGTTAAAATCAGTAGCATACTGTGACTAAATTTTGGAACTGAACTCTGGATGCCTATAAGAAAAGCTGCATTTATAATTCCTGAACACTCTCAGCTATGGAAATGGGAGTATGCAACATTTGCTGGGACAAGGAAGTCAGAGGTTGGACTGGGAAGATGCTGTGGAAGGACAGAGTGACACAAAATTAACATTTTATGTCTTAGAAGTATTGTGCCAAAGTTGGTATTATATTATTTGTTTTCTATGGATTAACAGATGGAACTTTTAATAAAATAATATCTACCGATACAAAAACATTTGTTCAAAATTTAATGCAATTTGTTTAAATAATAGTAAAAAGTACACTGTCATGAATGCCAAAATGTCAGAACTTTTTAAAATCATCAAGATAGTTATAAAGAGCTTTTTGTTTTCAGTGGGGTGTCTTGGCCTATGATTGATCCACCACCACCACCTGAAAAACATACCATCAATACATGTTATTATGCTCCAACTAGAGTGTTTCTTAATTTAAAAAATACATGCAAAGCATTTTGAACAGAATCTCTAGAGTAGTAATTTACTGAATTTTAAGAAGAAATTTCTCTTGGTGTATTTAAAATGTGTATTTCTGTGCATAATATAAAATTGTGTTCTCATTGAATGATATCCATAACAAAGATTACATGCACTTAAGATCACATAAAAATTATATTGAATGTTTGAGATATATAATGTAATTAAGGAACTGTCTAGAATCTTAGAATCCCTTTCATTTGATTGTAATATCATCATTGAATTTGATCTTGTAAAGTGAAACAAATGGCAAAAACAAATGGCTTATCTCAACATATAACACATGCAAAAAGTTAATTGAATTGCCCTATTTTCAATTCAGAAAACAAATATGCAATACTATTCTCAAAACATTAAATATAAGTCAAGGTACATTTTCTTTATAGGTCAACTCAACTAGTGCAGTTACATTAATTATTATAATGATTTTAGCTCAATTAGAAAGAAACACTTAAAATATTAATTTATTTAAAAAATCAAATGTTCTTCGACCTCTTGAAAAAGCATGTTATGTTCATAGCATTGTTATGCTCATGATATTGTTATGCCCATGGCATTGCAAATGACATTCAGATATGCTTTCACTCACTTAATATGACTGAAGAGCAACCCTTAACCAATATTGTGGTAATTTGTTGATCCGTTCCATTTGCAAAAGCCAATACAAAAATTTCAGTTCTGGGAAATTCTCTGAGGCAAAATTAACCCTGTAAAGCAAACTGAAACCATTGAAAATTCTGTGAAGAAGACAGTAATGTTGGCAGGCTCTAGTCTCTGAACTACATGAAGAACAAAATTAGTGAGAAAAGCCAATCCTGGATCATAAATTTCAACTCTGCAGTCAGTGTTACATATTTATATTTTCTTTCTTTTTTAATAGTTTTTCTCTATTATTCCTTCATATATTTCATTTCTGTAATTTTAATTAGCTCTATAAATGGAAATACCATATAAAATGCTTTCATCTATGTGTGAGTTGAAATATGTATATTATTTTAATGTGTGTCTTTAAGCTTAAACACTATCTTTAAGTTTCTTTTAAAAACACTCCTAATTATACTTATATTTATATTTCCAGTTTTGTGTCTGTGATAGAGATGGACACCTAGCGGTAGTTTAAATAATCTTTCTATAAATAAACTAATATTTAAGATTTTAATGTACCCTTTTTTTTAGAATACTTAGCAGTACTAAAAGAAGTATAGATGACAATGTTAAAATTTAATTGAAAATAGCCCTGGCTGGCGTAGCTCAGTGGATTGAGCGCGGGCTTGCGCACCAGAGTATTGCAGTTCGATTCCCAGTCAGGGCACATGCCTGGGTTGCAGGCCAGTTCCCAGCAGGGAACACACGAGAGGCAACTATACATTGATATTCCTCTCCCACTCTTTCTCCTTCCCTTTCCCTCTCTCAAAAAATAAATTAAAAAAAAGAAAAAAAATTAATTGAAAATATATTTCCAAGATCCATATTCATATTTTTAATTGTTACTGGGTATTACATGGATGCCCCAGTTGAATGTCTCAAAATTGAACTATAAAATCTCAAAATTAAATCATTACACAAATGCTTCAGTTGAATGTCAACTTACATTAAAACATACTACTTTATTTTTTCATGTATGATATAGTTACCAATGTCCTACTGTTAAAATCTCATGTCAATAAACTCACCATTAACTATGGCTCTGACTATGAATTTCCCAACTACTTCCTAAACTTGCCTAAAATGTAATATTGCTTAGTTCACTCCACTGCCTAAAGATGTCACCACATCTTAAATAATTTGTCCTAGCTTAAATGGAACCACCCTGTCTCTTTCCCACATACATCTGTGTTAGGCCACCACCATTTTTTATAACATGTTCTGTAGTTCTCCATCCCTCAGCCTTTCCTCCAAGTGTTCCTTCTAGTTGGGAAACTCTCTCTCTCTCTCCCTCCCTTTCTCTAAACTTTTCATTTACACTCATACAACTTTTATTAATAAATTAAATATATAAAATATCTTCTTTTTCTGACAAAACTGGGGAAAGTGAGTCCTAGCCACTAATAGGTACTTATATTTTAAAAGTTATTTTGTGGGTCATGATATATTATTGGCTATTAGACATACCCATTCACCACAAAAAAGTGAAAAGCTGGATAAGATTAGTGCATGTAGAAAAGAGCACCTATATAAGCATCTAAGAAAATGAAGGAAAATAATTTCTCTTAAAACAACTGAGAATCAGTATTGAGTTATAAGACTGGAGATTTAAAACTATCAGGACTGAAGATTTCAAACAAGAACTGTGATAAGGACAGTAACAATCGCCATTGATGAGTAAGCCAAGGAGCACTAAAGACCATCATGAGGAAGTGTTGAGACAGTGTTTGGATTTAGGTGGATGAGCACAAGAGAAACCCAGAGTATCTTCTGGCCTGTAGGAAACTGCCCAGGATCCTTTCATATACACATGGGGAAGAAAGGCTACCTTCATTTTGAGCAGATTTTATAGTTATGCCAGGCATACCCAATTCATATGCTAGAGCCCTTATAAAATCAACAACTCAACTGCATTTAAAGAGAGAGATAAAGGAGGACAAAGAAGAGGTAGAGGTATAGGAGGCAGAGACAGAGGAGGAGAAGCAACAGTTGTGTAATAATTTTGGAATAGTAAGATTCTTTGTCATACAAAAATAATTCCAGAAACAAAACAATAGACTTTATCAATACCTGAATTGTATGGATTACTGGTCCTCAGCAAAACTGGTAAGCCAGTGAACACTCTAATGGGGATTACTATATAGCATTCAGCCAATCACACATAAACAACAACTAATCCAACCTGAGAGCATATGAACAGTTTCCTATGACTTGATAGTTCTGTGTGAGTGTGTGTGTATGTTTAAATATATGCACTAAGTAAATGTACATTGTTATGCTTCTTAATATAAAATTCCTATGGTAGACATTCAGCTTTCACTAATGTTCAGTATGGTTGCTGTTGCACACATGGCACTACTAATGATACAATGTAAGTGGAACAGCTTTAAAAATTAAGAAATATTATATTAGAAAAGATCAGTAGACATGATTTTATTCTACCAACAATCCACATTCAAAAGGTCAAGTTGCTTGTCATTTTTTTTGTTTTTATCCTCCCAGGCATTTTAGCACTTGAATTGCCAGAATATGTATATTACATGTAATCACAAGTGCTCAGCATTATTAGATTTTACAAGAACTACATCAAAAAATTCACCTGACAAAAGCATGTGAAAGTCCTGTAGGCAATAATCAGTGCATTGAAAAAGGAGAAGCATTTTAAACAAAGTGAATGTTGATAATTACCAGTCTGAAAGTGTATTGCTTTCTAGAGATACTATATCTTATTTCTGAGGCTAACTAGACTATTCAGGGAAAGAAGAGATTAGAAATGTAGGGCAGCTTTTAGGTGTCTGTGCTCACTGAAACTCTAAAAATTGGAGATGATAGTATTGAACAGGTATCAGAACCATATTAGGAATGTATTGCTTGAAACAAAATTAAGTGCTTGTAATATGAAATATATTCACAACCTTACATTTCTTCAAATCAAAATAATAAAAATGGCTACTTTCTAAAAAGATTTTATTTATTTTTATTTTTAGAGAGAGGGGAAGGAAGGGAAATAGATAGGGAGAGAGACATTGATGTGAGAGAGAAACATCGATTGGTTGCTGCTCATACGTGTGCTTATGGAGGACCGAACCTGCAACCCAGGCATGTTCCCTGAGTGGGAACCGAACCAGCAAGCTTTGCTTTGCAGGATAATGCCCACCCAACTGAGTCACACTGCTCAGGGCAACAATGGCTTCTTATAAATCAAATATCTTGGCATTTTTACAGTTTGCTTGCCTTAAATTCATGTCAAAAGGGCAAAAAATTTATTTCTGAATATGTCCCTAATTTTATCATTTATATATCATACAAACATTATTAATATTTGTGCTTTAGTCTAACTGTCAATTCATCATGGTAGCATTAACATAATATAATGTGTTTAATTTTCTTAATTGATCATTTAAAAATTTTCCATTTTCCTCCTGAGAACACTTGACATTGTCAAAAATATCACTGTAGCACACTATAAATTTCATTAAAATTGAACTAAGTCAAAAAATGTTCAATTTCCCTGTATAATTATGAAAATTAATTATGATGACAATAAGCTATTAATTATTCATATGTGTGTCAGTATCTTTCTCCATGTCACATGATTCTGGCCAGCAATTTGAAACAGATTTTATGGTCCATATGATAATCTGAGCCCTCAGTAGATGTTTCTGGGTTTCTTATTCTATCAGAATTTCAGAAAAACTGCGATTTTCTCTTCTCCTTGAGGATAACAATTGTTGTCAGTGGAAATCAGGCTCTTCCATGGGATCACGAGGGAAATATTCCAAGGACCCCTGCACAGGAAATTGTAGTATGGCAACATGTTTTATTTGTGTGGAAGGTTGCCCTCTCCATCCATTCTGCCACGGAAAAAGTCTAACCTTGTCTTCAGCAAGGTCAAAACAGAAGCCAGTGAACAGAGTTTCTGCTTTATATTGAAGCTTAGTCCTTTGGAGCCCATGCAGTCTGCCACGGGCCCCAGGAGAAGCTAGACGCACATGGTTGCATGGTCCCTGCTGAGAGAATGTGAACATACAGGGAGACAGTGGATAACAAGAAAGAGGAGGAGGGAGAGGGGGAGAGAGTAAGCGAGCAACAGAGCACTTCTTTGTACCCCTGGGATTATATTTAGCTTGGGTATGAGATGGACCAGGTGTTTTTTCAAAAGAACCAATCACAACTTTGGTTGTGAAAGCATTCACAGATTTTGATAAGTTCAAAACCCCTAGTTAGACTGACAGCCTCTATTGTTCAGCACCTTCCCTTGTGCTATTTGGTTTCTATTGCATATGTCCTTGGCTCCCCCTGCTCCCCTGTGGCAAACTTGTACTAGAATGGAGAAGGGAGGGGTGTTAATCTCCTTGGAACACAATGCTGTAATGTCCTGGGGTGTAATACTGTAGCTTCCTAGTGAAGCAAACAGGCTAATACTCCCATTTATTAAGCTCAATGTTTAATTCCCTTTCCTCATGCTTATTATTATTAATTAGCTAACCATCTACAGTAACAGAATGCCATATCAACCAGCATTCTATCCAATCTTCAAATAAGAATGCTATTGATATGAATAATTCTCAAGGTAAATGCTCTGTGAATTTTTAAAGAAGTAGTTAGCCAAGCCATCAGGTCCCCAATGAGACTTCTACTACTATTTCCATTAAGCAATCCTAGCAGCTGTTCTTGGAAACAAGCCAGCAGCTTTTTGTCCCTTTTGAGGCTGTCAGTGGCCCCCAAATTAGTTTGGATTTGCTGCTTACAGCCCCATTTCCTCTTCCTGGAAAGCATTTTTAGTCAGAGCTGCAATAACTCCTAGAGGTAAATGCATGTTTTCCAGTATCCCTTCCTAAAAAGTCCCTTGGATTATTAGAGCTAAGAATTGCAGAGTAACTTTTTCAGCAATTTTCTTCAAAGAAAGCCCTTAATCAAGACACTATAGTTCCTTGGCAACTCTTTTAAAAAATATATTTTTGTAATCTGCTCAAAATTACCAGATGTTGCATTAGAAAAGCAATCCTTTCATTCTTCCTCCCCATTTCTGTGGCTATCTTATCATCTTCAAGTATATACTTTTGTTTTTTCCCATTTGAAAAATACCCTTTCCCTACCCCATTTTCTAGGTGAGAATTGTGTACCTTTGTTACCAGGTTAGACTCCTATGAATTTTAAAGACCAGAATATAGCCCATATGTTCCTTTTTCCACTTTCTTTCTACTGAATCACATTACCTTTCTTACTTTCTGAGATTAACATTACTACTTTATGGTGCTACTAAATATAAGTTGCTCTTTATAACTGCAAAAATGTGTTAAGCAAGTTTTTTTAGAGGATGCAATGGTAGGCACCATTATTTTCCAACCCAACATCAATTTTCTCCTATATTCTTGTAACATCTTAGTTTTTAAAAATATTTTATTTATTTCTTTTTAGAGAGAAGGGAAGGGAGTGAGAAAGAAAGGGAGAGAAATATTGATGTGAGAAAGAAACATTAATGAGAGAGAAACATCAGTCAGTTGCCTCTCAAACGTGCCTCAGCTGTTGACCAAACCCACAACCCAGGCATATGCCCTGACCAGGGATTGAACCTGCAAACTTGGTTCATCTCACTTTGCACTATGGTGCCCAACCAACTGAGCCAAACTGGTGAGGACACATCTTAGTTTTATCATAAAGAAGTAATATGCCAAATATTGTCTATTAAAAAAATAAAATCATGTAATTTTAAACTTGAAAAAAATTGTTTTCCTAATTAAAGAAGTTGAAGTTTAATGAGGTCAACAAGAAAATAAAGGAAAAGAAGTCAAGAAATAAAGAGAAAATCATTATCTACACATCTACAGCCTAACCCCTCTCCCTGTCTTTAGATGCATTTTTAAATAAATGTCATGATTAGAACTTCAGCAGCCATCATATAATCATGAATGTTAACCATAGTGATATGGGAAACTTTGAAGAACCTTTGTTTAACCTTTATTTGCCCAGGCCCCAGGTGCCCTGGGGAGAATGATGGGGCTGTCTGGGATAAGTAAACAATGGTGCATTAGCTAGGACTGAGATTAACACCCCTGCTGTTAAAAACTGACCTTCGAATTTAGCCTTTGTGTTTTCGCCTCATAGCTAGGACTAACTTCTGCATTCCTGCTTCTGTATGTTACTTTACTACTCCGAAGGCTATATAAACCCCAAGAATCCTTTGTTTGGTGCTCAGAATTTGGAGATTGACTCCTCTGAGCCCATGCACGTTAATAAACCTTTTACTCCAGAAACCCTCGGTGTCTGGTTGCTTCATTTTCCTGCAACAATAGGAGGAAAGTTGTTATTACCAAAAATGGCAAAAGCCTAGGAAGAGTTTTGGTCTAAATGGCATCATTGACATCCTGAACTGATCAGTTTTGTAACAACCAAGCCCTGTAAGATGTGAGAAAATTGCCTTGATAATGAGCTAACTTTAGATACATATTTTCTGTCTTGCAATTAATGGTGGTCTCTCTGAACCCAATGCTTGTGATAACAAAGAATATAAATGTAGATATAACATAAATATAGTAAAATATCTCTAGGAAAATAACATCCCTAAAGAGAAGAGTTTGGCCACACATTTGATAGCAA
Organism: Artibeus jamaicensis; assembly: GCF_021234435.1. Taxonomy (NCBI): domain Eukaryota; kingdom Metazoa; phylum Chordata; class Mammalia; order Chiroptera; family Phyllostomidae; genus Artibeus; species Artibeus jamaicensis. Next base: position 20,879 of record NW_026521853.1, read on the forward strand.
GATATTCTGAGATCATTAGTAACGATAGCACTAAGTCCTAAATTAGTCCCGGATTTTAGGCTTATGCATACTTAAAGACTTCTCTACAGTTGATTCTCAGCTTCTTAATTATAACGGCTATTTCTTAAACTATTCTTTGGGCTAAAATCTAAAAATAATTGAAAGTTTAAAATTGATACAAAGCCATCACAAAATAGTTATCATATATAATTTTAAATGTTTTATTATTTTCATTTATCGCTAATAACTAAATTCATGGAGTTGAATATGAATATCCTCCACGTCTATGTGTATGTGTGCATGTGTAAGGGGTATCCATGAAAATGTTTTTGGGTAAAAGACAAGAAAATTTCAGTATTTTCTAACTTCCTAGTAGGCACAATTTAGGACAAACATGGGTCAAAAGTTATTTTTTACTTGCATCTCTTTCAGTTGTTTAGAACAGGCTATTTTTGGTTAATTCATTTTCACAGCTCATTGAATCACGTTCACCTTCTAAGTGTCACTTTATCTTTTTCAGTGTTTGTTTGCACTTGAATGATCTATGTTGCCACCTGAAGCTTGGTTTGTATCATAGTGTTAATTGTAATTTCTATTTCAGGTGTAAGTATTCTAATCTTAGAATTTGCTGGGTCAAATCAGCTTTCCTTGTCATGGTTATTTTGGTATCAAAGAGAGAACAGAAAATTCTCTAGAGGCACATGGTTACTTGAAATCCAAAATGTACAAAAACTTTTAAAATATTAGCTATAAAGTTTAAAATACTTTGCAGCATGTAATATTATACTTAAAGTAAAATGAGTCTCATCACTCTTGGTAACCAGTTTTGGCAAAATTCACCAACTTTAAAAGAGTGACAGACTATTTTAAAAACTTAGTAAGAAAGTAAAGAAAACATTGCTGAGTTGAATGGAAAAACTATATTCAGTAGTTAAAATAATATTGCTTTTAAATAAGATGTTAAACTTTGTATATAACACATCAGAATAACCTAAATATCTCAATAATTTTCCAATGGTGTTAATTACTATAACTATATTTGAAATTTATTAATACTTGGTTTGGAAATGTATAAATATTTGGTTGAATATTAAACTACATCAATGTATGTGAAACAAAGATATTTCAGAAAACATTAGAAGCTGAAATAAAGATTCAAATTAAGGAAAAAGTATTTTCTTTGCATAAATAAAATGTGGATAGGCAGAATTAAAAAATTAAGGAAAATGTGTGCAAAAATACTTGTGTATTTTCAATCAATAGCTACTGTTAAAGAAATAAACGACATGTCACCATGCAGGAAACTGAGTATCAGTGAGCCATAAACTGATGTATATACCAATATTAACTTTATTAAATGTACAGTGTGCATGAAATACACATTGTGGATGATGTCAACAGTGGTTGTGTTGTCTATGATATGGCTGTGTGAAGAGAGTTTTATCCCTTGTCCCATACGAGCACAGCAAACCCTGTAACAGTACATGATTTTGTGAGTCTTTGCTGACCATCTGGCCCTGACCCAGGTATAATTGGTCACCCTCCCTTTTTACTACCTAGTGACACTCAGATATCTACTACAGCTTCATTCAAAAAATTATTACAATAACATGTTACATGGCCCTTTAGTTTTGGTAAATCTTATGAAGGCTTTAACCACTTCCTATTCTTTTCCAGACCATTAACTTCTAGGCAATACAGTGCCCGATAACTTAAGCTCTAATAAATAATTAATAGATAAATACATGAATTAAATCTAAATATCCAGAAAATTTCACTTTCTGGTCTTAATTGAACATGATGCCACTGTGAATACATTTATCTCCTATCTGTATATGTATCAATGCTTAGAAAAAATATGGAAAAGGAAAAGCTACATAAGTAGATTGATATCTGCTTAGGTTCAAACTCTTTTTCTCTTCCTTAATTTGTTTTGTGACTACACCACTAAGAACAAATCAATGATAACTTGAGGTTAAGTGGGCATTTGAAGAAATGAAGTGGTGGTTTCTTTTGGATAAAATCTAATATTTTATTGGTCATTCATTAAGTAAGCAAGTATGAGAAACTAACATCCAAATATATGTTCAAGTTAAATGTCAGTTCACATTTTTAGACATTAATACTGATCTATCAATAGTACAATAACTGAGAGAGAGGTAGAGATTTAGGCTATTGTACTTTGGAATCCTTCCAAAACTTGATTCATCCAGAAATGGATATGATATTTCTTTTCCAAGCTGCTACAAACAATAACAGTGCCTTTCTCTCATTGATCTGTCTTATATATTTTGCCCTTGGAAAAGCCATATCTGTCCCATAACCTTGAGCATAGTATGAAACTTTATCTCTGTCACTCAGAATTATTCAACATCTTAAAAGTTATGATTCAAAAGTGCTGGTGAGGAATTTTCCACTGTATCTATGTGAGGATATTAGCAAATCCTTTGCACAAAGACAACCATACAGACAGACAAAATTTACAAAACAACCATTTTAGCATTCCATATATCAAACAGAGGTTTACACATTATAAGATAAATATTTATTCTTGAAAAATTGCTGAATGTCAGGTAGGAAGAGTGATAGTCTGTGACATCTTGTTCAATCTACTCCTCTCGAGTACCTTCCCTGCACCTCAGTCAGCAGAGACAGGGCAGGCAAGTAATGACAGGCAGGCTTTACTGACATAGTCAGAAGGAACTCACTCAGTCTGGATTGGAAAATGATACCCACACTGAAGAGCATTATTGCTGGAAGTGACAGTGTTGGTGGCAAATCATCAGGGAACATCAATGACTCTAATAGCTAGCTGGAGGATACTATGTGTTAGAGCAAGCATACTTCTAGCTGAGGCTGGGTGTATGCACAATGAGGATAAGAAGAGATGCATATTTTGATCCCTACAGAAACCATCAAACTGTAACCAAAACACTGTAGGAAACATGAACAGAAGCATTTAAAAGGTAGATTAAAATAATTATGTAACATAAATGAAGTAAAGAAAAAGACACTCTGAGTGCTGTGGCTTAGTGGACTGAGTGCCAGAATGAGAAACAAAGGGTCTCCAGTTTGTTTCCCAGTCAGGGCCCATGCCTGGGTTGTGGGTCAGGTCCCCAGTAGGGGGCATGCAAGAGGCAACCATGCATTGGTATTTCTCACACTCTTTTTCCTTCCCTTTCCCTCTGTCTAAAAATAAATAAATAAAATCTTTAAAAAAAGAAAAAACAAAAAGACAAAACAGAAAACAAAGAGCAAAATAGTGAATGCAAATACAACCATATCAATGCCAACCCTAAATGTAAAAGGTCTAAACACTCCACTCAAAAGGCAGAAATTATCAGAGTGGATTTAAAAGGTAAGATGAACTACATACTGCCTATAAAAGACATTCAACAGATTGAAAAGTATAACTGAAAACACAGATTCAGCTGCCTGCCACGACAAAAGCCAAATGTGTGACAGGTGTGCTGGTGTAAAAGGAAATAGGTTTATTCAGGTGCCATCTGGGAAAATGGTGGACTCCTATTTCAAAAACCATCTCCATTCCTGTTCAAGAGAGGTTCTTATAGGGATAGGGAGAGGGGGACTTTTTTTCTATCCAGTTATCTGTCTAGCTTTTGTCACACTGGAGCTCTATCCATTCCTTTTTTCCAGCTTTCAGTGGCTAAGGACCTATCTATTCATCCTTCTAGCTTTTGGCATGTACAGTGTGAGAAATTGCCTCTAAACCAGTTGACCAATGGGGAAGACTCTCTTGTACTCCCTGTTTGTGGTATCAGGGTCAGTGGAAAGGGAATGCTTAAGATCCACTGTCATGAAACCTAGAGGTGCTGTAGCCCTCTACCTGTCTCCCAGCATTGCACATGGAGGTAGCTGGTTGGAGTCCTCCAGGGATCCCCTGAATCCCAGCTCAGCCCTTGTGCTGCTTACCCTTTGTAAGTGGCCAGCTGTTCCCTGGCTCACTTGGCTTCTGGCTGCCCATGCTCTATCTATGGTAACAAAAGAGGAACTTTTTGACATAAAATGGACTTACATCATATATGTGTGCATTAAAAATAGAAAGGCATTAATTCTACAATATGGTTTCTAAGGAAAGGTGACCAGATATTCAACTTTTGCTGATAAATTTGTTTATTTAAACACGCTTGTAATTTGTTTCTAAACATGTGTCTCCCCCTAATTTTTTGTTAACCTGCTCAGTGCTTTATAAATAAAAATATATGTTCAAACTTTAAAAGATGGCAGCAAGGTAGGTGAGAGCAGAGCCCAGATCTCCGTGTGCCCAGCTGGAACACCTAGCCAATCTTCTGAGGAACAGAGTGAACAGCCAGTGGGATCCCAGCTTACATGAAGTTTGGAGGACAAAAATTGTAAAGGACATTGATAAACAGATGATGAGGAGACTTTGCTGGGATGGTAAGGTGGCTGGGATCTGCACAGGGACCTAGGCTGCTTTAGCCCCTGGCCCAGTGCTTTCAAAAGGATATGGGGAGGAGAGTTAGATCACCAGGTGCCTTCCTCACTAGAGCAGGGAGGGCAGCTCAGCACTAGGAGGGACCTCGATGCTGGAGGTTGCCAGGGGCCATAGAGACAAAGTGCGAGACACACAGAGGCGGTATACATCCCTTGGAACTATGGATTCAGGCACCAGAGAAATTGGGGTGCCAGGTAACATCTGGAAAAGGGAGGAGTTGGGTCGTGTCAGACCCTTACTCAGATAGTCTCTGGACTGGTTGGAAATTAGGGCTGTGTGAAAAGCTGTGCACTTGTTAAGAAATGTGGGCATCTGCTTTGTAAGGAATTCTACAGTAGCAGCTGGCTTCCCCAAAGGGTGATTTGAGCTGTGTGTGCCCAGAGACTGAGTGGTTAAGTGAAACTGTGTACCTGAGCTAGTCCCACCCTACATGCCCAGAGGCTGAGTGGCTGAGTGAAACAGGGTGCTCAAGCTTGAATTACACTGCACCCCAAAGACTTCATGGCTTATTTGAGCCTGGTAGCTCACGGAGGACCTGGACCAGAGGCTGGGCTACTGTGAATATTGCAGCCCAGACCTGGTCCTCAACCTCTTAAAACCATAGGAAGGGAAAAAAGCAAAGCCCAGCCTCCCTTTCCAGTGGCATACAGGAAGACCAACAGAACTTGCTGAATGGGTTTAAAGTCAGCAGGAGGCTTATTTTTTCTTTCCTCTATCTTTTTTTCTTCCCCCAAGTGGGACAATAAGATGTTCAGTTATGAAGGTTCCAGAGAAAGATCCAAAGGGGGAGCACAAAGCTAACCCCCAAAACTAAGTAACTGAGACAACTGTCACATTGCTATGCCATAAAGTTGGCATTTTATTGTTTATTTATATTATTATTTTTCCTTATTTTACCACTTTTATTAGCTTTTTTTTTAAAAGATTTTATTTATTTATCTTTAGAGGAGAAGGGAAGGAGAGAAAATTGCCCTACCACTACCTCTTCCTTATCTTTGCTGACTCAATCCACTGAGCTACACCAGCCAGGGCCCTTTATTAGCTTTTTTAATTTTTCTTCTATACATTTAATTTTCCTCATTTTATTTCTCTGTATGTATTTTATTCTCTATGTATTTTAATTTTCAGAGAGAATATCTGTTTAATTGCATTGTTTGACTGGTTTTTCTTATTCTCTCTTTGCTGTATTTTTTAAATTAATTTTATTTAGTTATTTTTCAAGTACAGTTTTTTGTCTATTTTTCCCTTCCCAGCCTTCCCCGCCCCTTGCTCCCCACCTCCCTCCAATTTCCACCCCCCTTAGTTCTTGTCCCTGTGTCCTTCCTATTTATTCCTCGAAATCCCTCACCCTTTTTCCCCTTAACTTCCCTTCCTTCTCCCCTCTGGTCACTATTCCCTTGTTCTCTATTTCATTGTCTTTGTGTTTTTTTTTTCTGCTTGTTTGTTTGTTTTGTTGTTTAGCTTCCTGTTAAAGGTGAGATCATATGGTATTTGTCTTTCAACACCTGGCCTATTTCACTCAGCATAATGCTTTCCAGGTCCAACCATGTTGTTCCAAAAGGTAGTAGCTCCTTCTTTCTCTCTGCAGCATAGAATTCCATTATGTATAGGTACCACAATTTTTTGATCCATTCATTTACTGATGGACACCTAGGTTGCTTCCAACTCTTGGCTATTGTAAATTGTGCTGCTATGAACATTGTGGTGCATAGGTTCTTTGATATTGATGTTTTAGAATTCTTAGGATATAATCCCAGCAGCGGAATTGCTGGGTCAAAAGGCAGGTCAATTTTTATTTTTCTGAGAAAATTCCATGCTGTTTTCCATAAGGGTTGTACCAGTCTGCAATCCCACCAACAGTGAACTAAGAACCCCTTTTCCCCACAACCTCTTCAACATTTGTTGTTTGTTGCTTTGTTTATGATAGCCATCCTGACTGGTATAAAGTGCTATCTCATTGTGGTTTTAATTTGCATCTCTCTGACAGCTAACAATATTGAGCATCTCTTCATGTGTCTCTGAATGTTCTGTATGTCCTCCTTGGAGAAGTGTTTGTTCAGGTCCTTTTCCCACTTTTTAATTGGGTTGGGTGTCTTCTTAGAGTGGTCGTGTAAGTTCTTTGTATATTTTGGAGATTAAAACTTTAATCTTATCATTGGAAAATATGTTTTCCCATACAGTTGGTTGTCTTGCTAATTTAATACTGTTTTCTTTAGCCATGCAGAAGCTTTTTATTTTTATGAGATCCCATTTGTTTATTCTTTCCTTTACATTCCTTGCTCTAGGGGACATATCAGTAAAAAAGTTGCTGCATGAAATATCTGAGATTTTCTTGCCAATGTTCTCCTCTAGGACTTTAATGGTGTCACGACTTATATTTAAGTCTTTTATCAATCTTGAGCTTATTTTTGTATATGGTGTAACTTGTTACTCAAGTTTCATTTTTTTGCTCGTAGCTGTCCAGTTCTCCCAACGCCATTTGTTGAAGAGGCTATCTTTACTCCATTTTATGTTACTGCCCCCTTTGTCGAATATTAATTGACTGTAGAGAGTTGGGTTGATTTCTGGGCTCTCTGTTCTGTTCCATTGGTCTATGTGCCTGTTTTGATGCCAGTACCAGGCTGTTTTGATTACAGTGGCCTTGTAATACAGTTTGATATCAGGTATTGTGATCCCCTCTATTTGTTCTTCTTTCTCAAAAGAGCAGCTGCTATTCGGGCTCCTTTATGGTTCCATATAAATTTTCGAAGTGTTTGTTCTATGTCTGTGAAATATGCCATTGGTACTTTGATAGGTATTGCATTGAATCTGTATATTGCTTTGGGTAGTATGGACATTTTGATGATGTTAATTCTTCCAATCCATGAACAAGGTATATGTTTCCATTTGTTTGTGTCTTCCTTGATTTCGTTCTTCAGGGCTGTGTAGTTTTCTGCATACAGGTTTTTTACCTCCTTAGTTAGGTTTATTCCCAGATATTTTATTTTTCTTTTTGCTATATCAAATGGGATTTTTCTCTTCATTTCTGCTTCTGCTGATTCATTGTTTGTATACAAAAATGCCTTTGATTTCTGGATATTGACTTTGTAACCAGCTGTTTTGCCAAATTCATTAATTAGTTCGAGCAGTTTTTTGGTAGAGTCTATAGGATTTTCCATGTACACTATCATGTCATCTGCAAACAGTGACAGTTTTGTTTCCTCCTTTCCTATTTGGATGCCTTTTGTTTCCTTTTCTTGCCTGATCGCTGTGGCTAAAACTTCAATACTATATTGAATAGAAATAGTGAAAGTGGAAATCCTTGTCTTATTCCTGATCTTAGTGGAAAAGTTTTTAGTTTTTGCCCATTGAGTATGATATTGGCTGTAGGTCTCTCATATATCGCCCTTATTATATTGAGGAATGCTCCCTCTATTCCCACTTTGCTGAGTGTTTCTATCATAAATGGGTATTGTACCTTATCAAAAGCTTTTTCCGCGTCTATTGATATGATCATGTGATTTTTGTCTTTGCTTTTGTTTATGTGATGTATTACACTTACTGATTTGCGAATATTGAACCGTCCTTGCATCCCTGGGATGAATCCGACTTGGTCATGGTGTATGATCTTTTTTATATATTGTTGGATGCGATTTGCCAATATTTTGTTGAGGATTTTAGCATATATGTTCATCAGCGCTATTGGCCTGAAGTTTTCTTTCTTTGTTGTGTCTCTATCTGGTTTTGGAATTAAGATGATGCTGGCTTCATAAAAAGCATTTGGGAGTTTTCCATCCTTATGAATTTTTTGTAATAGTCTGTGGAGAATAGGGGTTAGCTCTTCCTTAAATGCTTTGTAGAATTCTCCTGTGAAACCGTCTGGTCCTGGGCTTTTGTGTGATGGGATTTTTTTGATTACTGCTTCAATTTCTTTTGCTGTTATTGGTGTATTTAGATTTTCTGCTTCTTTTTCACTGAGTTTTGGAAGATTGTATTTTTCTAGAAATGTGCCCATTTCCCCTAGGTTTTCAAATTTCTTGGCATACAGTTCTTCATAGTAATTTCTTACAATCCCTTCTATTTCTCTGGTATCAGTTGTAATCTCTCCTTTTTCAATTCTGATTGTGTTTATTTGTGTCCTTCCCTTCTTTTCTTGATGAGCCTACTTAAAGGCTTGTCTATTTTGTTTATCTTCTCAAAGAACCAACTCCTGGATTCATTGATCCTTAAAATTGTGCTTTCAGTTTCTATGTCATTTAATTCTGCTCTAATCTTGGTTATTTCCTTCCTTCTGCTTGTTCTGGGCTGTCTTTGTTGTTTGTTCCTTGAGTTCTTGCAGGCGTAGGGTTAGGTTGTTTGTTTGAAATTTTTCTATGTTCTTTAGGTAGGCCTGTATTGCTATAAACTTCCCTCTCAGGACTGCCTTCGCTGTGTCCCATAAGTTTTGCGTTGTTGTGAGATCATTTTCATTTGTTTCCAGAAACGTTTTGATTTCTTCCCTAATTTCATTCTTGACCCAATCATTGTTTAATAGCATACCATTCAGTCTCCATGATTTTGGGTGCTTTGGGTTTTTTTCTTTGGGGTTGGTTTCTAATTCCAGTCCCTTGTGGCCAGAGAAAATGCTTGGTATGATTTCCATGTTCTTGAATTTGTTGAGGCTCATTTTGTGTCCTATCATGTGGTCTATCTTTGAGAATGTTCCATGTGCATTTGAAAAGAATGTGTATTTAGCTTCTTTGGGATGAAGGGCTCTATATATATCAGTTAAGTCCATTTCATCTAGGGTGTTGTTTAATGCCACAATATCTTTGTTGATAATTTGTTTGGAAGATCTGTCCATTTTTGATAGTGGGGTGTTCAAATCCCCTACTATAATTGTGTTGCTGTCAATATCTTTCTTGAAGTCCTCTAAGATTTTCTTGATATATTTGGGTGCCCCTATGTTTGGTGCATATATGTTTACAATGTTAATGTCTTCTTGGTGGATTCTTCCCTTGAGTATAATGAAGTGACCTTCTGGGTCTCTCTTTATAGCCTTTTTTTTGGAGTCTATTTGTCTGATATGAGAATTGCTACCCCAGCTTTTTTTTCTTGTCCATTTACTTGGAAAACTTGTTTCCAGCCTTTCACTTTTAGTCTGTGATGGTCTTTTGACCTGAGGTGAGTCTCTTGTAGGCTTAATATGTGTGGGTCATGCTTTCTTATCCATTGAGCTATTCTGTGTCTTTTGATTGGAGCATTTAATCCATTTACGTTTAAGGTCATTATTGATAGGTACTTATTCATTGCCATTTTTGTACCTGTGTTCCTCTCTGTCTCCCTCTTATCCTTCCTTCCCTTAAAGCAGTCCTTTTAGTGTTTCTTGTAGAGCTGGTTTGGGGGAGGTGTATTCTTTTAGGCTTCTTTTGTCTTGGAAGCTCTTTATTTGGCCATCCATCTTGATTGAGAGCCTTGCTGGGTAAAGTAGCCTTGGTTGAAGGCCTCTGGTTCTCATTACTTGGAATATTTCTTGCCATTCTCTTCTTGCTTGAAGTGTTTCCATTGAGAAGTCGGTAGCTAACCTTATTGGGGCTCCCTTGTATGTTATTTCTTTTTTTCTCCCTTGCTGCCTTTAAGATTCTCTCTTTGTCTTGGAATTTTGCCATTTTGATGATGATGTGTCTTAAAGTGGGCTTCCTTGGGTTCCTCTTGACTGGGACTCTCTGTGATTCCTGGATTTGTGAGACTTTTTCTCTTATCAAATTAGGGAAATTTTCTCTCATTACTCGTTCAAATACGTTTTCTATCCCTTGTTCTTCTTCTTCTCCTTCTGGTATTCCTATTATTCGGATATTATTACGTTTCATAGTGTCTTGCTTTTCTCTTAATCCCTCTTCATTCTTCCTGAGCCTCTTTTCATTTTCTTGCTCTTTCTGTGAGATGCTGTCTACCTTGTCCTCCAACTCACTAATCCTATCCTCCGCTTCATCTATCCTACTTTGGAAACTTTCTGCTGTTTTCTTCAATTCGGAAATTGTATTCTTCATTTCCTCTTGTCTCTTGCTGATAGTCTCCATTTCCTTTTTCATGTTGCTGTAGTTTGCAGAGAGATCATTATAGTTCCCCTGTAGTTTCTGGTAGTTCACTGTGAGCTCTTTAAACTTCATAATAACCAGTGCTTTGAATTCACTATCTGATAGTGGATCAGCCTCTATTTCATCTAACATTCTTTCTGAAGTTTCTGCTTTTTCTTTCATTTGGGGATTGTTTCTTTGTCTTCCCATTGTTTGAGACTCTTCTTGTTAGTCTCTGCTTCTAAAATTGATCTGTTCTGAAACCCTGGTTTTATGGTGTAAACTTCTGTGGTATGATCCTTGTGAAGTTCAGTGGTGCAGACTCCTTGAAGTTTCTTGATGTTCTTCATCTCCACCTACTCTCACGCTGGTCCTCGCGCTGGTCCCTGCGTTGGTCGCCTACCACTGCTTCATGTCCCGGCTCTAGTAGCTGCCTCCTGAAGCACCCAGTCCCGTCACTATGTCCATGGCACAGAGGCTGGGAATGTCCCAGCTCCCATATCTGCCTCCTCTGCCACCCAGGGCCGTCACAGGGGTTTGGAGAGTTCTGGCTCCCGTACCTGACTCCCCAGAGTCCAGTCCAGTCACTACGGCAGCAGCAGAGGGGCTGAGAACGTCCAGGCTCCCCGGCTCCCGTAGCTGGTTCCTCAGGGCCCAGGCCTGTCTCTATGGCGGCGTCACAGGGGCCGAGAATGTCCCCGCTCCGGTTCCTGACTCCTCTGTCTCTCAGGACCGTCACAGGGGCTTGGAGTGTCGGGCTCCCGTACCTGACTCCCCAGCTCCCAGGCCTGTTGCTCTGGCACCAGCACTGTTGCCGCATGAGACCCAGCCCCAGTAGCTGACTCTGCCGCCATCTGGTGTTTCAGCATCGGTCACAATCTCTGGTCTTTTAATTTCATAAATGCTGGGTAACCGATGGTTTATTGTGCTGTTTCTCTATAGATCTGCCAGGATTTTCACCCATGAATACAGGAGCTAGCATCAGCTCCATCTTACTCCGTCGCCATCTTCCCAGCATCCTTCTCTCTTTACTGTATTTTAATTTTCCTTCTTTCACTTCACTGGTATTCCAGTAACACACTACTCTTGAATGTGTACTTTCCGTGCTGGTTGTCTAAATCATGTATTTCTTGTCATGTTATTGTTGTTCCAGTACTATTGTAAATAATAATGTTCCATACAATTGTATGTACTACACAGCAACCCTCCATGATCTTAGCCCATTTCACTTTATTCTTGAGCATTATTATTGTTATGGTTAACTCTATTCCATCTAACACTATGCCTACTTTCTATCCTTTACTCTCACTATATCTCATCATCTAATTTTGCATAAGCACTCTTTTCTGGATTCATTTACAATCATCCTCGCCTCTAACAAGAGTCTTATCTCTCACCTTTTATAAAAAGCGGCTAGTTGGGTAAAATATCACAGTTAATGCTATACTTATCCAAAGAATCTACTATCTCTTCTCTGCTTGCTGGCACTTTAAATCCCATAAAATACTATCCCACTGTCTTAACCCATTTTGCCTACCCTCTACCACTGATCACATGCAAGAATAGGTGGGAACTGCAAACATCAGTATACCTGCTGGAGGAGAGAACCCACCAACAAAAGAACCACAAAAGGGTAAAACTGCAAGTGCAACAAGAGAGCCCACACAAACAGAAGAAAGGGCAAACCTAGAGTGTTCAGACAAAAAGATAAAGAAGACCACATTACTGAACTCCATAGAATTCCTACCATAGAAGTTTACCCTACAAAGTTAGCTAGCAAAGTGAAACATCAGGAAGTTCAGACACAAACAAAAGAAGTCACCTAAAATAGGGGGACAAAGAAGAACCTGCAATAAAAAGGAATGTAACACTTCCCATTAAAAGAGCTAAACAAAATTGAGGTAAGCAAATTATTAGATATAGAATTCAAAATAATGGTTATAAAGATGCTCAAGAAACTCACAGAAAACAAGGAACTGAGTGAGAACTACAACAGTATGAAAAAGGAAGGAGAAACTATAAACAAAAACCAAGAAGAAATGAAAAATAAAATCTCAGAAATAAAATACACACTAGAAGGAATTACAAGCAGGCTGAATGAAGCAGAGAATTGAATCAGTGAGATGGAGGAGAAGGTAGAAAAAAATTCCCAGATAGAGAAAGGGAAAAGAGGCTCAGAAAGAATGAAGAGGTGGTAACAGAGCTGCAAGACAATATGAAACATAATAATATCCATATACTAGGGATACCAGAAGAAGAAGAAAAAGAAGAAGAGCAAGGGATAGAAAACCTGATTGAAAAGGTAATGATGGAAAACTTCCCTAATTTGATGAGAGAAAAACTCACACAAATCCAGGAAACACAGAGTCCCAATCAAGAGAAACCCAAAGAGGCCCACTTCAAGACATGTCATAATTAAAATGGCAAAATTCTACAATAAAGAAAGAATCCTAAAGGCAGCGAAAGTAAAAGAGGAAGTAACATACAAGGGAGCCCTGATAAAACTAGCAGCTGACTTCTCAATGGAAATGCTCCAAGCCAGAAGGGAATGCAAAGAATTTATCAAGAAATAAAAACCAAAGCCCTGCAGCCAAGATTACTCTATCCAGCAAGGCCCTTAATTAAAATGGAAGGCCAAATAAAGAACTTCCTGGACAAAAGAAGTCTAAAAGCAAACACCTCCACCAAACCAGCTCTGCAAGAGATGCTAAAGGGACTGCTCTAAGAAAAGGAAGAAAAAGAACAAGAGAGAGAGGAACACAGGTACTACAATAAAATGGAAATGAATAAGTACTTATCAATAACAACCTTAACTGTAAATGTATTCAGTGCTTCAATCAAAAGACATAGAATAGCTGAATGAATAAGAAAGCATGATCCACACATATGCTGCCTCCAGGAGATACACCTCAGGACAAAAGACCTACACAGACTGAAAGTGAAGGGCTAGAAACTAATTTCCCAAGCAAATGGACAGCAAAAGGAAACCAGGGTAGCAATACTCATATCAGACAAAATAGACTCTAAAAAAAAGGGCCATAAAAAGAGACCCAGGAAGACTCCCCAACTTTTTTTATGAATCTAGCATCATCCTAATCATCTTTATCTGGTTACCAGATAAAGACACAACAAAGAAAAAAACATCAGGCCAATATTGCTGATGAATATAGATGCTAAAACCCTTGACAAAATATTGGCAATACATTAAAAGATCATACACCATGACCAAGTGTGATTCATTCCAGGGTGCAGGGATAGTACATTCTTCACAAATCAATAAACATAATATATTACATAAAAAAAGCAAAGACAAAAAGCACATGATCATATCAATAGATGCAAAGAAAGATTTGATAAGTTACAATACCTATTTATGATTAAAACACTCAGCCAAGTTGAAATAGAGGGAGCATTCCTCAACCTAATAAAGGCCATATATGAGAGAACTACAGCCAACATCATACTCAATGGGCAGAAACTAAAAACTGTCCCACTAAGATCAGGAACAAGACAAGTTGTCCTCTTCCATCATTTCTGTTCAACATAGTATTGGAAGTGCTAGTCCCAGAAAGCAGACAAGAAAAGGAAATAAATGGTATCAATATTGGAAAAGAAGAAATAAAACTGTTATTGTTTGCAGGTGACATAATAGTAGACATAGATAATCCTATAGACACCAAAAAACTGCTCAACCTTATAAATGAATTTGGAAAAACTGCAGGATACAAAGTTAATATTCAGATATCAAAGGTATTTTTGTACACCAATAATGAAATATCAAAAACAGAAATCATAAAAATACCATTTGATACAGCAACAAGAAAAATAAAATACCTTGTAATAAACCTAATCAAGGTAACAAAAGACCTGTACTCAGAAAACTACACAACACTGAAGAAAGGAATTAAGGAAGGCACACACAAAAAATGGAAGCATATACCATGTTCATGGATCAGAAAAATTAATATCACCAAAATGTCCATACCACCCAAAGCAATTTATAGATTCAATGAAATACCTATTAAAGTACCAATGGCATATGTCACAGATATAGAACAAACACTTCAAAAATTTATACAGAACCATAAATGACCTCTGAAACACTGGAGCAATTTTGAGAAAGAAGAATAAAGTAGGAGGGATCACAATACATAATATCAAAGTATATTACATGGACCCTATAGTCAAAACAGTCTGGTACTCACATAAGAATCAACACACAGATCAATGGAACAGAATATAGAGCCCAGAAATAAACCCAAGACTCCATGGTCAATTAATGTTTGAGAAAGTAAGAAGAAGCATAAAATAGATTAAAAATAGCCTCTTCAACAAATAGTGTTTGGAGATCTGGACAGCTACATGCAAAAGTATGAAACTTGACCACTAACTTACACCATACACAAAAATAAACTCAAGATAGAGAAAAGGTTAAATAGAAGTCATGATACCATAAAGTCCTAGAGGAGAACATAGGCAGAAAAATCTCAGATATTTCAAGCAGTGATCATTTGCCAATGATACCTTAGACAAGGATTTGATCTTCAAAATACATGAAGAACTCACAGGACTCCACTCTAAGAAGACAACACAATTTAAAAAATGGGCAAAGGACTTGAACAGACACTTGTCCAAACAGGACATACAGAAGGTCCAGATACATATGAAAAGATGCTCAGTATTGCTAGCAACCAGAGAGATGCAAATTAAAACCACAATGAGATACCACTTCACACTGTCTGAATGATCATCATAAACAAAGCAACAAATAAGTGTCAGAAAGGTTGTGGAGAAAAGGGAACCCTAGTGCACTGTTGGTGGGATTGCAGACTGAAACAACCACTATGGAAAGCAGTATGGAATTTTCTCAGAAAACTATAAATGGACCTGCCTTTTGACTTGGCAGTTCCACTCTAGGATTATATACTAAGAACACTAAAACACCAATCCACAAGAATCTACGCACCCCAATATTCACAGAAGCACAATTTACAATAGGCAAGTACTGAAAGCAACCTAAGTGACCTTCAGTAAATGAATGGGTCAAAAACTATGGTACATTTACACAAAGAAACTTTATGCAGTAGAAAGAAAGAAGGAGCTCCTACCCTTTGCAATAGCATGGATGGAACTGGAGAGCATTATGCTAAGTGAAATAAGCCAGGTGGTAAAAGACAAATACCATATGATCTCACTTTTAACTGGAACCTAATCAACAAAAGGAAAAGGCAAGCAAAATATAACCAAAGACATTGAAATTAAGAATGAACTGACATTCAGAGGGGAGAGGGGCAGGAATAATGGGGAAAAAGGGTGAAGCGTTTACAGGAACAACTATAAAGTACACCTGGACAAAACAAGGGGGGACTGGAATGAGTGGAGGGAGGTGGGGATGGCTGGGATTGTGGGGAAGGGTGGGAGGAAAAGGCAGAAAACTGTACTTGAACAATAAAATTCACAAGTATTTAATAAAAATATATACATATGTTGAAATAAAATATTATTAGTTGCTGTAAAAATATGGAATAGATATATCAGAGGTTACATACACAAGTTCTGTTATCAATCAAAATAGACATAATATTATTATATCGACAATATAGATATGCTATATAAAACATGATACTTCAGGAAAAAAGAGTTACATTTCATAATTATTAAGTACTCAATTGATTAGGAAGATACAATATTTATAAAAGTATACACATACAACAGTCTTAAAGTACATAAATAAGAAACTGGTGGAATTTAATTAGAGATTTCAACTCTTTATTCCTTTTTTTAAATATACTTTATTGATTATGCCATTACAGTTGTTCTATTTCCCCCCTTCATTCCCCTCCCCCCTGCACACCCCTCCCCCACCATCCCCCCTTTAGTTTATGACCACGTGTCTCAAGTTCTTTAGATTCTATATTTACCCTATTATTCTTGCCATCCCCCCATCTATTTTCTACCTACCGTCTGTGCTACTTATTTTCTGTACCTTCTCCCCCCTTCTCCTCCCACTCCCCTGTAGCTAACCCACCATGTGATCTTCATTTCTATGGTTCGCTCCTGATCTAGCTGTCCTCTTAGTTTGCTTTTGTTTCAGGTAACTCCTTATTCTTAATAATCCGTAAAATACCCTGGCTGGTGTAGCTCAGTGGATTGAGCGCGGGCCCGTGAAGCAAAGGGTCACTGGTTCAATTCCCAGTCAGGGCACATGCCTGGGTTGCAGGCCAGGTCCCCAGTGGGGGACACATGAGAGGCAACCACACATTGATGTTTCTCTCTCACTCTTTCGCCTTCCTTGCCCTCTCTCTAAAAAAAAAAAACTAAAATATTTAGCCCTGGCTGGTATAGCTCAGTGGATTGAGCTCGGGCCTGCGAACCAGACAATCGCGGTTCGATTCCCAGTCAGGGCACATGCCTGGGTTGCAGGCCAGTTCCCTGCAGGCCACTTCCCAGCAGGGGATGCACAAAGGGCAACCATACATTGATGTTTCTCTCCCTTTCTCCTTCCCTTCCCCTCTAAAGATAAATAAATAAGTTTAAAAAAATAATCTGTAAAATAACTAGAAGTACAATCAGCAAGAAGATGAAATATGTATTATTAATCAATTTGCCCTAATTTACATATAAACACCACCAGAAATCACTAAGGCAAGATGGCAGCCACCAAGAGCAAACCCAGCATGGAGGCTTGGTGATTCAAGCAAAGAGACAAAAAAAAACAAACAAAAAGATGGCAGGCTGCCAGCTAAGCAGCTGGACTCTACAGAGGAGGTGAAGGAGAAAGATAAAGATAAAGACCAACCTTATCCAAGCTCTTGTTTGCAATGGTAAGTGGAAAAAATAAGGAACAGAGTATCATCTTTTCCTCCAGGGGAATACATTTTACAGCAAAGCATCAAATGCAAAACTTAAGAATGTTGATGCCTCATTCTAAAGCATATCCTAAATGGGTCATAAAATAAGTTATTTGACATGAGTGGGCTTTGTAAAATGAAAAACTGCAGTAAATGTATCTATTTTGAGGTCAAGAAGAAATAAAATCTCTACATGTGTCTTTAAATTTCACCTCATGGACCATTTGCAAAATTACTACTTCAAAGTATTTTCATACTCTTGCCCAAGTAAAGATAACTGGAAACTGTTTGAAAGGCTCTCAGGCCCCTTTTGTTTTTTGGCCTTGCTTTTGATCAATTACCACATTATGCTTTTTTAGAAGAATCCTTAGTTCAGATTTTCAGCATACCAGGTACCATTCCAAAAACCAATCATTTGTGGACCATGTTTTTACTCTCACAGTTTTGGATAATTGTAAATGGTTGCAGAACTCTGAGATCATAGAAGATGCTGCTTTTGTAGACTAGGTCCTTGTTTTGTCTTAAATCTCATATAGATTTTCTTTTATTTATGTTTTTATTATTTATTTATTTATTTATTTATTTATTAACATTTTTTATTGATTATGCCATTACATTTGTTCTATTCCCCCCTCCATTCCACTCCACCCTGCATATTCCTCCCCCACCATTCCCCCCTTTAGTTCATGAACACGTGTCTCAAGTTCTTTAGATTCTGTATTTCCCCTACTATTCGTACCCTCCCCCTATCTATTTTCTATCTACTGTCTATGCTACTTATTTTCTGTACCTTCTCCCCCCTTCTCCTTCTCCCACTCTCCTGTTGCTAATCCTCCCATGATCTTCCTTTCTATGGTTCACTCCTGATCTAGCTGTCCTCTTAGTTTGCTTTTGTTTTAGGTGTGGTTGTTGATAACTGTGAGTTTGCTGTCCTTTCACTGTTCAACTTTTTAATCTTCTTTTTCTTAGGTAAGTCCCTTTAACATTTCATATAATAAGGGCTTGGTGATGATGAACTCCTTGAGTTTGGTCTTATCTGAGAAGCACTTTATCTGTCCTTCCATTCTAAATGAAAACTTTGCTGGATAGAGCAATTTTGGTTGTAGGTCTTTGGTTTTCATGACTTGGAATACCTCTTTCCAGCCCCTTCTTGCCTGTAAGGTCTCTTTTGAGAAATCTGCTGACAGTCTGATGGGAACTCCTTTGTAGGTGACTGCCCCCTTATCTCTTGCTGCTTCTAGGATTCTCTCCTTCATTTTAATCTTGGCTAATGTAATGATGATGTGCCTTGCTGTGTTTCTTCTTGGGTCCAACTTCTTTGGGACTCTCTGAGCTTCCTGGACTTCCTGGAAGTCTATTTCCTCTGCCAGAACGGGGGAGTTCTCTTTTATTATTTGTTCAAATAAGGTTTCCACTTGTGACTGTTCCTCTTCCCCTTCTGGTACCCCTATAATTCGGATGTTGAAACGTTTAAAGATGTCCTGGAAGCTCCTAAGCCTCTCCTCATTTTTTTGAATTCTTGTTTCTTCATCCTTTTCTATTTAGTCATTTTTTCCTTCCTTCTGGTCTACTCCCTTGATTTGAGTCCCAGTCTCCTTTCCATTACTATTGGTTTCCTGTGCATTACCATTCATTTCAATTAGTTTAGCTTTCATATGTTTCTCTAATTTGTGACTAAAATCAACCAGTTCTGTGAGGATCCTGATCACCAGTGTTTTGAACTGTGCATCTGAAAGTTTGGCTATTTCTTCATTGCTTAGATTTATCGGCTCTGGGGCTCTGAGTTGTTCTTGAGCCATTTTTGGTCTGTTCGCACCCTTTAAGTATGAGGAACGGAGCCTTAGTTGTTTACCAGGGTAGGGCCACCCAGGTTGCTGGTTTGTGACGCTGTATGTGGGGCAGGTGTTAGAGAGGGAGCAATGGCGGTCCTCTTTGCTAGCCCAGTCTGTCTCTCCACTCCCCCCGGCCTGTTTATCCGATCAGAATTGTGGGAGCCTGCTGCCCCGTGCTGTGCGGTCTCAATGCTCACCTCTTCACTGGTTTATCTGCACACAAATGCACGACCTACCGCAGACAGCCAGCCGCGCCTCTTCCCTGTGTGCGCCCGTAGCTAGCCTACACCTGTGATCCTCGCCTTCGGCTGCTTGCACACCACCCAGTCAGGGATCTTTTTGGTCAACCCGCTCCACTGCTGGCTTCTCCCCTCTTACCAGTTTAGCTGAGCATTTCATTTTTTTCGGACTCTATTGTCGATTTTCTGTGTGGTTTGGTTGTGTTTATTGTTGTTAAAAATTTGTTGTTCTTAGATTTGGTTGTGTGCGGATACAAGGTGTTTCCACCTACACCTCCGTCTTGGCGAAAGTCCCTCAAGATTTTCTAATGAAGATTCTGAGGAACAACTTTATATGAAGAGCATTACTACCAGTCACAAAACATGCGCTGATGGGTCCTAAGATCCATCACGGCTCCAAAATACAAAGAGAAACAGCAACTTAAAGTGCAACAGACACTAAGAAAAAATGAACCAAAGGCTATTCTTCCACATGATCCTACTGCACATGTTTTTCTTATACCTGGTGTGAAAGAAACCAATAGAAATACAATGGGTAAAACCAGAGCCAAAAGTTGACCTGAAAGCAAGAAAGAAAAGGGTTTACAAATGACAAATTTAAAAAAAAATGAAATGAAGGTAAACAGTGGGAATCCACAAAAATCAGTGAATAACTATTTTTTCAGTTATTTTATATTTATTTTGTATTTAATGTGTAATATTTTTATTACCCAAGACTATCTTATATCTAATTAGTATGGCATTTAAAAGAAAGAAAAAATTAAAATCTTGAGATTTCATTGGTATCTGTTTTTCTAGGTAAGATATCACCAGAACGCAAATAAATTAAATTAAATACACCACTCAACAACTGTACAATATACATTCACTCAAGCACTCATGGAACATTCTCCAGAATAGATCATATGCTAAGATAAAGAACAATTCTCAACATATTTATAATTATTCAAATCATATAAAGTATGCTCTCAGATCACAAAGAAATTAAATTATAATTTAAAAATAGGTTGGAATCTAGAATATCCCAAAATATCTGGACATTAAACAAAATACTTCTGAATAACCCATAGCAAAAAAGCAATTATAAGGGAATTCAGAAAATATTTTGAGCTGACTAAAAGAAAGGCAATGTAACAAATTTATGGAGTATTTATAAATTTGAAATCACTGTATCAGAAAAAAAAGGATTAAAGCACCAATTGAAGGTTACAGAATAAGCAACTAAAATAGAAGCAAACTAGACATAAAGAAGGAAAAAATAAAAGAAATAATGAAAATTAAAACATAGGTCCATCAAATAGAGAGATAAATAAAGAAAAATTAGTAAAATCAAAATTTGGTTCTCTGAAAATATAAACAAAACTGACCAACATTCAGGCAAAATAAACTGTAGCAATACAGTAAAATATCAAAATATCAGAATTAAAAATTAAAGATTCACACATAGAGAGAAGCTCTGGAGGTGAGGATTGGGGGAGTGGAGGGATCAAAAAATGAAAACATCCTCATGGACACAAAAATAGTGTAGTGATTGATGAGAAAAGGTGAGTGGGTGGAGGTAGAAGAGTGTATGAGGGAGATAGATGGCAATGGAAAAAGTGTAAGAAAAGAAATAAAAAGTCACTTTGGACCAAAGAAATTATTAAAGAGAAGATTTCTATACTGACTATATAATTAAAATGGGAATATTATGAAAATTGAAGAAAATAAATTAAATAACTTTGATGACATAGAAAAATTCCTTAAAGAAAACAGATCAAAAGCAATTCAAGAAGACATAGAAAACATGCATAAACTATATAACATATTCAGAAATAGAATTATTTATTAAAAATTTTCCCCAAAGAAAATCACTGATGGCTTAATTGGTACAGTAGAAATAAGACCCAATCACCAAGCACTTTCAAAAAAGAAAAAGAAAAAAGGATTGAACCTTTTCCAACTAATTTATTCTGAGGCCAGTATTTATTACCTTAATGTCATCACCAGACAAATATATTGCAAGCATATAAATATGTCTAAATTCTCCTCATGAACATACCTGCAAATATCCTTAATAAAATGTTAATATAACTCATCCCATAACATTATAATAGGTATTAGCACTAAGACCAAGTCAAATGAAAGGTTGATTTAATATCTGAAATCATTTCATGTAATATACCATATTAATAGAACAAAGGACAAAAATCATATCTGAGTAGATGCAGATAAAGCATTTGTCAATAACACACTTCTTGATGAACTAGTAGTGGAAGAAATTTCCTCCACCAGATAAAAAGCATTTATGGAAAAAACAACAGTTATCATTAAACTTAATGATGAAAATGCTGATTGTTTTATCCATAAGATCAGAAATAAGGAGGGAAATTCTCTTTAATCACTTTGATCTAACATTTTACTGGAGATTTCTGTCAGTGAAATAAGGCAAGAGAGAGAAAGCAGACAGATTAAAATGAAGAGAAATTTTATTTGCAAATGACAGAGTCTCATAGGTAGATAATCCCAATGCATTAAAAACCAAACAAAGCAAAATAAGCAAAACCATATGCCATAAAATAGAGTTTAAAAAGTCACAGGTATTTTGAAATACTACCAACAATTAATTGGGAAACAAAAGTAAGAAAATAATTTCATGAAAACGGAATTGAAGAGATAAACTTCTTAGAAATAAAATTAAACAAAATTAGTTCAAGGCTTGTAAACTGAAAACAAGAAAACACTTAGGCAAATTTTTAACGATGTAAATAACCATCAATAGGTTGAAGGATATAATACTGTCAAGAAAGAAATTCTTCCCCAAAGTGGTCTAAAATCAGTGCAATTCTTATCAAAATGCCAATAGGCTTTTTTTTTTGTAGTAGAAATTGATAAACTGATCCTCAAGGACAGACGGAAATACAAAGGACCTAAAAAGGCAACAACAAATTTGAAAAAGAACAAAGTTGAAACACTTAACTTTCTTATTTCATAGTCACTCTAAAGGCAGAATTATCAGACAGTTAGATATTGGGGCAAGGTTTGGAAAATAAACAATAAAACAAAATTGAGAATCCATAAATAAGCATTTATATTTACATTAAACTAATTTTTGATAAATGTGCCAAGACAATTAAAAGCAGAAAGGACAGACTTTTCTACAAAATTGTACTGGGAAATGAAAGACAAGAAAAACTGAGACTGTTACTCTCACAATATACATAAAAATTAACACAAAATAAGATTGCTAAAACTATAAAACTTCTGGAATGAAAGATGGAGCTTTTCTTCTATTTTTCATTCTAGAAGCTTTATAATTCTATATTTGGTAAGGGACATGTACTCAGGATATACACGCAGAATGTTTTCAGGTTAATAGTAAGAAAAAAACCACAAATATTAAAATGGGTAAAATAATTTATTAGACATTTTTCAAGAAGATAGACAAGTGACTAATAGCATAAAAAGTTGCTCCACATGATTAGTGATTGTGGAAATGAAAATTAAGACCTCTTTGAAATGTTATTTCACTCTTCCCACAGTGACTACAATGAAATGACAGACAGTATTAAGTATTGACTATCATGTGGGGAAATTGGAATTCTCATGCATTTCTGAAAGGAATGTAAAAATGGTAAAGCCATTATTCAAAAACAGTTTGGCAGTTTCTCAGAAACTTAAACAAACAACACACAATATACCAATTCCATTTCTAGGGTCAAAGAAAATCAAAACATATAAACATGTACAGAGATGCAGGCAAATATTCATATCATTTTTTGTAATCACAACAAAAACCTACCAATTAACTGGTGGAAAACAAAATGCGGTTTATCCCCACAATGGAATAATATTCAACAATAGAAAAAGGATCTAACTACTGATACATGCCACAATATGGATGAATCCAAACACATTATGCTAAGTGAAAAGAGCCAGATTTACAAGATTATGTATTATATTTTCAGTTCATATCAAATGTCCATTAAAGGCAAATTATACAGCCAGAAACAGATTATTGATTGTATTGAGTAAGATGTGGGAGCGGGGATTAACTGAAAATTAGTTAAGGTGACTTTTTGAGAAGTTAGGATGTTCTCAAACTGGATTATGGTAATTGCACAATTCTATAAGTTTAGTAAGAAAATATTGATTGTACACTCACAATATATGAATTTAATAATATGTAAATTATTAAGCATCTTGTAAAACAAAAAGTTACAATGAACTTCTGTATAAGAAAGATTGGAGAGAATATGGGACTATGTGGTGAGGCCAACTAACCAAAGGAGAAAACTGAGGATTTGTTGCCGAAACTGTGGCATTGTTATTACTGATAATATTTTTGAGTCCAGTGTCAACATCATACATACATATATAATTTTCAAAATCATGGCATTGTTTTAGAACAAGGCTGCTATTGTTTAAGTGTGTGTTTCCTTCCAAAATTCGTATGTTGAAATCCAAAGCTGCAGGTGATGGTATTTGGAGATGGGGACTCTGGGAGGTGATCAGAGAGCCCTTATAAAAAGGTCTGAGAGAGCTCCCTTGTCTTTCCTGCCACATGTAATTACTACTAGTATATGCCTCCTATGGAGCAGAAAGCAGCACCTTGCTAGACATGTAATCTGCTGGTGTTTTTGATCTTGGAATACACAACTTCCACAACTGTTAGAAATAAATTTCTACTTTTTACAATCCAGCAGTCTGTTATACTTCGTAACAGAACCCAAATAGACTGAGACAAAAGAATGCAGATGTGCAAAACTGCCTTTCTGCCTGAATCTACAGGTTGTAATTGTCATTCTTGATTTGGATAGAATTATCACTTCTTTCAAAAATTACAAAGATGGTGTATTTCTTAACTTAAATTATCTCTTCTCACTCACCCCAACAAAACAAAAATTTAACACCAAATATGTATTTTTATAACCATTGCTTCCTCTGCCATTGTTATTCGTAGTCTAGTGGCCAAGCACAAAACATCTCTGCTATATTTTACAGCAACTGTGTAATCTTCAAGCCTCTAGTTATTTTTGCACTTGTCTGTCTAAAATGCAAACCTGCTTACACTCCTCACAGGTAAAAACTCATTGATGGCTTACATTTCAATCACTATACATTCTAATTTTCGTAACAGGACTGCACTGCTGTGTGACTACTTATGCTACAGGGGGTATCTGGCCAGATCACTGGGCAGAGGGAAGGGACCCCTAAGGCACGTTGGGAAGCACCAGAGATGGCTGGGAAGCACCAAAGGCAGCGCATGTGACAATTTTCATACCCACAAGTAAAAGGGTAAACAAACCAGTCCTACTGCATGTAATTCCGGAAGCTGTGTGCATGAAAACCTCCCAGCTTGCAGATCTTGGACGCAGGAGAAGGGGCAGAGGCGCTGTGCAGGCCGATTAATGTAATGGACGCTGGCTTCGATTCACAGGGTTTGGGGCCCAGACTTTTAAGTGGAAGGCAGGCAGAAACTTGCACTTTTTTTCTTAACCCTGCTGGACCAGTCAGGGGCCGCCTGGTGGAGACCAGTCCCATGTCGGGCCACTACCTTCCTGGAGGTAGACCGAAGGGACACTGCGGTGCCGCACCACACAGCATGGGTGGTGCTTCTCTTCAGCACATGGATGGATGCTTAGGCAGAACGCTCTCTGGTCCTGGGGGCACAAGCGGCTTGAGTGCCCAGGGACCCCATGGACAGAGCCCCTGCTTGACCAGCTGCAGTGATCTGGCATCTGGCTCTGCGTCTAGGGAGAGGAAAAAAGCTGCAGAGAGGCAATAGCAATGCTGGCCCCACAAGTGTGCATTCCAGGGAGGAGGCAGTCTAAAGCCAGACAGCTAGAGATCTATTTGGGTAACTGCCCTGGGTCCCAGAGGAGAGATGAGAATAGAGTGGGGGTATCTAGACACTGACTCTGGTTCTGGGGGTGGCTACATTCTTTTTTTGTGTTTTGCAGAAGAAATTGCCCTGGAGCAGAGGAGTCTCTAACTCCCCCCAAATGGGCAATCTTTTCTTTTATTTCTTCTTTTTTTTAATACATTTTATTGATTATGCCATTACAGTTGTCCCATTTCCCCACCTTCATTCCCCTCTACCCTGCACACCCTCTCCCACCCACATCCCCTCTTTAGTTCATGTCCATGTGTCTTAAGTTCTTTAGCTTCTACATTTTCCACATCAATCTTGCCCTCCCCCTATTTTCTCCTCATGGTCTATGCTACCTGTTCTCTATATCTTCTCCTCCCCTGAACTCCCTTGTTGCTAACCTTCCATGTGATCTCCATTTCTGTGGCTCCGCTCCTGCTTTAGGTGTCCGCTTAGTTTGCTTTTGTTTTAGGTGTGGTTCTTAATAACTGTGAGTTTGCTGTCCTTTTACTGTTCATATTTTTTATCTTCTTTTTCTTAGGTAAGTCCCTTTAACATTTTATATAATAAGGGCTTGGTGATGATGAACTCCCTGAACTTCACCTTACCTGAGAAGCGCTTTATCTGCCCTTCTATTCTAAATGAAAGCTTTGCTGGATAGAGCAATCTTGGATGCAGGTCCTTGCATCTCATGACTTGGAATACTTCTTTCCAGCTCCTTCATGCCTGCAAGGCCTTTATTGAGAAATCAGTTGACAGTCTGATGGGAACTCCTTTGTAGGTGACTGACCCCTTATCTCTTGCTGCTTCTAGAATTCTCTCTTTCATTTTACTCTTAGGTAATGTAATTATGAAGTGCCTTGGCGTGTTTCTTCTTGGGTCCAACTTCTTTGGGACTCTCTGAGCTTCCTGGACTTCCTGGAAGTCTATTTCCTTTGCCAGATTGGGGAAGTTCTCTTTTATTATTTGTTCAAATAAGGTTTCCACTCGTGACTGTTCCTCTTACCCTTCTGGTACCCCTATAATTTGGATGTTGGAACATTTAAAGATATCCAGGAGGTTCCTAAGCCTCTCCTCATTTTTTTTGAATTCTTGTTTCTTCATTCTTTTCTGTTTGGTTGTTTCTTTCTTCCTTCTGGTCCACTCCACTGATTTGAGTCCCAGTTTTCTTCCCATCACTATTGGTTCCCTGTGAATTTTCCTTCATTTCACTTAGTGTAGCCTTCATTTCTTCATCTAATTTTTGACCAAAATCAAATAATTCTGTGAGCATCCTGATTACCAGTGTTTTGAACTGTGCATCTCATAGGTTGGCCATCTCTTGGTTGCTTAAAAGTATTGTTCTCTGGGGCTTTGATTTGCTCTGTTTGAGCCATTTTTGGTCAGGTCATGCCTATTATGTATAAGTGGCAGAGCCTTAGGTATTCATCAGAGCGAGGCAACCCAGTGTCTGGGTTGTGATGCAGTATGTGGGGGTGGGGTCAGAGAGGAAACAACGACAATTGTTCTGCTTTCCCTTGGATTTCAGTCCCCTTTACTGCTGCCCACAAGCAAATCGGGCCCTTCTGGTGCTGCTTCCTGGGTGGGTGGGCTTGTGTACATTTTAGGACCCTGTGGGTCTCTCAACAAACTCTCCTGTGAGGCTGGGAGTCTCTCCAGGCACCTTTTCAATTGGTGCCTTTAAGCTTTATCTCCCATTGCTGGAGCCCTGGGTTTCGAGGTCTGTCTTGCTGCCCATATTTGCCTAGTTTATTTGCGCACAAATGTGTGACTGAGGTCAGCCCTGGGCCACCTGCACTCCAGGGTCTGGCAGCCACAGCCTTTTCCTGCCCATCCCTCTCCACTGGCCACCAACTGCACCCCTCTTACTGGTCCGGCTGACTGGTTGTCAGACTTCCGTACAGTTCAATTTTTTGTCTGTTCTGGTTGTTTTCGTTTCTAAATCTTTGTTGTCCTTAATTTTGGTTGTGCAAGGAGGCACAGTATTTCCACCTAAGCATCCATCTTGACTGGAAGTCTCTTGGGAGATCTTTTAATAAACATTTTTTTCCTTCCTCACCAATCTCTATTTTATGTCTGTGTGGTAGCAGGCAGCCCAATCCCAGTTTGTTAGGTAACAGTTGAATCATGTTTCACCTCACATTTTCACGTCAGTTAGCTGAAATCAGAATGTGCCACATTCTTGCTTGCTTCAGGTCTTTATAGTTATTTTCTGTCTGAAACATCCACTTCCTTATCCCATTCAACATCTTCTCCCTTATTCCAGCTACTTTATCTGGTTAATTTCCAGTCATTCTTTCAGACTTATCATAGATATAGTGTTTTCTGGAAAGCCTTTCTTGAACTCTTTAAAAATAAAATCTTCTGCTATGAATTCCCATTGTATTATTAACTGCTGGGGCAGTCAGACCTCTACAGCACTGTACATAGTAAATTTTCAATAATTATTTAGTGGGTAAATGAATAAATGAGTGAATTTTAAATATAGTTTGAATATTTCAGTTGAGCAAAATTTAACATCAAACCCTGTGAAACTTGGCATATTAGTTAAAGTCTGTGTGCATTTCCCAGCTCTGGCCAACTTTCTGTGATTAAAGCCATAAATTAAAGAAGCAACTTGCTAACACTTGTCAACATTCAATCAACTTCCCCAAGTGATTGTTTAATTTTCTTCTCGAATAAATTTCTTCTTCCACATTCCCTTTGGCAATGGACTGAGTAAATACATGAAACTTGATCTAAATTCTATAGGATACTGAGACTCTTTGAATATGGAAAATCACTTTTAAGTTTAGAAATTTACAATCTTACTTCATTTATATTAACATTTTTGTGCCTGTGAGTGAGATAATTACAACAACCTAATTTCGTCATTGGTAGATTAAACAGTTGTCTTAATGTTATCTATTAATAAATTTACATTAGTATTATAGAGAACTAAGAATTGGTATTGAGAGCAATCCTCATTGCTAATAAATATGTTCTGAAGGGAAAGTCATCAAATGACTTTTTAAGCCCAGGAATAACTTATTAGCTTAATATGTTCTACTTTTCATAACTGAGGTATTTAAGAATATAAGAATGAATATATCTAAAAAGGCATTAGGGTGAATCCTGACTAATGAGCTCTTCTATGTGTAAAAAAGAGAAATTTCATTATAGTTATATAGCAAATAAATTATATATTAATATAAAATATATGTCATTAAAACCTGAGAATTACATGTATTTCTAACAGTAGTGATTAAATAGCGGATTATACTAGAGCAAAATTTTTTCATTAAGAAATCTTTCATTTTATTTGTTTTGTTTATTTACATAAAAATAGCTCTTTCCTCTAGCAAAAACAAACAATGCTGAAAGAGCACACTAACAATTTTATTAAAGTCAAGAAGAGAAACAAATAATACTTTTATGTATTCTATTATATTTATATGTGATATGTGTATATCTATCTAACATATGCATACATTCATCAGTGAGAGCAATGCAAAAGTAATCTTAAATATTAATTTAAGCTTGGAACATACAAGTAAATGGAGGAATATTCTGCTAACTTTAGTAGATGTTGGGTGAGATGTTGATGGTGAAGATGCCTGTTAAGAGTTGAATTATACTTTCTTAAAATTCACATATTGAAGTCCTAGCCCCCAGTACCTCAGAATAAGACCTTATTTGGAAATAAAGTCATTGCAGATGTAACTGGTCAAGATGAGTTCACATTGGAGTAGGGTGGTCCCTTAGTCAGTATGACAGATGTTCTCACACACATGAAAATATTATATGACAAAAAAGACAGAAAAAGAAAGACAACATGAAGACACACTGCACATGCCATATACAAGCTAGGGATGAGAAAAATCACCAGAAAACCACTAGAAGCTAGGAGAGATGGATAGAACAGATTTTGTCTTACAATCCCCAGAATGGAGCAACCCTGCCAACATATTAATTTCAGACTTCTGTGAGAGAATAAATTTCTGTTGTTTAAACTAACTGGTTTGTGGTACATTTGACAACTGCCTGAGAAAACAAAACAATGTCTTAATACTGTGTTGTTTTATATGAAGTATAACAGGCTAATGAAGACTTAGCTGACTTGAGCTCTAAGTTCATTAGTCAAAGGTGCATTAACTCAAGGATAACCAGGGTGTGACTAGCTTGACCAACATGCATGCACTAATGTGAGGTGTGCAGCAATCTTCCACATGAGTCAGTGACAATGGTCATCTGTGCTTGCTGTCTCTTTTCAAATTATGGGTTGTGGTTTTTTTGCCTTTTAATATGTTTATAATTTTTCTTAGTAGCAGTACATGGTGTAATTGGTAGCAGACACTGCTTACATAGGCCTTTAGTAATGTGGTGATAAGGTGTGGGGGAAGCATTGTGTAGTCCTATGATTGATATAGCAAACCTATGACTTTTTGGACTGTGAACTTCAGAAGTGTTGCTCAGTTTTTTCTCTTCCCCTTACCTGGGATAGGATAGTCCAAATGGGCTGAAGATGGTATTTTCCTTCTCCCACATGGAAGGCTAGAATGGGCTGGATTTTGGTATTTCCCTTCCTGTAGGTGTGTTATGCTCTCATAGTACCCCAGCAACAGGTTAGCTCTGATTAACTAGTTTCTCCTAAAGACAAACCGTGTTAAGAAGAATAATACTCTAGCCTATTTCACAGTGGCGTCCCTGCCCTGTTTCCCATTGAAAGTATCAGGATTTTTTTTTTTTGGGGGGGGACTGATATTATCTGTGAGAACCTGACTAAGCTCTTGGAAGTAAATCTCACAATATTGTGGGAGCTCATCTATCACTGGGTCTCCTGGAGTTTTAATTCTCAACGTTTTCCACCTTGAGACTCCAGCAATTCATAAATTACAATGCAGGTTTTCCTGGCCTGGCACTGGTTTCTGTGGAAGTTTATGTTTATTTCCAATAAGCAGTAATTCCCTTTACCCTCCAGTACCTATCCAATCCTGGGGGCACTAGTTTGTCCTGTGTCCTCTCTTCTCTTAAGAATCCAAGAAGAGTTATTGATTTTTACTTCCTTTTTTTCCCACTTGTTATTAGGGTAGAGTGGTAACTTCCAAGCTTCTTATGTGTGGAACTAGAAACCAGAAGCCCATTTATTTGGTTTTTGAATACTTTGAAGCTTCTTATAAAATGAGAGGCCTGCATTTTATTTTGTATTTTATAATTTTGGATGGTATAGAAAAATCACACTGTTTAATATTTAGATTTATAAATTTGAGTCTAGAATATGATTCAGCTGCATAAAAATTAATTAAAAATATTATTTTATTATTTTTGCTGAAAATAACCATACATTTATTACCATCAAAATCATCATAATTCAATAATTATTTCTATTTATCAATTTTAGCCCAATTTTTATGAGATAATTCTAGTTTTTAAACATTTTTCTACTCTTTAAAATTAACAATTAAAATTAAAATATCTGAGCAAAATACAATCAAAATTGTAAATTAGAATAAAAATAAAGCCACAGTATATGGAATTTTGTGTTTCCACTGGATTTTGTTAAAAAAATGCAATCATAATTAGTATAGTTCTTTGCTTTTCTTCTCTTTTTTTCAATACTTTAAACCATAACACAAAATTATACTTATTTAATAAGCAAAATACTAATAATGGAAATAGATATCAAGTGAATATATTAAGACAGACTTTAAAGTGGTAGTATTTATAATCTCATCTATTTCCAAATACTTATGTAATAAACCATCTTTTACATATCTTCTTAACAGTCTGTAATTTCTTATAGTTCAAAAATTTGGAAAAAATGTCAATCTTTCAAATTCTTTTCTACTAATATTACTTGTTTATGGGGATATAAAATGTATCTTGTTTTATTTAATTTGGGGATCACAACCTTGCAAAGGAGAAGCAAGTGCAGGGAAATTACATGGCTTGCCCAATTTTCAAACCTAGAAGGGCAAGTCAGACTGGAGTTGAAATTTCCTTATACCACCTCTGTCCTCAGTCTCTGCCACATGTCATCTTCATGTACAGAGTGTCCTGGTGGCAGAATCAGAAGCAGAGCAAAGGCAAATGTATCTGGTGGTTTCATCATGACACAGACACTGCCAAAGCAGTTTCTGAATAGCTTTTAGTGCTCCATGTAGCAGTACACACAACTATTACCAAGCAGTAGCGGGGAAAGTTTAATTAAAATGCATATAAAAAATTATCCAAGAAAAGACAGCACATTTCAGCTGTGTAACACCATTCACTGCTTTCCAGATCACACTGCTATGACTTTCTTTTTATTTAGTAAACTCTTTTCACATTGGTGTATCTTAAAATAATGGAAGTTACTATATACCACAGCACAAGTAAGCTACTAAGTAGATTCACAGAGTTGTTTCTAAAATCTTATTGCCGAGATGATCAGGGCTGTTCTGGGATCTCTTTGGAAGTATTAGGGATGCTTTTTGTGAAATATCGCTTCCTTGTAGAAGGTTTTCTTGATCCCCATACACAAAGTTAATCTATAATCCTCTTCTGCCCCAAACCACCACAATACTTTGCAGATGTTTTTGTTATGACTTCTGAACTCTTAGGAGGGCACATCTCTCTCTCAGACCCCATTCTCACTCCATTCTCCTTCAGTAGGTTAAGAGTAAGTCTTTAAATTATGAAGTACCATAGTCAACTTTGCCTTTCAAATGGTCTCTTGTATGACTTTTTTTTCCTTTATAGGAAGCTGTAGAAATGGGAAGGTTTCAGAGTGCACCAGCTAAGAAGTCTCCAGATACTCCACCCCACTCTCTCTCTTTCTTTCTCAATCCCTTGATCTCCTGTCTCGTTGTCACATAGACACTTCCTTTCCCGAGACATAATAAACACAGAAGACAGGGCCTGTGTGCCATCCTTCTGTCCTAATGGTCTAGGGTAGGGATTGAAATTCACCACTATACAAACAAAGCAAATCTTCCTGGCTCTCCTGTGTTTGCACTTTCTTTCTGCATAGAATGTTCTTTCTGGGCAGACATTTTCTTATGATCATTGTTTTGAAATATAAAGGGCTGAAGTACAACTGTATGCTTTTTTAAAAGTTAGCAAAAGGAAACTATTTGGCTTGCTTTGCTCTTGGCCCTAATATGATCACTATTCTCACAGAAAAATATTCTATGTTCCAATGTCAATCAGTCTATGAGTCTGTTTTTGAGATTTTAGACAAAATGATGTTAGTCAATAAAGCTCAAGTAGACACTATTTGTTTTATTTTTTCTTAATCTTCACCTCAGCATATGCTTTATTGATCTGAGAGGTAGAGGAGAATG
This sequence comes from Artibeus jamaicensis, assembly GCF_021234435.1. Classification (NCBI taxonomy): domain Eukaryota; kingdom Metazoa; phylum Chordata; class Mammalia; order Chiroptera; family Phyllostomidae; genus Artibeus; species Artibeus jamaicensis. Next base: position 53,468 of record NW_026521853.1, read on the forward strand.
GGGTGGGGAGAGAGAGAGATTGATTATTAGTTGCTTCCCATATGTGCCCCAACTGGGGATCAAACCCACAACCTAGGTATATATGCCCTAACCCAGAATCGAACCCTCAACCTTTTTGTCCACCAGATGGCACTCCAAACACTTGAGCCACTCAGCCAGGGTTGGTTTTCTTAACTTTGTCATATGTATATGTTGTGTGTATGTAAATATGTAGCCTACAAAAATAGAATTTAGAGTTTCCAAAATCTGTGTCTCAGGCTCCATTTTTTTCACACGCTAAACAATCTTATATTGAATCACTATTTTGATTACTCACATGTTCATCTTTTCTCTGAACTAAATGCCTAGAAGGTACATACCATATATTATCTATCTTCTTTTCATGGATATTTACATATCTGCCAGATACTTAATTCTTATTGAGTGAAAATTCTGAAGATTGACTGAACTACTGAATAAGCTACTGAATGAACAAAAAAATGGATATGATAGTAACCTGACTAGTTCAATGTCGGCATTTATGTTACTCTCTGTGGGTGCTGAGAATAATTAGAAAGTTGCTACTAAGTCATTGTAATTGTGTATATGTGCTATATTTTAAAGATTACTGCTAAATAAAGATCAAGTGAATGTTTGTATTTCCCCAAAGGAAAAAAATTGAATCTCAAAGACAGGTTATTGCCTTCAAGGTAGTAGATGAGTTTTAATTGGCAAAGGGGAGAAAAAAGAGCAAGAAATTTAATCTTTTACCATTTCCAAGCTAAATTGTTTTACCCTCTTAGATACATTCCTCATACTGGTCACACAGGGAAAAGGACAAAAGTAATGCCCAGCACTGCTTCCCCCTCCCTGGCAGTCCCTGTGTGAGGGACATGGGCCTGTGTATCCTCAATGTTGAGGGATGCTATTGACCTCATTCTCTCCAAACACAGCAAGGCCTAGAAATTGTCCTTCTTCACTTTGGTATCTCAGGCTCTATTCAGAACAGCCATGCAGTGATGGTGTTTACACTGCAAAGAATCATCAGAATAATGTCAGTCTTCAAGAGGTGGCTGCAGGCTGATTTTAAAAGGAAAGCTGCCTATGAGTCTGCCAGTGCATCCTTTCTGAACTGTGGAATTTTGGTGTTACATTTGGCATAATGGGTTTCACATATATTTTTAAATATGGTAATTACCTCTAATAAATTCATTTTTATCCACATTTAAGTGTATGAAGTCATTCTAAGAAGTATAATTTTCCCAAAGTATTATAAAATCAGATAATCGATTTACAAAAATAAAAGCACAATGAAAACCACATACTTTGTTATGTAATTATTATGTCAATAGATGTTGATTTAAATATTAAACAAAAGAGTTTACAGAATTTTAAAATAAATGTAAAATTTTTAGAATTATTAAATTTATTAGTTTTTTTTAAGATTTTATTTATTTATCTTTAGAGGAGAAGGGAAGGAGAGAGAGAGAGAAACATCAATGCATGGTTGCCTTTCATGCATCCCCTGCTGGGAACTGGCCTTCAGGGAACTGGTCTGCAACCCAGGTATGTGCCCTGACTGGGAATCGAACCGTGATTGTCTGGTTCGCAGGCCCGCGCTCAATCCACTGAGCTACACCAGCCAGGTAAATTTATTAGTATTAATTTATAATTTGTAAAACCACCTGGCAGTTACTATTCAGAATTCTGTTTTTTTGTATTGAATATAAAAGGGCTAATGTCAGTGAAGCCAATTTATTCTTCACACTCCAGGAAGACAAAGTACTGAGGTGATGAAACTTAACCACAGATTTGCATAGCAAGGGTCTCATTTTCAATCCTGACCCCTCTGGCTGTAGTAGAGTGGCAAAGGTGACATGATTTCTCTTCTCAAGGTCTCTCAGTATCCCATTTCACACTGTACTATTTCTACCTTTTTGAGTTTATTATTGGCCTTTGGAAAACTGAGTTTGATATGCATCATTTCATATCTGAGAAAGATCTCTCACTTATTTTCCTTCAGATGACGTCTTGAGCAGACAGAGCAGAAAAAGAAGTCAACCTGGTGAGCATTTGACCTGTGGCATTAAAAATCTGCTACTTGATACACTTTAAATAAAATACTTGGCAAATCATATTTAAGCCATGCATTTTGTAAAATACAATATAATAAAGTATTCACTTCTCCTTCTATTTTTATGTATCAGGAAAACACTTTCCATACATTCATTAGTTGGCTGATGATTGTATTAAAATGTGTGAAGATAAAACAAAAGCCTTTATCACAGAGAATATGAAAGTCTACTATGAAGTTACTTTTTTCAAGGTCAATCTGTCTGTACTATTTATGGATTATGTTTTCTACCAAACCTTAATGAATCAGAATAGACATTGCATCTGTTCTCACATTCTTTAAAGTTATTAATAACAGGTGTCTAAGAAATTGATGCTTTTTGTCATTTTGTTATATTATATTCAATAATGCATTCAAGTTCTGCTCTAGAAAAAATGAATTTGGAAGAGCAAAGGATTATTGAGAAGAGTGAACTTAATTTAGAATGACTTTATTCAGCAGATTGCATGTAGTGAGATGTTAATGCTTTTTTAAAATTTTGAAATTTAATAATTTCTGTGACAAATTATTTTTAATAATGTGTACATTTATATTTATGGTTTGTAGAGTGTATTTTTATTTAGTTTGGAAATGATATTTATTTATATTAAAAATGACCTCGTACTAAGTGACATAAGGTGAATATTGAAAGGGACAGGCCAGATCCCCAACCCCCAGACTGCTAATGACCCAGTCAGGCCAGTTTCCAACCCTCTCGACTGACTATGACTTAATTGTCCTGACTTCCTTGGTAGCCCACTTAATTGAAACTTTCTCCCACCTCCAGCAATAGACACCTGGTGCCAAACACAATAGCCAGTGGTCAGACTGACCTTCCTGTACCTGGGAACAGCCCACCCTTTACCCATTGCCCAGACTCACATCCTGGAAGCCTGAGGCACCTGACCAGAAGAACAAGAGACTAAACCCTCCCTTACCTCCCCACAAATCCCTCACTTTTTCTTTTTTTTTAAACATTTTTTTATTGTTGTTCAAGTACAGTTTTTTCCTTTTCCCCCCAGTCTTCTCCACCTCCCTCCCCTGTTCCACCCTCCCTTGTTATTGCCCATGTGTCTTTTATAGTTGTTCCTGCAAATCCTTCAGCCTTTTCTCCTACAATCCCCTCCCTTCTCCCCTCTAGTCACTGTCAGCCTCTTCTCGATTTCAGTGTCTCTGGTTATATTTTACTTGACTGTTCATTTTGTTGATTAGGTTCCTGTTGAAGGTGAGACCATATGGTATTTGTTTTTTAAAAATCTCACTCTTGCCTTCCCCCAGTGCTGAAGTCAACACAGACTCAGATTGTGTCTCAGTGCAGCATCAAATAAAGGCACTTGGATTAGATCACCAGGTTCCTCTCACCCCTGTTTCTTGCACATTTCTGACAGATATGTAAACTTGAAAAAAAAAAACAGAATTTAGTACCCTAAGGTAGTAAAAAACAAAGACAATTCTTTGAAAACTTTTTTTAAAAAAGTCACTGCCAACTGTAGAAAAAAGGCATTTACTGAGTTGATGGCTACAATATTCATCTAGTGCAATATATAAGTTGGGTGCAAATATATAATTTTGATGTTATGATATTCAATGAAGAAATATTCAGCCATAATAGAATCCATTAACCAATTGGAGGTAACATCAACATTTTTATTGTTTTGAAATTGATTATTCAGCTGACCAGGTGGAGATTTTGCAATAATTGTGTTGAGATATCTCCCACTTGATAGATGGTTTTCCTTCTGATTCTGTCAGAAAATGTTTCCTAGCTAGCTCTTCTGTCCAAAAATATCTTGAGGTGGCTCATGTTACTAAACACTGCTTCATTTAGATATTGCTCTTCTCAAATATTAATAAACAGAAACCACATTTAGAGTGAAGTAAGGAGGTCAGTCAAAAGGGAGGTACTCTCACACCCTACATTGCTAGCAAAGCAAACTAATGATAAACTGTAATCCTCCTTCCCAGTTTCCTTTCCTATCTATAAAAGAGCTTCCTCTTCTTTATTTTAGTGAGCTTGCACTTGATCTTCCATGGTTGTATGCTCCATATTTCACTACCTTCTTGGTCCTGAATAAACCCATTTTGCTGGGGAAATATCCGGCTGACTTTTTGTTTACAGCCAATATTGTTGAATAAAAAAGAGCTGGAATGATTTGCTCAGGTTTGAGAAGAAAAGTGAGTAAGTTTGTAGCCATATAAATGTAATCTTAGAGATCAGCAAATAGCTCCAAATAGCTTCAGCCATCCCCTTGTTTGGTGACAAATCATCAATAGTTGTTTAACTATTTCAAAGAAATGTCCTTTCAGCACAAGACAAATTGTACTGCTGACACTACATGTCTACTTTGTGCTTTTATTTAAAGGTCTGCTCTTCTGTAATGGCATTTATCAACTAATTTCTCCCACTTTTTTGCCACTCATTCAGATTTCCAGGCTATTTGTGAAGGATATCTCATTAGCAACTGCTATTAAGATTAATGCAGAAGTATATTTTGAAATTATTTCTGATATTTTCCTGAGTTATTATATATTATAAAATATATAACAACTGAATCTCCATATACCTTCTAAACCATAGATATTTTTAAATCAAATATCATGTTCTTATTAATGTACTTTTAAGTAAAGTATATATGTATCTTATAGTCACTGCAAACTTTATTTTAAAGGAAAACTGGCATTAATTTTAGGAGGAAGACTGTTTTTCTTAGTTTAAGAGGTTAATGATTTAGTTATTTACATATGTATAGTACACGCTGAAGACATACACAAAACAATGTTTTCTTATTTTATTTAGTGTCATAAAACAACAAATAAAAAATTCATATGGAGAGGTCACATGGCCATAGTGACTGAATGTTACTCCATCACTTAAAAATTGTGCGTGTGTGCATGGAAAGGCACAGATATGTTTCTGCAATATGGTGTTGTGTTGAGATAATAAATATTATAATTACCTCAGTTTTCATAATAAATATTCAAATGTCAGTATTTTGAAAGTTCTGTTTCAGGCTTATGTGTATGATACCAATAAACATTTGAGAGCCAAGTATACTTGAAGCATAAATATATATATATATATAGTCTTTGTTTCTGATTCTAGCACAGGGCTCCAAACATCATTGAAATTTCCCAGATGAAAGGAGTGTTTTTTGTTATTCATATTGGCTCCTTTGATCTCTGCTGACTTTATGTTAAGGAGGTTACTTAGGGATGAGGGAGGTCACCAGAAAGACGAAGTGATGAAAGTTGAAAATTTCAGTTCCACTTACCAAACTCTACTAGAAAAGGGAGAGGAAAGGGCTGGAGAAATCTCTATAAAAACTTTTGAACAATGAGATTTGGAGAGCTTCTTGGTTGGTGAACACATATAAGTGCTAGGAAGGTGACATGCATGGAAATGTCATGAAAGTTCGGTACCCTAACACCTGCACACCAATTTATCTTCTTGTATGCATCTTTGCCATCTGACTTTTTGTTTTTATGCTCAAATTATGCTCAGAGACTGATTTTGTCATTTCCAACAATTTATTTAAAACAAGTTTACGGCAGGACTTTCACAAGACAGTAGCACATAGGATACTATCTCTTGAGCTAATAAAAAAATACCATATTTTGCCATGTATAATGCAGACTTTTTTTGCCAAAATTTCTGAGGAAAAAAATAAGGATGCACATTATACATGGGTAGTAATAATTCTGCATCTACATAAATGTTTTAATTCTTTTAATTTTGCTTACGTGTTAAAATTGTAACTCTAAAAAGTAATAACAATATCCATATGCAAAATAATGCCCTGGAATGCTATAATTAGTTTTGTTTCTAAATCTAAATAAATAAAATTAAATTAAAAATTAAATGAAAGATATTTTTTCCTGAAAGTTTGGACCAAAACATGGGTGCAATTTATACACAGAAAATACAAAAACACACTACGGACAAATGTCAGATTAATCACACTATTGTTCTAGGCAAGTGGACATGAAAGGAATAAAGTTCAAATTTAGTTTGAGGTGTATCTTTTTTTTTATCAGTAAGCACTTGGGAGAGAAAGCTTTAACCAACTGGGAGCTGATTTTCAGCTGCCAATTTAAAAACTAAGTCCCTTGTTGCTAGGGAAAGGAGGTACAGGTGCTAGCAGGCAGGCAAGGCTTCCCCTATGGTTATCACCTCAGGGACCATTGTGTAGTTGAATCCTTGCTCATGAGGAGCGCCTTGCCAAAGCAGGAACCCTTTTCCCTTCTTTTCTTCAGACTGCTGTATGGTTTAGTGTCACTGCTAAACAAAGACTCACCTTGGCCATGCCAGAACAAGTGTATCTGAATATCTTCAGAGAGTTACACATGTTAGCTTAGTATGCCTTTCCCAGACTAAAACTCTTGAATAATTCTCACAGACTCTCAGTAATTATAGTGTAAATGTCCCCTTGCCATAGTTGCTTCTCCACATGTTCTTTTTTTAAAATTTTTAAGCTGTTATGACTGTTTCCATTTTTCTCTCCTTTCCTCCATTTCCCAGCTCCACCCTCTCCCCACCCCAAGCCAATCCCCACATTGTGGTCCCTGTGCATGGGTTGTACTTGTGTTCTTGGTTAATCCTTTCACTATCTTTCATCCTATCCCCCTCCTTTCCAGCAGCTGTCAGTTTGTTCTATGTATCTAAGCTTTTATTACTACCTTGTTTGTTAGTTTATCGTGTTCATTCTACCTACAAGTGAGATCATGTGGTATTTTTCTTTCACCTACTGACTTAATTCACTTAGCATCATTTTCCCCAGGTCTATTCGTGCTATTGCAAAATTTAAGAGTTTCTTTTTTTGTTGTTTACTACTGCATAGCATTCCATTGTGTAATTATACTACAGCTTCTTTATCAGCTCATCTACTGATGGGCACTTAGGGTATTTCCAAATATTGGCTATTATAAATACCACTGCTATATATATAGGAATGCATATATATATTTTTGTATTGGCATTTTTAGACCTTTGGGGTATATACCTAGAAGTAGAATAACTGGGTCAAAAGAGAGTTACATATTTAATTTTTTACAGGATAATCCATCTTGTCTATAGTGGCTGGAACAATCTGCATTCCTACCAACGGTTCACTAGGGTTTCCTTTTCTCCACACACATGCCTGTGCTTGTTGTATGCTGATTTATTGATGGCAAAAATTCTGACAGGTGTACTGTGGTATCTCATTGAGGTATTAATTTGCATTTCTCTGATGAGTAATGGTGTTGAACATTTTTTTATATGTCTACTGACCCTCTGCATATCCTCTTTGGAGAAGTGTCTATTTGAGTTTTTTGCCCATTTCTTAACTGGATTATTTTCTTCCTGGCATTTAGTTGCATTAGCTCTTTGCATACTTTGAAGATTAAACCTTTGTCAGATATATCATAAGCAGAAATGTTCTCCCATATAGTGGCTTTCAAATTTGTCTTGCTGATGGTTTATTTAGCTGCACAAAAGCTTTTTAAATTGATAAAGTCCTATTTGTTTATTTTCTGCTCTGTTTCCAGTGCCTTAGGAGATATATTGTCAAAAATATTTCTGCAGTGAATATCTGAGGTTTTTACTCCTTGTATTTTCTTCTAGGATTTTTGTGGTATCGTGACTTAATTAAAATTTTTTAAATCCATTTTGAATTCATTTTTTTGTATATGGTGTAAGTTGGTGTCTAGTTTTATTATTATTATTTTTTGGCATGTACCAGTCCTGTTTTCCCAATACCATGTATTGAAGAGACTATCTTTGCTCCATTGTACACTATGGTCAACTTTGTCAAATATCCATTGCTCATATATATATATATGAGTTTATTCCATGGTCTTGTATTATGTTTCATTGATCTATATATCTGTTTGTGTGCCAGTACCAGGCTGTTTTTATTACAGTGGCTTTATAAAATAGTTTAATATGATGAGTTGTGATATCTCCAACTATGTTCTTCTTTTGTAAGATTACCGAGGCTATTCAGGGTCTTTTTTTATTGTTGTTCCATATAAAATTTTGGAATAGTCGTTCTAGTTCTGTGAAGTATGTCATTGGTATTTTAATAAATATTATTTTGAATATATAGATTGCTTTGTGTAGAATGGCCACTGTAATTATATTAATTCTTTCAATCCATGAACATGATATATGCTTCCACTTATTTGTATCTTCCTCCATTTTTTTCTTCAGTGGACTATAGTTTTTGGAGTACAATGCCTTTACCTCCTTGGTTAAATTTATTCATAGCTACCTTATGTTTTCTGTTGCAATAGTAAATGGAATTGTTTTCTTAGTTTCTCTTTCTGATTGCTTGTTGTTGGTGTATAAAAATGCCATCAATTTCTGAGTATTAATTTTGTAACTTGCTACTTTGCCAAATTCATTTATTAGGTCTAGTAGTTTTTTTGTGGAGCCCTGGGCTTTTGTGTGCCAGAATTTTTTTGATTACTGCTTCAATTATGTTCATCATTATTGGTCTATTCAGGTTTTCTGCTTCTTCCTGATTCAGTTACAGGAGATTATATGTTTTGTTCATTATAAAATTTTGTTCATTTTTCCCAGGTTGGCCAGTTTCTTGGCACATTCATAGTCGTTCATAGTAATTTCCTGCAATACCTTGTATTTATGTCATATCAACTGTTATCTCTCCTTTTACATTTTTTAAAAATTTATTTGGGTCATCTCTCTCTCACTCTCTCTCTCTCTCTTCTGTTTAGTCTGTTTAAAGATTGGTCAATCTTGTTTATCTTTTCTGAGAACCAGCTCCCTTTTCATTGATCTTCTATATTGTGTTTTTCTAGGCGCAGGTATTGATTTATGCTCTGATCTCAATCATTTCCCTCCTTCTACTTTCCCTGGGCTTTGTTTGTTTTTGTAGTTCTTTTAGGTGTAGTATTGGATTGTTTATTTGAGATTTCTCTTACTTCTTGAGGTAGGCTTGTAGTGTTATGAAATTTTTTGTCAGGACTGCTTTTGCTGTGTCCCATAAATTTTGAGTTGATGCATGTTAATTTTCATTTGTTTCCAAGAGTTTTTTAAATCTTCTCTTTGATCTCATTGGTTACACATTCATTATTTAATAATATTCTATTTAGCTTCCAAGCATTTGAATGTTTTTGAGTCTTTTTATTGAGGTTAATTTCTAACTGCATGCCTTTGTGGTCTGAGAACATGTTTGATATGTTTCAATTTTCTTGAATTTGTTAAGGCTTGTTTTGTGGCCTAGTATGTGGTCTATCCTTGAGAATGATCCATGTGAACTGGAGAAGAGTGTATTTACTTCTTCTTTGGAGTGAAATATTCTGTAAATGTCAATTAAATCAATTTGATCTAGTGTTTTGTTCAATACTATTATATCCTTTTTGGTCTTTTGTATGGAAGATCTGTCCATTGTTGACAGAGTGGTGTTAAGTTTCTTTATTATGACAGTATTGTTGTCAATATCTTCTTTAAAGTCCCCCAATTTTTTAATGCATTTAGGTGTTTCTGTATTGGCTGTATATATGTTTACAAAGGTTACGTCTTTTTGTTGGATCAATCCCTTCAAGATTACAAAGTGCCCTTCTTTATCTTTTTTATGGACTTTGTTTTGAAGTCTATTTTGTCAGATATAAGAATCTACAATTTGCTTTTTTTTTACTTAATTTACATGGAATAATTTCTATCATATATTTTCCTCTCTGCCTCTGGAAATGTTTTGCTCTGAGGTGGGTCTTTTGTAGATAGATAATGTATGGGTCATGTTTTCTTATCCATTTGGCTACTTTATGTTTTGAATGGAATATTTAATTCATTTACATTTAAGATTATTGTACTGTACTTATGAGTTTCTCTCTTTTTCATACAGAAGGTCCTTTAACATTTCTTCAATGCTGATTTGTTGGTAGTGAACTTCTTTAACCTTACTTTGGGAAGCTCATTATTTGGCTTTCAATTTTAAATTGCAGTCTTGCTGGGTTGAGCAATCTAAGCTGCATGTTCTTAGTTTTAATTTCCCTGAACATTTCCTGCCAATCTCTTCTGGCCTGTGGTGTTTCTGTTGAGAAATCAGTTGAGATTCTAATAGGGGTTCCCTTGCATATAACCGACTGTCTCTCTCTGGCTGCCTTTAATATTCCCTCTTTGTCTTCAAGATTTGCCATTTTAATTATAATGTGTCTTGGTGTAGGTTTTTTTGGATTCATATTTATTGGCACTTTCTGTCCTTCCTGAATTTGCATCACCTTTTCCCTCACCATGTTGAGAATGTTTTCTGCCATTATTTTTCCAAGTACATTCTCTGTCCCTCTCTTGCGCTCATCTCTTTCTGGCACTCCTATGATGCAGATGTTTTTATGCTTGATGTTATCGCAAAGGTCCCTTAGACTTTCTTCATTTCTCTTAAATCTCTTTTCTTTTTCATTTTCTCTTTGAGTGCTTACTGTCATCTTGTCTTCTAATTCACTGACTCAATCCTCTGTTCATCTAATCTACTGTTGATTCCTTCCAGCATATTCTTCATTTCAGGTATTGTATTCTTTATTTCTGACTGGTTCTTACTTATGGTTTCTATATCCTTTTTAATGCCTACTATCTTTTTAAGTTATCACTGAAATTATCCATTCTTCCCCCAAGGTTTTTGACCATCCTTATAATCATTCTTTTGAACTCTGCATCTGGTATTTATGTAGTTTCCATTTTGTTTATATATTTTAATTATTTTTGTGGAATCTTCTGATTTTGTTTTGCTGAGGACATTGTTCTGTGTTGCCCCATTTAATCTCTGTGTGTTAGGTAGGTGTGGTACATCTCCTACTTTGACTCTTTTATGATATAGGTGTCTTGCTGGGGATAGTTGTCCAATGCTGAACTCTATGATTCAAGAGTGTCTCTTACAGGTTCTTTGACCCTCTTGTAGTTGTTTCTTAAATACTGAAGACTCCCATGTGTGTAGAGTTATATTCTCAGGCAGGGAAACTCTTAAGAGTAACCCTGGATATTCACATATGGGATGTTGTGCATTTGCCGCCCCTTGATGTGGGATTGTTCCCATCAGGGTCTGGAGCCTCCAGGAATCTCTGTATAGGTGCACTGATTGTGTGACTAGTTGGCTTTAGCTTTGTTGTGGGCTGAAGCCTACCATTGGTTTTCTCAGTTCTGGGTCTAGGATGAAGTTCATAAATAGATCACTGTAAGATGTGTAAAACCAGCTCTGATCTATCTCTATGTTGCTATTAGGGTGTTTTCTGTTTGTATCTGTATTTTTTGGACTTGCTTTGCACATGAGGGGCCAGTCTGTGTGAAAGAGTCAGCTCTTTCCTACTTGGAGCTAGTAGCAGCTCTGTATAAGAACTGATGCTCCCCAAGGTAGGCCTCCCCATTTCAGTCTCTGTGCTCCTCCATGAGATTGTCTGGTTTTTCTCCAGAGACTTTTGATAAGAGTTTGTAAGCTGAGACCAGGTCTGTTGAGATAGGGCTAGCAGGTTTCCACTTTGTTAGTCCTGCAGATAGTAGAGTAGCCCTTACTCTAAGCCAGTCCCTTCAGTTTGGGGCAGAGGCTCTTAACAGTTGCTTCCTCAGATTGGGACCATTCAACTTTCCCCTTTGCAGGAGTAAGGTCAGCAGTTCTGGACTTCAGGTGACAGATTAAAAAGGCCTCCTATTGGAGTTGGACTTGGGGCAAGACCAGACTGCAGGTGGGGTCTAAACTCTCTCATTCCAAACCCTCAGTAGGAAGCTAAGCTCTCTGTCTTGCTCCCAGGCAATATTCTCCAAAATTCTCACACTTTTGAGAGTCTGCATTTGGACTTCTCTCCCTCTGCAAAACTGCACCCAGCACATACAAGTTTAGTCTGTCAGGGCTATTCTGCAGAGTTTCCCCAATGGAGGTGGTACCTGTAACTATGTAGGGTGGGGGTGGACACGCCCTTCCTTCCCCAGGGGAATTTAGACTATAAGGAGTTTTGTATTGCTGGAAAGTATCCCAGGCACACAACTCTCACCTGTCTAATTTCTAGCCCCCAGCTTTTGTAGGAGACACAGTTCAGAACTCTCTATTCTATGAAGCCCTTAGTTTACTTGCAAGCAGAGCTGTGCCAGGCCCAGAAAAAACCTTCATTGCACAAATTTCTGATCTCTCTCCCCAGGTAGTCTCAGTAGGAAAGGACCCAAAGATCCAGTGTGGTTTGGCATGGCTGAGAAAAGTTCAGCACAGGTTAAAAAAAAAAAAAAAAACCACAATTTTCCCATCCTGCAAGGTCCCTCTCTGTAGCCATAGCAGCTGCAGCTGGGGTAGCTCACAATGGAGATCGGAGTACCTCCAGCAGGATTGAGAGTGGAGAAACTGGTTCTTTTTCCTAATCCACCCAGCAAGATCTCTGTTTTTCTCTCCCCCACCATCTGTAACTGCTGTCTGCCACTCTCAGAAGTCCTGTTGCATCAGCATGGTTTCTGTCTTAGTCTGCACTCTTTAGCCTGTCACCCAAACCATAAAAACACTTCACACTGAATTGGTATCTCTGGTTTTCACACCCTAACTGCTTACCACCACTAGAGACCCCACAGCTTCCCCTTCTCTCTCTATCACTGTACATTTATGGGTCCACAATTCAAAGGGGAGGGTACTATGTAGCTACAATTTCAATCTGGTGTTTTTGCTGGCAGAGCAGCTGCATGGGGATCCTTACTCAGCCATGTTTCAGTTCCTTTAAAAAGTCTTTATGTGGTACCCACATCATAGGACTGAGTCACTGTCTGGTTCTCCATGCATATAACCTCCCCCAAAAGTCCCAGCTGGCTGAAGCTGCTGGTGCCTCTGACAGACTCAGGTGTGGCAACCTGATCCCCGAAGCAGTTTCAGTCCCTATCTGGATCTCTCCAGGTTGGTGCTTCAGCTATGGAAGTGCTGCTTGCTATGTGTGTGTACTGCAGATCTCATAGACTCAGTGGATCCCCCCAGGTTAGCCGTAATTAGTGTTAGGGATCCCTGTGTGGAACTAAATCTCCCTGCTCTGAGAGGGGAGGGAGCTCCAAAGCTGCAATTTCTGTCTTACTGCTACAGGACCCATGCACAGGGTGTTTTCCCATCAACTTATAAAATCCCCTTACAGGCTGCTACAGAGCATCTTCTGTAATCCTTGGCTTTAAAAGTTCATATCAGCTACAATTCCATTAAGTGTTCAGGCTGACTGTCGGAAGATCAACTGTGGGGGCAACTTTTCCCGCACATCCCCCAGTCCACCACATATAAAAGTAAACATGACAGAGACATGATGTGATCTGCTTGGGGAGGAGAGGTGGCCAGTTTCCCAGAGGAAAAAGGCTGTGAGCAGTGGCCAGTTTCTTAGGGGAAAAAGGCCTTGAGCCCCTTTCTCCAAGAACTTTTACTGGGTTGTAATACACAGGGATATAGGGCCGCAAGGATTAAATAGTAGATAACATTTCAAAGAAATCTCAGGGCTTAATGTGAGTCAGAGTCTGTCAGAACAGAGATTTAGGGTTTCCTGCTCAAACCCTTAACATATGAATGAAAGCACTCTTAGCAGAGCAGATTTCACAGGTTTATCAGGAAGTCTTTGTGATGCCAGATTTTCCCCCAGGACACACTCTAGCAAGGCAAGGAGCTGCACCCCTCTCCAACAGGTATTCATGCTTAAGGGGGATTAGAGCCAGAAAGCGCTTCTCCCAGAGAACATGGGGACTGGGGGGGTGGCGAGAGTCCATTGCTCTTTGTTGCAGTCCCCCCACCCAGTCCTCCCATGATGGCCTCCCAAGTGATCAAGTCTGACTTAGGTTGCCCCCCTCTGTGAGGGGTCTTACCCATCATTGACTTCTGACCAAGCTTTGGGGGCAGGGAGAGGAAACTGAGGCAGTGTTTGCTACCAGAGACAAGCTTTGTCTCCTGGGGCTTCCATTCCAAAGGTCATCCACTGCCCCTTAGCCACAGGGGATTGAGCTACAATTCCTGAAATCAGGCAGAGGGATCCACAACAATCAACTAATAATCTAGGTTGGGACAGGAGCTAGAGGACTCAGCTCCAACTACTCAGTTGCCAGCTTCAGTCCCCACATGTTCTTACTGATTACCCCTCAGTGGGACCTCAGAAGCTGAGCCACTGAGTGCTTATCAAGGACAACAGATGAGATGACGACATCCTGATACAAGTTACTTTATTCTCACATCAAAAAAGAACTTAACTTCTAAAAACAACTATTTTTGTCTTTGTCATAAACAAGTAGCTTTACTAAGCCATAAAAAGTAGATTTTAAGCCATTCTAAAACAACACATAACACTGTTCCTGAGTTGTAGTTTTTATAACAAACCAGTAAACGTTAAGTAAACTATCTTCCTAAGTTCTGTTAGTCTTAGTAACAAATTGTCAAACCTGAAAGGTGGGGAGGATTTGGGGAACCACCTGACTTTATAGATAAGTCAGATAGAAGAGTGAGTAGTGTGGAGGCCCAATATTTGTGACTAGCACCTGAAGTGAGGGTAGTCTTGTGGGGCTAAAACCTGTGGAGTCGAGTGCTAGAATTGAATTAAAATGTAGGGGGGTGTCTAAAGAATTGGAGGATGTTTTTTGGTGTTGTAAAACACACTCAAGCATTTTACACTATTGTATCTGGAAAAGGGGAAATAGAGCATATTTGGAGCTTAAGCTGATCCTTAGGCTAAATGAAACAAGTTATTCCTGGTTCCCTATGAAAACTTCTCAGCAATTATTTAAACCAAAACTCAGGCATAACAACATATTGTATAATTTGTCAATGCATAAAAATATTATTTATTAAGCTTGAATTTGGGGACTCTAGCCCCCAAATTTTGTAGGCTTCATTACTAACCTAATTTTGGCCAGTCTTAAAGAAGCTCTGAAACTCATTCTCCTCTGTTTGCAAAAAAATACTGAATAAATTTATAAAAATATGCATGAACATTTCTGATATAATTTTTAAAGGATTTTATTTATTTATCTTTAGAGGGGAAGGGAAGGAGAGAGGGAGAGAAATATCAATGTATGGTTGCCTCTTGTGTGTGCCCTGCCGGGAACTGGCCTGCAACACAGGCATGTGCCCTGACTGGGAATCAAATCACAATCCTCTGGTTGATAGGCCTGCACTCAATCCACTGAGCTATGCCATCCAGGGCCTGAAATAATTTTTAACATGCTTATTGTAGTAAAAAAAAATATGTGTTTCATAAAGAAAATATACTTAACTCCAAACTCATAAAACATTCAATACTTAAACATTTGTTGCTTTTCTCAAGAATGTTTTTATCAGCACCCATGTATGCTCCTATTTTGTCTACCAACACACTCCTGAACAAGACTTAGAGAGTTCCAAATTAATTAAAATTACAGTGAGTTTTGTACTTATTTTTATACAGCAAACATGATTTCTACAAAATAAATCAAATCAATAGCATGCAAATCTATGTAAATCATATTTTATAAAAAATACTATACTTTTTATAAGTTTAGCTCTATTTTAAAAGCTTATTGAAATATTGTTAATCTTATACATTTTTATTTTTATTTACATTTTAAAATTGATATTTATGTCTTTAGGCTATTAGTAGTCACATATTGAAATAAGATTGAATTTTAATGATAAGGTACAATTTATAAATAAAGCATATTTTGGTTATAAAAGTTTTGAAAAGTTTAAAGTATGAAGAAAATGGACCTTAGAAAATACTTAGTAACTTTAATAGATACATTTATAAGTTATATGTTGTGAAAAGATTGGAATTAATGAGTTGGGTAACTGTGAACATTTTGGTGGGAAGCTAAAGTGAAGACTCTGGCTCAGTGGAAGTGTGATTAGCTATGATGTATCTAGGCTGAGACTACGCACCTCACTGGGGAGGGGTATCAAGGTGAGCCTGGAGGAGCAGAATGAAGAAATGTGTAATGACAGAGAAGGGTGCAATGTGGCTTGCTCTGGGGAACTGTCTTCCTACACATATCACATTTGCATAGACCTCATCTCCATTTTCATTCTCAATCATTGATCATTTACATGAATAATGCTTCTTTCTTGCACAATTCTCTCTCTACTTCAAGAAAAAAAGTGCACACATATGCTTATGGCAAAATTTCTTAACCATGATCAGTCTTAAATATATTTAAAATACAAGCACAATGGAAAAATGTATTATGTTCATGCATAATACCTTGTCATTATCACAAGTTCTATTAGGGAGCATTAGTATAGACCTTCTTTTCCATTCCATCCATCCCAATAACTTTTGGATGCAGTGTTGAAATTCCCCCATGTTTTAATGTGTTATTATCCAAGAACCTTTAACATATTAAGCCTAGCTATTTTTTAATGTCTTGTGTGATTGACTTCCTTTTTTTTTTTTTTTTGTTAGCCTACGTTGTGAGGGATTGAGTCATTCTAGTCAAGAGTTGAGCTTGTTTTCAGTTTTGTTGTTGCTATGTGCCACTATATCCTTCATGTTCTTCTAATATTACACTGAATTTTGGATAATAGCTGGATTGCCTAACCCACTTTCCCTCAGTGGTTCCCTTCCACTTCAGTTTTAAGTACTCCTTATAACCTAGCACCTCAGAGATGTTCACTAAGCTGTTTCCAGTGCCTTAAGCCTTTCGTTCTATAGGAATGATAGGGGAGAACGATCTAGGTAGAACTGTGAAGTCATCTGCAGCTGCTGTTCCTTGGCTCTCATAAGTCTTCACTGAATGGGAGGCCTTTCCCTAGTTTCCTGTCCTGGGACCAGTATTAATATAAAAAAAATTACTCTTCACAACAGCATGGGTGGACTGGGAGAACACTATGCAACATGAAATAAGCAATCAGAGAAAGACAAATACCACAGGATTTCACTCATATGTGGAATCTAATGAACAAACCAAACTAACAGGCAACATAGAGACAGACTCAGAGTGCAGGATGACAGTTATGGGGGGTTAGGGGGTAAAGGGATCAAGCAAAAAGGTAAAAAGAGTCACAGACATGGAAAACAGTGTGATGATTGTGGGAGGCAGGGGATGTAGGGAGACAAAATGACAATGGAAAAATATAACAAAAATAGAAAAAAGGTCTCAGATTAATAATGCACATTTCCCTTGTTTTTATAGTTCAGAATTTCTATCTTAGGCTATCCTTTACTCAGCTTTAAGCAATTAATTAAATATGTAGATAAATTATTCTTTCCAGTTTGTGTAGCACCCAGTGTGTGCCTCGAGTAACCAGAGTTCATGTTTGTATCTCTCCTCAGTGATGCCTCCTTTACCTAAAATTTCAGGTTAGTGGATTGTGTTGTATCTTATTTCATACTGCCATTATGAAATATCATAGGCGGTTGGTTTAAATTAGAAATTTATTTCCCACAGTTTGGAGGACAAAAGTCTAAAATTAAGGTACTGTGGATTTGTTCCTGGCAAAGACTCTTACTCTGGTTTAGATAGTTGCTTTGTCATATAACAGTGTTTTCAAATGACAGAGGGAGAGCTCTTTGGTATCTCTTTTTATAAGGGCATAAATCTCATCATGAGACATCCACCCTCATGACATCATTGAAACTTAATATTGAGTGATAGAAAATGGGCCATCTCCAAATGCCATCATATTTGGGGTTGCAACTTCAATATATAAATGGGGAGCACTGTTCAGTCCATAGCATGCTGATTTCTGTAACCTCAGGTGTCTCATAGTATCATGAAATCCTATTGTTATTCCTTGCTATATTAACTGGAGTGATGTTCCTTCCAGTATTCTGCATCCTAACTGGAAGTTAAAATATGTTCGTTAATTTTAATTAAATTTATTAAGGTGATATAGGTTAGTAAAATTATATAAATTTTAAGTGTATACTTGTATGTTTAAATGCACATATTTTTAATTTTAGCTTCTCTCTTGAACCATAGGGTAAAATATCCCATTTTTCTACTCTATTTTACTCATCCCATTTTTCTCTCTTTATGTCTTCCTCTGAAATGCTTTACTCTTTTTAGCCTTCTAAGGTAGACCTGGGGTATAATGGTGATTATCAAACTGTGCTATATTTACTTCCATTACAGAGAAAAGGCACTTGTTTTTGTCTAAATATGGTCGTTATTTTTTGTCTCACTTTTTCAATACATGAGCATATGCTCAGAAACACCACAAGCACATACAAACACATCACAACTCGTCATTGCTTATGTCCATTTAAAAACAGAGGCTTGATCAAAACTTACAATGATAGCCCCATATTGAATGAGTTTATTAACTTTCTAGTTCATTATCAATTAGATAAAATATATGCTCTTTAAGGTACTTGCCTAAACTATATTACATCCATGTAAATTCACACTTCCCTCCCTGAAGTGGTTTATTCAAATTGGTTTCTCTTGTTTTGTTTGGTTAGTTTTGTATATGTTTCTAAAAAGAACACACTGTATTGTATAAATATAACAATATGGCAAAGTAAGGCATAAATATGTATGGTAAAGTAAGGCAATTATGATGAACTAGAAACTATAGAGTATCTTTTATTACTCTCAAGCCAGGACTATGGAGGTTTATCTGGATCTCACTCTTTTCACCTGAAAGTGCTCATTTCTGGATTTTGGGTTATTTTGAGTTCAGGCAAGAGGATGCCAGAGGGGTAAAAATGGCAAACTCACTGCTGCTCATGTCTTGGTTTCAGAGTTTTCAAAGAGCTGTCTCTGCATTCTGTCCATTTTTTTTTTCTTCAATCTCACCTGAGGACTTTTTTTAATTGTCTTAGGGAGAGGGAGGGAGAGAGGAAGACAAAAAGAGAGAAAAAACATTGATGTGAGAGAGAAACATTGATTGGCTGTCTCCAGTATGCTTGCTACCAGAATTGCATGCACCTGATAGTAGACCAAACCCTTAACCTAGGCATGTGCTCTGACCAGAAATGAATTCACAAACTTTCAGTCATGATACAATGTTCTAACCAACTGAGCCACACTAGCCAGGTCTCTGCCTAGTTTTATAGTTGAATTCAGGGGAAGGTAAAAGATGATGTTGTGTTTTTCTTATCTGAATTTTGAACCATGGTATATAGGATTATCTACTTTTTCATGACTTTGATTAAGTACTCTCTGTTTCATAGGTAGGTTATTGCTATGAGCAAATGAATCACATATTATAATGTTCTGTTTGATAGGTATTATTTTCTATCTAATACAGTTGTATAACTTATTCCATAGATTTGGAATCCTACACCACTAAATATTTTCTAGTTGAAGAAAAATCCTATAAATTCTAATTCTTAATATATTGTCTTATATCCTAGGAGGAATAAGTTAAAGCAGCTTCACTGTAATCCATTTATTTCTTCAAATGTGTCTAGGAAAATAAAATAAGAAAGCACAACAACTGCTCTAATTTTTCTGTCAATTGAATTTCCAAGTAAATTGCTTAATAATAGTTTCTAAGAAAAGGTACTCTATATCTAAATTACTTCTAATATAATGCTCTTAGCTAAAGGATTATGTCTAGTACCTAAGACCTATGACCTATGTTTCAATGAGGCATGGATTCCTGGGGAACATTACTTAAGATTGAGTGTAAAATTGAGGTGTTTTATTACACAAATGTTTCCCATTGTGTGAGGAACTACACAAACCTCACTTAGAGGCCTCATATATTCTAGATCAGAGATAAGTGAAGGAAGAAGCCGGGAAACCCTTTGATGTCCTTGACTACTCTCGGCCTTGTCAGGGTGTTTTGAATTTATTTCCTATTCTTCAATTTATTTAATAAAACTTGATATTGGCTAATATCAATGACTTGTGTAAGTCTGAATTCATAATCAGATACCTTATGATAGCACATAATATATTCCAATTTTTAAAATGTCTTCTAGTCATTTTTACTTAACATTTTAAATGTATTTTATTTAATTGTATATTTTTCCATTATCAGTTATACCCCTTATAATAACCTCCATCTCTGCAACGACCACACTGTTGTCCATGCCCATGAGTCCTTTTTCCTTTTTGCTCAATCCCTCCACCTCCTAACTACCCTCTATAGCAGCAATCCTGATATCTATGATTCTGTCTCTATGTTGCTTCTTTCAGTCTGTTCATTACATTCCACATAAGAGTAAAATCATATGGTATTATCTTTCTCTGACTGGCTTATTTCACTTAGCATAATTTTCTCCAGGTCCATCCATGCTCTCTCAAAGGGTAACATTTTCTTCTTTTTTATGGCCAAGTAGTATTCTATTTTGTATATAAACTATAGTTATTTCATCCACTCATCTACTGAGAGACACTTGGGCTATTTCCATATTTTGGCAATTGTAAATAATGCTGCAACAAACAAAGACGTGCTTATGTTCTTTTAAATTAGTATTCTAGTATTAGTATTAGTAATACTAAATAAATTAGTATTTTGGGTTTCTTCACAAATATTCCCAGAAGTGGGATTGCAGGGTCAAAATGCAAATCTGGTTTTTATTTTTTGAAGTACCTCCATAGTACTTTCCACAGTGACTGCAACAGTCTGTATTCCCATGAACAGTGCAAAAGAGTGCTCCTTTCTCCACATCCTCACCAGAACTTGTTTGATTATTTATTGACGATAGCCATTCTCACAGGTATGTGGTGAATGAACAGATATGTGCAAAAAATTTAAAATAGAACATCTTCTTAAAACACAAAAAATAATAAATTCAAAATGTATTAACTATTTAAATGTTAGATCCAAAACCATAAAAATCTTAGAAGAAAACAGGCAGCAAAATTTGGGACATTGCTTAAAGCAATATTTTACCAGATATATTTCCTCAGTCAAGGGGAACAAAATAAAAAAAATAAACAAATGGGACTACATCAAACTAAAAAGGTTTTCCATAGCAAATAAAACCATCAACAAAATAAAAAGGCAACCCACAGAATGGGAGACCGTATTTGCCAATACATCTGATAAGGGGTTAATAGCTGAAATTTATAAAGAACTTACAAAACTCAATACCAAAAAACGATCTAATTAAAAAATGGGCAAAGGACCTGAATAGACACTTCTCCAAAGAGGACATGTAGTTGGCCAATAGACATAAGAAAATATGTTCAACATCACTAATCATTAGAGAAATGTAAATTAAAACTACTTATCACTTTTTACTACATGCCACATCATTTTGTTTTCTAAAATTTTCTTTTATTACATATGTATATAGATTATATACATTACATATACATATAAGTATAAATAATATATGTATTAGAGGGAGGGAATGTATGTTATGCATATATGTATATGCATCTATGTATACATATACATAGATGTATATATTTTATATCTATATTATATGAGGGGAATGAAGGGAGAAAAACATTGATGTAAGAGAGAAAAATTAGTCTGTTGCCTCTTGTATGTGCCTTGACCAGGATTGAACCTGCAACCCAAGCATGTGTTATGGCAGGCAATCAAACCAGTGACCTTTTTTTTAAAAGATTTTTAAAAAAATTGCTTATCTCTAGAGGGGAAGGGAAGGAGAGAGGGAAAGAGGAAGAGAAATATCAATGTATGGTTGCCTCTTGTGTGTCCTTTGCTGGGAACTGGCCTGCAACCCAGGCATGTGCCCTGACTGAATCGAACTGCGGTTATTTGGTTTGCAGGCCTGCACTCAATCCACTGAGCTACACCAGCCAGGGCAAATCAGTGACCTTTTGCTTTGCAAGATGGTGCTCAACCAACTGAGTCACGCCAGTCAGGGCTAGATTCCTTTTTTACAAAACTTTTTGGTGGTAGCACTTTGAGAGATTACTCTCCCCTTCATGAAGGGATCATCATCTTTTATTTATTTTATTTTATTTTTTTAAATTTTTTATTGATTATGCTGTTACGGTTGTTCTATTTCCCCTTTATTCCCCTCCACCCTACCCCCCATCCCCACCATCACCCCCCCTTTAGTTTATGACCATGTGTCTCAAGTCCTTTAGATTCTATATTTCCCATGCTATTCTTGCCCCCCCATCTATTTTCTATCTACTGTCTATGCTACTTATTTTCTGTACCTTCTCCCCCCTTCTCCTCCTCCCACTCCCCTGTTGCTAACCCTCCTTGAGATCTTCATTTCTATGTTTCCACTCCTGATCTAGCTGTCCTTTTAGTTTGCTTTCGTTTTAGGTGTGGTTGTTAATAACTGTGAGTTTGTTGTCCTTTCACTGTTCATGTTTCTTTAACTTCTTTTTCTTAGATAAGTCCCTTTATTTCATATAATAGGGGCTTGGTGATGATGAACTCCTTGAATTTGGTCTTATCTGAGAAGCACCTTATCTGTCCTTCCATTCTAAATGAAAGTTTTGCTGGGTAGAGCAATCTTGGTTGTAGGTCTTTAGATTTCATGACTTGGAATATTTCTTTCCAGCCCCTTCTTGCCTGTAAGGTCTCTTTTGAGAAATCCACTGACAGTCTGATGGGGACTCCTTTGTAGGTGACTGTCCCCTTAGCTCTTGCTGCTTCTAGGATTCTCTCCTTCATTTTAATCTTGGCTAATGTAATTACGATGTGCCTTGGTGTGTTCCTTCTTGGGTCCAACTTCTTTGGGACTCTCTGAGCTTCCTGGATTTCCTGGAAGTCTATTTCCTTTGCTAGATTGGGGAAATTCTCCTTTATTATTTGTTCAAATAAGTTTTCCACTGGTGGCTGTGACTTTCTCCCTTCTGGTACCCCTATAATTCAGATGTCGGAGCGTTTAAAGATGTCCTGGAGGTTCCTAAGACTCTCCTCATTTCTTTGAATTCTTGCTTCTTGACTCTTTTCTGTTTGGCCATTATTTGCTTTCTTCTGGTCCACTCCATTGATTTGAGTCCCAGTTTCCTTTTCATTGCTATTGGTGTCCTGTGCAATTCCACTCATTTCAATTAGTTTCGCCTTCACATATTTGTCTAATTTGTCGGTATAATCAACCAGTTCTGTGAGGATCCTGATCACCAATGTTTTAAACTGTGCGTCTGTGAGTTTTGCTATTTCTTCATCGCTTAGATTTATTGGCTCTGGGGCTCTGAGATCCTCCTGCGCCATTCTTGGTCTGTTCGGGCCCTTTAAGAAGCGGCGCCTGGGATTCCCAGGTCGCTGGGTTGTGACGCTTTATGTGGGGGCGTGGCCAGAGAGGGGAAATGGCGACCCTCTCCGCCACTTCTCACAGCTGGGTGGGGAGGAGCAGTGCCTTAGGTGGTTCACCTGGGCCGGGCCACTCAGAGTCGCTGGGTTATGACGCTGTATGTGGAGGTGGGGTCAGAGCAGGGAAATGGCGGTGCCCTCCACTGCCGCTGCCGTGGGGACCTGCCGGCCCGGTCCAACCGCCCACTCCCTCGCCTGTCCACCCTCACACAAATGCGCGACATCAGTCAACACCAGCCCCCGGGCCCAGCTGTCTCCCCCGGTTGCTCGCCTGGTTGCTCGCTGGGTCGCTCACTAGGTCTGACCCTGCGCCTGGATTCCGCTGGCCTGAGTGTGTCTGGCCGAGTCCTCCTGTGCAACCCTGCTCCGCCAGCCGCTGGTTTCGCCCCTTACCGGTCAGGCTGAAGAATTTGTTGTTAACGGACTTCCGAAAAGTTCAATTTTCTGTGTTCTGGCTGTGTTTTCTATTGCTAATATTTAGTTTTCTCTAATCTTGGTTGTGTGAGAAGGCACGGCACATCCACCTATGCCTCCATCTTGGCGGAAGTTATGACCGGATCATCATCTTTTAAATGCTTCATTTGTCCTGGATGGTATATTCCTGAAATTCATTTGGGACAAAAAGTATATAATTTTTAAAAGTCTGTTTCTTACTCTAAATGCTGCCATAATGAAAGGTGATGAGGAAAATGAAGAAATTATTTTACCATAGTGAAGTTGACACATTTAAACAAGATTATTTAGGTATAATACTCAGGAGAAACAATGTTTAATCTCAGGTATATAGAATATTTTCTAAAACTCATAACTTTGAAAGAATATTACATAATTAGAGAAAAATAGAAGTGAAAGACACAATATATAAAGTTAAAATCCTTTGAGGCTTTGAATAAAACTCAATTATCTCCTTATTTCCCTTAGCATTTATGTGACTATATTTTATGACAGGCTCTTCAGGTTAAGTTTTAAAATTTCTTTGTAAGGATAAAGAAGGGAGTAGTTATAAGAATGCAGACATAATTATGGATATAGTGGTAGACACTTGTACAGGAGTTGTAGCCAGAGGTAAAGGCATGGAACCATTGTCTACCTGGCCCCAGGGAGGGCACTGTGAAAATAAGTATCCTAATTTCTCTCCTTTTCATTTGGATATACTTCTCATTTAGTTTTACTCAAGTAGGAGCTATAGGGCCAAATAGCTGTGTAGAAAAGTTGTTACTCTAGATAGGAAAGCAAACCATGGAGGGCAGACTCCTGATTCTCATAATAGAGAAAAGTGGATGGGTATAATATCTAGCACTTTGCCTAATTGACAAATCAAAGTCTTTCCATTATTAAGTTTATATATATTGGCCTAACCACCCAAGTATGCTTTGTGGAAGGATTTAGGAACTCGCTATACATGAAGGCTTTTATTTTGAACAATTTCTCACCTGAGTCTGCTTTCTATTCCTTCTTAAATATGATCCTTTCTGTTAAAGAGGTGATAAACATGATTTAAGTTTTTCAGACTTTATTGTATTCTGTCTCAACAATGGGCTTTATCACCTTATTTACCTAAGGTTGCAATAGGCAGAAATGAGAGACAGGGAGTTTAGTTAGGGTTCCAGTAAATAAAATATTCTTCTGCGCCATCTTCAAGAACCAAACTTTTGCAACCTGCTTATTTTGCTGAATATTGCTTAATGCTGAATGAATTTTATTCAAGTTATTTTTTTCTACTTAACAGATACACACACACATACTTCTTTTTTCTTTGTAAAACCCTCACTTCAAAATATACTTTATTGATTTTAGAGAGAGAAAAAGGGAGAGAGAGAAGCATCATTATGAGAAACATTGATTGTTTGCCTCCCATCTGAGCCACAACTGGGGGTTGAACCCACAAGAGAGATATGTATCCTAACCAAGAATGGAACCATCAATCTTTCGGTGCATTGGACAATAATCCAATCAGCTGAGCCACTGGGCCAGGGCTTAACAGATATATTTAATACACTTTCCCATTCAAAACCATATTTGTGCTCCACCTGTACATTTCCCCTATGTGTATATTAATCTCCAGAAATCCATCCTCCTAACCAATTCAGAAAATATAGGCAAGCATCACAAAATTATCTAGACAAAGCACATTCACAGATGTGTCTGTACTTTCCCACATTTCTCAAGCACTTAAATGTTGGTGAGTGTGTAAGCATGTAGCCAGTGTCCCCATGAAGATTTTTAAACATTAAATTATTTTCAAGCAAAAAATACATGTAATTAAAATTTTAGTGACATATTTACATTACCATTTTAATTTAGTAAGTTTATAAAATATTATTTATTGAGGAATTCAATGACATTATAAACATGAATTTCTTGTATGAACTGGGACCCCAGAAGAATTCAAATGAACTGGAAGATCATCTATAAACAACAGTGTGGTGTTTGCCCTTGGGAGGAGGGGGAAGTAAAGGAGGGTATGGGGACATAGATGATGAGGGACAGAGACTTATTTTGGGGTGGTAAACACACAATACAGTGTACAGACAATGTGTTATGGAATTGTGCATCTGAAACCTGTATAATTTTGTTAGCCAGTGTCACCCAAATATATTCAATAAAAAAATGAACTAAATTTTTAAAATTACATATATCTTTAATTTATATAAAAATATACTACAATTATTTTAGAGGTTACCAAATATTTATGAATACGAAACAATAAAACTAAAAAAAAATAACAATAAAATGTTAAAATCAATAACAACTTATAAATATCAACTTATGGGGTATACAATATATATAGATTTAAAAGACAGAAAAAAGGACACATGGACAAAGCCAAAGGTGGGTAGGATTGAGGGTGGGAAGTGGGGCTGTCTGGGTTAGGGGGGAGCAGTGGGGGGAAAATGAAAACAACTGTACTTGAACATCAGTAAAATATAAATAAAATATAGAAACACAAGGGCATCACTGCATGTGGGGGATAAATAGCATTTTACCTTTCACTGTAAGGTTCATACATTGTAGTATAATTATTGAAAAGATGATAAATTAAAGATGGATATTTTATTCTATAGTGCAACTAACAAAAGTGGTTTGAGAAACATCTAGAAATTCAATTAAGGTAAAAATTAAATTTAAAAATTAAAAAAAAGTTGAAAATATAAAAAATACAAAATAACTATTGCCCTGGCTGGTGTAGCTCAGTGGATTAAGCACAGGTCTGTGAACCAGAGGATCGCAGTTCGATTCCCAGTCAGGGCACATGCCTGGGTTGCATGCTGGTTCCCTGCAGGCCAGTTCCCAGCAGCATGAAAGGCAACCATACATTGATGTTTCTCTCCCTCTCACCTTCCCCTCTTAAGATAAATAAAAAAAAAAGAAAATAACTATCTAGATGATAAACTTAAATCTTAATGTAATAGTATGTATATAAAATATAAATATACTAAATTTGACAATTAAAAAGAGAAATCATCTTGATAGTAAAGCAAACACTAAATGTGTCTATAATTGAAATAGGTAAAAAATACAAATAAATACTATTTTAATAGCATCGTCAACCCATTTATCTTAGTGATATTAGTGGAATACTATACCACAAAATGGGAGTATTGACACCCTTGACATGGACTCAAAGATAGATCTAATGCTGATTCATAAAAGAAGTCTAAATAAATTTCAAAGGACCAAAATCATGCAGAGTATGATATTGGACCGCAAAGATATTAAATTAGGAAATCAAACTAATACTAATATATTTTGAAATCAAATAACTCATTTATAGATATTATTATTTATATTTAAAATAACAAAAAATAAAAAAATTATGCAACATAAAATAAGTAAATAAAATATGTGAAAAATTGTGGAGGTCATTTAATGATGTTCTGCCCTCAAATGCCCACCTTAGAAAAAATAATAAAAGTGTAAAACAAATTAACTTCAATATTAAGAAAATGTAAGAAAAAAATTAACCAAAAGTAAATGGAAAAAAGAAAACAGTTAACATAAGACTAGAAAACATGAAACAAATAAAACCAACTTAATTATAAAGAAAACCACTAAAGCCTAAACAAATTATTTGAAAATAAAAATAAAACTTATAAAAATTGATGAACTCCTTTCAATACAAATAAAAAAGAATTAAAAAGTACAAATTACCATTATCAAGAATAAAAGAAGGTATATGACAAGATATTGTACAGATAGCCAATGAACGAAATGAAGATATTAGGACCAAATAATGCCAATAAATTCAAAAACTTACTTGAAATGGTCAAAAACATTGACAAAATTTATCAAAGTAGACAGAGCAAGAATAGAGAAACTAAAATAACCTTATATTTACTAACATAATTGAATGAGTCAAAAATAGTAGTCTTTTCTAAAATAAAACTGTAGGCCTGATTGACTTAATAATCAATTCTATCAATTATATAAGAAAAGAATAATTTCATGTAAACTATTTTAGAAAATATTAGAAGAGGATACAAACCCAGACACCAGCAGAACCTTGACTCCAAATTCCCCAAATAAATTTATAAGAAAGGCAAATTTTCAATAATATATTTGATAAACATAGATATACATTGCTTAATAAAGCTTTATACAAGACTGGGGACATTCAGGGCAGTGTGTGGGTTAAATTACATGGTGACAACATGACCAGACTGTGAGTGGTAGGCACTCATGCAATATACAGGTCATGTATCATAAAAATGTACAGTTGAAACCTATACATAAAAGAAAAATCTATGAAAGTCACAGTAAAAAAAACATTCTATGTTTTAGAAGTGAAACACACCAATTTTTAAAATGGGAAGTAACTTACGCCATTGAATTTCCTTGTAGAAATTTGAGGTTGGGTAGTATTTGAAAAGCAATCAATATAAATATATTAAACAAAGAAAACAAGTAATTTTTTCAATAGCTTTAGAATGCATTTCTCAAAATTTAACACTATTCATGAAAAACTAGGATCCAAAGGAAACTTATTCCATCTGATAAAGGATATCCAAGAAAGAGTCACTTGTGTGTTTTGTAATAGTGTTTAATTAATTTCAATACATAGAATATTCTTTAGAATTATATTTTCTCTGTAGTTGTAACTTTAAATATAATTTAATTCATTTCTTGTGCTTTACTTTAGACTTTAAGTCATTGGCTGTGATTTTATGAAAATTATACTAACTTCATCATTAAAATGAATATGGAAAATGGCTCTGTGTCCACATTTTGATAGACAATGTGGTATGTAACCATTTTGGAAATAATCAGAAATTCAAATCTGTTAGTAACAACAAATGTTGCCCCTTTTGAAATCCTTATCTGGGGAAGGTCTAGTTACAAATATCTGTTTTTATTTTTAAAAATGCTAATTTCAAAAATGTTTATATAATGAAATTCTATATTCAGTAAAACAAATGTTTTATGATCCATTTTAAAACCCATTTCCCAGGATGTTTATATTCTCTAAAATCTACTCCACTGAAGTGATTAAACATAATCATCATTATCACCCAGGTCTTTTTCTTGTGCTTCAGGGCTCTGTAGGTTCATTAGCAAACAATTTTTGTACCTATAAAATGGGTTTGTTTTCCATAGTGTTCCATCCTATCTAAATATTCATGTGGAAATCATGTAGTCCCCTTGTTATTGTAAAATTCTCATTAAATTATGTGGTTTGCTGATGGTTTATTAAATTAATATTTGTAGGTAATCTGAATGATGTTCAAGTAAATCAGCAAAGTATCAGGAATAGAGTACTAACTCCTAATATCTAGTTATCAGCCCCAAACCTCAATGGCTTTGGTCAGCATTACACACACATGCTGTAATAGCTAAAGGCAAAATTTTCAAATTAGCTCTTATTGTAGAGGCACTTAACTACTTTGAATTAATTTGCAAATATTTTTAGAGTCCTCAATCTGACTGAAATCTTTATGTGCTTAGTATTTTAGTTTTGGTGCTATGTTTGAGGTGAAGAGAAATATTTTCAGACTCAAAAGCAATTCAATTTTTGCTATTTGTTTAAAAATGATATCAAAACAGTTCATTTATCTAATCGTAAGTATTTACAAGTAGCTCCTCCCCCAACAGATTTAGAGACATGAATTTTGAGAAATAAACTCTACCATTTTACTTCTTTGGAATTAAATTTTAGTCATTGTTGCCATGATAAATAATTATATATTCATCTGTCAAACCTGGGCTTAAAAAATGAAGGTTATTTTATTAGAACTGATAGATTGAAAATGAGAGCACAATTACAGTTACTGGCTCATGAACAGTTTCATTTCCCTCACTCGTGGTTTTCAACAAGAAAATGAGAATAGTTTACTTGTTCTGAAGATGAAGTAAAAAGCTCATAAAGCAGACATAAATCTCAAGGAAGAGTTGAACAAAAGTGCTTGGAAGGCTCCCACAGCTTAAAAATAAAAACTTGAGAGAATGATATTAAATTATAAATGGAACGACTTTTGACTACTTCCTAATGGCTATACACAATCCTCAGTGCCCAAATTCCATCTGCATTGCTGCATTTTATCTTGGTAAATTGCAGAGTTATGGAAAAAATTATCAAAACCTCCAGCTTTTTAAGGAGAACATACTGATCCATTGCTAGGCCATAAGCTTATATTATTCATGTTATTATTTAATTCATACAGCAATTGAATGAGAAAAATAACTTTCAGCTTTATAACCCATTACAAGAGAAGAAACAAACACTGAATAATAGAAATAAAACTTTCTTGTGATTCTCCTGCTTTTAGCTTTGACTTAAGTAATTTTAAGAATAACAAACATGCCTTATTTGAATTATATAAAAGTAAAACATCTGAAGAACAAAATAAACAAACAACCAAAATAGAAGTGGACTCATAGAGAACAGACTTTTGACAATGGGGAAGTGGTTAGGAAACAGGGTGAAAAAAAATGAAAGGATAAAGGAGTACAGATTGGTAGTTGCAAAATAGTTACAGACATGTAAATTGCACCTTAGAAAATATGGTCAATAATATTGGAATAATGATGGATGGGCCAAGTGGTTTCTCAAAATATTGGAGGACTGCTCTGTAAAGTACATGATTGTCTAGCCACTATGCTGTACATCTGAACCTGATACAAACTGATACTGAATGTAAACTGTAATTGTAAACATATTAATAAAATAATTTGTAAAAAAAAAGAATTTGTGACAAAGTATTTCTTTGTAATAAAATTTTTATTTTCTTTTTAAGTTCTGCCTCACATATAACTTTGATAATATCATGTGATTATTTTATTTTAATATAAAAACAGAGCCCCTGATGTTTGGGTACACAGATTTTCTAATGTTATAAAATAATTTCTAACAATAGTAGTGACAAAATTTAAGTTAAACACTATTAGAAAAGTTACCACAAGTGACAAAACCAAACTCAAATTATGTTATATGGAATAGAATTACTATCTTTCAAAATAATTTAATAAATATAGACTTAATAATATGTTCTAGCTTAATAAAAGATGAAGAGGTGACTGAGTTGGAGCATTCTGACATAGGTAATCAATAATAATAAATAAATAAAATAAGCCAAGAATTATTCTATTTAATTCAGTATCATCTGTGTCTTAAACACTACAGTCATTAAAATAAAAACAGACGGCTTCTATGTGGGTCACCTCTATCCATTGGTTGACGGTAATGAAGGTGGGCATAGCAACATTCAACTCCCTCCAGAATGAAGCAACAATGGTGCTCAGGTGAACTGGCTATTGATTAAGGAGTCAGAAAAAGAACCACATTGTTAAAACATATTATTAATGTCTTCAGGTGGTTAAACACAACAAATAATTATTTTCAATGAAAACTTGAGAGGTAAAAATTACTCTTTAAATACTATTTTTATACCTAATACTTAGGTATAAATCTAAGAAAGTATGTATACAGGATGCATATAAAAAACATTAACACACTGATAAAAGAACAAAATATATGGAAAGATGTCATGTTTATGAATCACATGAATCAATATTGTCAGGATGTTAATTATTCTCAACTTGATCTATAGATCCGATGCAATACCAGTCAAAATCTCAGCATACTATTTTGTAGATATTGATAAACTAATTCTAAAATTTATATGGAAAGGGAAAGAATTTAGCATAGCCAACAGATATTGAAGAAAATGAAACAAAAATCTCAGACATGCACTAGTATATATCAAGATTTGATATAAAGCTAAAATCATCAACATAACATTTTATAGAAGACATAGAGGTACAATGATAAATGGAACAGAAAGGGAGAACCCAGAAATAAAAGTGCAAAAATATTTTGTTTGAATTTTTTGACAGAAGCAAAATAGGAAATTTAATAGAGAAAGGACACTCTTCAATAAACTATGATGGAACAATTGGACATCCGCATGCAAAAATTAAAAATTAACATAGGTCACGACTTAAAAATTAGCAATGTGGAGCATATACTGTAAATAAAAAACTAAATTAAAAAAACAGAAAGTTTATGTGACCTTGTGTATGGTGGTGACTTTTAAATACAATAACAAAAGCACAATTTATAAATAAAAATAATAAGTTGGACTATATTAAAATGTTAATCTTTTCCTCTGTGAAAAAATGCTGGTAAGAGAATAAAAAGAAAACAAATCAGTACTGGGAGAAATACTTGAAAATCACATACTGAACTTGGATCCAAACTATACAATACTCTCAAAACACAACTATGAAAAATTAAATATACAAACACCACAACTAAGGAACTATATGGGTATTAAATAAGCATCAGAATATATGCTCAACATCATTTGGCTTGAGAGAACTGCACGTTCAACTTGCAGTTTATCTAATAGGTGTTTATCAATAAACACCTATTAGAATGGCTACAATAGAAAAACCTCACAATGTCAATTGCTAGTAAAGATGTGAAGCAGCAGGAAAACATACCTACTGAAAGTTACAGCAATCATATCCTCCATATTTTTCCAACATATTTTAAAACATATGTCCACACAAAAAAACCCTACATGTGAATGCTTATAACTGCTACAGTCTTAATCACCAAGACCTGGAAGCAATTAAAATGGCCTTTCAGGCCAATCCATCTGTAGATAGGCAAATAAGCTGTGGAACATCGAAATAATAACATGCTATTCGGCAATAAAAATAAAATAGCTGTCAAGCCACACAACAAAATTATTGTCAAGTCTCAGTTGTGTTCGATAAGAAGCAAGTCTGAAAAACTATATGCTGTATAATTCCATTTACATGAGTTTCTACAAAATGCAAAACTACTGAATCTGTCAACAGAATAGTAATTTTCATGGGCCTACAGTGGTATGCAAGTTGAATAGATGAAGCACAGATAATCTTTTTGAGTGGTAAAAGTATTTTGCATCATACTGGATGACAGATACGAGATACTATAAATTTGTCAAAATTCGCAGAACTTCATAGCACACAGAGTTGAATTATAGTGTATGCAAATTTAAAAAGGTCACCTAGGGGATAGGAAGTTCCTGGAATGGAACATGGACTGTGACAAATGAATCTTGCTCCATTACAAAAGTTATATATAACCTCATCTAAAAAGATAGGCTGAAATGGTGCTGACCTACATAACTTTGGAAATGAGTGGAGAACACCTTAGAATATCCTGGAGAATCTTGTAGTGCCAAAAAGTAAAAAAGTGTTAAAAAGGCACAGTTATGGTGTCATAGCAAGGAACATAGGCACCAACTAAAAGAGCTTCTGATCAGCAAAACTGGAACAATTGAGCAAAAAAAAATAATATAGTACTAAATTATAACCCAGAGTATAAAAAATATCCATGAGCCTATATTGATAGAAATAATGATCAAATAAATAATTAAATAAAGGATATAAAGAAATGACCATAGCAGAAGGATTTTAAATAATTTATATAGGTACTCATCCATCAAAGAGATGGAACATAACTCTTGCTTTTTATGTGTGAGCTGTCCATAGTGACGTTCTTCCAAAGAGTACAGTATGAAAATGGGGAAAAGGGAATCACTTTATGTGGAGAAACCTCGCAAACATTACCTCAATCATGTGATTAAGTTTAAATCAACAATGTTAAATTGTTGTGATAGTATGTACACTTGATATGATGTGATCAGAATGGAACCTTATGTCTGTGGTTTTCCTTCCAACAACCTCAACCCTACTCTAACCAAGAGGAGAACATCAGGAAAAATCTTGACTAGGGAATATCCTACTAAATATTTGATCTGTGCTTCTCAAAACTTTCAAGGTCATTGAAATCAAAGAAAGCCTAAGAAATGCTCACAATCTAGAGATACATACCAGGCATGATGAGTAAATGTAATGTGCTTTCCTGGATAGAATAATGAAACAGAATTAAGACAGGTAAAAACTGGGAAATATCAGTATAGTTTAGACTTTACTAAATACTCTAGTAATGTTGGTTGATTTATTTCAGCAAATATACTGTACTAAGGTAGGCTGTGTTAAATGAATTAAAGAAGAAGTCAGCTCTAATGTCCTGGTGGCCCATGGGAGCAAACCAAAATCTAAGCCTAAAAATGTCTTAAGGTTACAAAATTGAAACCTAAAGACAACCAATCACAAACAGCCACCTAGGCTTTAAGCTACAGCCAGTCATAATTTCCTTACTTTGCTTCTCTGTCTTTTCTCAGTAAATGTCTCTGAGAGATCCTGTTGGGGGGACTTGCTAAACTGCTTTTGGTGTGACACTCCCTGACTCAGGTGAATTTTGTCCAAATATACTCCAAAAAAATTTAACACATCTCAGTTAATCCTTTAGCATGTGTTAGCAATAGAAGAAATTGTGTCTCTCAACTGTCCTCACAACTCTTCTGTAAATAAAAAACTCTTTTAAAATTAAATTTATTTAAAAAATTAGTTTCTCAGACTCTGGTAAGTTGTGGGGGCAACTTTGCCTGCAAAGTGCCCCCGTCTGCCACGGATAAAAGTAAATTCTACCAAGACCTGATCTGCTTGGGGAGGAAAGGTGGCTGATCCTTCAAAGGGGAAGAGCCAAGAGCCCCCTGCTCAAGGGGCTTTTATTGGGTTCGTTTGCACAAGAATATAGGTAAGGATCAAACAATAGATAACATTCAAAGAACTATGAGGGCTTATTCTCAGTCAGGGTCAGATAGCTAAAGAGCCATAAAACTTTGAGGAACAAACTTTGTGCTTGTACCCTTATCATTTAAATGAGAGCATTCTAAACAAAGCAGGTTTCACAGGATTTTACATATTCTTTCTTAGGCCTGAACACCCTGGGGAATCTGCCCTTGCCAGCACAGGGCTGCACTGCCTTCCTCATCATAGGTTTTTAGGCTTAAGTGGATAAGAGCCAGGAAGCACTTCTCTCAGACAGAAATGGGGACTTGGGCTAAGACAGAATAGCCAGGGGGCAAGGGTCCCTTGCTCCCTCTTTGTCCCAACCCCTCAGTCCTTCCATGATGGCCTCCCAAGTGATCCAGTCTGGCTTAGATTGCCCCTCGCTGTAAGGAGTTTTACCTGTCACAAACATCAACCATGCTTTGGGGGCAGGGGAGTAAGCTGAGGCATACCGGGGACAAACTTTGTCTCTTTGTGGCTTGCATTCCGGAGATTGCTCACTCATTCCTAGCCATGGGGTATAGTTACAACTCCTGAAATCAGGCAGAGCAGTTCCCAGCAGTAAGTATTCAGCAATTTAATTCTAAGCCAACAATTACATTGTTGAATTACATTTACATTCTAAGAAATAGATTTGAATTTGAGTCAGGGTCTTCTCTACTCAAAACTTATATTGTACAAAACCTGTTCTTAAAAAGATTGAATGTTTTCTTGAATACTGAATAGTCTTTCAGGATAGCTTAAGTGAGTTAATTCACAAAAGATGTATTTTGTTTGTATTTATCTCTGTTTTATGGTTCAACCAAATTATGTAATTATTTTCTATACTATAAGGTGAGAAAAAACTATCTGATATAGTAAAAGTAAAGGCAAACAGAGATGTCATCAATTTCTCTTTCTCCTACTTTCCATCTATGCTTTAGTAAAATATGTTCAGAATGTAGACTTTCTGTATCAGTATGACAGTACTGCAGATATTTGATATCAATGCTTTCTTTTGTTAAGATGGCTTTAAACTGGTCTCTCATTTTCAATTGGTTGACTTTATCTTAACAAAAAAATCTGCAGGAAGAACTTAGGTTTGACTATGTTACCTGAATAAACAAGTATGTTCTGTAGGAACTCCAATCCCTGTCAAGAATTCAATTCTTCTATCCTTTAAAGCAAAGTGAAGTCTCACTGGTCCCTAACCTTTTCAGATAGCTATCATGAGTAGTGTTAGAAGATAGTAGAGAACAATTGTGTGATAAAGAAGTACATTCAAATGTATTATATTGTAATACAACTTCTAATACTATTCAAGTTATGTCTTACTTATTCAAATCATTTTTCAATAGAGTTTATAAGCAGTGTGACTTACTTATTAAATATATTCATAATTATTTCAGGCATTTGTAAATATACCCCTTTATTATTTCAGTATCTCTGTTACTATTTACTACATATTAAGACTGAGGCAGCAGTGGCACACTTGGAGAATGTAACATTCACAAAGCTAGGATGAATTTTCTTTTAATACCCTTAACTCTTTGGCCCATCTATTATTTTCTCATTATACAGGTAGAATAAATTACCTGATTACTGAATATTGGAAGTAACTGACAAGTGTAACTAAGCTTTCTCCATTCTCCTTCCCTTTGGGAATTTGGTACATATAGGATGGATATATTCTGGTCACCCTAACTTTAGCAGAGACAGGCCCTTAGGTAAAGAGCCTAATCATTGACCTAGGTATACAAGAAATGTTATCTAATTTTGGGCATAGGCCCTTTTTTGCTGCACATCTAAACTTCATTCTCAAATATTTGTGTTATTAGTAAAATAAATGGTATTTTTCAGTCCCCATTTACACTTCTTTGTCAGTCTCAGTTGATTCCAATCCAAGATGGGGAATGCAGGCATGGTATTAGTTCTGACTCCCCAAGCTCAAACTGCAATATAGAGAAAAAAACACAGACTGTGTTTATTTATCTTTTAACTACATTTTATTACTACAGCTTGAGCTTTGAAAATTACGTCCTGATGTTGGGTGACATATTGTGTTTTGTGGTAGCGAAGAGGCACACTAGACAGGAATCTGTGACTGACTGTTCATCAGGCAGGTGGCCAGTGCCTGACTAGACACATGAAGGAGGACGCTGTCCTGTCTGATCTTCATGCCATCTCTCAGCTCTAGATTCAGGGAGAAGTCAGCAATGTTGTTGAGCTTCTTATCCACTCCAGTATACCAAGAGACCTGGTACTCTAGAAACAGTTTACCTCTGAGGTTTAACCAAAGATTTATTTCTTTCTAAGACTCTGGTGCTATAATTGTTACAGTTTTATTCATATCACAGAGAGGAAAAAAATGTTTGCATTTGCTAACCTTTTAGACTCTGGAAGCCTGAAGTATCTCACATTCCAGGCCTAGGGGTCAAAGATGCTTTCTTGGTAGAAGCAGATGAGCTGGAGGTAAAGAAAAGATAAAGGCTTGAGCTGCTACCTTCACAGAGTGCTTTCTTACTCCCTCTGCATTTCATTCACTTTAAAAACAAGACATTTTTTTTCTCTGTAACACCTGATTATAATCATTTTCAATGGAGATGGAGGGATTTAGGGGATGAGAGTGCTATTGAAACAATTTGAAGAATAGAGAAACATTTCTTATTTTACTTATTTTCATCCCTACCAAGTAATTTAACACAGATTTTTATAAACAGATTTTTAAGATTCTGTAGATAAAATGACTATTTGCCAAAATATTCCCATTTTATCCCCACATAAATCAATTATTACCTGCTGTTTTAAACATGTGCTTTGAATTTCTTAAGTGCCCTTTTTTACATGATAAATTAACAGTTAACATAAATCTATATAATTTTCAATGGTCTCTTTTTTAAACATTTTATTTATCAATTTTACAGGGAGACAGAAAAGGAGAGAAAAAGAGAGTGAGGGAATGAGAAACATTAATTTTAATTTTGTTGATTCACTTGTTTGTGCATTCATTGGTTGAAACTTGTATGTGCCCTGACCAGGGATGGACCTTGTAAACTTCGTGTATGAGGATGACGTTCTAACCAAGTAAGCTACCTGGCCAGGACTAATCTTTTTTTTCTTAATAATTAAATCATTAGGGGAAATAATTATGGTGGCAGACACTGATATTCTTTGCAATTAACCCTTCACTAAAATATTCTGACTATATGTACATTTAAAATTGTAAGGAAGCAAATTTATATTTTGACCAAAATGTCAGTATATGACTAATTATTTGGATTAATTAGCATATATACATATTTTATTATAATATTTAAATATATGTAGTCAAAATTCTTTTATATACTTTATACCAACTTATTTTTTTAAAGCAACACAAAGACTTTTAATTAATTCATTTTGTCATAATTATTTTGATTCTTAGCTTGTCCTTGCCTGTCAGCCTCTACATCTCTGTGCCTCTCACAACAAAACTAAGAAAAATATATTGTTTCCTTAATTTTACAGGTTCAAAAATTATAGATAGGAAAGGTTAAAGAGCTTTCCCAAAGGCACACAGCTAATGAATTCAAGCTATGGTCTGTTATACTCAGGACCTGGGCTCTGAACCAACATCCTGTACACTTATCCCTCTCAGAATTTCCCACAGAGTGTGAAGCCTGGTTAGTAACTTAGAATCTACATGACCACCTTGCAAAGCTCTGACCTCTCTGTCCCCCTGTTTAATCTAGCACCTAAGCCCAATGTCTCTTTGCGTCTCCATTCTCTGTTGAATCTCCACATTTTTCCTTTTTTTGCATGGCCTTAACTGCTTTCTGGAGATCCTT
The DNA here is from genome assembly GCF_021234435.1 of Artibeus jamaicensis. NCBI lineage: Eukaryota > Metazoa > Chordata > Mammalia > Chiroptera > Phyllostomidae > Artibeus > Artibeus jamaicensis. Next base: position 91,591 of record NW_026521853.1, read on the forward strand.
GTATGCTCAACCTCTTGACTTAAGTCCTTTCCCACTGTGGGCATAACTGAAATTTGACTTTATCTCTGCACTTCTACTTTCCCAGTTGGTGTTATTGAATAGTGTCTATGGATATATCTTGCTACACGAAAGTGCATTGTTCCATTAGCTACAGTATTCCTCTCTTTTCCTAGTCCCATCAGGGTATAGCACACTTTATAGAACACTATGTCAGGCATGAGAAACACACTCCAACTTAAATTTGAACCACAGAAAATACAAGCATTATTGTCTCCGTCTTCCATCTTCCATCTATTCCCTGAATAGATATATATATTTTTCAATATATTTTACATATTTTATATATTTTTCAATATCTCTGTAGACTAACTTTTTCTGTTCACAAATCCAGCCAAAAAAACCCTAAAATTTGTCACAGTTTTTGAAGTTTTATACTTTTCATCATTCCAGACTTGGAATAATGTCAATTTTCCAATTCTCCAGAAGGCATCTTGGTCTAGACTGGTGAATACTTTATGTTCTAATCACTGTGGATAGGATAATGGGTTATCGTACAGTTGTACAAATATAGTCATCTGGATTTTCTCAGCTTCACGTATATCTTGGTGTGTGGCAGGACCGACACTTCACTAGCTTCTTGGTACTCAATGAGTACAGAGAAATAATCAAACTTTGATCTCACTCATCTATATTTTCTTCCTAGTTTTCTGGCAAAGATCTCACTTCTTAAATCACTGAGGATATCTGCATTGTTAGGTGAGAGCTATCATAAAGTCTGATCTACTAGAATTAAAAACATATTTCCAATCATTGCCATTTGTACTAGTTTTTTCATTGCTATATAAGAAATTACCATATATTTGGCATCATGAAATTATGCTTCTTTATAATTATCTCAGTTTCTGTAGGATAAAAATCCAACACCCTGTTGGAATCTCTGCTCAGGGTCTGATGAGGCTGAAATCAAGATGTTATCTGGGTCTGCTGCTCTCATCTGGGGCTCTGGCTCTTATTCCACAGTCACAGATTATTAGCGGACTGTATTTCCTTCTCACATTTTTCATATGGCTCTTTCCATCTTCAAGTAAGCAACAGTGGATCCTTTTTACACTTTGAATCTCTCTGACCTCCCTTTCCACCACAACTCACTGGTTTCTTTTTCTGCCTTTTGCTTTTCCCATTAAGGGTTCACCTAGATAACCCACGACAACCTCCTGTCTTAAGGCCAGTTGATTAAGAACCTAGTTACATATTCAAAGCTTTTGTTATCATATAATGTATTTTTTCCCCACAGGAATGGCAGTGGGAGTGTTGATCAGGGGCAAAATTTTTGCCTACTATTTGACTACCACACCAAAATATGAAAATGTATACTCAACAGAAAAAAGAAATGTTATAGAGGTTTCAGTTTGGTTCTATGAATTGAACATATTCATGAAATGAAATTTGATTTAAAAAATGAAACAAGAAAGGAGATAGCTGCCTTGGAGCTAATAAGGGAGGCATTTGTCTCTAAACCTTATTACACTGTCCCTTTAGCATCTCCAAAATTATCACCCATATAAAACATATTTTTCCTATCCCTCTCCTCTTGCTTCCTTTTCTTTCTTTAGTGCTTGGAGTAATTTTAGAGAAAGTGGAGTGGGCAATTTAAATTTTATAATGCCTTTTTCTTACTCATTTATTCCAAAAATATATCTTTTACTCTTAATTAGAATTTTTCATGTTTCAAAAGCATTACTACTAGGTTTTCAGATGTTATACAAAACAACAATAATAAAAACAATAACAATAATAAAAACAACAACAAAAACTGTCACCATTTAACATTCCCATCTCTCTAAGCCTCAGAATTTTTTAATTTTTACTTTGTTTTTATTGTTTACACTATTCTAGATGTCTCCATTTTCCCATTTTTTGCTCAATTCCTCCCTGTCCTTGTCCCCTCACTTCCCTCTGGCCATCACCACTCTGGTGTCTATGTCTATGGGTTAAGCACATATGTTCTTTGGCTAATCTCTTTGTTGTACACCTGCTAAGAAACCCTTACACCTCCCTCTTAATATTTCTCCAGCTGCCTAAAATATGTATTCCTTCCTGATTCCAGCCGAATCACCTCACCAAACTTTTACATACCATCCTAAATATCTTTGAGTCTGCAGAAGCATGACCTCAAAGCTCAGGCTGCTATTTTGTAAGGTAAAATATCCAGAATTTTATATATTATGTTTGTAGGAAATGTGAGAGAATAAATGAACTCCTGGTTTGATTTCACTTTTGGTATTTTTATCAGTGTAAACTGAAGACAGCAGCTATATTAAACTAATATACCTATTAAAAGAAGTAGATGTAAGTCTCCTAAATGCAGAGATTAATCATCTGACAGAAGAAAAGAATAATTACTTTGGACTTCCTCAAAATTAAAAACTTTGTACTTCAAAGAACATAATTAAGAAAGTGAAAATATGATACATAGACTGAAAATAATATTCACAAATAATATATCCAAAAAAGGGACTTGCATTTTCTTGTTTTTATGTTTGTTGGTTCTGACAATATTTGCTACAATACATTAAGTCAGAGAGAGAGAGAGAAATGACTTGGTGGAAACACAGTTAATAAAATAAAATTTCTGTTTCCCAAATTATTTTACTTAATACAGTTTTATACTTCAGAATCATCATGAGGAAGATAGATGTGTAATACAGTATTAAGTTACTTCTGAGTTCCACAAAAATGTCAACATCATAACATCAATACTTCCAACAATCACTGTTCAGTTGTGGAATCATTTGTTTTGTTTTTTACCTTTTTTCTTTAGATTCCTTGAAATTTTTTAAATTACTACAAATTTATTATGAATTTATAATTTTTAGCACAGACAAAACTATTGATGCAGAAAAGTAATAAAAATTAAGACAGACTATTTGATGAGCCTGTTCTTGTCTCTAAAGATTGATAACAATGATATTTATCAAGTATAAAATATGTATGGAACATAATTTTAGGCCATGTAGTATATACAACTGTATGGTCACATTTATAGTTACTCTAATTAAAATCTCTTTATTTTTACATATGTATGTTACATATGTCTATATACATACTTATACATATATCTAAGTATATATACACACATATATGTACTATACATACATATGCATTATATACCAAACTACCTCAATTGTCCTCAATAACATACATTTTCATTTTAACTTATTGATAGTTCATCATTCAAACAAATAACCATTTGTTTGAGGTTTGTTACTTCTTAACAATGATTTTCTGGTCCCAATATTATGCAATGTGTCCTGTATTAGATCAAAAGTATTTTTTTTAGCTAGAATAAGGCTTGTTTCTAGTGAGGAGAAGCTATGTTTTCTAATTTCCAAAACACATTCACCATAATTGCAGAAATTTTCCAAGTACTATTTACAGAAATCATGTGGTGGGTATTATACAGGGATTTTATAAATAAAATTTGTGGTGGGTGTTATGCAGATATTTTATAAATAAAAGGTCAGAACCAAATTCAAGCCAGTTTACTCAAGCCATAGGAAGGGAAAATTGAATAGTACTTTTGGTTATTAAAACTGGTTAGAATGTCATGGCTCTCATATGCTAATTTTCTAGTTCTGGTGTGGTGCATTGACTTCACTTTGTAGGCTAACTTCTCCATGAAGTAAACCCTTGGCTACATTTAGTTCCATAGGTCATATCCCTAAATGCTTACAAGAGAGAACTTTTCCTTATGTTGCAGTTTCATGGATGGGACATGGGAGGGGAAGAAGAATGAAGGAGGGAAGGGAAAGGATGAAAGAAAAGGGAAGAGAGAAGAGTAAACTACCAGGAAAGGCCTCTTGCCCAGCTTTGATGTCAGGATGCTCAACAGCCAAGGCCAGGTAAATAGATTGTGAAAAAGGAAGCTGGTTCTTGACTGGGGCTTATACTTCAAACTTGGGTAAGAGGAGAAGGTATCTAAAAGGAGGTATATGTGAAATTATAAATGCGTTTGGGAGATGTCATGTCAGCTGGATAGCCACTGAATTAATAATGTCTACTAAAAAGCATACTTTCATTCTCTTTTATGGTTTTATTTTTTAAATAATTACTTTCTATTTCACAATGTTTGTGAGTTGCCTCAGAAGTGTTATAAAAAGAACCTGGCTAGTGTGACTCATTGGATTGAGCACTGGCCTGCAAACCAGTGTCACCAGTTCAATTTCCTCTCAGGGCACATGCCTGGGTTGCAGGCCAGTCCCCAGTACGGGGAATGTGAGAGGCAACCACACACTGATGTTTCTCTCCCTCTCTTTCTCCCTCCCTTCCCTTTCTCTAAAAATAAATAAGTAAAATATTTTTAAAAGGTGTTATAAAAATAAATAGATCTGGAAAATAAATTCCAGTTAAATTGTGGAATGAGAAGCCATCATTGAAAAAATGCACTTTAATATGGAATTTTTGAAAGATATATACAGTATCTGAAGAACATGAAAGAACTAGGAAACAACAGTCAGAAAGACAAGAGGTGACAGCTTCATGGGTTTTGTTTGTAAAGCAGTGAAGATACTGATTGAACAACATGATTAAGTTCATGCAATAAGCTAAGGAATTAAGGTAATTTCTATGAATTAAAGTGACAGGATTGAGGGCTGCCATCACCAGGTGAGAAATCAGGTCTTGACTCCATGAGGTCCACTTTTGTCTCATGACCATGTCCAGAGATTCTGCATATTCTGAGATATACAGGTAGTTATAAGAGATAATTAAAGTTTTAAAGGACAAATAACACTTCTCCATTATTATGTATAATTCAGTAACTATTATTACTTACTATGGGAGAACTATCATAGGCACCTTATTATCGCAATCCAAGTTAAGCTCATGTTGCTCCAAAAGGAGCTTCTTATTAAACTATAAAATGTCACCTTAAGAAAAAAAAATCGGGGTATAGTAACATAAGGAGAACACATTTTTGTAAACTAACTAATGGTGTTTACAGATAAGTGTATATTAGACAATATACATTTCCAAATAAAATGACTGATTTTTTCTTTATATGTAAATGAAAGAGTCCTGAGCTAAAAAGCCAATTCAAGGAGTTCCAGGTACTTGTGCTTCATTTCATTCTTCTATCTACCTTACATTAAAATGACACAGAACAAATGTTTGGCAGTTTGGAGAGCACTGTCTATGGTTCTCGACTACCATCTGGCACAGTGATCTCAACTGCAGAAAGTGCTTGATGTCCATCCTAAATGACAGTTATAACAAATGCATCTTTGCTACTCTTGCAAGATCTGTGAGTATTTCAAACCAGACAGATGACAGTCACAAATCTCAACAGAGCATTCAGTTGTTTCCAACTCCCAAGACCTTTAAGATTGTGAAATTTAGCAAAAGGAAGCAGACTGGCAAACAAAGCTAGAACATATCCTCATAATGAAATATTCAATAAACAAGAAAGGCACATTACTGAGAACTGCCAAAATCTTGTTGTGAGCAGCATTGCTACATGACTTTTTTTTTGGGGGGGGGTGAAGAAAACACTGACTTGCTCATATTTCATGTACAGAGCCAGCATTTTTTAACATAAATTCACTGTGTGAACCAACATTAATAAGGGCAAAAATAGAAGGAAACTAAGGAAATCAAGAGAATATGAGCAGAGGTATATAGTGAGACTCTTAAAACCATAGAAATTACACTTGGATACTATCTGTTACTTGCCTACATATTTGTAACTTCTATGTTTCAAATCTAGATGCCTCAGAGGACTTGTAGAAACCATATTTTGATGAATTTAACATGGACTCAAAAATCTCAGAATGGGAAGGAATGTCATATGTTTTGCATACTTTACTTGGAATAGATAAATATATTTCTGGTCTTAAAAAGCTAATCAAAATTAGCCCTGGCTGGTGTGGCTCAGTGGATTGAGTGCTGGCCTGTGAACCAAAGGGTAGTTCATTTGATTCCCAGTCAGGGCACATGCTTGCATTGCGGGCCAAGTCTTCAGTAGGGGGCACATGAGAAGCAACCACACACTGATATTTCTTTCCCTCTCTTTCTACTTTCCCCCCTCTCTAAAAATAAATAAATAAGCCATTTAAAAAATTAAGCCTAACTAAACAAATCATCGTTATTGACCTTTGCCATGGGATTACAATTACCAGTAATTTTAAAAAATGCCTTTGCTATCTAAATTTGGTATCTAGTAAATATTTTCTAACCACAGACTGCACAACAAAACTGCATTTTTGTATTTATATTAATAATATTAAGTTAATACAGTGAAATTAGGATGTATTAAGTAAATGTCATGTTCATATTTATAGAAATATTATTGGTTCTATATCCTTTCCTTCAAGGGAGCTCTTCTATATGCATGTGTTAGATTACGCAAATAATAAAATGACACAGTTCTTGTGTCAAGAAACACATGCATACAGTTTCAGAATTATGTAGTCTGAATATTTTCAAGTAATGTGGACTAGATGGATTTATGGAATCATTCATCTTCTCTGGATGTCTGTCATTATGTGAAGAACACCCATGTGTGAATAATTTACATGGAATCTAAACTAAAAAAGAATCAAAATAAAAAATGAGTTTCATCTCTTAATAACAACTTTAGAGAGTAAAGATGTTTGGTGGATAATTTTTGCTTAGGAATTGGTGAAATGCTCATTTCCAATATGGAGACTAGGAAGAAACTTAAAAGTAAAGCTCTCAAGTAACTAAAAGTTTGTATAAGAACTTTGGAGACCAAAGATAACTCCACTGACAGTAATTGAGTGAACATATAATCCTCAAACTCTGAAGACATGTTAAGTTATGGAAAATAAAAGACATTTTATAAACTAGAGTGTTTGCTTTTATCCATACTGTTTATTTTCCAGTGTTCTTTGTATTTGGGAAGACTGAAAATTCCAGATTTTCTGTTAAACTAAGAAAAACAAATGGAAGAGATTTTTGTCCACACTTGAGCCAGAGCTATAACCTACACCCTCCCAAAGGTGAGATAAAATTTGAGACAGAATTATGCTCACTGATTAGCAGTCTTTCCTACCCTCATGTCCTATTTCAGTCCCTGGAGAATTTGAATTTTATTATTCTTGAAGATCTGCTAATATATTACACCATCTAATTTCTCAATAATAGTTCCTCAAAGTTCTGTGTTAGATTGTTGTGGTTTAATTATCATATTTTATAGGCCTTTCTATATTTATTTTCTATGAAAATTTATTATAAAATGTAAATAGATATATCAATGATAATACATTTTGCATCTGCACATCTGATATGCTCTTCTGTAGGAACAATATTCACAAAGCCTACTAAAGTAGGTGGAACCATGCAAGTCTTTCCCAGCATATGAGAGTATTACTAAAGGCTATTATTCATTTTTAAGTGATTAGTTTGCATTTTATTTTTTCTACATGTTAAATGAGTCTTTGCTCCTTTTAGCTACTGTCAGAGATAATTTTAAAAGAAAATCCCCCTTCTTCTATTCATTGTGTATTTGTAAATCAGGGGAGCAATCTTTTGAAGAAGGAATTAAAATACTCTGAAAGAAACAGATATAAGCACATAAATTTGGTGTTTTACAGACCATTTAACTTACCTATTTTACAGAGGAGTCTGGATGGGAAAACATTTCATATATATGCCTAGAATTATTTCAGAATTGAATAGTAATACAACTCCATATCTGTGTGTCTACTAGGTGAAAAGGGGCATTTGAATTTGAAACTGATTACTTATTTCAGGTTCAGCTGATCGTCCACTTACTGTAAAAGAAGCCAAAGTAGATTTAAGTGACCAGTTATTTTGCTGCTTCATTCATATGTTGAGAATGCTTATCAATTTCAACACCAGCAGAGGGATATATATTCTTTGCTCTTAAATGTGAATACTTTCATCCTTAAAGTTACCTGGTTAAAGTTTGCATATTTCACACTCTAACTCATTTTTGTACAGTTTCAGTAACCAGAAAAGTATTTCCAGAATACTGCAGTCAGCTGCTGGCTGGTTTGTGCCAGCCTATCCTAATTACTGGGGTAGAGTCCCTTGTTTTCACTCCATTGCTCTTTCTTTCATGCAAAAGGTAGTGATCTACTGTTTTGCAATAAGGGATTGCAAAAGCACTTGCTAAACTTTGATGTTTTTTGTTAAAATAGCATTTGTAGATGTTTTTCTGAGGATAGTTAAAGTCATTATTCAATACAATATTAACTGTATTTCTTAAATTCATGATTCTCCAGAGCAGACTTCTGGAAAAGTATTATTTTACTGCAGTTAAACTTGACCTTCAAATAATTACTGATAAATATTTCATTTCATTCTTCCATTTCAGGATTCCTAAATCTTCCAACAAACACTTGTTTATTGACTTCCCCCATCTGATTTTGCTACTCTTAGGAAAATAAATGAATATCTATATCTATATCTATATCTATATCTATATCTATATCTATATCTATATATATATAATTGGTATTGGCACATAACATGCCTATGTTAATGCAACAAATTTACTACTTTTAACAATAGCTTTGTTAGGAACTTCAAATCTGTGTGAAAAATCAGTTTGTGTAGTCATATTCATAGCTCACTATCCTTACAGAACATCTAAGAGAGAGAGGAAGCTATAAAACCCATGTTATTACTGTAAAACTCTGTCTACAATGTTTTTTGAATACTAAAACTATAGAAATATACTTTCTGGAAATGAATTTGGTTTTAATAGCACAGGGCTCTAGGGATCCTTTGGTTGTATGATTTAGAATGCTAGCCTAAGTGTGAAATTTAAACATTGAAATAGCTTGGTTATCCATGACATTTTACTTCAATGTTACTGCTGTGGATGCATAACGGATTATTAAAATATTTGTATTCCCAGTGGGATTTTTATTCCTGGTGTTTTGATTGTGATAAGAGCAGTAATCCTTTAACTTTCCCTTTGGGTATAATAAAATTCTTCCAAGGCATGAGAATCAATTATAGATATCATATAAGCTGGATAACCTTTCACAACTGCAGAGGGAGTTAGTAACCGACATTGATATTTCTTGCTTCCTTGCATCTATTCAATTTATTTTTCACCTATGTCTATGTTAGCACACACCATTTTTGTTTTGTTATGATAGGGCTAGCTCCTCTTCTGTGATTGTTTGTATTTTTCCTTGTGGGCAAAACTGTTCTGTGCATATTGACAAAAGAAGGCCTTTTACTGATTGATTTCTGAAACAATAAGCCAGCTTTCCACTGCAGCAGTGATTAACAGCAAAATGAAGCTTACACCTCTACTTACGTGTGTGATTGACTATATAGCTGGCATCTGTTTTCTCTTCTTTCTGTTATATATGGTCAGGTCTTCATTAGCATACCTGCTATTGCTAAGATATGTATTTTCTGTATTTTTACTGATTTTTTCTCATATATACACCTGCGTAATATGTGCGTGGTTAAGGAAGGAAGGATATAATAACTTATGTCTCTTTCTCTCCCTCTACCCCTAAGGTTCTCTCTTTCTCTCTCACAGGTGTAGTACTGGTTATAAATACAGTGCTTTTTCTATTCTTTACCCCATTGAAGTAAGTGTTGAGTAAATATTTTTAAAAAATTATCGATTTTGCCCTGGCTTGTGTGGCCCAATGGATTGAGCACTAGACTGTGAACCAAAGAGTTGCTGGTTTAATTCCCAGTCATGGCAAATTCCTGGGTTGCAGACCAGGCCCCCAATAGGAGTGTGAGAGAGGTAACCACACACTGATGTTTCTCTCTCTCACTTACTCCCTTCTCCTCTCTCTAAAAATAAATAAATAAATAAATAAATAAATAAATAAATAAATAAATAAAGTCTTAAAAAATAAAAGTGCGTTTGTTTTAAAATAAATAAAAATAAAAAGTATCAATTTGAAAGACATCACATTATCAGCTTGCTCAAGTCAACTCTATCCACTTGGGACAGGCATCCATCCACTTGGGACAGGCCACTGTAAAGCTGTGTCACACACTACTGAAAATGAGAAACTATGTCAATAATTAGTGAATGTCCACCATCAATGATGAAATCATTCCAATTTCCTTACTGCAAAAAAAAAATGAGAAGATTCATGACACTTGTTCTTCATAGGATTGATGATTTAAAAATGAACAGTTTTTTGGAGAGTGCTTCAGAACACATTGTCTTCTTCCTTCTTTAACCACACACATATTATGCAGATATGTATAAGAGAAAAGACAATGAAGGACAGAAAAGTACATATCTTAGCAATAACAAGCATACTAATAAAGATTTAACCATATAAGAAATAACAGAAAGAGGAAACAAATGTCAGCTATATAGTCAATCGCAGAGGTAAATAGGGGTGTGTGTATGTGTCTTTGCCTGTGTGCAGCTAAATAGAATATTATTTACGTGCAAAAAAGATCACACATATAATTATATTAATTAAGCCATATGGATTCTTCACTCATTCATTCATCCACTAATTCTTTCAGCATTCATTATGCACTTATACTAAATTCCTGATAGTATTATAAGTGTTTTTAATCCATGTTGAAAAACATTTTTTAATTAGATAAATTATTTTTAAAGTGTTGATTGATTGGTCAATTTTGGAGATAAAGAGAGAGAGAGAAAAAAAAGAAGGAGGAGGAAGGGAAGAAAAAAAGAGAAGACAGAACAGAGGAGACAGAAACGTTAATTTGTTGTTTCACTTATTTATATATTTGCTTCTAGTGTGTGCCCTGACTGGAGATCAAACTCACAACCTTGATGTTTTGGGATGATGTTCTATGCAACTGAGTTACCTGCCCAGGTAATAAGAAAAATTATTTATCCTTGGCACCTGAGATTTACATGGAGTACTAATATAAATGGGTTATAATAGGTTAGAAGAGCTCTAGTTTCACCATTCAAAGTTAAAAAGTACTTTTCCCCCAAAAATTACTTATCTTCCAGAGGAAATTCTATGAGAATATTTTTAATCCTTACCTGTGGACATTTTTTAATTGCTTTTAGAGAGTGAAAAAGGCAGAGAAACTTCAATGTGAGCAACAAACAGTGATTGGTTGCTGATGTACAAGCCTGGACCTGAGATCGAACTTACAGCCTAGTATGTGCCCTGATAGGGAATTGAATCTGCAACCTTTTACTGAATGGTATGATACTCCAACCAACTGAGTTACACTGGCTCTATGAGAATTTTTATAAATGGATTTTTTTCTTCTAATAAGCTGTGCATTTTCTCTAACTCTAATTCCATAATAAGTAACAATGGGATGAAACTGAGTTTATATTGTATAATTCACATAAAAATTCCAGACTATTCTGTAGATGTGAATGGGGAGACCTATGTTGGAACTAGAGAGTAGTAGAAGTCATAAGCTGCAGTGGCTAAGAACATGAAACTAGTCTTTTCTTGCCTGAACTGGGACCTGGGCCTTTATTAATTTGATATGACTGTGGAAAATGATTTAATGCTTCTGGGTTTCCATACATTAATTTATATAATGGGAATGATCATAAACACAAAAACATACATATACACTTTTTCATTGCAGCATTACTTTTTTAAAATTTATTGTTCAGTTATAGTTGTCCTGCATTTTCCCCATTGCTCACCGCTACCCTGCCCCCACTCCTACAGTTAATCCTCCCCATTGTCTGTGTCCATGAGTCCTCTATTATGTTCCTTTGCTTGTGCATTCTCCTTCTTTCCCCTGTTATCACCCACCCCCCTCACTGTCCGTTCTGATTTCCAAGATTCTTGTTCTATTTTGCTCATTTGTTTGCTTTGTTGATTAGGTTTCATTTATAGGTGAGATCGTGTGGTATTAGTCTTTCACCCCCTGGCTTATTTCACTTAGCCTAATGCTCTCAAGTTCCATCCATGCTGTCACAAAGAAACAAAATTTTATTTAGGTATAATTTAGGTCACAGATATTCAACATCAGCATTTTAAAAGATCAGGAAAGGCTGCAACCATTGTAGTAGTTTTATATAAATTTTATGAAATGGTAATTAAATAAATTGAAGGAAATATTGTTGATAAAATATTACATAATGACTTGTTTACTCTAGGTTAATTAATAAAGGGGCTTTCTTTTTTCATCTAACAATATTACACTTTCCTTATAAAATATTTTGAAAGTAGTTGAAGATAAGTAGGGACAAGGTTTGTTCTATCTTAAAACAGTTGTATTGACTTATCTGAAATTATTTCAATACTTTATCTCACTAGTTAATAAAAACAAGGTTTCTTAACCTTGTTTTTATTAACTAGTGAGATAAAGTCTACTAATGAAATTCTATAAATTCTTTAAGGGTCAACTCAAATTTTATTTTACTTTAAAATTTTATCTAGATTATTCTTTTAAGCATTTGGCATTTCTTTTGAGAAATCAGCTAACAGTATTATGAAATCTCCCTTGTAGGTAACTAACTAATTTTTCCTTGCTTCTTTTAAGATTCTATCTTTGTCTTTAACCTTTGGCATTTTAATTATGGTATGTCTTAGCGTGGAACTCTTTGGGTTCATCTTTTGGACTCCCTGTGCTTCCTGGACTTGTATGTTTATTTCACCATATTAGGGGAGTTTTTTGCCATTATTTTTTCAAACAGGTTTAACACTTCTTGCTCACTCTCCTTCTGGCATTGCTATGATTCAAATGTTTTTATGCCTAAATTTGTGCCAGAGGCTCCTTACACTATCCTCATTTTTTTTATTCTTTTCTTTGTTGCTGTTCTGATTGGTTGTTTTTTGCTTCTTTTATTTCAATTGCTGATTTGATTCTTGGCTTCATCCACTCTACCGTTGATTCTGTGTAAATTGTTCTTTATTTTAATTAATATATCTTTCATTTTTGACAGAATCAGATGGCAAGAAATATTCAAAGTGATTAAAAGCCAGGACCTACAACTGAGATTATTCTACCTGGTAAAATTATTACTTAAAATAGAAGGATGGATAAAGAGCTTCCCACACAAGAAAAAGCTACATTTCATAACCACCAAAGCAGTATTATATAAAATTTTAATGGATCTTCTTTAAGAAGATCTAAAATATGAATAACAGAATGGCAATAAATGTATATCTATCCACAATTGAATCTAAGAAACAAAATAGACAAATAAGCAGAACAGAAACAGAATCATAGATACAGAGAACATTTTGATGGCTGCCAGATGTGGGGGACAAGGGATTGGGTGAAAATGTTGAAAGGTTTAAGAATTATAAATTGGTAGTTAGAGAATAGTCATGGAGATGTAAAGTACATCATAGGAAATAGAGTAGTCAAAGAACATACACACACAACCCATGGACGTGGACAACTGTGTGGGCATTGCCTGCAGAAGTGGGTCGAGGAGGGCTGGGTGGTATGGCACCAAGGGGGCAAATTGAAATAATTCTAATAGCATTATCAATAAAATTTAATTTTTAAAAAAGATTTGTTATTTTTTCAGTCCAACTTTTATAACACAGTGTACTCTTTTACAGTACTTACAGTTCTTTCTCATAAACCTACATTCCTGACATCAAGGACAGAATTTCTGTTTTTATAGGTATTATACTCTAGCTCTTAATGGGGTGAGGTAGCTCCAGCTTCTGAAATTCCTGCTACCTTCATTTAAGAATTTCCTATTTCTTCCTCTCTAGTTCTACAACACAATGTTCATCTCTCTTTTACAGCATGCATAACCCTTCTTTATATACCTATCTTTCAGACCCCAAAAACATACATTATTCATGTTTTAGTGGTCTTTTTAGCTCCAGCTTCTAATTCATGCATTTAGTGTGAGTGTTTTCTATAAAGAAATATGGATGAAAAACATAATAATATCATATAATGTTAGAATGAGAAAATTCCTACCTTGCATACAAAATACCAATGTGAGTGAAGGCCTGCCACATAAATAATGTACACACACACAAAAAAAATTTACAAAGGAATAGTTGGAAAATACTGTTTCTTGTCTCTGAAATTCCTAAGAGAGGTCAAGTGTTCATAAAAAATGGAGAACGAAGATAATGTTCTGAATCTATTGGGAGGACTGTTATCCTGTATTTCTTACCCATAGTAGTAGAGGAGAGATGGTGGGGCAAAGCTACCTTGTAACACACAACTTTCTACGCTCCAAAAAATTGCTTAAAAAGTCTTGAAATATCTTCCCTCCACTATGGATGGAGAAAACAGATTGGTGCCTGACTTGTGCCTCAGAAAGCTAAAGCACATCTTTGGAATCTGACCTCCATGGAAACTGCTAGGTAAAAGAAGGGCTGGGTTGATTACAGATTTGAGGACAGGGGAGCTAAAAGAGTCATACTGTTTTGCTATCACCCTGAGATCCTGGAGATTATTGATGTATGCATGAAGTTTAAGATGAAAACTGTATGGCAATGAGGGGGAGATGATTATGTCATCTCTTGTCCTGCCTAATAATACTAATTGTAAAGGATGGGATCCTTATGAGAAAGAAGAGAGGCTGGATGATATTTACAAAATTGTCATACAAGACCTCTACCAAGATCTTTAGAATTGAGAGAGAATTACAAGAGAAAACCTTAGAGGAAATGGAGTACCATCAACCAAGTTAGGATTGCTGTATCCCTCTCTACTTTTCCACCATCCTCCAGCTTAATTATTATAGAAAGATGGAACTGCATCTAGTGAATAAGTTACAGTTGAACCAGAGAAGAATAGAAAGCAAAACATTCACCTCTATTGTTACTTGAATCTTCCATCCTGAAAATTATTCAAGCTATTGGAGGAGAGAAGATTTAATCTTGAGTCATGTTTTAGACAATGACTAACACAAAAGAATAAACACTTTCATGTATTAGCAACTTTGAGACTGCTAGTATTGTACTATGATAGTACTTGAGATTAGGTACAGAAAGAAAAATGCTGGAATTTTCATCCAAGGATAAAAAAGATCACCCTCACTAAATAATTTTGTTTAAACTTTAGAACAATAAAAAAGAGTATTGGGTTTTGATTTATCATGAGTCATAATAGTCCAAAACAGATTATATGCAGAATACATGGATAAAACAGGTAGTGGGGGGAATAGGCCAAAGACCAAAAATCTTATGTGTATAATAAAAATGTAATTCACATAATGTTGAATAGTTATATAGGTAGACCACAAGTTTGCATATCTGCTGTACCATTTTGTCTTTGGAAAATTATATTGACAATTCTATATAACCAAAGCTGATCTGATGGTCATCTTCCTCAAACTGTGGTCTATATCTTAATTAATGAAATAATTTTGTTTTATAACACATAACCATTAGCCGCTTTCCTATTCTCATCTCAAATTCCAATTAACCAGTAAGTCCTATCAATTATGCTTTCTGTTCACCTCCTAAATTGTTTCCTTATCCTCTTCCCATGTCTAATTTCTCAATTTAGCTCTCTGTCACCTTTTTCATATACTATTTTCTAACAGGTCCTCTGTTTTCATTTTGTACCTCTTAATACTTCACTCACTACCCAAGCAAAGTGATTTCTTCACATGATATTCTGTTTAAACATAATCATTTGATAAATTTGTTTATAACCATAAAAAGCTTATTTTTACCCTAAATGTAGATAATAGCTGTATGAATTACAAGTTCTTTAAAAACTTGTTTCTTGTTTACCTATTCAGTCTTTCTCACCATTGTACTCTTCACTCACCTTCTGTTCTCTTGCCATATTCTCTTTCATCTCTGGGTTTGCCAATACTGATCTCTAATCCTGAAATACAATATCCATGGTCTTTTTGTTCATCTGGATAACTCTATTAACTTCAAGACTCAACTATCTCACATACTCCGTGACAGCCTTTGTCATCAGCTATAATTGAAACACACTTAATCTTGTCCTTCCATACCACTAAGACTTACTTCTGTCAAAACACATAAAAATTCATGGCACTAGTAAGCCTGCTGCCATTCTCCCACTCCTGGAATATAAGTACTAAAGAGGCACAGCATATTTTAATTCATACATCTCATATCATGCTAGGTATCTATTTTAAACATTACATAGTCTTTTTTAAAACATTTTAAGGTTTTAAAATTAAGAATGCCAACCAAGAGATATGCCCCCCCAAATGATTACTAGTTATAATGTAGACTTTTAAAGTCAATATTCTATAAAAACAATAATTGCATTAAATGATTAATTAAAACAATTAATGAAGGGTTAAACCCTTCATAAAAAATCTGAGAGGTAATGTTACTGTCCATAATTTAAATATGAGAAAAAATCTTACACAGTTTGAACAACTTAAAATTTATCATCTTGTTAGGCTTAAACCTCACATAATATGAGTCTACATTACATATTCACCCTCTAAGATTCAAAAAATGGCAGCGAAGCAGATGGTAGCAGAGCCCACTTACTTGTGCACCCAACTGGGACACCTAGCCAATCTCCTGAAAAACATAGTGAACAGACAATAGAATGTTTGCTGATACCAAGTTTGGAACCCAAAGTGTGCAGAGGATGCTTCAACATGGGAAGTAAGGGGGTTTTATAGGCCAACAGGGATGGTTCCCAGGGTCTGGCATCAGAAATTGAGGCTGCAGTGGGGACATTGGAGGAGAGCCAGGTCAATGATAGTAGCCTAGTAGCTCCTTCTCCTCCCAGGGGGCGGAAATCCCAGACCCCTGTCAGCAAAGACCTGAATACGTAAAGTCGCTGAGGGGGAAAAAAAAGGCGGCAAACACACACAGATTGTGGTGTATCCAAACTGGGGCAGTGGTCACCAGCCCAGGCAGTGTCAGAGAATTTGGAGGATCCTGGTGCACCTAGAGCTGGGAGAAGAGGTAATCTGAGACTGGCCATGACTCAGATAGAACCTAGACTTGCCAGGGAGTTGAAGTATGTGGAAAGTTAGGCAGGGGCTCTGATTGGCAGTGACACCCAGGGAGACTTTTATCAAAAGGGGAACTGAGGCACACTCTGCAGGGACCTCAAGAGTGTAGCAGCCTGGCCAACAAAGAGGAAGGACTGTAAGCACCACGTGCTCTGACTCAGGGTACCTCACAGATTGATCAAAGGGGGGCACAAAAGGCTTGAAGCAGCACCAGCACCCAAGGAGACTGACTTCTTTTTAAAGGAGAACTGCAGCACACTGTGCAGGGACCTCATGCGCCTAGGGGCCAGGCCAGCAAAGAGAAGAGTGTGGCCACAATTTGCCCCCACCCAGTGCACTTTGTGGATTGATCAAAGGGATGCAAAGTGAGGTGGCTTATGGACACCAGCCTGGCACGACTGTGCAGAGGGGAGAGTGCAGAGCACCCTCACAGTGCTCTGAGGGTGTGCATTGGAAATTGGGTACCTGTGATTATTGTAGCTCAGATTGAGCCCCCATCCTTGCCAAACCAGAGAAAAGGAAAAACAGAGCCCAGTCCCCCTCTGCATATAGAAAACAGGAAGATTTGTAAAACCATATGAGCAGGCTTAACAATCAGCAGATTTTTTTTCCTTTAAGAGTAAGACAATAAGACCTGGAGCTGAGAGAAAACCAGAGACAGATCCAGAAAGAAGTCAAAAAATGAAAATCAACACCTGAGACAAATGTCACTTTGCTCTTCATCAGAATTTGCATGTTTTTATCTATCTTTCTTCTTTCCATTTGTTTAATTTGTTTTTTTATTGTTTTTTTATTTCTTTTTATTCTCCCTCACATATTTCATTTTAATTTTTCTTCTTTCATTTCATTTGTATTCTAAATAGCTCATCATTCTTGGTCTTTATTTTTTATTCTTTTTTTTTAGATTATATATTTATAATCATACTCTTGCTATTTCAAATCCCAAACAGCACCTTTCCCTGGTCTTAACCCATTTCTCCATGTTCCTGAGTTTTATTACTATTGGTATAAACTTTATTTTCTCTCACACTACACCAAGTTTCTATTGCTTACTGTCACTATTTCTCCTCCATATAACCTCATATAAGCACTCTTCTTTCTTAATTCAGCCCACATTCTTTTTCCCCTCTTAGAAGAGTCTTATTCTTTTCCACCTTTTATAAACAGTGGCTAGTTGGGTGAAATACTATGGTTATTTCTGTACTTCTCCAAAGTGACTTCTATTTGTGCATTATTTGTTTGTACTTTAAATTCCATAGAATATTTTCCCACTGTCTTACTCCATTTTGCCGCCCCCATGTACCTGATCAGTGGAGTGAGAAACTTTATATAATTGTTTTTTTCTTGCTCTCTCTTTCCTTCCCCATCTTTCAACCAGGGCTTTACTCCTTATTCTTATTAGTCTGTTTCCCCCACCTTCCCCAAATCATTTTTCTTTCCTGTAGACATCTCATATTTACTTTCCACCTTAGTACATTCTTATTCCCATTCCACCATTATTCAGCTGTCATTGTTATTGACTCTGCTGTGGTTTTTCTACAATTTTGCTCACATTGGTCCAGTACCATTTCAATTTTACTTCAAACCTCATAGTATACACTTTTCTTTTCATAACCCATTGTTCACATTGCTCTTTTGTGTTTTACTTATGTTTCAAATTTTATTCTATCCTTCTTTTCCCCTTGGATCTATCCCAACTCTTATCAATTCTCTTCCCTCTTACCACACAATAACATTTTCCCGTCTTTTAGTCATCTCGTATTCCCTTTATCATCTCTTACAATATCTGAAATCTCTCTTCATCTTTAGTAAGTAATCATAGTTCAATTGCAATTGAATTTTCTGATGTGGTGGGGTAATTTTTGCTGGTGTAGGTTTGGTTGTCTGGTAACACTGCTTTGTTAACCAATACCAGTACAAGACAAGGTGGGAGTAATGACTACCAGTAATCTCACTGGAGGGGAGAACCCACCAACAAAGAAACCACAGACAAGATTACCTGAGAGTACAACAAGTACAGCAAGAGAGCCCACACAAATGAAAGACAGAGCAAAAACAAAGCATCCAGACAAGGAGATCAAAGAGACTGCACCACTGAGTCCTACAAAACCCCTACCACAGAAGTTCACCCTACAAAGACAGCTTGCAAAGCAGAGAATCTAGAAATAAAGAAACAAACAAAAAGAGTCACCTAAAAATGGGAGACAAAGAATGAACCCACAATGGAAAAGAATGGAAGAATCCCCAGTATGTGAGCGAAATGAAATGGAGGCAAGCAACTATCAGACATAGAATTCAAAAGAGTTGTTATAAGGATGCTCAATGAACTAAGTAGCAAGTATAAGTAACTGAATAGGAACTACAACAGCATGAAAAAGAAAATAGAAACTAAAAATAAGACCCAGAAAGAAATAAAGAATATAGTATCTGAAATGAAAAATACACTAGAAGGAACCATAAACAGACTGGATAAAGCAGAAGAACAAATTAGTAAGCTCAAAGACAGGGTAGAAAGAAATACCCAGATAGAGCAAGAACATGAACAATGACTCACAAAGTGTGAGGATAGTTTAAAGGACCTTTAGGACAACATTAAGTGCAACAATATTTGAATCATAGAGGCACCAGAGGGAGAATAAAAGGATCAAGGGATAGAAAATCAGTTTGAAAAAGTAATGACAGAAAACGTCCTTAACCTGGAGAGGCAAAAAGTCATACAAGTTCAGGAAGCAGAGAAGATCCCAATCGAGATAAACACAAAGAGGCCTACACCAAGACACATCATAATTAAAATGCCTAATTTCAAAAACAAAGAGAGAACTTAAAAGCAGCAAGAGAGAAACAGATAATAACATTACAAGGGAGCTCCTCCAATAAGACTAGCAACTGACTTCTCAAAAGAAACACTGTAAGCCAGCAGAGAATGGAAAGAAATATTTTGAGTAATGAAAAGTAAAGGCCTAGAGCAAAGACTATTCTATCCAGCAAAGCTCTTATTTAAAATGGAAGGAGATATATGAAGTTTTCCAGACAAAACAAAAAGGCTCAAAGAATTTACCTCCTCCAAAACAACATCGAAAGACATGGTAAAACTAATATGAAGTTATAGAGTGAGAGAGGGAGAAACACAGGTACAAAGAGGGGAAAGACAATGAACAAGTACCTATCAGTAACAACTTTAAATATAAATGGATTAAATGACCCAATCATAAGACATAGGGGTGATGAATGGTTAAGAAAACATGACCCAAACATATGCTGTCTATAAAACACACACCTCAGAACAAAAGACCTACACATAATGAAAGTGAAGGGTTGGAAAAAATATTCGAAGCAAATGGACATGAACACAAAGCAAGGGTAGCAGTACTTATATCAGACAAAATGGACTTCAAAACAATGATTACAGAAAGAGACACAAAAGGACATGTGATAATACTCAAAGGAAGAATACATCAAGAAGACAAACATTGTAAACATAAATGCACCCAACATAGGAGCACCCAAATGTATAAGAAAAAATCTTGGAGGACTTTAAAAATGATATAGAAAGCAACACGCTTATATTAGGGGATTTTAACACTCCACTGTCAACAATAGATAGATCTTCCAAATAAAATATTAACAAGGATATTGCAACAATGAATGATGTTCTACATCAAATGGATATATATATCCATTATATATATATAAATTATATATAATTATATATGTGTGTGTAAATTATATGTATATTTATCCTTTGATCCTAAAGAAGCAATATACATATTATTTTCAAAATACATACATATAATTATATATAAAATATATATATATATATATATATAGTTTGATCCTAGCAATATACACATTGTTTTCAAAATACATGGAACATTTTCAAAGATAGACCACATGACAGGACACAAAACAAGCCTCAACAAGTTCAAGAAAGTTGAAATTATATCAAGTATTTTCTCAACAACAAGGGCCTGAAACTAGAAAACAACCCCAAGGAAAAAACTAAAAAACACTCAAAGTCATGGAGATTGAATACCATGCTCTTTAACAATGAATGGGTTAATGACGAAATAAAAGAAAAAATCAACATTTTCATAAAACACATAAAAATGAATACATAACAACTCAAAACCTATGGGATACAGCAAATGCAGTCCTGAGAGAGAAGTTCATAGCAATACAGGACTACCTAAAAAGAAACATTTCAAATAAACAACCTAACTTTATGTCTATACGAACTGGAAGCCCTTATTATATGAAATGTTAAAGGGACTTATCTAAGAAAAAGAAGATAAAAAAGATGAACAGTGAAAGGACAGCAAACTAACAGTTATTAACAACCACACCTAAAACAAAAGCAAACTAAGAGGACAGCTAGATCAGGAGCAGAACCATAGAAATGAAGATCACATGGAGGGTTAGCAACAGGGGAGTGGGAGGAGGAGAAGGGGGGAGAAGGTACAGAAAAGAAGTAGTATAGATGGTAGGTAGAAAATAGATAGGGGGAGGGCAAGAATAGTAGGGGAGATATAGAATCTAAAGAACTTGAGACACATGGTCATAAACTAAAGGGGTGGGAATAGTGGGGGAGGGGTGTGCAGGGTGGAGGGGAATGAAGGGGGGAAATAGAACAACTGTAATGGCATAATCAATAAAATATATTAAAAAAAAAGAACTGGAAGAACAGCAACAAAAGCCCAGAATGAGTAGAAGAGAGGACATAACCAAGATCAGAGCAGAATTAAAGGACATAGAGACTAAAAGAACAATTCAGAGGATCAATAAATTCAGAAGCTGTTTCTTTGAAAAGATAAAATTGATAAGCCTATAACCAGACTCAGGAAGAAGAAAAGAGAGAGGACTTAAACAAATCAAAATAAAATAAAATAAAATAAAATAAAATAAAATAAAATAAAATAAAATAAAATAAAATAGAATAAAATAGAATAAAATAAAATAGGAGAGATTATAACTGATACCACAGAAATACAAAGAATTCTAAAAAATTGTTGTGAACAAGTATACGCCAAAACATTTGAAAACCTGGGTGAAATGGACACATTTTTAGAAATGTATAATCTTCCAAAATTGAATCAATAAGAAGTAGAAAGTCTGAACAGACTAATAATAGCTAAAGAAATTGAAGCAGTAAAAAACAAAACAAAACAAAACAAAAAATTTCCTGGCATATAAAATCCCTGGACTTGACAGTTTCAAAGGAGAATTTCACCAAACATTAAAGAAGAGGAAACTTCTGGCCAAGAAGGAGGCACAGGTATACACGCTGTGCCTCTTCGCATAAACAAATGAGGACAATAACAAATTTAAAACCAAAACAACCAGACCCGTGAGAAAATTGAACTGTATGCAAGTCTGACAACTGAGGAGTTCAAGAAGAAACATTCATCTAGACCAGTAGGACGGGTGGAGTGGACTTGCAGCAAGGTAGTGACTGGAGGACTGGGGCAGGTGAGGTGGTGGCTGGTGGGCCCAGTGGTGCAGCAGATGGCACAGCAGCCAGTCCCATTTTTGCATTCAGATAAACCAGGAGGATCAACTAGAAAGTGAGACAGTCTGTACAATCCAGGGTTATAGTGCGGGAAAAAAAGCCTCAAAACCTCTGATTGAAAAAAAAAAACGAAACTGTGAGGGCTGAGGCAGTAGAAGAAATTCCCAGCCTCATAGAAGAGTTTGTTGGAGAGATCCATATGGTCCTAGAGTATACACAAAACCACTCACCCAGGAATTAGCACCAGAAGGAACCAAATCACTTGTGGGAAGCAGAGGAAGTGACTGAAAGCCTGCAGAGAGCTGAGTAAGCAGCACTACTCCCTCCAGGACCACTCCCCCACATATAGCACCACAAGAAATGATGTGGGTTGCCTGCTCTGGTAAATATCTAAGTCTCCACCCCTTACTACGTAACACGTGTGCCCAGACAAAAAAAAAAAAAAAGGCCTAAATGAAAGAATAGGTCAAAGCTCCAGAAAAAAATACAACTAAGCAATGAAGAGATAGTCAACCTACCAGATGCACAGTTCAGAACACTGGTAATCAAGATGCTCACAGGCATGGTTGAGTATGGTCACCAAATAGAGGGAAAAGTGAAGGCTATAAAAGGTGAAATAAAGGAAAATGTACAGGGAACCAACAGTGACAGGAAGGAAACCAGGACTCAAATTAATGGAATGGAGCCAAAGGAACAAATAACATTCAACCAGAACAGAATGAAGAAATAAGAGTTCAAAAATATGAAGAGAGGCTTAGGAACCTCTGGACAACTTTAAATGTTCCAACATCCAAATCATAGGGGTGCCAGAAGGAGAGTAAGGAGAGGAAGAAATTGAAAACTTATTTGAACAAATAATGAAGGAAAACTTCCCCAATCTGGAGAAGAAACTAGATATGCAAGTCAAGGATGTTCAGAGAGTCCCAAAGAAGTTAGACCCAAGAAGAAACACACCAAGACACATCATCATTAAGTTACTCAAGATTAAAGATAAAGAGAGAATCTTAAAAGTAGCAAGAGGAAATGATTGCGTTACCTACAAAGGAGTTCCCATGAGACCGTCAGCTGATTTCTCAAAGGAAAACTTGCAGGCAAGAAGGGGCTGGAAAGAAATATTCAAAGTCATGAATAGCAAGGACCTAAATATAGCTTTACTTTATCCAGCAAAGCTATAATTTAGAATGGAAAAGCAGATAAAGTGCTTCCTAGATAAGATCAAGTTAAAGGAGATCAGCATCACCAAGACCTTACTTTACGTAATGTTAAAGGGACTAATCTAAGAAAAAGAACATGATCAAAAATATGAACAGTAAAATGAAAATGAACTCACAACTATTAAATACTGAACCTAAAAAAGGAAACCAAACTAAGTAAACAACTAGAACTGGAATAAAATCATAGAAATGGATACCACATGGAAGGTTATCAGCAGGAAGGGAGGTAATGGAGAAAAGGCACAGGGAATGAATAGCATAAACAGTAGGTTCAAAATAGATGGGGGAGGTTAAGAATAGTATAGGAAATGTAGAAGCCAAAGAACTTATATGTACAACCCATGGACATGAACTGAGGTGGTAGGGAATGTGGGTGGGAGGGCAGAGCATAAGGGAATAAAGGGAGGAAAATGGGACAACTGTGATAACATAATCAATAAAATAGACTTTAAAAATTAAGGGAGAGTGAACCCTTATCTTTCTGAAACTCTTCCAAAAAATCCAAGAAGAGGGGAGACTACCAATGTCTTTTTATGAGCTATCATCATCCTAATCCCCAAACCAGATAAAGACACAACAAAAAAGAAAGCTACAGCTCCATATCACTGATGAACATTGATGCTAAAATTCTCAACAAAATATGGGCAAACCACATCAAGCAATACATTAAAAATCACACACCATGATCAAGTGGGATTCATCCCAGGGATACGAGGATGGGACAGTATTTATGAATCAATAAATGTAATACATCACATAAACAAAAGGAAAGACGAGTATCACATGATAGTATCAATACATTTGGAAAAAATACTTGACAAGGTACAGCACCCATTTATGATAAAAACACTAAGCAAAGTGGGAGGAGAGGGAGCATATCTCAATATAATAAAGATCATGTATGAAAAAACCTACAGCCAACATTATACTCAGTGGAGAAAGAGAAAAGCATTCCCAACATCATACACAAGACAATGGCATCCACTTTCACTACTTTTATTCAGTATAGCATTAGAAATTCTAGCCACAGTGATCAAACAAAGAAAAGAAATAAAAGGCATCCGAATTGAAAAGGAGAAAGTAAAGCTGTGATTGTTTGCCGATGACATGGTAATGGACATAGATAAATAAAATCTAAAACCAAAGATAAATCTGGCTAGTCTAGCTCAGTGGATTGAGCACTGGCCTGTGAAACAAAGAGTCACAAGCTGGATTCCCAGTCAGGGCATTTGCCTGATTTGTGGGCCAGGTCCCCAGGAGGGGGCATGCAAGAGGCAATCACACATTGATGTTTCTCTCCATCTCACTCCCTGCTTTCCCCTCTCTAAAAAGTACAATAAATAAAATTTAAGACATGGATAATGTACATAGAAATCCCGATAGATTCCATGAAAAAAAAACTAATTAACCTAACAAGTGCATATGTCAAAACACTGTGACAGAAAATCAATATTAAGAAATTGAAGGCATTTTGTACATCAAAAATGAAAATGTCAGGGAGAATGCTGGGAAGATGGCGACAGAGTAGGATGGAGACGGTTCCAGCTCCTGTACTCGTGGGTGAAAATCCTGGCAGATCTACAGAGAAACAGTGCAGTAAACCATTGGTTCCCCAGCATTGATGAAATTAAAAGACCAGATTGTGACAGACGCTGAAGCACCAGACAGAGGCAGGTCAGTGGGGTCTCAGGCACCAGAGTAAAGACAAGAGCAGCGGTGGGGCCAGAGCCCCTGGCCAGGCGGCCCCAGTGCTGCCTCTGCAGTCAGAGTCCAGAGGCAACAGTCTGAGACCAGCGCCAGAGGCATCTGCCACAGGAGCCTGAGCCCCCAGCAGCCTCGGTAGGCGAGCAGTGCTGGCCAGTAGCTCCCCCCTTCCCCGTCTAAGCAAGGCTGGACAGTACCAGGCAAAGACCTGCCTGCTTGCGTTTACAGGGAGGGTTACAAAGACAGAGGGCCATGTTCAACTGCAGACTCCATGGTTGCCAGCCCAGGAGTATTGAGAGGCGCATTGTCTGGAGAGGTTTTTTTTTTTTTTTTTTTTTTGAAAGTGGACTGAGTTTTTCTCTTGCCACCGCAGCTTGGCTTCCTTCCCACCCAGCCTGGTGGAGATCCAGGGGGAAAGCAGAGGCATTTGAGTCCCACCACAGGACTGGGAAGGGCTTTGCTGGTTCAGAGGGACCCAGGCAGCCTGTCAGGTACGTGCAGGGGCTGAAGCATTACAGTCCTGCCACCTGTCTGGGAAGGACCCCGCCAGATCCCAAGGGACCCAAGCAGCCTGGTAGGTGCATGGTCGCCCACACCCCAGTTTGGTAGTCTGGCTGGCACGCGCTTGCGCTGGCATCCAAGCCCACAGAGAGATTCTGCAACTGGAAAAACCAGTCTAGACCTAACCAAGGATGTAAAAGACCAGTATGCAGAAAGCTACACAACACTGAAGAATGAAATCAAGGAAGACACAAACAAATGGAAACATACTGTCTTCATGGATTGGAAGAATTAACATCATCAAAATGTCCATACTACCCAAAACGATTTACAGATTCAATGCAATACCTATTAAAGTACCAATGGCATATTTCACAGACATAGAATAAACACTTCAAAAATTTATATGGAACCATAAATGACTCTGAATAGCATCTGCAATTTTGAGAAAGAAGAACAAAGTAGAAGGAATCACAATACCTGATATCAAGCTGTATTACAAGGCCACTTTAATCAAAACAGCCTGATACTGGTATAAAAACAGGCACATAGACCAATGAAACAGAACAGAGAGCCCAGAAATCAACCCAACTCTCTACAGTCAATTAATATTTGACAAAGGAGGCAGTAACATAAAATGAAATAAAGATAGCCTCTTCAACAAATGGTGTTGAGAGAAATGGACAGCTACGTGCAAAAAAAAATGAAACTTGAGCACCGACTTACACCATACACCACAATAAATTCAAGGAGGATAAAAGACTTAAATATAAGCTGTGACACCATAAAGTTCGAGAGGAGAACATTGGCAGAAAAATCTCAGATATTTCACGCAGTAACTTTTTTACTGATATGTCCCCTAGGGCAAGGAATATAAAGGAAAGAATAAACAAATGGGATCTCATCAAAATAAAAAGCTTCTGCTTGGCTAAAGAAAAGAGTATAAAATTAGCAAGACAACCAACTGTATGGGAAAACATATTTGCCAATGATACCTCAGACAAAGGTTTAATCTCCAAAATATACAAACAACTCACATGACTTCACTCTAAGGAGACAACCAACCCAATTAAAAATGAGAAAAGGACTTGAACAGACACTTCTCCAAGAAGGACATACAGAATATCCAGAGACACATGAAGAGATACTCAATATCGTTAGCTATCAGAGAGATGCAAATTAAAACCACAATGAGATACCACTTTACACCGGTAAGGATGGCTATCATAAACAAAGCAACAAACAACAAATGTTGGAAAGTTTGTGGGGAAAAGGGCACCCTAGTTCCCTGTTGGTGGGTTTGCGGTCTGGTATAACCATTATGGAAAACAGTATGGAATTTTGTCAGAAAACTGAAAATTGATCTGCCTTTTGACCTAGCAATTCCACTGCTAGGATTATATCCTAAGAACCCTAAAACACCAGTCCAGAAGAACCTATGCATCTCAATGTTCATAGCAACACAATTTACAATAGCCAAGAGCTGGAAGCAACCTAGGTGCCCATCAGTAAATGAATGGATCAAAGAATTGTGGTACATATACACAATGGAATTCTATGCAGCAGAAAGAAAGAAAGAGCTCCTACCCTTTGCAACAAACAGCATGGATGGAACCGGAAAGCATTATGCTGAGTGAAATAAGCCAGGTGTTGAAAGACAAATACCATATGTTCTCATCTTTAATGGGAAGCTAAACAACAAAACAAACAAGCAAGCAAAATAAAAACAAAGACATTGAAATAGAGATCAGGGGGACAGAAACCAGAGGGGAGAGGTGAGGGAATTTCAGGGGGAAAAGAGGAGGGATTTAGTGGAACTAGTATAAAGGACCCATGGACAACAGATAAGGGGGTTGGAAATGGGATGGAGGTGGGGAGCACTGGGGGTTGTGCTGGAAAGGGAGTAAAGGGCAGAAAACTGTACTTGAAAAATAGTTAAACAAAAAAAAGGAAAAAAATGTAAATGTCAGAAACAGAAATCAGGAAAAAGTCCCATTTGCATTAGCAAGAAGAAAAATAAAGTACACAGGAATAAACTTAATGAAGAAGATAAAAGACCTATGTTCAGAAAAATACACAACACTGCAGAAAGAAATTAAGAAAGATACAAATAAATGGAAGCATGTTTTATCTCTAAAACATATAAAGAACTCACAGGACTCCACACCAGGAAGACAAATAATCCAATTAATTATAGGCAAAGGATCTAAACAGAAACTTCTCCAATGAGGACATGCAGAAGGCCCTGAGACATATGAAAGGATGCTCACCATCACTATCCATCAGAGAGATACAAATTAAAACCACAGTGAGATATCACTTCACACTTGTCAGAATGGCCATTACAAACAAATCGACAAACAGCAAGTGTTGGAGAGGTTGTGGAGAAAAGGAAACCCTAGTGCACTGTTGGTGGGAATGATTATTGATGCAGCCATTGTGGAAAGCAGTATGGAATTTCCTCAGAAAACTAAAGATAGAACTGCCTTTGACCCAGTAATACCATTGTTGGGACTATAACCTAAGGATCCTGAAACACCAATTCAAAAGAACCTTTGCACCCCAATGTTCACAACAGCACAATTTATAATAGCCAAGTGCTGGTAGAAGCTTAGGTGCCCATCTGTAAATGAGTAGATTAAAAAACAACCTGTAGTACATTTATATAATGCAATATTACATAGCAGAAAGAAAGAAATAGCTCCTAATCTTCGGGACAGCATGAATGGAACTGGACAGCATTATACTAAGTTACGTAAACCAGGCAGTAAAAGGCAAACACCAGATGATCTCACCTAAAGGTGAAACCTAATGAACAAAACAAACAAGTGAGAAAAATATAACCAGAGACATTGAAATAAAGAACAAACTGACATTAACTAGAGGGGAAGGAAGAGGGCATTAATGGGAAAGAATTGGGAAGGTCATCAAGGAACGTGTGTAAAGGACCCATGGAGAAAGACTCAGGGGGAAGAATTGAAGGTGGGCAGTGGTAGTGGGTAAGGCAGGAGAGAGTAATGGAGGGAAATGGGGACAATTTTAATGGACAAAAATAAAAAGGTACATATTCACCCCTGGTAAACAACTCAAGAGCATTCATTTTAACCATTTAAACAACAGTATTATTAAAATATCAATGGACGCCCTGGCTGATGTAGCACAGTGGATTGGGCACAGGCCTGAGAACCACAGGATCATGGTTCGATTCCCCATCAGGGCACATGTCTAGGTTGTAGGCCAGTTCCCAGCAGGGGACACAGGAAAGGCAACCATACACTGATGTTTCTCTCCCTCTCTCCTTCCCCCCTACCCCTCTAAAGATAAAGAAATAAAATCTTAAAAAATATATATCAATGGGCTATCACATTTTAAACAATACATTTCTCTGAGAAGACCTCAAAGCTCAAATAGGTATCAGTTATAACTCTAAGTAACTGAATTCTTTGATATACTATCTAGTGTTTGGAATTGAGTTAAATAGGTTTTCGTATATTCCAAATTAATGAATATAGTTTCAGAGTAATTTATGTTGTCAGTCATTCCAGAAATAATTAATCGTAGTGTTGGTTATCTGGTTAGAGTATCTTGAATGTTTAATAATAAAGCTATAGCATCAGCAGTGAGAACAAATAACTTAAAATTCTAGTGTCAATAACTTTGATATATGCAATTAGTTTATCATCCCCAATTTTTTCTAATGACCTAGTTCAAATACTATGGTTTAAAAAACCTAGAAGGTTAGGAATCAAAGCACATTTCTCTTATATACTGTTCAGTATTTTATTTTTTATGTTTAATTCAAACCAATACTTAACCTTAAAGTTAAAAAATGTTTCTTAAAAATATCTCTGATTAGATGCTGATATTTAATTCACATCAGTTAATATTGAATGTTCATATAATCCATAACTACTTCTGACTCACAGAATAAAATAAAGTTAGAGTCTGTCATCCCTGAATTGTGCCTCCACAAGTCTGAAAGAAAAAAAATAGTGATTAGTTGTGAAATAGTCCTAATTGAAAGGTCTTTATGATGAATATCAACTTGAGAAATCTGAATTTGCATTGTTTGATGGTAGAATATGATGGACAAAAGAATGATAGTTCTATGATTGATTATAGATGACTGCCTTTTGATAAACTTGGATTGAAAGTCCTTACCTATCAAGGCAATATAAACTCATTGGGTGAATTAAGATACACAAATTGATAAGAATTTGAGATTATAACATAATGAGAACATTAAAGCATTCTAGTATAGAAAAATCTTTAAAAATTAGTTTCAAATAATAAAAATGCTTTATTTCATCAAATTAGAAAGATTCCAGAAATTTGCAAAATTTAGGGTAGTTTTTCTCATATTATAAAATATTAAAAAGTGGGGTTTGCAAAATTAACTGGGATCTGAGATTTGGCAGTATTATCAGTTTTCCCTCACAATTTTCCTTTGTCCTTTGACATGATATTGGGGCTAGTTAATACCACAAAAATGTATTGTTCTTGACATTTGAGAGGAGACGAAATGTTTACAGTTGACTTAAAATTTTATCTGATTTTGAGTAAGTTATTAAAAATTCCATTGAACATGTTTCCTCCTAAGGTGGAAAATAATGTATTGTAGTTTATATTAGTTTATTTTTAACCTTTGTTCACAACTGTGTTTATCAAGCCCTGAGGAGTAGAACCAAGCTTTATTCTTATTCAGTAGAAAACTTTCATTTTATCTACTTATAAAGCTAAGAAAGGAATATTTTCTCAAGAAAACAGAATAGTTTCAATAGAACTCAAGCAGCACTCAACCAGGATCATGCCAGAGATTTTTCTGTGAATAAATTGACATTAATAGAGAAGCTGTTGGAACAGCTGCTCAGGCAAGGTCTCATCTGGTGTTTGAATCTCATTAAAGCATTCTAAGCTTAGTAATGGTCTTCAGTTTTGTCATATTTAGAAGGCAAACATCTATTTATAGAAAGGTATTAAGTTCATGCTGAAGTTAATTAATTTACAATTAAAAATTAATGTATCAATTTATAGTTTATATATGAAAAGATGTATGCTAGTTCTAGTTCTCAGTCAATAGTTTCATGGAGGAATCTAAGCTGAAAGACCAGCAAGTATAATTTTTAGCCAAAAAAGATGATTACTTATGAGAGCATCATAAATTGTCTTTTCACAACTAGTAATATTTCTGTGTATATAACAGGCATCTACTGGTACCACTGGCACTTTTTTAATACTAATTCCCCAACATCTGTGCCAGCACTTAATAGCCATAATGCAGACTTTTTTTATTGTTAAACTTTTTATATTGCCATATTTAGTGGAACTTTGGAGAATCCCCACAGGCTTTTGAGAAATTGTAAAGATACCCCTAATCATATGATCCTGGACATAGGCTTTTCTGCCACTTCCTAATGCTATTTCATTTATGCTAATTCTTACTGAGTTCAGCTTAATCAGGAAAAAATTAGTAATAAATTAAATCTTGGTAATGTGTCATATTTGGGTCACTGTTAGTTTTGTACATTAATAACTTCCCAAATACCTCCATGCTGTCTTTTTGTCTCAGTATGAAGCTCCCAGAATATTTGATACAAGTTTTATTTCATAGTAGGAAATCTGAGGTTTTTGCTCCTTATTTTCATTCTCTGTTTTAATTTCCATAAGTTGGTTTTCATTCTTTTAACCACATGATATAATATGCCAACAAAATTTAAGTTCAAAGGATCCTTCCTCATCTCCAAAATTAGGCATAGAAAAATAGCTAACGACCATAAAAACAAGAGATTTTAGACAGAGAATTTCCCCTTACCAATTATGTTTATTGCAAGGCATAGAGATTTTTATTTAGAACATAAAAAGTTAATGTTAAGCTTTATAAAGGTTTTGAAATAAAACATAAAGGTCTGGATCTCCTATCAGACAATTCAAATTACTATATGCTTGAGATAATGACATTAAAACTTTCTTATGTACTATTAAAAATTTTGTGCACATGACTCTACTTTTTAAAGTACATACAAAAATGGTCATTATATATAAATATTAGATGATATTTTTCATTTAACTATGTATAATTTGACTTTTCATATTACTATTTATAAATTTACTTTATATTCTATATAGTTATTTAGTTCTGCATTGTATACAAGTAACAGTTCTATATAAATGAGCTAATTCCAGAGATTTCACCCACCACTCAGCACACAGGACTTCCCCTCAGGTAACAAGTACATGTTAATAGAAATTCTAAGGAGTTTCAGCCAAGATGGAGGCATAGGTAGAAACCCTTCACTTCCTTGCACAACAAAAAGGAGGATAACAACCAATCTAAAATCAATAAACAGCAAGAAGTGCCAGGAAAATCAAACTGCAAGGAACTCCAACAACCAAGGAATTAAAGAAATAGTCAACCAGACCAACCAGACAAGTAAGACTGGCAGGCAGAGAAAGCCTGAGGTGAGGCAGCAGACCAAGCATGCAGGACTGGCTGAACAGGAAACTGGGACTCAGAGCTGACTGTGGACTACAGCCAGGATTGCCACAGTGGGAAAAACTCCCAGTCTCACACAAGAGTTTGTCAGAAAGTGGGGCTAGAGCCCAGCAGGCAAGCTGCGTTTTTCCCTCTCTGTCCCACCCCCTGCCCACACACAGCACAGCAAGGAGGGTTGCACTGCCCTGGTGAATACCTAAATCTCTGTCCCCTTACAATTTAACAGGTGTGCCTAGACAAGGAAATATGACCAAATGAAAAAATAGAACAAAACTCCAGAAAGAGAGTTAAATGGTGAGGAGGTAGCCAACCTATCTGATGGAGAATTTAAAGCCCTGGTAAACAAAATGCTCACAGAACTGATTGAGCTTGTCAAAAAGGGAAAGAGCAAATGAAAGATACCCAAAGTGAAATAAAGCAAAATATTCAGGGAACCAACAGTGACAGGAAGGAAACCAGGACTCAAAGCAATGATTTGGAACAAAAGGAAAAAATAATCATCCAACCAGTATAAAATGAAGAAACAAGAATTCAAAAAAATGAAGAAAAAATTAGGAACCTCTGGGACAACTTTAAATGTTCTAATATCTGAATTATAGGGGTGCCAGAAGAACAACAGCAAGAAATTGAAAACTTATTTGAACAAATAATGAAGGAAAAAATCCCCAATCTGGTGAAAGAAACAGATTACCAGGAAGTCCAAGAAGCCCAAAGATTCCCAAAGAAGTTGGTCCCAAAGAAGAACACACCATGGCACATCATCATTGTTACCCAAGATTAAAGATATAGAGAGAATCTTAAAAGCAGCAAGGGGGAAGGAAAGAGTTACCTACAAAGGAGTGCCCATAAGGCTATCAGCTGATTTCTCAAAAGAAACCTCATAGGCAAAAAGGGTCTGGGAAAAAAGTATTTGAAGTCATGAAAGGCAAGGACCTACATCCAAGAATACTCTATGCAGTAAAGCTATCATTTAGAATGGAAGGGCAGAAAAAGTGTTTCCCAGGTAAGGTAAAATTAAAGGAGTTCATAATCACTAAACCCTTATTATATGAAATGTTAAAAGGACTTATTTAAGAAATTGAAGAAGATAAAAAACTATGACCAGTTAAATGACAACAAATTCACAACTATCAACAAATGAACCTAAAAAAAAGAGAACAACAAAAACAAAAATTAAGCAAACAACTAGAATAGGAACAGAATCAGAGAAATGGGCATCACATGGAGGGGTTTCAGTGGGGAGGGGGTAGGGAGGAATAGGGGGAAAAGGTACAAAGAATAAGAAGCATAATTGGTAGGCATAAAATGGGAAAAATAAGTGAGCTTATTTCAGTTTTTTAAATTTTATAATTGTTATAACAAGCAATCTTGTTCATACATCTTGACAGACTTGTTCAAATTTATCTTTAGGGTCCATTTTACAAGACAAATTGATGAGACAAGGAATATGCATACAGCTGGCAAATGTTGATTCTTAAATCAGCTAAATAAGCTGCTTTTATTTACATTTCAATACAAAATACCAGAGGCCTGTTGTCTCTTATATTCTTAAACATTTATTATTTTTGAATTCAGGTAAAAAACTGGCCCAAAATATAGTTAATCATATTTTATTAAAAGTTAAGCCCATAGTATATAGGGCTAATACATCTTCCTTTTTACTTTCTTTTTTGTTTCTTCAGCTGATTTTTTATTATTGTCTTCTTTTTATTCATGTTATATAGTCTAGCATATTTCTTGATGAGCAGAATTCATATTTGTTTCTCATTTTATAATTTAATAATAAAAAGTTTATTTAAAAATAAGAAATTAGCAGTTATAGAGAATGTGTTCATAAAGTTTTCCTCTGGATTTACCTATCAAAACACAATATTAGTGAAATATAACAATAGTCTTGGGGAAGCAAGAACACTTATGATATTAGATAGGTATTCAATCTTTTGCTGTAGAGTTTCTAAATCATCTTTTTTACCACAACACAATATATACTACATATATGGAGAGAATTCACATTTTCCTCAAGGATTCTCTTAAATAGGGAAAAGGACTCCTGTATATAAAAGAGTAGAATTGCTTATACCTTCTTTTATGATTACTTTAGATATATGTCTATCTAAGAATATCTATAGAATAAGAATAGAGAGAGCACACTATTCTGTTATTATAATAGCTTAGCTATTTTGTATGTGTGTAAAACTTGATGAAAAAAGCAATGAGGAGCTTATTTTTTAATCATAATAAATTAATTTGAGGTTTAAATGTATAAAATGATATTTTAAAGTCTCAGGAAGTAAAATCAGTTTTCTATGCTTTAAATAATTTAGTCAGATAAAGTAACAAATTAATGGGATAGTTTAGTATCCTCATGGGGTTAATTTATTTAGGTTTTTAAAAAAATTTTAGGGCAAATGTTTATGAATAGACTATTTTAATAGCTAATCAAATGTGATTATTTACACTACAAATAAATACACTCTTGCCACTCAGCAGAACTAATAGTGGAAGTACAAAAATATTTATACTGGAATTTCAATAATTTTTTTCTCCAGAGCCAAAATAATAGACAAGCATATAATACTTCAAAATTGCTTGGTGGAGTGTTTAGAATTAATGCATAGTGCTTTCACTAGCTGGTAATCTAAGCCAGAATTCAATCATACACCTAAGCAATCATTTTTTGGTTTAAATTTCTACTTACCTCAACAATTGACTAGTCAGTGAAACTGCTAATTTCTTAAATGGAAAACATATCTGAAGCTAATCCCTCTCAATAAAAAGTTTTGCATTTCCAAGCCAATTTCAGAAAGCTTTACGAAAGATTTAATGCTATATAATTTGCTTGGTTAAAAGTACATAAAAACAAGACATTTTCTCTGAGACCAGTGTCTCAGTTTGTTGCAGCATTATCTCATACATCCAAAAATTGTGCATTCAGTTCCTGGTCAGGGCACATATGTAGATTGTGGATCCGATCCTAGTCAGGGTGTGTATGGTAGGCCACCAATCTCTCTCCCTTTCTTTCTGCCTCTGTCTGTCTGTCTCTCTCTCAAAATCAATAAATATCTTTTTGGTGAGGATTTAAAAAGCTTTATTTTTTATTCAATAGTTTGTCTAACATTTTTTTTCATTTTTCAAATGTTAGCAAATTTTGCAGAAAAGCAGGTCATTTAAAATTCTATGAGACTTTATTTTGTGCTGGCTAGCAGGGATAGAAAACCAATAGTACACAAAAATCAAGATCTTAAGAAAAATTATTCTTAATAGGGATGCTTATTTCATTTATCAACCAAGTCCTTCAACTTTTTGTACTGTTAATAAACATCTAGGAGAGAGTGATATTTTTCATTATCTACATAGTAGTGATGCTTTCACAGTACATATTTATGTAACAACTTATACAAGATATATGTTTTAAATATGTGCAGTTTATAAAATGCCTTAAAATATGGAAAATATACATACTAAACTTTGTTTGGATTTTTGTTTGTTTTTAAACATCAAAACCCAATTTTCCCACAAATCTTATAGAAGCTTTAATATATAAACAAATATATACATATATTTTATAGATTTGAAAGGGTATAATTGTGCAACATTTTTCTTTCCTGTGACATCTGCTCCCTGAGATAGACCCACAAGGCCATAGTCCTTCTGACCCAGTGTAGAACCCTGACACATTGCTCTGTTCATGGAGGACATAGAGACAATGTTTTGTAAAAATATTTCCAATAATTTATGCTTAAAAAGTTAAAGTTTTTATGCTTAAATGCTTAAACTCTGCCCAAAAAGTCCTTTATAAAAGCTACCTTTTCATGTGACTAACAGGATACTCAGTATCTTGTATAAATAATCCATAAATTCCTTAATAACTCTTTAAAACATGACTTTTACTTATAGATAAGAAACCAAACGTTTTGAGAGTTTGTGACTTACCCAGTCATATGAATAGTAAAATAAAAAGCCAAGATTCAATCCTACATTTCCTACAAATTCTCTTCTTTTTTGACCTGTGTATATATGAAGATATTCTAACTTTCAAAGACACCAAGATACTGACTCATAGAACATCAGAGTAAAAAAAGAAAAACAATTGTCCGTAACTTTTTTTAACAACAACAACAACAAAAAAGAAAATGTCTGTTCTAAGGTCATACTTATTTTAATGGAGCTACCTTGAGTCCTCTCTTCTCAACCTAGCAGTTGTTATTAAAAGCATCTGTCTACCAAGACCTTATGGGAACATATGAAAAATAATAAAACTCTGTGAATTAGTAGATCTTATATACTTTTGTTTGGTCAGTCTTTGGTAGAGGTAATTTCCTGAAACAGTGATATTAGATATGGAAAATTCTATTTTCTTTTCTATTTTCAGTTTTTCCTTTTATCTTTATATATTGTTCCTTAAACTAGTACTGAAAAATTAAGTTTCACTGGAGACAATTTGTTTAGTTAATGACAACAGAGTTATGGTTACAGTTTTTTAGAAAAATTATAATTTTTCTTCACTTTTCTAAGTTAAGCCTATAATTCTATAGCAAGTGATTAAGTGGGATAACATGATTAAAAATATTTTCATATTTTCAAGGACTCAGATCATTAGCCATTAGTGTTGTTGAAATAATATACTGAGTTTACATTTTACTCCTTATATAAAATTTAAATGCAGTAATGCACAAAGTATACATTATATAGATGTTCTCTAATCTCTCTGTTGGTGATATCCTTAAATTTCATTTTATATTTTCTCTACGCATTAGAGTTAAGTAACAAAGAAAGAAATACATTTACACACAAAGATACTCACATTCTCTCAAACACACAGGTTGCTCTCTAACAAATATGTGCCAGTACTACTTATTTGTAGTGTTTTAAATTTCTATTGCATACTGGATTTTTAGTATTAATCAAGTCACTGGGGCAAATGTATTTTTTGAAGTAAGAAAACTGATCTATTCAGAATAGGTTCATACATTATATTTTACCTAAAACTAAAGTTCATTCCTCATTTCTTTCTCTACCTTGACCACCTCAATATATAAGTGCAATCTTTAAACAAAGATACAGAACAATATAATTAACAAAGAAGGAGTTTTATAGAGTACATGATCACATCTCAAAATATTGATCTCCCAAAGTAAATGGAACAACACATTGATCTAAGAAGAATGAAAAGCAGGTGAGAGCCAGAGAATGGGTGAGATATTAGTTCTCACAAAGAGTGAAGCCCATCTTGCAGAGAAAATCGAAGGAAGGCTGAAAAGTTGAAAGTGCAGAGAGAATTTAAACTAAGAGAACTGTGATACAGTTCTCTTATTTTAAAAGTATACGGTGGTGACAACAACTGAAACTAAAGTTTTGAGGAAAGTCCTGGAGGAGGAACAACCCTAAAATAGGTGACATTTAGATCTGGTTCATGTCTAAAAAGAAGATTGAGAAAGTCACCTAGTCTCAACAGGTTAGTTTTTTCTATTTGTTAATTGAAAAGCTGGTCTATTCCAGAGATGGATGTGTCTTACTCACAGGACTGGCACCTGAATCCAACTGCAGTGTTTATCTTAGGCAGAATTCACTGGATCAAACAACTTGTAAAGTTGTTTCCAATTCTAAAT
This sequence comes from Artibeus jamaicensis, assembly GCF_021234435.1. NCBI lineage: Eukaryota > Metazoa > Chordata > Mammalia > Chiroptera > Phyllostomidae > Artibeus > Artibeus jamaicensis. The sequence goes on from NW_026521853.1 coordinate 129,500, forward strand.
TACTAGTGTGTTTCCCAAAATAAGTTTTATTTGAACATTACTAAATCAAGGAGTATCTCAGTCTACCCTGATAACAGAGTATTACAAAAACAAATAAAAAGAAAGGAAATATACTGTTGCTCTCATCTTGGATATGTTATCCTGATGAGTGGCACCACCATCTATCCATTCACCAAGTCCACAAACCTGATAATCATTCTAATGTTACAGAAAACAACTCAACCGCTTTCAGGTGTAAGGACTGGAAGTTTATTTTTATGTGCGAGGACCCAGAGGAGTCAGTCTCCAAATTCTGGGCCCCAATCAGTGGGGAACAATTGTCTATATAGGGTGAGGGGCAGTCTGACACTCTGACCTTTACTTCTGGCACAAAAGCAAGGAAGCAGAACTGCTGATAAGAGTTTAAACAAATTTCTTTGCTCTCACTCCTCAGTTACTTAGTTACTTGCTCTACCTAATCTTGTTGATTCACCGGCTAGCTCCCCTCCTGAGCCGGCCACTACACTAATCCATTTTTCCTTTTTTCAGTTTCCTTATTACTACAAATTACTCACATGTAATTGAGTATTTACAAATACTCGATTTGTAAATTGAGGCCTGACAAATCTATTTACCTTTCAAATCTGCTCTGTCTGTAATTCAAAAATCTAATGCTAAATCCTCCCCACCCCCAGTTTCACAATCTATTTCTCTGTATGACTAGGGGCAAGGTTGGGAGAGAGAGAGAGAGAGACAGAAAAAGAGAAAGAGAAATATCTTTTCAAAAATCACATGGGAGCTCCCAAACACTAGCATAAAACCTTCCAAGCTTCCCCATTTTATAGAGCCACTCTGCCCAAAATGATAATGACAAATTACATATGAATATTGAGTTCTGTAAATGTATTAGTTAGAAATTAAGATGACCTGTAAGTATAAAATACACAACACATTGTATTGGAGGATCTTATTTGCTATCTAATATTTCACTCTCTCAGCATATGCAATTGTCATACAAATACACTTCTGAGCAAGGATAAGGACAAACCCTATGACTCAGCACATGCATTGGCCACCAGATGCTGAGTTACCCCTGCTGACTGCACTGGTTGGATACCAGTAAAGTTGGTTAAATCCTCCAGGGCACTGTCAAACTGTAAGTAATGGCCCACTGGTTTGTCAAAGAAAAAAATGTATTGGTTTCAATAAACATTTCAATACGATCTAATGGAATAGAATATATCAGAAAAGAGTAGTAAATAAAATATTAGTATACATAGACACCAGAAAAATATAAGTGCTATTTTGTAACATTTTTGTATCAGTGTGTGGCAAGGTGTAGATAGGAGGTCATAATATGAAAAAAATATATTCTCCATAAGTTGTAGTCAAAAAGTTTGAAAAGTATATTAAAGTATACCACATAAACCTTTTTATAATTCTGCCCCTGACTTCATTCTACCCTAAAGTCCCTAAATTTCAGCCATCATTTAATTTTCTGAGTAAACTGCACTCTCTGAACCATTCTGCATTGAAAAAGTTTATACAATGATTTTTTTCTTTATGTGTCAATTTAGCAAAATCTTACTCATATTTGAAAGATTTAAAGTGTCATAATCTCTGTGAGCTTTCAAGATACTCTTCTTAGCAAAATTCTTTCATCCTTTGCTTCCCATTGCTTTTTGATCTAGCATTTTGGTAGATCTCCAATAAGAAGGTAGGTGGCCATGGTATATGTTTCAATTTGTTTGTGTTTTCCTTGTTTTTTTTTCCTTCAGTGTTGTGTAGTTTTCTGAGTACAGGTCTTTACCTCCTTGGTTACATTTATTCCAAGGTATTTTATTTTTCTTGTTCCTATATCAAATGGGATTTTTCCCTGATTTCTGTTTCTCATATTTCATTGTTGGTGTACAAAAACACCTTTGATTTCTGAATATGGACTTTGTATCCCACTGTTTCACCAAATTCATTTGTTAGGTTGAGTAGTTTTTTGGTGGAGTCTATAGGATTTCTTATGTACACTATCATGTCATCTGAAAACAATAACAGTTTTATTTCCTCTTTTCAAATTTGGATGCCTTTTATTTCCTTTTTTCTGATTGTTGTGGCCAGGACTTCCAAAACTATGTTGAATAGAAGTGGTGAAAGTGGACAACCTTGTCTTGCTCCTGATATTAGTAGAAAAGCTTTTAGTTTTTTTTCCATTGAGAATGATGTTGGCTATAGGTCTCTCTTATATGGCCTTTATTATGTTGAGGAATGCTCCATCTATTCCCACTTTGCTGAGAATTTTTATCATAAATGGGTGCCATACCTTATCAAATGCTTTTTCTGCATCTATTGATAAGATTATATGACTTTTGTCTTTGCTTTTGCTTATTTGATGTATTACATTTATTGATTTGGGAATGTAGTACCGTCCTTGCATCCCTGGGATGAATCCTACTTGGTCATGGTGTATGATCTTTGTAATGTATTGTTGGATGCAGTTCACAATATTTTGTTGAGGATTTCAGCATCTATGTTCATCAGTAATATTGGTTGGAAGTTTTGTTTGTTGTGTAATTATCTAGTTTGGGGATTAAGATGATGCTGGCTTCATAAAAAGAGTTTGGGAGTCTTCCATCATTTTGTATTTTTTGGACTAGTCTGTAAAGAATAGGGGTTAGGTCTTCCTCAAATGCTTTGTGGAATTTACCTGTGAAACCATCTGGTCCAGGGCTTTTGTGTGACTGGAGTTTTTTTATTACTGCTTCAATTTCATCTGCTTTTATTGGTCTGTTCAGGCTTTCTGCTTCTTCATTGAGATTTTGAAAATTATATTTTTCTAGAAATTTGTTCATTTCACCTAGGTTTTCAAATTTCTTGGCATATAGTTCTTTGTAGTAATTACTTACAATCCTTAGTATTTCTGTGGTATCAGTTGTAATCTCTCCTCTTTCATTTCTGATTGTGTTTACTTGGGTCCTCTCTCTTTTTTCTTGATGAGTCTGCTTAAAGTCTTATTGATTTTGCCTATCTTTTCAAAGAACTAACTCCTGGGTTTATTGATCCTTAGAATTATGCTTTTAGCCTCTGTGTCATTTAATTTTGCTGTGATTTTGGTTATTTCCTTTTTTATACTTGCTCTGGGCTATCTTTGTTGTTGTTCTTAGAGTTCTTGTAGGGGTAGGGTTAGGGTATTTATTTGAAACATTTCTACTTTTTTATGGAGGCCTGTATTGCTATGAACTTCCCCCTCAGGACTGCCTTTGCTGTGTCCCATAAGTTTCGGGTTGTTGTGAGTTCATTTTCATTTGTTTTCAGAAACTTTTTGATTTCTTCCTTAATCTTGTTTTGACCCATTCATTGTTTAATAGCATGCTATTCAATCTCCATGAGTTTGAGTGCTTTGAGGTTTTTTTTTTTCCTTGAGGTTGGTTTCCAATTTCAGTCCCTTGTGGTCAGAGAAAATGCTTGATATGATTTCAATTTTCTAGAATTTGTTGAGTCTTGCTTTGTGTCTTATCATATGTCTATCTTTGAAAATGTTCCATGTGCATTTGGAAAAATGTGTATTTTTCTTCTTTGGCATGAAAGGCTTTGTATATATCAGTTAAGTTCATTTCATCTAGGACATTGTTCAATGCCACAATATCTTTGTTGATATTTTGCTTGAAAGATCTATCCATGTTTTACAATGGGGTGATAAATTCCCTACTATAATTGTGTTGCTGTCAAAATCTTTCTTGAAGTCCTCCAAGATTTTCTTTATGTGTCTGGGTACTCCTATGTTGGGTGCATATATATTCACAATGTTTATGTCTTCATGGTGGATTATTTCCTTGAGTATTATGAAGTGACTTTCTGGATCTCTTTATGGCCTCTTTTTTGAAGTCTATTTTGTCTGATATGATTATTGCTACCCCAGATTTTTTTACTTGTCCGTTTGCTTGGATATTTGTTTCCAGCCCTTTACTTTCAGTCTGTGTAGGTCTTTTGTCCTGAGGTGGGTGTCTTGTAGGCAACATATGTGTGGGTCACGCTTTCTTATCCATTTGGCTATTCTATATCTTTTAAGTTGAGTGTTTAATCCATTTACATTTAAGGTTATTATTGATAGATACTAATTCACTGCCATTTTTTGTAGTACTTGTTCCTCTCTCTCACACTCTTTTTCCCTTGTTTTGAAGCAGTTCCTTTATCATCTACTGCAGAGCTGGTCTGGTGGACATGTATTCATTTAGACTTCTTTTGTTTGAGAAGCTCCTTATTTGGACTTTCACCTTAATTGAGAACCTTGCAGGGTAAAGCAGCCTTGGTTGTAGGCCTCTGGTTCTCATAACTTGGAATATTTCTTGCTATTTCCTTCTGGCTTGGAGCGTTTCCAATGAGAAATCAGCTGCTAGCCATATTTGGGCTCTCTTGTATGTTACTTCCTTTTTCTCCCTTGCTGCCTTTAAGATTCTCTCTTTGTCTTGAAATTTTGCCATCTTAATGATGATGTGTCTTGAAGTGGGCTTTTTTGGATTCTTCTTAATTGGAACTCTCTGTGATTCCTGGATTTGTGTGACTTTTTCTCTCATCAAATTAGGGAATTTTTCCATCATTACTTTTTCAAACAGGTTTTCTATCCCTTGCTCTTCTTCTCCTTCTTGTATCCCTATTATATGAATATTATTACATTTCAAGTTGTCCTGCATTTCCCTTAATGCCTCTTCATTCTTTCTGGGCATCTTTTTTTTCTTGCTGTTTCTGGGTGTTTTTTTTTTTCTACCTAGTCCTTTAGTTCACTGATTCGATCCTCTGCTTCACTGAGCCTGATTTTGATTCCTTCTACTGTGTTCCTCAGTTTAGAAATTGTATTATTCAATTCCTCTTGGCCCTTGCTGATAGTTTCTATTTCCTTTTTCATATTGATATAGTTTGCAATGAGTTGATTGTAGTTTTCCTGTGGTTTCTGGTAATTCTCTGTGAGCTCATTGAGCTTCTTGATAACCTTTTCCCAATAACTAATAGAGTTCAATTGCTTTGAACTCAATATCTGATAGTTGACTTGCCTCTATTTCATTTAGCATTCTTTCTGAGGTTTCCTCCATTCCTTTCATTTGGGGATCATTTCTTTGTCTTCCCATTGTTTGTGGGACTCTTCTTGTTAGCCTCTGCTTCTTAAATTGATCTGTTCTGACTCCCTGGGTTTATGGTGTGAACGTCTATGGTAGAAGAACTGTAAGATTCAGTGGTGCAATCTCCTTGATATCCTGAGCTCACTGGTCTTGGGCTGCCATTTTTGTTGGCTTTCTGTATGTCTTTGGGTTTTGATTGTTGTTGGGTCTTTCTTTGGTGGGTCCATCCCACTAGCTGGTTAACTGAGGGTCTCTCCATCCACCATGTCTTAGCTTTCACTGTACAGGTGTGGGCAGGTTCTTCCTGGTTCTTCCATTTGTACAAGGTTTTGAGGCTTCTCTCTTGCTTTTGTTCAGTTGTTTGTTCTAAGTAATTTCTCTACCATTCTGTTGTATTTCCAGATAGGTCCTAGGTTCTGTCAATCTGGCTTCCACCCCCCTCCTTTACCTTTTTTTATTGTTATCTGTTGGTGGTTCCTTTGTTGGTAGGTTTCCTCTCCCAGCAGATATACTGGTGTTTACAGCCCCCACCTACACCTTTTTGTGATTGATTGGAGGTGGAAGGCAAAATGTTTTAAGACAGCAGGAGTGTATTCTATGGTATTTAAAGTACCCATAGAGAAGACATAGGGGATCCTTTGGATATGTGTAGTGTTAACCATGATATTTCACCCAACTAACCACTTTTTAGAAAGGGTGGAAAAAAGATAAGACTCTTGTTAGGAACAGGGAAGGATTGTGAGTTAGATCTAGAAAGCAGTGAGCTTGTGGGGGTCAGATCATGAGGAGTGAGAGTAAAATATAGAAATAGGTGTAGTGTGTGAGAGACTAGAGTTAACCATCACATTAATAAAGTTCAGAAAACAGTGAAATGAGCTAAGATTCGGGAAGGGTGCTGTGTAGTATTTACAATTTTATGGAACAGCAATTATTTACAATAGTAATGGAGTGACAATAATGGTAAAACAATGCAATTTAATAAAGCAAGTGAGAAATAGTAAATACAAAGAAGAGAAATACAAAAATACTAATAAAATAATAGATGTAAGAATAATGAAAAATAATAATACAAATATACAGTAATTTGCAAGTTCTCTGGAGTAGCAAAGTAAAATTTGTCTCACTGTCTCAGTTGTTGAAATGACCCTTCTTTGGGTCTAACTGTGGTTTTTTCACAGCTCCAGGTTTTATTGTTTCACTTATGGGATTTTTTAAAAAGGAAGGAAGGAAGAAGGAATTAAAAAAGGAAGAAAGGAAGGAAGAAGGAATTTTTTTAAAAAGCCTTCTGCTGGCTTTAAACCAGCTAAGCCATTTCTGCTGATTTTCCTGGCTGCAGAGGCTGAGGAGAGATTGGTTTCCCTTTTCTCCCTTCCTGAGCTTCACTCTTTGATGTTGCCCAGCCTCCAGCCCAATTCCTCAGTTTGATGCTGGGGGCCCCCAGTACCACTCTGTGCCCAGCTCATGCCTTCAGTCCATCAGTTGCACTGTCCTTGAGTTGTATCAGTTAAGGACAACTCACATACCACTTCTCACTGTTTGCTGTTCTAGATGCTGGGGACTCTCAGTGCCCCTTCAGGGTAGTTCAGCCGCACCACTGAGATAAGTCTTTCTGAGGACTGCTGACTCTCAGAGCCCTGCAGCTCTCTTCTTCAGGGGCATCTCTGCCTTCCTGTTAGAGAGCCAGTTGGCCCTATAGGGTCCTGGGCACAGGGGCCCAGTGTGCAGTGCCTCTGAACGGAGGGGTCAGGTGCACTGTGCCCCAGGGCCACAGCAGGGCCTGAGCACTCATCCCTGCTGCTGTGGTGGGATGGGCGGCTTCCAGGCTGCAGGATCAGTGTGAAGCATCCCCAGCACAGGGGTAGGGGCAAAGGAGGCAGAGGCGGCTGCTGCGGAGAAATCCTTGAACAGTCTCTTGAGTATCTCTTTTTTCTTTTTCTTTTTTGAAAAATTCCTCCTATTCAAGCCTGCTGCTCTAAAGAAGCGCCTGGCCTCTCACACAGCCCAACTCTCCAACCAGACTAGAGACTGACTGCGTCAGGATCCTTCACGGCCCAACTCTTCCCAGCTGGTGTCCATAGTCTTAGTGGGTACACACCGCCCCTGTGTGTTTGCCACTTTGTTCTTATCCCCCCCCCTTCAACTTTAAGCATTCAGGTCCCTCCTGGTGCTGCTCAAATGTGGTTTGGCAGGGGAGGCAGCCGTTGACCTGGCTATCTCCCAAGAATCCTGAGGCAGACCTAGCAGGTGGGCACTGAGCCTGGGGCTGCAGCCACCCTGGTCCCTACCCTGGTCCCAGGGTCCTTATTGTCCCAAAGCAATCTCCTTACCATCTGGTTTTTAAATGTCCTCTACAATTTTTGATCTCCAATCTTCATATATGCTGGGATACTGTTGGCTGTTCACTTGTTCCTCAGAAGATTAGCTAGGTGTTTTACCCATTTGCAGGGGCAAATGGACTCTGCTCCCACCTATCTCTCCACCATTTTCCCACCATTTCCCTATTGTATTTTCTATAAAAATATACTGAGCATCAGTTCACTTATTCCTTTATTTAATTAACAAGTTCATTTTGCAAATTGCTAAGAAAATTATGCATGTGATTATAGATTAGATCCTTTTAAAACTGAAACAAAATATGTTTTTTTGTCATTGAATGTCTTGCTGTCTAGAAAGACAACAAGAAAGAAACATTAAAAATATATATTTAATTTGAAGAGTTTTGTTTTTTTGGAGTGATGAATGGTCAACACCCAAATATTTGAAAAATTGATAATACCTGAGCAACTCACTGAAAAATATAAATAAAATTGGTGTTACTCAAAGAATAAATGTAGCCAATCAGTTACTAAATAACATTTCCAATGGCATAAGAATTAAGCTTCAAATTTAGAACCAAGGCTAATTGCAATTATACTAAAAATCTTTAAGTTACTAGAATGGAAAAAAAATAAAATCCAGATTCTCAATGAAAGAAAAAATGTCAAGAAGGTGAGGGGCCATTAAAACTGGAAACAAAATGATGCTATTTGAATGCATAGCCATACTTTTAATACACATAAATTAAAGGCCTCTAACAATCAGACTTGCCTCTCACATACTTATAGGTTGAAGGAGAACTAAAATTTGAAAATCAGGATACATAGAAAACAATGATAAAACAATTACATATATGAAGTAAAGCTAAAACCCTTCAGTGAAAAATCCATAACTTTAAATCCTCACATTATTGAACAATAAATTAAAATTAAAGAATTAAAAAATAAGGGTATCTGTCAATACCTTTCACCATGACAATAGAGCAAAGGAAAAAAATTAGTCATATAACTAGATCCATGAAATTACTGGGGATTTTAAGAACTATTTGTTGCTAAATTTTAACAAGAATTATTAGCAATTACTTGGAATTATTTATGTTATTTTTTGCTTATTATTTTAAAATTTTCTATTTTGAAATTTCTTTCAAAGAAATTTTTACTTATTTTTTCATTTATTTTATTTTATTGTTGTTCAAATACTATTGTCTGTCTTTTCCTCACACCTCTCCTCCTATCCCAACCATCTCCACCTCCCTCCCCTGATTCCACCCACCTTGGTTTTGTCCATGTGTCCTTCATAGTTGTTCCTGAAAACCCTTCTCCCCTTACCTCCCATTATGCCCTCCTATTTCCTCTCTGGTTACTGTCCATTTGTTCTTAATTTCAATGTCCCTGGTTACATTTTGCTTGCTTATTTGTTTCGTTTATTAGGTTATATTTTTCTTGCTTATTTGTTTTGCTAATTAGGTGGGATTATATATGGCATTCTCTTTTACTGCCTGTCTTATTTCACTTTGCATAATGCTCTCCAGATCTATCCATGCTGCTGCAAAGGGTAGGAGCTTCCTTCTTTCAGCTGTGTAGTATTCCATTATATAAATGTACCATAGTTTTTTGATCCATTCATTTATTGGTGGGCATTTCATTTATTTTGTTGCATTGAGACATCTCAATATATTCTCTCAGTTATGCTGGTGCTCAATAAACATTATTAGTCTTCAAAATTATTTTTATCTTGTTAGCCCACTGGAGAAATTACTGGAGAATTATAGGATCCCTAAACTTTTTATTTTTTTACAAAAGCTTTTGTAGGCACTTTTCTGTTATCATAAGCAAATATTTTTATATCTAAAAATAATTTTTATGTTTTTAATTCTAACGTTTTTATATATCATGAATAAATGAATGAGGGGACAAGGAAGGGATGAGCAATGGGGAAAATGTTGGACAACTGTGACTGAACAACAATAATTTTTTTAAAAAGTGTTGTTAAGATGTGCCTTATTATAGATATTCATGTAACTGTCACATGAATAACTTTCTTGAGAAAATAGCAATTTTTGGAAAAACATAGACACTGATTAAGAATTGAACAAAAGGATACAGAAAAAAGGTCTCAGGAGTGAAAAATTTTAGGCATACCAAACCAATTAATTTTACTTAGGATTTACCTTTAATATATGTAAAATATAATGAGTTTTGTCTAAACATCATAGTTTCTTAAATAGGAAGTAAAAATTTAAAGTAATATATATAATTGTCAATTTAAAAAGCATAATGTCCTTGCTTTTATTGGCATATAAAATAGTGGTGAATGATAGAGACAATGAATTACAGTATTAAAGTAAATGTCATGATAAAGGACAGACACATACTTAAAAATATTATGTAATGTTTTGAACTTTGTCATTACGGTATGCATAATTTACTAAGCAATTGTTTGGTTCATATGCAAAGCTACTATTGCTATGTATGATCCCCTAGTCTTTTAACTACTGTACTCATAATATGTTGCAAGGGGAATGCTATTTCAAGTATATTTCGGAGTTAGTATTAATTTTTATGTAACCTGCTCATCTAACTAAGATTATTAAATTCTTTATATTACTCAGAACTGACAGTTGTTAGAGGGGAGAAGGGAGGGGGAATGGATGAAAGAAAGTGAAGGGGATTAGTCAAAGAACAGATATGCATGACCCACAGACACAGACAACAGGGTGGTGATGGCCAGAGGGAAGGGAGGGTAGTGGCTGGGTATAGGTGGACAAAGGAGGGGAAAATGGGAACATCTGTTATAGTTTCAAAAATAAAAATAAAGCTTAAAAAGTTTCTACTAATGACCCACAGACTTAAATAAATAAATTAGGACACAAAATATTTATATTGTGTGGGAATAATATTTTTGAATGTGGGTGAGACTGTAATTAATAAGTCAGGTGTTAAAAGACAAATACCACATGATCTCACCTTTAACAGGAAGCTAAACAACAAAACAAACAAGCAAACAGAAGAAAAACAAAGACAGTGAAATAGAGAACAAGGGGACAGTGACCAGAGGGGAGAGGAAAGGGAATTTCAGGGGAAAAGGGGGAAGGATTTACAGGAACAAGTATAAAGGACACATGGACAACAGCTAAGGGGGCAGAAATGGGAGGGAGGTGGGGACCTCTGGGGGAGTGGGCTGGGATGGGAATAAAAAACAGAAAACTGTACTTGAACAATAATTAAATAAATTTAAAAAATTTAAAATAAAATAAATAAAAATCTCTTATTTTGTTTTTGACTCAAAGGTCATTTGAACTTGGCTAGACAAAACATTTGGTTATATTAAATTTTAATAGAACCCTATTTATCCTGCAAATATATAAAGCACTTATTCTAAAGAGTTTTATTTTTTTCTAGTTGCCCAGTCATTATTCCACCCATCATTCCTAGACTGTCTCTGATTCTCCCTTAGAAGAAATAAGAAGTCTGCTGGAATTATAAATGGGACAGAAAAAATGACGCAGGTCATAAGTGCAAATAGGTGTTGGCACTGCATGTGGTAAAAAACCTGACAAGTAAGGATGTTAGAAAGAATCTCCTTTTTCAACTACCTTTGGGTTGTTGTCTATCTTCTTTGTTGTTGAAACAAACAAAGAAACCCTTGTTTGTTTCAATCTCCCTGCCTGAGCCTGAATCTTACACTAGAAATTAATAAGAGTGGAGGCCTGGCCCTGTCTTATAGTCAATTTTTGAAATCATTAATGATAATGAAGTTGCCAAAACTGGCTTGAGAGTGAGATTTAATTGTTGAAAATTCAGATCTGATAGTCAATAATAATGTAAGTCTGGAAATATGGTGTAATGTACTAAACTCATCTGTAGAAAGAGTTAAATCTAAGAGGTAATTTCATGTGTTATTCATAAGAATATGTCTCTGCTTGATGACTGAATTTCTGGGTACCCTTCCTCCACCTAAGCTGATAATGGGATCCTGTTCTTCATCAATATTTTTGTTGTTGTTGTTGTTATTGTTTTGTTTTTTAAGTAGAGGAGAAGAGAGAGAGAGCAGTATTGATGCTAGAGAGAAACATCAATTGATTGCCTCTGGTACATGCCCTGACCAGGACTGAACCCTCAGTCTAGGCTTGTGCCTGACTGGGAATTAAACTCATGACCCTTTGGTCTGTGGGACTATGTTCCAACTGACTGAGCCGCACCAGCCAGGGCATTCATAAACTTCCATTAAAAAAAATCTTAGAAATGGCGCAGATGTCTGCCATTCCTATTAGCTTTCCTTTCACTTCAGAGACTATATACTTCTGCCTAATTTTATCCAACACCTTTCCCATAACATTTCCTGTTCTCAATACTAGCTTAGCACTGAACCAGATTTGACAACTAATTTCTTGAACAAGAATTATGTCATTTTTTTGGCTTATTCCTGGAGGCAGATATTTATATTCTATCATTGTTTTTGCTTTCACTGACACCATTAAAAAAATCCTGTGTTGCTTTTAGTTCATGAAAAAGCTACTTTTAAATCTACATTAAACTGAATACAAAGTCTTAGTGAAGTAGGCCTGGTGGTCTTTGCAGATTCATGGCCACTGTCCTTTGGCCTTAAAATTTAAAGAATAGAAATTCAAACAGCTTTGTGTTTGCATGTTTCAGTGCCAGAGCATAAGAATCGACTTTGGCATTCATTGCCAGATGTTCTTCAGCTACCAGAGCATCCAGTCTCTGTGGCAGGTCATTGTTTGGTGAATGAATTATTTACACAAATTCTCCATGCCCTGGCACTGGCTTAGGTCTTACATTTTAAGCATTATCAATATTAGTAGTCACAGTCATGATGTTTGTGGTAAATAATAATCCCAGATCCATACATACTGCAGGAAAACATTCTGCAATATCATCTTTACAGTTACTTTCTTACTCAATTTCCCAAGCTGAGCTTCTGGGCTTTCATTTTCTTTTTAATTTAAATTGTATTTTTATTTATGCTATTACAGTTGTCTCAATTTTTTCCACTTTATCTCCCTCTACTCAGACCACCCACTCCCTCGGGAAACACCTACATCACTTTCTAAGTGCATGGGTTATGCATATATAGTTTTTGACTATTATATTCCCTATGCAGTACTTTGCATCCTCTTGACTATTCTGTAATAACCAATTTCTATTCCTTAACCCCTTCAGCTTTTTCACCCACCCTCCCTGCTACCTCTTATTTGGCTACCATCAAACCTTCTCTGTATCTATGATTCTGTTCCTGTTCTATTGGTTCATTTATTTTATTAGATTTAATTATTGATATATATGTATTTATTGCCATATTATGTTCATAGTTTTTATCTTCTTCTTAAAGGAGACTTTGTAACATTTTATATAATACTGGTTTTGTGGTGATGAACTTCTTTAACTTTTTCTTGTCTGTGAAGCTCTTTATCTGTCCTTCAATTCTAAATGGTAGCTTTGCTGGATAGAGTAATGTTGGGTGTAGGTGCTTTTCATGACTTTGAATATGTTTTTCCAAGCCCTTCTAGCCTGAAAAATTTCTGACAGTCTTATGAGAGCCCCCTTGAATGTAACTAACTGCTTTTCTCTTGCTGTTCTTAAGATTCTCTTTGTAATTAACCTTTGGTATTTTATTTGGTGGACCCCTGACCACTAGCACTCACCACTGTGGAGAATCAATGGTGCTGAGGTCCACTCCACAGAGCAAGACTGACTTCAGCAGAATTCCAGTGCCTGCTGAGTCCACCACTTGAGGAGGTTGGGTGGTGGTGCTCTGACATGGTCTGCAGCTATCCACTGGATGTCCAGGCCCTGGGGCCTCCTGAGAGGTGCAGACCAATGTCAGCCACTTCCTGTGTTCTATACAGGGTCACCCAGAGTAAGCTACAAAATTATCTGCAGTTGGCTGCTACTTGTGTTGAGCTTAGAGGTACTCAAGCAAGTCCATGCTGTGGACCAAAACCAGATCTGCTAGTGCCAAACCTGAGGCCACTTAGTAATAGGAATGGGGCATTCTGAGGCTATGTGCTGCTTGTTTGAGAGTATTTAGGAAAATCTGAAGCATGAGCCAACACTAGCCATTTTTATGAAAGAGCTACTGGAAACAGCTTGGCTGAGCTCAAAAGTTGGATGGGGCAGAACCTCAAGGAATCACCAAGGTGGGACAAACAAAAAGCCAGGTTGATCAAGCCTTGGATATGGTGCCTTCCTGCTGGCTTTGTTGCTCTGTCATGGGAAGGCTAAGAAAAAGAACAACTGCATCTGCCAGCACTTTTGTCTGGGAGAAAGCTGCCTCCACAGCTCTAGCCTTGATGCTGGACAATTCAGTTTCTCCCTGTATGCTTCTGATGCCTTTCAATCTGTTGTTCCCATGCTAGAGCTCAGAGAGAATGAATCCAGGTAAGTCTGTGCATGGGCCCTTTTAGAGGAATTTCCTATGGCTCTATCAAATAGTCTTCCACAGTCAATCCCCACTGGCTTATAAAATGAAGACTTATGGGGACTTGTCTTCCTGGCAATGAAACCCTGTGCTTGGGGGCCTGTTGTGGGCTGGGGTCCCTTACTCCCAAGATATCCCTCTCAATTTTTGGCTGCCAAACATGGGTGCGGGACTAGCTTGTTCTGTATCTCCACCCTTCCTACCAGTCTCAATGTGGTACCTTCTTTAATTTCATAGTCGTAGTAGTTCCATTTAGCTTTATTTCTGGTGTTTCTGAATAATGGTTGTTCTGTTCGTTTAGTTGTAATTGTGATGTGGTTGTGTAAGGAGGCAAGCTGTGTTTACCTCTGCTGCCATCTTGAACAGAAGTCTAGGATTTCTTTATCATCTATGTGAGGCATTCTAGGCAGTAGCCTCCCCTTGAAGTCAGAAGGACACATTCACCAGACCAACACCTTCATAATGAAAAGTTCTCTTTGGGATAACCATTGGGACAACCACCAAACCATCAGCTGGCTGTTCTTTCCTGGGTGTACATTTTACAGTTTCCCAAATTCTAGTTTTACCAGAAGCTTCCATGTATGTTGTTTTTTCAAGCTTGACCCAATTCCTCTAGAAATTAACTTCTATGAAGTAATAGACTGTTTCAGATTTTGAGAAGAATCTACTGGTTCTTGGTTTTCTATTTTCAAGCTAGTTATTCTTCACAGTCCTCAGGCAAAAAGTTCAAAATGTATTGTAAATGAAAGGCTCTCCTGTTGGTAAGGGATGAAAAAAAGGAGGAGTCTGAGGCAGAATTTCAGGAAATGCTGGTGCTACACAGCCCTGCTGATCCATTTTAACACTTCATAATTTTATTAAAATAACACTTCAGGATTTTAACAAAATGATTTTTGTTGTTTTAAGTCACTAAGTTTGTGGTAGGTCGTTAGAGCAGCAATACCAAATGAATACAGATAAGAAAGGACATTCTAAAAGGAAGAATCTACAAAATGAAAAAAAATTGAGGCATAACCTATACAGAGAATGAAAGAGGTTTGCAGGATTTTGAGTCCATAGTCAGAAGAAGGACTTATCCTTATCAATGGAGGCAGAAAAGATCCCTATCAATGGAGACAGGTAAAAGATCCCTATCAATTGAGGCAGGTAAGCCTACTTAAAGCCAGACAAAGGTCTTCTGCATTTTAGGGCAGATTTCTATGTGTAAAATAATTTTGGCAGTAATGATCTGGTAACATTTAAATTATGAGGCCAAGAGGATTTGTGCATTCTATATAATTTTACTATATTCTAGCCATATTAGCCCTTCACAAATGCTCAAATTAGATAAGTACAAGAGAATAGGTTTAGTTAAACCTAATAATATTCTCTACCATGTTTTTTCCTTTGCTCATAATGAGTCCTCTTTTCCACTTCTTTCATATAAGAATGAGCATAAAAAAACATTATATTAAGTGTAGCAGTATATGGTAATTTTTCCTAGGGAGCTTACAATATGGCACCTGTCTCTTTGTTATTTAATTTAACTTGATTTGTTAAAAATCAAACTTGTAAGAGCTCATATGCCATACTCATTAAATTATCATATTCTGCCCTGGCTGGCATAGCTCAGTGGATTGAGCGCGGGCCTGCGAACCAGAGTATCAGGGTTCGATTCCCAGTCAGGGCATATGCCTGGGTTGCAGGCTAGTGCCCAGCAGGGGACCCATGAGAGGCAACCATACATTGATATTTATTTCTTTCTCTCCTTCCCTTCCCCTCTACAGATAAATAAATAAAATATTTAAAAAATAATAAAGTGTCATATTTTATACAGAATCTAATCCCAAAGAGACATACTTCCTTTTGATAAGAAATATTTTATGCTATACAACTAAGAATAAAAACTCAATAAATGAACAAGAAACAAAAATTAAATTCACTTTAAAATAGTATTGCGTATATAATATTGTCTCTTCAAATCTTTGCTGTAGTAACTCATTTGTCTGGGAAATTACAATTAATTTTATATTATTGCAACTACATATTTAATTTGTATGCTTATAATAAACAAGTTAAAAGGATTCTAAATCCAAAGTGTATGAAAGTGTGAACAAACTGAACAATGCAAACATGGTCAGACTCACAGACAAAGAGCAGGATGAGGTATTTGGGGGGTATTTTGGGAGTGATTAAGGGGTGGAAGGATTGAGCAAAAAGGAAAAAGGACTCATAGAAATGGACAATAGTATGTGGTGATTGCTAGGGTGGGAAGGTATAAGGAGAAAAAAGGATAATAGACAAATACAATGAAGTTAAAAAGTACATGAAGGTAAAAATTATTAACACTTGTCAGCATTAATAAAAATGGAAAATAATACAACCTTGAGATATTTTATGTTGATTAAAGAAGACATTTTTAAAAAGGTAGCTAAAAATATTGTGGTGTTATTAGCATATATATTCCTAACATGAAAAATTTACAAGCTGTATATTTTTCACAAATACCATTATATAGCAAGACCCATAAGATGTTTGTTCTCAATGATATAATAAACTTGTTCTTATAATAATTCAAAAAACTATAATTATTTTATTCCTATTTTAAAAGAAATAATTCAACAAATAAAAATATATTAACACAATTATATTTCTCATAGTATATATTAAATATAATTTTAATTAGAAATAATCTTATTTAAAATTAAAGTGTTAAATCATCATACACCAACATTATGAACTATTATGCACACATTAAATATAAGCATTATGAAGATCATATAGAAAAATAAAAGCCACTTAATACTGATAAGATGGAAATATTAGAATACTCTGAGCATATGCTAATGAAACTATTTATGTGTACATTCTTTTATTTCAAAACGAAATCAGTGTGGTGAATTATTTATTTTTTGTTACATCTTAAGAAGAAAGTATTGTTTACAGTTAGTGAAATTTTATTTACAACTTAAAAGTAATTATGTTTATAGACAATGTGAAATTCAGATTCATCTCTAAAATTCTAGTGTAAATAATATAGAAAATTGATACAAAAGTTGCATTTTAATTACTTAAATATTTTTATTAAATTTCTTGTGGTGACATTGGTTAGTAGGATCACATAGGTTTCAGGTGTATACTTCTATGATGCATGGTCTATATATTGAATTGTGTGCCCACCACATAGAATCCAACTATCTTTCATCACTATATATTTGGCCCACTTTAACACCCACTCCCTTCATTCTGGTAACCATCCTACTGTTGTCTGTGTGTATGAGTTTCAGTTTTATATCCCACATAATATTCTCAAGTTCCATTCATGTTGTTGCAAATGGCATTGTTTCAGCATTTCTCTTGGCTAAGTGGCATTTCACTGTATATATATATATACCACTTCTTCTTTATCCAGTCCTCTGTTGAAGGACATATGGGTTGTCTCTATGTCTTGGCCATTGTGAAAAATGCCCCAATGAACATAGGGGTGCATATTTTTGCAATTAAATTGTTTCAAGTTTTATGAGTCTTAAATATATTCTTTTAAATTTAGTTTTAAATGTAAGAGTAGCTATATTGAATCAATATTCTGATGCATGTGTGTACAAATATATGTATACATGTGTACACACATGCATACATGTGTGTACATATGTATATATGCATGTGTGTATACATACATGTATGTGTATAAAGAAAATAAATGACTACTCCTGTTCTTAGGGCTATCATTATTCTGGTCTTAGAACTTAGTCTGTGAAATCCAGAGATTTATTCTTTTTGCTTTAATCTTGTATATTAAATTCAGACTGCTGAAGTCTATAGGAAATCCCTATTGGAGAAATGTTGGTATCCCTAGAATTAGCTGACATGGTAGCTGGAGACACAGAGAAATTGTGTGACCTGAGAATGTTTTATTTGCATCCAGTCACTCTGGTTTTCTAAAGATCTGCTATTTATAATAATAATATTATTATATTGTATCTATGCTAGTAATTTCATTCTTTGCTCTTACTAAACTGCTAAAAATTTAGAACATGATAAAAATTTTGTATGGATAAGATGTGCAAATATCTTATTCTAGATTTTGATATTCATGACCAATGTTTTAGTTTTATGTAATGTTTAAATTTTGGTAGAGATTTTAAAATCGTATTTAGACATATTTATAGTTCAATTTTTCTTAAATTCTCATGTTAAATATTTTCACAAATTCATTATATACTTTTTTACTATTTATTTTTCATTCCTCATTTATTTATTTATTTATTCAAATTTAATTGTTGTTCAAGTACAGTTGCCACCATTCCCCCACATCCCAGCCATCCCCAATCCCCATCCTTGATCCTACCCCTCTTTGGTTTTGTCCATGTATCCTTTGTACATGTTTCTGAAAACCCTTCCCCTTTTTCCCCCATTATCCCTTCCCACCTCCCCTCTGGTAAATGTCAGTATGTTCTTAATTTCAATGTCTCTGATTATATTTTGCTTGCTTGCTTGTTTTGTTGATTAGGTTCCACTTATAGTGAGGTCATGTATAAAGAACTCATACAACTCCACTCTAGGAAGACAAAAAACCCAACTAAAAAATCGGCAAATGACTTGAAAAGACAGTTCTTCAAGAAGGACATACAAAGGGTCCAGAAACATGTGAAAAGATGCTCAGCAGCACTAGCCATCAGAGAGATTCAAATTAAAACCACAATGAGATACAACTTTACACCCATGAGAATGGCCATCATAAACAACTCAACAAACAACCAGTGTTGGAGAGGATATGAAGAAAAGGGAACCCTAGTGCACTGTTGGTGGGAATTCTGACTGGTGCAGCCAGTATGAAAAACAGGATGAAATTTTCTCAGAAAACTAAAATTGGAACTGCCTTTTAACCTGGCAATTCCAGTGCTGGGATTATCATATATGTTTTAAGCACTAAAATATGCATTTATAATATAATTTTGATTGATTTGTATTCATAAGATTTTTGGCATTTTAAAAATGTGCATTTTTACAACAAACCTTACTTCATCATGGTAAATTTGTATTTGAAACACCATTGAATTTAATTTTTCTTACTTTACTTGATTTTTTTGTACTTAAGCTTATAAAAATCCTCCATATATTTTATGTACTGTATTTATCAAGCTATAATATTAACCTAATAGTGGACTGATTATTTTTGGTGGGCTATAAACACTTCTATAACACTGAGTATTTCTGGTGTATGAAATTAAATTTGAACTCCCTCCAAATCACATGGGCCTGGCACATTTTTTACTAATGGGTATTTTTTAAACCTTTCCCTCCAGAAAACACATAATCTTGTTAACTATCTTTTAATCCAATCCTGACTTACATTCTGCTACTTCCATGTGGGTTCCCTTCTTATTATATATCAAATATATAATAAAAGCTGCAAAAATGTTTACAGGAACATTTCAGATCTTTCTAGCACATCATTTGTTTCACTTCAATAAGCTCTTATAAAATTTTTTTAAAAGAATAAAATTCTGATGGGGAATATGGTTATTATTGCATGTCTAAGTGTTCTATGTCTTTTTGCACCAACTTTAGTCATTTCTTGAAAATTAACCATTTTCTTTCCATTTCCAAGTGTGATTATATTTCTTTTTTGATTCATTCAATAAGTATTTACTGAACCGTTTTTTAAATTTTGCTTTTGTTTTAATTACTATTTATATTTACTATTATTTTGTATTAGTCTCAGTTGTACAGTGTAGTGGTTAGAATCATATATTTTATAAAGTGTGCCCCACTCCAGTATTTTTTCAGTAACCACCTGGCACCATATATAGTTATTGCCATGTTATTGCCTGTATTCCGTAGGCTGTACTCTACACCCCCATGACTTTTTTAAGTACCAGTCTGTACTTGATACCTTCACCTATTTTACTCAGTCCCTAACCTCCCTCCCTTCTGGCAACCATCAGCCTGTTCTTTGTGTATATGAGTGTTTGAATTTTATTTGTTTATTTTATTGTTTAGACTTCACAAAGAAATAAAATCATATGGTATTGTCTTTTGTTCTGCTGTGATTAGATATTCTTTCTTTTCTCAGTCTTTATTACTGTGCTGTTTAATCATCTCACCTCCCAATTTAAAAAAAACCTCAATATTAGTATTATCATTGCTGACTGAGAATCTGTGAAAGCCACCATGAAGCATTCTGTTCTCAGTCCTTGAGAAAAGTTTACAGCATAGGATTCACTCATTTATTGTGCTAAGGAAAACTGGATAAAAACTCAAAATAATTTTGACTCAGTAATAAACCCCACTGTGAAGATTTCATTCCCCTTGATTTCCCAATGGCACCAGTTAGATCCACAAGTGAGAAAATAATGTAGCTTTGCCTACTTGTTGTACACAGTACTGGAATTATCAGATTATTTCACTAATTTCAGTAGCAGAGAAGGTTTGCAGTTTGGGTTGAGGAAATCTCATCTCTGCTTAATATTGAGAGTGATGGCCCCTCAATACTCCTTGTAAGAGTATTCCAACTTGTCAAAGAAATTGTGACAAATGTTCAAGTAGTGCTTCATATCTTTCTTTTTCCTTTGCTAGTCAATGTACCCCCGCTAAATAAACATTTGCATACTAACTTTAGTGTGTATTAAACAATCACAAGTTTTTTAAAGTCCATACAAATGCACAAGCTACAAAATAACATCAAAGTTTAAGTAAGAAGAAATAAAATAATAAAGATCAGAACAAAAGTAAATGAAACAAAGTCTAAAAGAAAAACACAAAAGATTAATGAAACCAACAATTGATTCTTTGAAAAGTAAACAAGGTTGACCAATCTCTAGCCAGACTCATCAAGAAAAAAATAAAAGAGGACTCAAATAAATAAAATCAGAAATGAAAGAGCAGAACAACAGACTCCACAAAAATACAAGAGCTTGTTAAAAAGTAGTATTAACAACTATATGCCAACAGATTAGATAATCTGGATGAAATGGATCAACTCCTAGAAATATACAATCTTTAAATAAGAGGAATCTAATGAACAAAATAAACTAATCAGCAAAATAGAACCAGAAGCATAAAATCATGGAATATATTTACAGCAGTAAGAGGGGAGTGGAGAGAGGGGACTGTCTGAATGAAGGTGAAGGGATTAGTCAAGGAATATATATGTAGGTCCCATCGGCATAGACTAGGTGGGAATTAGCTATGGAAGTGAGAGGCAGGGCAAAGGGGGAAAGTAATTGAAACAACTGTAAAACATAAAAACAAGAAGCAGAAAATATGAATAGAGCAAATAAAACTAATAAACTTAAAGCACTAACCAAAAAAATTCCCAACAAACAAAAGTTCTGAACCAAATTGCTTCATCAACAAACTTTACCAAACATTCAGACAAGATCTGGCACTTTTAGGGTGCTATGGCCATAGACAATTTTTACCAAACATTCAAAGAAGAACTAATATCTTCCCTTCTCAAACTTTTCCAAAAAAATCCAAGAAGAGGGTAGACTGGTAAACTCACTTTAGGTGGCTGCATTGCCCTAATTCCAAAACCAGATAAGGATGTTAGGCCAATATCTCTGATGAGCACTGATGTTAAATCCTTAACAAAATAATACAAATAACACATCCAGCAAAACATCAAACATTAAAAACATCAAATAGCATGGTGAAGTGGGATTCATTACACGGATGCACAATTGGTACAATATACACAAATCAATAAATGTGATAAACCACAAATAAAATGAAATAAAAACCACATGGTTATATCAATAGATGCAAGAAAAGCATTTGATAAAAATCCATACACACTTATGATAAAAACTCTCTCAGCAAGGAGGGAACCAAGGGAACACACCTCAAAATAATAACAGCCATATATGACAAGCCCACAGCCAACATCATACTCAAAGGGCACAAACTGAAACATTTTTTTATGGTCGGGAACAGGCCATGGCCAGTTAGGTTCAGTTGGTTTGATCATAGTCCTGTAGACTAGAAGGATGTGAGTTAAATTCCCTGTCAAGGCACATGCTTGGGTTGTGGGTTCAGTTCCCATCCATGGTGCTTGCGAGAGAACCAATCAATGTTTCTCCTTCACATTGATGTCTCTTTCCATCTCTCTCTTCTTACTTTTTCTTTTGAAATTGATAGGCATGCCCTTGGGTTAGGATAAGAAAATTTAAAGGTCAGAAACAAGACCAGGATGTTTGCTTTAACCACTCTTATTAACATATTAGTGGAAGTCCTATCCAACAGACAAATAGAAGAAATAGAAGTCATCCAAACTGAAAAGAAAGAAAACTCATTATCTTCAGATTACATGATATTTCTTTACCAGCAGATTTTATTTAATTTCATTTTACTTTTATTTATTTTTTAAATTTATTTATCTTTAGAAGGGAAGGGAAGGAGAGAAATAGAGGAATATCAATGTATGGTTGCTTCTGGTGCATCCCCTTCTGGGAACTGGCCCCTGCTGGGAACTGGCCTGCAACCCAGGCATGTGCCCTGATGGGGAATCAAACTGTTACCTTTTGATTCACAGGCCCGTGCTCAGTCCACTGAGCTACACCAGCCAGGGTTCATTTTATATTTTATTTTATTATTTTAATTTACATTTGTTGTATTGTTGTTGAAGCACAATTGTCTCTATTTTTCTCTCACCATTTCCCCCAACCCTAGCCATCCCCACCTCCAACCCTTGATCTTACCCCCTTTGGCTTTGTCCATGTGTCCTTTATACATATTCTTTGACAAACCTTCCCCCTAATCATCCACAAATCCCCTCCCACCACCCCTCTGCTTACTGTCAGTTTGTTCTTAATTTCAATGTCCCTGGTTATATTTTGCTTGCTTGTTTGTTTTGTTAATTAGTTTCCACTTAAGCTTCTGCATGGCTAAGAAAAATCAGTAATATGAAAAGGGAATCAACTGTATGGGAAAATATATTTGCAAATGGTACCTCAGACAAGGGTTTGATCTCCAAAATATATAGAGAACTCACACAACTCCACTCTAGGAGGACAAATAACCCAATTAAAAAGTGGGCAAAGGACCTGAACAGACACTTCCAGACACTTCTTTAAGTACATACAGAGGACACAGAGTCATATGAAAGGATGCTCAGCATTACTAGTCATCAGACAGATGATGTGATATTGTATACAGATAACCCCAAACATTATACCAAGAAAATATTAGAACTGATAAATTAATTCAGAAAAACAGCAGAATATAATATAAATATCAAGAAATATTTCAATAATGAACTATCAGAAAGGGAAACTAAGAAAACACTCCCATATACAATTGTATCAAAAATAGAATACATTGAAATAAATTTAATGAAGGATGTAAAACACCTGTATTTGGAAAATTATAAGACAGTAAAGAAAGAAATTGAACAGGATACAAATAAGTGAAAGCATATACCGTGTTCATGGATAAGAAGAATAAACATTGTTAAAATGTCTATATTATCCAAAGCAATCTACAGATTCAATGAAATTCCTATTACGATACCAATGGTGTATATCACAGAACTAGAACAAATAATTCAAAAATTTATATAGCATCCAAAAAGGGCCTGAATAGTTGTCTTGAGAAAGAACAAAGGTGTAGAAATCACACTACCTAATATGATACCAACATATCCTACAAGGCCATTGCAATCAAAACAGGCTGCTACTGGCATAATATATGTTATTAGTGGATGAGAACAGAGAGCTCAGAAATAAACCCACACATTTATGATCAATTAGTATTTGACAAAGGAGGCAAAAATATACAATGGGATAAAGATAGTAAATTAAAATGGTGATGGGGAAATAGAACAGATATGTCCAAAAAAAGTAAAACTAGACCACCAGCTTACACCATACACAAGAATAAATTCACCTATAAGTTGAACCTAATCAACTAAACAAATAGGCAAGAAAAATATAACCAGAGACATTGAAAAAAGAACAAACAGACAATAATCAGAGGAGATGGGGGAGGGGAGAAATGGGGGAAAGAAAGGGAAGAGTCATCAAGGAACATGTATAAAGAACACATGGACAAAGCCAAAGGGGGTTAGGATCAATGGTAGGTGGCTGGGATGGGTGGAGCAGGGGGGAATAGTGGGGGGAGGGATAGAGACAACTGTACTTGAACAACAATAAAAATAAATAAATACAAATAAAAAAGAATAAACTCAAAATAGATTAAAGGCATGTTAGACTTGAAACCGTAAAATCCTTAGAAGAAAACATAGGCAGTAAACTCTCAGACACTTCTCGTAGCAATATTTTTTTCTGACATACCTCCTCAGACAAGGGAAATATATGAAAAATAAATAAATAAATGGTACTACATCAAACTAATAGATTTTTGCACAACAAAGGAAACCACCAACAAAATGAAAACACGACCCACTGAATGGGAGAGCATGTCTGCTAACATGCTAATATAACTGATAATAAATATCTAAAATTTATGAAGAACTTAAAAAACTCAACACCCAGGAAGAAACAAATAATACAATTAAAAATGAGCAAAGAACCTAAATAGACATTTTTCCAAAGAGGTCATAAAGATGGCCAATAGACATATGAAAAGACATTCAACTTCACTAATCATCAGAAAAATGTAAATTAAAAGCACAATGAGATATTACCTCACACATGTCAAAATAACTATCATCAATAAATAAACAAACAACAACAGTTAGTAAGGCTGAGAAGTAAAGGGAACTTTTCTGCGCTGTTGGTGGGAATTCAGAATGGTGCAGCCACTTTGGAAAACATTATAGAGTTTCTCCCCAAAATTAAAAAAGGAACTGCCTTATGACCCAGTGATTCCACTCCTGGAAACATATCTGCAGAATCTGAAAACACTGATTAGAGTATATACACCCCTATGTTCATTGTAATATTATTTTCAAAAGCCAGGATTGGAAGCAGCCCAAGTGCCCATCAGTAAACGAGTGGAAAAAAACATTTACACAATGGAATACTACTTCACTCTAAAAAAGAAAAAAAACCTTACCTTTTATCACAGCATGGATGGATGTGGAGAGTACTATGCTAAGTGAAATTAGCCAAAGAAACAGAAATACCATATAATTTCACTTATACTTGGAATCTAATGAATAAAATAAACGAACAAAACTTAAACAGACTCAGAGATACAAAAAGCATACTGACACGTGTCTGATGCCAGGGAAGTTGGGGATTAGGTGAAAAAGGTGAGGAGTTTAAGAAAAATTAAAGAAAACTCATAAAAATGTTGTGGTTCGTATGTAAAGGGGACAAAAGTATGTGTTCAGTTGTTTGTATGGAAAACAAAAATAATAATTAAAAAACAGACAAAACCACAAATGCACAAGCTAATTAATGGGCTGGAACAGTTTAAAAGAAAAATAACAAGATGAACATATAGTCTCTATGTTAAAATAAAAGAATAAAATAAAAATAACTGTGAAATATAAAAGTTTCATCTTCTTTTTTTCTTAAAATGTTTATTGTTGTTCGAGTACTACAATCAAAAGTTCATTATCCTGACACTACTTTTCTCTGCCTCACCCCCCCCCCCACCTCCCACCTTCATTCCTACTCATAGATCCAAAAACTGTGGTACATTTACACAGTGGAATACTACACAGCAGAAGGAAGGAACTCCCACCCTTGATGACAGCATGGATGGAAACAGAGAGCATTATGCTGTTATTTTCTTAGTTGTAAAAATGTAATTCTGTGATGAAAGAAAAGATTTGGAAAAACAAATAGCGATAATATTTCACAAAAATAATAAAATGCAACACAATAAAATAACAAATAAGATCATACAAGACAAAGAGGAATTACTCCAAAAGTTCAAATAGAACAATAAGGAACAGATGGTATAGAAAAGGAGAGAGTAGGAGAGAAAGGGAGACTGATAATTAGGACAAAGTCATGCCGGTGAGAAATATGATCTCATTATTTACATGTTTATCTCTTTGCTCAATCTTAGAATACACAAAAAAAGTTTTAGAATTACCTGTTGGGAACCACCCTGCCTGGTTTCAGGAGCTGTAACTCCCTCATGGCTAAGGCTGAGTGAGGACCTTTGGACCATAAGACACTAAGGAGACAAAGCTTATCTCCCTGGCAGGAGTGCTGCTTCTGCTCCTTTTTTCATTACTGGCCCCCAGTGCTTGATCAATTAGCCAATGACGGGTAAGATTCCCCATGGGAGGAATGACTTAAGACAGGCATGGTCACCTGAAGGCCCCAGGGAAGGACTTGGGGGGCTATGGAGAAAAGGGGCAATGGACCCTCACCCCTCGGCTTTGACAAAGCCTGACTTCCCTGAGCCCAGGAGAAGACTCCAAAAATTTCTTGGCTATCTGCGTCCTCTGCCTGACTTAAGCCTGAAAAAATGACAGAGGGTGGTGCAGCCCTGTGCTGGAAAGGGTGGGTTCCCTGGATGATCAGGCCTGAGAAAAGATATGTAAAATCCTGTGAAGCCTACTTTGCTAAGAATGCTCTTAGTTAAATAATAAAGGTCCAAGCAGGAAATGAGTTTGTTTCCCAAAGTTTTGTAGCCTTTTAGCTGATAGACCCTGACTCAGAAGAAGCCCTAATAGTTCTTTGCATGCTATCTATTGTTTGATCTTTACTGCCTGACAATGATTAATAAGCTGTACCTGTATTCCTGCACAAATTAAGACCAATAAAAGCCTGTCTAGGCAGGGGTCAGCAAGCTCTCCCCTTGAGAGAGTGTCCAAGCTGCTCTGAGGTGCTCCCCCCTTGCAGGAGTAGCCATGCCTTCCCTTTTCCTCCACGGGACTCGGTAGTCCATGCGAATTTGTCTCAAATCTCATCCATGACTCTGCAGGCACTGCGGGCTGGTGCACGCATAAATTACCAACCCGAATTCTACAAAGGAACTATATTAACAATAATTTAATATTTATTTTTAAATTCTTCCTGTTTATATTGAGATTATATAGTCCAAATACAGTGCTCATGATTTACTTGTGATAATTCCTTCTCCAGGGTGGTTATATCTTTCATGTGAATTCAGTTTTGTCCATATGTTCCTACTTGAATTAGATTTCATGGTAATTTTTCCACATTGTTCATTGTTTTATTGATATTTTTGTTCTCTCTCTCTCTCTGTCCTCTTCTCTCCCTGTATGTAAAATTTTAACATTGTATTAATAATTAAACACATAATATATGTGCACACAACTAACACAATATGACCCCCCTAATTTATTCCATTCTTTCAACTTTGTTCCCATTTATCTACATATAGGTAACCACCCCTGTGCAGCTCTGGTTTAGTACTATAATTTTTCTTTTATAGAGGAGATACAAGTACATTTTCTTATCCCCCAACCCCATATTTTCTCTATTTTTTATTAAATGATTAGGGTTGCATTGGTCAATAGGACCACATAGGTTTCAAGTGTACACTTCCACTATTCAAGATCTTTATCTTGCACTGTGTGCCCTCCACTGAAAGCAAAGCCATCCTCCGTCACTATATATTAGGCCCCCTCCACCCCAAGCACTCCCCACTTCCTTCTTTTTGGTAACATCCACAGTGCTGTCTGTGTTCAGAGAATCAGGTTTATATACACATATGAGTGAAATTACATGATTCTTAGAATTTCCTGAGTGACTTATTTCACTTATTATGGTATTCTAAAGGTCCATCTATATCGTCACAATGGCAGTATTTCATTTTAAATTATGGCCAAGTAGTATTCCATTGCATATATGTACTACATCTTGTTTACCTAATCCTCAATCTCAGGACACTTGAGGTCTCCATGCCTTGGCCACTGTGAATAATGCTGCAATGAACCTAATGCACAAATCTTTGCAACTATTTGTTTTTGAGTTCTGGGGGTAGAAATTGCTGGGTTATATAGTAATTCTATTCTTAATTTTTTGAGGAACTGCCAGATGATTTTCCATAGTGGCTAGACCACATAAATGGCCAACATATATATATGAAAAGATATTCAATTTCACTAACTATGACAGAAATGAAAATCAAAACTACAATGAGATACCACCTCACACCTATTAGAATCACTACTATGAGCAAGATATGTAGTAACAAGTATTGAAAATGTGGTGATAAGGGAACCCTCATTCACTGCTGGTGGGAATGTAGACGGGTATAACCATATTTTTAACATAACATGTAGCAAATTTAGATACTCTTTTGAAATTTTTTAACTTAAAATATGCTGAAAGTCATTATATACCAGTTTGAAAGAGATGTTCCCATCATGAACAAATCAACAAACGACAAGTGCTGGAGAAAATGTGGAGAAAAGGGAACCCTAGTGCACTGTTGGTAGGAATGCAGACTGGTGCAGCCACTGTGGAAAACAGTATGAAATTTCCTCAGAAATCTAAAAATGGACATGTTCCTCATTATTTTTACAGCTGCATAGGGCATCATTCTGTCTATTTACATTGCTGATTTAGCAAATCTCTTATGTTTGTACATTTAGCTAATTTCTGTAGTTTTTCAATTACAAATAATGAGGATTTATCTTCTCATATTTTTGGAAGAGAGATTAATGGACTAATATGTAATATGTAGATTGAATGGATAGTACCAAATTTCTTTACTTAGAGAGTTGTGTAAATCAGAATCACTAGGTAATTTATACCAGTGTTTTGTTTCATTTTTTTCCACTACAACATCACCACAGAGTGTTTTGTAATGTTTCTGTCTATCATCTATGAATCATCTTTCTGTCTATGTATCATCTATTTATCATCTAGCTATCTACCTACCTACCCATCTATCTGTTAATCCATACATATAATTTCTCTAAATTTTGCCACTCTTATAAGTAAAAGATTATAACTTAGTATAGTTTTAATTTATATTTTTCATATTATAGCTAGGGCTTAATGATCATTCTTATAATTTGAGGGCCTTTTTGTCATTTTTATATATTTTGCTTAGGTCTTTGCCCTTTTAAATTTAATTATTGTTCAAATACAGTTTTATTTTACTCCCATCCCAGTCCACCCCCCCCAGTGCTCCCCACTTCCCTTTTATTCCCCTCCCTTGGTTTTTGACCATGTGTCCCTTATACTTGTTTTTTATTGAGTAATGTTTTTCTGGTGTTTAAAATTTAATCTATTTAAAAACAGTTTTTGGTTTATAGCAAAATTAAGAGGAAGACTTTCTTTGATCCACTGTATTGTCTCTACTCCTTGTCTATTTCTGGGCTCTGGAGTCTATTCCACTGACCTACTAATTTTTTCTTTCACCAATACAACACTGTCATAATTGCTGTTCCTTTGTAGTAAGTCTTGAGTTTTTCCTAGTGATAGTTCTCAATCTTTTTTCTTTATAATTTTGTTTTGGCTATTTTGTGTCTTTTGACTCTCCATGTAAACTTAATTTCAGTGGGTTGATACCCACAATATCACATGCTGGGATTTTGATTGGGATTTCTTAGTACCCGTGAACCAAATTGGGAAGGTTAGCTAACACATTAGCTAGAACTTTCAACATGGTGTTGAAAAAGAGTAGTGAGAGGAGGAGATATTCGTGTCTTATATTTTAGTGGGAAAGTTTCAGGCTTTTCACTGTTAAGTGATGTTACCTGTAGGATTTTTATAGATATTTCATATCAAATTGAGGAAGTGCCCTCTCTTTTTCTTGTTTACTATGAGCTTTCATCATAAATGTTGTTGAATTTTGTCAAATGCTTTTTTCTGCATAATTGATATAATCATGTAATTTTATTTTAAGTCTGTTGATATTGTAGATTGCATTAATTAATTCTCAAATATTGAACCTGCCTTATCTACCTAAGATAAATCCCATTTTGTTGTTTTGTAAAATTCTTTGTGTACATTGTTATATTTGATTTACTAATATTCTATTGAGATATTTTGCATCTTTTTTATGAGAGACGTGGGTCTATAATTTTCTTTCCTTATTATGCCTTTGCATGTTTTGGTATTATGTTAATATTGGTCTGAAATAATGAATTAACAGTAATTCCTCTGTTTATTTCTTCTGAAAAAGATTATAGAGAATTATGCATTTTCTTCCTAAATGTTTTGTAGAATTTACTAGTGAACCCATATGCATTCATTGCTTACTAATTTTGATTTTTGAGTTTGATAACACCTGCTAACAGGTGACTGTCAATTTTTAAAAGTCTTAATGAAAATAGCACTTGTATTTCTGCATTTAGTAAAGTACTGGTTTAGGGTTAAGATTATATAAATTATGCATGTTATGTTAAAAAATTAACAAACTGAACTAACCAAGCAAAATAGAAACAGACTCATAGATAGAGAGCAGGATAACAGCTGGGAGGGAAGGTAGGGGTGGAATGATTGAACAAAAAGGAAAAAGGACTCATGGACATGGACGACAGTGTGGTGGTTGTGGCGGGAGGAAGGAGAGTGTAAGAGGACTAAATGAAAAAAATACAGTAAAAAAAAAAAATCTTATTCACCAGTAAAAAAAAACCTGGTTTCTTTGTACTTAAACAAACAAACAAATAAACAACATACATCATTTCCTTGAGAGTTTCTTTTTTTTTTTCTGGAATGGGTTACAAATTATATGGAGGCATTTCCATCTCCTGAAGAGAAAATATGATGATTTTTCTTTTTATATTCTATTAACAGTATGTGGGAAAAATTTCAACATAGCAGAGCTGATTGCAATTCTCTGGCCTGTTTATAAGTTTGGCCACTGGCTATTACCTGGCACTTGGGTTTTTGGGAGAATTACTATTATTCCAAGGGAAACCACTAGCTCAAGGTGCCTAAACTGTTTGTATAAACCATATGGATCATAGGAACTCCCTTTTTCTCTCCTAGGAGTCTGAGACTTTGATACAGGCTAGGCAGAGGGCGCCTGTGTGACCAGCCCTCATAGAAACCTTGGACACTAAGTCTTAATGAGCCTCCCTGGTAGATAACATTTCACAAGTGTTGTCAAGACTTGTTACTAAGTGAGATAATTTCAGCCTCTGTGACTCCTTTGGGAGAGAAATCTTGGAAACATGCACCCGATTTCACACAGACTTTTCCTCATACATCATTTCCCTTTGCTGATTTTGCTTTCTATCCTCTCACTGTGATAAATCATAACTAAGAATAACTATATGCTGACTTCTGAAAGTCTTCCTAGCAAATCATCCAGCCAGGGTTTGATCTTGGTGATCTCTAACACATGCTGTTCTTTTAAAGCAATGAGTTAACTAATATCACATTAACATTATATTTCTAGAATAAATCCTACTTGATTATGGTATATCTGTTTGTTAATGTATTTTTGCTAATGTTTTAATACATAAATCAATATTGATGTTATATTTTATTTGATGTTTTTGTCAAGTGTAAGTGTAAATTTAGAAGTTTTCCTATGTTTTCTATGAGCTTAAAAAGTTTGAAAAGCACAGGGAGTATCTAACCTTTGAAATTTTGATGGAAGTTTTCTTTTAAATTACCTGGGCTTGATTACTTATTGTAATGAAGTTTCTTAATAAATTACTATATGTTGTAGACCGCTCTGCCTGGTTCTAGGAATTGTATCTCCACTTCTTGTGGCTAAGGGCAAGAGACAACCTTTGGAATGTGAGCCACAGGAGACAAAGCTTGTCTCTGGTAGCAAACACTGCCTCAGTTTCCTCTCCCTGCCCTCAAAGCTTGGTCAAAAGTCAATGAAGGGTAAGACCCCTCACAGCGGGGGGCAACCTAAGCCAGACTGATCACTTGGGAGGCCATCATGGGAAGACTGGGTGGGAGGGCTGCAACAAAGAGGGAGTAAATTGATTCTTGCCCCCTGGCTTTGACAAAACCTGAGTCCCCATGTCCTCTGGGAGAAGCGCTTCCTGGCTCTAATCCCCTTAAGCCTGAATATCTGTTGGGGAGAGGTGCAGCTCCTTGCCTTTCTAGAGCGTGTCCTGGGGAAAAATCTGGCATCACAAAGACTTGCTGATAAACCTTTGAAATCTGCTCTGCTAAGAGTGATTTCATTCATATGTTAAGGGTTTGAGCAGGAAACCCTAAAACTCTGTTCTGACAGACTCTGACTCACACTAAGCCCTCAGATCTCTTTGAAATGTTATCTACTGTTCAATCCTTGCTGCCCTGTATCCCTGTGTATTACAACCCAATAAAAGTCTTTGGAGGAAGGGGCTCAAGGCCTTTTTCCCCTGAGAAACTTGCTACTGCTCACGGCCTTTTCCTCTGGGAAAATGGCCACCTCTCCTCCCCAAGTAGATCACATCATGTCTCAGTCATGTTTACTCTCATCCGTGGCACACGGGGAGACTTGTGAGGAAAGTTGCTCCCACAACTATGCTTTATATGGAAATTAGCCTAATTAGTCCTTTGATCTATATTGTTTAGTTTTAACAAGTCATATTTCTCTAGGGAATTACTGTTTTTTTCTTTCAAATATATTGTAGAGAGATCCTAGAACTTTAAAATAATGTATTCCATTTCAATGATTATTTCCCCTTTGTCCCTTATTATTTTTATTATTGTTGTTCAATTACAGTTGTCGCACCTTTTTCACCATTTTCATTTTTTCCCTTAAGTTATCTAGTAATTGTATTTTTATTAAAATTTTTACTAAAACAAATTTTTTATTAATTATATACCAATTGTTTCTTAATCTTTATATTGTTGAATTTTGCTTTTATCTTTATTCTTTCCTTTCTTTTTATTATTGCTCTCATTTGTTTTGCTTTTTTTCTCATGGTTGATTTTTTTTAAGCTGGGAATTTTACTCAATTATATTTTTAGTTAAATTTATTGGGGTGACATTGGTTAATAACATAATATAATTTTAAGTGTATGTTTCTGTGATACATGATCTGTATATTGCCTTGTGTACCCACCACCCAGAGTCAAATCATTTTCATCACTATATGTTTAGTCCCATTTGCTCTTTACTACTTTCCCACCCTCTTCCCTCTGGTAACCACCATAATGTTGTCTGTGTCTGTGAGTTTCAGTTTCATATCCCAAGTATACATAAAATCATAATGGTTCTTAAACTTTTTCTGACTGTGTTATTTTGCTTAGCATGATATTTTTAAGGTCCTTCCATGTTGTTGCAAATGGCAGTATTTCATCTTTTCTTCTTATGGCTGGGTAATATTCCATTGTACATATGTACCACATCTTTTATATCCAATCCTTGATTGCAGGACACTGCTTGCCTCCATGTCTTGGCCACTGTAAATTATGTTGTGATGAACACAGAGGTGCATAGATGTTTGTGAATAAATGTTTTCAAAAATTTTGGGTGGATACCCAGAAGCAGATTTACTGGGTCATATGGTAACTCTTTCCTTAACTTTTCTGAAGCACCTTCATACTGTTTTCCATAGTGACTGTACCAGTTTACATTCCCACCAACTGTGAATGAGGGTTCCTTTTTCTCCACAACCTCTCCAACACTTATTTGTCTAGTTGATAATAACCATTCTGAAAGGTGCGAAGTGGTTTCTCATTGCAGTTTTGATTTGCATTCCCCTAATAACTAAAGTTGAACATCTTTTCATATATTTGTTGTTTATTTGTAAAGTGGTTTTAAGGCTAATCAAATTTCCTATGGCTAGTAGCTTAAGTTTTCCATATATTCTAGAATAGAATATTTCCATTATCACTATATTTTAGAAAAGTCATTAATTTTGAATTTTACTTTACATTTCATCCACGATTTTAATTAAAAATAGAGGTTATAGAAATAATGAAACTATATTTAACATATAGGTATCATATATTATAAATATCAAATAACACACTTGTTTCAAATTTCCAAATTGACCACAAGTAGCTACAGCAGTATAACACGTGTACAGTATAAGAGTAATTCAGGCCCTGGCTGGTGTGGATCAGTGAATTGAGTGCCAGCCTGTGAACCAAACGGTCACTGGTTTGATTCCCATTCAGGGCACATGCCTGGGTAGCAGGCCAGGTGCCCAGTTGAGGGTGTTAGGTCCGGAATTAGATAAAAGTAGCCAAGAGGAACCAGAGGCAGGCTCCAGACTGTCTCAGCAAGGAAGATAGAAAGTACAGAAAGTACAAAGAGTGCTAACAAGATAAACCGCTTTGTGCATGACCTTGTCCTTGCAGAAAAGTGTCCATTGTTGCAAGCAGAGAACATAGCCATGTGTGTCCTCTAGAGATAGCCAATTGCTAACAGCTACATCTCCTTCTGTATTTGCTTGCTTGCTCACCCCAATAAAAACCCCAGGCTGTAAGAGCCAGGCACGACTCTCATTTGCAGCCATTTTGGCACCGTGTCTTCAGACACCCGAGAGTTCGCCCCTGCGCAGGTAAAACTTTGGTCAATAAAGTTCCATCTTAAACTCCTGAAAGCTTCCAACCATTTGTTGCTTGCATTGGTGGATGCTACAAGGGCACAGAGAGGCAACCACACATCGATGTTTCTCTCTCTCTCTCTCTCTCTTTCTCCCTCTCTTCTCCTCTCTCTAGTAGCAAATAAATAAAATCTTAAAAAGAAGACTAATTCAGTATAACAGCTCCATATAGTCTTCACTTTTCACTAGAGAACTTCCTAAAACAGAGTATGAAACAGGTTGAATCTAATGAGAAAATCATATTTTGGAAACAGTTTCTTGACTTCCTATTTCTACCTGATGGAGGCTAAAAAGCTTTAATAGTTCACAGGCTATGCTGATACAGATTTGAAAAGAAACATAAAACATTATATTTGTGTAGAGTACATTGTTCACATATGCAACAAATTGGTCTTTTTAAAAAAGATACAGGTGTAACAGACAGCTAAGAGCTTGTTAGCAATTCCTACAGGTCTCAA
Source organism: Artibeus jamaicensis (assembly GCF_021234435.1). Lineage (NCBI taxonomy): Eukaryota > Metazoa > Chordata > Mammalia > Chiroptera > Phyllostomidae > Artibeus > Artibeus jamaicensis. The sequence goes on from NW_026521853.1 coordinate 164,140, forward strand.
GGGGTTCGAACTGTTCAAAAACAGAACAGAATGTAGTTCAGTATATTTTCACAGAGATTCCAAAGTTTCTGCAAAATTTATTTTTAAAATCTCCGGGGGTGGGGAGGTGGGGAGACTTTGCTACTGTTTTCTGGTAACTTTCTCTATTCTCAAAACCACTTTAGATTGACCCTCATGGTCCATAAATCTGGCAACATTGATGGGAGTCCTGTCATTCTGACAGCTGGGCCTCACTGAAGCCATATTAGTGGGCAAGTGTCCAGTATGTTTAGGTATCATAGGTAGGTTTCCTAAGGTGACATTCACTGTGAGGTTTGTTCTGCATATTGTTAGCTCTCTTTTACAGCACATGTTCTTTTATTAATTTTCCTTTTTGTTTCTTACCTATGTACAACACTTAGTATTTGAATAATTTCTCCTATATTAGTATTTTTCTATTCTCTTCATGTCCCCTACATCATCTCCAATGTCAGGTACTTACTCATACAAACCATTACAAAACTTTTCTCTATTGGTTCCATGTAGTTTCCCCTGAGTAATTCGCTCTCACTTGAACTACTGCGAGAGCTTCCTAGCTCACTTTTTGATTTTACCCTTGTTTTCCTAAAGTACATTCTTAACATGGAAGCTAGTGTAATTTTTTTAGTGGTAAGAAAAGAATATTTCCCCTCTGTTGAACTGTCTCTTATATATATGGCTTCCAGTATCTCTAAAATTACTTAAAATGGCCACCAGTGTCTATGTTCTAAGTCTCTCTTTCTTATATCTTCTTGACTTTATTTCTTCCCACTCCTCTTTTTTTTTAAAGATTTTATTTATTTATCTTTAGAGGGGAAGAGAAGGAGAGAGAAGGAGAGAGGGAGAGAAACATCAATGTATGGTTGCCTTTCATGCATCCCCTGCTGGGAAATGGCCTGCAGGGACCCGGCCTGCAACCCCGGTATGTGTCCTGACTGGGAATCGAACCGTGATTGTCTGGTTTGCAGGCTCGCGTTCAATCCACTGAGCTACACCAGCCAGGGCCCACTCCTCTTTTTTTGAAGCACACCACACTCCATAGATGCAGAGCTAATATTGCTGCCTGTTTCTTCAGTCCAAGTTTTTCCCATGGCAAGGGAATGGAGGAGTTTCTGAGATTCCTATAGAAAGTATTTCTAATTCTACTTAAAACAGTGCAAACATTTAATAAAGTTCAATGGCACTTTAAGAAATAAATGACATAAAAGAAAAAATTAGTTTGAGAAAACAGATACTTTATTGAAATTAGTAATCTGTTTGCTTATGATTGTGAATAGTTATTTAGTGATGATTTCAATTTCAATATTTGAACTTATACTTATACTCTTGCATTTGAGACTGATAAATTATATTAATCTAGAAGGAAAAAGCACAATTAGTTAAATAAATTTTTTCAATATTTTATTTTAACAAACTGTGCTACAAGTTACTTTGTGATATTATGTTAGTCTATATTTCCAGGCCTTTTCTGGAAATATATGAAAGCATCTCCAATAACTTATAATACCTAAAGAATAAGGAAGACATGATATGTAGAGAATATTTGTATTGTGAACCTTGTTAGAATGATCTAATTTAATTATTATAATAAACAAAGCAAGTTAGTAGTTTAAATTCATTTACAAAGAAACTGTATCAGAAAGGCATAGAGGTTCTTTCAATGTCATACAACAAATGTGTTTCAGAACTAAGACTCAAATTCTTTTTTCTCTCTAGCTGTATGTTTTGCTCCTCTTACTATGTCACAACCTGTCCTCATAATCAATAGTAACTACTTTTTCTAGAAGACCACAACTCTTTACTCACTGGTATTAAAATTTGGATGTACCAGGAGAAATGTTTAATATCTTTTAACATATTACACTAAGTTTAAAATAGTAAGGCATTTAAACATATGCATTATTATATAACATGTCAATATTTTAAGTGTAGCATATTTTATCTTTAAAGATAGATTTTAGTAGTTGGAATAGTTCAAGAAAAACACTTTTCTTTTCTAGAAGTATAATGTAAATACAGTAAAATTTATTATTTTTCATGTACAGTTCTCTGAGGTTGGGAAAATGCACTCAAAAGTGTAGCTATCACTGTAGTCAAGGTACAGATCTCTTCAATCACTACAAAATATTGCACTCTGCCTCTTTGTGTCTCAGTTCCACTCTAACTCAATAATCACTGATCTGTGTTTATATGTTTTGTGTTCCCACCACTTTTCTTCTTCAAGAATGTCATATCATTGAAATCATGTTGGGTATAGTCTTTTCAAACCAGATTTTTCACTTTGCAAAATATGTCCTTGCTATTGCATCATATATCAGTATTTTGCTTCTCTTCATTGCTAAATAAATATTTCATTGCATACATGTATCACTGCTTATTTCTTCAATTGCCTCTTGAACATTCTTTCTGGGTTTTGATAAAAGTGAATCAAACTACTGTACATAAACTCTGTGGGAAGATTTTCGTTTGAATATAAGTTTTATTTTTCTTGAGAAAAAGCTAAAAATGAGATTGCTGGGTTTCATAGTAGTATCTGTTTAACTTTATAAGTAGAGGGACTAAGCAGAAAGAAAAAAGAACTCACAGACAAAGACAACAGTGTCATGTTTGCTGGGGGCAGGGGCGTATGAAGGGACTAATGATAATGCAAAAAATACAATGAAGATAAAAAGAAGAATCAGTCAAACTATTTTCAGAGCAGTTACACTCTATACGTCCACTTAATATTTTATTGTGACTGTGTGTGTTAAATAACAGAGTTTCCTAATATTAATACTGTTCTTTAATCTTCTGTGATAAGGTCTGATCATCCATTTATCTTAAATATCTTCCATGTTAGTCAAGTTGATTTCACAGCATTCTGGCTCATATCTTAATAGTGGAGATTTAAAGTTGATTATGAATAACACTAATTATGTGGATTTGAAAATACTCCAACATGTTCATTTGGAATAACCACTCCCCACAGGGATCTAAGTTTGATATAAGCTGGTATCACTGAAGAACAATCTCATGATGGTCCCCAATCAGCCTTTGACTGTCATCTCCAAGTGACTTAAGCAAGACAGTTTTATTATTAAATGTATTAAAATAATATGTTCAAATAATGACTTCAGTGTCTTAAACAGGCATTCACATGAATCACAGGTTACCTTTAGGGCATACAATTACTTTTTTCTGTGTTTTTTTTCCCATATTTTGCAGGGCTTTATACAATGGATACCTTTTGTCACTAGAAATAATACATGATTCAGACTTCCTTTACCCACATACTCTCCCACAGAAAGGCAAGACCTTCAAAGTAGAACAAAGGTGAATTCTGGACAAGAAAGCCTAAAAAGTAGCCTCCTTTGGTTGTCAGTCACAATGCAGATTTAAAAAATAACAACAGATCCCTTTGCTCTGGGAAATAGTAACCCAACAAATACACTTGCTTGCAGGGACAGAGGAACTGTCAAGTTCTGGCTAAGATGAAGGTGTAGGTAGAAACACTTTGCTTCCTCAAAAGAAGGATAACAACAAGTTTAAAAACAAAAAACAATAAAAACTGCCAGAAAATCAAACTGCATGGATGTACAACAACCAAGGAGTTAAAGAAAACATGTTCCTCCAGACTAGTGTGCCAAGAAAAAGAGATATGGTCCAAATGAAAGAACAGATCAAAACTCCGGAAAAAGAACTAGCCAATGAGGAGATGGACAACCTATCAGATGCAGAGTTCAAAACACTGATAAACAGGAATGATCGAGTTATGTCACAAAATGAGAATGAGATGAAGGCTATACAAAATGAAATAAAGGAAAATATACTGAGAACTAACAGTGACAGGAAGGAAAACGGGACTCAAGTCAATGATTTGGAACAGAAAGAAGAAATAAACATCCAGCTAGAACAGAAAGAAGAAACAAGAATTTTAAAAAATGAGGAGAGGCTGAGGAACCTCTGAAGCAACTTTAAATGTTCCAACATCCAAGTCATAGGGGTGCCAGAAGGAGAAGGAGGGAAAGCAAGAAATTTACAACTTAGTTGAACAAATAATGAAGGAAAACTTCCCCAGTCTTGTGAAGGAACTAGATATGCAAGTCAGGGATGCTCAGACAGTCCAAAAGAAGTTGGATCCAAGAACAAACACACCAAGATACATCATAATTAAGTTACTCAAGATTAAAGATAAAGAGAGAATCTTAAAAGCACCAAAAGTAAATAAGAGAGTTACCTATAGAGGAGTTCCCATGACTATCAGCTGATTTCTCAAAAGAAGCCTTACAGGCAACAAGGGGCTGGAAAGAGTGTTCAAAATAATGAAAGGAAAGTGAAGAGTGGTGGTGCAGGGGAAATGGAGACAATTGTACTTGAACAACTAAAAAAAAAAGGACAAAATCATGAAAGGCAAGGACCTACATCCAAGGTTACTCTATCCAGCAAAACTATCATTTGGAATGAAAGGGCAGATAAAGTGTTTCCCAGACAAGGTAAAGTTAAAGGAGTCCATTACCAAAAAACAGTATTATATAAAATGTTAAACAGAGTTTTCTACAAAAAAGAAGAGCAAAAGCTATAAACAGTAAAGTGACAACAAACTTACAACTATCAACAACTGAACCTAAAAAACAAGAACAAAAACTAAAACAACTAGAACAGGAACAGAATCACAAAAATGGAGGTTGCATGGGAGGTTACCAATGTGGAGGCAGAGGGAGAAGAATGGGGGGAAAGGTAAAGGGAATAAGAAGCATAATTGATAGGCACAAAATAGACAGAGAGAGGTTAAGAATAGTATAGGAAGTGGAAAAGCCAAACAGCTTATATGTATAACCCATGTACATAGTTGGTACAACACCAACTAAGAGAGGGAATGCTTGTGAGTGGGGTGGTGTAGGGCAGAGGGGGAGAAAGGGGAATATAAAACAGGGCAATGGAAATAGCATAATAAATAAAATATACTTAAAAAAGGAAAAAAAAGGGAATCATCTCAGGAATTAACCAGAACTGTAGACCAAGACTTTTCTACATGATATACATTTGAGTATACAATACAAAGAAAGAAAAAATGAAAGAGAGCAAGAAAGAGAGGAAGAGAAAGGAAAAAATATTTGTAAGGTACACTAGCATGTTTTAGAAGGGTATATAGTAATAGAAGAAATGCATATGATAAAATAACTGAAAAAAGTGGACACAAGATTGTGTACTGCTATAAGTTTTGTTAAAATATGTGTGCATATTTTGGAAGAACTATGACAAAATAATATTGAAAGAAATATATCAAAACAATAATATTGGTTATTCCTTTAAAAATATGGGGGGGCTGGGGTAGGAGAAGTAGACAAATAACTGTACTTGAAAAATAACTAAATAAAATTTTTAAAATGCAAAAAAAAATAAATAATATATGATTCCTGTTGATAAAGAAATGGGATCAACACTATTCTTAAATAAAAATATATTCTTAACCATCATAAAAGTCAATTATATTGCAATAAATTTTCCCCCAACCCTTTTAATTGATATTATATCTTTCTTTTTGGAAATACTACAATTCATCATTGCAGAATTAACTCAGACTCTCAGATACATACTTTCATAAGATTAAAAGTCATGAATGACTCCTTCCTATGTTCTTACCATAAACAACTAGTCACCTGTTAATTTTTATTCATAAATATTTCAAATATTCAGTTTCAAATTCCATTGTCCATATGTACATGTCTATCATTCTTTGTCTGAGCAAAATAGCCTTCTAACTAATTCTGCTTTCTCTGGTTACTTTTCAGTGTAAAAATACCTCTATCTAAAATATAATTTTGCAAGATTTGGTGGGGTAGTTCAATTGGTTAGAGCATCCTCCTGAAATTCTAGCACTGCAGGCTCTCTTCCTGGTCAGGCACATAAAAAAAAGCAGCCAATGAGTGCATAAATAAATGGAACAACAAATTCTCTCTCTCTTTCCTCTACTATTTCTCTCTAAAGTCAATAAAAATAAAATAAAATATGATTTTGAATACATTACTTACCAATTTAAAAAAACCTATGCACCCCAATGTTCATAGCAGCACCATTTACAATAGCCAAGTGCTGGAAGCAACCTAAGTGCCCATCAGTAGGTGAATGAATTAAAAAATTATGGTACATTTGCACGATGGAATACTATGCAGCAGAAAAAAAGAAGGAGCCCCTACCCTTTGCAATAGCTTTGGAAGATCTGGAGGGAATTATGCTAAGTGAAATAAGCCAGGTGGTGGAAGAGAAATACAATATGATCTCACCTATAAGTGGAACCTAATCAAAAAAACAAACAAGCAAGCAAAATATAACTAGAGATATGGAAATTAAGAACAAACTGACAGTAACCATAGGGCAGGTGGAATGGGATAATGGGGGGGATGGGGGTAGGGTTGTCAAGGAACATGTATAAAAGACACATGGACAAAGCCAAAAGGGGGGTAGAATTGAGGGTGGAAGGTGGAGATGGCTGGTGTTGGGGGGAGTGGTGGGATGAAAATGGAGATAAATGTACTTGAACAAAAATAAAATAAATAAATTAATTAGTAAAAAGAAACACACATACAAAAAGACAAAACAAATGAAAGAAACAATTCAAAAACTACAATTTTAAAAAAATTTTATTTAGTTATTTTTCAAGTACACTTTTTTGTCTACTTCTCCCATCCCAGCCTCCCCCGCCCCTTGCTCCCCACCTCCCTCCCATTTCCAATCCCCTTAGTTCTCATCCCTGTGTCCTTCCTATTTGTTCCTCTAAATCCCTCCCCCCTTTCCCCCTTAAATTCCCTTCCCTCTCCCCTCTGGTCACTGTCCCCTTGTTCTCTATTTCAGTGTCTCTATTTTTCTTCTGCTTGCTAGCTTGTTTTGTTGTTTAGCTTCCTGTTAAAGGTGAGATCATAAGGTGTCTTTCAACACCTGGACTATTTCACTCAGCATAATGCTTTCCATTTCCATCCATGTTGTTGCAAAGGGTAGTAGCTCCTTCTTTCTCTCTGCTGCATAGAATTCCATTTGTATGTGTACCACAATTTTTGGATCCATTCAATTACTGATGGGCACCTAGGTTGCTTCCAACTCTTGGCTATTGTAAATTGTGCTGCTATGAACATTGTGGTGCATAGGTTCTTTGAAATTGATGTTTTAGGATTCTTAGGATATAATCCTGGCAGTGGAATTGCTGGGTCAAAAGGCAGGTCGATTTTTATTTTTCTGAGAAAATTCCATACTGTTTTCTATAATGGCTGTACCAGTCCGCAATCCCACCAACAATGAACTAAGGACCCCTTTTCCCCACAACCTCTCCAACATTTGTTGTTTGTTGCTTTGTTTATGATAGCCATCCTCACCGGTGTAAAGTGGAATCTCATTGTGGTTTTAATTTTCATCTCTCTGATAGCTGACGATATTGAGCATCTCTTCATGTGTCTCTGGATGTTCTGTATGTTCTCCTTGGAGAAGTGTCTGTTCAAGTCCTTTTCCCATTTTTCAATTGGGTTGGGTATCTTCTTAGAGTGGAGTCATGTAAGTTCTTTGTAAATTTTGGAGATTAAACCTTTGTCTGAGGTATCATTGGCAAGTATGTTTTCCCATACAGTTGGTTGTCTTGCTAATTTTATACTCTTTTCTTTAGCCATGCAGAAGTTTTTTATTTTGATGAGATCCCATTTGTTTATTTTTTCCTTTATATTCCTTGCTCTAGGGGACATATTAGTAAAAATGTTGCTGCGTGAAATATCTGAGATTTTCTTGCCAATGTTCTCCTCTAGGACTTTAATGGTGTCACGGCTGATATTTAAGTCTTTTATCCACCTTGAATTTATTTTGGTGTATGGTGTAAGTTGGTGCTCAAGTTTCATTTTTTTGCACATAGCTGTCCATTTCTCCCAACACCATTTGTTGAAGAGGCTATCTTTACTCCATTTAATGTTACTGCCCCCTTTGTCGAATACTAATTGATTGTAGAGAGTTGGGTTGATTTCTGGGCTCTTTGTTCTTTTCCATTTGTCTATGTGCCTGTTTTTATGCCATTACCAGGCTGTTTTGATTACAGTGGCCTTGTAATACAGTTTGATATCAGGTATTGTGATCCCTCCTACTTTATTTTTCTTTCTCAAAAGTGCAGCTGCTATATGGGGTCATTTATGGTTCCATATAAATTTTTGAAGTATTTGTTCTATGTCTGTGAAATATGCCACTGGTACTTTAATAGGTATTGCATTGAATCTGTAAATTGCGTTGGGTAGTATGGACATTGTGATGATGTTAATTCTTCCAATCCATGAAGACAGTATATGTTTGCATTTGTTTGTGTCTTCCTTCATTTCTTTCTTCAGTGTTGTACGGTTTCTGCGTACATGTCTTTTACCTCCTTGGTTAGGTTTATTCCCAGATATTTTATTTTTCTTTTTGCTATATCAAATGGGATTTTCCCTTGATTTCTGCTTCTGCTGATTCATTGCTGGTATACAAAAATGCCTTTGATTTCTGGATATTGACTGTGTAACCCGCTGTTTTGCCAAATTTATTTATTAGTTTTTTAAGCAGTTTTTGAGTAGAGTCTATAGGATTTTCCATGTACACTATCATGTCATCTGCAAACAGTGACACTTTTGTTTCCTCCTTTCCTACTTGGATGCCTTTTATTTTCTTTTCTTGCCTGATTGCTGTGGCTAAAACTTCCAATACTATATTGAATAGAAGTGGTGAAAGTGGACATCCTTGTCTTGTTCCTGATCTTAGTGGAAAAGCTTTTAGTTTTTGCCCATTGAGTATGATGTGGGCTGTAGGTCTCTGATAAATGGCCTTTATTATATTGAGGAATGCTCCCTGTATTTCCACTCTGCTGAGTGTTTTTATCATAAATGGATATTGCACCTTATCAAAAGGTTTTTAATGTCTATTGTTATGATCATGTGGTTTTTGTTTTTGCTTTTGTTTACGTGATGTATTACATTTACTGATTTCCGAATAATGAACCATTCTTGCATCCTTGGGATGAATCCCAGTTGTTCATGGTGTATGATCTTTTGGATATATTGTTGGATACAATTTGCCAATATTTTGTTGAGGATTTTAGCGTCTATGTTCATCAGCGATATTGGCCTGAAGTTTTCTTTCTTTGTTGTGTCTCTCTCTGGTTTTGGAATTACAATGATGCTGGCTTCATTAAAAGAATTTGGGAGTTTTCCATCCTTCTGTTTTTTTTGGAATAGTCTGTGGAGAATAGGGGTTAGCTCTTCCTTAAATGCTTTGTAGAATTCTCCTGTGAAACCATCTGTTTCACCAGGGCTTTTGTGTGATGGGAATTTTTTTTATTAGTGCTTCAATTTCCTCTGCTGTGATTGGTTTGTTTAGATTTTGTGCTTCTTTTTCATTGAGTTTTGGAAGATTGTATTTTTCTAGAAATGTGTCCATTTCCCCTTGGTTTTCAAATTTCTTAGCATACAGTTCTTCATAGTAATTTCTTACAATCCCTTCTATTTCTGTGGTATCAGTTGTAATCTCTCCTCTTTCAGTCCTGATTGTGTTTATTTGTGTCTTCTCTCTTTTTTTCTTGATGAGCCTACTTAAAGGCTTATCTATTTTGTTTATCTTTTCAAAGAACCAACTCCTGAATTCATTGATCCTTAAAATTGTGCTTTTAGACTTCCGCCAAGATGGAGGTATAGGTGGATGTGCCGTGCCTTCTCACAAAACCAAGTTTAAGGACAACTAAATATTAGCAACAGAAAACACAGCCAGAAGACGAAAAATTGAACTTTTCGGAAGTCCATTAACAACAAATTGTTCAGCCTGACTGGTAAGGGGCGAAACCAGCGGCTTGTGAGGGGTTGCACAGGAGGACTCGTTCAGAGGGACTCAGGCACAGAATCCAGATGCACGAATCCAGAAGCGCAGAATCCAGGGGCAGGGTTAGACCTAGTGAGCGACCCAGCAAGCCACCAGGTGAGCGACTGCGGAGGAGACAGCGGGGAAGCGGTGCTGGGTGTTGATTGTGGTCGCCTATTTGTTCGCGAGCGGACAGGCGAGGGAGTGGGCGGTTGGACGGGGCCCAGCGTCCCCACAAGCAGCAGTAGAGGGCGCCGCCAGTTCCCAGCTCTGACCACGCCCCCACATACAGCGTCACAACCCAGCGACCAGGGAGTCCAAGGCACCGCTTCTCACACTTAAAGGGCCAGAACAGACCAAAAATGTCACAAGTTCTCAAAGTCCCAGAGCCCATAGATCTAAATGATGAAGAAATAGCAAAACTCTCAGACGCACAGTTTAAAACACTGGTCATCAGGATCCTCACAGAACTGGTTGATTATAGATGAAACTAATTGAAATGAATGGAATTGCACAGGAAACCAATAGCGATGAAAAGGAAACTGGGACTCAAATCAATGGAGTGGACCAGAAGAAAGCAAATAATGGCCAAACAGAAAAGAGTCAAAAAGCAAGAATTCAAAGAAATGAGGAGAGTCTTAGGAACCTCCAGGATATCTTTAAAGGCTCCAACATCAGAATTATAGGGGTACCAGAAGGGGGAAAGGCACAGCCACCAGTGGAAAACTTATTTGCACAAATAATAAAGGAAAATTTCCCCAATCTGGCAAAGGAAATGGACTTCCAGGAAATCCAGGAAGCTCAGAGAATCCCAAAGAAGTTGGACCCAAGAAGGAACACACCAAGGCACATCATAATTACATTAGCCAAAGTTAAAATGAAGGAGAGAATCCTAGAAGCAGCAAGAGATAAGGGGACAATCACCTACAAAGGAGTCCCCATCAGACTGTCAGCAGATTTCTCAAAAGAGACCTTACAGGCAAGAAGGGACTGGAAAGAGGTATTCCAAGTCATGAAATCCAAAGACCTACAACCAAGATTGCTCTATCCAGCAAAACTTTCATTTAGAATGGAAGGACAGATAAGGTGCTTCTCAGATAAGATCAAATTCAAGGAGTTCATCATCACCAAGCCCTTATTATATGAAATGTTAAAGGGACTTATCTAAGAAAAAGAAGTTAAAGAAACATGAACAGTGAAAGGACAACAAACTCACAGTTATCAACAACCACACCTAAAACAAAAGCAAACTAAAAGGACAGCTAGATCAGGAGTGGAAACATAGAAATGAAGATCTCAAGGAGGGTTAGCAACAGGGGAGTGGGAGGAGGAGATGGGAGGAGAAGGTACAGAAAATAAGTAGCATAGACAGTAGATAGAAAATAGATGGGGGGGCAAGAATAGCATGGGAAATATAGAATCTAAAGGACTTGAGACACATGGTCATAAACTAAAGGGGGGCAATGGTGGGGATGGGGGGGTAGGGTGGAGGGGGGAATAGAACAACTGTAACAGCATAATCAATTAAAGAATAAAAAAATTGCTCTATAAAAAATTGTGCTTTTAGTTTCTATGTCATTTAATTCTGCTCTAATCTTGGTTATTTCCTTCCCTCTGCTTACTCTGGGCTGTCTTTGTTGTTGTTCCTCGAGTTCTTGCAGGCGTAGGGTTAGGTTGTTTGTTTGAAATGTTTCTATCTTCTTTAGGTAGGCCTGTATTGCTATAAACTTCCCTCTCAGGACTGCCTCCTCTGTGTCCCATAAGCTTTGGGTTGTTGTAAGTTCATTTTCATTTGTTTCCAGAAACTTTTTGATTTCTTCCCTAATTTCATTCTTGACCCATTTGTTGTGTAATAGCATACCATTCAGTCTCCATGATTTTGGGTGCTTTGGGTTTTTTCCTTTGGGGTTGGTTTCTAATTTCAGTCCCTTGTGGTCAGAGAAGATGCTTGGTATGATTTCCATATTCTTGAATTTGTTGAGGCTTGTTTTGTGTCCTATCATGTGGTCTATCTTTGAGAATGTTCCATGTGCATTTGAAAAGAATGTGTATTTAGCTTCTTTGGGATGAAGGGCTTTGTATATATCAGTTAAGTCCCTTTCATCTAGGGTGTTGTTTAATGCCACAATATCTTTGTTGATATTTTGTTTGGAAGATCTGTCCATTTTTGATAGTGGGGTGTTCAAATCCCCTACTATAATTGTATTGCTGTCAATATCTTTCTTGAAGTCCTCTAAGATTTTCTTGATATATTTTGGTGCCTCTATGTTTGGTGCATATATGTTTACAATGTTAAAGTGTTCTTGGTGTATTCTTTCCTTGAGTATAATGAAGTGACCTTCTGGGTCTTTCCTTATGGCCCTTTTTTTGAAGTCTATTTTGTCTAATATGAGAATTGCTACCCCAGCTTCTTTTTCTTGTCCATTTGTTTGGAAAACTTGTTTCCAGCCTTTCACTTTTAGTCTGTGATGGTCTTTTGTCCTGAGATGGGTCTCTTGTAGACAGCACATGTGTGGGTCATGCTTTCTTATCCATTGAGCTATTCTGTGTCTTTCAATTGGAGCATTTAATCCATTTACATTTAAGGTTATTATTGATAGGTACTTACTTATTGCCATTTTTGTACCTGTGTTCCTCTCTGTCTCCCTCTTATCCTTCCTTCCCTTAAAGCAGTCCTTTTAATATTTCTTGTAGAGCTGGTTTGTTGGAGGCATATTCTTTTAGACTTATTTTGTCTTGGAAGTTCTTTATTTGGCCTTCTATCTTGATTGAGAGCCTTGCTGGGTAAAGTAGCCTTGGTTGTAGGCCTCTGGTTCTCATTACTTGAAATATTTCTTGCCATTCTCTTCTTGCTTGAAGTGTTTCCATTGAGAAGTCCGTAGGTAACCTTATTGGGGCTCCCTTGTATGTTATTTCTTTTTTCTCCCTTGCTGCCTTTAAGATTCTCTCTTTGTCTTGGAATTTTGCCATTTTGATGATGATGTTTCTTGAAGTGGGCCTCCTTGGGTTCCTCTTGGTTGGGACTCTCTGTGATTTCTGGATTTGTTTGACTTTTTCTCTCATCAAATTAGGGAAATTTTCTCTCATTACTCTTTCAAATATGTTTTATATCTCTTGTTCTTCTTCTCTTTCTGGTATTCCTAGTATTCGGATATTATTACATTTCATATTGTCTTGCATTTCTCTTAATCCCCCTTCATTCTTTCTGAGCCTCTTTTCATTTTCTTGCTCTTTCTGTGAGATGCTTTCTACTTTGTCCTCCAACTCGCTAATCAGATCCTCCGCCCCATCGATCCTACTTTTGAAACTTTCTACTGTGTTCTTCAATTCGGAAATTGTATTCTTCATTTCCTCTTGTCCCTTGCTGATATTTTCTATTTCCTTTTGCATGTTGATGTAGTTTGTAGAGAAATCATTGTAGCCCCCCTCTAGTTTCTGATAGCTCATTGTGAGCCCTTTGAACTTTGTAATAACCAGTGCTTTGAATTCACTATCTGATAGTTGCTTAGCCTCTATTTTATCTAACTTTCTTCCTGAAGTTCTGCTTTTTCTTTCATTTGGGGATTGTTTCTTTGTCTTCCCATTGTTTGAGACTCTTCTTGTTAGTCTCTGCTTCTAAAATTTATCTGTTCTGAAACCCTGGTTTTATGGTGTGAACTTCTGTGGTATGGTCCTTGTGAAGTTCAGTGGTGCAGACTCCTTCAAGTATCTTGATGTTCTTCGTTTCCACCTACTCTCACTCTGGTCCTTGCGCTGGTCCCTGCTCTGGTCCCTGCGCTGGTTGCCTACCACTGCTGAGTGTCCCGGCTTCAGTAGCTGACTCCTCTAGTGCCCAGGCCCATCTCTATAGCTGGGGCACAGGGGCCTCCAGTGTCCCAGCTACCGTACCTGACTCCCTGGCATCCAGGCCCATAGTTATGGCAGCCGCACAGGGGCCGAGAATGTCCCAGCTCCCGTAGCTGGCTCCCTGGCTCCCAGGCCTTTCTCTATGGCAGTGGCACAGGGGCCTCTAGTGTCCCATCCCCCATACCTGACTCCCTCGCATCCAGTCCTGTCGCTATGGCAGCGGCAGAGGCACCAAGAATGTCTCAGCTCCTGTAGTTGACTCCTCTGGCTCCTAGGACCATCACAGGGGCTTGGAGTGTCCGGCTCCCATGACCGACTCCCAGGCTCCCAGGCCTGTTGTTATGGCAGCGGCACAGGGGCCACATGTGTCCCAGCTTCCGTAGGTGACTCTGTCGTTGTCTGTTGTTTCAGCGTCGGTCACAATCTCTGGTCTTTCAATTTCATAAATGCTGGGTAACTGATGGTTTATTGTGCTGTTTCTCTATAGATCTGCCAGGATTTTCACCCACGAGTACAGGAGCTAGAATCCGCTTCGTTCTACTCCGTCATCATCTTCTCAAAAACTACAAATTGAATTTCGCTTACTCCTTGGGCAGATAACCCAGTAAATGCAAATTAACTAGTACTACATTCAAGGTTCTTCATAATAAGCCATTATTATACATACATTTAAATACCTGGTTAACACTTTATAACTAGATTTTTTGCATCAAGCTCACTCATCCATATTGAATCTTATTGATTATATGTAATGGTGCTCTACAAAATGTGATTCATGTACTTGAGAATATTCACTTTCCAGGAGGTATGTAAACAGACAAAATCAGTTTTAATGGAACAATGTCCAGATACTCAATTTTATGTGTGGTCTTTTCTTATTGTTCTGCCTGTGAATAAATCTGACATCTTAGAGTCTTTGTCCCTAATTCTTTTCATACTTGCCTTTCACTTACCCAAATAGTTATGTGGGGCATTATTCCAAGGTGTACAAATTTCATACAACACTCACAGATACTAATGTTCACTATAAGAAATAGATAAAATTGAACCATTTATATGAATATGGATAACTCTCAAAGTTTTAATGTTAAGTGAAAAGCAGGCTGGTAAGAATGCTTGCAGAATATTACCATTTATACAAACATTAAAAATATAAATGTTTACAGGTACATACATATGTCCTGTGTCTACTGATTATCTAAGATTATTTAAATATATGATCTCTGTAGACAAAACATTTCAGTCTAGCTCTTACTGCCTATGGAATTCATAGGGCCGCTCACTCTCTTATGAATGTTGTTTCCTCATATGTAAGATAAGAGTAGTACAGTTGCCAGTTTACTTCATTAACATAATATAAAACGCTTGTAATAATTAATGGTACATGATAAAACAATAAATATTGAGTTGATGGTTGCTGTATCAATTAACATAAACATAATGATCTGTACAAACTTTACAGTTGTGGTTACTCCCTGGCACAGCTGGTTGGAGCACCCTCCCGTACACCAAAAGACTGTGGATTTGATCCCTAGTCAGGGTACATACCTAGATTGGGGGTTCAATCCCCAGTTAGAACACGTATAGGAGGCAACCAATAAATATTTCTATTTTGTATCAATCTCTCTCTCTCTCACCTTTCTTCTCTCTTTAAAATCAATAGCAAAAAAAAAATACATACCCTTGGATATGAATTGAGAAAAAGTATGGTATCTTTTCAAGAAGAAATAACGTGGCGGTAAGGTGTTATTTGTATCTGTAACATTTAATTTCTTAAATAATAACATATAAAATAAATATCCTAATCTTTGGTATGACCTAATCTTAACTTAGCTAAATATACCCTCAACTACTCTATTTCTAAATAAGGTCACCTCGTGTCATATTGGGGGCTGTCAGGACTTCAGACACAATTCAAACTGTAACAGAACCACACCTTTAAAGAAATGCAATGGCTTTCTAAACATCCAGGTACTTCTTTTCAAAGAGAGTATATGCCCTTTTTAAAATTTATTAGGGAGTTTGCAAGTTTTTCTAATCAACTTTGGCTTTGGGTACAGCAGCCATTTTTATAAACAAAGATGAGTGAATTCCTACAAGTTTTGCCCCATTACCACTAGCTTGGGACCATAAGTGCAAGATGAGACAAAAATATAAGATCCCCACTGCATGTTTCTTATGAGAAAAACATGGAAAAAAGAAAGTTTACATTGCGTTTGCCAGAAGGCTTTTCAGGAATAAGAGTATGTTGTGCTTGAGGCATACCATTGAAAATAGAAAACATTCATGTAAAGAATAGCATAAAGAATGATCTTTGAATGAATTTTTTCTTTTTTCATAAATGGTTTTAATACTTTTCTTGCCTTAAAATAAAAAGGAGAATCATGTAACCAATTTATAAGCATACCAGTAGCACAGTGATAAAAGCTGTCTGCCTATGTATTTTTATCAATGTTAGAGAGATGAAGAGAAAGAGAGAGAATGAGAGAAAGAACATTGATTTGCTGTTACACTTATTTACTAATTCATTTGTTGCTTCTTGTATGTGCCCTGACTGGGGATCAAACTCTGCAACCTTGGGTATCAAGAAGACACTCTAACCAACTGAATGACCCAGCCATGGTCTGCCTGTGTATTTTTATTTAATTGCAAATATTTTTATTGTTGTTCAATTACAGTTGTCCTCATTACCCCCCATTACTCTCCCCTGTCCTACACATCCCCACCTCCCAGCCCATTGTGTTTGTCCATGGGTCCTTTATACATGTTTCTTGACTGTGTACTTTTATTAAATAATGTTTTGCAGGGCTGTAGGACACAGTTGAGAGACCAGGAACTACATCAGCTGAGTTTGAATAGAGTTAATGTAAATTAATGAATGAGCAATTCTTGCTGTCGCTGGATGATTTGAGCTAAAGAAAAAAGCCTAGCTGACCATCAGGAACCAAAATGGTTAGTAGCTTACCAATCTGTGACATCCAAACGATCTGATGAGAGTGCTACTATGATGGCTCCTTCCCTTGATTCAGCTCTGCAGTTAAAAAGGTCAAGCATGTGTTGCAAAGATCCATGAATTTAGTAAGAAGAGACAAGAGCCTTAACATGCCTCCAGTGTTACATGTGGACTACAAGGAAAATGTTTTGGTCATTAAGACATTATTCTATTAGCCCTGTCAGGTGTGGTGCAGTTGGCTGGGCATCATCCCACAAAGTGAAAGGTTCCTGGTTTTATTCTGGTAAGGGCACATGCCTTGGTTGCCATTCTGTCCCTAGTCTGGGCATGGGCAAGAGGCAACCAATTGATGTTTCTCTCTCACATCAATGTTTCTCTTCCTTTCTTTCTCCCCTCTTCCACTCTAAAAATACATAAAGAAAATATTTATAAAAAAGATATTATTCTTTAAAGTGTTCCATAGACTGTAGGGGGGTGGTAATGGCTCCATGTATAGTTGGGGGACATGATTAAACACAACTGCCCTTTCATCCAGAAATTGTCCATTTTCTAGACACAAGATTTGCAGAAAGATCTCCTCCACCTAGGAAATGCCTCCAGGAAGAAGTAAATTTCTCATATTTTCAGTGAAAGAAGAGAGGGGAAGCTGAGAGCTGAATGTGAAATTGAAAACATGAGAGTGTCAGTATATTGGTCACCTCTTGCCCAGGATCTACGGAGATTGACAAGAAGAATGTATAACAAAAAGGGGGTAAAAAGAAAAAGAAATAAAATAAATCATGGTTTTGTGAACTCCCATGTAAGTCCACTCCTGGTGTTTCCAGGTTTGGGTAGTGAGACACTCTGGGGGAAGAGAGAGTTTGGGTTTACTAGATAGTTAAGGAAAAGCAAAATAAGTGTTCATAACATTTTCTCCATACTATGTATTGCCATCCTCATTAAGAAATATAAATAAAATGTCTGATTTATGTCTAAATTCCTTTTTTCTTACCATGTTTTCTTAATGATATTACTCCCAAATGAAATCCCATTGGTTTCTTGGTTCACATATTTCACATAATTTTAGTTCGGTTTTTCCTTTCAGATTATTTAGTCTCAGTAATTTTGTACAATTGCCTAAAGCACATTGTGTCCTTTCATTAACAAATTTAACTTTGCATACTAGCAATTTTCGAAAAAAATAGAAGTTATAGTAGGGGAAAATTTAATGATGCCTATTGCTAAGCAATTTCTGTCCCTCAGTGGTTCTTCCACCAAATTTTAGGAGTGTGTGGTACCATGTCTTCTAAAATCCTAACGTGGTTCTGATCAATTTTGTTAGGAGCACAATCTACTTGCTTCCACTTCCAGGGCAATTTTCCCTAAGTTTGAAATTACTATGGAAAGTTGTTACATTATTAGAAAACAATAATTAATACAAAGCAAAATCATTTATTTTTAAATGCATTCTAATCCTCCACTGTTCATTAGATTCCAAAGAATTAACATAAAATTTATTTAATAAAAAATTTTTTATAAGAATTACATATTAAATCATACTGTTTTGTACATATTTGTTTGAACTTTTTATAATCATTTTCTTGTTACTTTTAAAAATGTGACTTCTAGAATTTTTTCTTTTTCTCTCTTTATTGTTTATGCTGTTAAAGTTGTTTCTACTTTTTCTCCCTTTCCTCACTTCCACCCAAACCCACACTTTCCCCACCCCAAGTCAATTCCCACATTGTTGTCTGTGTCCATGGGTTGTGGATGATGAACCATGATGAAGGGCTTCTAGAAAATTTGAAATTATGTATATAGTTCACATTATATTCCTTGTTCTGTTGGTGTAACTAATAAGAGTCTTAGTTGAAATATCATTTTGTCTCTGGTCTATTAGTGATATTGTAATTAAAGCTGCATGAATAGAATCTAAGAAAAACTTTTCCACTTTACTTAATTTTGTCAATGATATTGCTAAAAAGAGTTTTCCAGTTCCACAATGCCTTGAATGTAAAAACATAAGTTTCTTTTTTGTGTGTGGTTGGCTTTATCTTTGTCTCTATGTTTAAAATATCTACTACTTCCCCCATAAAGTATTGCAAAGTAAGGAAAACTATAAAAAAGTGAGTACCCAAATATTATAGTGAATAAAATCATTTAATGAGGGCAAAACAAATAATGCATAATGCATTTATTTCAGGAATTATCGTTTAATGGTTTTTGTGCCACTTAAAAACTCCTGAGTAAGCTAAATTCAAATCATGCTAAAAATTGACTAGTTGAAATTTTCTACTTTGAGATGTGCATTCCAGTCTTTCATGAAAACCATATTTAAGCTTTAAAGCTGCAGGAGCACTTTCAGAGATTTACTTGTGAGGAGAAAAAATACTAATATCTTGTAAAATACTAAGTAAAAAATATATAAAATACTAACATAAAAAGCAATACAAAAAGGAAGAGCATAAAACAACAAACATTTAAAAATGTTATTATTATTTTTCCAAGGTAGACATATTTAAGACACATATAGTATTCTCAAAATTATATTTAAGTAATTATATATATACATATATATATGAAAGATTTTCCAATATGTATAAATCACGTGTTACTTATAATAATGTATACAAACACATGTCACTGATAAATATTTGAAATACAAATTCAAAACAAATATTTTAAAGAAAAAAATTGGCATAAAAGAAAATGTTTAGTCTACATATTCATCCCTCTGCATATCTTAAATATCTCAATTGATAACTAAGGTTCTGTTAATGTTTATATCATATAGATCTGAGAATATACTTGAGAGACCACTGTATAAAGAAAATAAAAAAGTTATTGTCATGCAATGCATGCTATTGAATCACCTGCTAAAATTAGATTGACCCCCAAAGTGCAGTGTACTTATTGGTGTTTTGTCAATCAGATTTAATTGCCTCTGGAATGGCAGTGGTACCATTAATTTTATTTTTTATTGTGTATTCTATTACAGTTGTCTCAACTTTTTTCTTCCCCTTTTGCTCCCCTCTACAAGCCCAGCCCTCTTGCCCACAGTCAATCCCCTTTCCATTGTCCATGTCCATGATTCATTCATACATATTCTTTGACTAGTCCCTTCCCCTTCCTTCCACCATTTTCCCTTTCCCTCCACCATTCCCCCTCTTCTTCCTCCCTTCTTACAGTTAGCATTCTATTCCATGTTTCCATGTTTATGATTCTATTCTCCTTAGTTTATTTTGTTCATTAGGTTCCAGTCATAACTGGCTTATTTTACTTGGCATAATAGCCTCTAGTTTCATTCATGCTGTCTCAAATGTTAAGATTCCATTTTGTCAATTTCATTAGTTTTATCAGTTTGTTCAGGCTTTCTGTTTCTTCTTTATTCAGTTTTGGGAGTTGGTGTGTTTCTAAAAATTTGTCCATTTTTCCTAGGTTGTCCAGTTTCTTGGCACACAGTTATTCACAGTAATTTTTTACAGTCTTTTATATTTCTTCGGTATTGACTGTGACTTCTACTTCATTTCTGAATTTATTTATTTGGGTCCTCTCTCTTTTTCTCTTGATTAGTATGGTCAAAGGCTTGTCAATTTTGTTTACCTTTTCAAAGAACCAGCTCCTGGATTTATTGGTCCTTTGAATTGTTCTTTTAGTTTCTATGTTATTGAATTCTGCTTTAATCTTGATTATTTCCTTCCTCCTAATTCCTCTAGGCTTTGATTGTTGTTGTTCCCCTAGTTCTTATAGATATAGGATTAGGTTGTTTGTTTGAAATGTTTCTATCTTTTGTAGCCAGGTTTGTATAGCAATGAACTTACCTTTTAGGACTGCCTCCCCTGTGTCCTGTAGATTTTGGGATTCCGTTGTGTTCATTTTCGTTAATTTCCAGATAAATTTTTATTTCTTTTTTATCTCATTTTGAAACCATTCATTATTTATTAAAATATTCAGTCCCCATGTATTTGAATGTTTTTGAGTTTTTTCCTTTTTGTTGGATTTTAGTTTCAAACCATTGTGATCTGAGAAAGTGTTTGATATGATTTAGATGTTCTTGAATTTGTTAAGGCTTCTTTTATGTCTTACCATGTGGTCTGTCTTTGAAAATATTCTATGTGTGTTTGAAAAGAATGCATACTTGGCTTTTTGGGGGTTGTGCTGCCACTGGTCAAGGTCAGACAGATACATGGTATTCATGCAAATGGAGTAATATTCACGGAGCAATTGGGATGTCTAGCATGCCTTTATTCATGGATAGAAGAGCCGCACACACTATAAGCTGTGTGTCTAACGCATGTCTATGTCACAGCCCTCCACAGTGTGGATCCCATCCTGGCACTCCTGAGTGTGTCACTTATCATTGCCCCAGTAGGGAATCCCTACTTGTTTAAGTACTAGAGGGAAGCAAAGCCAGCAAGATGCCAGAAATTATATAACATAACATAATTCTGCACACGTGAGCCTACTTCATGTCATGGGAACAGTTTATCAGACCCATTATCGAGGCTATGAGAACACTGGTTATCAGACCCCTCCAAGGCTCTGGGAACAGAGCTTGCCTTAGCTACCCAGACACCTGGGTGAGGAAGCCAGACTGCCTCCACTTACCCTGCAGAGGTAAAATGTTCTGTAAATATCAATTAAGTTCATTTGCCCTAGAGTATTGTTCAAAGCCACAGTATCTTTGTTGATTCTTTGTTTGGAAGATCTATCCATAGTTGACAGTGGGGGGTTGAAATCCCCTACAATGACTGTGATGTTGTCAATCTCCTTCTTAAATTACAGCAAGATTTTCCTTATGCATTTAGGTGCTTCTATGTTGAGTGCACATACAAGGGTTATATCCTCTTTTTGGACCATCCCCTTAAATATTATATAGTGACCTTCTTTGTCTCTTGTATAGCCTTTGTTTTGAAGTCTATTTTTTCTGACATAAGTATTGCTATGCCTGCCTTTTATTTATCTCCATTTGCTTGTAATATTTTTTCCATCCCATCACTTCATCCTGTGTAGAACTATTGTTCTGAGGTGGGTCTCTTGTAGACAGGATATATGTGGAACATGTTTTCCTATTCACTTAGCTATTCTGTGCCTTTTGATTGAAGCATTAATTTCATTCACATTTAAGGTTATTGTTGATAGATACTTGTCCACTGCCAATTTTCCCTTTGTACCTGTGTTTCTCTCTCTCTCTCTCTCTCTCTCTCTCTATCAATTCTTCTACTTAAAGCAGTCCATTTAGCATCTCTTGAAATGCTGGCTTGGTGCACATGTACTCTATTAGCCTTATTTTTAGCATTATCAAAATTAAAACAATAATATTAATAGATGAAGTAAAAGTATGTGATAAAATTCAGTATTTACTTATGATAAAAACTGTCAATGAAATGAGATTGAAGGAACGTACCTCAACATAATAAAGGCCATATATGTTACAAACACATAGCTATCCTCATACTCAACAGGGTAAGTCTAAAATAATTTCCATTAAGATCAGGAACAAGACTAGAAGTTCTAGTCACAACAATGAGACACACACACAGACACAAATGCATTTGAAATAAAATAGAAAAAGTAAAATTGTCATTATTTGCAGAAAAGATGATACTACATATAGAAAATCCTAAAGACTCCCTCCCTAAAAATATATTGAAACAAATAAATAAATCAAGTAAAGTAGTATTATACAAAGTAAATCTTAAGAAATTGGTTGCATTTTTATGCACCAATAGTAAATCATGCATGGAGACTATGCAAACAATCTCATTTATAATTATACTAATATAAAAGAAATATGTAAGAATACATTTAACCAAGGAGATAGAAAAAAATGTGCTAAAAAATGATAAGAACCTGAAGAAAGATTGAAGATACAAAACAATAGAAACATATAATATGTTCATGGATAAGAAGTAATAACATTATTAATATGACCATACTATATAAAGAAATCTATAGATTCAAAGCAAAATACTAAATTCTACCAAACTACCAATGGCATTTTTCTCAGAACAAGATCAAATAATCCAAAAATTTGTATGGAACCACACAAGACCGCAAATAACTACAGCAATTTTTATAAAGATTAAGAAATTTGAGAGTACTATACTACCTGATATCAAACCATGCTACAAAGCTATAGTGATCAAAACAGCATGGGGCTGGCATAAAACAGATCAATGAAAGTGAATAGATAGCCCAGAAATAAATCCTGGGCTATGTTATTAATTAATATATGACAAAAGAAGCAAGAACATATAAGGGCTAAACAAAGTCTAGTCAATAATTATGTTGAGGAAGTATGACAAATACATGCAAAAAAAAAAAAAACTAGACTACCCTCTCATCATATACAAAATAAACTAAAAAATGGATTAAAGACCTGGATATAAGATCTGAAACTGACAAAACTCTTAGAAGGAAACATAATAAAATTTCTGACATTTCTTTTAGCAGTATTTCTTCTATTGTATAACTTTGTGCAAGAGAAATAAACAAATGGGGCTACATCACTTGGAAAGGTTTTGCACAGAATAAAAATATATCAACAACAAAAAGATAACCTACTAAGTGGGAGATTATATTTGCAAATAAAATATTCAATAAGGAGTTAATACTCAAAATTTGTAAAGAACTTATATTACTCAACACCACCACCACCACCAAAAAAGAAAAAGAAAAACAATCCAATTAAAAACTAAGTAGAGGACCTGAATAAGACACTTTTTTCAAGGAGGACTTAGAGATGGCCAAAAAATATATGGAAGATGCTTAAGGTCACAAATTGTCTGAGAAATGCAGATTAAAACCACAATGAGATATCACCTCACACCTGACCTGTCATATGGCTATGATTAATACAGCTACAAAAGATAACTGCTGGTGAGGATGTAGGGAAAAGTGAATGCTCTTGCATGGTTGGTAGGAATGCAAATTGGTGCAGCCACTATGGAAAACATTTAAAAATGAAACTATGACCCAGCATTTACACTTTAGGATATACCTGAAGAAACCCAATATTTTGCTTTCTATATCTGATAGATTGCTTACCTGCATTTCATTTAGCTCTTTTAGTGAGGAGTCTTCCATCCTTTTGATTACAGGTTCTTTTTTGTCTTCCCACTTTAGGTGGCTCTTTTTGTTGGTTTCTGAACTTTGGTGCCCTGCTTTGCTAGCTGTCTTTGTAGGGTGAACTTCTATATTAGGATTTCTATGAGATTCAGTAGTGTGGTCTCTTTTTTCTCCTTGTCTGAGTTTCCCTTTTTCTGTTTTGTGGGCTCTTCTGTTGTTGGTTCCTTTGTTGGTGGTTTCTCTTCTCCAGCGGGTATATTGGTGTTCATAGCTTCCACCTAATCTTGTCTGTGATCAGTGGCAGGGGGTAGGCAAAATGAATTAAGACAGCAGGAATGTATTCTATGGAATTTAAAGTACCAACTAGTAGAGAAGAGATAGGAGATCCTTTGGATAAGTATAGCATTAACCATGATATTTCGCTCAACTAGCCACTTTTTATAAAAGGTGAAAAAGAGATAAGACTCATTTTAGAAGGGAGAAGAATTGTAAGCTGAATCCAGAAAACAGAGCACTTGTGCAAGGTTAGATGGTGAGATATAGAGTAAAGGATAGAAAGTTGGCATAGTGTGCCAGAGAATAGAGTTAACTTCACAGTAATAAAGCTCAGGAAGATAGCGAAATGGCTCAAGAGCAGGGAGAGGTGATATGTAGTATTTAAAATTATATGGAACAATGATTATTTACAATAATACTGGAACAACAATAATATGATGAGAACTATATTATGTGAATAAGAAGAATAGAAAGTACACAAACAAGAGTAGTATGTTATTGGAACAGGCATGAAGTAAAAGAAGGAAAATTAAAATACACTATAAAAGGGAAAACTAGTCAAACAATACAATTAAACAAATAAAATGAAGAAAATTAAAGAAAAATTAGAGAAATAAAAATACAAATAAAATAAAAGAAGTAAAAATAATGAAAAATAATAATACCAATAAACAATAAAATGCAAGTTCTATAGGATAGCATAGTGAACTCTGTCTGTCTGTCAGTTGTTGAGGTCAGTCTTGTGCTCCCTCTCTGGATCTGTCACTGGTCCTTTCACAGCTCCAGGTCTTATTGTCTCACACTTGGGGGGGTGGAGAAGGAAAGAAAAAAAAAACCTCCTGCTAACTTTAAACCCTCCCAGTGAGTTCTGCTAGTCTTCCTGGATGCCAAAGGCAGAGAGGGGCTGGGTTTCATTTTTCTCCCTTCATGTGGTTTTGTGAGGATTAGGGCCAGGTCTGGGCTGCAATCTTCACAGCTGCCCAGCCTCAAGCCCAGGTCCTCTGTGTGCTTCCAGGTACCACTGTGCATCTGCGCCAGGCTGGCACCTTTAATCCACCAGTTGTATAACCTGTGAAATGTACTAATTAGTGGCAACTCATACACCACCTTCTCCCTCTTAGCTGGCCTGGGTGCTGTGCACTCTCAAAGTCTCTTTATGGCAGTTTAGCTCTCCCACTACATTAAGTCTTTCTGAGGATTGCTATCTCCCTGAGCTCTGCCACCCTCCTTTGAATGGTCCCTGAGGTGGGCCTCATCCTTCCTCTTTGCTAGGCAGCCGCTGTACAGTAGTTCCTTAAACAGCGACTGAGAGCCTTTTTTTAAAATAAAATCCTCTTGTTTAAGCTCTGTTCTTAACAAGTGGCCAGCTTTTCACAAAGTACAACTTTCTAAACAGACTGGAAACTGACTGGGTCAGGGTCCAACAGGGCCCAACACTTTTCCCTTCTCCAGGTATCACCCAGCTCCCATGTTTCTCTTGTAATGACCTTGCCAGTGTCCACAGTCCTAGTACGTGAATACCACCTCTGTGCACCTCCTCCTTCATCTTTATTTCCTTCAGTGACTTCAAGCATTCAGGTCTCTCCTGGTGTTGTGCTGTCTTCCCTGCTTGGGTAGGGGAGGAAGCTGCTGATCCAGCTCTCCTCCAAAGATCCTGAGGCAGCTGCAGACCACAGCAGCAGGTGCTGGGCTGGGGGGCTGCAGCAGCCTTGGTCCCTGCACAGGTCCCAGGAACCTTACCATCCCAAAGCTATCTCCTTACCATCTGTTTGTCAATGTCCTCTACAGTTTTGGCCTTCTCCAGCCTTCACATATGCTGGGATTCTGTTGGCTATTTACTCTGTTCCTCAAAAGATTGGCTCCCCTTAATTTTTAATCTCTTGATCTGGAAAAAACCTCTAAGGTCTTAATTTATTCTACTTTCTTCAACATGCCCCAGTCAGCCCTCTTCAACTTTCGCCCTTAGAAACCCAGGAGCTCAGAAGCACCTCATCAGGAAAGGGTTCCTCTCTTTTAGGCAAACTGTTTTCCTTTGTCTCAGAATCACAGTGGTAGATCTCCAGTGTGGCTTATCCTGTTAGGCTTTTTGTGTCCACTTTTTAAACTGAAAACCCTGCTTCTCTTTCCTCACAATATCAATCTTCCATCTACTGCTTTATTTTCCATAGCAATTATTGCTGGCTAACCTAGCAGATAATTTACATTTGATTTTTTTAAATTCTCCTTCAACTAGAATGTAGGCCCTACAAAGTCAGGAATTTTGTTTTTATTGAGTCTAGTGGAAATCCTGAAGACCTCTAGGGTTAGCCAGAACTGGGCAAAACTTCAATTTTTATGATTTAATATTTTAGCTGTTTAAATTAGAGCCAAGCTAGTTATTTAAAAAATCTTTTTTATATATTTTAAGCAGTATGATGAATTCTAAGTAAATACAAATTTTCAATAATTATAGGTCAGGCATGAGCTCTTTTGTACTATGTTTTTCCAGACTCAAGAATGTAGTCTACCCTAGTTTGAACTAAATTTATCCTCTCTGAGTGAAGTGGGAATGTGTGAGAATTACTAAGCTAAATTTAAATTAAATTTTAAAAAGACATACAAACAAGTTTTAAATAGTATTCTTTCCTATGACACATCAAAGATGATCTGCCCTCCTCTGAGATCACAGTGGTGGGAGAAGCAGGGAGAGAAAAGGCACAGTTGAGTCATCCCATCTGTCCCTCCTTTAGGCCTTATTTCCTTCTAGATTATCATTCCTTAAACTCAAAACAAGATTTCAGGGGTCAGGATGTGTAGTCATAAAGTGTGGTTACTTCCAAATCCCAGTCACTGGGATGCAGAATATTTTTGTATAGTTATGTTTGGCTTTACACATCTCCATTTATATGTCAGGTCTTCCTTTACAACTGAATCAAAAAATAAAGACAAGGTCAGAAGCAGGTTAACAAGAGTAAGATTTTATCTATGTATCTGTATATAAATAATCTGGGCATATTGATACAAATTGATAAGGCATCCTGAGAGTTCCAAAACCAAAGAAAACTCACCCAGAGCTTGGGTTGGCTAAGTTAACCATCTGTCCAGGAATGACACAGTTGATGCATGCAACAGTCTTCCACTCTCCACATATAATGTCTCAAGTCCAGTGTTCTCACTTGAGAAGTCCAGGGTTCTTCTTCTCACTGAACTCATCTGCTCCTCACCCTCAAATACACCTCTCCCATACACATACATGCACAAACCTCTGAGATGTAGTCCTCTGACTTGACTTACCACTGTCATTAGGTTAAGTGTCACTTAAAGAGTCTAAACCATTTTCCAGCACAGTAAAGAACATTTATAGTTATATATAGTTGGAAGAGAAAGAT
The DNA here is from genome assembly GCF_021234435.1 of Artibeus jamaicensis. Classification (NCBI taxonomy): domain Eukaryota; kingdom Metazoa; phylum Chordata; class Mammalia; order Chiroptera; family Phyllostomidae; genus Artibeus; species Artibeus jamaicensis. The sequence continues at coordinate 191,479 of NW_026521853.1, forward strand.
TGGCTTCTAATTTGTTGAGATTTGTGATGGAATTGGTTGGTGGCTCTTATGAATCCCTTGGCAGGTGACTCAAATTTTAGGCTACCATTAGCCATGCCGAGATCATAGGCACAGTTGCTCTGAGTGGGAGCCTCCAAAACAGTCCTGGTTCCTCTAAAGTAAGAGGGGTGCCATGAATTGGAGGATGGAGGGAGGTGTTTTGATTGAGAGTAGATGTTTCTCTCCCAAATTGTCTGGTGCTGTCATCCATAGCACTACAGTTTGTGGGGACACATATTCTGTATGTATGAGGGTACATAAGCATATTGATTCATTGCAGGTTTTGTGCAGTCCCCCATCTCTCCACCTGTGGTCTGGATCATTGGCTGCAAGAGTTGTAATAGCAAGTTATGACAAAGTGGCCTCCTATCACAGGTGATACATTGTTACCTGTGAGTGCCCCACTAGTGTTTTGCCCAGGTGGTTCTCAGCTATACTGATGAAAAGTAAAATAACAGGACAATCAGGGATCTCCAAGGTGGGCAGAGGTGTGGTTTAAGGGCCAATGGGATAAACTGAGGTAGTGCAGGGATCCTTCAGTGCAAGTGGGCCAGTGGAGTAGACCTCAGGAATGCCTGAGCTCCACACTAGGTTGAGTTTGATAATGTGGTAGGAATCTTATACTGGATTCTGGACAGGATATGAACATGAGAGTACAACAAGAGGTAGTAGTATTCATTTCAATGACAGCAGGGTCTAAAGTAGGCTGAGAAATCAAATCAGTGAATGTCTTGACTATGCTGGTTGAAGGTACAGCCATAGGGGTGGTGTGCTGAGAGGTGGAAACGGGAGTACTGGTAGAAGGGACTGAAAGAGTCGTTGGCAAGAAAAAGGAAAGGGAGAATCTATATTCATAGGTGTTAGGAATTCATTTTGTCAAGAGGATGGTTGAGGTCCTAGTAGGCTTGGTAGGGTTAAAAATAGGACATATTATGGTTATAATGGAATAAGGGTAGTCTACATTCTCATGAAGTGGAATTATCATAATGTGATTAGAATTTAGAGAATCAGTGTAAGAAGCTTGAGCAGAGTAAGGGACTATGACTGTTTTCAGAGTAATATTTGTGTCAGAGAAGGTGGAGAAACAATAGATTTTGTGGCAAGGCAAGTTGATATTAGTAGCATGGACCAGCCAAGTTTGAATGGCCAGGAGCTGGGTGTCTGCCATTATTGAGCCAGGTAGAGAGAAAGAAGGGCAAGCTGAGTGTCACTACAGTGAGCCATGACCTTGGTTTTATGCTCCAGGTTCTTTTTACTCTGACTCAGGATTCTCAAAGGTGTCCAGATTTTTGTCAACAAATGTAGCTTAAACATTTTGCATTTGCAAAGTGTTTCTTGTTGGCAGAGGCCAGTGGAGAATTGCTTTTTGGTGGTAGGTCTAAGGCTTTTCCATGTTAGTGAACCTAGAAAACTGGGGTATGATCTCCCCCAAAAGTCTCTTTGTGGACCTCTCTGGCAGCAGTGAGCAGTGGGGTTGGGTCAGAGAGCACTGAATCAGAGTGAGAAGGCAGGACATCCCTCACAGGGCTGTATGAAATTGTGAAAACATGGCCTTCAGAGGATGAGCCCATGGCAAACATCTAGGTAGTCATATGAAAAGTGTCTAGTAGGTGCTTCATTTGAGGTACAGAGGCCCAGGACTGTACTTGGAGGAAGTGAGGACTCCCTTGATATTCAGGGGCTTATATGTTAGTGGTCAGTTCTTACTGTTATGAAAGCTGGTGCAATCATCCTGTCCATTGGTCTCAACATGATCCTCTTTGTTCTTTTCTATCCCTTTTGGAGGTTCTTCTTGGACCTTCACCTCCATCTCCTTTATGGAAGGAAGTGAGGTGGTACTCTATGGTACAGCTTCATAGTTTTAACTACTTGCTTGAGTGGCGAATGTGGGAGAGAACATCTGAGCCCTTGAGGAACATACCGTTGGTTCTCAAGTGGCCCAACATCATGGAATTATGAGCAGATGGCATGGGCTTCTTTGGAAGGTTTTTCCAGTTCACTAGAGGGAGGATTCCCAGATGAAGCACATGGTCTGTGGAGAGGATGCCACCTTCTCTGCTAGATACAAAGGCCAGATGGTAAAGGTGCACAGTCCTGGTAGAAAAACCTGTGACCAGGGCCAACAGCAGGTACAGGAGCAGCAAGGTGGTCCTGGTCAGGTGATCCATCATCACAGCGAACAGAGAAAACCACTGGGTGATGGCCACAGGGAAAGAGACAGGAGTGGTGGAATGACAGATGAAACTTAGAAAGCAAATTGCTCATCTAGAGTCAATTGCACACCAAATGAACCCAAGAATAGAGTATAAATTGGGAGAGCTTCTTCTTCACTTCCTACTCCTCTGGAGCTCTATAAAAAACTTAAGCAGCTTCTGACATCTACATGGACACCTCACAGATAAAGAGAAAGTTGTATGTACCAATACAGCATGGGGGAGAAAGGTCAAAGGACAAGAGGTGAGTCCTCAAACACTGGCCAAACTTTTCATGACTTCCTAGCCCCTGGGACATCCAGCTATGGATAGCAGGTGTTTGGTACCTAATGGTGCTCCATGAGGGGTCTGTTCCAGAAAGCCAAGGCCCCACCCTCCAGACCTTGCTTTGCCTGCCCTCCAGATCTGTTGGTGCTTCAGCACTTTCCTTGAGGTCCAGGAGGCTAAAACCCACTCAAAGCCAGTGCTGGAACTACCCTGACCTTGCCTAAATGTGGCCCACCTCTTCCAAGGTCCTTCATAGCTTCTCTGTGAGGTTTGGAGTTAGGGGCACTTTCTTTATTGCTGCCTTGGCTGCCAGAATCACCAGCTATGTGTGAAAGTTTCTGAGGCGTGGACACAAAGCCCTGACCTGACTGAATGCTGTAACCCATGATATCTCTTCCTTGCAGGCAAGTTATTTCTTCACTTCTTTTTAGAAATTTGGTAAAACAACATTTAAACCTTAGATTGTTCCTCAGTTCATACAGTCCATCGCTGCTTGGTCAGGATTAGGGCCCACCTTGTGATCACAGAGCTCCCACTCTGGACTGTGATTTTTCTTATGGTAGGTTCCTTTTCATATGGTATATTCACTATGGTATGTTATAATTGTCCTCCTTCCTCCCTCCCTCCCTCCCTTCCTTCATTCCTCCCTCTTTTTTCTCTTTCTTTCTTCTTTCTTTCTTTTCTCCTTCCTTCCTTCCTTCCTTCCTTCCTTCCTTCCTTCCTTCCTTCCTTCCTTCCTTCCTTCCTTCCTTCCTTCCTTCCTTTCTTCCTCCCTTCCTTCTCTCCCTGACCCACACTCACATGTGGTAGACAAAAATCAGGAAGGACACCTCAGAAGTGAGGGATACCAGCCCCACACCGGACACCCAGCCCAGGGTTCTAGTGTCAGGAAGATAAGTACCCATAACCTCTGGCTGAAAAAAAAAAAAAACAGTGAGGGTTGGGGCCACTGAGGAAACTGGGATTCTTATGAATCTCCTCTTAAGTGTTCTCAACAGACTTAGGACTCATGTAGATTCACTCCCTATAAGCTTCAGCAGTGGGGAAGCAGCTGGAGGGGCTTCAGTGGCATACAGGGAGAATTTGAAGCATATGGAATCAGAGCTAGTGCCATGGACAGCTTTCTCCAGGAAGAAAACTCCAGAGGCCAGGCAAAGGCACTGTCCCCTTTTGGAACCCTCCCCCACACAGAACCACAGAACAGTGACACTATATTGGAAATTCCATCAACCTGATTCACTTGGGTTGTCCCACCCTGGTGATTACCTAAGGCTCTTCCCCATCCAACTTACCAGTGCACTTTTCTACAATAGGCCACATTACAAAAACAGGATCAAAGCCACTCTACTTACTACATTGAAACAAACACATGGATGCTGCCAAAATGAGGAGACAAAGAAATATAGCCCAAATGCAAGAACAAACAAAACTCCAGCAAAACAACTAAATGAAATGGAGATGAATGATCTATCAAATGCAAAGTTCAAAATACTAGTTATATGGGTGCTCAAGGAACTCATTAGGTACTTCAACGTCATAAAAAAAGACCCAGGCAGTGATGAAGGATACAATAAATGAAATAAAGAAAATTTTACAGGGAACCAACAGCAGAGTGGATGAGGCTGAGACTCAAGTCATTATTTGGAACATAAGTAAGAAAAAAAAAAATTCAATCAGAAGAGCAAGGAAAAAAGAATCACCACCCCCCAAAAAAAAAGAGATAAGCGAAGGAGTAACTAGGACAATTTCAAATGTTTCAACATTCGAATTATAGTTGTGCCAAAAGAAGAAGATAAAGAACAAGAAATTGAAAACTTATTTAAAAAATAATGAAAGAAAACTTCTCTAATTTGGTGAAGAAAATAGACATACAATTTTAGGAAGCACAGAGTCCCAAAGAAGAGGGATGCAAATGTACCTCATCAAGACACCTCATAATTAAAATGGCAAAGGTTAAAGATAGAGAATCTTAAAAGGAGCAAGAGGAAAGGAGAGAGTTACTTACAAAAGAGTTCCCATAAGACTATCAGCTGACTTCTCAAAAAAAATCTTTGCAGGCAAGAAGGGACTGAGAAGTATTCAAAGTAAAGAAAGGAAGGACTTACAACCTAGATTACTCTATTTAGCAAAGTTATCATTTATAAAAGAAGGGCAAATAAAATGTTTTTCAAGAAAAGTAAAGCTAAAGTAGTTCATCATCACCGAGCAACTATTATATAAGATGTTAAAAGAACTTTTAAATAAAAAGATCAAAATTATGAACATAAAAAACGAGCCATAAATTCACAACTATCAACAATTGAATCTAAAAACATACTAAGCAAACAAGTGGAACAGAAACAGAATCATAGATATAAAGATTATCTGGAGGGTTATCAGTTGGGATGGGAGAGACTGAGGAAAAAGGTAACAAAATAACCTTTTTTAGTAAAAGGGAGATGTAAAGTACAGTGTAGGAAATAGAGTAACATGACCCATGGACATGAGGATTGCTGGAGGGAGACGTGTATGCTGGGTAAAGGTGGGCAATGGGAGAAAATGTGGGAGAATTGTAATAGTATAAACAATAAAATATATATTAAAAAGATTTCAACTATTTTGAACAATCACAAGGATTTAGGTCTTAGTGATTTCCTTTTTTTTTCTTTTTAAATTTAGTTGTTGTACAAGTACAGTTTTCTGTCTTTTACTCCCATCCCAGCTCAACCCCCCAGTGCTCCCTACCTCCCTCCCATTTCCACCCCCCCTTAGTTGTTGTCCATGTATCCTTTATACTTGTTCCTGTAAATCCTTCCCTTCTTTCCCCTAAAATTCCCTCCCCTCTTTCCTATGGTCACTGTCTGACTGTTCTCTATTTCAGTGTCTTTGGTTATATTTTGCTTGCTTGTTTGTTTTGCTGTTTACGTTCCTGTTAAAGGTGAGATGATATGGTATTTTTCTTTCAATGCCTGGCTTATTTCACTCAGCATAATGCTTTCCAGTTCCATCCATGCTGTAGCAAATAATAGGAGCTCCTTCTTTCTTTCTGCTGCATGAAATATCGTTGCATATATGTACCATAATTTTTTAGTTCATTAATTTACTGATGGACAGTGAAAGGAATCAAGAGCAGGATTGATGAAGCAGAAAATCTGGTCAGCAAGTTGGAGGACAAACTAAAAAAAAACAACAAAAAACAGAAAGAGCAAGAAAAGAAAAAGAGGCTCAGAATGAATGAAGAGGGATTAAGAGAAATGCAAGACAATATGAAATGTAATAATATCCGAATAATAGGAATACCAGAAGGAGGAGAAGAAGAGCAAGGGATAGAAAACCTATTTGAAAAAGTAATGATGGAAACTTCCCTAGTTTGATGAGAGAAAGTCACACAAATCCAGGAATCACAGTGTCCCAATCAAGAGGAACCCAAAGAGGCCCACTTCAAGAAACATCATCATTAAAATGGCAAAATTCCAAGACAAAGAGAGAATCTTAAAGGCAGCAAGGGAGAAAAAAGAAATAACATACAAGGGAGACCCAATAAGGTTAGCTACTGACTTCTCAATGGAAATGCTTCAAGCAAGAAGAGAATGGCAAGAAATATTCCAAGTAATAAGAACCAGAGGCCTTCAACCACGGCTACTTTATCCAGCAAGGCTCTCAATCAAGATAGAAGGCCAAATAAAGAACTTCCAAGACAAAAGAAATCTAAAAGAATACATCTCCACCACACCAGCTCTGCAAGAAATACTAAAAGGACTACTTTAAGGAAAGGAAGGAAAAGAGAGAGACAAAGAGAGACACAGGTATAAAAATTACAATCAATAAGTACCTATCAATAATAACCTTAAACATAAATGGATTAAATGCTCCAATCAAAAGATATAGAATATAAAAAAATGCCTTTGATTTCTGGATATTGACTGTGTAACCTGCTGTTTTGCCAAATTTATTTATTAGTTTTTTAAGCAGTTTTTTGGTAGAGTCTATAGGATTTTCCATGTACACTATCACGTCGTCTGCAAACAATGACAGTTTTGTTTTCTCCTTTCCAATTTGGATGCCTTTTATTTCCTTTTCTTGCCTGATTGCTGTGGCTAAAACTTCCAATACTATATTGAATAGAAGTGGTGAAAGTGGACATCCTTGTCTTGTTCCTGATCTTAGTGGAAAAAGATCTTAGTTTTTGCCCATTGAGTATGATGTTGTCTGTAGGTCTCTCATATATGGCCCTTATTATATTGAGGAATGCTCCCTGTATCCCCACTTTGCTGAGTGTTTTTCTCATAAATGGGTGTTGAACCTTATCAAAAGCTTTTTCCGTGTCCATTGATATGATCATATGATTTTTGTCAGCCATGACACCATTAAAGTCCTCGAGGAGAACATTGGCAGGAAAATCTCAGATATTTCATGCAGCAACTTTTTTATTGATATGTCCCTTAGACAAGGAATATAAAGGAAAGAATGAACAAATGGGATCTCATTAAAATAAAAAGCTTCTGTGTGGCTAAAGAAAACAGTATTAAAATAAAAAGAGAACTGTCTGTATGGGAAAACATATTTGCCAATGATAACTCAGACAAAGGTTTAATCTCCTAAATATACAAAGAACTCACATGACTGCACTCTAAGAATACAACTAACCCAATTAAAAAATGAGAAAAAGACTTGAACAGACACTTCTCCAAGGAGAACATACAAAGGATCCAGAGACACATGAAAAGATGTTCAATATCGCTAGCTATCAGAGAGATGCAAATTAAAACCACAATAAGATACCACTTTACGCCAGTCAGAATAGCTATCATAAACAAAGCAACAAACAACAAAAGTTGGAGAGGTTGTGGGGAAAAAGGGACCCTAGTTCACTGTTGGTGGGACAGCAGGCTGGTGCAACCATTATGGAAAACAGTATGGAATTTTCTCAGAAAAATAAAAATCGACCTGCCTTTTGACCCAGCAATTCCACTGCTAGGGTTATATCCAAAGAATCTTAAAACATCAATTTCAAAGAACCTGTGCACCACAAAGTTCATAGCAGCACAATTTACAATAGCCAAGAGTTGGAAGCAACCTAGGTGCCCGTCAGTAAATGAATGGATCCAAAAATTGTGGTACATATACACAATGGAATTCTATGCAGCATAAAGAAAGAGCGTCCTACCCTTTGCAACAGCATAGATGGAACTGGAAAGCATTATGCTGAGTGAAATAAGCCAGGTGTTGGAAGACAAATATCATATGATCTCACCTTTATCAGGAAGCTAAACAACAAAACAAACAAGCAAGCAGAATAAAGAAAAAGACACTGAAATAGAGAACAGGGGGACAGTCACCAGAGGGGAGAGAGGAGGGAATTTCAGGGGAAAAAGGGGAGGGATTTAGAGGAACTAGTATGAAGGACACATGGACAACAGCTAAGGGGGGTGGAAATGGGAGGGAGGTAGGGAGCATGGGGGGGCTGGGAAGGGAGTAAAATGCAGAAAACTGTACTTGAAAAATAATTTTAAAAAAAGACATAAAATAGGTGAATGGATAAGAAAGCTTGACCCACACATATGCTGCCTACAAGAGACCGACCTCAGGACAAAAGACCTATGCAGACTAAAAGTGAAGGGCTGGAAACAAATTTTCCAAGCAAACAAACAGGAAAAAAAATCCAGGGTAGCAATACTCATATCAGACAAAATAGTCTTCAAAAAGAGGGCCATATAAAGATACCCAGAAGGTCACTTCATAGTACTCAGGGGAAGAATCCACCAAGAAGACATTAACATCATAAATATATATGCACCAAACACAGGGGCACCCAAATATATCAAGAAAATCTTGGAGGACTTCAAGAAAGATATTGACAGCAACACAATTATAGTAGGGGATTTTAACACCCCACTGTCAAAAATGGACAGATTTTTCAAACAAAAGATCAACAAAGATATTGTGGCATTGAACAATATCCTAAATGAAATGGACTTAACTGACATATATAGAGCCTTTCATCCCAAAGGAGCTAAATACACATTCTTTTCAAATGTGTGTGGAACATTTTCAAAGATAAACCACATGATAGGACACAAAACAAGCCTCAACAAATTCGAGAAAATTGAAATCATTCCAAGCATTTTCTCCAATCAATGATTTCTAATAGAATCAATTGTACTCACCTCATAGAATTAAATTGGCAATTGAGTTATTTTTTAAAAAACAATATTTTATTTATTTATTTTTAAAGAGAGGGGAAAAGAAGGAGAAAGAGTGGGAGAGAAACACCAATGTGTGGTTGCCTCTCATGCTCCCCCTACTGGGGACCTGGCCTGCAACCCACTGCCCTGACTGCGAATCAAACCTGTGACCCTTTGCTTCACAGGCCCGTGGTCAATCCACTGAGCTATACCGGCCAGAGTTGACAATCGAATTCTAATGGACATTAGAAAATGAACATGAAAGTGCTCTGTAAAGTATAATGTTTAATAAAATGTTTTGTTATTTTAATTCTTGCCCTTTTTAAGGGATTTTATTTATTTATATTTAGAGAAAGGGGAAGGGAAGGAGAAAGAGAGGGAGAAAAACATCAATGTGTGCTTGTGTCTTATATGGCCTCCACTGAGGACCTGGCCAGCAACCCAGGCATGTGCCCTAACTGAGACCCTTTGGTGACCCTTTGGTTTGCAGTCTGTGCTCAATCCACTGAGCTACAATAGCCAGGGCAATTGTTGTTGTTTTTCCTTTATCTTACAGTTATTTATGGCATTGCAGACTGTATTTTTCAATAACATTGGAAATGGCAGATTTTGAAGGTGAAGTATGAAGCCAAAAATGTTTTTGACAGATATCATTTTATAATATTTTCAGCAACAAACTTACTTATGTGTTTCTCCTTCCAGTTTTGTTGAGGACTTACTACTGCCAGCCAGATACATGGCATAGGTGTTAAAAAATATTTGCCAGATTTAAAACATTTTAGACTTTGTGAGCCATAGTTTCAGAAGCTTATTCTCTTCCTATTTCAGCACCTTTTCAAAATGTAAGAACCATTATTAACTCAAAATATACATAAACAAGCTGAGAGCCTGTATTGATCTGTGGGTAATTAGTTGACAGTCCCCCTCCTCCACATAAACTTCTTTGAATCAATTAATGGTCTTTGTGATCTTGTATTTACTCTCTTACAGTCTCTAATCAACATGATACCCAAAGAGATCCAGTTAAATCATAAGTCAGATCATATCACTCAAATATTTTCAAAGGCCTACTCAAAGCAAAATTTAAAGTCCTCAAAACACCCAAAGAGCCCGAGCAATCTGAGCTGCTATGTCCTTTCTACTTCATTTTCTTTCTTCTCCACTTTGCTTTCTCTGTCCCTCATGCACTTATATACTTTGTTCCTTGAATACTCTAAGCACACTCTTGCCCATTGCCTTTCCATCTGACTATTCCCTCTGCTTGTAATATTTGTTCCTCAGATCTGAATTTTGCTCACTCCCACATTCACCTTATGTTTTTTTCTTAAATTTTGTCTCCCCCATTAAACTTTCATTGATCACTTAATTTCAAATTTTAGCCTCCTCCTACCAACTAACAGTCTCTAACTTCCTTCCCTGCTTTCTGTTTTTCTCTAGTACTAATTATTTTATCAATTTATTTAACTTTTATCTATGTTTATATTTGTACAGGTTGGGACATAAGTGGGTTTACAGTTTTGAGTATACTAAACACAGTTTATTCCTATAGTATTATCTATTAATTATTGCATTATTTTCCATATGAACTATTGTAAACCTGTTTTTGCCAAGGCCTATATATTTTTTGCTTATTTATTTTTGCCTCCCCATCTCCAACTAGAAAGAGGAGATATTCACTTCTTTTCTCCACTGCTTTATAACTGAAACCTACCTGTAAAACTTACTGAAGAACAGTGCCTATTATTTGGTAAAGGAACAATACATTTTCTTGACTGAATGAATAAATGTGGACATGAATTAATGAACACATCCCTAGGGTTTCTAAAATGAGGCCTGGTTAAACAAGGAAGGCAAGTGGTTGGAACAATACTACCAGAAGCATGGTTTGGAATTCTCTAACTAAATATACAGGTTTTTGTTAATTTAAGTAGTTTTAATGGAAGAATTGTGAACTATTTTAGGGACACACTTTATCAAGGATCTTATATTTAGTATATTCTTCAGAGTTCCTTTTTAAATGTATAAAATATTGTTGACAATGTCTGCATGTACATGCACACATATTACTTTACTTAAGGATTTACAAGAGTCCCTAAAAGTAGGAATACCAAGTGCCAATATCCTTCTTTTATGATGAGCTTCATTTGTCTAAGGTTAGTTACTTCATAATTTTGCTGTAAATATGAAACTCATCTCAGAGTTTTTTTAGTAGCATCCTCCCTAGAAACTCATTACATTAATAGGATCCACAAACATTTATTTAGCTTCCAGTAATCACACATTACAGACTCAGTTATGAACCATCCATTATAATAAAGAGATTCAGTTTAGCTGATACAAAGCAAAGAATATATTAAGTTTTCCCCTCCATTAATGCTAGTAATGGAAAAAGTGAACTCCCAACACTTTGAGTCACTTGAGATCATCATGCCTCCATTGTAGGCATAGCACTATTTAGCCAGAATGCTTTCTTTTGCGTCACGCAGAAAAATTTCCATAATATATAATGATACTTATTGAAACAGGTAAGGGACATTAAGGCAATTAGGAGTCCCTCAGCATAATTTGTTCCACAAGCATTACTTACAAAAACTAAGACAATTGGGTTTGGGCATTTTTAGCTATAAAAAATTTGTTTGGATCTTACTTTTCATGGTGAATAAAATGAACTTATTTCATTGTTTCATCCTCCCACATAACTTTGCCCAACCTCTTTTTTGTATTTGAAAATACTTAGAAATTAAAAATTAAGTTAAAATGACATGTTAAATGATATATTGAATATTTTATTGACTTACATGAACACACAGAGTTAAATGTGATGCAGTTTATATATTTACTTTATTTTCATGGCATATGTTGGGGTAGACCCTTCAAGGTACCTGAAAACAAGAATTCATTCAGCCTGTTTAGAACTGAAGTACGCCTTCAATTGCCATTTTTCTCATTCCACAGAATTGTCTGTAGGTACTACTGTTTTACATGTACCTGGTATATATCTCACATAGCTTTCAGTTTTCAAATATAACTTAATATGCAGAGATATGATTGTAAACTTTCCAAGTCCTGAACCAGTTACATAGAACAGAGTCCTTTTTATTTCTAATTTTGTGTATTGTTCAGAACACAATAAAAATAAATGAGGGAGTAAGATAAAAAAAATCTGGGATCTTATCCCAGATTTATTTATTTATTTGAATTCATTTATTTATTTGAATTTATTTATTTAATTATTTATTTTTATTGATTATGCCATTACATTTGTTCTATTCCCCCCTCCATTCCCCTCCACCCTGCACACCCCTCCCCCACCATCCCCCCTTTAGTTCATGAACACGTGTCTCAAGTTCTTTAGATTCTGTGTTTCCCCTACTATTCTTACCCTCCCCCCATCTATTTTCTATCTACCACCTGTGCTACTTATTTTCTGTACCTTCTCCCCCTCCTCCTTCTCCCACTCCCCTGTTGCTAATCCTCCATGTGATCTTCATTTCTATGATTCACTCCTGATCTAGCTGTCTTCTTAATTTGCTTTTGTTTTAGGTGTGGTTGTTGATAACTGTGAGCTTGCTGTCCTTTCACTGTTCATCTTTTTTATCTTCTTTTTCTTAGGTAAGTCCCTTTAACATTTCATATAATAAGGGCTTGGTGATGATGAACTCCTTGAGTTTGGTCTTATCTGAGAAGCACTTTATCTGTCCTTCCATTCTAAATGAAAACTTTGCTGGATAGAGCAATCTTGGCTGTAGGTCTTTGGTTTTCATGACTTAGAATACCTCTTTCCAGCCCCTTCTTGCCTATAAGGTCTCTTTTGAGAAGTTCACTGACAGTCTGATGGGAACTCCTTTGTAGGTGACTTTCCCCTTATCTCTTGCTGCTTCTAGGATTCTCTCCTTCACTTTAATCTTGGCTAATGTAATGATGATGTGCCTTGGTGTGTTCCTTCTTGAGTCCAACTTCTTTGGGACTCTCTGAACTTCCTGGACTTCCTTGAAGTCTATTTCCTTTGCCAGATTGGGGAAGTTCTTTTATTATTTGTTCAAATAAGGTTTCCGCTTGTGACTGTTCCTCTTACCCTTCTGTTACCCATATAATTAGAATGTTGGAGCATGTAAAGATGTCCTGGAGGTTCCTAAGCCTCTCCTCCTTTTTTTGAATTCTTGTTTCTTCATTCTTTTCTGTTTGATCATTTTTTCCTTCCTTCTGGTCTACTCACTTGATTTGAGTCCCAGTCTCCTTTGCATTACTATTGGTTTCCTGTGCATTACCATTCATTTCAATTAGTTTAGCCTTCATATGTTCCTCTAATTTGTGACTAAAATCAAACAGTTCTGTGAGGATCCTGATCACCAGTGTTTTGAACTGTACATCTGAAAGTTTGGCTACTTCTTCATCACTTAGATTTATGGGCTCTGGGGCTCTGAGTTGTTCTTGAGCCATGTTTTTATCTGTTTGTGCCTGTTACATATGAGGAGCGGAGCCTTAGTTGTTTACCAGGGTGGAGCCACCCAGGTCACTGGTTTGTGACACTGTATGTGGGGGCAGGGTCAGAGAGGGAGCAATGGCGGTCCTCTCCACTCGCCCAGTCTGTCCCACCGCTTGCCTGGGCCTGTTTATCTGAGCGGAAATGTGCGAGCCCACCGCCCTGTGCTGTGCCATCTCAATGCTCGCCTCTTCACTTGTTTATCTGCACACAAATGCTAGACTGACTGCAGACAGCCAGTCCCACCTCTTTCTCGTGTCCGCCCTTAGCTAGCCCACACCTGGGATCCTTGCCTTTGACTGCTCACCCACCACCGGGGGATCTTTTTGGCCAACCTGCTCCTCTGCTGGCTTCACCCCTCTTACTGGTTTAGCTGAGCATTTCGTTGTTTTTGGACTCCGTATTGTCGATTTTCTGTGTGGTTTGGTTGCATTTATTATTTTTAAAACTTTGTTGTTTTTAGATTTAGTTGTGCGCAGATGCAAGGTGTTTCCACCTATGCCTACATCTTGGCGGAAGTCCCCAGATTTATTATAAGATAATGTGTACCTTTAGGGAAATAATAGATACTCTGGACCTCTTTTGTTTTCTTTATTTTGTTAGAGTTGTGCGAGATGACCCGAAATAAAGTTTGCTCTTTGCAGTAATAGTCGTCACAGGTATTCTAAGGCAAATGAAGACAATGACATCTGAAGCTCTGAAATATATCTGTAATGATGATTTTACAGCTGCCTCCATTTTACAGATGATGACAGAGAACAGCAGAAATAGATGATTTCATCAGAAGCTCAAAAGTAGATGGAACTGAAACACATCTCCTTTTCTTCTGAGGTTCACTGAACTAAAACAGAGGCTGCTAAATATTATCTTTGAAGCATATTATCAATGTTTGAAAAGTGGTTATCTTATAAGATTTCTCACTAATAGCAGGAGGTTTCAAAATTCTTAAAAGATCCTTTATTCTTTGAAATTTAGAGCTGTTTTCACATCAAAGAAATCACATTAGTGCCAGATAATTATCTGAACTTCTGGTTGCTTCTATAAACTAAAACTCTGAACCTCTCGAGATTTTCTCCTTGCTATTCAAAATTTATGACAGGTAAGCCTTTTTCTAGAGAGTATAGTTAGCCCTTTATTTTCTCATATAAGAAAGCAACTCAGTGAGTTTTGGTGGGAGTTTTGAGCAGCTGGTAAAATATAATTATTATGAGACAAATTTCCTCCAAATAAAAATTTTCAGGTTTTTAGTACCAAATAATAATTTACCTATTCTACGTGTATTTATTGTACATGCTAGGTGTATTCTTTCTGGGAAATGCAAAGTTATTTGAGGCTTAGGTTGTTCATTTTTGTTTGCTTGTTTGTTTGTTTTCTAACAAAGACTATGACCTCCTGAACAAGAATTATATTTCACTAATATTTAGAACCAGCACTTAAAAACAGGGTCTAGAATACAGTCAATAAATATGACATAGATGAATAAACACATTCTTAGATAAGGCTCAGGACATGAGCAAATAGAAAAATATGATTTTTATTCACCAAGTGGCAACTGACATATAATTGATGCAGACAAGTGTTACAGCAATTTAAGGAAGGCCTAGAAGTTCTTGTAAGATTTCCATAAGAGAATCTATTTGAATGAGAAAGAGATGGCTTGTGAATTATTCAGAAGAGAAGTCACAGAAAAACTACTCTTTGGTCTAAGTTTGAATTTAAATCATAATTGCAATGCAGTGGTATTACAGATGAAGGTAATGACATCAATTTGCTAAATTCAGACTTGCAGAGGTGATAAGGTTGTTTTTTTTTCAGAATCCAAAAGCAAGCACAAGAGAAGGAATGTAACAATGACAAAGACAAAGATGATAAACAATTCCTTAATGACTGAATGGCTTCTTTAAGACTAAGATATAAAAATCAGTAGATTGTGAATAATAGATGATATCCAGGTCCCCCAATAATTTAATCCTTTACATAAGAGAACTCAGAGCCATCTTCAAATAAACTTCAATGGACCTGAACAATGAAAAAGCATTCCTGGGTTTATAATTTTTAAAGATGCCTTGTATTTTGTTACATGGACAAGAACATTTTAAGGTACTTCATAATTTGATCCTTAAAACAAGGAAAAAGCTTGAGATTACCATTGTTTATTTTTTCCTACTTACTTCTTACCACCAAAGTTGGATTTATTATCATCAAGGATATTAAGTTTTGCTTCATGAATATATTTTCTAAAATAATTTTTATTTTTAAGTATGGTTGTAAACTATTACATTAGTTCAAGTGTAAAAATAATGATTAAAAACTTATATAATTTATGAAGTGATCATCCCCCCAATCTATTACCATCTAACACCATACACAGTTATTACAATATCATTGACTATATCCTATATGCCATGCTTTACATATCCATGACTATTCAATAACTACCAATTTATATTTAATAACTTTACCATTTTCACCAATCCTTTCAACCCCCTCCCAAACTGGAAACCATCAAAATGTTCTCAATATCTGTGAGCTTGTTTATGTTTTGTTTGTTCACTTATTTTATTTTTTAGCTTCCACATATTATAAGTAAAATCATAGCACATTTTCTTTTTTCTATCTGTTTCATTTCACTCAGCATCATACTCTCTAGGTCCATCCATGTTGTTGGAGATGACAAGATTTCATTCTTTATTATGGCCAGGTAATATTTCATTACATATATGAATTATTTCTATCCATTCATCTGTCAATATACACTTATATTGTTTCCACATATTGGCTATTATAAATAATGCTACAATGTCTTTTAGAATAAATGTTTTGGATCTCTTCTGATAAATACCCAGAAGTGGAACTGCTGGGTCCTTTTTTTGTCTATTGTTATAGCCTGTGTTGTAAAGTCTATTTTGTCTGGTTAAGTATTGCTTCCCTACCTTTTTGTTTGTTTTGTATCCTTTTCCATGAAATGTTTTTCTATCCCTTTACTTTCAGTCTGTGTTTCTTTGCATCTGAAGTCAGTCTCTTGTCTGCAGGGTCTTGTTTTGTTACTCATTCAGCTACTCTATGACTTTTGATTGAAATATTTTATCAGTTTACATTTAAAGTGATTGTTAATAGACATGTAGTTATTTACATTTTACTTTTTTAATTTTTAAAAATATATTTTATTGATTATGCTATTATAGTTGTCCCATTTCCCCCCATTTATCCCCCTCCTCCCTGCACCACCCATCCCACATCATTCTCCCCCCATAGTTTATGTCCATGGGTCATACATACAAGTTCTTTGGCCTTTATTCTTCTTAAAATATATCTCTAGCATGTCCTGTAATACTAATTTGGTAGGGATAAACTTCTTTAGCTTTCTCTTATCTGGGAAAGTCTTGATTTACCCTTTGTTTCTAAATCATAACTTTGCTGAGTAGAGTAATTTTATTTATAGGTCCATACTTTTCACCTCTTTAAATATGTTTATACCAGTTCCTTCTGGCCTGCTAAGTTTCTGTTGAGAAATCAGTTTGTGGGGGAGCTTTGTTCAGCAGAGCTCTCCTGGCTGCTGCAGATGAGAATAAATCTACCAAAACATGAACTGCTTGGGGAGGAAAGGCTGCAGTCTCTCAGAGGAGAAAGGTCTCAAGCCTCTCTCTCAATGGGCTTTTATTGAGTTTAGCTTGCATAGGGATGTATATGAAATAATGGAGGTATGGTTTACAGATAACATTTCTGGGATCATAGGGGTCCTTTTGAGTCAGGGTCTGGTAGACAGGATGATGCCAATTGGCTGTAAAACCTTGGGAAACAAACTTATTTTGTGCTTGGACCCTTAACATTTAAATTGAGGACACTTTTAGTTTTACAGGACTTTATGCATTCTTTTTCAGGCCTGACTGCCCCCTGCCAGGAACCGCCGGTTCTGGCACAGAGCTACACCACCTGCTCCAGCATTGTTTCAGGCCTTAATCAGGCAAGGGAAGCAAGGCAGCCAAGAGATTAGGATACTTTTTACAGATAGAATTAGGACTTGGGCTATGATAAAGCCAAGAGGTGAGAGTCTTTTGTTCCTCTTCCACAATCCTCTAAATCCTTCCCTGATGGCCTCTTTGCTACTGTGGTTGTCTTAAGTTGTTCCTTCCTTGAGGAATCTTACCCATCACTGACTAGCCATCCTCCCGGGGCCAAGAAGGGTTAAGTAAAGGGAGCAGAGGCTGTGCCCCTGGAGGGAGGATAAGTTTTGTCTCCTTAGTGGCTTATGGTCCCAAGGTCCTGTAGCCATGGGGCCTTTTTGCCTGTCAGTGAGGTTACAGCTCCTGAAACCAGGCAGGATGATTCCCAACATCATTTGACAGTTATGAGAGTTCTCTTATTAGTGACTAACTGTTTTTCTCTTGCAGCTTTTAAGATTCTGTCTTTTTCCTTAACAATTTGGCTCAGTTGGTTGGGACTCACCCTGCAAAGTGAAAGTTTGCCAGTTCAATTCCTGGTCAGGGCAAGATCTAGGCTGTGCGTTTGGTCCCAGGCCTGGTACATATGAGAGGCAATTGGTCAGTGTTTCTCTCCCCCTTAATAAAAGATTCTCTTCATCTTTAATCTTTGGCATTTTACTTATGATGTGTCTTGGTTATGGCCTCTATGGGTTTATCTTGTTTAGGACTCTCTGAGCTTCCTGGACTTATATTTCTATTTCCTTTACCAGGTTAGGAAAGTTTTCCATCATTGTTTTTTTCAAATAAATTTTCAATTTATTGCTCTCTCTCTTTTCCTTTTACTATGAATAAGTTGTTAATGTTTTGTTGTTTTAATTGGTTGTTTTTTGATATCATATTATCCAAATCATTGATGTGCCTCTCTGGTTCATCTAATCCACTGTTGATTTTCTCTAATGTATTCTTCATTTCATTTGTTGAACTTGTTACTCCTGCCTGGGTCTTTTAAAAATATTTTCTGTCTTTATTTTTATATTCCTTATCTCTTAGTTGATGTTCTCATTGAGATAATAGAAAACTCTTATAACCAACGTTTTGAACTCTACATATGGCTGATTGCTTGTCTCTTATTTGTTTAGTTCTATTTCTGGAGTGTTTTTATGTACTTTTATTTGGAACATGTTTCTTTGTCTCCTCATTTTAGCTGCTCTCCTGTGTTTTTTCTATGTATTAGGTAGAGCTGCTATATCTTTTGGTCTTAGTGGAGTGGCCTTAAATTATAGGTGGCCCATGAGGTCCAGTGGCACAGTCTCTCTGATGATCTTAGCTGGTTGCCCCATGTGCGTTTGTCTCTTGTGCGTTCCCTCCTGTTTTAGTTTATCTCTCATTGCTGTTGACACATAAATGGAGGTGACGGACCCTCAGGTTGATTGGTTGTGAGGACTGGCCATGACTACTGGGAAGTAGCTGTTGTGAGGGGCTGACTGTATGAAGCAGAATCCTTTTTAGTGGGGCTCTGGTTCCTGTAGTGTCTACCCTTTGTATGTTGTTAGTGGAAGTTGTTTGGTGGTTCTTTGATATGGTATGATGCTGTCCACTGGGGATGTTAGTTCTAGGGCCTCTTGGGAGGTGCAAGCCAAGGTCAGCTGCTGCTTGTGTTTGGTCCAGGGCCACTTGATATGAGTCACAAATCGATTAGTAGATTGTTGACACTTTGGGGGGGTCTTAGAAGTCCCTGGGACAAGCTAATCTGTGAACTAAAGCAGGCTGCTCCTAGTGCCAGGCTTATTCCTGTTTAACAAGAGTTATAGGGCACACTGAGTCCAGATGCTGCTTGTTTGGGATTTGGGAACCTTTGAAAGATTTTTGGAGAGTGTACATCATGATCCAAGACAAGTTGTTCATATGGAAAAGCCATTGAAATTCACATGGGCAACCCAAAAGTTGGATGAGGTGGGGTATCAGGTAATCACCAAAGTATAGCAAACAATGTCAAATTGATGGAGACTCAGATATGGCATCTGCTTGCGTTTTCAGGGTGAAGGCTCGGCAAAGGAAAAATGGCCAGAAATCTGGTCCTTTAGCCCTCTCTCTTAAGCCAGCCAATTTAACTTCTTTTCCCCTATGTTTGTGGTGTCTTTGGGGCTGCCATGCCACTCCTGCAGCTCAGAGAGTCCATCAGTAATTAAGTCCATACACTAGCCCTTAAGGAAGAATGCCTGGGATTCCAGAGACCCTCCATTTCATTCAACCACAATCTCCACTGGTTTTCACAGTAAGAAATTATGGAGACTTCTCTTCTTGGCACTACAACCCTGTTCTGGGAAGCCTGGTATGGGGCTGGAACCCCTCATTCCCTGTGGATAAAATTCCTGAGTTTTAACTGTCCCATGTGGGTATGAGAACAACCTTGTATAGCCTCTACAATCATACCATTATCCACTTGCCTTCTTCTGCATATTCTTAGTAATAGGACATGTTCAGCTAGACTTAAGGTGGTTTTCAACCATAGTTGCTTTGTAGTTTAGTTGTAATTTTCAAGTGATTATGGGAGGAAGCAAGTACAGTGTTTACCTATTGTTCCATTTTGACTGTAGGTTCTACAAACTGATTTGTAAAGCAACACTAATAAAGAAAATTAATAAAGTTAATAATGCTAAAGTAGAAAAATTAACTAGTGCTTGGTGATTTTTATGATAAATATTTGCCACTGCATTTATTAGTTTACTGAAAATTTTAAACCAGAAATATGATTGACATATTTAACATTAGTTTAAATGATGTAAAATATGATGACTGAATTTATTTCACAGGAAAAAAGATGGCTATTTTGGCTTTCATTTTAAAATATTGCATGTTTGGTTCCATTCAACATTCCCTTATATGTATTGTTGATCTTATTTTTGTTGAAATATCAACTTGTTCAATATCAACTTTTTGATATTTTCCTGATTCCTAGTTTTTATTAAAAATTTAAAGTTTTAAAAATTCTCTACATTGTGGAAGGATATAAAAATTTATAAGCATAATGGATGTGAATAAAATAGGCATTAAAACTAATTGTGATTATTACAAATCTCACCATAGGAGTTAATTCATTTAAATATTTCATATATACATATACATATACACACATACATACACATATATATATCCATCCATATGACTATTTTTCTATAAATTTAATAATAATAGGTATACAGTATAATCTTAGTTATATTAGTTTCAGGAGTACATTGTAGTGAACTGACATTTTTATACCTTACAGTGTGATCACCCACCTAATTTTAGTAATCATTTGTCACCATGCAAATGTATCTCAGTATTATTGACTACATTATCCTTCATCCTTTTCACCCATTCCCCCTGCCTTGACCCTTCTGACAAACATCTCTTTGGACTCTGTTTCTGTGAGTCTGTTATTGTGGGGAGTTTTTTTGTTCATTGAATTGTTTTGTATCTTTATATTCCACACATAAGTAAAATCATCTGGTATTTGTCTCTGCAAATTATTTCACTTAGTATAATAAGTTCTATTCATCCATGTTTTCTAAAATGACAATATTTCATTTTTCTTTATTGCTTCATTAAATATGTAATTTTTCCATTTATATATCAGTGTTCATTTAGGTTGCTTCCATATTTTGGCTATTTTAAATGATGTTGCTTGACCATAGGTGTTCATATATCTTTTCAAATTAGTGTTTTTATTTTCTATAGATAAACACTCAGAAGTAGAATTTCTGGTTTAAATGGTAGATATATTTTAATTTTTGAGGAATCTCCATACTATTTTCCATAGTGGCTGAACCAATTTTCAGTTTCACCAACAGTGCCCAGTAGTTTCCCTTTTACCACATTCTTACCAATACATTATTTGTTAACTTTTTGATAACAGTCATTTTGCCTGAAACAAAACAAAAAGACAACCTACTAAATGGGAGAATATATGCACAAATAATATGCCTGATAGGTTGATATACAAATTACATAAGGAATTTGCACAACTCAATAATAAAACAAACAATATGACAATAAAATTATTCTCTAAATGAAATTATTCATAACAACAAGAAAAATAGAGTACCTAGGAATAAAACTAGCCAATGAGGTAAAAGATCTGTACTCAGAAAACTACACAACACTGTAAAAAGAAATTTAAAAAGACACAAAAACAAATGGAAGCACAGTCCATGTTTGTGGATTGGAAGAATTAATATCTTCAAAATGTCCATACTACCCAACGTAATCTATAGATAAAATAAAATCTCTATTAAAGTACCAATGACACATTTCATAGATATAGAACAAACATTTCAAAAATTTATATGGAACCATAAATGACCCCAAACAGCAAAAGTAATTTTGAGAAATAAGAACAAAGTAGGAGGGATCACAATACCTGATATTAAACTATATTACAAAGCCATGGTAATCAAAACAGCCTGGTACTTACATAAAAACAGACACATAAATCAATGGAACAAAATAGAGAACCCAGAAATTAACCCAAGCCTTTACAGTTAATTAATATTTGACAAATGGAGCAGAAGCATAAAATGGAGTGAAAATAGTCTATTCAACAAATGGTGTTGGGGGATCTAGATAGCTACATGCAAAACATAAAAAATAAAACTCAACCACCAAATTACACTATACCCAAGAATAAATTCAAAATGGATGAAACACCATAAAAGTCCTAGAGGAGAACATAGGCAGGAAAATCTCAGACACTCCATGCATCAATATTTGTTACCAATATGTCCCCTAGTGCAAAGGACATAAAGGAAAGAATAAATGGGACTTTATCAAATTAAAAAGCTTCTGCATGGCTAAAGAAAACATCAGCAAAATTAAAAGGGAAACAACCATAAAGGAAATTATATCTGCAAATGATACCTTGGACAAGGGTTTGATGTCCAAAATGTATAAAGAACTCACATGACCCCACTCCAGGAAGACAAGCAATTCAAATAAAAAATAGGTGAAGGATGTCAACAGACACTTTTCCAAGTGTCATCCTCTTCCAAGGACATCCAGAAGGCCCAGAGACATATAAAAGGGTGCTCAGCACCGCTAGCTATCAGAGAGATACAAATTAAAACTACAATGAGACACCACTTCATAAAAGTCAGATTGGCCATCACAAACAAATCAACAAATGAGTGGTAGCAAGGTTGTGGAGAAAAGGGAACCCTAGTATTCTGTTGATAGGAATGCTGAGCGGTGCAACCACTACAGAAAACAGCATAGAACTTCCTCAGAAAAGTAAGAATGGAACTGCTTTTTACCTTGCAATCCCACTGCTGAGATTATACCCTAAGAATCCTGGGACACCAATTCAAAAGAACCTATGTACCCCAATGTTCATAGCAGCACAATTTATAATAGCTAAGTGTTGGAAGCAACCTAAGTGCCCATCAGTAAATGAGTGGATCAAAAAATTATGGTACATTTACACAATGGAATACTGCATAGCAGAAACAAAAAAGGAACTCCTCCCCTTCATGACATCATGGATGGAACTAGAGAACATTATGCTAAGTGAAAGACAAATACCATATGATCTCACCTATAAGTGGAACCTAATCAACAAAACAAACAGTCAACAAAACAAACAAAATATAACCAGAGACATTGAAATAAAGAACAAACTGACAGTAACCAGAGAGGAAGGGGGAGAGGGTTAATGGGGTAAAATAGGGGAAGGGCCATCAAAAAACATGTATAAAGGACACATGACAAAGCCAAATGGGGGTAGTGGATCAAGGGTTGGAGGTGGAGATTGGTGGGGCAGGGGGAGTGGTGGGAGGAAAATGGAGAAGCTATACTTGAACAACAATAAAAATGCCATTAAAAATAAAGTTAAAAAATAAAAATAAACACAATTTAAAAGAAAAAAATGAACTTATTCATAAATAACAAATGTGAATGATCATACTCTTCACACTAATCTATTTTTAATAATAGCTTTATTTAGATATAATACATAAACTATAAAATTTTCCCTGTTCAAATTTGTATAATTAAGTAGTTATTAGTATATTTACATAGTTGTACCACCATCACCCCTATTTGGAGCACTTTATCACCCCCAAAAGAAACGCATCTATAGCTACTCTCCACTCTTCTACCCCCCCCCAGTCCCTGGGAAATACAAATGTATCTTCTATCTCTATGTATTTGCCTCTTCAGGTGATTTAATATAAATGGAACTATTCAGTACGTGGCATTTTAAACATGTCTGAATTCTTTCATTTAGCATAGGTTTTCAGTGTTCATCTACACTGTGGCATATATGTCTTCTTTCCTCTTTATTGCTAAATTATATTCCATTGTATGACTATTCCACATTTGTTTATTCAGTCATTTATTGGCATTTGAGTTGTTTTCAGTTTTTTATTAATATGAGTAATGGTGCTAGGATACCATCGGTATAAGTTTTATTGTGGACAGTTGTTTTTTTTTTTTAATCCTCACCTGAGGACATGATTGTTGATTTTAGAGAAAGGAGAAGAAAGAGAGTGAGAGAGAGAGAGAGGGGGGAAAGAGAGAGAGAGAGATCAGTTCCATTATACATGCTCTGGTGCCTGAGTGGGCACCAAACTCCCACCCTAGGCATGTGCCCTGACCAGGAATTGAACACATGACCTTTTGGTTTATGGGATGATACTTCAACCAAATGATCCTCACCAGTCAGGACTAATGTGGACATATGTTTTTAATTGACTATATGCCTATATATAGCATTTCTGAAATCAAGCTGTTTTCCCACCTTTTCTTATCATTTCACAATCCCACCAACAAATAGAAAAGTTTTTATATAGGAAACTTTTTGTTAATACTTTCTTGTCTTTTTTCATTTAATTTTAGCTATTCTAGTGAATATGACGTGGTATCTTACTGTGGCTTTGATTTAAATTTCCCTCATAACTTTCCCTCATTTCAATTTTTCCTCATAACATATTTTCATGTGCTTATTAAACATTGTATATTTTATTTACAAAAATGTTTACTAAAATCACGTGTGAATATTTAATTGGGTCATTTGTTTTCTTATTGTATATTCTTTATATGTTCTGGATACAAATTCATTATCAGATATATGAGTTTAAAATTTTATTCTAATGCAATGTGTTAAGTGTTTCTCTTTTAGACATATCTTAGAGGCATAAAAGTTTTAAATCTTATTAGGTCAAATCAGTGTAATTTTTGTTTTTGTTTGTGATTTTGATATCATATCTAAGAACTCATTATATATAAGAGACATACTTTTGGATTTTCTTATAAGCATTTCATCATTGTAGCTCTTTGCA
The DNA here is from genome assembly GCF_021234435.1 of Artibeus jamaicensis. Taxonomy (NCBI): domain Eukaryota; kingdom Metazoa; phylum Chordata; class Mammalia; order Chiroptera; family Phyllostomidae; genus Artibeus; species Artibeus jamaicensis. The sequence goes on from NW_026521853.1 coordinate 215,884, forward strand.
TATGGATGTAATATAGGGGTCAACTCTCATTCTCTTGTATGTGGAGATCCAGTTGTCTCAGCATGATTTGTTATAAATATCATCCTCTTCCTATTGAAATATCTTGGCAAGTTTGTCTAAAATAAGTTGATAATAATTATGCATTTATTCTGAGTCTCTCAGTTACATCTTTTTTATCTACATGAAGCGTATGCAATACCACACTATGTGGACTGCTGTAGCTTACCAATAAATGTAGAAATCTGGAAGGGTGAGCCCTCCAACTTTGTTGTTTTTAAGATTGTGTTGACTAATCTGAGACCTTTTCATATCTATGTGGTTTAAGGATCAGCTTGTCAATTTACACACACAAAAGTAACAGCTGGAATTTTATAGGAATTGCATGGAATCAATAGAATAATTTAAGGATTTTTTTCTTTTAAAAGGAATGTTTGACATTCCATAAACACTAGATATCTGTGCATTTATTTAGGCCTTCTTTAATGTCTTTCAAAAATGTTCTGTAATTGTCAGTGTACAAGTGTTGAGCTTATTTAGTTAACTTTATCCCTAAGTATTCTATTTTTTCATGCTATTGTAAATGAAGTTGTTTTCTAAATTTTCAGGTTGTTAATTGCTGTTATGTAGAAAGGCAATACATTTTATATTGACCTTGTGGTCTGCAAAGTATCTAAGCATGTTTATTTTTTTGTAAATTCCATGTATAGTTAATTTATCTGTAAATAAAGTCAGCATTTCTTCTCTTCCAATTTGGATGGGTTTATTTCCTTTTATTGCATATTTTCCCCAGCAAGTAAAGTATAATATTGATTACAGGTAATGAGAACATATATTCTTTTTGTTCCTTTTGTTAAGAAAAATCATTTAACATTAAATATGATGACAAAAGTTTTTTCATACAATGCTTTATCAGGTTGTTACTGTCCCTTTGTAACCCTAGTTTGTTGTATAATGTGGTGTGTATGAGTTGATTTTATCATGAATGTGTGTTGCATTTTATCTACTGCTTTCTCTGCATCTATCGAGATGATTATATTGGCTTTGTCATTTATTTTTTACATAATTTATTACATTCATCCCATTAATACTTACTGGTTCAGTTTTATTTTATTTTCTTTAGAATTATTGTGACAATATTTATAAGAGATAATGGTCCATAATTCTCTTTCTATGTGATATCTTTGTCTGATTGTGGTTTTAGGATATGTGTGACCTGACATCATGAGTTGAGAAATGCAGTTCTAAGTATTTATAAAGTTTTAAAGGATTGGTATTAATTCTGTTTTAACAATTTTATAAAATTAATCAGTTTCACTGGTGCCTAGCCTTCGATTCTGAGGAAGATTTCCTATTATTAATGGAATACATTGTATAGGAATGCTTTATGATGTAGCATCCTGAGTCATCCACATTAACAGTCTGTGTTAGTCAGAATATGCCCTATACTGATGCCAGGTCCCATCGGTAAAACCTGTGACCATTATCTCATATGACAATGTCTTTGCAGATGTGATTAAATTAATGATCTTGCAGTGAGGTTTTATTTTGAATTATCTAGGTGGGCCCAAAATGCACTAACTCACAAGAATCTTTGTAAGAGAGAGAAGCAAAGGGATGTTTGACACAGATGAACCAAAATAAGTCATACACACTAAAGAGGAAGTATTTCAAATATATAACAGGGAGAGATTCTGATCATGTTGGCCTTGGAAATCACCATAATGCAGTCACAAGCCAAGGAAAACTTGCATCCACCAGAACTTGAAAAGATAAAGAACAGATTCTCCTCCAGAGCCTGTGGAGGAAATGCAGTCTTGCTGACTTTTAATTTTTGCCCAGTGATATCAATTTTGCACTTCTGGCCTTCATAACTGTGATAAAATAAAGTTCTGGTATTTTAATATAAAATACATAGAATTACTTTATAGTAGTTACAGGAAACAAGTTTAAGACCTATTAAGATATTTTACTTGAGTTAATTTCTATAGTTTGTAACTTTCTAGAGCCCTATCTGTTTTATCCAGTTTAAATAATTAGTTGGAATACATGTTTGTGGTATTCTCATAATTTTATTTCTGTATGATTGCTATTAAATTTCCTTATTTCATACACATGTGTTTCAAAGGACATGAACAGAATACTCATAGATCACTAGTTGTGATGGCCATGTAATGGTTAATTTATGTGTGAACTCAATATATTGCTAAATTATTTAATAAAACATGAATCTAGCTTTGGTGTGAAGGTATTTTGTAGATACATTTAACATCTACAATGAGTTCATTTTAAATAAAGGAGATTACTCAGTAACAAGGATGGAATGCATCTGATACATTTAAGACTAACAGTAAAAATGGAGGTTCCCCAGGAAAGAAGAATTAGACCTTAATATTGCAGTATCATTTAACATTAAATGCCTGCCTGAGGTTGTAGTTTATCGCTTGTCTTACACAGTTTGGACTTACCATTTCCCCAAATTGTGTGAGCCAACTCCTTAAAATATGGACAAGGAATAGTTTAAGAAACCAGATAAGTGGCCATCCTTGAAAGGAAGCACCATGAAAGCAACTTCTAAGAATGTTGTACTTCATACTTAATCTGGATGGTTGTTAACACTGGTTAATCCACATTCACTTTGTGAATATTTATTTAGTTGAGACTTTAAATTTTGCTCACTCATATGTTTTTTTCTGTCTCTGTCTCTATCACCTCTCCTGCTCTATTGAATTATATAGTGACATGGCATTGATTACATTGTAGTATTAATTTGAATTTCCATGATGGCCAATAAAGTTGTGGAACATAAAGAACATATTTTGTTTGTTTCTGCAGAATTAGGGATTTCTGAATAAATAGTGCTGAATGCAAAATGCTAGGCTAAGAACAAATTTTGGGGAAATAATTTACAGCTGTAGGATAGTAAGAGAACTCCAGAGAGTTATTTGCTGGTATGTGTTCATACATTAAGAGACAATGAGGTTCAAAGTCCCAGAGAAAAATTTAGATCCCAAAATCTGGAGACACCAGAGCTAATTTGAGGCATAAAAAGATGTATTTACATTTGAAAATATTATAGTGAGAATCCATAGTTCTTTCAACTTTTCCATCTGTATCTAAGGAGTGAACTTTTTATCTCTCTTTCAAAGGGAGAGAAGAGAGCAGATCCCACTTTTTTCTATATATAAGCAGAGAAAATACATTTTCTTCATCTTTTGTTAATGAAATTTCTGGTCGTATATATATATATATATAGATTTTTTCCATATTGCTTTCATTATATAATCCCAGGAGCAAATAGTTAGAAAAAAGGACAAATACACGTTATGTAAATAATAATAAATAGTATGTCTTTTATTAAAAAATCATATGCACATTATACATAGAATTAACAAATATTAATTTAAAAATATATAATTTGGGTATTTTTAGTATACTTATTAATCATTTATATACTAACTTTTGAAATGCTGCCTGAAAGATTTTGACTATTTTTTTATTGGGTTCATGCCAATTACAACTATAGGTTTTAGCTGCAGGAGTAACACTTTGATAACAGGAGAGGAATTCATAGAAAAAGGAACAAAGGGAAAGATGAAAAGAACAAAAGATGTAGGAATCTAAACGCAATAATTCCTATGTGAATCTAATAAAAATTTCTAGGTTTATTAAAAATATGTCCATAACAGTCATTGACTCTTCCTTGTTTTTGAGTTTGGGACAAGAATAATGATTTCAAAATGGAAAGTAATTAGTTGAAAGTTCTGTTAGTTACAAAACACCAATATATAGAAAAATATAGAAATTAATTTCTTATTAATGAATATATAAGAGTCATAAAGAGGATATGTCTGTGATGTCAGACATTTCTTTGCAGTTTTTTTCTTATATAGCTTTACTATTTACCTTCAGGATCCCTTTAATCATAGTATAAAATAAAAAATAAAATTAATCACAATATTAGGTCTGATTTAAGTCTATTATTTGTAGTAGTAAATTTTAACACATTGTTTTAAATATATAATTGCTTGAGATTTACTGTGTTTTTAACAATCTCATCATTTTGAAGAAGAAAAGAACAGTCCTGCTGATATACAAGACAGAGGCTACAAATAAAGTGAATGAATAGTAATTCCCTAGAGCAAGTATTTCAATAGTAAACTTTAATGGCATGGTTGAAAAAGAGTCAACTAGCCCATGGAATTTATTTTACTTACTGTCAAATCTTTCACACCAGACAAAAGGAGTTGTCACTATCCCCACAGAGTGATGTGGTCTTATTTAAGTAATTCCCTCTTACTCACTGGGCAGTTATGAATTCTGTTTTGATTAGACAGACTTGCTTAGAAAAAATCTCCTGAGCAGTTGAGATTTTTTATGTAATATTTTGATAATACTTTCCCTGCTGTGAAATACATGGGTCATCTTCAATTAAAGAAATTATTACTGATGCTGGGAAGATGGCGATGGAGTAAGATGGAGCTGATGCTAGCTCCTGTACTCATGGGTGAAAATCCTGGCAGATCTATAGAGAAACAGCACAACAAACCATCGGTTACCCAGCATTTATGAAATTAAAAGACCAGAGATTGTGACTGGCGCTGAAACACCAGACGGCGGCAGAGTCAGCTACTGGAGCTGGGTCTCCTGTGGTCCCTGTGCTGCCACCAGAGCAACAGGCCTGGGAGCCAGGGAGTCAGGTACGGAAGCCGGACATTCCAAACCCCTGTGACGGTCCTGGGAGACAGAGGAGTCAGGAACCAGAGTGGGGACAATCTCGACCTTTGTGCCAATGCCATAGCTACCGGCCTGGGCAACAGAAGGGTCAGTTGCAGGGGCTGGGACACCAAAGGCCCCTGTGACACCACCATAGAGACAGGCGTGGGCCCTGAGGAGCCAGCTACGGGAGCCAGGAAGTTCGCAGATCCTGTGCCGCTTCCTTTGCTACGGGACTGGATGCCAGGGAGTCAGGAATGGAAGCCGGGACACTCCAAACCCCTGAACAGCCCTGGGTGACAGAAGCCTCTACAGGAACAGGGACGTTCTCAGCCCCTGTGCTGCTGCCATAGGGACAGGACTGGACACTGGGGAATCAGGTACGGGAGTTGGGACATTCTAAGCCTCTGTGCCACTGCCATAGAGACAGAACTAGACTCCGGGGAGTCAGGTACGAAAATCGGGACACTCCAAACCCCTGTGACAGCCCTGGGCGGCAGAGAGAGATAGATAGGGGAGCTGGGACATTCCCAGCCTCTGTGCCGCTGCTGTAGTAACGGGCCTGGGTGCTTGAGGAGGCGGCTACTAGAGCCCAGACATTCAGCAGTGGTAGGCGACCAACGCAGGGACCAATGTGAGGACCAGCGTGAGTGTAGGTACAAACGAAGAACATCAAGAAACTTCAAGGAGTCTGCACCACTGAACTTCACAAGGATCATACCACAGAAGTTTACACCATAAAACCAGGGTTTCAGAACAGATCAATTTTAGAAGCAGAGACTAACAAGAAGAGTCTCAAACAATGGGAAGACAAAGAAACAATCCCCAAATGAAAGAAAAAGCAGAAACTTCAGAAAGAATGTTAGATGAAATAGAGGCTGATCAACTATCAGACAGTGAATTCAAAGCACTGGTTATTACGAAGTTCAAAGAGCTCGCAGTGAACTACCAGAAACTACAGGGGAACTACAATGATCTCTCTGCAAACTACAGCAACATGAAAAAGGAAATGGAAACTATCACCAAGGGACAAGAGGAAATGAAGAATACAGTTTCCGAATTGAAGAACACAGTAGAAAGTTTCAAAAGTAGGATAGATGAAGCGGAGGATAGGATTAGTGAGTTCAAGGACAAGGTAGAAAGCATCTCACAGAAAGAGCAAGAAAATGAAAAGAGGCTCAGAAAGAATGAAGAGGGATTAAGAGAAATGCAAGACAATATGAAACATAATAATATCCGAATAATAGGAATACCAGAAGGAGAAGAAGAACAAAGGATAGAAAACGTATTTGAACGAGTAATGAGAGAAAAATTTTCTAATTTGATAAGAGAAAAAGTGTCACAAATCCAGGAATCACAGAGAGTCCCAACCAAGAGGAACCCAAGGAGGCCCACTTCAAGAAACATCATCATCAAAATGGCAAACTTCCAAGACAAAGAGAGAATCTTAGAGGCAGCAAGGGAGAAAAAAGAAATAACATACGAGGGAGCCCCAATAAGGTTAGCTACTGATTTCTCAATGGAAAAACTTCAAACAAGAAGAGAATGGCAAGAAATATTCCAACTAATGAGAACCAGAGGCCTACAACCAAGGCTACTTTACCCAGCAAGGCTCTCAATCAAGATAGATGGCCAAATAAAGAGCTTCCAAGACAAAAGAAGCCTAAAAGAATATGCCTCCACCAAACCAGCTCTACAAGAAATACTAAAAGGACTGCTTTAAGGGAAGGAAGGATAAGAGGGAGACAGAGAGGAGCACAGGTACAAAAATGGCAATGAATAAGTACCTATCAATAATAACCTTAAACGTAAATGGATTAAATGCTCCAATCAAAAGACACAGAATAGCTTAATGGATAAGAAAGCATGACCCACACATGTGTTGTCTACAAGAGACCTACCTCAGGACAAAAGACTATCACACACTAAAAGTGAAAGGGTGGAAACAAGTTTTCCAAGCAAACGGACAAGAAAAAAAAGCTGGGGTAGCAATTCTTACATCAGACAAAATAGATTTAAAAAAAGGCTATAAAGAGAGACACAGAAGGTCACTTCATTATACTCAAGGGAAGAATCCACCAAGAAGACATTAACATTGTAAACATATATGCACCAAACATAGGGGCACCCAAATATATCAAGAAAATCTTAGAGGACATCAAGAAAGATATTGACAGCAATACAATTATAGTAGGGGATTTGAACACCCCACTATCAAAAATGGACAGATCTTCCAAACAAATTATCAATGAAGATATTGTGGCATTAAACAACACCCTAGATGAAATGGACTTAACTGATATATATAGAGCCCTTCATCCCAAAGAAGCTAAATACACATTCTTTTCAAATGCACATGGAACATTTTGAAAGATCACCACATGATAGGACACCAAATGAGCCTCAAAAAATTCAAGAAAATTGAAATCATACCAAGCATCTTCTCTGACCACAAGGGACTGAAATTAGAAACCAACCCCAAAGAAAAAAACCCAAAGCACCCAAAAACATAGAGACTGAATGGTATGCTATTAAACAACAAATGGGTCAAGAATGAAATTAGGGAAGAAATCAAAACATTTCTGGAAACAAATGAAAATGATCTCACAACAACCCAAAACTTATGGGACACAGCGAAGGCAGTCCTGAGAGGGAAGTTTATAGCAATACAGGCCTAGCTAAAGAAGATAGAAACATTTCAAACAAACAACCTAACACTATGCCTGCAAGAACTCAAGGAACAACAACAAAGACAGCCCAGAGCAAGCAGAAGGAAGGAAATAACCAAGATTAGAGCAGAATTAAATGACATAGAAACTAAAAGCACAATTTTAAGGATCAATGAATCCAGGAGTTGGTTCTTTGAGAAGATAAACAAAATAGACAAGCCTTTAAGTAGGCTCATCAAGAAAAGAAGAGAGAGGACACAAATAAACACAATCAGAAATGAAAAAGGAGAGATTACAACTGATACCACAGAAATAGAAGGGATTGTAAGAAATTACTATGAAGAACTGTATGCCAAGAAATTTGAAAACCTAGGGGAAATGGACACATTTTTAGAAAAATACAATCTTCCAAAACTCAGTGAAAAAGAAGCAGAAAAATCTAAATACACCAATAACAGCAAAAGAAATTAAAGCAGTAATCAAAAAACTCCCATCACACAAAAGCCCCAGACCAGATGGTTCCACAGGAGAATTCTACAAAGCATTTAAGGAAGAGCTAACCCCTATTCTCCACAGACTATTTCAAAAAATCCAGAAGGATTGAAAGCTCCCAAATTCTTTTTATGAAGCCAGCATCATCTTAATTCCAAAACCAGATAGAGACACAACAAAGAAAGAAAACTTCAGGCCAATATCACTGATGAACATAGATGCTAAAATCCTCAACAAAATATTGGCAAATCGCATCCAACAATATATCAAAAAGATCATACACCATGATCAAGTGGGATTCATCCCAGGGATGCAAGGATGGTTCAATATTCACAAATCAGTAAATGTAATACATCACATAAAGTAAAGCAAAGACAAAAATCACATGATCATATCAATAGATGCAGAAAAAGCTTTCGATAAGGTACAACACCCATTTATGATAAAAACACTCAGCAAAGTGGGAATACAGGGAGCATTTCTCAAAATAATAAAGGCCATATATGAGAGACCTACAGCCAATATCATACTCAATGGGAAAAAACTAAAAGCTTTTCCACTAAGATCAGGAACAAGACAAGGTTGTCCACTTTCACCACTTCTACTCAATATAGTATTGGAAGTTTTAGCCACAGCGATCAGGCAAGAAAAGGAAATAAAAGGCATCCAAATAGGAAAGGAGGAAGCAAAACTGTCACTGTTTGCAGATGACATGATAGTGTACATGGAAAATCCTATAGACTCTACCCAAAAACTGCTCGAACTAATTAATGAGTTTGGCAAAACAGCTGGTTACAAAGTCAATATCCAGAAATCAAAGGCATTTTTGTATACCAACAGTGAATCAGCAGAAGCAGAAATAAAGAAAAAAATCCCATTTGATATAGCAAAAAATAAATAAATAAAGTATCTGGGAATAAACCTAACTAAGGAGGTCAAAAACCTGTATGCAGAAAACTACACAGCCCTGAAGAACGAAATCAAGGAAGACACAAACAAATGGAAACATATACCTTGTTCATGGATGGGAAGAATTAACATCATCAAAATGCCCATACTACCCAAAGCAATTTACAGATTCAATGCAATACCTATTAAAGTACCAATGGCATATTTCACAGACATAGAACAAACACTTCAAAAATTTATATGGAACTATAAAAGAGCCCAAATAACAGCTGCTCTTTTGAGAAAGAAGAACAAAGTAGGAGGGATCACAATACCTGATATCAAACTGTATTACAGAGCCACTATAATGAAAACAGCCTGGTACTGGTGTAAAAACAGGCAAATAGACCAATGGAAAAGAACAGAGAGCCCAGAAATCAACCCAACTCTCTACAGTCAATTCATATTCGACAAAGGGGGCAGTAACATAAAATGGAGTAAAGATAGCCTCTTCAACAAATGGTGTTGAGAGAACTGGACAGCTACATGCAAAAAAATGAAACTTGAGCACAGACTTACACCATACACCAAAATAAATTCAAGGTGGATAAAAGACTTAAATGTAAGTTGTGACACCATTAAAGTCCTAGAGGAGAACATTGGCAAGAAAATCTCAGATATTTCACGCAACAACTTCTTTACCGATATGTCCCCTAGAGCAAGGAATATAAAGGAAAGAATAAACAAATGTGATCTCATCAAAATAAAAAGCTTCTGCATGGCTAAAGAAAAGAGTATAAAATTAGCAAGACAACCAACTGTATGGGAAAACATATTTGCCAATGATACCTCAGACAAAGGTTTAATCTCCAAAATATACAAAGAACTTACACGACTCCACTCTAAGAAGACACCCAACCCAATTAAAAAATGGGAAAAGGACTTGAACAGACACTTCTCCAAAGAGGACATACAGAACATCCAGAGACACATGAAGAGATGCTCAATATCATTAGCTACCAGAGAGATGCAAATTAAAACCACAATGAGATACCACTTTACACCAGTTAGGATAGCTATCATAAACAAAGCAACAAACAACAAATGTTGGAGAGGTTGTGGGGAAAAGGGGTCCTTAGTTTACTGTTGGTGGGATTGCAGACTGGTACAACCATTATGGAAAACAGTATGGAATTTTCTCAGAAAAATAAAAATCGACCTGCCTTTTGACCCAGCAATTCCACTGCTAGGATTATATCCTAAGAATCCTAAAACATCAATATCAAAGAACCTATGCACCCCAATGTTCATAGCAGCACAATTTACAATAGCCAAGAGTTGGAAGCAACCTAGGTGCCCATCAGTAAATGAATGGATCAAAAAATTGTGGTACATATACACAATGGAATTCTATGCTGCAGAGAGAAAGATGGAGCTACTACCTTTTGCAACAACATGGATGGAACTGGAAAGCATTATGCTGAGTGAAATAGGCCAGGTGCTGAAAGACAAATACCATATGATCTCACCTTTAACAGGAAGCTAAACAACAAAACAAACAAGCAAGCAGAAAAAAAAACAAAAAACAATGACACTGAAATAGAGAACAAGGGGATAGTGACCAGAGGGTAGAAGGAAGGGAAGTTAATGGGAAAAAGGGGGAGGGATTTGGAGGAACAAATAGGAAGGACACAGGGAAGAGAACTAAGGGGGGTGGCAATGGGAGGGAGGTGGGGAGTAAGGGGCGGGGGAGGCTGGGATGGGAAAAATAGACAAAAAACTGTACTTGAAAAATAACTAAATAAAATTAATTAAAAATGGTATTAAAAAAAGAAATTATTACTTTATTTGAGAATTTAAAAATTTTCAGATGACCCTATTGTTTCCCCAATTTTTAAAGTTTACTATTTTACAGTTAATTTGAACTTTTTATATTCAGGATATGAATACTTCATTTAACATATTTAGTGCAAGTATTTTACTACTTATTACTGCTAGTCTTTTTTGTCCTAATAGTGCTTACTTGATGAACAGAAATCATTAACTTTAATGAAGTCTAATTTATCTTACATTGTTAGCATTTATATCATGTATAAGACCTCCTTTGCTATCCTAAATCATGGAATTATCCTCTCAAAGTTTGTTTGTCTTGTCTGTCACATTTAGGAAAATGATTCTGCTCAAATAAATTTTTGTGTTTCATGTCAGGGAGAATTCAAGTTGTTTTTGTTATTTATTTTTGTTTGTTGCTATGTTGTTTTTCTTATGGTTATTCAACTGACCCAAGACTTTCTGTTCAAGTTCATTGTTGTGTTTGGTCTCTTTATTTATCCTATGCTATCTTTTTACAATACCATCTTGAAGCAATGAAATGATAAATGAATCGATAATATGTGAAAATTTATGGTGAACTCACTTAAATTAAGGCAGATATTTGTTGTAAGTACAACTCTAGTGCTTGTGTTGGGTTAGAGTTACGTGGTTGTCAACTCTACAATAATTAATTAAGCTGTGCACTATGTTGATGTGGTCACCAGCAAGCAGTGTTCATGGCATTGTGGAGGAGACATGAAACAAATTCATATGGACTGCTGAGTCCTATGGAGGAAAAGAGATGGCCCGGCCTCTCTCTCAAGAGGAGAGTGCACCGACTCTTGCCTTGACAAGATTTTATTGCTGTCTGGGTACATTACATTGAGGATGGTCCTCATTTACTATGCACAGGTTCATACTAGGTGGTTACCTTTTACAGATAACAAAGGAAATAGTGTTGCTAATTACTTCAAAGAGTAGGATGTTACAGATCAAGGGGGAAAGTGGTTGAAGTGGTTATACTCCATACTTGGGAGGTTTAGCACAGATTTTGGGAAGTTACAGTAAGCACTTCTGCCTCAATTCAGGGTAAGCACTTGCAATTTAGCAAAAAGCAAGTATCAAAGCAGCCTAGGTACAATGCAGGCCTGATTCCCCATGGGAGAACCTATCCATGGGTGTGGGTCCTGTGCACTGGACTTTGCTTTCCACTGGCCTTTCCGAGTAGGAGCTGAGCCCATGCCATGCAGAATGGTCTCCTATACTACATTCTATTTATGTTCATAGAGTTCCTAATGGACAAAACATTACTAAAGGACATGATAATTTTCACAATGGAAGAACTTAGCATCAAGCTGCCATAGACATTTAACAAAATTACAACGATGAAATGATTTGAACAATGCAGGTGATTTATTTAGCCATAAAATTAATGGTTAAAATATTTAAAATGATGGTTCAAAACTTTTGTTCATCTGTTTTAAAGATAATACTATTATTACCACTGAAATATGATTAAGTAGAAGGTCTAGTGTAGCACTATCAATGAGCAATCCATACTAGAATTCCTACCATTCTAAGAATTTCATACATTGCATCTGGAAGCAAGGTAGTACTAATTAATGGGTCAAAATATTTCACTGTTAAATCAATATATTTAAACTTTATATTGCTAATTATGAATAGATCAGTTCACAATATTCTGCTTAACTGATTTTCTAATGTGTGATGAGAATGCCATCAGATAACAAGGGTGATTTTGAAATGCCTCATCCACATACATCATGTTTCTATGTTCTTTCATTCTCTAGTACCACCAGGATCTCTACCCCATTCATCCAGTTTTTCAATCACTCAGCCACTACTGAGCACCCACTATGTGTCAGGGACACTTCTGATTCAATGTTTAAAATCCTTAAGAAAATAAACTCTTGAACCCCAAACAATTTCCATGTTGTTATTAATCTTATTATCATTATTCTTTTCTTCATCTTCTTCATTAATTTTTGGTATTTTTTTAAAAGGCTTATGTCATAGAAACTTTTCAAGAAAAATGAACGGTTTCATTAAATTCCCATGATAGATCCTAATTATAAATGTCAATATTGAGCTTCAAAAAAGCTTAGGAATTTAACTAACATACTGTAATCAGTAGAGCTGGAATAAAAAATTCAGTTTCTTTGATAATAATGCGCTACATATCCTTCTTTTAAACACTTGAATAAAGGAAAGAATAAAGAAATGAATTAACTTTCTTAGTCTCATGTAAGTTTAAGTGCATCTGTGGCATAATAAATAGATAATTAAATATGATAAGACATTTTCTTACACATATCATTTTAGACTTCTCTCCTTGTCCACATCTTTTATATTATAGTCTATTTCTAAACAGATTTGTCTTATTGCAAAGAACCATACCACACTGAACTGCCAAGTGTTTACCAATTAATGAATGCAAAGCTAAGTAATAATAATGAATGTTATAATAGATAAATGAAGATTATTCAGTTACTTTAATGGTCATTTAATCACCATTGTAGTAGATGACACTATTATACTTGATTCAAAGATGGGGAAAACTGAGGCACAAGTGACTAATTATATCTCCAAGGTCACAAAGATATTAAAGGATGCAACAGAATTTTAGTTTAAGCAATTTGGCTCTAGAGTCCACATGTAAAAATTTACAAGCTGCTGTTATTCTAGAGAGTATATGTGTTCAACGACAGATATATCTTCCAAACAAAAGATCAACAAGCATACTGAAGCACTGAATGATGATCTAGGACAAATGCATTTAAACAATATACATAGAACCTTTCAGCCAAAAGAAGAAAAATATACATCCTTTTCAAATATATATGGAACATTTTGAAAGATAGACCACATGATAGGACACAAAACAAGCCTCAACAAATTCAAGAAAATTGATATATCAAGTATACTCTCAAGAAATTGATATATCAACAAGTACCTGATTAGAAACAAACCTTGAGGAAAAAACTCAAAAACACTCAAACTCATTGAGATTTAAAAGCATAGTACTAAACAATGAATGGATTAAAGATAAGATCAAGAAAGAAACGAAAAAAAAGTTTTTAGAAACAAATAAAAATGCACACAGAATAATCCAAAACATATGGAACACAGTGAGGGTATTTCTGAGAGGGAAGTTCATAGCAATACAGGTATACCTAAAATGATAGAAACATTTCAAATAAACGATCTAACCCTACACCTATAAGAACTGAAGTAATAACAACAAATAAAGCCCAGAGTCAATTAAAGGAAAGAAATAAACAAGATCAGTGCAGAGTTAAAAAACACAGAAACTAAAAGAACAATTCAAAGGCTCAATAAACCCAGGTGCTGGTTCTTTGAAAAGATAAACAAAATTGACAAGCCTTTAACCATATTTATCAAGCAAAAAAGAGAGAAGACCCAAATATATAGTCAAAATTGAAAGAGGAGAGATAACAACTGATACCACAGAAATATAAAGGACCATAAGAAATTAATATGAACAACTACAATGAAAAGAAATTTGAAAACCTGGGTGAAATGGACAAATTTTTAGAAACATATGAACTTGTAAAACTGAATCAATAATAAACAGGAGGCCTGAAAAGACCAATAACAGCTAGTGAAATTGAAGCAAAAATCAACTCCTCCCCCCCAGCACACAAAAGCCTTGGACTGGATGGTTTCACAGGAGAATTTTACAAAATATTAAAGGAACAGTTAACCCCTATACTGCTCAAATTATTCCAAAATATATAAAAAAAAGGAAAGACTCCCAAACTCTTTTTGGAGGCCAGTATCATCCTAATCCCAAAAGCAGATTAAGGTGCAACCAAAAAAGAAAACTACAGGACAATATCACTGATGAACATAGACACTAAAATCCTCAATAAAATATTGGCAAACCAGATCTAGTAATACATTAAAAAGATCATACACCATGATCTATGGGATTCATCCTAGTGATGCAAGGATGGTCCAATACTTGCAAATCAAGAAAGATATCACATGAACAAAAAAGAAAAAATTATATTGTCATATCAATAGATGCAGAGAAATTATTTCATAAGGTTCCCATTTATGATAACAACACTCAGCAAAGTTGGAATAGAGGGAGCATACTTCAACACAATAAAGGCCATACATGAGAAACCTATAGAGGACTTCCGCCAAGATGGAGATGTAGGTGGGAACACTTTGCGTCCTCACACAACCAAATCTAAAAACAATAAAGTTGTAACAACAATAAGCGCAAGCAAACCACACAGAAAATCAACTAAGGAGTCCGAAAACAACAAATGCTCAGCTAAACTGGTGAGAGAGGTGAAGCCAGCAGTGGATCTGGTCGGGCAAAAAAGATCCCCCCACCCGGGCGGTGCCCAGGCAGCCCAAGGAGAGGATCCCAGGTGCAAGCTAGCTATGGGCGGACTCAGGGAAGAGGTGCAGATGGCTGTCTGAGGTTGGTCACACATTTGCACGCAGATAAACCAGTGAAGAGGCGAGTGTTGAAACAGAGCACCCAGGCCCCGGTGGCTGGCACAGGGCATCGGGCTCACACATTTGCTCTCGGATAAGCAGGCGGGGGCAAGTGGTGAGGACCGCCATTGCTCCCTCTCTGACCCTGCCCCCCACATACAGCGTCACTAACCAGCAACCTGGGTAGCCCCACCCTGGTGAACACCTAAAGTGCCTCTCCTCATACATAACAGGTGCAGACAGATAAAAATATGGCTCAAGAACAACTCAGAGCCCCAGAGCCCATAAATCTAAGTGATGAAGAAATAGCAAAACTTTCAGATGCACAGTTCAAAACACTGGTGATCAGGATCCTCACAGAACTGTTTTGTTTTAGTCACAAATTAGAGGAACATATGAAGGCTAAACTAATTGAAATGAACAGTAATGCATCGGAAACCAATAGTAATGCAAAGGAGACTGGGACTCAAATCAAGGGAGTAGACCATAAGGAAGAAAAAAATGACCAACCAGAAAGATATGAAGAAACAAGAATTCAAAAAAAAAAATGAGGAGAGGCTTAGGAACCTCCAGGACATCTTTACATGCTCCAACACCTGAATTATAGGGGTACCAGAAGGGTAAGAGGAACAGTCACGAGTGGAAACCTTATTGAACAAATAATAAAGGAGAACTTCCCCAATCTGGCAAAGGAAATAGACTTCCAGGAAATCCAGGAAGCTCAGAGAGTCCCAAAGAAGTTGGACGCAAGAAGGAACACACCAAGGCACATCATCATTACATTAGCCAAGATTAAAGTGAAGGAGAGAATCCTAGAAGCAGCAAGAGATAAGGGGACAGTCACCTACAAAGGAGTTCCCATCAGACTGTCAGGGGACTTCTCAAAAGAGACCTTACAGGCAAGAAGGGGTTGGAAAGAGGTATTCCAAGTCATGAAAACCAAAGACCTACAGCCAAGATTGCTCTATCCAGCAAAGTTTTCACTTAGAATGATAGGACAGATAAAGTGCTTCTCAGATAAGACCAAAATCAAGGAGTTCATCATCACCAAGCCCTTATTATATGAAATGTTAAAGGGACTTACCTAAGAAAAAGAATATAAAAAAGATGAACAGTGAAAGGACAGCAAACTCACAGTTATCAACAACCACACCTAAAACAAAAGCAAATTAAGAGGACAGCTAGATCAGGAGTTGACCATAGAAATGAAGATTACATGGAGGATTAGCAAGAGGGGAGTGAGAGAAGGAGAAGGGGGGAGAAGGTACAGAAAATAAGTAGCATAGACAGTAGATAGAAAATAGGGGGGTAAGAATAGTAGGGGAAATATAGAACCTAAAGAACTTGAGACGTGTTCATGAGCTAAAGGGGGGGGGAATGGTGGGGGAAGGGTGTGCAGGGTGGAGGGGAACAGAGGGGAGGAATAGAACAAATGTAATGGCATAATCAATAAAATAAAAAAAAAACCAAAAAGAAACAAAACAAAAAAAACAACAAAAAGAAACCTATAGCCAACATCATACTCAATGGGCAAAAATTTAGAGCTTTGCCACTAAGATAAGGAACAAGACAAAGATGTCCACTTTCACCACTTCTATTTCACATAGTGTTGGAAGTCCTAGCCACAGCTATGAGACCTGAAAAGGATAAAAAAGGAATCCAAATTGGAAAGGAAGAAGCAAAACTGTCATTGTCTGCAGATGACATGGCAGTATACATTGAAAACCCTATAGACACTACCAAAAATTTCTCAACCTAATAAGCAAATTTGGAAAAGAGCAGAAAAAATGTCAATATTTAGAATTTGAAGGCATTTTTGTATACCAGCAATGATATATCAGAAAAATAAATCAGAAAAAAATCCAATTTGCTATAGGAACAACAACAAAAAAGTACCTAAGAATAAACTTAACCAAGGAGCTAAAAAACCTGTACTCAGACAACTATACAACACTGTAAAAAGAAATTAAGGAAACAACAACAACAGCAAAGAAATTAAGGGAGAAAAATAAATGGAAGCATATACCATTTTAATGGAATGGAAAAATTGACATCATCAAAATGTCCATAGTACCCAAAGCAATTTATAGATTTAACACAATCCCTATTAAAATACCTATGACATCTTTCACAGATATAAAGCATACATTTCAAAAAGTTATATGGAACCATAAATGAGACCCCCAAAACACTGCAGCAATTTTAAGACAGAAAAACAAAGTGGGAAGGATCACAATGTATGCTATCAAACTATATTACAAGGCCACTATAATCAAAACGGTCTGGTACTGGCATAAGAACACACATATAGACCAGTGGAACAGAATAGAGGGACCAGAAATAAACCCATGTCTCTATGGTCATTTAATACTCAACAAGGGGATAAGGAGTATAACATTGAGTAAAAATGGCCTCTTCAACAAATGGTGTTGGAGATCTGGACAACTACATGTAAAAAAATGAAACTCAACCATTGAATTACACCATACACAAAAATAAACTCAAGATGAATAAAATATTTTATTATAAGTTATGACACCATAAAAGTCCTAGAGGAGAATATAGGCAGGAAAATCTAAGATATTCCACTCAGCAATAATTTCACCAGTATGTCCCCTAGAGCAAAAGATATAAAGGAAAGGATAAAAAAATGAGACTTCATTAAAAAAAAAAAAAGGAGAAGAAGAAACTTCTGCATGACTAAAGAAAACAGCAACAAAATGAAAAAGGTATCAACTGTAAGGGAAAATGTATTTGCAAATGATACCTGAATAAGGGTTTGGTTTCCAAAACATGTAAAGAATGCACTTGACTCCACTCCAGGAAGACAAACAACCCAAACACTTGTCAGGGTTGAGGTGCTGGGAGAGACTCCTAGCCTCACAAGAGATTTCCTTGGAGAGACCCACAGGGCCCTAGAAAGTACACAAGCCCACCCACCAGGTAACCAGCACCAGAAGGGCTCAATTTGCTTGTGGGAAGCAGCGGAAGGGACTGAAATATGAGGGTGGAGTAAGCACCATTGTTCCCTCTCTGAACCCACCCCCATATACAGCCTCACAACCCAGCCACTGGGTTGCCTGGCTCTGATAAACACCAAAGGCTCTGCCCCCTCACTACATAATTGGTACATTCAGACCAAAAAACATGGCTCAAATGGAAGAACAGATCAAAGCTCCAGAGCCAATACTTTTAAGTGACCAAGAGATAGTCAACCTATCAGATTCACAGTTCAAAGCACTGGTGATCAGGATGCTCACAGAATTGTTTGATTTTGGTTGCAAATTAGATGAAAAAATGAAGGCTACACTAAGTGAAATGAAGGAAAATGCACAGGAAACCAATAGTGATGGGAAGGATACTGGAACTCAAATCAATGTAGTGAATTAGAAGAAAGAAACAACCAAATAGAAAAGAATGAAGAAATGAGAATTTTAAAAAAAATGAGGAGAGGCTTAGGAACCTCCTGGATATCTTTAAACATTCCAACATCTGAATTATAGGGGTAACAGAGTAGAAGAGGAAGAGCAACAAGTGGAAAACTTATTTGGAAAACATATATATATATATGAAAGAAAGCTTTATATAATAATGAGATTTCATATTTCTAATAATTACATTGAAAAGTATTTTAACAATATTACATTTTGAGCTATCACAACCATTATA
Organism: Artibeus jamaicensis; assembly: GCF_021234435.1. Classification (NCBI taxonomy): domain Eukaryota; kingdom Metazoa; phylum Chordata; class Mammalia; order Chiroptera; family Phyllostomidae; genus Artibeus; species Artibeus jamaicensis. Next base: position 234,624 of record NW_026521853.1, read on the forward strand.
AAAGAGAAATGTGTAAGTGCTTAAAATGCTGAGAGGGGTAATGACTATGGGAAAGATTAAAAAACATACATTTAATTATACATATAACATATTTAAACTATTATGAAGAGAATAATATTAAAAATATATAATTTACTGACATTGGCTTTCAGAGAAATTCAATCTACTCAGTGCATATCCACCCAATACAGAAATTATATCAGCAACTGTCTCCCAGAAAAGCACCACGGCCAAATGTATTCACATAAGAACTCAACCAGATCATTCAGGCAGTTTGTTTTATTACTATGTAATTCATTTCAAGAGTTAATTTTTAATTTAACTGCCCAAGCTTTTTCAGCACATATAATATTAATACAAATATGTAGCAAAAACTGTATAACAAAATAAAACTACAAAGAAACTCTTTGTAAAGCTTTCATACCAAAAATCCTACATTAAAAAAGGAATATAGAATGATGAAAAGGATTATAAGTCAGAAAAAAAGACTGGAAACTATATTTTTAACATCTGATAAATTATTTTGTCCAGTCTGTGCAGAAGGAAGCATTCTCTTACTAATGTTTGGCCTAACCCTTATAAATAACAATTTAGTAATATCTATCAAAATTATAAATGCAATACTTTTATACTCAGCAATTATACTTTGGGGAAACCACTCAACATATAGTACATATGTGTGAAATAATGTATGAAGAAAGTTGCTGAATTTTTATAGTAGTAACATCTCAAAACAGATGTCTATGAGTATAGAGCAGGTTCAATAAATTGTTAAGTCAAAATAACAGAATATTACATGTCTGCAAAAATATTCTATTTATTTATTAACATGAATAAAAGTTGAATATATTCTGAATTTTTATTTTATTTTTATATAATTCTTTAAATTGTTGTTCAAGTACAGTTTTCTGTCTTATCCCAGCCCACCACCCCCCAGTGCTCTCCACCTTCCTTTCATTTGCACTCCCCCTTAGTTTTTGTCCATGTGTCCTTTATACTATATCCTGTAAATCCTTCCCATTTCCCCCTGGAATTCCCTCCCCGTCCCCTCTGGTCACTGTCAACCTGTTCTATATTTCAGTGTCTTTTTTTTTATTATTATTTTGCTTGCTTCTTTGTTTTGTTGTTTAGGTTCCTGTTAAAGGTGAAATCACATGGTATTTGTCTTTCACCACCTGGCTTATTTCACTCAGCATAATGCTTTCCAGTTCCATCCATGCTGTTGCAAAGGGTAGGAGCTCCTTCTTTCTTTCTGCTGCATAGAATTCCATTGTATATATGTACCATAGTTTCTGGATCCATTCATTTATTGAAGGGCACCTAGGTTGCTTCCAACTCTTGGCTATTGTAAATTGTGCTGCTATGAACATTGTGGTGCATAGGTTTTTTGAAATTGATGTTTTAGGATTCTTGGGATATAATCCTAGCAGTGGAATTGCTGGGTCAAAAGGCAGGTCCATTTTTATTTTTCTGAGAAAATTCCATACTGTTTTCCATAATGGTTGCACCAGTCTGCAATCCCACCAACAGTGAACTAAGGACCCCTTTTCCCCACAACCTCTCCAACATTTGTTGTTTGTTGCTTTGTTTATGATAGCCATCCTGACTGGTGTAAAGTGGTATTTCATTGTGGTTTTAATTTGCATCTCTGATAGCTAACAATATTGAGCATCTCTTCATGTGTCTCTGGATGTTCTCTATGTCCTCTTTGGAGAAGTGTCTGTTCAAGTGCTTTTCCCATTTTTTAATTGGGTTAGATGTCTTCTTAGAGTGGAGTCGTGTAAGTTCTTTGTATATTTTGGAGATTAAACCTTTGTCTGAGGTATCATTGGCAAATATGTTTTCCCATACAGTTGGTTGTCTTGCTAATTTTATACTCTTTTCTTTAGCCATGCAGAAGCTTTTTATTTTGATGAGATCCCATTTGTTTATTCTTTCCTTTATATTCCTTGCTCTAAGGGACATATTGATAAAAATGTTGCTGCGTGGAATATCTGAGATTTTCTTGCCAATGTTCTCCTCTAGGACTTTACTGGTGTCACGGCTGATATTTAAGTCTTTTATCCACCTTGAATTTATTTTGCTGTATGGTGTAAGTTGGTGCTCAAGTTTCATTTTTTTGCACTTAGCTGTCCAGTTCTCTCAACACAATTTGTTGAAGAGGCTATATTTACTCCATTTTAGGTTACTGCCCCCTTTGTCAAATATGAATTGACTGTAGAGAGTTGGGTATATTTCTGGGCTCTCTGTTCTTTTCCACTGGTCTATGTGCCTGTTTTTATGCCAGTACCAGGCTGTTTTGATTACAGTGGCCTTGTAATACAGTTTGATATCAGGTATTGTGATCCCTCCTACTTTGTTTTTCTTTCTCAAAAGAGCCGCTGCTATTTGGGCTCGTTTATGATTCCATATAAATATTTGAAGTGTTTGTTCTATGTCTGTGAAATATGCCATTGGTACTTTAATAGGTATTGCATTGAATCTGTATATTGCTTTGGGTAGTATGGACATTTTGATGATGTTAATTCTTCCAATCCATGAACAAGGTATATGTTTCCATTTGTTTGTGTCTTCCCTGATTTCTTTCTTCAGTGCTGTGTAGTTTTCTGCATACAGGTCTTTTAACTCTTTGGTTAGGTTTATTCCCAGATATTTTATTTTTCTTTTTGCTGTATCGAATGGGATTTTTTTCTTGATTTCTGCTTCTGCTGATTCATTGTTTGTATACAAAAATGCCTTTGATTTCTGGATATTGACTTTGTATCCTGCTGTTTTGCCAAACTCATTAATTAGATTCAAGCAGTTTTTGGTAGAGTCTATAGGATTTTCCATATACACTATCATGTAATCTGCGAACAGTGACAGTTTAGTTTCATCCTTTCCTATTTGGATGCCTTTTATTTCCTTTTCCTGCCTGATCGCTGTGGCCAAAACTTCTAATACTCTATTGAATAGAAGTGGTGAAAGTGGACATCCTTGTCTTGTTCCTGATCTTAGTGGAAAAGCTTTTAGTTTTTTTCCATTGAGTATGATATTGGCTGTAGGTCTCTCGTATATGGCCTTTATTATATTGAGGAATGTTCCCTCTATTCCCATTTTGCTGAGTGTTTTTATCATAAATGGGTGCTGTACCTTATCAAAACCTCTTTCCACATCTATTGATATGATCATGTGGTTTTTGTCTTTGCTTTTGTTTATGTCATGAATTACATTTACTGATTTGCCAATGTTGAACCATCCTTGCATGCCTGGGATGAATCCCACTTGGTCATGGTGTATAATCTTTTGGATATATTGTTGGATGAGATTTGCCAATATTTTGTTGAGGATTTTAGAGTCTATGTTCATCAGTGATATTGGCCTGAAGTTTTCTTTCTTTGTTGTATCTCTATGTGGTTTTGGAATTAGGATGATGCTGGCTTCATAAAAGGAGTTTGGGAGTTTTCCATCCTTTTGGATTTTTTGGAATAGTCTGTGAAGAATGGGGGTTAGCTCTTCCTTAAATGCTTTGTAGAATTCTCCTGTGAACCCATCTGGTCTGGGGCTTTTGTGTGATGGGAGTTTTTTGATTACTGCTTCAATTTCTTTTGCTGTTATTGGTCTATTCAGGTTTTCTACTTCTTTTTCATTGAGTTTTGATAGATTGTATTTTTCTAGAAATGTGTTCATTTCCCCTAGGTTCTCAAATTTCTTGGCATATAGTTCTTCATAGTAATTTCTTACAATCCTTTTTATTTCTGTGGTATCAGTTGTAATCTCTCCTCTTTCATTTCTGATTGTGTTTATTTGTGTCTGTTCCCTTCTTTTCTTGATGAGCCTACTTAAAGGCTTGTCTATTTTGTTTATCTTTTCAAAGAACAAACTCCTGGATTCATTGATCCTTAGAATTGTTCTTTTACTCTCTATGTCATTTAGTTCTGCCCTGATTTTGGTTATTTCCTTCCTTCTACTTGCTTTGGGCTGTTTTTGTTGTTGTTCCTCAAGTTCGTTCAGGCGTAGAGTAAGGTTGTTTGTTTGAAATGTTTCTATCTTCTTTAGGTAGGCCTGTATTGCTATAAACTTCCCTCTCAGGACTGCCTTGGCTGTGTCCCATAAATTTTGGGTTGTTCTGAGTTCATTTTCACATTTTTCAAAACACTTTTTGATTTCTTCCCTAATTTCATTGTTGACCCATTCATTGTTTAATAGCATACAATTCAGTCTCCATGATTTTAGGTGTTTGGGGTTATTTCCTGTGGGGTTGGTTTCCAGTTTCAGTCCCTTGTGGTCAGAGAAAATGCTTGGTATGATTTCAATATTTTGTATTTGTTGAGGCTTGTTTTGTGTCCTATCATGTGGTCTATATTTGATAATGTTCCATGTGCATTTGAAAAGAATGTGTATTTAGCTTCTTTGGGGTGAAGAGCTCTGTATATATCAGTTAGCTCCATTTCATCAAAGGTGTTGTTTAATGCTGCAATGTCTTTGTTGATATTTTCTTTGGAAGATCTGTCCATTTTTGATAGTGGGGTGTTAAAATCTCCCATTATAATTGTGTTGCTGTCAGTTTCTTTCTTGAAGTCCTCTAAGATTTTCTTTGTATATTTTGGTGCTCCTATGTTGGGTGCATATATATTTATGATGTTAATGCCTTCTTGGTGGATTCTTCCTTTGAATATTATGAAGTGTCCTTCTGGGTCACTCTTTATGGCTATTTTTTGAAGTCTATTTCGTCTGATATGAGAATTGCTACCCCAACTTTTTTTTCTTGTCCATTTGCTTGGTAAATTTGTTTTCAGCCTTTCACTTTTAGTCCATGATGGTCTTTTATCCTGAGGTGGGTCTCTTGTAGGCAGCATATGTGTGGATCATGCTTTCTTATCCATTGAGCTATTCTGTGTCTTTTGATTGGTGCATTTAATCCATTTACATTTAAGGTTATTATTGATAGGTACTTATTCATTGCCATTTTTGTACCTGTGTTCCTCTCTGTCTGTCTCTTTTCCTTCTTTTCCTTAAAGCAGAACTTTTAGTATTTCTTTTAGAGCTGGCTTGGTGGCAGCAAATTCCTTTAGACTTCTTTTGTCTTGGAAGCTCTTTATTTGGCCTTCTATCTTGATTGAGAGCCTTGCTGGTTAAAGTAGCCTTGGTTGTAGGCCTCTGTTTCTCATTACTTGGAATATTTCTTGCCATTGTCTTCTTGCTTGGAGTGTTTCCATTGAGAAGTCAGTAGTTAACCTTATTGGGACTCCCTTGTATGTTACTTCTTTTTTCTCCCTTGCTGCCTTTAACATTCTCTCTTTGTCTTGGAATTTTGCCATTTTAATGATGATGTGTCTTGAAATGGGCCTCCTTGGGTTCTTGTTGAATGGGACTCTGTGTGATTCCTGGATTTGTGTGACTTTTTCTTTTATCAAATTAGTGATAGTTTCTCTCATTACTCTTTCAAATGTGTTTTCTATCCCTTGTTCTTCTTCTTATCCTTCTGGTATTCCTATTGTTCAGATATTATTATGTTTCATAATGTCTTGCATTTCTCTTAATCTCTCTTCATTCTTTCTGAGCCTCTTTTCCCTTTGCTGTTCTTTCTGTGAGATGCTTTCTACTTTATCCTCCAATTCACTAATCCGATCTTCTCTTTCATCTACCCTTTTTTTAATGCTTTCTACTGTGTTTTTTAATTCAGAAATTGTATCCTTCATTTCCTCTTGGCCCTTGCTAATAATTTCCATTTCCTTTTGCGTGTTGATATAGTTTGCAGAAAGTTCATTGTAACTCCCCTGTAGTTTTTGGTAGCTGATTGTGATCTCTTTGAACTCCCTGATAACCAGTGCTTTGAATTCAGTATCTGATAGTTGACTTGCCTCTGTTTCATCTAACATTCTGTCTGAGGATTCCTCCTTTCCTTTCATTTGGGGATTCTTTCCTTGTCTTCCCATTTTTTGTGAGACTCTTCTTGTTAGCCTCAGCTTCTTAGATTAATCTGTTTTGACACCCTGGGTTTATGGTGTGAACTTTTGTGGTGGAATGACTGTCAATTTCAGTGGTGCAATCTCGTCTGGTTATCCTGTCGTTCTCTGCTTCCACCTACTCAAATATGCAGCAACTTTTGGCTTCTCTCCTACAGTAATGTGCAATTTGTCTCTCTGACTCTACTATTGGGAGGCCTCTTCTATGGGTCCAGCTCTGGTCTTTTCATATTGTCAAGTTGATTGTGACTCTTGTGGGTAAAAGAAAGAAATGACAAGGAAAGAAATAAAAGGAAGAAAGAAAAAATGGTAGGGGAATGGAAGAAAGAGCAATAAGTTTAGAAAGAAAAGAAAGAAATAAAACAGAAAATCCGGGAAAAGAGGACAAAAGTGTGCAAAAATGAAACAGTAATACAATTTAAAAGAAATAACAGATTACTTTAAAAAGCAAAAAGATAAAGAAAAGGAATGGAGAAGGAAGAAAAGTAAAAAAAATAAAGAAAGTATAAAAATAAAATAAAGTAAAAAAAATCAAGAAACAAAAACCAAAAAAACACACAAATAAATATAATCCCCCCAAAACAACATCAGAAAAGGAAATGTCACTTGTTGGCTTCAAACTAGCCGAACCCGTTTTTCTGGTTGCAGTTGGCTGAGGGTGGATTGTTGTGACTCTCTCAGCCAGCCCCTCTCAGGATCCAGACACTTGGCGCCTCTCCCCAGCTCCCTACAATGGGAAACTAGGACTTTTTAACAGCGCTCTCCTCCCAGGGGTTACTGCCCTGGGCTGGTTTGCTGTGTTTGCGGGCCCCTGCACTGGCCTAGTTGCCTGGTTCCCTCGGGATTGAGCACAGACCTGCCCCCATTCTGTTGGGAAGCTGTAGGCCCTCTGCCCAATCTTGGGTTCGCTGCCAAGCTGGGTGTGAAGCAGTCCAGGCTGCCATGTCTACTGGATTCAGAGCCCCAGGCTGCACCTCTCAGTTCCCCTGGGCTGGCAACCACGGAGTCCTTGGTTGGGGCCCTTTGTCCTCCGCACCCTCTCTGCAAACTCTATCAAACAAGTCTCTCCTGGTACCCTACCTTGCTTGGTCAGAAAGGGAGGGTGTTGAGGGTCTGAGCTCTTTTCCCAGGACCCCTCAGCACCTGGGGCTTCCCAATAGTCTGAGGGGGATGGACTGGAAGCTGGGAGCCGATCTGTGGACTGGGCGCCAACCTAGAAACTCTGTGCGCATGTCATGGCTGCGTGGTGTATATCCTTTGTGCTCCTCTGTTTGTCTGGGTCCCCTGGCCAACCTCTGCCAAAAAAACCTGGGGATGGAGCATCACCACGCTGGGCGGACCCAGAACTGTGTGCAGGCTGAAATCTCCTCTGCTCCCCTCTGGTTGGGTCTCTTGGCAGGTACTGGCCAAAAAATCCTAGGGAGGGAGCTTTCTGGGTGCTGAACATTGGCCTAGGTGTCCTCAGGCACTCGCCCAGATACACTGCGTGTCGGGGGACCAGTACCCCAAATTGCAGGAAGGCTGAAATTCCTTCCACACCTCTTTGCCTGGGCCACTTGGCCTGCCCGGTGGAAAAAAAATCCCAGGGAGGGAGCCGTCTGGGCACTGAAAGCTGTCCCATGTGCCGTTAGGCACTCTCCCAGACAGAGTTCCCACCAGGCGCAGGACCTCTGAACTATGCACAGGCTGAAATCACCTCTGCTCCCCTCTGGTTGGGCCCCTTGGCAGGTCCCCGGCCCAAAAATCCTAGGGAGGGAGCCGTCTGGGCACTGAAGGCTGTCCCGTGCACCATTGGGCTCTCGCCACTGGGCACTGGTTCCCCACCCTGCACTGGCTGTTTCTCTTTGCTCTGTCCCAGAGACTACTGTACTGCCTCTGTCTCCCGCAGCTGTCTTCCTACCCTCTGGTTCCTCCGTGGCCGATGAGGTTTCTGGTCTCTTATTTTCATATATGCTTGGCAACTGCTGGCTTGCTGGTTTCACCTCCTCCGATCAGACAGGTTTCTCTCCCTTTTGTACTAGGAACTGGTATCTGCTGCATCCTAGTTCATCGCCATCTTGAAAATCCTGACCAAATATCATGTGCTTTAAATATATATATATATTTATATTTATTTATTTTTAAAGAGGGGAAGGGAAACAGAGAGAGAATCATCAATGTATGATTGCCTTTTGCACACTCTGTACAGGGGACCTGTTCCACAACTCAGACATGTGCCCAGACTAGGAATTGAACTGGCAATTCTTTAGTTCACAGGGCCTTGCTCCATCCACTGAGCTATACCTACCTGAGCATGTGAAAAAGCAACAGAATTAGACTTCTTGCCAAGATGGAGGTGAAGGTAGATATACTTTGCCTCCTATCCCAATCGAAAGAAGGACAACAACTTTAAAATCAATAAATAACCAGAACTGTCAGAAAAATCAAACTGTTTGGAAGTCCAACAATCAAGGAGTTAAAGAAGAAACTCATCCAGACTAGTAGGAGGGGCTGAGAAAGGTAGCCTGGTTGGTGTGGACTCACAGAAAGGAGGAGGCAGGAGGATTAGATGAAGTCGCACCTGATGGAACTAGCCAAGTGACAGCAGGTGGAACTGGTAAGACAGCAGCTGGTGGAGCAGGAAGTTCCATCTTTGCATGTGGATAAACTAGGAGGAACACCCTGGGAGCAAGACAGACTGCACAACCCGGGGTTTCAGTGTAGGGTAATAAAGCCTCAAAACCTCTGATTAAAAAAAAAAAACCTGTGGGGGCTGAGTCAGCAGGAGTAACTCCCAGCCTCACAGGAGAGTTCATTGGAGAGACCCGCAGGATCCTAGAATGCACACAAAACCACCCAGCTGGAAATCAGCACCACGATGGCCCAACTCAGACCCCTTTCCCACATATAATTTCACAAGCATCAGAGTGGGTTGCATCACCATGGCTAATACCTAAGGCTTCGCCCCTTACTATATAACAGGCATGCCAAGACAAATAATATGACCCAAATGAAAGAACAGATTAAAACCACAGAAAAAAAATACAACAAAGCAATGAAGAGATAGCCAATCTATCAGATGCAGAGTTCAAAACACTGGTAATCAGGATGTTCACAGAAATGGTTGAGTGTGGTTGAAAATTGAGGAAAAAGAGAAGGTTATGAAAAATGAAATAAAGAAAAGTATACAAGCAACCAAATGGGACTCAAATCAACAATTTGGACAAATATTCAACCAAAACAGAATGAAGTAACAAGAATTGAAAAAAAAAATGAGGAGAGACTTAGGAACCTACAAGACAACTTTAAACATTCCAACATCCAATCATAGGGGTGCCAGAAAGTAAAGAGGAAGAGCAAGAAATTGAAAACTTACTTGAAAACATAATGAAGGAGAACTTCCCTGATCTAGTGAAGAAAACAGATTTCCAGGAAATTCAGGAAGCTCAGAGAGTCCCAAAGCAGTTGGACTAAAGGAAGCACACACCAAGGCACATCGTAATTATGTTACCCAGATTGAAGAGAAGGAAAGAATCTTAAAAACGGCAAAAGAAATGGAGACAGTTACCTACAAAGGAGTTTCCATAAGACTACCAGCTGATTTCTCAAAAGAAACCTTACAGGCAACAAAGGGCTGGAAAGAAGTGTTCAAAGTCATGAAAAGCACGGAGCTACATCCAAGAAATCTCTATCCAGCAAAGCTATCATTTAGAATGGAAAGACAGATAAAGTGCTTCCCAGATAAGGTCAAGTTCAAGGAGTTCATCATCACTAAATTATTACATAAAATGTTAAAATGACTTATCTAAGAAAAAGAAGATAAAAAATACAAATAGTAAAATGACAACAAGCTCATACTATCAACACCCAAACCTAAAAAAAACCCAAAAACAAAAATGAAATAAGCAAACAACTAGCACAGGAACAGATTCACAGAAATAGAGATTACATGGAGTGTTATCAGTGGGGATGGAGAAGGGTACAATGGGAAAACCAGTGCAGGGAATAAGAAGCATAAATAGTAGGTATAAAATAGATGGGGAGGTTAAGAATAATGGGAAATGGAGAAGCTAAAGAACTTGTTTGATCATGTATAACCCATGGACATGAACTAAGGCTGGGGGATGATATTGGGATGGGGGTACAGGGCAGAAGTGAATTAAGGGGAGAAAAAACAGGATGATGGTAACAACATGATAAATAAAATATATTTAAAAATAAAAAAATAAAGTTAAAAAGCAATAGACTTAGTGGTCTATTGAACCCACTTTTGGAACACTGAAAATTATTTCATGAAACTATAGGGACAATTCTTAGTATTTTACCAAGCATTGAAAATTACTGCCTTTAAAACCCCATAATTTGGTGGACATGTAAAACATGTATTCTGACAATGCAATTATATATGACTTTATAAAAGTGACATATAAAATTATAACCATTGTGAGAAGGGGTTTGCAACAGAGTAAGATAAAAGACCTGTATGTGAGGGAGCTTGAAATCACTTCATGCTGAAATAGCACCATTAGTCCTTTGAATGGCCTACATTTTTAATTTGGCATGAAACCATTTCAAGCTATATAGTGAAACTAATGAGGCTGCTACAACTGTGCAAAGCAATAATCACCACTACTTTATTTTGCAGAGTTTATTAAGTCCATGCATGAGGTGAACTAAGACAGCTTTTCTTTCAGAAAGGAGACATGTGTTTATATTGTTTGACTGAATAAAAATAAATATTCCAAATGTGTAAGATGCCTGGAAGAAGTCTAACATCATTAGTTATTTTTGAACAAATGTGCAGCTCTGAAAATTACTCAATACAATGATTACAGACAGTTTTAGTGTTTCTTGGAATGTTTCTCCCACTGTTAATGAAACAATAGCAGTGTAAGAAAACTAATGATGTTGAAAGACAAAAGTAGCTACTCTGTCTTTAGGCTGGAATAAACATACACATGTACAAACTAAGAACATATCTCCAATAAATTGCCTTCTTAACAAAATGGCATGTTTCTTATAAAGCAATTTTAATCAGTGATGGCAAGTCTAAATATTTACTCTAAAACATCTGATAGCAAGTTTATCCAAGTGCTACAGCATGACAGGAAAACAAAACAAAACAAAACAAATATAACACTGCTTAATTTAATTAATAATGTATTATTTTTCTTTTCTTGAATGTAAGCAAAATCATATGCAGCAGTCTATCAGGTAAAAAAAAAACCCACTTCTGTACTCTTTATTATGTTGGAATAAATTTTCAAATTGAGATCAAAGGAAACAGTTCTTTCTTCCACTTCATTTAAATCTTAATCTCTCATATTAAAAGATGATGAGATGAAATCTAAGCAAGCAAAGCATGTCATATATACTTTAATTTATTCAGCATCCACTCACCATTCACTTTTTTCTCCAGTAAATACTGAATACAGTAGGGTCTCCACATTAGGACCACATATGTAACTAAGCTCATGCATTCAAGGAACTCATAAATTGGTTGAGGGGAAGGTTTTTTGTTGTTGTTTTGCTGCTAATAAGCATTCTCACATTGGGAGCTGTAAAGGGACCAGATATCTAACTCAAATGGGGCGTGAGTGAAGACTCCTTATACTGTTAACACTGAAGAAAATCTTCAAGGTTGATTAGGAGTCAGGGAAAGGGAGCACTGAAACGCATTCTAGGGCCATGTGCAAAGACACCAAAAGAAGAAACAGTGAGATACATACAGGGAATGAGAACCTTCTTATGTTAAGATCAAGTGAGCATCAAGACATGAAGGTTAAAGGGCAAATAGAATTGATAAAATTTATATTTGATTGCTGGATCAAAAGACCATTCATTCCACTTCTAATTTTTTTTAAGAAAACTCCATACTATTTTCCACAGTGTATGCACAAGTATGCATCCCCACCAACCGTGAATAAGGGTTCTCCTTTGTCTACATCCTCACCAGCACTCGTTTATTGATTTATTGATGATAACCATTTTGACAGAGGTGTGAGATGTTATTTCATTATTGTTTTAATTTGAATCTCTGATGATTCAGTGACATTGTGCACCTTTTCATGTCTATTGGGTGTCTGTATGCCCTCTTTGATGAAGTGTCTATTCAGGTCTTTTGCCCATTTTCTAATCAGGTCATCTTCCTGGTGTTGAATAGTATAACTTCTTTACATATTTTGGAAATTAACCCCTCATCAGAATTATCACTGGCAAATATACATATGTTCTCCTATACAATGGGCTCCTTTTTCATTTTGTTGATGGTTTATTTTTTCTTTACAAAAGCTTTTTAGTTTGATGCAGTCCCATTTTATTGGCCCAGAAATCCCATTTCTGGGAATCTACCTTAGGAATCTGAAATGGTAATTTGAGAATATATATGCATCTCTATGTCCATTGCAGTGTTATTTGTAATAGCTAACATCTGGAAACCACTCAAGTGCCCATCAGTAGATGAATGGATAAAAAAATTTGTGGTAGTTTTTCACAACAGAATATTACACAGTGGTAAAAAAGGAAATCTTACCTTTTGTGACAGCATGGACAGACCCAGAGATTATTATGCTAAGCGAAATTAACCAGTCAGGAAAGGACAAATGCCACATTATCTCACTTATATTTGGAGTATAATGAATAAAACAAACTGGTGGACAAAATATAAATGGAAGCATGAATACATAGAACAGACTGACAGCTGTCAGACAGGGTGGGTTTGGATGAAAAAGGAGAAGGGCTTATCCAAAAAACACAGACAACAGTGTGGTGATAGCCGGAAAGAAAGGAGATGGGAGTATGTCGAGGTAGTCAAAGGAGGGAAAAATGGGGATAGAAAGAAACTTCACTTGGGGTGAGAGGTGCATGATGCAGTGTGCAGATTATGTTTGAATGAGTTGTACACTTGAAACCTGTATGGTTTTATGAACTAGTGTCACTCCAATAAGCTCAATTAAAATTTTACACTTGACCTGGCTGGTATAGCTCAGTGGATTGAGCATGGGCCTGTGAACCAGACAATTGTGGTTCAATTCCCAGTCAGGGCACATACCGGTGTTGCAGGCCAGTTCCCTGCAGGCCAGTTCCCAGCAGGGGACGCAGAAAAGGCAACCATACATTGATGTTCCTCTCCCTCTCTCCTTCCCTTCTCCTCTAAAGATAAATAAATAAAGTCTTTAAAAAATTTTTACACTTGAATTTGAGGGTTTTAGAAATAACATTTTATTTTAGAGATTCTCAAAGTAAAATACATGAAAGGTAACGGAAATGCCCACCAAAATTTAAAAAACCCAATTTGAAGCACTTTGAGTTGTAGCTAAAGTTTAAATGTGTACATAACAGCTGTTCAACCATTTAAGGCATAGTATCCCTTGCAACTTTTATTAGGTTTAAAATTTTTAGAAAAATGTAAACCATGAACTAAAAAATATTGCCTGACAAATCTTGTATGGCCACAAAAATACCTGGATAGTCCTATTTAAAAAGGAAAGTCACACTACATATAATAGATCATTTTCCTGATTTATTTTTGCACAGTGGGTATACATTTATTGTATCAGTCATTTTAATAATGTGGAAACAATACTTTTCTCGTGGCTTAGATGTGTATATGTATGTACATCTTACTACTAAGTGCTGATCTGATATTTATAAGTTAATATTCATCTAATTTAACTGAATCCAAATCAATAATATTTAAAACATTGAATGGCTCGATCAGTGAATTTTGAGCAAGATAGCTTAGTGATAATATTTAAATAAACAAAGAAATACTGGGCATATTTACCCAATTAAATCTCTGAGAAACAATGTATGAGCCCAATAACAATATTAAAGATTAGTTAGAATCAGTAAAAAAGTACAAATGTAAAATACCAAAAATCAAAGAAAAAGTTCTTAGGGATCAAGTTGTCTATGGAAAGTCAGTTCATCACTAAAGAGCAGCCAAGATATGGGAGCAACTCAGGTTCCTATCAATGAACAATTGGGTAAAGAAGAGAAGGGGTTTCGAACACCGTCAACTGGGGTTTCAAACCCAAACAATTGGGTAAACAATTGGGTGAAGACTTTGGCCCACCCCAAAGTTTTCTGTAGTTTGGTGGACATGCTCTGTGCATACTGATACTCACTTCCCTCAGACTTGCCACTTAGCCTTAAAACTTCCCCCGACTACAGTACTTTATTTAACCCAAATTTGGGAAGGGAGGAAAGTACCTTGAAATTATTATTTCCAGGAGAAACCCTCTACCAGTGGGGAAGGTGGTCGATAAATAAGCCATATTTCTTGACTTTCAGTTAGGTAATTATGGTATATGTACAAGTTAGTCCCTCAAAATTATTTTATAAGCAGCTGAAACATTTACTCTACTATTGCTCATAACAGTAACCCACTGTTTATTGTTTCCTTCTGTCCCCTACTTCATTTCCCAATCTGTCATCTGCTTTCCTAATTTCTCCAAAGTAAAATACTTAACACCACACGATTGTCTCAGGGTATAATGAGATCCTTATCTAATTTTAAAAAGAAATGTGTTAACTTTATATTTAACATATAAATTACGACATGTATGACTTATAACCTTTTAAACTTTTGTAATGGAAATTTACAGAAGTCATCTAAAATATGAAGGGAATATCAATTTTCAAAGTTATTTTAAGTGATACCTGAATAAGATCATTGTCACATAAAAACATTTTGCCCACTCATTTATTAGTGGGCACTTCGGTGGCTTACAGTACTTGGCTATTGTAAATTGTGCTGCTGTGAACATTGGGGTGCATATGTTCTTTTGAATTAGTGTGTCAGAATTTTTATTGTATAATCCCAATAGTGGTATTGTATGGTCAAAAGGCAGATTCATTTGTAGTTTTCTGAGGAAATCCCATATTGTTTCCACAGTGGCTGCACCAGTCTGCATTCCCATCAACAGTGCACCAGGGTTCCCTTTTCTCCACAACCTCACTAGCACTTGTTTGTTGATTTAATATGATGGACCTTGTGACTGGTGTGAAATGGTATCTCACTGTGGTTTTAATTTGCATTTCTCTGATGGTTAGTGATGTGACTGGAAAGCATTATGCTCTGTGAAATAAGTCAGGTGGTAAAAGGAAATTACCATATGATCGCACCTATAAGTGGAACCTAAGCAACAAAAAAAGCAAGCAAAATATAACCAGAGACGCTGAAATAAAGAACAAACTGACAGTAAGCAGAGGGAGAGGGAAGAGAGATAATAGGGGAAAACATGAAAAAGGCCATCAAGGAACATGTATAAAGGCCACATAGATAAAGCCAAAGGGGGGGTAGGTTTGAGGGTGGGAGGCGAGGGTGGGTGGGGGTGGTGGGGCAAAAATGGAGACAACTATACTTGAACAACAACGACAAAAATTTAAATAATGAAAAAATAGAGATAGGAATATTTAAAAAATCAAAAATAAAAACATTTTGTCTATTTTGGAGGGAAGGTGGCAAAATAGAATTAGAAAGGTACAAAGTGAACAAATAACAAAGGCCAGAAGCTGTTTATGTAGTAGACAAAAAATTATGTATTCTTAGTTTAGTTTCTTTATTCTCTCTTCTTACTTTTCATTTTGGAGAAACTGACTTGGTGGTGAAGGCATGAAGGATAAAAAAAAATGAATGAAAAGAATATGAAAATGCCAAACTCTGCACTCTGTTCCAGTCACTATGTAACCAACAGCAGTTTACTTAACTTTCTTAAAAATCTAAGAAGCACTTTATATAAGTAAAGATTTATGATATATAATATTTTATCATGTAAATACTTTTGAAATGTCATGTATTTTATTTAATAGTAAGAAGGAAAATCAGGTACAGGTAACTTTTCATATTTTGACCTGCCAAAATATGGTTGACTTCATAGATGGTGGTAGGGATTAGATGAGCTAATTAATTTGAAGTGCTTGGCCAAGTGCCTGGAGTAGGGTAAGTGCTAAAATGTTATGTAAACAAATAAGCAAAAGTTACTCTGGACAGTTTGTTTAAACTTTGTTTTAACTTCTTGAGGTAAATTACCTGTCTCCCACTTGACCATGATGCTCTCAGAGACCCAGTATTAGAATAGGTAAAGTTTAGTTTTAAAAATAATTTCTTGGGTTCTTATTACAATTTCAAAGTAAAGTACTAAAATTTCATACAACTATGAACTCCAGTACCTTGGGAAGGGAAATACATTGTTAAGGAGAAATTTGTCCTCTGCTGCATTTAGACATGATATACTAACAAGTAGGTATGGAATTTAATTCTCTTTAAGCACACAAGAGAGTAGAATTTAATAATGATTCCTTTTTCAAAATCTTTATCTTTTTCTGTCATAATGTTGGATTCTCACCTCTGTTCCTTCCTGACAGATGTTAGTGCCATTGAGAGGTGTTACAGCACGAAAAATTCATATTGCTTGATGATACAGGATATACTCAAGGACATTTACTGTATTATTTAAAAGTTGTATAATATTACCTTATTAAAATATTTGATATACTGTGACATATCTAGTGATATATATACACATATAAATAATTAATTTTCATCTGTCAAAATATCCATAAATAAAAATAATGAATAATTTATCCTAATTGCTTGAAGGGATTCAAGATAACTCTTATTTATTTACATGTTATCTGACCTCTAGTAGTGATTTTAGAGCTGGGTGATAAAATATTGTCTACCAGTTTGAATATAAACATTACTCTGAATAAAAGCCACAGGTCTACACTCATAGTTATTTCTACAAAGAAATTAGTTTTGGAAATAATGAGTAGATTTCTTTCTGAACTACAATGTCCCATTTAACAACAAATAAGTTTTTAAAGTTTCTATTGTATGCATAATCTAAGGTCACCAAGATGCTTGACACTTGGTATATACATTTTATGTAAGTTATATCTTTCTATCTATATAAACTATCTCTCTATATATTTATATTACTACAGCGTTGAGCAAAAGTAGGTTTGCAGTTATGAGTACACAAATTATTATGTATCAATTATTGTATTACATTCCATACAAAAACCTATAAACCTATTTTTGCCACACCATGTGTAATATATAAGATATGTATCATATATATGATACATGTATGACATATGAGGCATATAACATTTTCACACTTTTTATGGATAAAATTAATTTGTAACAACCTGAATGGACTTTGAGGGAATTGTGCTAAATGAAATAAATCAGATCTCACTTATATGTGGCATCTAAAAAAAATTGAAATTTTATTTTTTAAATTATTTTATTGTTGTTCAAGTATAGTGGTCTGTGTTTACCCCTCACTACTCCCCCAACCCCAGCCAACTCCACCTCCCTCCCCTGATCCCCCCACTTGGTTTAATCCATGTATCCTTTATAGTTGTTCCTAAATCCCTTACCCCCTTTCTCCCCATTGTACTCTCCCACCTCCCATCTGGTTACTGTCAGATTGTTCTTAACTTCAACATGTGTGGAGAACATTATGCTGAATGAAATAAACCAGGTAGTGAAAGACAAATACCATATGATCTCACCTTTAAATGAGACCTAATCAACAAAACAAACAAACAAGCAAAACACTGAATTTTTAGAAACATAAAGTAGAATAGTTGCTGCCAGTGGGTGAGCAGTAGGGCAATAGGGAGATGATGGTCAAAGGGTATAAATTTCCAATTATAAGATAAATAAGTTTCAATATCTAATGTACAACATGGTAACCACAGTTAAAAATACTGACCCATGGATGTGGACAACAGTGTGGGGATTGCCTGGAGGAGCAGGGAGGGGGCTTAGCATATGAGGGCAAAGGGGGGAAAATGGGGAAACTGTAATAGAATAATGATACACTTAAAAATAAATACATGAATGAATATTAGAAAAAATACTGTACTGTATACTTGAAAGTTGCTATGAGAGTAGAGCTTTAATATTCTTCTAACAACAGGAACAGCAAATTTGTAATTATATGAGGTGAAGGATGTGTTAACTAACCTTATTCTGACTATCATGTCATAACGTATATGTATCAATCTGTCATATTGTGCATCCTAAACTTACACAATGTTATATATCAACTATTTTTAATAAAGTTGAGGAAAAGGAATATTGGCAGATTTTCATTCATACTAATAATTGAATAACTTCACAGGTCTCTGTCTCTCTATACATACATATTTTTTAATTATCAAAAGTTTAGTTATTACCATTCCTACTTCACTGGCAAGGAGACTGAGCATTGATTATATGAAGTGTCCTAAGATCATACGTTTTTAGGAGAAGGAGCCAATATTTGAACTCAGATCTGTGTGGATCCATACCCATGTAATTGACCAAATGATGATGCCTCTGCCAGCACCCCTAGAGTATTCTGATATTGTTTCAGTTAAAATGTAATTTAAATAATTTTCTCCTTATTGTAATAAAAATAGATCAATATTCACTGGAAAAATCTGTAAATTGCATATTTCTGTAATTGCTTCTTGTAAGCCACTACTGATGGAACAGCCAAGATGATTGACATGTCTCATTTTGTTTCAAACTACTTAAATTTCTCAGTATTTCAATACTCTGTAAGTTAACCCATGAAATGCTCATAAAATACTTGTAAAATCAATTACCTTTTAGAAACCAAATTTATCCTGCTTCAGACTTATTACTAAAGCGCAGGTAAGATAGTAGGCTTTCATTGGTGTAAAATGAGAAGAGCACCTAAACCTTCTGCTTTTTCTAATCCTCACCTGAAGACATTTTTTTCATGACTTTCAAAGAGAGAGAAGGGGAAAGGGAGGAGTAGGGGGAGAGAGGGGGTGGAGAGAGAGAGAAATAACATCTATGTGAGAAACACCAATTGGTTGCCTCCTTGGATGTGCCTGGAGCAGAGATTGAACTCTTGAACCTTCAACTGAACCCACAACCTAGGTACATGCTCTGACCCAGAATCAAACCTATAACCCCTTGTTGTATGGAATGATGATGCAACAAACTGAGCCACACTAGCCAGGGCCTAAACCCTCCTACTGAACAGAAATAGTCTATGAATAATGATACCTAACAGATAGTTTTAACCATCCTTTTAGATGTGATGACACTACTTTAGTCAACAGTGCCAACATTCACAACTGCATGAAGAAGAAACTATAGCAAGACTTAAGAGGCATTAAGAAGTATTTTTCCCTTTCTCCACAAACAAAACACAAAAGACAGTTATGCTTACATCATAGAAATGAATTGCTTTATTGCAAAGCATAGTTCTTTATGAAATATTTGCCTAATTGATACCTATCTAAGTTTAAATTATAAAGATCTTTCTAGCATTATACCTAATTAAAAGTAACTAATTGAAATAATCTATTTTCTTAAACTTTGCTAGGAAGGAAGTTGGAAGCCAGGCACTGAGCCATCTGATGTATGAACCTGTGCTGGAAGGCAGAACACCAAATGGAGAGTGAGAGGACAAGGAAGAGAGTCTTATTGTTGACCTGGCAGTTAGATACAAAAATATCCAACCTTATGGGTCCCTACCCAAAGATGGGGGCTTGACAGTCAGAATTTTAAACCTGTATCAATTTTACTGGCTTAACTGTTTATAGACAAAACTATATAATTAACAAACATTATGTCCTTCTTCTGAACAGAGTAACTAAGAACAAAAACATTGATTTTATATTATAAATTTTATGAATACTATGCCAATAAATGATACCTGTGACCTGCAAAGAACTCAGATATTAAAATATCATCTATTTAATTTGCACCAAACTCATTAAGATTGTAGTAGTTCTCGTGTTTACAGATAAGCAAACTTCCTTAAATTGGTTTAGTTTATTGTCAGTGATCAAGGCATTAGTGTCAGATATGAGATCCAAATCTACATCTTTAACTCCAGATATTTTTCCATCTTCCTTTTATAACATTCAAAAATAAAACTTCACCATTAAAATATTTATCCTTCATGCACATAAATTTAATAGCAAGATGATTTAATAACCAACTGAAAAATTAATTATGCTAATGAAATTTCAGTATAATAATATTCTATGAACAGAAGGTTTTTTCTTTTTGAATAAACAATAGATATAGTACTATTGGCTTCAAGGACTTAACTCATTTTCTATTATCAGAAATCAAAGTATTAGCTTTAAATTGGCTCCTGTTTACAAATTTGGTTTCTAATGATGACACACACTTAAAATAAAGCTTTTCTAATATTTTGTTGTCTTGCAAAATGCATCTTGGCAAGTTTTGTGAGTCAGGTATAATTAGATAAATTTAGGCAGCATATTCAGTGGAGAGGCACATTTAGATAATTCCAGGTCTAGATAAAGCCAGCTATTCCTCCTCTTGCCCTAGAAACAGGCACACAAACAAAATACCTTATTTCACAGAGAGAAAAGTAGTCCAGTCGGGGAGTCACAGGTATGAATGTGGGCTTTCAAGTCTGACAAATTTTGGATTCAGTGTCGACCTGAGTCATTTACCAGCTGTGTGGCCTTGGGTCTAATTTTGAACCACATTGGGTTTCAGTGTTTATTCATAAAACAAAATTCCTGACCATGCTGTCTTTCAACATAGCACACGAATACCAGGAGTCATTTAGCAAATGGGAGATAAATCAAGTAAGCTAATAGGACACCTGGCAGTTACTGTGTCCTTAGTAATACTTGATTATTGTGCTAAGCTCTGCTATCACTTGAGGTGTTTAGCGTTTCTTTTTTACTTATTTCACTACTTTATATGATAGAGTACTTGTACATTATATTTAATAGAGGTTTGATGACTGTGTGCTTGTGAATATATTATTGTGTGTGTGCATATATGCATATGTGTGTGCACACATCTGAAACAGAGAGGGAGAGAGATAGAGAAGGAAGGAGAAAGGGGGAGGCATGAGAGGGGAGGAGAAAGAAGACTAGAGGCACAGAAGGGAAAAAACAAAACAAGTCAAAGTTAAAGAAAAAATTACACATATAAATGAGACTTTTTAGAACTAGGTACCAGACATTTGTTTGATTATTGAAGGTGAATAATTTACAGTAATGATACTGGTTTATAATAATCTGGAGAAGATAAAGCTAAATCTAATGCAATTGTCTGCATTTTTTCCATAATCTTATTACTTACAGATGAAAGCTTGGCATCCAAAATAGGAAATTCAGTCATTAGATTTTTATTCTCCAAACTATAGGTTTTATAATTATATATATTACTCACATTAAGTACTTGAAAATTAGGGGTACATTTAGAAATATTGCATAAAGAAACTGTTGATGTCAGTATGTTTAAAGGAAAATGTAGCAAATACAGTGTTTAAAGAACATCATGCAAGTTGACTTTTATCGAAAATATTAAAGGGTTGTTTATTTTGAACTGTAAAATGCAGTCCAATTATCTCTCCACACATTTGCAGAGCTTTCTAGTTAAATTAGGAAACTCAATAGGATTATGAGGCTATTGATGGAGGTTAGGAGTAGGCCTGGCACAATTGCATTGGACTCTTTCCTAGTGTCCTTCTTGGAAAGAGATACATTTTGCTTCCCACACATTTTTGTTCCATCAACCACCAGACATCTGGTACAGCAGATGGACTCTGAGTATACCTGGAACAGTGGCATAAGCACAATCAGTGCTTTCTCTACTTCTGCATGAATTTACTTGTGCTTTACTAGTTAGAGAGCATTTGTGTACCCTAAAAAAATATGTATTGAGCATCCAATATGTGGTGGACTGTGGTGCTTTGAAAGTTGAATACACACAGAAATTTTGACCTTAATTATTTTCACTCTGAGATAAATGCTTTGTTCAACTTTAGGTTTAAACCCTATTTGATGTTTTTCTCATCAATTTTACAAGATCTGATAATCCTATCTTTTCATTAATGTGGTATTAATGAAAGTAATGCTGCATTACTTTCATTTTCATGTGGTTTTTTTTTACTTGTTATTTTATTTTAAAGTATTCTTTGATTTACACCTTGTTTTTGTGCTTGCTCTGTAAATAATACCAAGTATTGGGATTTCTTAATCATTCAAAGTAATCTGACAAACTTCTTTTCAACATGCACATGCTGTAACTTTGTTCCAAGATTTATAATCCCAAGGGTCTGGGTGTGCCTTTTGTGTGTGTGTGTGTTTTTTTTTATCCAGTTCTGTCTACACTGCTGACAATAATTAATCACCAATTCAAAAACTGCCATAAGACCATTACAATGTACCTTTTCCTTGAATTTTAGGATTCGAGTTTTCTGTGGTGGGAGCATTGGTAAAAATATTCTACGAGCTTAGTAATAACCTTGTATACTTTCATGGCACAGAAGAATGGGGGAAATTTCTATATACAAGGTTTTAGTAGAATATGCATAAAACTGAATGGACAAAGTCCTGCTTATAAACAACAGTTAATTATCTTTAAATATGTTCTTTCTCTGATCTAGAAAATGTCTTTATATTTTTTAGGAACTTGGGACTGAAAATACTCAATGAGTTGCAGTGTCTTGAAATGCATCTATCATTCATTTTTTAAAAATCCAGTTTTATTAGTTTTGCTTTTATGACATAGAAAACAAACCACAAAGTAAATAACTCCTGAGATTTTTTATATGTAAAATCATTAAATACTCTAACAAGCCACTTAATAAAAGCGAATACAACAGCTAAAATTAATGAATATTAAAATATTTAAAATCTTTTTTATCTACAAAAACTGTACCTATCAAAATTGTCTTTTCTTCCCTAATCTCTTCTTTCTCCTTCAATCCTTTTTATTTAGTCAAGAACACATGAATTTGCCTAATAAAATTGTACATATGTTTCTCTTCCTACAGTTTAGGTTTCTATGAAGATAAGCTAAATCAATTTGAAGAGAAACCATCACATTTTATTGATTTTGATTTGTCATATAATACTTATTTGACCCTCTTTGTTACTGTTAGTCCTTGAGTTTATTCCTTCCAGAAGAAAACAACAGTATATGTCTTTTTTTATAGATCTCTAGACAGTGTCTAGAAACTGTCCACAAATACTGTGATTTGTTAGCAGCAAAAGCCAGACAGGAAAAAATTAGTATAGCATCGTAATTATCTCTCCAATTACTTTAAAAAATAAAATCTGAGGATGATCATTTCATGATATATACAAATACAGAATCATTATTTTGTATACCTGAAACTAATACAATGTTACATGTTCTTTATACATTTGTATATATGAGTTCTTTATACATTTTGGATATTAGCTTGGATGTATCATTTACAAATATCTTCTCCCATCCATTTGTCATTCAAAACATATACTTCTTTTTAATTAAAGATTTGTGTTTTGTAGCACTGAAAATCAGGTGAAAATTTTGTAATGATTTACAAATCTATCCCAAACACTCATTCTATCATTTTGTTCCTTTGTAGTTTGTTTCTGAGTAGATTTTTAAGCTTAGAGTTGTATTTTCCATCTCTCTGAAACAGCTTCAACATCATTTCCATTTCTGCTTTTTAAAAATTTTATTTTATTGTATTTTTCATTCTCATTTATCCCTCTTTCACCAATACCACCTTTTCCTTCAGGAATTGGGCTATTTAACGTATGGATTTTTTAAATTATATTTTATTAATTATGCTATTATAGTTGTCCTGATTTCTCCCCCTTTGGCCTCTTCACTCAGTAACCCACACTCTCTTAGACAGTCCCTCCACTATAGTTCAAGTCCATGAGTCATGTGCATAAGTTATTTGGCTACTCCATTTTCTATACTGTCCTTTAGACCCCATGGCTCTTCTGTAATCACCTACTTTTACTTCTTAATTCCTCCATCTTTTCACCCATTCTCCCACACCTTCTCCCTTTGGCAACCATCAAAATGCTCTTTGTATCCATGATTCTGTCTCTGTTTTGTTTGCTTAGTTTGCTTCTTAGATTCAACTATTGAGAGATACCTAATTTTTGCCATTCTATTTTTCATAGTTTTGACCTTCTTTTTATTAAGTAAGTACATTTAACATTTTATATAATAATGATTTGGCAACGATGAACTCCTTTAGTTTTTTCTTATCTAGGAAGATTTTTTAAAATTATTTTTCAACAAAGTTTTCTGTCTATTACTCCCATCCCAGCACGCTCCGCCCCATGCTCCACACATCTCTCCCATTTCCAACCCCCTTAGTTATTGTGCCTATATCCGTTATACTTGTTCCTTTAAATCCCTCCCCTATTTCCTCTTAAATTCCCTTTCCTCTCTGATCTGGTCGCTGTCCCCCTGTTCTCTATGTCAGTGTCTTTGTTTTTATTTTGCTTGCTTGTTTATTTTGTTGTTTAGCTTCCCATTAAAGGTGAGCTCATATGGTATTTGTCTTTCAACACTGGCTTATTTCACTCAGCATAATGTTTTCCACTTCTACCCATGCTGTTGCAAAGGGTAGGAGCTCCTTCTTTCTTTCTGCTGCATAGAATTCCATTGTACATGTACCATAATTTTTGGATCCATTCATTTACTGATGGGCACCTAGGTTGCTTCCAACTCTTGGCTATTGTAAATTGTGCTGCTATGAACATTAGGAGGCATAGGTTCTTTGAGATTGGTGTTTTGGGGTTCTTAGGATATAATCCCAGCAGTGGAATTGCTGGGTCAAAAGGCAGGTCCATTTTAAGTTTTCTGAGAAAATTCCATACTGTTTTCCATAATGGTTGTACCAGTCTGCAATCCCACCAACAGTGAATTAGGGTCCCCTTTTCCCCACAACCTCTCCAACATTTGTTGTTTGTTGCTTTGTTTATGATAGCCATCCTGACCGGTGTAAAGTGGTATCTCACTGTGGTTTTAATTTGCATCTCTCTGATAGCTAACGATATTGAGCATCTCTTCATGTGTCTCTGAATGTTCTGTATGTCCTCCTTGGAGAAGTGTCTGTTCAAGTCCTTTGCCCACTTTTAATTGGGTTAGTTGTCTTCTTAGAGTGGAGTCGTGTGACTTTGAATATTTTGGAGATTAAACCTTTGTCTGAGGTAACATTGGCAAATATGTTTTCCCATACAGTTGGTTGTCTTGCTAAATTAATACTGTTTTCTTTAGCCACGCAGAAGCTTTTTATTTTGATGAGATCCCATTTGTTTATTCTTTCCTTTATATTTCTTGCTCTAGGGGACATATAGGTAAAAATGTTGCTGCGTGGAATATCTGAGATTTTCTTGCCAATGTTCTCCTCTAGGACTTTAATGGTGTCATGGCTTGTATTTAAGTCCTTTATCCACCTTGAATTTATTTTGGTGTATGGTGTAATTCAGTGCTCAAGTTTCTTTTTTTTTCCACATAGCTGTCCAGTTCTCCTAACACCATTTGTTGAAGAGGCTATTACTAGTCTATTTTATGTTGCTGCCCCCTTTGTCGAGTATTAATTGAATGTAGAGAGTTGGGTTCATTTCTGGGCTCTCCGTTCGAATCCATTGGTCTATGTGCCTGTATTTATGCCAGTACCAAGCTGTTCTGATTACAGTGGCCTTTTTTATTTTATTTTATTTTATTTTATTTTATTTTATTTTATTTTATTTTATTTTATTTTATTTTATTTTTTTGATAATCAGTGTTTTCCTTTATTATTTTTTAAATAATTTTATTTAGTTATTTTTCAAGTACAGTTTTTTTGTCTATTTCTCCCATCCCAGCCCACCCTGCCCCGTGCTCCCACCTCCCTCCCATTTCCATCCCCCTTAGTTCTTGTCCCTGTGTCCTTCATATTTGTTCCTCCAAATCCCTCCCCTTTTTTCCCCCTTAAATTCCTTTCCCTCTCCCCTCTGGTCACTGTCCCCTTGTTCTCTATTTCAGTGTCTTTGTTTTTATTCTGCTTGCTTGTTTGTTTTGTTGTTTAGCTTCCTGTTAAAGGTGAGATCATATGGTATTTGTTTTTCAACTCCTGGCCTATCTCATTCAGCATAATGCTTTCCAGTTCCATCCATGTTGTTGCAAAGGGTAGTAGCTCTTTCTTTCTCTCTGCTGCATAGAATTCCATTGTGTATATGTCCCACAATTTTTTGATCCATTCATTTACTCTCAGGCACCTACCAACTGTATGGGAAAACATATTAGCCAATGATACCTCAGACAAAGGTTTAATCTCCAAAATATACGAAGAACTTACACGACTCCACTCTAAGAAGACATCTAACCCAATTAAAAAATGGGAAAAGGACTTGAACAGACACCTCTCCAAGGAAGACATACAGACTATCCAGAGACACATGAAGAGATGCTCAATATCGTTAGCTATCAGAGAGATGCAAATTAAAACCACAATGAGATACCACTTTACACCAGTCAAGATGGCTATCATAAACAAAGCAACAAACAACAAATGTTGGAGAGGTTGTGGGGAAAAGGGGTCCTTAGTTCACTGTTGGTGGGATTGCAGACTGGTACAACCATTATGGAAAACAGTATGGAATTTTTTTCAGAAAACTAAAAATGGACTTGCCTTTTGACCCAGCAATTCCACTGCTAGGATTATATCCCAAGAATCCTAAAACATCAATTTCAAAAAACCTATGCACCACAATATTCATAGCAGCACAATTTACAATAGCCAAGAGTTGGATACAGTGGCTTTGTAATACAGTTTAATATCAGGTACTGTGATCCCTCCTACTTTGTTCTTCTTTCTCAAAAGTTCAGCTGCTATTCAGGGTCATTTATAGTTCCATATAAATTTTTGAAGTGTTTGTTCTATGCCTGTGAAATATGCCATTGGTACTTTAATAGGTATTGCATTGAATCTGTAAATTGCTTTGGGTAGTATGGATATTTTGGTGATGTTAATTCTTTTAATCCATGTACACAGTATATGTTTCCATTTGTGTCTTCCTTGATTTCTTTCTTCAGTGTTGTATAGTTTTCTTCATACAGGTCTTTTACCTCCTTGGTTAGATTTATCCCCAGATATTTTATTTTTCTTTTTGCTATATCAAATGGGATTTTTTTTCTTGATTTCTGCTTCTGCTGATTCATTGTTAGTATACAAGAATGCCTTTGATTTCTGGATATCGACTTTGTAACGCACTGTTTAGCCAAATTCATTAATTAGTTAGAGCAGTTTTTTTGTAGAGTCTATAGAATTTTCCATGTGCAATATCATGTCACCTGCAAACAATGACAGTTTTGTTTCCTCCTTTCCAAGTTGGATGCATTTTATTTCCTTTTCTTGACTGATCACTGTGGCTAAAACTTCTAATACTATATTGAATAGAATTGGTGAAAGTGGACAACCTTGTCTTGTTCCTGATCTTAGTGTAAGGATTTTAGTTTTTGCCCATTGACTACGATTTTGGCTGTAGGTCTCTCATATATGGCCTTTATTATATTGAGGAATGCTCCCTCTATTCCCACTTTGCTGAGTGTTTTTTTTTTATCATAAATGGGTGTTGTACCTTATCAAAAGCTTTTTCTGCATCTATTGATATGGTCATGTGGTTTTTGTCTTTTCTTTTGTTTATGTGATGTATTACACTTACTGATTTGGAAATATTGAACTATGGTTGCATCCCTGGGATGAATCCTACTTGGTCATGGTGTATGATCTTTTTGATATATTGTTGGATGCAATTTGCCAATATTTTGTTGAGGATTTTAGCATCTATGTTCATCAGTGATATTGGCCTGAACTTTTCTTTCTTTGTTGTGTCTCTCTATCTGGTTTTGGAATTAGGATGATGCTGGCCTCATAAAAATAATTTGGGAGTCTTCCATCATTTTGGATTTTTTGGAATAGTCTGTGAAAAATAGGGGTTAGCTCTTCTTTAAATGCTTTGTAGAATTCTCCTGTTAAACCATCTGATCCAGGGCTTTTGTGTGACAGGAGTTTTTTATTACTGCTTCAATTTCATCTGCTGTTATTGGTCTGTTCAGGTTTTCTCCTTCTTCTTCGCTGAGTTTTGGAAGATTATATTTTTCTAGAAATTTGTTTATTTCACATAGGTTTTCAAATTTCTTGGCATACAGTTTTTCATAGTAATTTCTTACAATCCCTTCTATTTCTCTGGTATCAGTTGTAATCTCTCCTCTTTCATTTCTGACTGTGTTTGAGTCCTCTCTCTTCTTTTCTTGATGAGCCTCCTTAAAGGCTTGTCTATTTTGTTAATCTTTTAAAATAACTAACTCCTGGATTCATTGATCCTTAGAATTGTGCTTTTAGTCTCTGTGTCATTTAATTCTGCTCTGATCTTGGTTATTTCCTTCCTTCTACTTGCTCTGGGCTGTCTTTGTTATTGCTCCTCGATATCTTGCAGGTGTAGGGTTAGTTTGTTTGAAATGTTTCTATCTTCTTTAGGTAGGCCTGTATTGCTATAAACTTCCCTCTCAGGACTGCCTTGGCTGTGTCCCATAAGTTTTGGGTTGTTGTGAGTTCATTTTCACATTTTTCGAAAAACTTTTTGATTTCTTCCCTAATTTCATTCTTGACCCATTCATTGTTTAATAGCATACCATTCAATCTCCATGATTTTGAGTTTTGGGGGTGTTTTTCCTTTGGGGTTGATTTCTAATTTCAGTCCCTTGTGGTCAGAGAAGATGCTTGGTATGATTTCAATTTTCTTTAATTATTTGAGGCTCATTTTGTGTCCTATCATGTGGTCTTTGAAAATATTCTATGTGCATTTGAAAAGAATGTGTATTTAACTTCTTTGGGATGAAGGGCTCTCTATATATTAATTAAGTATATTTTATCTGGGGCATTGTTCAATGCCACAATATCTTGGTTCAGATTTTGTTTGAAAGATCTGTCCATTTTTTACAGTGGAGTATTAAAATCCCCTACTATAATTGTGTTTCTGTCAATATCTTTCCTGAAATTCTCTAATATTTTCTTTATACTTTTGGGTCCTCCTATGTTGGGTGCATATATATTTATAATGTTAATGTCTTCTTGGTAGATTCTTCTCTTGAGTATTATGAAGTGACCTTCTGGGTCTCTCTTTATTGCCCTTTTTCTGAAATCTATTTTGTCTGATATGAGAATTGCTACCGCTGTTTTTTTTCTTGTTTGTTTGCTTGTAAAATATGTTTCCAGCCTTTCACTTTTAGTCTGTGTAGGTCTTTTGTCCTGAGGTGGGTCTCTTGTAGGCAGCATATGTGTGGGTCATGGTTTCTTATCCATTCAGCTAGTCTTTGTCTTCTGATTGGAGCATTAAATCCACTTACGTTTAAGGTTATTATTGATAGGTACTTACTAATTGCCATTTTTGTACCTGTGTTCCTCTCTGTCTCTCTTTACCTTCCTTAAAGCAGTCCTTTTAGCATCTCTTGCAGAGCTGGTCTGTTGGAGGTGTATTCTTTTAGACTTGTTTTGTGTTGGAAGCTCTTTATTTGGCCTTCTATCTTGGTTGAGAGCCTTGCTGGGTAAAGTAGCTTTGGTTGTAGGCCTCTGAATCTCATTGCTTGGAATATTTCTTGCCATTCTCTTCTTGCTTGGAGCGTTTCCACTGAGAAGTCAGTAGCTAACCTTATTGGGGCTCCTTCTTATGTTATTTCCTTTTTCTCCCTTGCTGCCTTTAAGATTCTCTCTTTGTCTTGGAATGTTGCCATTTTAATGATGATGTGTCTTTAAGTGAGCCTTTTTCGGTTCCTCTTGATTGGTACTCTCTGTGATTCCTGGATTTGTGTGACTTTTTCTCTCATCAATTTAGGGAAGTTTTCCTTCATTATTTTTTTTTCAAATAGGTTTTCTATCCCTTGTTCTTCTCCTGGTATCCCTGTTATTTGGATATTATTATGTTTCATATTATCTTACATTTCTCTTAATCCCTCTTCATTCTTTCTGAGCCTCTTTTTCTTTTCTTGCTCTTTCTGGGAGTTCTTTTCTACTTTGTCTTCCAACTCACCTGCTTCATCAAGCAGGTGCTTCATCTCATTTGCTTCATCAATTCTGCTTTTGAATCTTTCAATTGTGTTCTTCAACTCAGAAATTGTATTCTTAGTTTCCTCTTGGCCCTTGCTGATAGTTTCTATTTCCTTTTTCAGGTTGATATAGTTTGCAGTGAGATCATTATGGCTCCCCTGTAGTTTCTGGTAGCTCATTGTGAGCTCTTTGAACCCCTGATAACCAGTGCTTTGAATTCTGTATCTGATAGTTGACTTGCCTCAATTTCATCTAACATTCTCTCTGTGGCTTCCTCCTTTCCTTTCATTTGGGGATTGTTTCTTTGTCTTCCCATTGTTTGTGAGACTCTTCTTATTAGCCTTAGGTTCTGAAATTGATCTGTTCTGACTCCCTGGGTTTAATGTGTGAACTTCTGTGGTGGAATGCCTGTGAAATTCAGTGACGCAGTCTCCTTCATTTATATTGGTGTTCTCTGATTCCACCTACTTTTTTCGTGTGTGTGTGTGTGATCAGTTGTAGGGGGAGGCAAAATGGTTTATGACAGCAGAAGACTATTTTATGATATTTACAGTCACAGCTGGTAGAGAAGAGATAGAAGATCTTTAAGCTATATATAATGTTAACCATAATTTTCAACCCAACTTGCCACTTTTAAAAGAGGATGGACACAAGAGAAGTTTCTTATTGGAGAGGGAAGGCTAGTGAGTTGGATCTAGAATGCAGTGAGGTTGTGGTAGGTGAGATTCTGGGGTAAGGTGAGATTAAAGGATAGTAAATAGGTGTAGTGTATGAGCAAATAGAGTTAATTTCTCCAGTAATAGAATTCAGGAAACTGTGAAGTGTACTAAGATCCAGGAGATGTGTTGTGAAGTGTTTACAGTTGTATAGCACAGCTATTATTTATAATAATATTAGAGCAACAATCATAGGACAGACTCTATGTGATCTGTCTGAATAGGGGGTATAGAACTTTGGGTAGTATGCTAAAGGAACATAAGTCACGTGAAGTATAGAAAATTAGTAATACACAGTGAACAGAGGAAACCTGTCAAATG
Source organism: Artibeus jamaicensis (assembly GCF_021234435.1). Taxonomy (NCBI): domain Eukaryota; kingdom Metazoa; phylum Chordata; class Mammalia; order Chiroptera; family Phyllostomidae; genus Artibeus; species Artibeus jamaicensis. The sequence goes on from NW_026521853.1 coordinate 265,449, forward strand.
ATACAATATAACCAGCCAAGGCAACAAAGCTGATACAGAAAGAGGAGGGATACAAAAATACTATTAAAATATAAAAGGAGTGAAAATAATGAAAAAAATAGTAATTATAGGAATATGCAGCAACTTGTAGCTTCTCTGCTATAGCAAAGTGAAATTTGTCTCTCTGACTCTACTTTTGGGAAGCCTCTTTGGGTCCACCTCTGGTCTTTTCACAGTTTCAAGTTGTTTGTGTCATATCTGGATTCTCCATGACCATCACAATTTCTGGTCCCTTATTTTCATATGTGCTGGGGAACTGCGGGCTGCCTGCACTGCTCCTCTGCCAATTGGCCAGGATCCTCTCCCATGTGTACAAGGAAATGGAATCTGTTCCATCCTACTCGGTTGCCATCTTCCCAAAATAAAACTTTCACCCATTTAAGCACAAGGTGTATATGCACTTTGTCTTGGTAAAGAGAATCAAGAAGCATGAGATGTTTTGTTTTTGTTCCTGAATTATCACATTAAACATTTTAAATACTTGTTTATGAATATGGAATTCTGTCATAGTTCATGCAGTTAAATTTGCCCACATGATAATTACTTTGAAATACTTCATATAAAGAATATATGTGTGTATACTATCATTTACTTATGAAGCAATTTTAAAAGATTAACTGAGCCCTGGCTGGTTTTCTCAGTGCAGGCCTAAGAACCAAACAGTTCCATTTCCAGTTCCATTTCAACAGTTCCATTTCCAGTCAGGGCACATGCCTGGGTTGTGGGCCCTCCTAGTTGGGGCATGTGGGAGGCAACTATGCAGTGATGTTTCTCTCCCTCTCCTTCTCTGTCCCTTCCCCTGGCTCTAAAAATAAATAAATACAGTCTCTAAAAAAATTAGCCAAGGCTTATTAATACTGAAGAGTTTATTTGAGCAAATATCTATTTTAACTGGGCAGTGCCAAAGCAAAAGTAGTTAGGACTTTCTTTGCCCAGAGAGGGGCTAGGGAAATAATATATAGAGAAGGTGTGGAAGCAATGAAAGGAAATTATCTAATTGGCTATTGCTTAAAGCTTAGCTGGCTGGTTGAGATTGGTTGACCATAACATTTTATTCGATTTTTAAAAAGATTTTATTTATTTACTTTTAGAGAGGGGAAGTTAAGGAGAAAGAGAGGGAGAGAAACATCAATGTGTGGTTGCCTCTTACACATCCCTTACTGGGGACCTGGCCCACTACCCAGCCATGTGCCTCGACTGGGAATTGAACCAGCAACCTTTTGGTTGGCAGTCCAGCACTCAATCCAGGAACCACACCAGCCAGGGTGACCTTAACATTTGATTTTGTAACCTTGAGGCATTTATAAGCTTAGATTGTGGTTGGTTTAGGTAAGTCACCATGGCATTAGAGACACCTTCATCTAATGGTCTCTATTTAACACTAGTTAATGTGAAACATACTAATTAGGAATTCAAATTTTAGAGATGGCTAATATCAAATTATTAAAATATTAAAATGTGTTTATATGAATTAACACATATAATTTTAAAAATAATTTTACTAGTGAAATGACAAGTATTCATGATATATGGTTATTTAGAAAGATTATATGGGTTTCAGGGATTATATATGAATAATCTTTATAAATCCAGTAAAACCAGCAGCCTGATAGTTATAGTTCAATAACCCCATGTGGTCTAAGTCTTCTGCTCTATGAAAGTGTCTGTTCCTATTCTGATTCTGGAGACATACACTTTGGTAGATTCCTAGGAGTGGAGATTACTAGATTGTAATTTTCGACTTTTAATTTTAAAATTATATACTTAGAACATTAATTGGTATTACAATTGTTTTGTAGTTTTTAGTGTACAATTCCTGCACATCATTTGTTAAATTTATTTCCAAGTGGGTTTTTTGTATTATTGTAAAAGAAATCTCTTCTTAATTTTATTTTAAAATGGCTCATTGCTAATATATAGGAATACAATTGGTATTTTTGTGTGTATATTAATCTTCAGTCCCATGAAAGCTCTCATACAAAAGCATATTATTTTTTAATTTGAGTCAGTTTTACTTTTTTCTTACCTATAGGGATGTTTATATAATTAACTTTTGCCTCTTTACACTGGTTAAAACCTTCAGTACAACATCAAATAGAAATAGTGACAGAACGATCATTCTTCTTCTTTTTTAGATAAGATGGAAAATACCCTGTTTTGAAAGCACGATGTTAGTGCTAGATGATTTTCCTCTCTAGATTTTTTTCCCTGTCTCTAGATGATTTATATCCTGATTAAGAAGTTCCTTTTTATTTTCATAGTTCATTAAGAATTTTGTCTTGGATAAATTTTAGGTTTTGTCAAGTGCTTTTTCATATTTTTATTAAGTAAATTTATTTATTCTTTCTATTAATTGAATGTATTTGACATACAATTTTGTAAATTTAAGGTGTAAAACTATTACTTTGATATATTGACATATTGTAATGTTATTGTCATTATAACAATATTTACCCAATTGCATAATTATAATATAGTATTGCGATCTCTATTTATGATGCTGTGCATTCCTCATCTTTTGAGATGATCATGTGGCTTTTTTCATTTATTCAAGCCATGATATATAATTTAAAGTTTCTTTGCATGTTAAACCATCTTTGCCTTTTTGGGATAAATTTCACTTGGTAATGCTTCAACAATATTTTAAATATATTTCTATATTAAGTTTGCTAGCATTTATATATTTTTTCTGTATTTACCAGAAATAATGTTAAAAAATGTTCCTGCCTCATCTGTTTTCTGTAAGAATTTTTTTAAGTACTGATATTTTTTCACAAATGTTTTGTATATTTCTGTAATTAACTCATCTGGGCCTGATGTTTGTGGATAGACTTTTAATTAGTAATTCAGTTTATTTACATTTTATTGGTGTTTTATAATTTTCTATTTCTTTCTATGAAAAGGAAATTTTGGTACTTTTTTTTTTCAGAAATATGTCCAATTTATCTAAGCTGTTTAATTTGTTTAAATACAGTTGTTGTAAATATCCCATTATAATGCTTTTAATTTCTTTAAGTTTCACTGTGATATCTGCTTTTGAAATTTTCATTTTAATATTTTTCTTCTTGTTTTTTCAAGCATTTTTATTTAATTATTGTTCAAGTCCAGTTTTCTTTTACTCCCATCCCAGCCCCCCCAGCACTCCCCACCTCCCTCCCATTTCCACCCCTGTTACTTTTTGTCCATGTGTCCTTTATACTTGTTCCTGTGAATCCTTCCCTTTTTCCCCTTAAATTCCCTCCCCTGTCCCCTCTGGTCCATGTCTGTCTGTTCTCTATTTCAGTGTCTTTGGTTATATTTTGCTTGCTTGTGTGTTTTGTTGTTTAGCCTCCTGTTAAAGGTGAGCTCATATGGTATTTGTCTTTCACCACCTGGCTTATTTCACTCAGCATAATGCTTTCCAGTTCCATCCATGCTGTTGCAAAGGGTAGGAGCTCCTTCTTTCTTTCTGCTGCATAGAATTCCATTGTACACGTACCATAATTTTTTGATCCATTCATTTACTGATGGGCACCTAGGTTGCTTCCAACTCTTGGCTATTGTAAATTGTGCTGCTATGAACATTGGGGGGCATAGGTTCTTTGAGACTGGTGTTTTAGGGTTCTTAAGATATAATCCCAGCAGTGGAATTGCTGGGTCAAAAGGCAGGTCCATTTTTATTTTTATGAGAAAATTCCATACTGTTTTCCATAATGATTGTACCAGTCTACAATTCTACCAACAGTGAACTAGGGTCCCCTTTTCCCCATAACCTCTCCAACATTTGTTGTTTGTTGCTTTGTTTATAATAGCCATTCTGACCAGTGTAAAGTGGTATCTAATTGTGGTTTTAATTTGCATCTCTCTGATAGCTAGCAATATTGAGCATCTTTTCACGTGTCTCTGGATCTTCGGTATGTCCTCCTTGGAAAACTGTCTGTTCAAGTCCTTCTCCCATTTTTTAATTGGGCTGCTTGTCTTCTTAGAGCAGAGTCATGTGAGTTCTTTATATATTTTGGAGATTGAACATTTGTCTGAGGTGTCATTGGCAAATATGTTTTCTCATACAGTTGGTTCTCATTTTATCTTAATGCTGTTTTTTTAACCATGCATAGCTTTTTATTTTGATGAGATCCTATTTGTTTATTCTTTTCTTTATGTCTCTCATTCTAGGGGACATATCAGTACAAATGTTGCTGCATGAAATATCTGAGATTTTCCTGCTAATGTTCTTCTCTAGGATTTTAATGGTGTCACAGCTTATACTTAAGTCTTTTACCTACGTTGAATTTATTTTGGTGTATGGTGTAAGTTGGTGCTCAAGTTTCATTTTTTATTTGTCACTCTAGCTAAAGGTATTTTTATTAATTTTTATTGTTCAATTTTAATTTTGTTGCTCTTTACAAAGTAATATATCTTTGTTTTAGGTATATTCTGTATTGTTTTACTGTTTTGTCTTTTCTTAATTTCATTCTATATTTTAGAATTTTTATTTCTCTTTTTACTGAGTTTCATTTATTCTTCTTTTACTAATTTATAAAGAGTATAACAGATTTTTTTTAGTTATTTCATTTTTTGTTATTTTTGTTACAGGTATTTAGAGCTTGTGATGAAGAGAATTATATAGCCCCCCAAAATTCACATATTGAAGCCCTAACCTACAATATGACTGTATTTGGAGATAAGAGGTAATTAAACTTACGTGAACTTAAAAGGATAGAGCTTTAATCCAATAAGACTGTTGTTCTTTTTTAAAAAGGAAGAGATATCAGAGATATGCAGGCCCATAGGAGAGGCCCTGTTAAGCACACAGGGAGGAGGTAGCCATATCTAAGGGAACAAGACCTTTCTTGGGAGAAACCAAATCTGCCAACACATGGTAGTTCTGGATCTCCAGCCTCCAGAACTGTGAGAAAACGAACTTCGGGTGTTTTTGCTACCCTGGCATTTTGCATAGCAAACCTAGCACACTAATTCAGAGCTAACGTTTTTCTTGTAAGTATGAATTTAGCTGCATCCCATAAATTGTAATATATTGTTTGTTTTTATTAGGTCACAACTTTTTCTAAATTCCCTGCAATTTTTTTCTGTAACTCACAAATTGTTATGTGTGTTTAATTTTTATTTTTTCATGTGGATCTTCCTAATTTCCTTCTGTTGCTCTTTCTTACTTAAATCCAGTTTGGTCAGAGAATATAGTTTGTGACTTCAATTATTTTTCATATACTGAGACTGGTTTTATTGGTAATCATATGATCTATATTGGGCTAGAGTGTTCTTTATTGGTTTTTTTGGATTAGAAGGATATGCCTTCTATGATTGTTGTATGAAGTATTCTATAGATGTTCCCTAAGTTTGTTCGGTTAATAATTTGTATTTTCAAGCCATCCACATACTTACAGATTTTGTCTACTTGTTTCTACTCAACTTTGGAAGGAAGTTATTCATGTCTTTTAGTTATTTTTAACTTGTTTATATATCCAATCTATTCTACCGTGTTTTACTTCAGAAATTTTTGGTCTGTTTTGTTAGCTGCACATGTATTTACAATGTTGATATCCTCTTTTAGTTTCCATTGCTCTTTCTATGCAGCTATTAATCTTGTGTTCCCCTGGCACATAATATTTTTATTCTATTATTCTTTTGATTTTAAAGTTTTATTTTTGTCTTACAATATGGCTATGATGTGGTTCAGTTGGTGATCTCTCCATAAGACTTTGAGTTTGTTGAGCTTATTGGAAGTACAGTGAAATTATTTTAATCAAACCTGGGAAAATTTTTATTCTATCTCTCCTTTTCTCTTGACCACCTATTATATGTGTGCTGATATATTTGTTGATGTATTGCAGGTCTATGAGTTTCTATTTATTACTTGTCATTTGTTTTCTTTTCTTCATACAGGATAGTCTCTAATGATCAATCTTTAAGACTGTTTATTTATTCTTTTTCTACTTCGCATCTGTTGATCTTCTGTTAGTGAAATTATATTTCACCTGTGCAAGATAAGATAAAAATGTAGAATTTACTTATTAAAAACTGTATTTACTCATACATGTTTAAACTTCAGTCACCTTCAAAAAGTCTCCATTTGTTGCAATACACCTGTTGAGATTTTTTTTCACTGCACAAAACAATTTTTCAACTCACTGATTTTGAGGCCTTTTAGTGCTCTGTCATTTTTTGTTTCACCCCTTTCATACCAGCAAAACATCTCCTTTTGGGGACTTTTTTCATCCAGAGAAACAACAAAAAGTTGTTTGGGTGAGATCTGGTAAATAAGGTGGGTGGGCACAGGGTCATGCTGTTTTTAGTCAAAAACTGCTGAACACTCACCACAGTGTGGGCAGTTGCACTCATATATCATTCATCATGAAATGGGCAAATGCATGAAATCTTCAAAAAAATTCACTGAAGCCAAACACAGCCTCTCACAACAACACCCACTGCTGCACCGATACAGATGAGTTCCTAGAACACTCACCTAGTCGGGGAAGCCTGTACTGCAAAGGACCCACCATCCAGAAGATAATTTGTTTTTTCTTTGCAGGAGGGAAGGGAGACCTTCCTTTATATATATAAATTCTAGAATATGCATTTATTTCTGTTTTTAAATTTTTATATGTTCATTAATATCTTCTATTTGAGTATTCATTTTTGTCATTCATTCCATTAATTATTAAATCATGGTTTCCTTTATTTTTTAATATATTTTTTATTTCTTACTAAGTTTAATATATAGTACCCCGCAGACAATTTTTGTTGATTTCTCTTTCATTCTTACACATAGGTTACAATTTCTTCTTTTCTTATGCATACCTCATTTGTTGTTATTGTTTTAAAATTTGGACCATTTAGATGTTGCATTGTAACAAATATGGAATCTAGTTTCCCATTTCAGGGTGCTGTTTGTTACTCTTTCTGTAGCTATTTGTTAGCTCAGTACTAGCTTTATCTAATTACCCTCACTGTTTGCCTCTGCTCATTTTTTTTTTGTCTTCTTAGTCACATTATATACGAACCAGTTCTGTAGGGTTACTAGGTCAATATTCCTTAGTTATCAGTGGATAATTAGTGAGAAATTATGCTTAAACATCTTGATTCAGTAAATCTTTCACCATTATCCAGTAGAAGTGAGTATAAGCTGGTAAATACATTAAAATTTTAGATAATCTGGAGGTTTTGAAGGTATCGCTTCCTTTTCTCACAAGGATACATGGTTAGGTATACTTTACTAAAGGCCTTTCTGGTCACCCTTGAGCACATGTTTTGAATTGAGCAGCACAGGCTTTCCATAAACATAGAAATAATTAGAAAATGAGACAATATTTTATTGCCTCTTTTTTCTTTATTTCTCTTCTAAATTTATTATTTTTTGTCATTCTATTTTTTGACACAACTAGTATATAAACATCAATGTACCTATAATGTTAATCTTCACTGATTATTTTTCATTGTGATTGTTTAGTTCATGAGAAGACTTTTGAGAGTAGAATTTCTCATTAAAAATATACTTTATTGATTATACTATTGCAGTTGTCCCATTTTCTCCCTTCACTCCCCTCCACCCTGCACACTCCCTCCTACCCACACTCCCCCACTTTAGTTCATGTTCATGGGTCATACTTATGAGTTCTTTGGCTTCTACATTTCCCATACTATTCTTACCCTACCCCTGTTTACTTTCTACCTACCATCCATGCTACTTATTTTCTGTACCTTTTCTTCCTCTCTCCTTCTCCCACTCCCCTGTTCCTAACCTTCTATGTGATCTCCATTTCTGTGGTTCTGTTCCTGTTCTAGTTCTTTGCTTAGTTTGTTTTTGTTTTAGGTGTGGTTGTTAATAATTGTGAGTTTGCTGTCATTTTACTGTACATGGCTTTTAAAATATTTTATATATTTATCTTTAGAGGGGAAGGGAAGGAGAGAGAGAGAGAAATACCAATGTATGGTTGCCTCTCATGTATCCCCTGCTGGGAACTGGCCTGCAACCCAAGCTTGTGCCCTGACTGGAAATCAAACCTGGATTGTTTGGTTTCCAGGCTTGCGCTCAATCCACTGCGCTACACCAGCCAGGGCTGTACGTGTTTTTTTATCTTCTTTTTCTTAGGTAAATCCTTTTAACATTTTATATAATAAGGGCTTGGTGATGATAAACTCCTTGAACTTGACCTTACCTGAGAAGCACTTTATCCACCCTTCCATTGTAAATGAAAGCTTTGCTGGAGAGAGTAATCTTGGATGTAGGTCCTTGCCTTTCATGACTTTAAATATTTCTTTCCAGCCCCTTGCCTGCAAGGTTTCTTTTGAGAAATCAGCTGACAGCCTTATGGGAACTCCTTTGTAGGTGACTGTATCCATTTATTTTGCTGTTTTTAAGATTCTCTCCTTCTCTTTAATCTTGGATAATGTAATCATGATGTGCCTTGGTGTGTTCCTCCTTGGATCCACCTTCTTTGAGAACCTCAGAGCTTCTTGGACTTCCTGAAAGTCTATTTCCTTTTCCAAAATGGGGGGTTCTCCTTTATTATTTGTTCGGATAAGTTTTCCACTTGTTGCTTTTCTTCTTCTCCTTCTGGTATCCCTATGATTCATCTGTTAAAATGTTTAAAGATGTCCTGGAGGTTCTTAAGCCTCTCCTCATTTTTTTGAATTCTTGTTTCTTCATTCTTTTCTGCTTGGTTGTTTCTTTCTTCCTTCTGGTCCACTCCACTGATTTGAGTCCCAGTCTCCTTCCCAACACTATTGGTTCCCTGTATATTTTCCTTTATTTCACTTAGCATAGCCTTCATTTTTCATCTAATTTGCAACCAAATTCAACCAATTCTGTGAGCATTCTGATTACCAGTGTTTTGAACTGTGCATCTAGTAGGTTGGCTATTTCTTTGTAGCTTAGTTATATTTTTTCTGGAGCTTCGATCTGTTCTTTCCTTTGAACCATTTTTTTCTTTTTTTAAAATTTCTAATATTTGATCGTTTATTGCAGGTATGTGTTGCTTAATGACATTGTTATGCAATTTTGTCATGTGAACATCATAAAGTACAACCTAGGTGGTACAGACTACTGCTCACCTAACTGTATAGTATACCTGTTGCTTTTTGGCTACAAACCTGTACAGCAGGTTACTGTACTGAATACTGTAGGTAGTAGTAGCATTTTGGCAAGTATTTATGTATCTAAAGAGATCTAAATATAGATAATAGTGCCATAAAATATGGTAGTGTTTTGTACTCCCTATTTTCTTTTATTTTTTCCTTATTTTTATTTAGTTATTTTTCAAGTACAGTTTTCTGTTTATTTCTCCCATCCCAGCCCACCTCTCCCCCATGCACTCCACCTCCTTCCCATTTCCACCCTCCTTAATTATTGTGCCTGTGTCCTTTGTGCTTGTTCCTCTAAATCCCTTCCATTTTTTTCCCCTTAAATTCCCTCCTCTCTCCCCCTGGTCTCTGTCCCCCTGTTCTCTATTTCAGTGTATTTGTTTTTATTTTGCTTGCTTGTCTGTTTTGTTGTTTAGCTTCCTATTAAAGGTGAGATCATATGGTATTTGTCTTTCAACCCTGGCTTATTTCACTCAGCATAATGTAGTAAGGGGGAGACCCTTAGGTGTTCACCTGAGCAGGGTAACACAGTGGCTGGGTTGTGAAGCTATATGTAGGATAGGGGACAGAGAGGAACAATGATGATTGCTCGGCTCTCTGCCAGATTCCAGTTACTTTCCCTGCTTCCCACAAGCAAATCAGGCCCTTCTGGTACTGGTTCCCATGTAGGTGGGCTTGTGCATGTTCTAGAACCCTGTGGGTCTCTCCAAGGAACTCTCCTGTGAGGCTGGGAGTTTCTCCCAGCACCTCACCCCCCACAGGTCTTTTCAATCCCCACAGGTGATTTGAGGTTTTATTTTTCCATGCTGAGATCCTGGATTATGCGGTTTGTCTCATTCCCCAGTTTCACTTCATTTATGTGAGTGCAAATGTGGGACCGCCCATTCCGCCAGCTGCCTTGCACACTATGTCCCTCCACAATCTGCTGCCTTGCTGTGTCCGCCTGCTGCTGCCTTGTGTGCCCATGGTCTGCCGGCCACAGCTTTGCTGTGAGCCCTCTCCACCCCTCCTGCCAGTCTGGATGAATGTGTCTCTTTTAACTCTTTGGTTGTCGGACTTCCATACAGTTCAATTTTCTGTCAGTATTGGTTGCTTTTTGTTTTGAATTGTTGTTGTCCTTATTTTGGTTGTGTAAGGAGGCACAGTGTGTCTACCTATGCTTGCATCTTGGCCAGAAGTCGAATTTCTCATTTCTTGATCCCAGGAAAGTCATCTTCTTATTCTAGCTGTGCTCCCTGCTTGCTCCACTCCAGCAGAGCTTCTGTATTGTTGAACTAGGGAAGAACTTATTGGGAGTGTGCCGAGACCAAAATACAATACACTTCCATTATTCTTATTGTGAATCAGTACATTCTGAGTAAATTATTTGTTCTGTGACTTTTGTCAATTTCCAGAGTATTTGGAACAACTGTTTAGTTGTTTGGACAATTCTGCCCAGTTCTATCCTTGCTCTTTTGAGAGACAATTTGTTAAACTCCTTATTAGTCCATTCTAGAAATCATTTGTACCCTTTTAATGTTTGTAATCACTGTGTGTTGGTGGTAATTTATTTTCCCATCTTAAACTTGGAACTAATAAGTCTTAGCTAGATAAATTTATTTTTATTGGTTTTCATTGATTTTCTTTGAGGATAGTGCAAAGAACCTATTTTGTGGTAGTCAATTTTTTGAATTTAGACTTACAATATCACTTTCAAAGAATTCTTAGATTCCATATCTGCAGAATGCTATGTAATTTTAACTGGTTTTAATCTACATATTGCTATTCAAAATTGCAAAAATATATGCAATATTGTATTTAAATAATTTTGTTTTAAAAATATCTGCAAATGCCAAGAGCTGCATACAATTAATAAGAGTGGTTGTTATCCTACATTGTTCTCTAATTTTTCACTCTACATTACTTTTCCATATTGTCTGTTCGATTTGTGTTTTTATGAGCCAATGATTTTCTTACTAGCAAGGAAGCAGACTGCTTTATGATTACTGGTAAACTAAAAGAGATTTTCCCATTCAAACAATCTAAATTTTCTTAGTTACATGGTTTTCACAGAATACAACATTGCTGATAGCTATTATACTTGAGTATTTTTATTTAACTACTTCATAAACATCTTTAAGTAAACTGAGTTTCAGATATTCATCACTACCCTTTTTATTCTGACTTTCTTTTCTTTTTATTCCTCTTGATAGTGGAGAAAACACTTTAGAATGCATGATTATTGAAAAACACTCAGGTCGCAATATGCCAGATACAGGTATTCTTATAACCAATTATAGTTATTTGTTAACTAATAGTAAACTACAGTTAACTATAATAAAAATGTGATGCACAAATACTTAATTTCCAAAAATCTGCATCTCTTTGCATTAAATATACATACCACATTTTATATTCTAAAGTTCTACTGTACAGAGGTCTGTCTGGAAAAAGTCCAGCCATTATTAATATAACAAGAACAGCACTGGCTGGTGTGGTTCAGTGGACTGAGTGCCAACTGCAAACCAAAGAGTCACTAGATCAATTCCCAGTCAAGGCACATGCTTGGGTTGTGGGCCAGGTCCCCAGTTGGGGGCATATGAGAGGCAACCACACATTGATGGTTTCTCTCCCTCTCTCCCCTCACACTTCCCCTCTCTCTACAAATATAAATAAAATCTTATTTTAAAAAAGTGAATGGTTTCTGAGATATCAATGTAACCTGGCAGCCAAGGAGAGTAGACTGAGATGTGCATGCATGAACAATGATGACTTCACTGTACTAGTCAGTGTCGGCAGTGAACACTATTGAGTGACCATGTGGACTGTGTGGCTGTTGCATTCAAAGTGACTGAGCAAGTAGAGCAACAAATATGCATCAAATGATTGAAAAGGCTTTTGGGGATACTGAAATGCGTGTAGCAAAAATAAAAGTGTGGCACAAACACATCAAAGATAGTTGAGAATCTGTTGAAAGTGATCCATGTTCTGAAAAGCCTGCCACAAGCAGAACACCTGACAATGTTGAATGTGTACAGGCTTCAATCAACAAAGATCAGTGAGTGACAGTCAGAGAACTAGAAGCCTATCTGGGAATTTCAAAAACTACTGTGTCTGAGATTTTGATGCAGGATCTTGACATGAAATGTGTCTTGGAAAAATCTGTTTCTCAGCTTCTGCTACCAGAGAAAATGCAATATCACACTGTAGTTCTTAATAACTTAATCCAAACCACTACCAATAAACTAGATTTCCTCAAGAGGGTCATAACAGGAGATGAATCACAAGTATGTAGCTTTGATTCAGAAAAAAAGGCCCAGTCATCCCAGTAGACGTTGCCTGGTTCTTCAAGGTGAAGAAGGTGTGGTGAAGGCGTGGCAAAGTCACAGCAAGATCAAGAACATGTTAACTATTTTCTTTTTATTAAAAGGTGTTTTCCATCACAAATACACAACTCCAGGCCAAATAATTAATAAGGAGTACTACCCCCAGCATTCTGCATTGGTTGAGAGATGCAATATGGCAAAAATGGTTTTAACTATGAGCAACTGGTGGTTGGCAGCTTCATCATGACAATGTACCCACTCATGCAACACATCTTGTGCAGAAGATTTTGGCAAAACATCAAATCACTCAGGTGACTCAGTTCCCCTACAGCCCAGATTTGGCACCCTAAGATTTCTGGCTTTAACCAAAACTAAAATCACCTTTTTTTTTTTTTTTTTTTTTTTGAATTTTTTCATTGAATTTATTGGGATGATATTGGTTAGTAAAAATTATATAGGCTTCAGGTATAGTTCTATAATACATCATTTGTGTATTGTATTGTGTGTTTCCCACTCCAAGTCAAGTCTCCTCCCATTGCCATTTATTCCCCTACTTACACTTTTCTTTTTTTTTTTTTTTTTACTGTTATAAAAGTTACTTTAATAAACATATTTATAAATTTTTCACAAAAACAATAATTTTTCTTAGCATAAACTTTAGAAATGTAATGAGTAAATATGATGTATATTATTTGGGTTTTTTTTTTTAAATTTATTTAGTTATTTTTCAAGTACAGTTTTTTGTCTATTTTTCCCATCCCAGCCTCCCCTGCCCCTTGCTCCCCACCTCCCTCCCATTTCCTCCCCCCCCCTTAGTTCTCGTCCCTGTGTCCTTCCTATTTGTTCTTCCAAATCCCTCCCCCTTTTTCCCCTTAACTTCCCTTCCTTCTCCCCTCTTGTCACTATCCCCTTGTTCTCTATTTCAGTGTAAATTCAAGGTGGATAAAAGACTTAAATGTAAGTCATAACACCATTAAAGTCCTAGAGGAGAACATTGGCAAGAAAATCTCAGATATTTCACGCAGCAACTTCTTTACTGATATGTCCCCTAGAGCAAGGAATGTAAAGGAAAGAATAAACAAATGGGATCTCATCAAAATAAAAAGCTTCTGCATGGCTAAAGAAAACAGTATTAAATTAGCAAGACAACCAACTGTATGGGAAAACATATTTGCCAATGATACCTCAGACAAAGGTTTAATCTCTAAAATATACAAAGAACTTACACGACTCCACTCTAAGAAGACACCCAACCCAATTAGAAAATGGGAAAAGGACTTGAACTAAAATCACCTTTGAAAGGCTGAAGATTTCAGACCATCAATGAGATTCAGGAAAATGTGGAGAGGCAGTTGATGGCTATTGGGAGAACAGTGTGAAGTCCAAAGGTGCCTATTTTGAAGGATAGTGAGGCATCATCATCTTATGTACAGCATTTCTGCATTTTGTATCTTTTTCAATAAATGTCTCTATTTTTCATATTACATGGCTGGATACTTCTGGATTGACTTCATATATACATTATCTACCTAAACTTTTTAGATATAATTGGTTATCAGTATCAATTTTAATGCAAACCCTAAAAGGAAATGTATTTAAATTTAATGCAGCTGAAGAAGTAGTTTGTGTGCAGACATATGGCTGTAAACATTTAATTTTGTTGTATTGTTGAGTAAGTTCATATAAGAAGATAAAGATGTCTATTAGAACGTATAAAAAATGCAAAAAATCCCTAGCTATGGCCTTTTTTTCTAGCAAATTTTTAGTAAAACATTAAATTCTCTTGAGTAATAACTTTAAAATTAATGAAATATATGGTATTTTCTTCCACAAATAATTTTTGATGCATAAAACAAAAATAATTAAAGTGCTTAACTATAGATACACCATATCTGTTTGGATTGTTAAAAATATAAAACTAATATATTTTTTCTTGTTATGTGTATGTTTTGCATATAATGCATATAAAGTAGTATTTTATGACATTATTTTATTGTATTTTTGCATTACCATTTATCAAACATTAATACATTAATAAACTTTTTAAAGTATAGCAGTGACATAAATTAAACAACCTTTTATTTTAAAAATGTGTCTTCAACTGCTTTAACAAATTACTCTCATTTCATTGAGATCAGTAAGTCTAAGTTCAATACATTTTTAATAAGCAGGCCTTCAAAGAAAAGAAAAGGAAGATTGTGGACACTCATTTCAGTACAAAATATACTTTTGTATATTTTGTATATTCTAAGGTAAAATATACCTTAGAATACTTCAAGTTTCAGCTGTGGTTTTCTAAATTTGAGCTTTTCACAGAGATGACCAAGTCTATTCTTTCCAAAAGGCTCTGCTTCCCACAGCTGCCACCTCTGCCCATGGCCCTTTTCATTCTGTCAGTGTCTCCTCTGTTAAATTTAAATCTGAATAATGAGGTCACTCACAGGGCCTCCTCCTTCTAGGATGTGACAAAGACAAGACTTCTTGAAAAAAAAACTGTTAAAAGAGCATTTTAAATTCACTTCCTATTATGGCATTATGACACAAAATAAAAATAACAATAGCTGGTTGGAAACTTTGTACTGAATTTTAATAAAAAGTATACCTCATGGTATTTTAATTTTTGGTTTGAGATAATTTTTGTTAAGCAGTATAGCAAGTCTGATTTTTACTTGTGTAAACTTCCTTTTGAACAGAACATTTAATAGTTGGAGGGGTTTTTTCATGGTCTAAATTTCTTAAAGAGGTGGACATGAATGCCTCATTTCTTGGGGATTTATTACTGTTCTACTTTTAGAAAATGTTTCATCTTACATTAAAGAAAGTCTGATTGTACTTATTGGTATTGTCCTAATTTTATGTGAACCATAAGAAGAAAAATTACTTTCAGAAATTAAATTGAAACATATGAAGGAGATATGTGATTTTTATTTTATATTATATCAAAAGGAAAAGATCTATAAACTTAACAGCTGACATATTTGGTAGAGTAAATATGCAGTTATGTATAGTTCAAGGTTGTGTGTTTAATGGATTCAATAATTTGTTCCATTTGATTACCTATTTCAGGGAAACACTAATTGCATTGCTTTTCAGAAACGTTAGAGGCTTAAGTTAATGGATTTTTACTTTCAGCTTTACTTCTGACTTCAAAAGATATAGAAAGCCAACTATTGTTTAGTGCTTATGAAATATTATAAGATGTACAAAACCTCTTTAAGACAAAAATGAAAATATGGCTTATTTTATTTTAAGTTTCTTTTTTTTTTGTCTCAACTACTAATATGTCACTCCCCTCTAAATGTGGTATCTCGAATAGTGGTACTTAGACCTTGAATAAAACATTCTAATCTTGGTATGTGATCAAAGTTGTTTGGTGTGTATCTAAGTGGGGTTTCTATGCCCAACACATCTAGACCTAAAGGAGATGAATGAATATATTTGTGATTCTTATTATTGTCTGTATGGGATTTGAATCTGCATTCATCTGTGTTGTTATAGCCCCTTTTGGGATGATGAAAGCCAAAATAAAGTTCTTTATATATATATATCTGTTTGAGTACATAGATATAGTTAATTAAACTCAATAATAATTGTATACTGATTGAATAGTATTTAAAATTAGAAGTGATTATAAGTGAAAGGAACCTCGGAGCTTACTACACAAGTTATATGTAGTATATGTGTACTAATATCTATAAATAGAACACATAGAAGTTAACTAATTTGGTGAAGATCAAAGATCTAGATATATTAGTATAAATCAGGTATCCTAATTTAAATTTAATATTTTAATTCATTTCATTATTTTTTAGCTCCAAGTGCTAATAATATTATTATTGCATCTGCATATATTGAACATGTAATATGTGCCAGGCATTATACTATACAACATGATATAATGTAATATTTTTGTGTTTTATCTAACATTAATTAGCTATTCATATTTATGCAAGATTTGCTTAAAAAGTATACAGGCTGGCTAATCAATTACCACCCAAATCTAGTGCATATGAGAGAAGGCTAAAGTCCTATATGGAGGCCTTTTCAACTTCCAGCCAAGATGGAGGTATAGGTAGATACACTTTGCCTCCTTGCACAACTAAAATGACAATTACAAATTAAAAACAAAAAACAACCAAAACTGCCAAAAAACCAAACTGTATGGAAATCCAACAACCAAGGACTTAAAGAAGAAACATTCATCCAGACTGGTAGGAGGGATGGAAACAGGCAGCCAGGGTGGACAGGATGTGCAGCAAAACTGTCCAAGTGGAAGAGGCCATGACTGGAGGTCCCACAATGTGTGTGGATAAACTAGGACGAACAAAAGGGGAGCGAGACAGACTGCACAGCCAGAGGTTTCAGCATGGGAAAAGAAAGCCTCAAAACCTGTCACTGAAAAAACTTGTGTGGGTTGTGGTGACGGGAGAAACTTCCAAGTTCATAGGAGAGGTTGTTGGAGAGATCCACAGGGTCTTACAACATACACAAACCCACCCATTCGGGAATCAGCACCAGAAGGGCCCAATTGGCTTGTGACCAGAGAGGGAAGCGACTGAAAGCTGGCCAAAATCCAAGCAAGTAGCACTGTTCTCTCTCAGACCTCTCCCCCACATACAATACCACAACAGAGCTGACATGGGTTACCCCACCCTGGGGAATACTTAAGGTTCTGCCCTTTATTACATAACAGGTGAGTAGAGGCAAAGAAACATGGCCCAAATGAAAGAACAGATTAAAACTCCAGAAAAAGAACTAAGTAACGAAGAGGTAGCCAACTTTTCAGATGCAGAGTTCAAAACACTGGTAATCATGATGCTCACAGAAATGGTTGAGTATGCTCGCAAAATATAAGAAAAAGTGAAAGCTATGCAAAGTGAATCAAAACAAATATGTACAGAGAACCAACAGTGAGGGGAAGAAAACTGGGATTCAAATCAAAGATATGGAGTAGAAGGATAAAATAAACATTCAACCTGAACAGAATGAAGAAAAAAGATTTCAAAGAAATGAGAAGAGGCTTAGGAACCTCTGGGACACCTTTAAAAATCCCAATATCTGAATCACAGGGGTGCCAGGAGGAGAAGAGCAAGAAATTGAAAACTTACTTGAAAAAATAATGAAGGGAAACCTTCTTAATCTAGCAAAAGACATAGACTTCCAGGAAGCCCAGGAAGCTCAGAGAGTATCAAAGAAGTTGAACCCAAGGAAGCACATACCAAGTCATACCATAAATGATTAAAGAAAAGGAAAGAACCTTAAAAACAGCAAGAGAAAAGCAGACAGTCACCCACAAAGGAGTTTCCATAAGTCTGTCAGCTGATTTCTCAAAAAAAACCTTGCATGCAAGAAGGGGCTGGGAAGAAGTATTCAAAGTCATGAAAAGCAAGTACCTACAACCTAGATTACTCTATCCAGCAAAGCTATTATTTAGAATGGAAGAGCAGATAAATTGCTTCCCGGATAAGGTCAAGTTAAAGGAATTCATCATCACCAAGCCCTTATTATATGAAATGTTAAAGGCAAATAACTAAGAAAAAAGATTATCAAAAATAGGAACAGTAAAATGACAATAAACTCAGAACTATCAACAACTGAACCTAAGAAAAAATAAAAAACAAAAACAAACTAAGCAAACAGCTAGAGCAGGAAGAGAATTACAGAAATTGAGATCACATGGAGGATTATGAGCAGGGAGAGGAAAGGGGAGAATGGGGGCAAAAGGCACAGAGACATTAAGCATAAATGGCAGGGACAAAATAGACAGGGGGAGGTTAAGAATAGTATGGGAAAATGGAGAAGACAAAGAACTTATATGTACAACCCATGAACATGAACCAAAGTGGAGGATGCTGGTGGGAGGTAAGGGGGCAGTGCAGATGGGAATAAAGGGGAGAAAGAAATGGGACAATTGTAATAGCATAATTAGTAAAATATACATTCAAAAAAGGAGGCCTTTTCATTGATTTGTATGAACAGAGAATGCTAAGCATTTTGCTTTTTCTTTTCACTCATGCATCCAGTTCTATTGCTAAGATAAGTGAGATTGCATCAAGAACACACTTTGAAATATTAGAAGTGATGATTCCCACAGGGGAAGGCCCACATTTGACCCCTGGATGAATGTTTGGTGAGCTTCAGAAACTTTTATATAATTTCAATGCTTCTTGAATGATGCACAGAATTATTAACATATAATGACACATGTCCTTCTAATTTGAGATGCTTAGAGACTGGTGCCTGATCTCTTCTGGAGAATTTAGAAGTGATGGGTTGGCCTGATTAATTATCAATGACATGAATGAAATGAGCATATGAATGAGTATGGCTTGCTTTTTCAGGTATTGGTGTTGTGGGTGAGCCATATGCACAATGAAGAATATGGCTAAACTCAAGTTGTCTGGAAAGTACCATATCTAACAGGGCTGGCTGATGGAATAGGGGCATCTAAAGTTATAGAACATGGTCAAGAGTCACGTTAGTGTTGCAAGTGTTCAAGTAGAGTGTGATGTGTACATGGAGGAATAATGTAGAGAAGAGGGTCTTATCAGTTGGAGGGTGGATATAAAATGGAGACAAGCCTACTGGAAGGACTCATGGGAATAAGAAAGGCAGTACATGGGTATCACCATCCCCAAGGTTACTAAAAATCATATTATTCTTTCACCTGCCATGTAAGACATTGACTTTTTCATCTGATTCCCTTTCTCCTTCCCTGCTCCTTGAGAGTAAAAGTGTTAGAAGCAGTAGAATGTTTGGAGTTAAAACTGGATTGGGAGGATATTAAAAAAAAAAAAGGAACCTTTCTTCTCTACTAGAGATCTTTGAAACCAAGTGTTAGTCTGGAATTGAGTCTGAAAAGAAATATTTTAAAATAGTTGACAGGCTTGATTTAAACAATACTGTGTTTCTAATATCCAAAAATAAAGTTTTTATAATATCTCAAAACCAATGGAAAAAATGTCAGGGATCTGTTTGATATACTCCAAGAATGAGGAAAAAAAGATTCCACATGAGTTTGAGGATAAGATTGGGTGACATAGTATGCACAATTAAAATAAAATATGTGAGTCTTTTCTGTAGAAATTTATAAAATATTAAGAACAATTAAAATATTTGAATAGATGAAGGTTTATACCATATCATCTAAGGAAAGATTCAGTAATATTAAGATGTCAATTCTCCCAAAATTCACCATAGATTCAATGAAACTCTATTAGGAATCATGGAGGCTTTTATTTTTACTTTTTAAATTTTCAAACAATGATCTTAAAATATATATGTAAAGTCAAAGCACAAGAATAGCCAAGATAATTCTGAAGAGGAACCAAGCCACAGGACTTATACTAGCTGACTTTTTGTAAGGTTAGAGAGATTATGATATGGTACTATTGACAAAGAGCAGAAAGCAGACAAACAAAACTTAATGATTTTATAGCAAAGGAGATATTGGGGTACAATGGGGATATTAAAGTTTTTTAAATAAAATGCTGTATTAAATATTCATTACAAATAAATCATGGGCTCCTGCTTTGTATTCCACACCAAATGGATTTAAACCTAAAATCTACTATAAGTAAACCTAGTTAGTCTATCTGCTCATTTTGGAGAGGCATATATATCTAGAAGAAATTGAGGTGTTTTATCTACCTAGATGATGATATGTTATGTAAATATTATTTATTAGGACACACAAAAATACTGTAAAGGAAAAAATCAAACTGGGCTAAATAAAACTGAATATCATTTTCATTAAAATATTATTAAATAATGAAAATAAACTAAAATGGAAAAAAGGCGATACACAAATATTCTATTAAAATGGATCTGAAAGCATACTTTCTCTTTTTTTAACAGATAAATTTACTGAATCAGTTTTTGATTCAGACTGAGGGATCTTAATTGTCAATGTCATGCAATGGTGTTAGAAAATCAAGGTTCTTCATAACGATGACTATCACTTTTACATCTACTCTTACTATGACTTTTTCTTTTCCACCCACCTTTTTCTTTAAATATGCTAGTTACTGCACAAAACACTTTTTACAAACATGAAAACTTTAGCAAATGAAACTGTGCATTGTTATTTTTACCCTTCCTCCATTTTATAAATTAACAAAATAAATGAGACTTTCACAAGTGACAATGCACAAAGCAGAATGAGAATTGAACTGGAAAGTATTATGCTGAGTGAAATAAGTCAGGTCATGAAAGACAAATACCATATGATCTCACTTTTAACAGGAAGCTAAACAACAAAACAAATAAGCTAGCGAAATAAAACAAAGACACTGAAATAGAGAACAAGGGGACAGTGACCAGAGGGGAGAGGGGAGGGAATTTCAGGGGAAAAAGGGGAAGGATTTACAGGAACTAGTATAAAGGACACATGGACAACAACTAAGGGGGATGAAAATGGGAGGGAGGTGGGGAACACTGTGGGGTCGGGCTGGAATGGGAGTAAAAAACAGAAAACTCTACTTGAACAATAATTAAATAATTTTTTAAAAGGGTTAAAAAAAAGAATTGAAAGTCAGAAAAAAATTTCTACTGTGACAATTATTGAACTTTTCATATTGTAATTTACTTTTTATTTACATTTTAACACATTACTATAATTGAATATCAACACAAAAACAATAGCAAATAGTGAGAATATTGCAATTATGGTGTTTCACTTATTTCCTACCATATATAAATATGTCAGCATCAAGATCATACACTGTGATACAAGTGAAATTTATTTCAGGGATGAAAGGATGGTACAATATTTGAAAATCAATAAATTTGATACCACATAAACAAAATGAAAAACAAAAATTATATGATCATGTTAATGGATGCAGAAAAAGCATTTGATAAAATGCAGTACCCATGTATGGCAAAAACATCATCAAAATGGGAGTAGAGAGAGAATACCTCAATAAAATAAAGATCATATATGAAAAGCCTAGTGCCAACATCAAACTCAAGGGCCAAAAACTGAAAGTATTTCCCTTAAGATCAAGAGCAAGACAAGGGTGTCTGCTTTCACCACTCTCATTCAACAGAGTACTGGAAGATCTAGCCACGAGAATCAATTGGAAAGGAAAAAGTAAAACTGTCATTATTTGCAGATGGCATGATAGCATACATAGAAAACTGTATAGGCTCCACCAAAATACTACTTGACCTAATAAGTGAATTCAGTAAAGGTGTGGGATACAAAGTCAATATTCAGAAACTGATGGCATTTTTGTATACCAACAATGAAATATCAGAAATAGGAACTAAAAAAAGTATCTAGGAATAAATTTAACCAAGGAAGTATAATACCAGTACTTTGAAAACTATAGAATATTGAAGAAAGAAATTGAGGAAGATGTAAATAAATGAAAGCACATACCAAGTTCATAGATTGAAATAATTAACATCATTAAAATGTCCATACTACACAAAGCAATATATAGATTTAATGCAATTTCATTAAAATATCAATGGCATGTATCACAGATCTAGAACAAATATTTTAAAAATTTATATGGAACCAAAAAGACTCCAGATAGAGTCATCAATCCTGAGAAAGAAGAATAAAGTTAGAGGAATCACAATACCTGATATCAAACTATACCAAAAAGCCACTATAATCAAAGCAGCCTGGTATAGGCATAAGAATGAACACATAGATCATTTAAACAGAACAGAGAGCCTAGAAATAAATCCATATATTTATGCTCAATTAATATTTGACAAAGGGGGCATGAGCATACAATGGAGTAAAAATGACTTCTTTAATAAATAATATTGGAGAGCTAGACTGAAGCATGCAAAAAAAATGGAACCAGACCACCAATTTACACCATACTCCAGGATAAATTCAAAAGGGATAAAAGACTTAAATATAAAAGTCTTAATACTATAAAAATCCTAGTGGAAAACATAGGCAGTAACATTTCAGACACATCACATGGCAATATTTTTGTTGCTATATCTCCTAGGTCAAGGGAAATTAAGGAAAAAATAAACAAATGGGACTACATCAAATTAAGCTTATATAAGGCTAAAGAAATCATCATCTAAATAAAAAGGGAACTGACTGTATGGGAGAACATATTTCTCAATGATACATTGGACAAGGGTTTAATCTCCAAAATACATAAAGAAATCATAGAACTCAACACCAGGAAGACAAACAACCCAGTTAAAAAATGGGAAAAGGCCCTGAATAAGCAATTCTCCAAGGAGGACACACAGATGGCCCATAGACATATAAAAAAAATGTTCAACATTACTAGCCATCAGAGAGATGCAAATTAAAGCCACAATGAGATATTGCCTCAGACCTCTGAAAATGGCTATCATTAACAATGAGCAACAAGTGCTGGTGAGGATGTGGAGCAAAAGGAACTCTAGTGTATTGTTCATGGGAATGTAGACAGGTGCAGCCACTGTGGAAAACAGTGTGGAATTTCTTCAAAAAGTTAAAAAGGAAACTGTCATTAGACCAGTCACCGCTGGGAATATACCATAAGAATCTCGAAACACCAATTTAAAAGAATTTATGCACTCCTGTGTTAATAGCAGTGCCATTTACATTAGCCAAGTACTGGAAACAGCCTAAGTGCCCATCAGTAGATGAATGGACTAAAAAACTGTGGAACATTTACACAATGGAATACTACACAGTAGAAAGAAAGAAGAAGGAATTCCTTCTTTTAGCACTGGCATGGTTGCAACTGGAGACTATTACGCTAAGTGAAATAAGCCAGCTGGTGAAAGACAAATGCCACAAGATCCCACTTATAAGAGGAATCTAAAGAACAAAATAAACTGATTACCAAAATAGAACCAGAAACATGGTACCATGGAATAGTCTTGACAGTTGTAAGAGGAAAGGAGAGCAGTGGGGACTCTGAAAGAGACTGAAGAAATTAGTCAAAGGACATATATGTGGGACAAATGGACATGGACGACGGTGTGTGGACTGAGTATGTAAGAAGGGGGCAGGCCTGGCAGAGGAGGAGGGAGAGAAGAAATTGGGACAACCATGATAGAATAAATAATAAAACATTTAAAAATAAAGTAAATATTATAATAATAGCAAATAGAAAATCTTAGTAGTAAGTGTTAATCACTGGCACCTATTAATTAGGCTGGGCTGCCTCTCAGATGATGTTCAGGAACAGGGCAGTAAATATATTTGTAATGCAAAGCAGCTTTTTTTCCCTTTTTTAATGTGAAGATTTTTGATATTCCTATTCTTGTCTATGCAGCTAATAACACAATACCACAAAAGGTCATAATGGAAAAATGTTATTTGAATGAAGTTCTTTATTGTTAACTGAGCAAGGCAAAGAACAAATAGAGCAATATTTCCTTAGGAAGAAAATATTTCCAGAAATTTATTAGGCATTTAAGTGATGCAAAACCACTCTCTATCTAGGCAAAGGTAGATGATGCTCCTGATACATCATCTCTAAAATGTTTATTTGTATATTCTAACAATGTTGTGTGTATACATAGAAAACTACTTTTTGTCTATTTTTCATATTCAGTGAATTTTCTATATTAACCTATTAGTAATAAAAGTTCATTTTCTAGATTATTTTGATATTATATTCTAAATTTATGACCATGTTGTTTATAAATTAATATTTGTATTTTTCTCATTATTAGACTTACTAGAATAGCCAGACTATTTATAAATAGAAGATTGTTGTCATTTATGTTATGACCAATTACAAGAGCAAATATAGCAGTATTTCAAATTGGGAGTAAGGCTACTATATTTTTATAGTATTTATCAGTTAATTAAAATCTGCTATATTATTATTTTGTGAAATTATTATTATTATTATTATTATTATTATTATTGGGCATTGCCTTTTATCCAAGATTTGCTTTGCATCAGGTTAGATGTGCACTTAATTTTTTAATTTTTTAATGTATTCAATTGTGACTAATGTTTACATTTGATAAATCAGCTTAACAGACTCCTGATTTTGATTATTTTCTCTGATTTAAAATTACATTAAATTTTACTTTATTGATTTTGGTTTACATTTTTTCTTTCTTTCCTTCAACCTTTTGAAATTTGTTTTCAGTGGTTATATTAGTCTTACTCCAAAAATTAACTTAAAATTAGAAGCAGAAAATTGTTTCAACTTTGTATTTAAAATTTGAGGAAATCAATAAAGTGTTTTTTTTGGAATAACAGTAGGACTTAAAAAAAAAAAAAAAAAAAAAAAAAAAAAAAAAAAAAAATTTTAAGAGTAAAATGTCCTAACAGGAATGAAATGGGGCAAAATGTTTTAGTAATGCACAATATTTTTATTAGTTATTTAGAGTTGTGAGTATCATTGTATGCAATCTCACAAGGATGAATACTGTTATTATCAGATTATATATATATTCATTATGTTTACGTACATTCATACTATTATATTGAAATGAATATCAGAATCGAATTTTATAATTTGAAAGTTTATTTGTCTTGTCATTATCTTTTTATGTACTTTAGGTAAAAACAAACATAATTTGCTTGCATAAAAATTTGAGTTTGCAGATGGATTAAAATACATTTTTGAAGCAGAGATTATCATTTTTTTCAAGATTTTATTGTTTACAAGTGTTGGAAGTAAGGTTTTAAAGCCAAGCCAAGCTGATTCTAATGATTTCTTTGATCTTCCACTTTACTCCTGTGTTGAATGTTCCTTTCTCTTTCGTTTTTGGCAAGGAGCTTTTATCACCTAACATCTGTTCATGCACTATCCATCTTTTTATTGAAAATTTTTGCATGTGTCCCAAAGTTAGTATCTACAATTCTATCACAACTATCATTCAAAGCAAATTCAACAGCCATGTTAATTATAAAGTAAAAGATAAAATTATGATTGGTGACTTACCAATTTTATTTTCCAAGGTTCTTAATTACTACTCTAATTCTGGAGCTCAGTTCTAATACCTCATTTTGAACCTTGGCCATAGTTGAAGTTATACTAACATCAAAATTATAAATCACAATACCTTAATATTTGCCTAAATCAGACAAGCTTCTTTCTTTCAAACATTTTATTATCTTAATTTAGTAATACCCTCAATTTCTAATCTACTGGCTACTTGTACTATCATCTCCTCTTGAATTTTTTCTGATCTGTCCAGAGGAGATCACATAACATATATTTTCAACTACTTATTTAAAGGCATAGGGAACATTACCATTTAATTATCTTTCCCTCTTTTCTGTTCACACAAACACTAAGCACATGCTGTCTCTGTTGCAGCAGTCATGTCTGGTGAGAGCTATATGAGAAAATCACACAAGTATAAGAAATAATGGCTTATAAAAATATCAAGATCCATATAAAGAGTTGGATCTCCAGATTCACACAGGAATATTTTACATGGTCATGGTCAACTCCCTTTCCAATTTTCCACAGGACTCTTCAAAGTTTGACCATTATTCTTAAATATTTTATTTCACTCTATTATCCTTTCTCTTAATAGAACAGATTATGAATTTTGCCAGTGAACTAGAAATCAGTGATGAATTTCATCACTCCCCAACAATATCACTATTCATCCTACCTCTTTTGATGATCTCAGAGAAAGGCTTTTTTTTACATAAGACAAATAGAGTAATGTCCCATCACTGCGCTGTTTGTTGCCTATCATCCATATTCCCTTCACAAAATAACAATTTTCCAATTTTCTATTTTTTGTCAAAAGCATAACTTTTTCTTTTAAATAACTCTTTGCTGCATCCCTAAAACATTTGAATATTTGTATTATAAAATACTCTTTTCTTACACTAGTTTCCACTTAGCTAATACCCTTAGCCTTCATTCACGAACAAGTCAATTGATAGAATATCTTTGTATTTTTAATTATTTAGCCACAATTAGGTCTTCAATTACACTAGTGTTTGACTTCCCAGTACATTGGAATTGTGAATGATTTTAACAACCTCAGTTAAAAATAACTAACATGTTCAGTAGGCATATTAATTATATTCTCTGCAAAATTTCAAAATAGTGACTAAAGCTTTCTTCAAAACCTCTTTAACTTCCATGATATTTTTCTTTTAACTTTTTGATCTTCTTTAATATTTCTGAGCATTCTTTCTTTCTTTTGAGAAATTGTTTCCTTTGATCATAATTTAAATTTTAGTGTTTCCCATAGATTCTTTTATTTTATTCTCTTTATTTTCTTAATGTTATATAGTTACATGTTAATGAAAATATAACATGAATATCACATAATATATGATATGTTAGCATGTCAATTCAAATGTTAACTTATCATTATGATGCCTAATTCTTTTTCTGAAATCCTCACCTGAAGAATGGTTTATTGATTTTAGAGAAAGAGGAAGGGAGAGAAAGGCAGAAAGAAAGAGAGACACAGAGAGAAGTACTGACGTGGGAGAGAAACAACAATCAGCTTCCCTGCTACCTGCATGCACCCCAGCTGGCAAACAAACCCAAAACCCAGGTTTGTGCTCTAACAGGGAATCAAACCCTCTACATTTTGGGTGTACAGAATGTCACTCCAATCAGCTGAGCCACCCCTACAGGGCATAATGCTTTATTCTTATCCCAGCTCTACCTTTTCTCTAAATTCAATATTCATACATCAAAATTATTTACTGGTGGACAAGGACCACAACGTGTAACTGCAGGAGGGGAAGATTTGGGTGGAGGTGGAAAAGGATATGAGGGAGTAAAAGGTGATGTAAATAATGTAATTTTAAAAAAGCTAATAAAAAATTTGTTGGCTTTTTGGGGATATCTCACATTTACTTCAAACTCATTGTCTTTTCTTGCACACTTATTTATCCTAAAGATTCATTACCTCAGTGAAAATCACCATCTGCCTAGGTGCCCAAGCCAAAGAATTAGATGTCACCCATCATGTTCTGGCTGCTGGCAATGGTATTTTAGTCTTTTAACTGCTGCTATTGCTGCCTTAGCGCAGTAGTTTACAGCCACCTGCCATTAAGACATCTTTTTTTTAAAATTAATATCTGGCTATAGCTGTGTCCACTTAAAATTGTTCAATGGTTCAGTGTATTACAGGCAATATTTTAAACTCCTTAGCATAGTACACAAGTCCCCATGATCTGAACCTTGATCATCTCTCTAAGTTCATCTCAGCAACAATTCTGCCAAAAAACTAACTAGTATTTTCACTTATTAGCAGCTATTTTATATAAATACACCTGGCATTATTAATCAATATATAACTACCAATTAAACTTCATATCAAGTTTCATAAACATCCCCCTCCACAAAATCAGTTTTGCTGAATTTATACATTTCCCTCATTCAAGCCCAAATATTTCACATTCACACTGATGTAGAGACAGAAACATGCTATTGCATTTTCCTACCTACTATTTCATCAGTGTCTTGAGGGAAGAGAGCAGACTTCAATTGTTTTTAATGATCAGTATCTGATACTTTGTGAATATTCAAAAATACTGAATCAATAAATTTTTGTGCAGTATAAAGAAGACTTTTGGAACATGATCACAATCATGATTCCAGGTGTAGAAAATCTATTTCATTATTGTTTTTGGTTTCGTGTAGGTATAATTAGAATTTCTACTTACTGTGTTTTTTACTTGGACAAATGAAACGTAGATACTCTGTTGAAAAATGCTTATATATCCAAATAATACCTACTATTTTTATAGTAATGAATGATTATATGCTTTGTCAATCAAAGGCAAAATTAAAAAGAAAATGTTTAAGAATCCTACCCCTTTCAAAGTACTTAAATACTAATCTGTGGATATATTATCAAGTTCTATCTACTTAGTAGAGTGAAAATGAACTTCTAGTCCCTAGAATATGAATATCTTGAGTGAGGCAATCAGTATTATTACTCAAATTTATACCTATAATAATTATACATAGAAAAGTTTGAAAAAGACACAGGTCATATAAATAATTAAAATACACAAATGACTATTTTCTGGTTTTTATACTTAAGAAAAAGTAGGGAATTTGGAGGATGGTTTCATTTAATAAC
Organism: Artibeus jamaicensis; assembly: GCF_021234435.1. Classification (NCBI taxonomy): domain Eukaryota; kingdom Metazoa; phylum Chordata; class Mammalia; order Chiroptera; family Phyllostomidae; genus Artibeus; species Artibeus jamaicensis. The sequence continues at coordinate 293,885 of NW_026521853.1, forward strand.
TTTTGTGTCACTGTGGTGGTGGCACTTAGTCATCTAATTCTAGCTCAATTTATCTGAAATTACCATACTGCAAATATTATAAAATTTCCTTTTAAATATTAAATCAATTGTCAGAATTTAGTTGTTGGCCAGCAGAAATTGAAAAATATATGAACTAAAAACATGAGCAAAAGTGGCCAGTCATGAACACTAAATTCTCTCATGTCCTCTAGAATGTATTATATAGACATATCTTATATTTAATAATGATTATTAACAACTGCTAATTTAAAGATTATTTTTCCTCAATATTGGCTTTTTCTGAAAGTATAAGTTGTACACGTTAGTTTTATTTTTCACTTGATTTTACAATCCTACTAGGTCTACATCGAAATACTACAATTTCCATGATCCATGACTGCTCTTGATGTTTCAGCTTCTACACAACCAATTACATGGTGACAAAGCAATGTGTCAGTAACAAGGAGTTACAAGTGAATTTTTAACTACTGGCATCTGAGCATTTGGCATCACATTTCCAAAGCCATTTTTCCATGTGTAACTGAAATCAGCAAGTAGGATAAGGGTAAACTTTCAAATTTGCCAAAATAAATTTGCTGCAATGTAACCCTGCTGGCAGCAGTAGACAGGGTCAAGTTGGTTGGCTGAGCTGGAATGTAGAAATTAAGAAATGAGTGGTTGAGTTGGAAATAAAAATGCTATGCTTTCTTAGTGGCAGAAAGCAAATATGACATGGTGATAAGTTCTGGAAGTTGCATCTGACAAAGTACTGATTTTTCTATTGTGTAGCTATTCTTCCTTCCATTTTTGACATGAAGTTATTACTAAAAATGAATGTTTCATGCCACGAAGTGAGCCACAAAGGCTCTTTGAAAAGCATCACTAGATGAGAACTGTAATCAAGGTAAACAATTTTAAAATAGATATATTGCAAAAATAAAAGTTCTTTCTGATGGACTGAATATATCCAAAATACCATCTGCAATTTCTACTGATTGATTTTTCACATTATGTTAAAATAAATTTTAAAATTACATACCAAAACATTGCTGATGCATTGTTGTGTTTCATATTTATACTTTATTGTATGAATAGTGTATAATATTGTTTTTAGCTGAGATCTTCTTATAAACTTTAAGATGTTATTTTTGATCTTGTACATGCCTTTTAATTTACATAGGTATGCATTGCTGTTGGATACACATTGAAAAGCAGAACTGCTGAGTCCTAGGGTATACATACTTTCAAATTCAGTACACACTGCTAAACAGTTTTCTGAGGTAGTAATATTGATTTATTTTCCTTCTAGTGGTATATAAGAATTTCAGGTAACATATATCTTTGTCATCATTTGCAATTTGGGGTTTGTGTGTTTTCTAAATTTTTAATTGAATTTATTGGGGTGATATTGGTTAATAAAATAATATAGGTTTCAGATTTACAATTCTATGATACATAATCTGTATATTGTACTGTGTGTTTACCACCACAAGTATCTCCATGTATAACTACTTGTTGAAAAATCTCAAAATTACATAAAATATTATTCTTGTAACATCACGAAAAAAATCAGTTAACTAAATTCAGCTGTTGAAAAGATTCAAAAGCTTTTTATTGCATGTATTTAGTCCTAGAGTACTGAATACATCATGAATTATACCAGTAGATAACTATTTCCTAGAAGTTTAACAGTAGCTGATTTCAAAATCAGTTAAAGCTAGCTAAGATTAATTGAATAATATTATTCTTGTAACATTAGCATTCATAGTCATCTCAAATAATCATTCCCATCTCTATTTTGAGATGCTTCATAAAACTTTTGTATACTAAATTATGATGCATTAAAATTAGATTAAAATAACATATTTACATAATAATAAAACCTTAGCCCAAGATCATAATTTTGAATACTGAACAGCAATTGAATAGAAATGGTAAAGTAAAATGAAGAATTTCATTAGGAACATATTTTTAAAATATTTTATTTATTTATTTTTAGACAGAGGGGCAGGGAGGAAGAAAGAGAGGGAAAGAAACATCCATGTGTGGTTACCTCTTGAGCATGCCTGTTGGGGATCTGGCCCACCACCCAGGCATGTGTCCTGACTGGGAACTGATCAGTGACCCTTTGGTTTGCAGGCAGGCACTCAATCCACTGAGCCACATCAGCCAGGGATTATTAAAAACATCTTTAAATCCTGAGTACTTCTGGAGTTGCACTGGAGAAGGGCAGTTGAATGGAGTTTAACTAAACGGCAATCTGCAGTCCTACTGAAGTTGTTTAGATTCACAGAGCATGAGGCCATTGAGCAATCAGATCTCACAACTTCTGCAGAAATGTGTTTTTTTCTTTTTTTAATTGTTCAAGTATAGTTGTCTCCAGTTTCCCTCCCCCAATGCCCCGACTCCACTCATCCCCACCTCCTACCTTTGATCCTACCCCACTTTGGCTTTGTCCATGTGTCCTTTATACATGTTCCTTGTGACCCTAGTTGTCCCAATGTTTCCCCTTTTGCATTTCATTGTCCCAATGTTTCCCCTTTTGCATTTCACTGCCCATCCCCCCAAACACAGTCAAAACCCACGTTGTTGGTTTCACCTCTAAGTGGAATCTATGAACAAAATAAAGTAACAAACAAAATGCAACCACAGGCATGGAAACATGAAACAGACTGAAGGTGACCACAGGGAAGGGGGAAGGAAGATAATATTGGAAAAAAGGAGATGGGACTAAACAAAGAACATATATGAATGACCCATTGACAGGAACATGTTTTTGAAACCAAGGTCTCACATTATATATCAAGGTATTGGAGATTTGATACACTTACATAATCATGTGATTAAAATAAAGAATTAAAAAGAAACAAATCATTCCTAAAAGTAAAAGTTCATATCTAGTATCATGTAACCTAAACGGCCCTATGTGATTTTTTTAAAATGTCACCGAGTGAAATTTTATTTGCCGGATTTCTTTATTGTACACACATTTTTTAAAAGTCACTTGATTTTTTTAGTATATAGGTTATATATTTGTAATGGAAAAGTTTCTTCAAAACCTCAAACTTAGGCTATTTAGAAATTAGGTTTCCACTGCAAGTGTATTAATTCCTGTGGAAATATATGCAGTTTCAATTTTCCTGATGTTTTTCAACTAATTAAATTGATATGTATTCCAGGCACTATAATTTTACTGGCAGTTTTGTTTTTACAATTCCCAGTAAACTTTTCTAGATATAGTACTTTTTTCATGTTAACTCACATGCAGTGCATTATGTCCATTACCATAGACAGCATGTTTTCATTTACAAATTAGACAGATGGTTCTCATACATAATTTTTTCTCTTAGGCTTTTAAATATTAGTGTTCTGTTGGAGAATACATTACCACAGAAAACAGAATATTTAACTAGATAATAATTTTAAATTATATGGCAGAACAATAAAAACAATATATTTCTAAATTTTAACTGTTTGGGAAAATCTTTAATTTTTAAAAAGAAGATAATAAAACATGGTTATATCAAAAACATAGTTTATCTTCCACAGATATATTAAGTAATATATCACTGGGTGTCTAAGACAGTTCACTTTTATAAAAGTATTACTTTGATTTTATTCTGTAAGTCTTAGTGATACTCTCCATTTCTTTCACTGATAATATCTAGACGCCTGTGAATATTAAATGATTTGCTCATTGCCTTGCTTTTTGTTAAGTATCTATATTTTCATAAACATAATGCAGATCAAGTAACATATAAGTATTTTAAAACCTATACTTGCTGTTATGCAAGTAATTTTAATTCTTCTAACATTTACCTACAAATGCTTTGCTTTTCCTTTGTTCTTTATCCTTCATTCTTTTAGCTGTATGTAACATAATTTGCCCCCAATACGCATTCATAGTTAGAATAATGAAAATCAGGAGATTTGAGTTAAATGAGATTTAACTGATTTTTAAAAGACATAGCTGGAGAGACAATCTTTGGGAGATGAATGTAATTACCTAGTCTGTAGGTTTTTGGCTAGCTCATTTTGAAGCTAAGTTTTCATTTCTTGTGGTCAAGAAAGTACTTAAGGGGAGGCCTTATTTGCATTTTAGTGAGACTATGTGAAATGTGGCAAATGACTTGAAAAACAACAAAATCTTTCATACCAGTGTATGAATTTTATTACTTATCTGCAAAGATAATAGTTTCAGCTATGGCATACAACAATGTGGACTTGGTCACAAGCTTTTTAAAAGTCACCTCAAACTAAAATACACACCCTAAACTAAGAGTTATAAGGACCTTAGAGTGAAAGTTGAGAGAGATAATGTATGTAGTTGTAATATATTGGGATCTGTGTTTAAATTAATTCATAAATTGGATTTTTATAATAACATTATTTCACAGGTTTAAGTATATTTTGTGCATTTGCTTGGATTGTGTGTATATAACATATGCATAGCATTTAATGAAGTGTGCAGATTTTACAAATGGAGATAATGCCTAAAGAAACATCATTGCCCTGGCTGGTGTGGCTCAGTGGATTTAGCACTCAGTAGAGTGAACCAAATGGTCACTGGTCTGATTCCCAGTCAGGGCACATGCCTGGGTTGCAGGCCAGCTCCCCAGTGGGGGGCATGGGAGAAGCAACCACACATTGATGTTCCTTTCCCTCTCTCCTTCCCTTCTCTCTAAAAATAAATAAATAAAGTCTTAAAAAAGAAACATCATTTAATTTCCAAAATTGTCAATGAAATAAGCACAATATCTAATTTATTTATTAATTTTATTGTATGAACACTATCAATCTTAATTCCAAGTGCCATACAGTAGATACCAATATAGATATAGAACAAGTTGTTTTGCAAGAATTATTTATTCTTGGATAATTTAGTGTGTAGAATTTGATGGGTCTAAAATTTTATTGGGGGCTCTATTTCATTTTCTCAGATACTTTTACAACCCTATGCAATTTTTTTGTACGTTGTGAACCCCAGAGGTGGCCCATTTTTTTATTGTGGTATATAACATACAATTTATCATTTTAAACTTTTTTCTATTTTAAGTATATTTTATTGATTATGCTATTACAGTTGTCCCATTTTTTCTCCCTTGTTTCCCCCTCTGCCCTGCAACCCCCTCCCTACAGCATTACCCCATTTTGTTCATGTCCATTGGTCATACATATAAATTCTTTGGATTCTCCATTTTCTATACTATTCTTAATTTCCCCCTCTCTATTTTATATCTATAATTTATGCTTCTCTGTCCCTGTACCTTTCCCCTCATTCTCCCCCTTCCCCTCCCCCTCCCAACTGGTAACCCTCCATGTGATCTCCATTTTTGTGATTCTCTTCCTGCTCTAGTTGTTTGCTTAGTTTGTTTTTATTTTGATTTTTTTTTAGGTTCAGTTGTTGATTGTTCTGAGTTTATTGTCATTTTACTATTTTTGATCATCTTCTTTTCTTAGTTAAGTCCCTTTAACATTTCATATAATAAGGGCTTGGTGATGATGAACTCCTTTAACTTGACCTTATCTGGGAAGCACTTAATCTGCCCTTTCATTCTAAATGATAGCTGGGTAGAGTTATCTTGGATGTAGGTCCTTGCCTTTTATGACTTTGAATACCACTTTTTAGCTCCTTCTTCCCTGTAAAGTTTCTTTTGAGAAATCAGCTGATAGTTTAATGGGATTGCTTAATAGATTTTTATCTAATTTCTTATTTTAACAATGAAATACAACTATGTATATTGAGCTCCCTCTATATACTCAATAAAGCAGCCATTCAAGAATACATAAGGAATCTGCCATGAATGAGTTCAGATAGTAGAAAGAAGTAATAATCCATTGTTATAAAAGTACATACTTTATGAAAGAGTAGATATAAAAAAGGCAGAGAGGTGTCTGAATTTCATTTGTGAAAAAATGGAGAGTATGGAATTGGGTAATATCCTCTCCTGGCTCTGGACAATGGTCAATAAGGAAATAAAATCCAAACCTTTGGAGAATATAAAAATAATATATGGGACAGCTAAAGCAAAAGTTCCAAGCAAGTAAATACAGTATATATAGACTCTGAAGCAAAGGAAAAGAATCAGAGAATAGGGCAGAAAGTTCAAGTATTCTGAAAAATATATTTCAAAGAAATGAGATGCAAAGATAGTCTTTGACAATGATAGGAAAGAAAATAGACCTGTGGCTGCAATTCTGATAATTTATATTAAAATTATTTACTAAAAATTTTTCATTCATTAACTTAATGAGATCTGTTAAGAATAGTAACAAGTTTAATAATTGCAGAAGTCATTTAAGTATTTGAAATGCAGTTCTTAATAGATTTCACAAGTATAATCAAACTTAAGAAGTCATTAGTAATAAAAATTAATTTTATACCATTAATAAATCTGTTTTAAAGTAATGTAACTTGCATATGCCTTTTTTTACTTTACTAACAAAGCATTCAAAATAGCATCATGTATGATATGCCAATTTTGGTTTTAAAAAATATTTTTTCATTACACTTTCTGTGAAAGCTAATTCTTGCTGAGCTCAAAGACACATCTCAAAATCGATTTCTATTAAATAGACTTTTGAATTCTACTCACTTTTTTCAATTCAGTTTAATGATATGTATATACGTTTATAAAATATTTATAATAGCATTTAAAAATTAATATTTGCAAATAGTTGTTTTGGTATTCTCCCATATTTTAATCACATTCCTTATACATGATAGACATGTCACAGTATATCATTGGGTGCATCAATAGTCGGAATATTTACACACAGAGTCAATAATCTGTGAACTTGCTTCAAATCAATGACAATGATGAGGGCAGTGTATATCTTGAAGAAAAAAAGCAAAATTCAACATTATCTTGATATTGGATGACAAATCTTACTGGATCATTTAATTTTAGTTTACAGCAAAAGGTGCTTGAATAGCAAATATGCATTAAAAACTAGTAACATGTCCAAAGAGACTGAATGTGTAAAGCCACCTCCTTCTTTCTCTTGGGTGACATTTGATTACTTTCTAGGCTAATAAACCAGGAAATAATTTCCCTCTCTCCCTCGGAAGAGACTTAATGAAAATATTCTCTCTCTCTCTCCCCCCATCCCTCCCTGTATTTCACAGGAATGGCAGACATGTCAGCAGCATATTAAAAAACTGTTTCCTAAATTTTGAGGTTCCTTTTTTATGATTCAACTACAATACACGTGATGCCAATAGCTAGTGTATATTATGTTCTTCTGTTGGAATTTGGATGCTAAGATGCTAATCTAGCAGCTGTTTTTCCTATGATAATAGAAGTCTGTGTCTATCAATATATGTAAATAAAATGATATCAGACTAACTTGAGCTTTCATGCAAGGTAATCTCTTTCTTCACAGTTCCTGACTTTTCAGTCTGTTAGAAAAGATCAGGCAATGTCAGAGAAATACCCATTTGGTAGAAGTACACAATAGATCTGTGGATCAATTGACTCAGGAAGTCCATGTGAATCAGTGATATGTTGACTAATCAGTTCAGTGCATTGGGTAATATGTAGTCCTTCATATTTCTTGCTAATGAGAATAATTTGGACACATAGTTACAAACTGATTACTGGGAGGTAGGATTGAAACAAGTCAAACAAAATAGCACTGTACAGAGTTACACGGGCAAGGAAAAACTTGAAGGCTATTGCAATGGGAGATCAAAATTAAACTTAAGTCTAGGAAAACAAAATATAGGAGAATATTTAAATTCTGGGGTGAGTCAGTGGAAAATACTGGAGGCTGTTAGGGTAGAGGTTGTTTGATGCTATTGGGCCTGTTGTGTTTGCTAATTGGAACCTACTGAAATTAGGCTCCTACCCTCCCATAAAGACTGGGAAATAGGGGCACTTTTCCTTAATACTTGTAATCTTGAAGAGTTGGTTCATAGGTCTTTTGTTTGTAAAACTGGTAAGAGGGTAGGAAAAGATTTATTTACCTTTGAAAAGATAGACTTTACAATTTTAAGCTTTCTAAAGAAAATACTCTAGCCCTGGGCGGGGTAGCTCAGTGGATTAAGCACGGTCCTGTGAAGCAAAGGGTCACTGGTTCAATTCCCAGTCAGGGTACATGCCTGGTCCCCAGTAGGGGACACATGAGAGGCAATCACACATTGATATTTCTCTCCCACTCTTTCACCTTCCCTACCCCTCTCTCTAAAAATAAATAAATAAAATATTTAAAAACAAAATACTCTAATAAAAGGGATGTTAGGGGCCTATAGTTAGAAAGAAACCAGTCTATAGTCAAGCTAAGGGAAATAAGGCTGTCTTTTTTTTTAATTATTTTATTGTTGTTCAAATACAGTTGTCTGCATTCCCCCCTCCCACTCCCCCCCAACCCCAGCCAAACTCACCTCCCTCCCTTGTTTCCATTCTCCCCCTCTTGGTTTTGTCCATGTGTCTTTTATAGTAGTTCCTGAAAACCCTTACCCCCATTTCCCCTCCTCCCTCCCATCTGGGTGTTGTTAGATTGTTCTTAATTTCAATGTCTCTGGGTATACTTTGTTTGCTTTTTTTGTGGTTGATTATGTTCCAGTTGAAGGTAAGATCATATGGTATTTGTCTTTCACCTCCAGGCTTATTTCACTTAGCATAATGCTCTGCAGTTCCATCCATGCTGTACCAAAGGGTAGGAGCTCCTTCTTTCTTTCTGCTGCATAGAATTTCATTGTGTAAATGTACCATAGTTTTTTGATCTGCTCATTTACTGATGGACAGTTAGGTTACTTCCAGCACTTGGCTATTGTAAATCATGCTGCTATGAACATTGGGGTGACACTTTTCCAAGGAGGTCATACAGAAGGCACAGAAACATATGAAAAGATGTTCAGCATCACTAGCTATCAGAGAGATGCAAATTAAAACCACAATGAGATACCACTTCACATGGGTTAGAATGGCCATCATAAACAAATCAATAAACAAGAGTTGGAGAGGATGAAGAGAAAAGGGAACCCTAGTGCATTGTTTGTGAGAATGTAGACTGGTGCAGCCACTGTTGGAAATAGTATGGAATTTCCTCAGAAAACTAAAAATGGAACTTTCTTTTGACCTAGCAATTCCACTGCTGGGACTATATCCTAAGAGCCTAGAAATAAGGCTGTCTTAATCACAAGCAATCCAAATTATACAGTTGATTTTTTTCTTTCTCTTCTTAAAGTAAGAAGAGAATTATCCAGAGGTTCCCAAGGTTATTATGAGGCTTTGGACTCCTAAATATTTGGGGGGATTCATAGAGTTAAACACCTCAGTGTATAATTTAGTTACTGAATTTTCTAAATATAACACTTCAAGATGCTTCTGAATACTGATATTATGAAAATAAAGAATGCCACCTCACTGATAGTGTACACTAACAATAATGAATGAATTCCCTCAGGCAGTTACTCATAAACCAAAGATTAGACTCAATTACTCAGGCTGAATTAAGAATCCTAAGACCTACCAACCACCCAGGGTGCCCCATGGGGTACCCTGTAAGATGCCACATTGTAGGCACTGCCAAACTACATCCCAAATAGACATCATAAAATTATAAACAATAATTATTTCCAGAGCCAACATGTTTGTCCACTAGATTTTAATTCTTGTTTAGAGGCCTGATATTACCTTTCCTTCCTCTAAAAAAAATCATGCCTTGGTTAATGTAGCTCAGTGGAGTGAGTGCATGCCTGGGAACCAAAGGGTCACAGGTTTGATTCCCAGTCTAGACACATGCCTGGGTTGTGGGCCAGGTTCTCAGTAGGGAGCACGTGAGAGGCAAACACGCATTGATGTTTCTCCCTCTCTTTCTCCTTCCCCTTACCTCTATCTAAAAATAAATAAATCTAAAAACAAAAACAAAAACACACATCATGACATGCACCTGAAGGTTGTTATAGAGCATGTAAAGAATTGCCATTGGTAACTCAGATACTGCAGAGCAGTCTCCAAAATGAGGTTTCCTTAATTCATCTGACCTTCCTAGATGGATAATTAACTCATTATTTGGGCAGACTATTTGGGCAGTTTTACTACCATGTTAGTTATTCAATTAAATAAGGTGGTATAATACATCTGTAACTTTACCTAAAGTGATTAATAGCACTGCCTCAACATTGGAAGGCATTCAAGTTAGCTTCTGCTTACTGGCTGGAATTTCCATGGGTGGCAGAAGTTCCACAGATTTCCATCTTGCAGGTTGAGGCAGAAAGTGTGCTAGTAACATAATGTTGTATCTGGAATAATTCATTAAAACACAGAAAGAGTCAGCACAGAAAAGTAATGAAAAGACACCTGCCTTTTTAATGTTTTATGAGATTTCTTCAGTTCACTAGATCCACCACCTTGGGGATCATAGCTGAGGTCACCATCCAGTCTAAGCTAAGACTGGAGGTCATCACTAGAAGTTTCCCTCACTCTGACCCCCAAATTTCTGCTGACAGCAGTTTTAAGTCTTAAACTGAATGGATTTTGTACTAGTCTTAGCTTAATTAGAGGCTTATGGAGTGGCACATGCATGGGGAAATTTCCCAAGAACTTGAATGTTATGGAAACCAGTAGGGAATCTGTTGAGAAACAATTCACTTTGAATATTTTCATTTTTCTGCCTGGCCCAGGTCTTTGAAACAGAGGCACCTGTTTAAACAACAGACACACAAGGTAGCATTTCTTCCAAGCTCTAAACCTCCGATATTTAGAAATATAAATCTCTCTTTACCTTTCCTGGTAACTTGAGCGTAAGTATTAAAGTAGTAATCCAAAAATTACATTTTCCACCCCCCCAGAGGAAACTTGTTCAGTGAGTAATCACTTTCACTCTCTTGTAGGGAGAATGACCATATGTGTTGGCTGCCTACACAGCTCAGAGTTTCCCAGAATTTGAAATCCTGTGGTAGGCAACATATTGTGTTTATTTGAGATGCCCTGTGGGGGTTGGGATTGGGGACTCTGTGCTAAAATACCACTCTGGCTGCTGTGGGTACTGTCAGGAATGGCCTGTGTCTCTGACCCAGAGACTGGGTAGGGCACCTTTGGTCAATATGAATATGTAAAAAGGTGGCAGACTAACTCATTAGCTTGCAAGTAGGATAAAGTCAGTTACTTCACAGTTTCTAATCTAGTTCTTGAAAATTCAGATTCAGTTCCATTTTGAGACTTTACATCAAATAATTTTTTAGATGATCGTAGAAAGGAATACTAAATAAAGAGCTCCACAGTGCTTTTATCCAAGAATATAAACAAATTGTATTGAGATAATTATGTGTATTCTCCTAGGTCATCAGTGAAAGCTGGCATAGACATAATAAACAATTAATATAGATACTCATGTATATTTTCTTTTTTGTTAAATGTCTTCATATTTTATTTACACACTATTTTGAACTTTATTTTTATTGTTGACAATATTATAAATGTTCCCATCCCCCCCTTTGCCCACCATCATCCAGTCCTTATTCTCTTCCCTCTGGCCATCACCACAGTATTGTCTGTGTCTATGAGTTATATATAAATGTTCTTTAGCTAATCCCTTAACCTTCTTTCATCCAGTTACCCCCCTCCTCCCCTCTGACAGCTGTCAGTCTGTTCCATGTATCCATGCCTTCATTTTTTTGTTCATCAGTTTATTTTGTTCATTACAATTCACATGTAAGTGAGATCATATGGTATTTTCTGCATGATTTATTTCACTTAGCTTGATAAACTCCAGGTCCATTTGTGTTGTCACAAAAGGTAAGATTTCTTTCTTTTTATGTCTGTGTAGTATTCCACTATGTAAATTTACCACAGCTATTTTATCCACTCATCTACTAATGGACACTTGAGCTGTTTCCAGATCTTGGCTATTGTAAATTATGCTGCTATGAAACAAGAGGTGTATATATTCTTTCAAATTGGTGTTTTGGAATTCTTAGAGAATATATTCAGAAGTGGGCCCCTAGTATACTCTTTGTAGGAATGCAGAATGGTGAAGCCACTGTGGAAAATAGTGTGGAGTTTCCTCATGCATATATTTTCATTCAGATATTGGATCTGCATATAGAAAAAATTATATTTTAAACTTTGTTCATTCACTAGTGTTTGTTCTAAGTTAATTCAAGGGCAGATTGTCTATGAATTTTATTATACAAGTTAGGCAAAAGTAGGTTTACAGTTGGGAATATGTAAAACACAGAATTCATCTTATATTTTATTAATTATTATATTATTCTCTATATGAACAACTATAAATCTACTTTTGCTCACCCCAGGCATGTGTGTGTACATAAGTATATATATGAATGTATATGTATCCACTCTCTTACTAGAGATATTTTATATTTTTCAATAATTCTGATTCTATATCTGTGAAACTAATTTCTACCATATTTAAAATTTCCAAAAAATGTGTTCACAAATATGCAGCCATTTTTGTTCTCATTTTCACTTTTTGTTAGGTATGTCAGAGAGTAAGAAATCAAATATATAAAAGAGGAGGTTTTGACTGAGATTGCTTAGAAAGGCTACCCACTAAGGAGTCTCTTTTAATTCAAACATAATTGACAAAACAAATTAGAAAATAACAATTCACATATTAATTGTAAGTAGGTGTTATTTTAAAAAACAAATCTGTTTTTATAACTGCCAAAATGCACATAACTAATGGTTTGATTCAAAATGACCACTTTATTGAAAACAGCTGTTAGTTTCACAAAATCAAGTATTCTATCATGAAATCTTCTCTGACCATATACCAAAATCCCTTCCCAAATAAATCATCACACATTTGTGTATGTGTAAAAAGTAGCTTTAACTCTTTTTTCCACATTCATATGTCTTCTTCCCCTCCTTCTTTACATGGCCATGAATTATTTAGACCACTTTATAGTCTAAGTAATGGTCTAAGGAACTTACGGTTCCTCTCATTACTTAGACCACTTTATTTAATGCCCTCTGTTGTCTTTATCTTTATTTTGTTCAAAATATCACAATCATTTTGATATTTATTTTAATAGTATATATTTTCATTGTCAAGTTTTAAAGATCTGTAGACTAGGCATTAGTCACTATTGGTATGTCTCATTTTACTAGATAGGTTGATCTAAAATGTAAATGACAGTTCAGAATGTCTTTACTTGATTGACACTAGAAATATTATCAGTGATTTAATTTTTATGCCTTTTAAGACATAAGCACATAATATAATGTATATAGTAAGAATCAAAGTTGTTTCATCACCAATGCTCACGTACTACTTATTGACAGCACACATTAACTCTAATAGAAATCAAACTGTAAGAACAGGATCATATGTTAGAAACTTCTTTTAGAGAATATGTTTGTGTAAATAAAATATAGCAGAGACATAAATCCCCCATAGAGTGGAGTAATGACTAGATTTAGAACACCATTTTCATTTCCTATGCTCTTTATACTTGGCAAAAGTAAATACTGTGATTACCCAGATGGTTCTCCACATTTCACATGAGATGAATATTGAATGAAAAGGCAAAAATCATGTCTGTCAGATTGTCATTCTGGATATTTGGACTCGTGAGACTATTCTGAAGCATGTCAACTGAGTAAACAAAGTTAAACATTTTTTGATAGCTAGAGTGAGATTTCTCATTACACTTTTGCTTTAGCCTTCATGTCAATAATTGTGCTTTTCATTTCATAACAGATTTTCATTACTGACATAATGTCAGATGGTTACAGGAAACAAATTGGAAAAAAAGACAAACACATTATTTACATTTTAACTACTCAGGGCAATAGAAAACTATTAATATGTTGCTCCAAATTGAGAATTTTATATACCAAGTTTTAATTATTTACAGAGATTAAGACACAATAATAAAGAATAATTGACAAATTTAATCCCATTATATTATGCAGGAACAATTCCATACTCTAAATAAAGCTGCTCTATTAAAATGTTAGTGAAAATAATGCTTCTTGATTCTTAATGTAAATATTTTCTAATTATATTAAACTACATTTCCCTCCTGAGGAAAATAATATATGTAATTTGCATGCACTTAATCAAATTTCTACTAAGCTTCATTTTCCAAGCTGATATGAAATATTGAAGATATTCTTGAAACTTAAGTAAGACTGAGTAGAAATTAGAGTATGCTGTGTTCATTAGTGTACTTAATGCTCTTGTTGTATTTCCTGAGAGGAGAGGCATATTGACAATATGTTTAGTTTAAGTTAGGATGTCTTGCCATTTTTCCTGTGTTTCTACATGCAGTGGATTTTGGATATGATTTATGATCATGTGCACAATTGCTTAGTGTTGAAATTACTTCTGCTAAAATACATCCTGGATTGTTTGTTGTTATTGACAGAATTGGTGGGTTCAGGTTTTTTATACAAAAGAAATTGAGTATCAGTCACTTATGTTTTTGTAATGCTGTTAATGTCTATAAGGGGTTTCATCACTGTTTAATTTTGTCTTTAGAATAACTCTTTGTAAGCATTAAACATATCCTTATTCTTATAATTAAAACAATGTATGGTAGTTGGAGGGTGGAGATTTTTTTTAACTAACATCTTTTAAAATTAAGAAATGAATATGAGGTTTCTAGTTAATTGAAGAACCATAGGGAGAGGTCCAATATTTCTTGATAGAAGAAATACAGGAAGAGGAATTAGTCAGCAATATTTTTCTTGCTTAGTTGGAATATGATTCCTGGTTAAGAACCTGGAGACATAAATAAACAAACAAACAAACAAACAAATAAATAAATAAATAAAATAACTTTAGGAATTCTGGATATTGCTTAATAATGCAGATTTCTTTTGTTTTCCTGGTGATTATGTTTGATTTCTAATTCATATATTGTCCTTATAAGAATCATCTGCTTTTTTTCTAAAACCATTTACTGACTAGAGCTTTCATACATATCAACATATATAAAAATGTGTAAATAAAATATTTGGTGGCTTTCTGATACATATTTATATTTTCATTGTTGATCTTGAGTCATCTCCAGTTTGGTCTGATTTCATGATATAATAGCTGCTTTGTGAAAATTTTATTATTTTTTGGCTGGTATAACTGTTATATCACATTGAGTCCATGGCAGAGCTCTTGGTCATTCCCACATATTGATATGATTTTATTGCTTTTGATTACCCACTTATTATTTTGATTACCCAATATTATTCTACATAATAATATATATTTTTGATTACCCATTATTATTCTACATACTAAGATGGTGTATCTGACTTCTATTGCTGTGTAATAAATTACCACAAACTTAGTTGCTTAAATGACATACATTTGCTCACAGTTCTGTCATCTAGAAGGAGTACAGGCACAGCACCACTGGATTCTCTCTTCTCAGGATCTCATAAGGCTAAAATTAAAGTATAAACCAGGTTGCACACTCATTTAGAGCTGAGGGTCTTCCAAGCTTATCAATTCTAACCAAATTTTCTTGTGGCTGTTGGGCTTAAGTCATTTTCTTGCCTGTTGTCAGCCAGAGGCTGCTCTTAGCAATAAAGGGCCACACATGTTTCTTGCCACATGACATTGATACTTAAGGCAATAGTGGAGAATTATATGACAGATTCCTCTACAATGTAGAATGTCTTTCATCAAGAATATCTCCTCTATATTTAATGGTTCGCTTGGTCAGTTTGAGCTAGGGTAATTTCCTTTTTCTCAAACTCGAATACACCATATAATGTCATCTAGTCATGAAGTGGCTACCCTAATCATATTAATAATTATTAAGAACTATATTGGGTATATATATTGAGGGAAGTCATCTTGAGGCCATCTTAGAATTCTATCCACTGTCAACATCTGTGAAAGTTATCTCATCTGTGCTCATAGAGTGATTATCAACAAACAGCAAGTTTTGGAGAGGTTGTGGAGAAAAGGGAACCCTAGTGAACTGTTGGTGGGAATGCAAATTGGTTCAACCACTGTGGAAAGCAGTATGGAATTTCCTCAGAAAACTAAAGATAGAACTGCCTTTTGACTCAGCAATACCACTGTTGGGACTATACCCTAAGGATCCTGAAACACCAGTACAAAAGAATCTATGCACCCCGATGTTCATAACAGCACAATTTACAATAGCCAAATTTTGGAAGCAACCTAGGTGCCCATCAGTAAATGAGTGGGCCAAAAAACTGTGGTATATTTACACAGTGGAATACTACACAGCAGAAAGAAAGAAGGAGCTCCTAACCTTTGCAACAGCATGGATGGAACTGGAGAGCATCATGCCAAGTGAAATAAGACAGGCAGTAAAAGACAAATAACCATATGATCTTGTCTATAAGTGGAACCTAATCAACAAAACAAATAAGCAACCAAAATATTACCAGAGACACTGACATACAGAACAAATTGACAGTGACCCGAGGGTGTGGGGAGAGGGATAATAGGGGATAATAGAGGAAGGGCCATCAAGGAACATATATAAAGGACATGTGGACAAAGCCAAAGGGAGTAGGTTTGAGGGTGGGAGGTAGGAGATGTAGTGGGGTAAAGATGGAGACAACTGTACTTGAAGTGCAGTAAAAATAATTGACTTAATATAATAAGATGAAAAAGAAGATATGAAATACATATTTTTATCTTTCAATGCATAATCTCTTAATAGCCATATCTACAAAAAGGAGATATATTCTTGGTTTTGACAAGCTTTCACTTAAATGTAACTTAATTTTGTTTGGGTGGGATTTAGAATACGACTTTTCCTGCATCCCATTGCGAAAGTTCAAGTCACATCAGGTATCATTATGTTTGTCTTTCACAGAAAATTTTAAAAAGAAACCTAATAATCTGAGAAAAAGATTTGTTTAAAAGATAACTTTCCAGATGTCACCATTTGATCAGTCAACATAAGAAGAGTTGAACCGAAGCATCCTCAATTACTGTTTCATGTTTTCTTTAATACTAGATACTAACTGAAATGTCTAAATTACCTTTCCTAATTAATAACACTATTTAAAATACCAATAATTATAACTGTTTGACATCACTTGTAAACACATTAAAAATCAGTATAATACTGTTCAAATTCTACTTAGAGATGAAAAATACAAGCAGGTCCATAAATCTAGATACAATTTAAGATTGCATGCCTTCCAAAATTTGAATATCATTTTGAAAGTTATTTAACAATACACTCTTGGATAATCTGACCAATAATTCACTAAAAGTACTAAAAGTACTTGTGTATAAAAAATCATAAATCTTTCATATGTACATTTAAATCAAACCCCATGTTATTAATGTTTATATTATTTTTAGAGGCTTGGGCTCTATTTAGAATTCTAAACAGATTTAATCATGTATTAAATAAACATGTCTTTAGAATTTGTTATCTGCCAAATATATAGTAGATTATGTGCAGAAAGAGAGAAGGAGGGAAAAAAGAGAGGATAGTAAAGAATACTGGTTAGGAAAAGAAGTAAAGGTATCATGGGAGGGAAAGAAAAAAGAGAGTATAGCATAATTAATTAATATATGAATCAAGATTGCCAGTGAAAACAGCAGCATTGAAGAAGTATGAAGAGGAAGAGAAAATGGATTGGCTAAAAGACTGGTCAGATTCAATTAAGTAAATTTTTTTCTATTTTTTGGTTCAGCTATCCTTTAACATGACAAGATGTCTGAGACTTTAGCATCACAAATGTATTCCAGAAAGTGAAAGAAGACAAAAATGACATATGAGTGGATGATGACCATGCAATAACTTTCTCCTTCATCCCACTGGCAAAAAAAAAAAAAAAACATGATCACTTATAATTGTAAGGTAAAATGATAACTGTTAGCTGGCACACTATTATATCTTCCTCCACATCTCAAAAACCAAGGCTTTGTCAGTAAGCAATAAGTAGTAAGAAAAGAAGGCAGCAAGCAGCAAAACACTGATCTATAACACAGAAAATTGTAAATGCAAATATTTGGGAAATGTTGCCGTATGGAAGAAAATCCTGTTTTAATGCCTCCATTTATTTCATTTGAAAGCCATATCCAAATGCTGAGGCTCAGAATAGAGCATGAAGTTAATCTGAAGACATTGAAGATTTTTAATGAAGACAATGAAGAAGGCTTATACAAGAGTTATGTGGAACTAGGTACATTTGTTGATCATGAATCTTTAATGACACTAACAAGAATTGTTATACTTTTTCTAGTACTTAGTAAACTAGGTGTTAACAAAGGCATGAATTGGGATTAACCTCTGGTTGGTATTAGGGAGTTAAAACTATGAGGAAATAATGGTTTAAATGATGTAAAATGAAAAGTAATCAGGGAAACAAAGAGGAGAAACACCCAAAAGAGCAACGAAAAGAGAAGAATTATGCTAGCACTGCAGTTCTCAAATGATGGTAAAAGTTATTGTGAATAATAAAGTGTTGAAACCTAAGAATAATAAGTAAGATAAAATTTTAAAATACATTTCTGATTTCAGTGGGAGTGGTAATTTTAGTCATAATATGAGTTAGAGAGACATAAGGGTAATGAACAACTCAAGATCTAATGTCTTGGGGAAAAGGTCAACAAGCTCATAGCTTGGGTTATTGAATGAAGCATAGATATGGAACATGAATTTATGCAGGATAATTTCACTAAACTATTCTGAAGAGAAGAGAAGGACTGTAAACTAGTGCCAAAACCACCAATAAATAAAAGAGAATAGATAGAAGTGACTTAAAAACCAAAAGTCATTAGCATACAAATTACGACTTTCTTTCAGACATCGATGTCTATGAAAAATGAAAGAATTACAAGCTTTCATTTGAAATAGAAAATAAGATTCCAGCCAAGACCAACTTGGTAAATTTGGAAAATATAAATATGTCTGTTAACCTCAGAATAGTCTTCTAAAGAAGACATTAAGAAAGTAATAGAAGGAAAGAGTTAGATGAGATCCTTACAGAATGTAAACAGCAATGGAAATAATAGCCCCAGTAAGAAAGAAGCAGAAGTATCAGGATTGCAAAATAGTGATGTCACTGCAAGCTGGGAGGACATTTCTGACTCATGATTTTCTGCGTGGGAGATAATTTGAAGAGACATGCTGGAAATATGAGTACAGAATCAAGGGCAAATTTGTTGTTTTGAAAATGAGAAAAAATTTTGAAGCTGGGATATAGATGCAGGGAAGTTCATTATACAATTCTGCTGTCATAGAAGGAGAGAATAAGACTTGTATGAAATGTTTTAATCCAGATTCTTTCCATGTCTATGTGAGTTCTACACAGTCAATGTTTACTATGAGGATTTTATAATAATATGTACTAAATTTTTATATCATTTGGCTTCCAGTGATAATAAGGTTATTTGTTTGCAATAGCTACTCAAAATCATTACATAATGTGAAAGAATATTAAATTGTAACTATTCAAAGTGATTAGTAACCAAAAGCAGATAGAAAAGAGATAAGAATATACTTTTAAACTAGCACTGAAACACTTTAGGCCTCTGGGCACCTTCCAGTTTACACAGTACTCTGATGGGGAAAAGCTTTAGCTTTCAAAAAATAAATTTGAATTAATCAAAAATAAAATTAATAAAAGTAAATAATTATAAATTTTAGAATAATTTAGAGAGTATCACAAAGAAGAAATAGGTAAGATTTTTTAGTAGAATGCATAAAAATATACACAAAAGAAAAGGCAACCTAGATTTCATTAAAATTTGATAACTCTGTCCATAAAAAGACATCATTAACAAGGTTAATAGGGTAGTCATACATGGGAGAAGGTACTCTACAAAGATATGTTATAAAGAGGAATTATATGTCCTAAAATTTGATAATAAATACACAAAATAATGAAAAGGAGAAAACTACTTGAAAGATACTTTAGAAGGGAAGATACAGCAATGATCAATAAGCCCATGAAAACTGATAATAATCATTAGTCACCAGGGAATATAAACTATATTGACAGTGAGATACTGTGACATATCCACAGGAATGGAAAAAATAAAGATGCAAAAGAGCTAACAACAACATTGAATATTTGTGAGAAGGTGGAACAAGTAGAACTTCCATACAACCCTGGTGAGAATGTGAAATTATACAACATTTTGACTTTATATTTATATATATAAATATTTTAATAATTATATATATTTTAAAAGCTGGCCATTTACAGTTAAATATGCATCTACTCTATCATCCAGCAATTTTATATCCAGATTTTTAAAGAGTGCATTTATAATAATGTTCATAGCAGCTTGACTTATAAAATTCTAAAACAGAAATTCAAATGTCCATTATAAGGATAATAGATAAATAATTATAATATATTCATATAATAGACTATAGCAAAAATAAAATAGAATAGACTATTGATATGTGACATGAATGGAACCCACAGATATTTTGCTAAAAAATACTAAACACAGTATAATACATACTTTTGATTTAGATTATATGAAGTTTTGGAACAGCAAAAGTAACGCAACATTAAACAGAAGATCAAAACAGTGGATTTTTAGAGTATGCTGGGCCAAATGAGAAATAATATGTGAGAAATTTGGGGGAGGTGTAAATATACTATATTATAATAGGGGTATTGTTACTAGAATTATATACATTTATCAAATAGATATATAGGTAAGTATGTTTTCAACTATGTATATTAAGAATTTTATTAATAATAATAGTAGTTATAATTTAGTGGAAGTGTGCAGATATAAATTTCAAAAAATGGAAGCATCCATAATTATAGATAGAGATAATTATATTATCCTGTAACTATGAAAGTTTAAATTTTTCATAAAAACAGTAAAACAGGCCCTGACTAGTGTAGCTCAGTGGATTGAGCATGGGCCTGCGAACCAGACAATCATGGTTCGATTCCCAGTCAGGGCACAAGCCTGGGTTGCAGGCCAGTTCCCAGCAGGGGATGCATGAAAGGCAACTATACATTGATGTTTCTCTCCCTCTCTCCTTCCCTTCCCTAAAGATAAATAAATAAAATCTTAAAAAAAACCAGTAAAACAACATTGATTGACATTAGTGAGTGCATTGTATTTTATATTTTTAGAAAAAGAGGGGAAAGAAAGAGGTGGGGAGGGCTTGGGTCATAGGGAGAGGTGGGGGGAAGGCAGAAAACTGTATCTGAACCACAATAAAAAGAAAGAAACAGTTGGAAAAGTAAAAATAATTTTTATTTCAAAAAAAAAAGAAAAATAGAGCCCAGAATATAGTACTACCCATTGAATTTGATTACATTAAAGAGGTTTTTTAATTTATTTATTTAATTGTTGTTCAAGTACAGTTTTTTTACTTTTACTCCCACCCCAGCCCACCTGTCTAGTTCTCCCCACCTCCCTCCCATTTCCACCCCCCTTAGTTTTTGTTCATGTGTCCTTTATAATAGGTCCTGTAAACCCTTCCCCTTTCCCCCTGAAATTCCCTCCAGTTTAAAATATTATGTATGATGTGGTAATCTTTATTCTAATTTGTGGTGCCAGTGGATTGAGTAAACTATAAATATCCAGGGATGCATTTTAAGTGACAGCCTGGATGTGAGAGTCAATTAGTGGCATAGGTTTTAAATATAAAGGTCCATATTAGTAATTACAGCTCCAGAGATGAGATGATACAAAACTAAATATTGTATAGGAATAGAAGGCTAGAGAGCTGCACACACAATGTTGAAGTAAGTTTTGTTTTGTGATGTGGAATAATTGAAATCAGAGAGAATTCACAGATAAACAAAGAAATGGAAAAGAAGAGTGCTGTGACCAAAGTTAGGGAATGAAAAGTCTTCAAAAGAGAAATGAACAATGGGATACAAATTTTCAAAGACTGAAAAAAGTGCTCATATGAAAAGATTGGATTTTCCTACTGTAAAGTGATTATCATTTTAAATATGACTTCATTAAAATTTAGGGGCAGCAGCCAGATTCCAAAGGGTTTAAGCAAGCTGAAGGCTTAACCTTCTAAGAGTGTGGGTGGCAATAGAAAAGAGAGAAATATAGTGTATGTAATATGATATATAATATATTGTGATATTTAATATATGAAAATGAGTAGTGATAAGCTGTTATGTACTGATTTTGTTTTCAACCCTGACAAAACAACATGCAAATTATGTGTTTTAGCCCTGGCTGGTGTAGCTCAGTGGATTGAGAGCACAGGCCTATGAAACAAAGGGTCGCTGGTTCGATTCTCAGTCAGAGCACATGCCTGGGTTGCAGGCCAGGTCCCTAGTAGGGGACACATGAGAGGCAACCACACATTTATGTTTCTCTCCCACTCTTTCTCCTTCCCTTCCCCTCTCTAAAAATAAATAAATAAAATATTTTTAAATTATGTGTTTAAGTCACCACCAATTACATTAGATTTAGTTTAACAAATGCAATTTTATGTAATTATGTATTTATTTATTTGTTTTAAAATTTTTAATTGCTAAAAAAAGTAGCAAGTTGGTATTTTCAGTAAATGAAACAATCTCTTTTTGAAGAGAATTAAAAACCAAAAGAAAACACCCTTTTAAATGCAGTGCTAAATGTTTTTAATTTATTTTAGTATGAAAAATTGGCCATTATTTTTAAAATGGGAAAAAAAACATGAAAATTTGACGTTATTCGAAAACAAACAATGAACTTCACACAACCCAACTGGAGATGTATTTATGTGGGTTTTTTTTAAGTATTTAAAACTTATGTATTTGTTTTGAAATAGAGATTATCATGATTCTCATTATTCATATAAGGACAACACACTTATATAATCAGTTGATTTTTGATGGAGACACTGACATATTTCAGTTACAAAAGGATAATCTTTATAATAAATTGTGCTGAAAAAACTGAGTACAATATGAAAAAAATGAGCCTCTGTACTTACTTTACCATCACACTTGACACAAAATTGAAATTGACTTAAATTGAATCATAGACTTAAATATAAAACATAACACTGTAATGATTCCAAAATAAAATATAGAATAAAATTGTGCTAACTTAGTATAGGCAAATTTTTCATAGGCTATAAAGCAATAACCATAAAAACAAAAATGTTTAATAAAAGAGACTACATAAAATTAGAAACATTTTTTCAGTAAAATGATATCCAAAAAATAAACATGCAAGCCATATGCTTGGAGAAATTATTTGAAACATATATCTGAAAAGTAAGCATATACAGATTATGTAAAAACAAAACAGAATTTTAGAAAAATTAAAACTATTAAAATATGAACAATAATTAACAAAGTAGTCATATGAATGGCCAATAAGTCCATGAAAATATTTTCAACACAGAGTTCCAGATTCAGTTTTGAAATGTAAACTCTGAAGACTGTCACTCCCATCCTTACAACAAATTTCTAGAGATAGGTAAGTATGGAAAGACACAGCTGAGATCTGCTTACCTAGAGCAATAGTTGCTACAGCCACAAGCTACATGGTACCTTTAAAGAATTACTGGAGGCAGAGCATTGGCTGTTTATGAGCCACAAACCTTAGGGGGCCTGTTTTTAGAGAAACATGCGAACCATATGAACCACAGTAACAAAACAGAATCTCATGTTGTGGGGGAAAAAAAACACCTCCTCCTTGTTTTCTCAGGAGGAGTGGAAAATTAACCTTTTTTTAAATATGCCCAGAGTATATGCCAAAGAAAAGGCTTCCTCAGCAGCGGAAAAGACTTTGCCAGAACCTTATCTAACCTTGTGGAATGAAAATTACTCAATTCCACCCCATCAATCCTACCTGCCTCATCTACAGGGGGTGGGGGTAGTTGAGAAACACATTAAATGCTGCAGATCAAGAACATAGGGTCACTAAAAGATTGGGACTTAATCATACAGTTGTAGAACACTTTCCCTCCAGCTATGTGTCACCCCATCAATAGAGTTAATAGTAACTCCAGTCCAGTATAGTAATATGGATTACTGTGGAAATAAGCAAGGGGTTATATTTACTTAAGGGGTTATATTATACTTAAGAAGAAGTTTTATTGCACACCACAGGCTTGTATAAACCAGCATAAAATGGCATACTCCATTTTTCAGTATACTCATTGTAATTTTAAAAAGAAAATATCTGAAATGGTCGCAATCAAGTCTAGGAGTATCAGAATGCACTTTACCACATTAGTTTTACTGTCCATTGTCATTACTTGTAATTTTTCTCATGAAAACTAAAATATTAATACTTGCATGGCCTGTTGAAAGTATAAAATATTTACATGTATAAATTAGGTCAAAATTGGCTTAAGGGAAATTGCTGTATTTAATGAAATTTTTTAATGTATGGTCCAACGCTAAACTAAAATGTTTAAATATTCTAGTATAAATTTGATCTATTTTTTCTCAATACAAAAATGTAAACTTTTATTTATCTTTTGTTGTTGTTCAGGTATAGTTGTCTCCATTTTCTCCCCACCAATCTCCCCTGCCCCACCCCCCACCTCCCATGCTCAATTCTACCCCACTTTGGTTTTGTCCATGTGTCCTTTATGCATGTTCCTTCATGACCCTTCCACTTATTTCCCCTGTTATCCCTCTCTTCTTTCCCCTCTGGTTACTGTCAGTTTGTTTTATATTTTGATGCCTCTGGTTATATTTTGCTTGCTTGCTTATTTTGTTTAGGTTCCACTTTTTGCAATAGCTTATTAACTACAGAATTATTACAGTATTATAACTGTAATCCCTGTGGATTACACTACTACTGTTGGCTAGCTACAAGATGGTCAAACTTTAAAAAAAATAATGCAAAGCTTCACATTAGAAGCTAATTTACCTCCATTCCTATTTCTTGGTACATCATATCTGACTTAAAAAATAGCATGCTAAAAGTTGATAATATACACCAACTAAAATGGAAAAGAAAAGGCACACCATGCTAATATACCAACCGAAATAAAGCTGGAATCAGTATATTAATTTCAGAAACAGTAGCCTTCAGGACAATGAAAATTATCAGTGATAAAAAAAGGATATTACATTTTGATAAAGGGGTCACTTTGTATTTTTTACCTGCTCCTGCTCTGGACAAGACAAGGCCTGGGAACATAATTTTAACAAATTTCTAAAATGATTTTTATGTGTATGTGAATTTCTGGATTTGAAAGAAAATAGCTAGATATACCTATTTTTTAATAGAAATAGAAGAGTCCCCATATGGAGAAATAGTATGTTCTACTTACATTAGCTTCTGTTGATCTGCTTATATTAAAGGTTTGATTTTTACACAAAAGTTTTAAAAAGGTGGAATCACATCTCAAAGAAGACATAAATTCATAATGAGTTTGTACCTATTGGCAGTGCATCAAAATGTGAGTCAAATACTTAAAATTTGCAAAGAAAAATATGTAAGTACATTGTTACACTCCATCAACAAATAAATGATTATGTGGAATATAGTATTTTTTATATGTCTATGAGCTATCTGTATCATAGAGATGCAAATTAAAATCACAATGATATATCACTTCACAGTTGTCAGAATGGTTATCATCAATAAATCAACAAACAACCAGTCCCGATGACCATGTGGGGAAAAGAAAGCCCTAGTGCACTGTTGGTGGGAATGCACTCTGGTACAGCCACTGTGGAAAACAATATGGAGTTTCCTCAAAAAAATTAAATATGGAACTCCCTTTTGATTTATTAATTACATTCCTTGGAATATATCCTAAGAATCACCATTACAAACACCTGAAACACCATTACAAATATATATATATATACATGCTAATGTTCCTAGCAGGATTAGCTACAATAGCCAAGATCTAGAAACAGTCTAAGTGCTATTTGAGTGGATAAAAGAGCTGCTATACATTTACACAATGGAATATTTTGCAACAGTATGGATGGACCTCAAAAGTATCATGCTAAGTGAAATAAACCATTCAGTAAAAGACAAATGCCACATGATCTCACTTATATGTGAAATCTAATACACACGCTGAACTAATGTACAAAATAAAAACAGAAACATAGATAAACATAGATGTGTGGAACAGATTGTCAGCGGCCAGAGGGGATGTGGGAGACTGAATAAAAGATGGTGAAAGGATTAACAAAAGAACATCTATGCAAGATCTAAGGTCAGAGACAATGATATGGGGATTGACTGAGAGAAGGGAGAGGGTGAAGCTGGGCAGAGGTAGTAAAAGGGGGAGGGAAGTGGGAACTGTTATAGCATAAACAATAAAAGAGTTTGCAGAAAAATGTGGTATATGCATATAATGGAATGTTATTCAGCTTAAAAAGTATAACCATTTATTTGGAAATTAAAATAATGAGATGTCACTACATTAAAATAAAATAAAATTTCTTGAAAATTCAAAGCATTGGCAAAGATGCTGAGTAATGGAATATTCATTTACTGGTGATGAAAATGTAGAGACAGCAGCCAAATTCAAATGATTTGGCAGTTTCTATGAAGCTAAACACAATCTTAGCATACAATTCAAGCCATCATACTGCTAATCATTTTCCGATTTATGTGGAAATTTATTTTAATACAAAATATGCACATATTTATAGAAGATTAATTCATGATTATCTAAAAATATAAATAATGAATATGTTTTTCCACATGTGAATTAATAAACAAATTGTGTTATAACCAAACAAAAAAATCACTCAGGGATAAAAAAGACAGAAGCTATCATGCCATGAAAACTCATAAAGAAACATGAAATGCATATTACTAAGAGAAAGAAACCAGTTTTAAAATGTATGTTTTTAATTCTATACAATTCTAGAAAAATAAAATCATAGATAATAAAATAATCACTGGTTACCAGGAGTTAGGAAAAGGGGTAAATAGATGAAGCACAGAAATTTTTTTACTGTTTTATTTATTTATTTCTGGAGAGGGACAAAGCAGGGAGAAAAAGAAGGAGAGAAACATCAATATGTGGTTGCCTTTATATGTCCCCAAGGGAGACCTGACTCACAACCCAGGCATCTACCTTGACTGGGAATTGAACCAGGAACATTTTAGTTCACAGGCTGGTGCTCAATCCACTGAGCCACACCAGCCAGAGCAAGCAGATAATTTTTTTAGAGCACTAAAATTATTCTCTATGATGCTATAATGGTGGGAACATGGTGTTACAGATATGTCAAAATCCATAGAACTTTATAGCACAGAAAGAGAACTGTAATGTATGAAAAATTAAGGGCAGTAGTTTAGGAGTTTTGGAGACTCTTGAACTAATTCAGACTATTACCAGAGAATCAGACCATGACAAGAAGATTTGGATTCTGGAACAGTAAAGTGATGCTAGGTAAAAAAAAAATTAAGAAATTATGAATGATGCATGGGGTTTAATAATAGCATGTTAATATTCATTTGTTAGTGGTAACAAATATCACATCAATGTAAGATGCCAGGAGAAACTGGGTCCAGAGTATAGGGAAACTACATAGAATCTTCACAATTTTCTGTAAGTATAAATTATTCTAAAATAAAGCATTTATTAAAAATATGTTCAACATCGTTAGTCATCTAGGAAATGAAAACTAAAAGCAATAGAATGTCTACAATTTAAAAGCCTCACAATATGAAGTGATAGCAAGTATGTGGAACAATCTGAGCTCATATGTATTGCTGATTGCAGTAGTTACATATCTGTAACTACTTTGGAAAGCAGTCTAGCAATCTTATAAAATTAAAGATTCACTTCCATATGACCTAGCAAATTTATTCCTAAACATTTGCTCCCAAAGGGTCAGTATTGTGAAAACACAAGTGTTCTAAGCTTCTTTAAAATTTATAATAACCCCAAACTGAGAACCGTAAATATATCTGTTAACCAGAAGAAAAAACAAATCTAATTGTATAATGTTTGTAGAAAGAAACACTACTCAGAAATAAAAAGGAACAAACTATTGATAACAACACAAATAAATGTCACAAAATTTTGCACAGAGGAATAAGAAAACAGGGCCAGAATGATATATTCTATATGCTTCATTTTATTTGAAATTCTACAAATGGTAAAATTATTCTACAGTGATAGAATTAAGATTATTTGTTGCCTGGGGATGATTGTGGGTAGGTAAAGGGTACTGACGTATTAAGGGCCCAAGAGAGCTTTCTTAGCAGATAGAGATACTCATATTAATTAAGGTGGCAGTTATATGAGTATGTACATTTGTCAAAATTGTGGACTTACCAACTTAAAATGTGTGCATTAAAGCAATCATTTTACAGTAAAGATTATTTAAAAAATGAAAGGAGTAAAGTACAAAAAAACTATCACCCAAGTTTCTCATATTTTGACATCTTTATTACTTTATCCTACAACTTTTATAGAATATTTGTTTCAGATTTCAATGGCACACAGATATTATTTTCAAATTTATTGAAGTGATCATTTGCATAGTAAATATATATTCAGGTACTTGAGAAAAGTCATGCAGAAAAATGAAAAAAGACACTAAATACTCTGTTTAATGTATTATACCCATGACAGCACAATAGGATGAGAGGCTGGGTAGTCATTAAATGACATATTTGGGTAAAAATTATGTATTTAGTTCTATAAACAGCAGCAGAATGAATTGAACTTCTAATCTTTCCTTTGCTATCCTGACTTGAGTTCATGTGTTTGCCATCTTTGGTTGCTGTAGGAAACATGTTTAGAGACAGTTACTTCCTATCTCTTAATAAAACAAATTTATATCTGTTGAAAGTCTAACTGATCATCCCAGTCTATTTTCCCTGGATTCTAAACCTTAAGTGTTTTCAGAACCTAGAAAATTGAAGTTTTGAAGTTAGATCAACATTCAGAATTATTTTGCTTTTTAAATAGGTGATTTATAATTACATCAAACTGACATATTTTAATACCAAATCTCCTTATATTACATAATATTTATTAGATAACCAGAATACATGACACAAAAATGTGGAAAAAGGAAGTATTAAGGGTGACACCTCAGATTTTTTTTCTTGAATTGCTGAGAAATGAGGCAATTCGGTAAGAATAGTTCTAAATTTGCAGGGAAGATTTTGAAAGCAGGTTGATGAAATCAAATATAGTTTTCCATAGAATAGAAAAAGAATGTTGGCAGTTTGGTGTGCTTACCAGGTATAGAATAAATATATTCCCACAGGGGTCTGTAAGCATCTCTTGAAATTAAAGTAGTTAATATTAAATTTTATTTTCATTTTGCATGTAAACTTGGATCTTTCATCATATTTGGCTCTTATTTCCCATTGAAATAATATTCTCAAATGATTTAATACTATGCAGCAGAAAGAAAGAAAGAAGGAACTTCTACCCTTTGCAACAGCATGGATGGAACTGGAGAATATTATGCTAAGTGAAATAAGCTCAGTGGTGAAAGACAAAAACCATATAATGTTACTTATAAGTGGAACCTAATCAACAAAACAGACAAGCGAACAACATAGAACCAGAAACTTGGCAATAAAGAACACACTGACAGTGACCAGAGGGGAAGGTATAGGGAAATGAAGGGGAAGGGGAAAGCCAAGGAACATGAATAGAGGACTCATGGGCATGGACAATGGGCAGGATTGACTGTGCTTGTGGGGGTTGGGACAGATAGAGTAATGGGGAAAAAGGTGGGACAGCTGTAACTAAAAAAAAAGAAAAAAATTCCAGAAATAAACAATTCACAATTTCTAAGTTACAAAAAAAAAAAAAAAACAGGATTACTGTAACATCAGAAATATGATTCTCCTATATTATCAAACCATATCCAATTTCTCAGTCCTACTACATTTATTTAAACATATGAAAATATGCCTTTCTTAAAGAATAAAATATAAAACCTGATCTATAATATTTTATATGTCCCTGAAATAAATGTGAAAAAATATTAGCAAGAAAGAAAAATTCATCTTACAGAATAAAGGGACTTTCAAAATATAACATTTGACTTTAAAATGAAGAATTGTAGTGTAAATCAAATCCATTTGGGAATCTGATTTTTTTTAAAGTCAGAGATCTTTTGGTTTCAGAAAAAGTACTCCACTTATGCTGGTTCATATGAAAGGAGGAAGATATGGTAAAATAGCTTTCAGGAATAAAACTAAATATCATAAAGTGAATGTAGCTAAGTCCTGTGTTATGCAAACAACACTTGTCTCACTAAGCAAATATTATCAACCTCAATCTCTCCAGGTTCTTTCTATAACAATTTGCCCTCCACTTTTTTTTTTTGCCTGTCTCTACCAGTTTCTTCTTCTCATCTTGTGAATGGCTCTCTGTCGGTGGAAACCATTCCCATTCAATGCTTCAAACATTACTTCATTTGTGTTATCTAAAGCCTACTTGTGCTTTTTCAGTGATACACAATTATTGGGGCACTATGTCCAAAAGAAGAGAAGAAATGACGTTAATATTTCTTCATAGAAAGGGACATACCCTCTTCTATTAATCACCTTGGTCTGCCGTCACATAGTATCATAGACTGGGTGGCTTAAAGAACTGAAAGTTAGTTTTCTCACAATTCCAGCTGCTAGTTGACTAAGATCAAGGTCCAGCCAATTTAGTTTCTGATGATTCTCTTCAGGGTTTGTACACAACTGCCTTCTTACTTTATTCCTCACTTGTTTTTTTCTTGGTGCACATGTGTGGAGAAAGAAAGAGTGAGCCAGCAAGGCCTAGAGTCTTTTCACATAAGTACACTAATTCTCTTGACTCCATTTAATTTTAATTACTTCTCTAGATGGTCTATCTCTAAATATAGCTACTTGGGTTGTTCTACAATATTTGACTTTTGATAGACACAAATATATAGTCCATGACATGTTCTTATGGCAAAATGCTAATTGCAAAAAAAGGGGTTAAGTCAATCTGATCTGGAGATGAACTGCAATTTGATTCTGCTGTGCCAGCTTAGTTAGATTAGAGTCATCAAAAGCTTCATGTGTTTTCCGTGCAGAAATGACTTCCCCTTCAGTAAAACTTAGCCCTACAAAACTACCAAGGTTGTCTTTGAGCCTTACAGACCATGGGCCAGCATTTTCTTTCTCTGTCTTTGTCTTCCTTTCCTTTCTTTTCCTTTCCCTTTCTTTCCCTTCCTTCTTTTCCTCTCTCTCTCTCCCCCTCCCTCCCCCATCCTTTTCTCACCCTTCTCTCTCTCTTTTTTTATATTATTTTCATTGCATTTATTGGAGTGGCATTGGTTAATAAAATTATTTAGGTTTCAAGTGTACAATTCTATAATTTATCATTTGTATATCATATTATGTATTCACTACCCCAACTTAAGCTTCCTTCCATCACCATTTATCCCCCCAATGCCCACTTCTACCACCTCCACCAACATTTCCACCTGGTAATTACATAATGCTGTCTATACTGTGCCTGTGAGAATTTTTTTATTTTAATACCTTCACCTTTTCCCACATTTCTTCAACTTTCCCTCACCTCAGAGAGCTGTCAGTCCATTCCCTATGAGTCTTTTTCTATTTTGTTAGTTTTTTTTTTCATTAGATTCCATATTTGAATGAAATCATATGGTACTTATTTTTCTCTGACTGGCTTATTTCAATTTTCACAATTATCTCCAGTTTCACCCATGTCATTGCAAAAGATAAGATTTCCTTTAAAAAATATAGCTGTATTACATTGTACAAATATATCATAGCTTTTTTAATCTACTCATTTACTGATGGGCACTTAAGGCTGTTTATAAGTCTTGGCCACTATAAAACATACTGCTATGAACATAGAGGTGCATTTACTGTTTTGAATTAATGTTGTCAGTTTCTTTAAAAAGTATTCCCTAAAGTGGGATCTCTGGGTCCAAAAGAAGTCCTATTTTTAATTTTTTTAGGTAACTTCATACTGTTTTCCACAGTGGCTGTACCAGTGTGCATTCCCACCAACTGGGGGTTCCCTTAACCCACCCCCTTGCCAGCACTTGTTTGTTCATTTGTTAATAATAGATGTCCTGACAACTGTGAGGTGATATCTCATTATGGTTTTAATTTGAATCTTCTGATAATTAGTGATTTTGAGCATTGTTTATATGTATATTGGCCATTTGTATGTCCTCTTTGGAGAAGTGTCTAAGTCCTTTGGCCATTTTTCAGTTGGGCTGTTTGTTTTCCTGCTGCTGAGGTATAGAAGTTCTTTATGTATTTGGGAAATTATACATTTATCAACTATGTCATTGACTAATACGTCTTATTCAATGAATTTCTTTTTTCATCTTGTTATTTTTTTTGTTTTGCACAAGCTTTTTAGTTTAATGTAATCAAATTTGTTCATTTTTCTTTTGTTTTACTGGTCCAAGGAAATAAAAGACCAAAAACATTGCTATGAGAGATGTCTGAGATCTTACTGCCTGTGTATTCTTCTAGAATTTTAATGATTTTTTTACTTATATTTAAGTATTTTATCCATTTTGAATTTTTTTCTCTATGATGTAAGTTGGTGGACTAATTTCATTTTTATTGCATGTTCCTGTCTCATTTTACCAACACATTTATCAAAGAGACTGTCATTATTCCAATATATGCTCTTATCTCCTTTGTCAAATATTAATTGACTATAAAGGCATGGGTTTATTTATGGACTCTGTTCTATTCCATTGACCCATAGGTGTCTATTTTTATACTAGTACCAGGCTGTTTTGATTACAATGGCTCTGTAATATAGTTTGATTTTAAGTATGGTGATACCTCCAACTTTGTTCTTCTTTCTCAAGATTGCTGTGGTTTTGAAAATTTGTTTGTTTTGTTTTATATAAATTTTTGGACTATTTGTACTAGTTCTGTGAAATATGCCATTGGTATCTTGAGAGGAATTGCATTGAAGCTATAGATTGATTTGGGTAATATGGACAAATTAATGCTGTTAATTCTTCCAATTCATGGATACAGTGTATGTTTCCACATATTGGTATTTTCATCAATTTCTTTCTTCCATGTAATTTTGAGTACTGGTCTTTTATATCCTTGGTTAAACTTATTTCAAAGCATATATTTCAAGGCATTTTTTATGCTATTGCAAATGGAAAATTTTTTTAGATTTCCTTTCTGATAGTTCATTGTTGTATAAAAATGCAGCTGATTCGTTTATATTTATTTTGTATCCTGCTATTTTACTGAATTCATTTATTAGTTCTAATTGTTGGCGGCATCTTTAAGATTGTCTATACAAAGTATGCTTTCATTTGCAAATAATGACTTTTTTTTCTTTCCAATTTGGATGACTTTTATTTATTCTTCTTTTCTGGTTGCTATGACTAGGAATTCCAGTACTATGTTAAATAAGAGTGGTGAAAGCAGACATCAATGTTTTTATTTTAATTTTAAGGGGAATCCTTGCATTGTATTTTTTTGCCAGTTGAATATTATGTTAGCTGTAGGTATATCATATATGGCCTTTATTAGGTCGAGGTATATTCCCTCTACTTTTACTTTGCTGAGAATTTTTATTATAAGTGGGTGCTGGATTTTACCACATGCTTTTATGCATCTATTGATATTATTGCATTATTTTTATCTTTCATTTTGTTTATTTGGTATATCACAATTACTGATTTGCAAATATTGTACCAACCTGTATACCTGGAATAAACCTATCTTGATATTGTGTATGATCTTTTTAATGAATTTCTGCCTCAAGTTTGCTAATATTTTGTTGAGGATTTTAGCATCAATTATTGGTCTATAATTTTCATTCTCTGTAGTGTCATTGTCTGGTTTTGGAATGAGGATAAAGCTGGTCTATAAAATGGGCCTGGAAGCCTCCTCTCCTCTTGAAATTTTGGGAATAATTTGAGAAAGGTAGGTGTTCCTTCTTTCAATGGTTGATAAAATTCTTCTGCAAAGCCCTCCAGTTCAGAATTTTTGTTCGTTGGGAGTTATTTTTAAATGTTTATTGTTGACACTATTACAGATGTCTCCAACCCACTGCCCTTGCCCACCTTCATCCTGCTGCCACCTGCCTTCCCTCTGACCATGACAATATTGTTTTGTGTGTCTATGAGTTATACATATATGTTCTTTAGCAAATCCTTCCAACTTCTCTCATTTAGTCCCCTTTACCTCCCACCCCAATAACAGGTATCTGTTTCATGTATTTGTGCCTGTTTCTATGTTATTAGTCAGTTTATTTGGTTCATTAGATTTCGCATATAAGTAAGATCACATGGTATTTGTCTTTCTCTGACTGGCTCATTTCATTTGGCATTATAATCTCTAACATTGGAATACTACACAGCCTTAAAAAAGAAGGGAGTTTTTTTTTTTTTAATCACTGCTTACATTTTACCAGTTGTAATATGTTTGTCCAGATTCTCTAATTCTTTCTAATTCATTTTTGGAAGACTTTATGTTTCTAGGAATTTATCTATCACATCCAGATTGTTCCATATGTTGTCAAGTGGTTGTTTGTAATATTTTTTACAATCTTTTATATTTCTTTGGTGTCTGTTGTTACTTCTCTTTTATTTCTGATTTTATTTATTTGGGTCCGCTTTCTTATTTTCTTGATGAATATGGTTAAATGTTTGTTAATCTTATTTATCTGTTCAAAGGACTAGCTCTAGATTTCACTAATCTTTTAAAGTTATTTTAGACTCTATTTTGTACATTTCTGTCTGGTCTTTATTATTCTCTTTCTTCTACTTATTTTATCTTTGTTGTTCTTTTTTAAGTTCTGTTAAGTGTTAAGTTAGATTGTTTATTTGAGAGTTTTCTTGTTTCTTGAAGTAGGCTTGTAATGCTATGAATTTCATTCTTAAGACTGCTTTTTCTGTGTTTCATAGATTGTGTTTTTGAGTGCTCATTTTCATTTGTTTAAAGGTTCTTTTCATTTCTTCCTTGATCTCATTGTTAACCCATTCATTGTTTAGTAACATGTTATTTAGCCTCCTTATCTTTGTGTGTTTTAAAATTTTTTTCTTATGATTTATTTCTAGTTTTGTACTATTATGGCCATAGAAGATACTTCATATGATTTCAGTCTTCTGAAGTTTATTATGATTTCTTTTGTGTCCTAACACGTGGTCTATCCTAGAAAATAGGATCTATCCATGTGCACCTGAAAAAATGTATATTCTGCTGCTTTGAAGATGAAATGTTCTGAAGATATTAATTAAAAACAACTGACCTGGACTGGAAGATATATTCATTGATACCAATGGAATGTTAAAATCCCCTAATATGACTGTATTACTGCCATTCTCTCCCTTATGTCCATCAAGATTTGCTTTACATATTTAGGTGCCCCTATGCTGGGTGCATAAATGTTTATAAAAGTTATATCCTCTTGTTGGATTACTCCCTTTATCATTATGTAGTGTTCTTTTGTGTCTCTTACTGCAGCCTTTATTTTTAAGTCTATTTTATCAGAAAATAAAATATCACTGCCCCAGCTTTTTTGTTAGTTTCTTTTTATTTGCATAAAATATTTTTTCCATCCCCTTACTTTTAGTCTGTGTGTATCTTTCATTCTGAGGTGGGTCTCTTGTAGACAGCATATGTGTGAATCTTGTTTTCTTATCCATTCAGCTAGCTTATGTCTTTTTTTTTCTTTTTTATTTTTTTAATCTGTGCCATTTTTCCTCTCCCTTCCATTCCCCCTCCCCCCCCCCCATCCCCACCATCTCCCCCCCTTTATTTATGTCTGTCTCCTTAGTTTTATTTCTTTTTCCTTTTCCCCCCTCTTTTCTTTTCTCTCTTTTGGCTTATTTTTTTCTCCCCCCCCTCCTCCCCCTTCTGTCTCTTTCTCTATTTATTTTTCTCTTCTATGCGTTCTTTTTTTTTTTTTGTTTTGTGTGTTTGAATTAGTTTGTTGTTTTTCCTCTTTCTTTTTATACAAAGGAACTCAAAAAAGTTTTGCTGGGTAGAGCAATCTTGGTTGTAGGTCTTTAGATTTCATGACTTGGAATATTTCTTTCCAGCCCCTTCTTGCCTGTAAGGTCTCTTTTGAGAAATCTGCTGACAGTCTGATGGGGACTCCTTTGTAGGTGATTGTCCCCTTAGCTCTTGCTGCTTCTAGGATTCTCTCCTTCATTTTAATTTTGGCTAATGTAATTATGATGTGCCTTGGTGTGTTCCTTCTTGAGTCCAACTTTTTTGGTACTCTCTGAGCTTCTTGGATTTCTTGGAAGTCTATTTCCTTTGCCAGATTGGGGAAATTTTCTTTTATTATTTGTTCAAATAAGTTTTCTACTGGTGGCTGTGCCTTTCCCCCTTCTGGTACCCCTATAATTCGGATATTGGAGCGTTTAAAGATGTCCTGGAGGTTCCTAAGACTCTCCTCATTTCTTTGAATTCTTGCTCCTTGACTCTTTTCTGTTTGGCCATTATTTGCTTTCTTCTGGTCCACTCCATTGATTTGAGTCCCAGTTTCCTTTTCATCGCTATGGGTTTCCTGTGGAATTCCATTCATTTCCATTAGTTTAGCCTTCATATGTTTCTCTAATTTGTGGCTATAATCAACCAGATCTGTGAGGATCCTGATGACCAGTGTCTTAAACTGTGCGTCTGAGAGTTTTGCTATTTCTTCGTCGCTTAGATTTATCTCTGGGGCTTTGAGGTCTTCCTGCAACATTTTTGGTCTGTTCTGGCCCTTTAAGTTTGAGAAGCGGCGCCTTGGACTCCCAGGTCGCTGGGTTGTGACGCTGTATGTGGAGGCGTGGTCAGAGCGGGGAAATGGCGGCGCCCTCTACCGCCGGGGCCGGTCCAACCGCCCACTCCCTCGCCTGTCCGCTCGCGCGCAAATAGGCAACCGCAGTCAACACGCAGCACCGCCTCCCCACTGTCTCCTCTGCAGTTGCTCACCTGGTGGGTTGCTCGGTCACTCACTAGGTCCAATCCTGCGTTTGGAACCCCTGCGTCTGGATTCGCGAGTCTGGATTCTGCGGACGGGGGGCGGAACCTAGCTTATGTCTTTTGATTGGAGCATTTAATCCATTTACATTTGAAGTGATTATTAATAAGTATGTATTTATTTTTTAATTTATAAACATTATTTTTCTTACACGTTTCAACTTTAGTTACCTTCAAAGTACTCTCAATTTGATACAATGCGCCTATTGAAACTGTTTTCCACTGTCATCAAGAAATATGATAGGTATATATTTATTGCCATTTTATTATTTTAACTATGTTACTCTGTTCTTCTTCTTCTTCAAAAAGTCCCTTTAACACTTCTTGTAATACTGATTTGGTGGTAATAACCTCCTTTAGATTTTTCTTTTCTGGAAAGCTCTTTATTTTTTCTTCTGTTTTCAATGACAGCATTCCCATGTAAAGTAATCTTGGTTGTAGGCCTGTGTTTTTTATTACTTTGGATATTTCACGCCAATCGCTTCTGTTCTGAAATGTTTCTCAAACAGCTTTTCAAATTTGCTTTACAGCAATGATTTTCAAACTTTGTTTAAAAATTTCATATTATGCATGAACTAATTACTGAAATTCTGCAACACACCCCAATATATTTTGCCAATGTGACAAATATGTATTATATGTATAATTTTATTCATTCATACCAGTCAGCTATTTTTATTTTTATTTTAATTCAACAGTATAAGGGAAAAGAGGTCAGTGTCCCTGACAAGTCAGGTATTGCATGTTTTGAAATTTTTTGTGGCACACCAGTTGAAAATACTTGCTTTACAGAAAATTTGTTTTACAGAACATCTGTCAGACTCTTAGAAAATTAGACCAGTAGTCTCTGTGCTCTCCAGTCTTGCCCTCTGCACCTAGGGGGGTGTCTGTACCCTGAGACGAGGGTCACTGCCTTGGATTGGTTGAATGTCTTAGTGACATATAGCTATTTCTCACAGCAGCCTCTGACTGACCCTAACCTTAATCATCTACTTTTTTGTGCTTTTGAAGGCTCTAGGTATTTTACAGGGATTTTTCATAGGTCTTTTGCCTGCCATCTACTTTTGAAGGGTCACTGATTTGTATTTAGTGAAGGCCTGGAGGTCTTTTGAAAGATTTATCTCATCTTTTTTGCCATGACTCAGCCTACAGGGTATTAATCCTAGGCATTTGGCAAAGGCCTGTGAGAAATATTTGATGGGTGGATATTGAATTGCCATGTTAACTTGGAATACCACTTTGGCATTCTCATCCATCATGCCTGCTCAACTTGAAGTCATTATGTGCCAATTGAAAGACTGATAGTTCTCACCCTTTGGAAGAAAGACCCCTTCTTCCCTTAGTACTCCATTAGGATAGAAAATTACCATGGGTCCCAGCCCTCCTATAAAGAGATATATTATACAATTATTTCATTAGCTATTCAAGTTATTATTATTGTTAGGTGGCAGCAATTTTGCTGATATTTTTCTATATCCTAATCAGAAGCAGAAGTGATTGGCTGACTGTAGCAAAATTTAAAAAGGTTTTATTCAATTTATGTGTTTCAGACAACCTTAAATTTAAGAAAAAAACACTAAATATTTGCTCTTTCCATGAACTTCTTTCTACATATGTAAATGTACTCAAATTTAGCTTATATATTTTAAATAGACTAATGAGAAAGTAATTTTTTTAAGTTTTATTATAATTCATACTGTAAGAACTAATTTTCAACTCCATACTTTAAAGTAAAATACGTTTTAAATTAAAAAATAAATTTAATTTTACCTAATATATAGCTAAACACCTGGGTCATGAATGCATAGGTGGAGGAGGAATTGGGAGTATCAGAAATATGATACATATAAATTATAAGAGCTCATTAAAAGAAGCTACACAGTATTATAAAACACATGCCACCATAACAGCAATTCTGCCCTTCATTCTGTCTTTTATTCTTAGTTTCTTGGGATATACCAGGTCTGATAATTCACTCTGAATCTATGGTTTGCTACTGAATACACTTACCAAAGACAAATGGTTGGATTACAAATTACTAGAAAATATTGACAAGTGGGTCCTGCATATTAGTAACAACATTCTTACCCCTACTTCTTCAACAATCCTTATACTGTAAACCACCAATGATACATATAACTGGGATTTAGGACATGGTAAAAAGAAATGTTCAGTTTTTGAATGGCTAGCACTACAAGACTTCTATAGGCCATTAGTGGCATAATTAAAATAAACACTATAAAAAGTGATGTGAATTGCCTGTCATTTTTGACCAGGCCCAGGCAAACTTAGGAAATCTATTCATTATGATGATATAGATTATCATGGGTTAGAAAAATGAAATTCATGCTCCCAAGTAAATTATTTTGATAGAATATATTTGAGCCTATATAAGAAACACCTAGGTGAATAATTAATATTTTATATAAACATGACACAAATGAACAAAATAAACAGTTAATATAGGCAATATTTCTTGTAAGAATATAAGAGCTAATGAATATTTACAGAAATGTATAACATAAAACAAAAATTGTAAGAAAACCCACCTTTTTTGTTGGATGTGTGAAATTATAAGATACTGCTAAAATGTGTATCAGAGTAGATCCTTCTGAGAAAGTGACTTTTTATTACAACTTAAAAAACATATTAGAGTTTACCAAGGAGAAAGAGAGAGAGAGAGAGAGAGAGAGGCAAGAACATTAACAGATCTTGAATCCTGGAAGAGATTTGATACTAAAAGATTCATAAAAATCCAGTGCAATGGGAAAGAGGAGAAAGAGATGAGGCTGAAAGGTGGAGAAGTCAATAGTAGAGGTCAATTTGGGTTTTTAACTTTATGTTAAATCAAGGGAAATTTCTTTGAAGGAATATAATTAACAGGCTGAATCTCATTTGCATTAAGGTGTTAATCTGATTTCTCTTTGAAGATGACATTAGAGTGGGGCAAGAGTACAAATATTGAGATCAGTTAGTAAGCTATGGAATTGGTCCACATGTAGCCATAATAACGAGTACTCACCCCTCAGCTGTTATTAATTTCACTGCTTAACTATCATTTTAAGATATTCACTTCTACCACATCAACCCACAACACTTTCATATCTTACCTGAACTATTACAATAGTCCTTAACTTCCCCCAAGATCCAATTTTGTCATTTATTAATGCATTCCTTGTGGGAGTGGCCAAAAGAGATTTTTTGAATTGAATATAGTTAGATAAATACCTTATTTCTATCTTTCAATTATTTACTTTCTAATCCTTAACAGGTCTCTCAGAACACTCAGAATTTGGCTGCTCTCCTGTTAACTGGCTTCATCTCACGCTTCTCTATGCTTTCTTAAATTAAAAAATGCACCATCCACTTTTAATTCCTCAGTGTTATAATGTTTAAAAAAAACTTGGGTCTTTGAATATGTACTCTTTTCTACTTGAAATGTTTTCTATCTCCTTGCTAGTGAATTATTACTTATTCTTTAAAAAATTTTTGATAATTGCAAAAAATACTTAATGACAATTTCCCTTTTTGAGAATAGAATCCTCTGTTCAGTTGAAAATAATGATATGTTTTATTATTTTAGCATAAAAATAAAAAAAGAAAGAAATCATGCCTTTCTTCTTCATTTCAGTATTCCTAGAATAAAGGTAAGTGTTCAGTAAGTACTTATTGGGTTGATAAATTTGGATGTCCAACTTGCATCCCAGGATTGTTTTGAATGTAGTCCAACACAAAACCTTAAATTTACTTAACATGTAAGATTTTTTTGTTCTTGTTAGTATTTGTGTAGTTAATGTGTCCCAAGATAATTATTTTTCTTCCAGTGTGATCCAGAGATGCCAAAACTTTGGACAACCCTTGATCATTAAGGCATGACTAGTAAAATAAATGAATTAGTGAACAAATATTCTTCAGTAAAATTTATGTGCTTTAAGCCACACGCCAAGAATGTTATTCTTTGATTTCATTTATTTTCCTTTTGCTCTAACAGATAATCAGCCATAAGATAGTTCATGTAGTATATCTATGAAGTCCAACTCTGGACATGCAAACAAAAGATGTATCACATAAATTGGCACGTATATCTGTTTTACTTTATGTACATGCAGTTATGCTAACTATAATAAAATAATAATAATTTATTGAATGTCACTTTGCTGCATGCTATGTGCTTGTATTGCTCAAGAAAAATCTTCTCAACATGATTTTCAAATATACACATCCCTAAACACTGGGATTGTTCACAATTTTGAAGGAGAAATCATCATTTTTCTTTGCATTTTTAAGTTTATGTGAATATTATGGTTTTCATGTTCGTATATCTTTGTCCATAGCTAGGTGAACTCTTTCTGTCAGACACAGGCCATGCAATCATTATCCCAGTTCAGGCCTAAAAACAAAAATATTGTGTGAGGTTACATAAGGGAGAGAAGGAAACTTTTTTATCTTTAACATGGACATTTTTTTTCACATTGCTTTAAAAAGAGAGGAAGGGAAAGAAGAAAACAGTGATGTGAGAAACATATATTCGTATCCTTCTATACATGCCCTGACCAGGGATAATACCCACCTGGACCAGGGACTGAACCTGCAATCTAGGCAAGTGCCCCAACCAGGGAATCAAACCCACAACCTTTTGGTCACACTCTCAAGTATAGGATGATCCTCCAACCAACTGAGCCACACTGGTCAGGGCAATCTTTTTTTTTTTTTTGGTGAGGAAG
Organism: Artibeus jamaicensis; assembly: GCF_021234435.1. Lineage (NCBI taxonomy): Eukaryota > Metazoa > Chordata > Mammalia > Chiroptera > Phyllostomidae > Artibeus > Artibeus jamaicensis. Next base: position 335,389 of record NW_026521853.1, read on the forward strand.
ACCTAGCCAGCTCTTCTAAACCTAGAATAAACTTTGGAAAGTGAGGAATAAGAGGTTGTTGAATGGGATCTGAAACCATTGCTGGGACTTATGGTGCCAAGAGGAATTCTGTGATTGAAATCAGACATGTGTAATAAGAAACTATGGACCTGAGAATGTAGGTTGGATATTGCATTAGAGTCAAGCAGTGAGCAGAAGCAAAGTCAGAAAACAGAGTGAGTTGTAAATTACATGACCAGCAACAAAATTACTGGTGAGTTTATGTGAAAGTGGATACTAATTCTTACGATACTGTGGAGGCGACTTTGCTCACAAGTCCCCCGTCTACCATGGATAAAAGTAACACTACCAAGACATGATCTGCTTGGGGAGGAGAGGTGGCCAATTTCTTGGAGGTAAAAGACCAGGAGCCCCTTCCTCAAGGGGCTTTTATTGCATTGTAATACACAGTAATACAGGCAATAAGGATCAAACAGCAGATAATATTTCAAAGAAATCTGAGGACTTAGTCTGAGTCAGTGTCTGTCTGGAAAGGGAGTTTTGCAGAAACTTTGGGAGAGATACTCGTTTCCTGCTCAGATCCTTAACATATGAATGAAAGCCCTCTTAGCAAAGCAGGTTTCACAGGACTTTTAGGAACTCTTTCTTATACCCGATCCCACTCTAGCTGGGGAAAGGGCTGCACCGCCTCCCCCATTTCAGGTTTTCAGGCTTAAGTTGATCAGAGCTAGGAAGCGCTTCTCCCAGAGGAAATGGGGACTCAGACTATGTCACAATAGCCAGGGGGTGAGGATCCATCACTCCCTCTTTTTTTAAAAGATATTATTTATTTATCTTTAGAGGGGAAGGGGGGAAGGAGAGAGGGAGAGAAACATCAATGTATGGTTGCCTTTCATGTGTCCCCTGCTGGGAACTGGCCTGCAACCCAGGCATGTGCCCTGACTGGTAATCAAACTGTGATCGTATGGTTCACAGGCTCATGCTCAATCCACTGAGCTGCACCAGCCAGGGCCATCACTCCCTCTTTGTTGCAGCACCCCTCGAGTCCTTCCATGATGGCCTCCCAAGTGATTGTGTCTGGCTAAGGTTGCTGCTCCTCTGAGGAGTCATACCAGTCTCTGACTAACTGACCATGCATGGGGGGCAGGGGGATGAAGCAGAGGCAGCATTTGCTGCCAGAGACAAGCTTTGTCTCCTTGTGGCTCGTATTCTGGAGGTTGCTCACTCAGCCTTTGCCATGGGGGTAATTACAACTCCTGAAACCAGGCAGAGTGGTTCCCAACACAATACAGCTTGTCCATCCTCCCTGCCATCTCTCTTTGTTATTAATTATTGTTAGCCAGGGAGCAAGGGAGAAATGTCCATTAGGGGACAGTATGTCTGTAAATGGTACAAAGTGCCTCTCCCAATTAAGAGAAATAGAGAATCAGTTTTCAGAATTATCATAGAGCTGGTTAGTTTCTACATTTTTAATCACTCAGAAATTTTTAATCATTTATATCTTTGTTCTTATTCAAAGGTTGTGGGGCAACTTTACCCATAAGTCTCCCCCATCTGCCACAGATGAGAGTAAACACTATGAAGACATAATCTGCTTGGGGAGGAGAGGTGGCAAGTTTCTCAGAGGAAAAAGGCCTGGAGAGGTGGCCAGTTTCTCAGGGGAAAAAGGCAAGGAGCCCCTTCCTCTAGGGGCTTTTATTGGGTTGTAATACACTGGAATACAGGGTGGCAAGGATAAAACAGTAGATAACATTTCAAAGAAATCTGAAGGCTTAGTCTGAGTCAGATTCTGTCAGGAGGGGGATTTGCAGAAACCTTAAGGTTTCCTGCTTGGACCCTTAAAATATGAATGAAAGCAATCTTAGCAGAGCAGATTTCACAGTTTTTTCAGGAATTCTTTGTGATGCCAGATTTCCCTAGATCCTGCTATAGCAAGGCAAGGAGTTGCACTCCTCCCGATCAGATTTTGAGGCTTAAGTGGATTACAGCCAGGAAACACTTCTCCCAGAGGACATGGGGACTCAGTCTCTGTCACATAACTGGGGTACAAGGGTCCATTGCTCACTCTTTGTTGAAGCCCCCCAAATCCTTCCATGATGGCCTCCCAAGTAATCAGGTCTGGCTTAGGTTGCCCCTTGCTGTGAGGAGTCTTATCTGTCTCTGACTTCTGACCATTCTTTGGGGGCAGGGAGAGGAAACTGAGGCAGCATTTGCCACCAGAGTCAAGCCTTTATCTCCTGTGGCTCACATTCTGGAAGTCGCCGACTTCCAGAATGTGAGCCACAGGAGATAAAGGTTTACACAGGTTTACAATTCCTGAAACCAGGCAGAGCAGTCCCCAACAAAAGATAATAAAGTTTTTTATTATATGTTATATGTTCCAGGTATTTTTTAGAAATTTCAGTGAAGTAGCTCCAGAGAACTCAAAATACACAAAAAACATTCAATGTAGAAAAATAAAATTGGGGTTAAAATTATATTCATGAAGTTAATTTAAATTAGGCTCAAATGGAAATAATTAAGCACATTAGCAAGTTACTTTAAAGAAATTGATATAGTTTGGATTAGTAGTGATGAAGTAGTTAGACACAAACACGATACTCTCAGTTCTTCCCTGTATACTTTGTATTTTCCTTTTATGTTCACATTTATAATTAAATTAAACAACTTTCTGGTGTGAATATTTTAATGTTGGTTATCTGCTCTTGCATGTTTCAGTGTATGTATATAAAGGTAAAGTAGAATTAGATAACTTAGATCACTGAAATAATCTAAGGTTCAAAAATAGTCAAAGGGAGGATTATTATTAACTAACTTCTGATTTTTTATTTGAAAATTAATATAATATAACACAAGGATATCCAAAGAAAATACTTACCATTATATTGTTGCATCCACCAACGCGAGAGACAAATTGTTAGAAACTTTCAGGATTCAGAAATGTTATTTTATTGGCCAAAGTTCTAACCTGTGCAGGGGCGGACCCTCAGAGTGTCCGGAGACACGTGCTCATAAGAGCTGCAAACAAGAGCCGCGCTAAGTGCTTACAGCTAAGTCTTTTTATAGACGTGAGCAAGCAAGCATTGTATAGAAGCAAATGTGGCTGTTAGCTACTGGCTTCTTGGGTGGCACGAACATGACCTAAGCTTTCTGGGTTTTGGGTAATGGAAAAATTTTAATCTAGACACTTGAACAGGTGGTCCTCTGCTTGTTCAGCCCCGTTGGTTTTGTAGTTCAGCCTTCTCCACTCCCTATGTTCTTTCTTAATTTCCTTGTGGTTTCTGCTCTAAGTTCCTTGTTCCTCCAGGCCAAGTCTCTTTAAGGCAGTCCCTATTTTATTGCCTATTTTTCTGGTTTCAACAATATATACCATAGATTTATGCCTTCTAAAAAGTGTTAATATAAAATAAATGTCCCATTTTAAAGAAAATACTATGTATTCTCTATCTTGAGAAGATATGAATATTTTACTTAAAGTATGTAGAGATCCTCAGTCTACATGATCCATGTTCCTGTACCATGTGTACTTCTAAAATATAGTATTTGTCTCAATTTTTCTAGATACTCTCCTATTGATTTCTTCAAGGTACTGCCTATGATGGTTAGTGTTCTTTGTCACCTTGACTAAGCCATAGAATGCCAAGACATTTGATAAAACATTATTCTGGGTATTTCTGTAAGGATGCTTCAGTATTAGAATAACATTTAAATCAGTAGACTGCATAAAGTAGATCGCTCTTCTTAATGTGAATGGATCTTATCCAATCTGTTGAAGGGCTGAGGATAAATAAATAAATAAATAAATAAATTTTAAAAATGCTGGTTTTCTTTCTGCTTGACTGCTTATAACTGGGATATCTGTTTGAAACATCTCTTCTTCCTGGGTCTCAAGCTTGCCAGCCTTCACAGTGGAGCTACATCATCAGTTCTCCTGGATACATAGTTTGCCTAATGCACATCTCAGGATGGTCAGCCTCCATAATCATGTGAGCCAGTTCCTTATAATAATTTCTCTCTAATACTACATGTATATATACATACATAAATATATGAAGCCTGTCCAGAAAATGTTCAGTCATTGTCAATATAATGAGAACAGTTTGTGCAACATCAGTGTAACCTGGAAGCTAAGGACAGTGGACTGGTATGCATGTGTGTGAATAATGACAACTTCACTGTATTAGTGGGGGTGGTAAACACTGCTGAGTGAGCATGTGTACTATGTGGCCATCACATTCAAAATGACTGAGCAAGTAGAGCAATGAATCTGCATTAAATTTTGTGTTAAGCTTGAACATTCTTCCATGGAAACTATTCAGATGATTCAAAAGGCTGCAGCTATGGGCAACTGGTGATTGGCAGCTTCATCAGAGCAACACGCCAGCTCATACATCATATCTTATGCAGAGTTTTTTGGCAAAACATCAAATCACCCAGGTGACTCATCCCCACTATAGTCCAGATTTGGCACCCTGGGTCTTCTAGCTTTTCTCAAAACTAAAATCATCTTTGAAAGTGAAGAGATTTCAGACTGTTGATGAGATTCAGGAATATACTACAGGGCAGCTGATGGCAACTGGGAGAACTGTGTGAGGTCCCAACATGTCTACTTTGTAGGGGACTGAGGCATCATTGTCCTATGTACATTGTTTCTTGCATCTTGTATCTTCTTCAATAAATGTCTCTATTTTTCATATTACATGCCTGGTACTTTCTGGACAGACCATAAATAGATATAGATAGATGATATAGATAAACATAGATGTAGATATTGATATAGGTATTGATGATAGAGGTGCAGGTATATTCCTATTAGTTCTGTTTCTCTGGGGAACACTAGAAAACTACATTCCCAGATTCCTCACTTTTTGTCTTTACATCTGTAAACTCTTTTCTTCTGACACCCTTGATAGGAGATTGATTACATGATAAGAATCATTGGCAGGGAAAGTAATGTGGTGCTCAGGGCATACTTCTTTTACAACTCTTTTATTTACAACATTGCCATTTTGTGTTTATAAAAGGTGATATCACAGAGTACTACAAAACAGGTGTTGCTAAAAGAAATTCCAATGTTTTTAGGAAAAGGAGAAACAGTCGAAAAAACACTTTATTTATGAAGGTCTCCATAATTTAAAGGAGAATTACCAAGGGATATTAAGCTTTTTGTAGAGATAAGCCTCAGTGACAATAAAGTACCCATCCTTACTTACATCATCTCACAACAGCTTACCAAAGTAGAGGTGTTTTCTTGCTTTAAAATAACAGGATGCAAACCTCTTTGCCTCTTTAGAAAAAGAACTTCCTTCCCACCAAATTTGGACTTTCCCTTTAATTAATCTCCCAGCATAAAAAATTATCCATATGATGTATTATTTCTTATACTCTTGAGTTTTTAGGTCTAGACTGACACAATTGGAAAACTTTATGAGGAAAGTTTGAGGTAAATGGCAGAATAATGATAACAGTCCTTTCTGAGACTTCCCTGATGATGTGAGAATCAGACTGATTATTTCTTCTGGTAACCCAGTTCATAAATATTAAATGAAATGACAAAGAAGGGAGGGCATTCATTTTTAAAGAATATTAAAACTAGATATTTTAATATTGAAGACAAAAAAAAATCCTTGAAATAAACATAACTTGATAGTCAGCTGCCCACAACAATTGTAGATTTACATTATTATATACAGCAGGGTCAATTCAAACTCTATTCCCCAACTACATTGTCTAGTAAACACATCTCTAACTGTACCAATGGTTTTTAATCTTGTCTGCCCCATAGAATGAAAAAGAGGAAAACATGCTGAAAGTAGAGATTCACTCTAAGACATATAAAATGGGCTTTCTATAGAATAGGAGTTTCTGGGACGAGACCTGAGCATCAGAAACCTCTAGCTCCTCACAGATATTCTTATATAGCAACAAAATTGAGAGTATTGGTCAGATTTAGCTTCCAGGAACTAAAAAAAATCATATCTTCCAAACAAACATAAAATACACAAAACCCAAGAGGAACATTGACATCACATTTGAAAAATATTGTTTAAGTACAACTTACTGATATGCAAGGGGGAGAAAAAGAACATTTTTAAATACCAAATGCTACTCTTTCTAGCACTCTGATAAACTAAGCACATGCCCCAGAGTGAATGTGAGAAAGGAGAAATGAATGTACTGTTCCTCCAGCAGGTTCCAGTTTTCACATGCCTCTCCTAAGTGGGGGCTTGTCAGAACACTGAAGGTGAATATTTAAATTAATATTTAAATATGTTTGTTTCAGGTAATGGGTTCTAAATGAGGCAACTGACTTTCCGATGCTCAGCCAAGGAAGTAACAATCTGTTCCACTGATGGAAGAAAAACTGCTACATTAGATGTATTGTCCTTCAATGGGATAACTTTCTGAAGTTATAATAACTGCATGCAATGGGATCCCTTTGGTACCTAAACTAATATAATGTGTGCATAAGACTCCACTGTTTTTCCCTAGGGAAGGTTAGGTCATATTCTCAGGCAGGGATTTTTTTTCGGTTCTTTTTTATTTTTTTTTATTTAATTATTATTCAAGTACAGTTTTCTGTCTTTTACTCCCACCCCCCCCAGTGCTCCCCACCTCCCTCCCATTTCCACCCCCCTTAGTTGTTGTCCTTGTGTCCTTTATGCTAGTTTTTTTCATTTCTTATTTAGGTTGGAGGGAGACAATATACATTGTATAAGCAAAACTCAGGGTAAGGAAGGTTACATTCATGATTTATTAATGTAAATCATTTTCTTTATAGTACAAATACCTACAAATTTAATGCAGAAAATTACACAACCATTAGTACATTTGTCAGTAAGATATTTCAAAAAATCTTTGGGACAATTTTTGTCATATTACAAAGCACAAATGAGTTTCATTATTTTGATATCACCAGTGGGTTAAGGTTAGAATTGTTAGCTAATAGATGATTGCTACTTCTATTAGCCTTGAGATCTCACCTTATTTCCAACACTATGAAAAAAGTGTTATGTTCCAAAAGCATCTGCTTTTTCTGTAATGTCTCACCAAAACTGATTTTAAGTGTCAAAAAATATTTTTTTTAATTGTCACAAATAAAATACCAATCCATCCTATTTTAATAGTGCCACTGATTGTACTGGCAAGTGCCACTCACTGTGCTTGGTGTCATTGTCACTCATAGTTGTTAGAAGATACTGTAAAAGCAGTAGTGGTTGTATTTATGATATACAAAGCAGGATATGTAGGGTATTCAAAACCTACTTTTCTTAATTTATACCATGACAACTGTTAGTGTGAGTTGGAGAAGACAACTAAGACTCAGAAACATAGATTTCTGGTTATTCCCCCAAAGTAATTAATTTACAACAGATGAAATATAGGTGAAGAGAAAATCTAAAATAACCAGTGGGAGAGGAGAGTTGCATACTATTTGGTATAGCTACAATTAGGGTTCTTCTGAACCTTTTGTTTTATGGGTTTTCAGTGATTGTGAATGACCAAGGCCTTGCTTGGGGTCTGTCTATAATGTATTGGAGATAATGAAAAACATATGGAAATCTGACTGATGTAAGAGATGTAACTAAAGGTGAAAAAAATAAGATATTAGGTTGCCAAATAAGCATGGGTTTGAAAATTGCCCCAAATCTAGCAAGTAATTCTTAAATATACTCATAAAATGCCATCTTGTATTTCACACATGGAAATCCCCTAGTGAAATGCTGCCAAGTCTTGAAAAGTAACCCAAGAAACTGTACATATTGTATGTCAGACATGTTATTATTATTTTTTGGTTCTAATAAGAGTACATTACCCTCAAGTAGGAATAAAGTATGTAAAATAATATAAATAAAAGAAACAATTACATTCTTACATTTATAACCCCTAAAATATTGCTAGCAAGATTTTAATGATGATCATAATCTGCATGACAGACATGCAATTCATCCAGTAAAATATGCATAGACAAATAGCTAATTTTTTAATATCAATATGTCTGTAAGCTTATGTATGTGTTTGAGTATTTTGGTGTGCACCTGCCATTATCTAATGACAAGTAATTCTCACCTGCAGAAGGTATGGATTTGTTTCAGAGCCCAAAAGTTTGTGCTGCAGTTCTCATATTGAAACTTCTCAGACTCCACACAGTGTTCTTATTCACCACTGGCCACTCTAGAATCAATAAATCTGTCAGCATTGTATGGCCCGAATAGCAACTGCTTTTGCAGTTTTGCCTGGCTTTGAAGTATCATCTTATAATCTGTGTCCTACTCAGAATTCTGAGTCTTCAGAGTCACCTAATAAATTGTCAAATAAATGTTCCCTTTATCAATTTATGATACATCCATCATACCTCCATACCACAAAGCACTGTACCTTACTTCTTTGCTTTAGGAAATCTGTGGTGCTATAATTTGTACATTATCTCAGAGGTGATTTCAAAGTGTTACAGAACCCTACCAAATGGTGTTCTGGAATAGCCATGGGGTTCTATTGCCTGCCGCCAAAAAGTGTGACTCTCAAGGCAAGAGTTTAGTGAAAAACTGAGTTGTTTATTTAAAGGTTATACCAATTTAGAGTAATGGCAGATTTCCATTGTTAAGTCCTGTTCCCTTTAAAAAACACCCCAAAACATATAGTCCTTCTTCCCTCTGCCAAACAAGGCCAGTTTCAAAATATGCCACTCAGAGGTAGCATCTTTCAGAAAAGCAGTAGTTTGCAGATCAGCATTCCTTGTCACAGTTCCACTCTAAGCATCTCTCATGTCTCTGTGTGCTTGGCCAAACAAGTCCTCACAGCACTACCAGCTCTGTTGCCATCTTCTTCAGGCAGACTTTTAGGTAGACCTCCCAACCTTGTGGCAGCTTCCTTTGGACCTACTGCTCCAGTTTTAAATGCTCAGCTCAGAACTTTTTGTGTGATCTAACATCTGGTTCTCCCCATGATGTGTTAGTATTATCCAGTTCCCCAGTACCTTTGACCCTCTTTTGGCTACCATCTTAAGTCAGGGCAACAGTTCCCAACAATGCATGGGCATCTGAGAATGGCATCCATCCCAGTAGCTTGTAGGCACTGTATGAACTTCCCCCTGGCTATGGCATGAGTCATTGCACATTCTCACAGTCACAAACACAACTCTGCAGGTTCTTTTCCGGAAGGAACAGGCTGTTAACCTGACTTTCTTGTTCAATGTGTCTTAAATGCTGTACTTTTTACTCTGTGAGCACCCCTACCCTCCCAAAATCTGCCTCCTTCCTGTCCCCCTTTAAGATTTGCAGGAAAAGTGGAGCTCCCCCACCCTTTAGGGCCCCATGCTCTGTACCTCATTACAAAAAAGGGACACTGTTAAAAAGAGTTTACTGATATGGCAAGCCTCTACACATTCATGAGATTTAATGTTCCATATCCAGCATACAAGAGGCTTCTTAGGGCACTGAAGTATATATATAACCCTTACTTGTTCATAAGATCCAATTAACATAAAGTCATCAATATGGTAAATCAACTTCATGATCTGCAGTGTCACATTGACCAGGATTTCAGAAGGCTATATGAACTTAGAGGTTAACAAAAATAACATATCTTGAAGATAAAAGAGTGAAGGAGAACTAGTATATTTTTCAAGTAAAATAGATTGCTTGAAATCTTCCCTATTGATGGGAATGGGGAATAATTATTTTTCCAAATAAATAGCATTGTACTGAATTGTAAATATATAAAAATAAGATAATGCCACAGGACCTAAAGTTGAAACAGACTTTCAGGTAAGTCAATTTTAGGTTAATAACTCATTGTCACACCCCATCCACCATTTGGCTCCTTTTTCAGGAATCAATGGCTACAGATTACATAGGTGCAGGGTTGTAGTATTATATGTCACATACATCATAAATTAATATATTATATATAGTACTGTATATGCTATATATGATACTATATATAGTATAGGACATACTATAGTTTATAGAGTACTAGTATAGAATATAGTAAAATTCTATAGTTAATATTATACAGAATAATAAATATATAATTGCAGAATGTTGCAGAGATTACCATTCTCTTGACATATTAAAGTATTAAAATTATCACACCCAATTTTATTTATCTAATAATGAAAGTGTAATCTCTTTCTAGCACAGAATTTATTTTTTAATTGTTGTTCAATTACAGTTGTTCCCATTTCTCCACCATTACCCTCCCATGCCCTATCCAGCCCTCCTTCCACATTCAATCCTCCCCTAACACTATTGTCTTTGTTCATGGGTCCTTTATACAATTTCCTTAATTTGACCTTTCTCCTTGCACCCCCATTATCCCCATTTCTCCTTCCCTCTGGTTACTGTCAGTTTGTTCTTTATTCCATGTCTTTGGTTCTATTTTGCTCATTTGTTTGTTTTGTTGATTAGGTGCTACGTATAGGTGAGATTATATGGTATTTTTCTTCACCACCTGGCTTATTTCACTTAGTATGATACTCTCAAAACCAATCCACACCGTTGCAAAGGGTAGGATTTCTTTCTTTCTGCTGCATGGTATTCCATTGTGCAAATGTACCACAGGTTTTCGATCCTCTCACTTATGGACGGGCACTTAGGCTGTTTCCAGCACTTGGCTATTGTAAATAATGCTGGTATGAACATGCAGGTTATTTTGAACCCATGCATAAGTTATTTTGAATTAATATTTCAGGGTATAATCCTAGCAGTGGAAACACTGGATAAAAAGGCAGTTCCATCTTTAGTTTTTTAAGGAAATTCCATACTGTTTCCCACAGTGACAGTTGCAGCCTGCATTCTCACCAACAGTGCACTAGGGTTCCCTTTCTTCCTCAACCTCACCAGCACTTGTTGTTTATAGATGTATTAATGATGGCCATTATGACTTGTCTGAAGTGGTATCTCATTGTAGTTTTAATTTTCATCTCTGATGTCTAGTGATAATGAGCATCCTTTCTTATGTCTCTGGATCCTCTGTATGTCCTCCTTGGAGAAATGTTTGTTCCGGTTCTTTGCCCATTTTTTAATTGGATTCTTTGTCTTCCTGATGTGGATTTGTATGAGTTATTTATATTTTTTGAGCAACAAGCCCTTGTCTCAGGTATCACTTTCAAATACATTTTGCCATATGGTTGGTTCCCTTTTCATTTTGCTGATGTTTTCTTTAACAGTGAAGAAACTTTTAAATTTGATGTAGTCCCATTTGTTTATTCTTTCTTTTATATCCTTTGGTTGAGGAGACATGTTGATGAAAATATTGCTGCATGGAATATTTGAGATTTTCTTGCCTATGTTCTCCTCTAGGACTTTTATGGTGTTGCAGCTTATATTTAAGTCTTTATACATCTTGAGCTTATTTTTGTGTATGGTGGAAGTTGGTGGTTTAGTTTATTTTTTTGCATGTACCTGTCCATATCTCCCAACACCATTTGTAGAAGAAACTACTACCAATAACATATTTATTCACATGGAACAAGAATTTCAAAAACTTATGTGGAGACATAAATGACCCAGGATAACCTCAGCAATTCTGAGAAAGTAGAATAAAGTAGGAGGAATCACAATACTTGATACAACACTATGTTACAAGGCCACTGTAATCAAACAGTGTGGTATTAGCATAAGAATAGACACATAGATCAATGGAACAGAATAGAGACCCCAGAAATAAACTCATGTCTCTGTGGTCAATTAAGATTTGACAGAGAATTTCTTGATCTCAGTAATATTGTCTAGATAATTGTTTTGTTTTGTGAAGCTGTCCTGTATGTTGTAGAACATTTAGCAGCTGTCCTGAACTCTACTCACTTAGATACCTACAGCTCTATTCCAGTGTGACACACCCAGTCCTTCTCCACAGACATACAGAAAGTTTTGATGACATTTATGAGACTCTCTACCTTGCCCTATCCTAGGCTTGTCCCTTCCCCAAATTTTCAATTTCATTAGCCAATTAGTCTCTGTTTGGTTTATGTTACATTCGATTTGTGTTTTTGTCATTTCACAGGAAAAAAAGCCCCACTTTGTAAGTATTATTTATACAATATCGGGACTTTACAAACTAAGGGCAATATGTAAAAGAAAGTTGCCAGAAAAAAAAGTTTATGAAGAGCACAGTGACAAAGTACTCTGAACAACAAGTCAAAACTAAATGTCAAATGGAAAATTTTTATTATAAGAAAGAGGCGCACGATGTTAGGCCAAAAAACCAATGATAATGAGTTCAATAAAAATAATGGCCACTATCTTTGTAAAGAACCATACAAGTGAGTATGTGAAGCCTTTTCTTAGTTGATACCACAACCCTATTCAACATTCTGATATCAGCCTTGTGGATGACCAAGCTAAAACCATTGTCGCACTCCTGATTGCAGCTTTGTAAAATAGTAAAAGTGTTTTGTTTTTAATATGCTAATTTTGTGGAAGTATTATTACATAGCAATTGATAATTTACTCATATTTGGTGTAGCACAGACATGGCATCCTAAGCCTTAGGGACATTGGGATATTAGAGAGACTTTATCTTATAAGACATTCTCAGCCACCAAATAGTGACCAGAGGACACACCTTTCACCACAACTGTTATGGGAGCCCCAGCACTCTTGAAGGACTCTATAATGCCTCTTTAGTGAAGTCAAAAATTATAGGGTGGATATTCTATTACTGAATTGAAGCATCTAATCATAAAGAGGATGATAGGGCAGGAGAATGGAATGGCAGGAGATCAGCAAAGAAACAAATTTCTAAGATACAACAAGGCTATTACAAGTCCCTGGAAGTATGATAAAGAACAGATTCAAAACAGAGTCTAATTTGTACAAACAGAAAAGGTTTAAGTTCAAGTCTGACTTGAATGCCCTAAACAGGGAGTCCCAGTTCCTCAACAAATTCCCAGACTTGAGTCAGTTTATATACTCAGAACTTATTGGATAAAATGTAAGCTTATTCTCCTTGAAGAAGGACTCTTTTAAAATGTCGAAAACTATACTACTTTTAATCTTTCTTCATTCTTCCTCAGAGGCATCTATAGGCACCCATATTATTGTGCAACAGACTTGGGTAATGCCCAAAAATCATGATCGTGGTGATCCTGAGCATTCATGATCATGGTCAAGACTTCAGCTCCCAATTGACACAAATTTTTAGAAAACCAAAATATAGCTATTTTCCAAGATTCAGAGTTGAAATTTATGGAGGTCATAAAATCAAGTCCATTTTAGCTCAAGTCCATCTTTAGTGGGCTCAGTGAGTTCCCAAGCTTCCCTCTGCTTACTTTTCCTTTTCTGGAACACATTATCAGAACAGACATATTAGCAGCTGGTAGAATCAGCACATATCTGTATTTGTTATTTAGTAGCAACTTTAGTGGCGTAAACCTATTTAGAGTTCATAGCTCACAGTTTCTGTAAGTCTGGAGTCAAAGCAAGTCTTAGCAAGGTTCTCTATAAGATGGCAATCAAAGAGTCATTCGGGGATCTTCAAAATGCCAGCTAGAGGAGGATCCCTGTCATGCTCACATTGTTGTTGACAGCATTCGTTTCCTACATGACTCCAGGATAGAGCTTCATTTTCTTGTAGGATGTCAACTGGAGGCTGCCATCATTTCCTTACCATATGACTCTCTGTATACAGCAACAAATAACATGGCAACTTGTTTCATCAAGGAATTAGAAGGTGAGAATAAAACATTAAGAGTTTAAGCATAGGCACCAAGATCTTGGATCCACAACTTAATTCTCAGAAGTGTTGATTTTTTTTTCAATTAGCTCCAAAGGTGATCCTGACATGTAGATTAATATTTGAGAGGATTTATATTGTAGAAGTGATAGAGAACATTTGAAGTAGCTTAGAGCAGGTGGCAGTTTGGGGAAATTAAAAACAATGTGGGAATTAATATCACTGGCTTGTGCAGGAACAAATCATCATGGGGTACAAGTCTCTATCATTTTTGTTGACCTCTAACTAGGCAAAGACAAGGTTGCTTAAATATGCTAATGCTTGGCCCTGGAAGGTCTTCTATGCCTGTATAAGCAGTTTGTGAATTTTGTCTCACAGTTATTGTGGAGCCAGTATCTTTGAGCAGAGAATAAAATAAAATAATGAAATAATATAACTATTATAAATAATAAGTAATAGGTGGATACAATAATAATCACTATTATCATATATAAGGTGGGTTTAGAGTTGTTCATATTAGAAAATAATACAATAATGAATAAAATAATACAAGAATCAACTCTTATATTCCATGTATTCACAACTCATGCCATACCATGCACACTCATATTTCTTCTGGAATGATTTGGAATTAGTTATAGACTCAAATCATCCTGGGAAATTGTTTTTGACTATTTCCAATGTATCATATATCCCCAAAATATAACTTAAATGCAAATATATTAAAATTATATGGGATTCTATTTGTGACTAGGTTGACAATTTCTCCTTTTAATGAACATTTAATGGTCGAAATTGAGATAATTGATATTCACCTCAATATTTACCAATTATATAAATAATGGAAAATAGCTTTTATCAATTCATTGTGAAAAGCATATTGAGAAGCTGTTCAATAGTCACCCATTCAATAAAATAGATGACTATTTTCCTGGCATGACTTTAAGCAATCATAACTGACATATCTACTAAATAATGTCAATATGGTTGCAATGAAAAATTAAGAACAGATTTCTGTATATAAAACAGCTTTAGATACCTAGTATATAAAAGTAAATTGTGCATCCATCTTCAATGTTTAACATTTGTCATTGTAGAGATGGCTTAAGTTTTTATCAGATTCATCTGTATTTAAGATTTACCATAAATGCCATCTGCTTGTATTTCACTATGAAAGCATCTCATAAAGGAATTATCATTTGTCAGTACTGAGGTACCAGTGTGGAAAAATGAACTAAAAAATAACATATGGCACTTATCATGACAAATATAAGCAATAAAGCTGAACTAAACCATGGGAATAATTTCTGTGATGCTGCAAATGCTTATGATATTCAGTGACTTCCTCAGAAGTAGGTCAAAAAAGATAAGCATTGAAAGGAGTTATTTCTCCTTGGATAATAATAGAAGAAAAACATAGTCAAATTATTCAAGTCATGAAAATCAAGAAAGTGAAAATAGCAAAATATTTTATTTCAAAGGTGATCTTTACTCAGCCTATCAATTCAAATGATAATCTCTTTCACAAACATGTTTAATACACAGCCAGAAAAAAATTTACCAGCTTTAGGCATTCCTCAGCCCATTCAAATTGACACATAAAATTAACCATCACAAATATTGTGATTTTTATTAGGTTTTGACATTGAAGTAATAGTTACTTTTTCCAAATATATTAATTTTTCCTATTTTACCTGGCTCCAGTTATTACATTTTGCTAGGATATAACTTTAGTTCTCTATATTGTAGCTCCAGAATGATAACATTTTATGAGGAAATATGCAACTTTACACACATGTGTTTGTTGGGGAATGTGAATAAAAAGATTGTTTGAAGTCATGGTTGTCCAGTAGCCAAGCACTCCTTGATCAGCAGGTAATTGCTGAATTACTTCTCTACATTTTGATAAATTTGCCAGGAATGGTGACAAGCCAGAATGCCTTTGGACATGTACTCATGTAATAGCAGGGTTTCTAAGCTTCATTTTTACATGACTTCCTCTTTCCCCCAATTCCAATGAAGGTAGAATGAGCCCATATGAATGTTGTGCCCATAGAGGTCTAGTCATAGCTAAGGAAACCTGAGCTTAAAGAAACCCCCAATTGTATAAGGGTGGTACCAACAAATGTCCCCACACTTTATTCCAGAGGAACCAATTATCCTTATGATACTACTCAGGAAAAAGAATTCTCTCTGGACTAAAAAAGAGAGACCTTAGATCAAATAGCTACCAAATCTATTTGATATAAAAAGATACCTTAATCTGAAAAGGTAGTCTGAGATAAAAGTTATTATAAGACATGTACAAACATTGATAATAATGGTAAGAACAGGCTCAAAACAGCAAGGCTAATACTATTTAGTCACAATTTATCTATTTTTTATTATTTTATTGTTTTTCTCATTTATTAATGAACATGTTTTTCTAGTCTAAGAGTAGAAAACTAGATAATGATTGCAATTGTTGTTTATATTCAGGATATATGCCCAAAACTGAATGTTTTAAAAGAACAATAATGGCATTGTTAATAAAACTAGTGTTATACACTGGCATGCATTATATGCATATTTTAATACTTTTAGAGCAGTTTTATGTTCATAGCAAAATAGAGCAGAATGTACAGAGCATTCTCACATTCCTGTCTGCACACATTCATAGCCTCCCTCATTGTCAATATTTCTCATCACAGTGGTAAATTTCTTAAAATATATGAATCTAATATGATGCATCATTGTTACCTAAAATATATTAAAATTTATAGTTTACATTACAGTTCACTCGGTGTAGTACATTCTATGGGTTTTGACAAATATGTACTGACATGTGTCCACCATTATAGTGTCATACAGAGTAGTTTCACTGCCCCCAAAATCCTCTGTACTGTCCAATTATCTTTCCCTCCCTTAGTACCTCCAATAACCAGTGATATTTTTACTGTTTCCTTATCTTTTACTGTTTCAGAATGTTATATAGTTAGAAGCATATAGTATGCAGCCTTTTTCAGATTAGTTTCCTTCACTTAGTAATATAAATTTTAAGTTTTCTACATGTCTTTTCATGGTTTGATAGCTCATTTCTTTTTACATCAGAATAATAGTCACTGTTTGGATACATTACAGTTTATTTATTCATTCACCTACTGAAGGGCATTGCAGTTGCTTCCAAATTTGGCAATTATTTAAAATGCTTCCATAAACATCTACGTGCAGGTTTTGTGTGTAGAGGCAAGGGGATATAACTTCTCATTTCATTTGGGTAAATACCAAAGAGGATGATTGATGGATTATATGGTGAAAACCTGTTCAATTTTATAAGAAACTTGCAAGCTGTGTCACAACGTGACTGCACTATTTTACATTGCCACCAGCAATGAATGAGAATTTCTGTTGCTCCACATTCTTCTTGTCAGCACTTGGTATTGGGATTGTTTAGGATTGGCCATTCTAATAGGTGTGTACTAGTATCTTATCATTGTTTATAACTGTAATTCCACAATAACAGATCTGTTTCAAATCTGTTTACACTAGTTTACAATTTCTATTCTTACTATTTAGTGAGGTATACATATTTTACTCACAATTAAACCAATCACCAACTTAGAGATAATTACAAGTAATTACCTCTAAAATAATAAAGTATCATATAAATCTATATACTCCAAATTTTTTACTTCTTTTTATGATTAAGATAAATGTGGAAGCTTAGCTATTTTTAAAGTTCATGTTATATAATCCCCTCTGAATTTTACACACTTTTAAAGTTTTACTAACTTTTTAAATTAAACTTATTGGTGTGTCACTAGATAACAAAATTATATAAAGTTTCAAATGTACATTTTTATTAAGTTTCATACAGTTTTCATGAGTTTCTATCCAAAGTAATCTAAGATTTAATACAATCCCTATTAAAATACCAATTGCATATTTCACTAATCTAGAACAAATATTCCAAAAATTTATATGGAACCAAAAAAGACCCCAAGTATCCTCAGCAATCTTGAGAAAGAAAAGCAAAGCTGAAGAGATCACAATAGCTGCTATAAAATTATACTACAAGACCACTGTAATCAAAACAGCCTGGTACTGGCATAGGAACTGACACATAGATCAGTGGAACAGAATAGAGATCCCAGAAATAAACTTATGTCTCTATGGTCAATTAATATTTCACAAAGGGGGAACAAGCATACAATGGAGTGAAAAGTCTTTACTACTTAATAAACAACGTTGGGAGAATGGGACTGGTATATATGAAAAAAAATGAAACTAGATCACCAACATGTTTTTCCTAGGGTAAACACCTCTTTATTTATTTTTTCTTCTTTTTTTAAAAAAAATTTAATCATTGCTCATGTACAGTTTTCTGCTTTTTACCCTCATTCCAGCTGACCCTCTGAGCCATTCCCACCTCCTCCCTCCCATTCCCACCCCCCTTGTTATTGTCCATGTGTCCTTTATACTTGTTCCTGCAAACCCTTCCCTTTTTCCCCTGAAATTCCCTCCCCTGTCCCCTCTGCACACTGTCAGCCTGTCTAAATTTCAGTGACTTCAGTTACATTTTGTTTGTTTGTTTTGTTGTTTAGGTTCCTGTTAAAGGTGAGATCATATAGTATTTGTCTTTCACTGCCTGGTTTATTTCACTTAGCATGATGCTGTCCAGTTCCATCCATGCTGTTGCAAAGGGTAGGAGCTCCTTTTTTCTTTCCACTGCACAGATTCCATCGTCTAAATGTACCACAGGTTTTTTATCCATTCATTTACTGATGGACACCTAAATTGCTTCCAGAACTTGCTATTGTAAATTGTGCTGCTATGAACATTGCGGTGCATAGGTTCTTTTGGATTGGTATTTTAGGGTTCTTAGGATATAGTCCCAACAATGAAATTGCTGGGTCATAAGGCAGGTCCATTTTTAGTTTTCTTAGAAAATTCCATACTGTTTTCCATAATGGTTGCACCAGTCTGCATTCCCACCAACAGTGAACTAGGGACCCCTTTTCCCCACAACCTCTCCAACACTTGTTGTTAGTTGCTTTGTTTATGATAGCCATCCTGACCTGTGTAAAGTGGTATGTCATTGTGGTTTTAATTTGCATCTCTCTGATAGCTAGCCATACTGAGCATCTTTTCATGTGTCTCTGGATCCTCTGTATGTCCTCCTCAGAGAAGTGTCTGTTGTAGTCCTTTTCCCACTTTTTAATTGGTTGCTTGTCTTCTTAGAGTGGAGTCATGTGAGCTCTTTATATATTTTGGAGATTAAACCTTTGTCTAAGGTATCGTTGGCAAAAATGTTTTCCCAAGCAGTTGGTTCTCTTTTTATTTTAATACTTTTTAGCCACATAGAAGCTTTTATTTTAATGAGATTCCATTTCCTTATTCTTTCCTTTATGTCCCTTGCTCTAGGGGACATATCAGTGAAAATATTGCTGCATGAAATACCTTAGATTTTCCTGCCTAAGTTCTCCTCTAGGACCTTAATGGTGTCACAACTTATATTTAAATCTTTTATCCACCTGGAATTTATTTTTGTGTATGGTGTAAGTTGGTGCTTGAGTTTCATTTTTCACATGTAGCTTACCAGCTCTCCCAACACCATTTGTTGAAGAGTCCAATTTTACTTCATTTTATGTTGCTGCTCCCTTTGTCAAATATTAAGTGACTATTGACACTTCAGTTTATTTCTGGGCTCTCTGTTTTGTTTCAGTGGTCTATCTGTCTGTTTTTATGCCAGTACCAGGCTGTTTTGATTACAGTGGCCTTGTAATACAGTTTGATATCAGGTATTGTGATCCCTCCTACTTTGTTCTTCTTTCTCAAAAGTGCAGCTACTATTCTAGGGGTTGTTTATGGTTCCATATAAATTTTTGAAGTGTTTGTTCTATGTCTGTCAAATATGCCATTGGTACTTTAATAGGTATTGCATTGAATCTGTGTATTGCTTTGGGTAGTGTGGACATTTTGATGATGTTAATTCTTCCAATCCATGAACAAGGTATATTTTTCCATTTGTTTGTGTCTTCCTTGATGTCTTTCTTCAGTGCTGTGTAGTTTTCTGCATACAGGTCTTTTATCTCCTTGGTTAGGTTTATTCCCAGATATTTTATTTTTCTTTTTGCTGTATCGAATGGGATTATTTCCTCGATTTCTGCTTCTGCTTATTCATTGTTAGTATACAAAAATGCCTTTGATTTCTGGATATTGAGTTTGTATCCTGCTGTTTTGCCAAATCCATTAATTAGTTCGAGCAGTTATTTGGTAGAGTCTGTAGGATTTTCCCTGTACACTATCATGTCATCTGCAAACAGTGACAGTTTTGTTTCCTCCTTTCCTATTTGGATGCCTTTTATCTTGTTTTCTTGCCTAATTGCTGTGGCCAAAACTTCCAAAACTATATTGAATAGAAGTGGTGAAAGTGGACATCCTTGTCTTGTTCCTCATCTTAGTGGAAAAGCTTTTAGTTTTTGCCCATTGAGTATGATGTTGGCTGTAGGTCTCTCATAGATGGACTTTATTGTGTTCAGGAATGCTCCTTCTATTCCCACTTTGCTGAGTGCCTTTATCATAAATGGGTGCTGTACCATATAAAATACTTTTTCCACCTCTATTGAAATGACCATGTGATTTTTGTCTTTGCTTTTGTTTATGTAATGTATTACATGTATTCATTTGTGAATACTGTACCATTCATGCAATCTTGGGATGAGTCCCACTTGTTTATGGTCTATAATCTTTTTAATGTATTGTTGGATGCAGTTTGCCAATATTTTTTGAGGATCCATCATCAGTAATATTGGCCTAAAGTTTTTTTCTTTCTTTGTTGTGTCTTTATCTGGTTTAGGGATTAGGATGATGCTGACTTCATAAAAAGAGTTTGGGAGTCTTCCATTATTTTGGATTTTTTTGAATAGTCTGTGAAGGATGGGGGTTATCTCTTTCTTAAATGCATTGTAGGATTATCCTGTGAAACCACTGGATCTGGGGCTTTTCTGTGTCAGAAGTTTTTTTTCATTGCTCTTTCAATTTAATCTGCTGTTATTGGTCTGATTGAGCTGTCTGATTTTTCATTGAGTTTGGAAGATTATATTTTTCTATAAATTTGTCCATTTCATGTAGGTTTTCAGTTTTTTGGCATAGTTTTTTATAGTAATTTCTTACAATCTTTTGTATTTCTATGGTTGTAACCTCTCCTCTTTCATTTTTGAATGTGTTTATTTGGTTCCTCTCTCTTTTTTCTTTTTTTTTTAATATTTTATTATTTATTTATCTTTAGAGGGGAAGTGGGGGAAGGAGAGAGGGAGAGAAACATCAATGTATGGTTGCCTTTTGTGCGTCCCCTGCTGGGAACTGGCCTGCAGGGAACCGGCCTGCAACCCAGGCATGTGCCCTGACTGGGAATCGAACCGCGATCGTGTGGTTCGCAGGCCCGTGCTCAATCCACTGAGCTACACCAGCCAGGGTATGGTTCCTCTCTCTTTTTTCTTGATGAACCTGCTTAAAGGCTTGCTTGTTTTGTTTATCTTTTCAAAGAACCAGCTCCGGTTTATTGATCCTTAGAATTGTGCTTTTGGTCTCTATGTCATTTAATTCTGCTCTGATCTTGGTTATTTTCTTCTTTCTACTTTATCTGGGCTGTCTTTGTTGTTGTTCCTGAAGTTCTTGTGGGTAAACGGTTAGGTCATTAGAAATGTTTCTATTTTTTAAGTAGGCTTGTATCACTATGAACTTCCCTCTCAGGACTGCCTTTGCTGTGTCCCATAAGTTTTGGATTGATGTAAGTTCATTTTCATTTGTTTCCAGAAAGTTTTTGATTTCTCCCCTCATTTTATTTTTGACCCATTCATTGTTTAATAACATGCCATTCACTATCCATGATTTTGAGTGTTTCTGTTTTGTTTTTTTTTTTCCCTTGGGGTTGGTTTCTAGTTTCATTCCCTTGTGGTCAGAGAAAATGTTTGACATGATTTCAATTTTTTTGAATTTGTTGAGGCTTGTTTTGTGTCCTATCGAGTGGTCTATCTTTAAAAATTTTCCATGTGCATTTGAAAAGAATGTGTATTTAGCTTCTTTAGGATGAAAGGTTATATATATCAGTTAAGTCCATTTCATCTAGGGCATTGTTCAATGCCACAATATCTTCGTTGATATTTTATTTGGCAGATCTGTCCATTTTTGACAGTGGGGTATTAAAATCCCCCACTATAATTGTGTTGTTTTCAATATCTTTCTTGAAGTCCTCTAAGATTTTCTTGGTATATTTGGGTGCTCCTATGTTGGGTGCATGTATATTTACAATGTTTATGTCTTCTTGGCAAATTCTTTCCCTGAGTACCATGCAGTGACCTTCTGGGTCTCTCTTTATGGCACTTTTTTTGAAGTATATTTTGTCTGATATGATTATTGATAGCCTAGCTTTTTTTTCCTGGCCGTTTGCTTGGAAAATTTGTTTCCAGCCCTTCACTTTCAGTCTCTATAAGTCTTTTTTCCTGTGGTGGGTCTCTTATAGGAAGCATATGTGTGGGTCATGGTTTCTCATCCATTCACCTATTCTATGTTTTTTTTCATTGTAGCATTTAATTTATTTGTGTTTAAGGTTATTATTGATAGGTACTTATTCATTGCCATTTTTTGTACCTGTGTTCCTCTCTCTCTGTCTCTCTCTTTCTTCCTTTCCTTAAAGCAGTCCTTTTAGCATTTCTTGAAGAGGTAGTTTGGTGGAGGTGTGTTCTTTTAGACTTCTTTTGTCTGGGAAGCTCCTTATTTGTCCTTCTACCTTGATTGAGAGCCTTTCTCTATAAAAGAGCCTTTGTTGCAGGCCTCTAGTTGTCATTACTTGAAATTTTCTCACCATTCTTTTCTGTCTTGGAGTGTTTCCATTGAGAAGTCAGCTGCTAACCTTATTGGGGCTCCCTTGTATTTTACTTCCTTTTTCTCCCTTGCTGCCTTTAAGATTCTCTCTTTTTCTTGGAATTTTTCTATTTAATTATGATGTGTCTTGAAGTGGGCCTTTTTGTGTTTCTCTTGATTGGGACTCTCTGTGTTTCTCGGACTTGTGTGACTTTTTCTCTCATTAAATTAAGAAAGTTTTCCATCATTACTTTTTCAAACAAGTTTTCTATCCCTTGCTTTTCTTCTTCTCCTTGTGGTATCCCTATTATATGGGTATTATTAGGTTTCATATTGTCTTGAATTTCCCTTAATGTCTCTTTATTCTTTCTGACACTCTTTTATTTTTTGCTTTTTGTGGATTTTTTTTCTACCTTGTCCTCCAGCTCACTGATTCAATGTTCTGCTTCATCCATTCTGCTTTTGATTCTTTCTACTGTGTTCTTCAGTTCAGAAATTGTATTCTTCATTTCCTCTTGGCCCTTGTTGATAGTTTTTATTTCTTTTTTCATGTTGATATAGTTTGCAGTGAGTTCATTGTAGTTTCCTTGTAGTTTCTGGTAATTCACTGTGAGCTCATTGAGCTTCCTTATAATTATTGCTTTGAACTCAATATCTGATAGTTGAGTTGCCTCTATTTCATTTATCATTCTCTCTGAGGATTTCTCTTTTTTTTTTTTTTTCATTTGGGGATTGTTTCTTTGTCTTCCCGTTGTTTGTGAGACTCTTCTTGTTAGCCTCAGCTTCTTAAATTGATCTGTTTTGACTCCCTGGTTTTCTGATATGCATTTCTATGATAGAATGAATACTTGTGAGATTCAGTGGTGCCATCTCCTTGATCTCCCAAGCTCACTGGTCTTGGACTGTTGTTTATGTTGGCTCTTTGTTTGTCTTTGGGTTTTGATTGTTGTTGGGTCTTTTCTTCATGGGTCCTTCCCTCTAGATGGTTAACAGAGGGTCACTCTGTCCGCCACCTCTTGTGTTTTGTTGTGGTATTGTGGGCAGGGTGTGTTAAAGCGGGTTCTTCTTTGTGTGCGAGGTTTTGAGGATTCTCTCTTGCTCTTGTTCAGTTGTTTGTTCTGAGTAATTTCACCACTATTGATTTGTATTTCCAGATAGGTCCTGGATTGAGGTTAGTGTGGTTTCCATTTCTTCCTTCACCTTCTTCTATTGTTATGTCTTGGTGGTTCCTTTGTTGTTGGGTTTTCTCTTCCAGCAGGTATCCTAGTGTTCACCACTTCCACCTACTCTTTTTTGTCATCAGTTGGAGGGGAAGGCGAAACTGTTTAAGACAGGAAAAGAGTATTCTATGGTATTTACAGTAGCAGCCAGTATAGAAGACATAGGAGATCCTTTGTTTATGTATAGTGTTAATGATTATATTCCATGCAACTAGCCACTTTTTAGAAAGGGTAGAAAGAAGCTAAGACTCTTGTTTGGAAGGGAAGGAGTGTAAGATGGATCTAGAAAGCAGGGAGCTTGTCGGAGATCAGATTCTGAGGTAAGGTGAGGGTAAAGGATAGAAAATAGGTGCAGTGTGTGAGTGAATAGAGTCAACCTCAACAGTAATAAAGTTCGGGAAACTGTGAAGTGGGCTAAGATCTGGGAGGGGTGCTGTGTAATATTTACAATTGTTTGGAACAGCTATTATTTTCAATAATAATGGAGCAACAATTATATGACAGGATTTATGTAATCTGGATAAGAAGGATAGAGACTATAGGACCTTGAGTAGTGTGCTAGTGGAAAACAAGTGAAGTGAAAGACAGTAAATTAACAATACACTATATAAAAGAAAAAAGAAACCAGTCAAACAATGCAATTTAACCAGTGAAGCAAAAAGGACTAAACAGAAAGAAGAGGAATACAAAAATAGTACTAAAATAAAAGATGTAAGAATAATGAAAAATAATAATACAAATATGCAGTAACTAACAGGTTCTCTGTAGTAACAAAGTAAAATTTGTCTCACTTTCTCAGCTGTTGGGATGACCCCTCTTTGGGTCCAACTTTGGTCTTTTCACTGTGCCAGGTTTTTTTGTCTCACTTATGGAAATTTTAAAAAAGGAAGGAAGGAAGAAGAGATAAAATAGTAACATCAGGAAGAAGGAATAAAACAAGAAGAAAGAAAGACAAAAAAGTTGAAAAATATAATAAAATAAAGAATTACTTTTAAAAAATGAAAGCCTCTTCCTGGCTTTAAATCAGCCAAACCAGTTTTGCTGATCTTCCTGGTTACAGCAGGATGAAGGGCCATTGGTTTGGCTTTCTCCCTTCCACAGGTTTGGGTAGCACTCTCTCCAGGGCTACATATGTAGGCTCAGGGGCCTCACCCTTGTGCTTTTCAGGTGTGGGCTTGGGGCCTTCCACAGAGCGCACTCTCCCCAGGTTGCAGGCCTGCGTGCTTGGCTGGGCCACCTCTGGCCCCTCAGGCTCCGGCGTGCACTCTTCCCAGGGTTATGGGAGTGTGCGCCTGGCCTTCTTTTGGGAGCACTGCTCAGCTGGGTGGGGAGGAGGCTGGATTGACTGCTGCAGAAGAATTCCCCAAACAACCTCTGAGTGTGTCTTGTTTTTACTTTTCCTTTTTAGGAAATTCCTCCTGATCAAACTTGCCACTCCATAGAGAGGCCTGGCCTCTCACACAGCCTAATTCTCCGACTAGACTGGGGACTATCCGGGTCAGAGCCCATCATGGCCCAACTCTCAACTCTCCCCAGCGGCATCCACAGAGTCTGTGGATGCCGTGTTTGCCACTTAGTCCTTATTCCCTTCTCTGAGAGTTTAAGCAACCAGGTTTCTCCTGGTGCTGCTCAATCCTTTTTTGATAGGGGAGGGAGTTGTTGACCCAGCTTTCTCCCAAGAACCCTGCAGCAGACCTGATGGGCAACAGGTCTGGGGCTACAGCTTCCCTGGTCTCCACGCTGGTCGCAGGGACCTTATGGTCCTAAAGCACTCTCCTTACCATCTAGTTTTTTAATGTCCTTTACAATTTTTGGTCTCCTATCTTCATATATGCTGGGGTACTATTGGCTGTTTGCTCTGTTCCTTCATAGATCAGCTAGGTTTTTCTCCCACATGTGGGGAGAAGTGGAATCTGCTCCTTCCTACCTTGCCACCATCTTCAGTCTCATAAATCACCAACTTATACCACACACCAGAATAAACTAAAAGTGAATGAAAGACTTAAATATAAGTTGTGATACCATAAAAGTCCTAGCAGAAAATATGGGCAGTAAAATTTCAAATATTACATGTAGCAATATTTTGTTGATATGTTTTCTAGGGCAAGGGAAATAAAGAATAGTAAACAAATGGGACCTATCCAAAAAAACTTCTGCATAGCTGAAGAAAACATCATCAGAATAAAAAGGGAATTGACTGTATGGGAGAACATATTTGTTAATGATACATTGAGCAAATGTTTAATCTCCAAAATACATAAGGAACTCATCCAACTCAACACCAGGAAGATAAAAAAACAATTAAAAATTGGGTAAAGGACCTGAATATACACTTTTCCAAGGAGGACATGCAGATGGCCTATAGACATATGAGAGGATGCTTAACATCACTAGTTATCGGCAAGATGCAAATTAAAAGAAAAATGAGATACTATCTCACTCCTGTCAATTAATACATAAATGAACAAGTGTTGGTGAGGATGTGGAGAAAAGGGAACCCTAGTGCACCGTTGGTGGAACACAGACTGGTGTACCCATTGTGGAAAACAGGACAGAATTTCCTCAAAAAGCTAAAAACTGAACTGTCTTTTGACCTAGTGAGTTCTCTGATGGGAATATACACTGAGAATCCGAAAACACCAGTTCAAAAGAACATATGCACCTTCATGTTCATGGCAGCATTATTTACAATAGCCAAGTTCTGGAAATAGCCCAAGTGTTTATCAGTAAATGAGTGAATAAAAAAACCATGGTACATTTGTAAAATGGAATATTATAGAGCAGAAAGAAAGAATGAACCTTTTGCAATGGCATGGACAGAATGGGAGAATATGATGCTAAGTGAAATAAGCCAGTTGGTGAAAGACAAATAACATATGATCTTGCTTATAGAGGAATCTAGTTAATAAAATAAACTAATGAGCAAAATAGAACCAGACACATGGAAACATTTAACAGACTGACAGTGGCCAGAGGGAAAGTTTTAGGACAATCATGGTGGAAACAATGGAAGGGATTAGTCAAAGACTATATATAAATGATCCATGGACATGAACAACAGTTTGGGGATTGACTTGGGGGTGGGCTGGGTGGAAGAAAACAAAGGGGGAAAAATAGAAAAACTGTAACCAAATAACAATTTTTAAAAATTTGAAAAAAGATTATTATAAAGATTTCCCCCCAGTCACTTTGAAGTATAAAACCAGCTTGTTCTTCACTTTTAAACTCATGCTCCACACAAAACCTGGTAGCAGAACAGATTTGTCAAGGTACAGCCCCTGTGAACTATATTCTATGGTTTGTATGAAAATATTTCAGAGTAAAATCATTGGAGCTCCTCTACCTCATAAAACAGGTAACAAAAACAATATTTTAAAAATATGTTATTCTGAAAGTTATGTTTTGCTTTCCTTGTGTCCTATAAACACTTTGCCACTTTCATTTTGGTTAAGTTTTCATTTCAATTCTAGTCATGAATCACACAAAAAGTGTAAATTTTACATGCTAGCATATGGAAGATACCTAAAACATTTTCTCTTCAAAGGCTATTATTTCTGTTACTGTTTTATCATTTCTTCATAGGGGAGTAACTCTTTGAAATGTAGACTTCTATGTTTTTTCATTCTTATCACGGTACAGTTTACACAATTATAAGATATTTAAACTATAAGTAGTGTTGAATTGTTTATATATATAAACACACACACACATATATATGGTTAAATTATTCCCATCAAATTGTTTTTAATTCTTAAATACAACATTTAACTTATGAATATGCATATATATCTAATTCTTTTCTCACTTTAATTTTAAAGGTTTTATTCATTTTTAAAAAGATTTTATTTTTCGAGAGAGGGGAAAGGAAGGAGAGAGGGAGAGAAGTATCAGTGTGTGGTTGCCTTTTGTGTGCCCCGCACTAGACACCTGGCCTGCAGCCCAGACACATGACCTAACTTGGAATCTAACTGGTAAACCTATGATTCACAGGCCAGAACTCAATCCACTGAGCCACACCAGCCAGTGTTTACTTTATTTGCATTGTTTAGACTATTACACATGTCCCCATTCCCCTGCTCTTTGACCACCTCCACCTAATCCTTGCCCCTCGTTCCCTAGGGCCACCAACACATTGTTTTCTGTGACTATGGGATATGCATATAAGCTCTTATCTTTTTTAATTTATTTTTTATTTTATTTTTGTTTGCTACATGCACATTTTATTTATTTTTATTGTTATTCAGTTACAGTTATCCCCAATTTTCCCCCATTACTCTCCCCTGCCCTACTCAGCCCACACCTTCCACATTCAATCCTTCCCCCCTCATTGTCTTTGCCCATGGGTCCTTTATACATGTTCCTTGACTTTTCCCTTCCCCTTCTTTCCTCCATTACTCCCCTCTCCCCACCCATCTGGTCACTGTGAGTTTGTTCTTTATTTTATGTCTCTGGGTCTATTTGCTTGATTGTTTGTTTTGCTGATTAGTTACCAGTCATAGGTGAGATCATATGGTGTTTGTCTTTCAACCCCTGACTTATTTTACTTAGCGTAATACTCTCTGATTCCATTCATGCTGATATGAAGGGTTTGAGTTCATTATTTCTTTCTTTTGGCTGTGTAGTATTCCATCGTGTGAATGTACCACAGTTTTTTGATCCACTCATTTACTGATGGGCACTCAGGCTGTTTCCAACACTTGCCTGTTATAAATTGTGCTGCTATGAGCATTGGGGTGCATAGGTTCTTTTGAATTGGAGTTTCAGGATTCTTAGGGTATAATCCCAGAAGTAGAATAGCCAGGTAAAGTGGCAGTTCTATCTTTAGTTTTTTAAGGATATTACATACTGTTTTCCGTAGTCTGCATTCCCACTAACAGTGCACTAGAGTTTCCTTTTTTCCTCAGCCTCTCCAGTACTTGTTGTTTGTGGATGTATTAATGACAGCCATTCAGACCTGTGTGAAGTGGTATCGCACCATGGCTTTAATTTGCATCTCTCTGATAGCTACTGATAATGAACATCCTTTCATATGTCTCTGGGTCCTCTGTATGTCCCCCTTGAAGAAGTGCTTGCTCAGGTCCTTTGCCCATTTTTTAACTGAATTGTTTGTCCTCCTGTTGTGAAGTCATATGAGTTCTTTATATATTTTGGAGATCAAACCCTTATCCCAGGTATCACTGTCAAAATATATTCTCATACATTTGGTTCCATTTTTATTTTGATGATGTTTTCTTTAGCTGTGCACAATCTTCTTAATTTGATGTTGTCCCATTTGCTTATTTTTCCTTTATATCAGTTGGTTGAAGGGACATACCAGTAATAATATTGCTGCCTGGAATATCTGAGATTTTCCTGCCTATGTTCTCCCCTAGGACTTTTATGGTCTTGTGACTTATATTTAAGCCCTTTGTCCATCTTGGGTTTATTTTTGTGTATGGTGTAAGTTGGTGGTCAATTTTTGTTGTTGTTGCATGTATCTATCTAGCTCCCCCAATACCATTTTTTGAAGAAGCTTTTTGTACTCCATTTTATCCTCCTACCCACTTTGTTGAATATTAATTTACCATAGAGACTTGGCTTTACTTCTGGGCCTTATATTCTGTTCCATTGATTTCTGTGTCTGTTCTTATGCCATGATCACACTGTTCTGATTACAGTGGCCTTGTAATATAGTTTTATATCAGGTATTATGATCCCTCCTCCTTTGTTCTTCTTTCTTAAAGTTGCTGAAGCTACTGGGATAGTTTGTGGTCCCATATAAAGTTTTGAAATGTTTGCTCTTTATTTGTGAAATATGTCACTGGTATTTTAGTAGGGATTGTGTGGAATCTATAGACTGCTTTGGATACTATGGAGATTTTGATGATGTTAATACTTCCAATACAGGAACATGCTTTATGCTTCCATTCACTTGTGTCTTCCTTAATTTCTTTCCTCAGTGTTCTATAGTTTTCTGAGTATGACTCTTTTACCTCCTTGGTTAGGTTTATTCCTAGGTACTTTATTTTTTTACTGTTACAGAAAATGAAATTTTCTTTCCTGACTTCTGTTTCTGATATTGTATTGTTGATATACAAAAAAAATGCCTTTAATTTCTGATTATGGACTTTGTATCCCACTATTTTTCCAAGTCTGTAGGGTTTTCTATGTTCACTACTATGTCATCTGCAAGCAATGACAGTTTTGCTTCCTCCTTTCCAATTTGGATCCCTTTTATTTTTTTACCTGTCTGATCACTATGGCTAGGGATCCAATACTATGTTTAATAGAAGTGGTGAAAGCAGACATCCTTGTCTTGTTCTTTATCTTACCAGGAAAGCTTTTAGTTTTTGTTCAGTGGGTATGCTGTTGGCCGTAGATTTCTCATATATAACCTTTATTATGTTGAGGTAAGCTCCCTCTACTCTCACTTTGTTGAGTATTTTTATCATAAATGGGTTCTGCCCTTACCAAATGCTTTTTCTGCATCTATTGATATGATCATGTGATTTTTGTATATCCTTTTGTTTATGTGGTATATTAGGTTTATTTACTTGCAAATATTTACCATCCTTGCATCCATTGGATGAATCCTACTTGATCATGGTGTATTTTTTAATGTACTACTATATGTGGTTTGCCACTATTTTGTTGAGGATTTTAGCATCTATCTTCATTAGCAATATTGACCTGAAGTTTTCTTTGTTGTGTCTTTACCTGTTTTGGGGATTCAAATGGTGCTAGCCTCAAAAACAGAGTTTCGGAGTTTTTCATCTTCTTGGATTGTTTTGAAATAGTTGAGAAGCATAGGGGTTGTCTGTTCCTTAAATGTTTTGTAAAATTCTCCTGTGAAACCGTCTGGTCTAGGTCTTTTGTATGCTGGGAGTTTTTGATTACTGCTTCAACTTTACTAGTTGCTATCAGTCTGTTCATGCTTCTTGATTCAGTTTTGGAATATTATATTTTTTAGAAATTTGTCCATTTCACCCTGCTTTTCAAATTTTTTGGCTTATAGTTATTCCTAGTTATTTCTTATAATCTTTTATATTTCTGTGGTATCAGTTGTAATCTCTCCTCTTCCATTTCTGGTTTTATTAATGGGGTCCTCTCTTTTTTTCTTGATTAGTCTAATTAAAGGCTTGCCAATTTTTTAAATCTTTTCAAAGAACCAGCTCCTTTATTGATTTTTGAATTGTTCTTTTAGTTTCTGTGTCATTTAATCTGCTCTTGGTTATTTCCTTTCTGCTGCTTGCTCTGGGCTTTGTTATCATTCCTCCTGTCCTTGTAGCCATAGGGTTCAGTTGTTTAT
This sequence comes from Artibeus jamaicensis, assembly GCF_021234435.1. Lineage (NCBI taxonomy): Eukaryota > Metazoa > Chordata > Mammalia > Chiroptera > Phyllostomidae > Artibeus > Artibeus jamaicensis. The sequence continues at coordinate 366,418 of NW_026521853.1, forward strand.
TTAAACATTTCTTTTTTCATGTAGGCCTGTATTGCTATGAACTTCCCTCTCAGGATTGCCTTCACTGTGTCCCATAGGTTTTGGACTGCTGTGTGTTCATTTTCATTTGTTTCTAGAAACTTTTTGATTTCTGCTTCACTCTCATTATTAACCTATTTATTGTTTAATAGCATGCTATTCAGTCTCCTTGAATTTGACTAATCCCTTAATCTTCTTTCATCCAACCACCCTCTTCCCTCTTCTCTGAGATATACCAGCCTATTCCATGAATATTAGCCTATTCATGCCTCTGTTGTTTTCTTTTTGTTCATTTGTTTATTTTGTTATTTGGAATCCACATATAAGTGAGATCATATGGTATATGTCTTCCTCTGACTGGCTTGACAAAAACAAAAATCAAAGCAGCATAAACCAAAAAAGAGAATAATTGGCCTTTAACTTTTGTTCAAATAAGAGATAATAAGGGCTTGGACTAAGGTTGTCACCATAGAAGAAAAGAGAAGTTGACATACTTGAGGGAGAGTAAAAACTAAGACTTTACAAGGCTTGGTAATTGTATTGCATGAGGAAAGAGTAAGAGAGGAAAAATAATTTGTGGTTTTCACAAATTCAGTGATGAAATACTAAGGAAGGAATAGATCTGTTGGGGAACCTCAGGTGATCAGTCTGATACATGATGAGTTTTAGGAACATATACAGTATCCTATCTGACATATGGAGTAGACAATTACATATAAACTCAGAGGATGTTTGGATCAGCCAATTACATTTTGAATTAATTAATTTAATTGATGCTATAGACATAAATTATAGCAGTAATTACATCAGAAAGTAGTAATCATCAGAACATTATAGAAATCCCACATGCTATGGCTGGGGCTAAGGAGGAAACCCATCAAAAGAAAATTTAAAAAATAAATGTTATCCATAGGAAAATAGCAGTGGGCAGTGCAATTGCATAGTCAGAGAGAATATTTTAAAAATAAGAAAGTAAAAGAAGGTCCAAACTGATTTTAGATTTAGCAACATGAAAGTCACTGGTGATCTCCCTGTTTTGAAGCATTGATCATAATAATTGACAGTAAGGTGAGCAAATAGATCTAGTGTTTTTTTTTAAAGAAAGTATTTTCAGAATATTTAATGTATACATAAGATAGAAGGTAAATCCATAGAGAAATATATGGTTTCATAAAAAGTTTTTTTAAATATGCAGCTCTAGTTTTTACATTATTATTTACAATACCAAAAATATGAAAACAACTTAAGTACCCATCAACAGACAACTGAATAAAAAATATGAAATATATAATGAAATATTATGCAGCAATTAAAACGAATGAAGTCTTGCTCTTTGTGACAGCATGAATAGATCTAGAGGGTGTTGTGCTAAGTGAAATTAGTCAGGAAGAGAAAGACAGATGCCATATAGTTACACTTATATGTGGAATCTAGAAACATAACAGAACAAAACAAAAACAGACTCTTACAAACAGAGACCAAAGATGTGGTTATTAGAAAGAACAAATTGGGGGATGTGTGTAAAGGGAAGAAGAAGATAGTCAATAATGTTGTGATTAGCTTACACAGTGACAGATGATTACTAGAATTGGTGGACTGATCACACTGAAAAGTATATAAGTGTAATATCTTTATACTCTGTACCTGAATCTATTATAACCATTATATTGCATTATATACCAACTATATTTAAATAAAATAAAATCTTAAAAGTAGAAGAAATTGTTAAAGTCACATTAAAATAATAATAGAATAAATCCAATTTTAAGGATCTGGTAGAATACACAAGGGAATGAAAGAATATATGAAAAATAACTTCTCAGAGAAATGCAAAAATATTTAAATTATAGGCAGACTGATTTGTCTCAGGTAAGGGGAGAATCACCATATCCAGTGAAACACAATTTATGAAGGACAGAAAGGGTGGATTTATAACCTTGAGTAGTGGAAAGTGATGAAGTTTGCATATAACATCTGTAAAGTTTCTCTATAAGATTAATATGGAAGAAATAATAATGCTCTAGAGGTTCAAAAGTATTGAAAATTTTTATTTAATATTCAAATAATGAGAATAAAAGTTGAAAAGATAAATGAAATAGAATGTGTGGCTAACTACCTCAAAAAGGAACAGACATTCACAATTAACAGATATTTAAGTGTAAATACAGTAGTTAAGAATAATATTCCATTTGCAATGTAGCAGAAAATGAAATGGTAAGGCACACTACTCTTTCTTAAAAAAAATTAATTAATTTCTTAATTTATTTTAGGAGAGAGGGGAATGGAGGGAGAAAGATAGGGAGGGAAACACTGGTGTGTAGGGGAAACAGCAGTTGGCACCTCTTGCATGCCCCTAACCAGGGACCTGGCTCACAACCCAGGTATGTGCCTTGACCAGGAATAGAACTGGAGACTTTTCTGTGTGTGGGATAACACCCAACCCATGAGCCATACCAGTTAGGGAAACACACACTCCTCTTGAAGTTGGTCACTAAAATAGCATAAAATTACTGTATAAAATAATATGAAATCACTAATAATTTGAGAAACAAATGGGAACATAAAGTGATTCAAATCATATTTGTTATATGTAGAGTGAAAATGGAGTCTAATGGAGAAATCAAGACCACATACAGGGAACAAAATTTTCAGAAAGGTACTTTCTGCATATCATTTTCACACACAGAAAGGGATTTTCAGTGTGTACTTTCACTCCCTGCATTAGACGACTGCAGTTTGACTCTTGTCTATTTAGGTAACATTTTCAAACTCTCAGCTCCTTGCTTTCCAGCTCATATTACTACTGTAGTTGAAGGCCCGGTATGTGAAGAACTGTGTTTGGAGGACATACCTTGCTTTATCTATTATTTACCATTTAAGGAATGAGAGCCTACAAACTGGAGATCAGAGATGGGAGTTTGGCTAAGCAAGTATTATGGGGGTGGGTGGAGTTGTGGGGAGTATGGGGGGTGGGTGTATAGGTATAGATGTGGGGTCAACAAATTTGAGACACTGATATAGGTGAGATAGGGACTAGCCATTCTATGCTCTCTCACAACTTTCTTTGGGTAAAACTTTGAGTTGTGTCAAATAAACATAAATTTAATGAATAACCCCTCAAAGGGGTTCCATTTCAGTTATCCAAGAATATGAACATTTTGTACAAAGCAAGTACAATGTTTGTGTTTGTGAGTGTTTTTGAATTATATATATGACAACATCAAAGTATGTACTTTTTAATCCTATATTTGCCTTAGCTTTGTAATGATAAATATGATTTACCCTTTAAGCACATTTTTTTGTGCCTAAAATGAAAATGATAATTACTTCCTCGTCAGACTTTCTAAGTTTGGACTAAAATAGTTCTATGTGACATCACCTAGCAACATATGTAAAATGAAATATTTTCTTAATAAACTCTAAAACCCCATTATTGTCAAACCAATGTACATCTAGAAACTTTGTAAAAAGTATTTTATTCATAATAAGGCTTTGTTTTTATGGCAAAAACAAGATTAAATTAAAACTCAAAGTCCCAGTACAGGTTTTTTTTTCTTTTCTTTGTTAAAACAAATATAGTCCTTTGTGGTTTAAAATTGTACCACATAAAATGTTTCTCTCTGGTTCCCATGAAGTTCAATGCAATCTGAATCATAACCTTCAGTATTTTTTAAAAGTGAGTGTATCCATTGCGCAGCAGCATATTTACTGATATGTCCCCTAGAGCAAGGAATATAAAGGAAAGAATAAACAAATGGTATCTCATCAAAATAAAAAGCTTCTGCATGGCTAAAGAAAACAGTATTAAATTAAAAAGACAACCAACTGTATGGGAAAACATACTTGCCAATGATACCACAGACAAAGGTTTAATCTCCAAAATATACAAAGAACTTACATGACTCCACTCTAAGAAGACAATCAACCCAATTAAAAAATGGGAAAAGGACTCGAACAGACACTTCTCCAAGGAGGACATACAGAATATCCAGAGACACATGAAGAGATGCTCAATATCGTTAGCTATCAGAGAGATGCAAATTAAAACCACAATGAGATAGCACTTTACACTGGTCAGGCTGGCTATCATAAACAAAGCAACTAACAACAAATGTTGGAGAGGTTGGGGGAAAAGGGCACCCTAGTTGACTGTTCGTGGGATTGCAGACTGGTGCAACCATTACGGAAAACAGTATGGAATTTTCTCAGAAAAATAAAAATGGGCCTGCCTTTTGACCCAGCAATTCCACTGCTAGGATTATATCCTAAGAATCCTAAAACATCAATTTCAAAGAACCTATGCACCACAATGTTCCTAGTAGCACGATTTACAATAGCCAAGAGTTGGAAGCAACCTAGGTGCCCATCAGTAAATGAATGGATCCAAAAATTGTGGTACATATACACAATGGAATTCTATGCAGCAGAGAGAAAGAAGGAGCTTCTACCCTTTGCAACAACATGGATGGAACTGGAAAGCATGCTGAGTGAAATAGGCCAGGTGTTGAAAGACAAATACCATATGATCTCACCTTCGACAGGAAGCTAAACAACAAAACACACAAGCAAGCAAAATATAACCAAAGACACTGAAATAGAGAACAGACAGACAGGGACCAGAGGGGGCAGGGGAGGGAATTTAAGGGGAAAAGGGGATTTGGAGGAACAACTATGGACACAAGGACAAGAACTAAGGGGGGTGGAAATGGGAGGGAGATGGGGAGCACAGGGAGGGTTAGGCTGGGATGGGAGAAATAGACAGAAAACTGTATTTGAAAAATAAGTAAATAATTTTTTTAAAAAAGTGAGTGTAGAACACCATTTACTGAGGAAACTATCTTTTCTCCACTGAGTTTTATTCTTGTCTTCCCTGTAAAATATCAGTTTACTATATATGCTTGAGATATATAGTAAACTGATATTTTATAAATATTTATAAGAATAAACAATTTCACAAATATTTATTAATTTTATAAATATTTTAATAAAATATTTTATAAAATATTATTCATGTTTTTATAAATAAACTCAGAAATAAACTGAGCTTATTTCTCAGTTGTTGACACTGATCCATTGACCTATGCATTTATTTTTATGCCACTACCATACAGTTTTAATTACCATACCTTTGTACTATAGTTTTAAATCTGGAAGTATGATGCCTCTGGCTTTATTCTTTCTCACGATGGCTTTGATTATTCAGGATCTACTGTGCTCTCAAAGACATTTTAGGATTTTTTTCTAATTCTGTAAAAATGACATTGAATTTTTTTTAATTTATAGGGATATCATTGCTTCATAAGATTACATTGCTTTCAAGTATACATTTCTATGGTACATGATCTGTATAAATCATTTTGTTCCCACTACCAAAAGTCAAATGACACTGCAATTTTGATAGGGATTGAATTGGATACATAGTTGGCTTTGGACTCTATAACATGAACATTTTTAAAATACTAATTAATTATTCTGTCCATGAACATGGGATAAAATTTCATTTGTGTCTTCTCCAACTTCTTTCTTAAAAGTCTTGTAGTTTTCATTGTATAGATCTTTTACTGCCTTAGTTAAATTTATTCGTATTTTATTATTTTTGATGCTAGCATGAATGAGATATTTTCATTTATTTCTTTTTCATTTTCATTGCGATTTTATAAAAATGCAACTGATTTGTCTATATTGATTTTATATTTTAACTAAGTATATTTTATTGATTATGCTATTACAGTTGTCTCATTTTTTTCCTTGGCCCTCCCTCTGCCTGATACCCCCATTCCCTCCAGCAATCTCCCTGCCTTACTTCATGTCCATGGGTTGTATCTATAAGTTCTTTGGCTTCTCCATTTCCTATACTATTCTTAACACCCCCTTGTTTATTTTGTACCTACCAATTGTACTTCTTATCCCCTGTATGTTTTTCCCCATTCTCCTCCCTCCCCCTCTGTAGTATTATGATCTTGACTATTTTGGCCCCTGTAGTAGACCACTCTGCCTGGTTTTAGGAATTATATCTCTACCCCTTATGGCTAAGGGTGAGAGATGACCTTTGGAATGTGAGCCGCAGGAGACAAAGCCTGTCTCCGGTAGCAAACACCTCAGTTCCTCTCCCTGCCCCAAGAACTTGGTCGGAAGTCAATGATGGGTAAGACCCCTCACAGTGGGGGGCAACCTAAGCCAGACTCGATCACCTGGGAGGCCTTCATAGAAGGACTCAGGGGGCTGCAACAAAGAGCAATAGATTCTTGCCCCCCGGCTTTGACATAGCCCGAGTCCCCAGGTTCTCTGGGAGAAGCACTTCCTGGCTCTAATCCTCTTAAGCCTGAATACCTGATGGGGAGAGGTGTAGCTCCTTGCCTCGCCAGAGTGTGCCCTGGGGAAAAATCTGGCATCACAAAGACTTGCTGATAAACCTGTGAAATATGCTGTGCTAAGAGTGCTTTCATTTATATGATAAGGGTCTGAGAGGAAATGGGTGTGTCTCCCAAAGTTTCTGCAACTCACTTCCTGACAGACACTGACTCAAACTCTGAAACCCTCAGATTTCTTTGAAATGTTATCTACTGTTTGATCCTTGCCACCCTGTATTCCTGTGTACTACAACCCAATAAAAGGCTATGGGGGAGGGCGCTCAAGGCCTTTTTCTCCTCGGAGAAACTGGCCACAGCCCACTCCTCCTCCCCAAGCAGATCTCAGCATGTCTTGGCCATATTCATTCATTCACGCGTGTCCGTGGCACTGGGGAGGCCCCTCGTGAAGAAGTCACCCCCACAACCCCTCAATGATGATAACACTCCATGTGATCTCCATTTGTATGATTCTGTTCCTGTTCAGTTTGCTTATTATTTTTTGATACAGGTTCTGATAGTTGTGAATTTGTTGTCATTTTACTATTCATAGTTTTGATCTTTTTCTTAAATAAATCCTTCTAATATTTTGTATAAAAAGGTCTCGGTGATGATGAACTCTTTTAGCTTTACCTTGTCCGGGAAGCACTTTATCTGCGCTTGCATTCTAAATGATAGCTTTGCTGGGTAGAGTAATCTTGGGTGTAAGCCCTTGCTTTTTATCACTTTGAATACTTCTTGCCAGTCCCTTCTTGCCTGCAAGGTTTGTTAAGAAATCAGCTGATAGTCTTATGGGAACTCCCTTGTATGTAACTCTCTTCTTTTCTCTTGCTGCTTTTAAGATTCCCTTTTTATCTTTAAGCTATTCTGCAACATTACTGAATTCATTGTTTTGTTCTGACATGTTTTTTGGTTCAGTATTTAGGGTTTTCTATCTATTAGATCATATCATCTGCAAATAATGACAACTTTATTTTCTGATTTTGATGCCTTATATTTCTATTATGTCATTTACTTCCTTTCTACTTTGGATGCCTTTTAATTCATTATCTCATCTTACTGCTCTAGCTTGGGCTTCTAACACTATTTTGAATAAGCGTTGTGAGTGGATAACCTTGTCTTCTCAACCTAGAGGAAAAACTTTCAAACTTCCAAATATATGTGGATGTTATATATGTTCATTGTGGTATGTTCCTTCTGTACCCAATTTGTTGAGAGTTTTTTGTCATGAAAGGATGTTGTACTTTGTCAAATGATTTTTCTGTATTTATTGAGATACTCATAAAATTTTTATCTTTCAATGTATGTCACATATATTAATTTGCATATATTGAACAACCATGGTTCCCAGGGATAAGAATGTAGATATTGAAACAGAGAAAATGACAGGAGCAAGATTCCATGTGCAGTAGTATGTCATTTACTTAGGAGATAAAAATAATTCATTTTTGCAATCATTTAGGGCTCTCAGAAACTACTGAATTAACTTGGCCCAGATGTGGAAGATTCTTCAGCAATTGAAAAGCTCAACAATCTATATATAATTTAGCCAAGGACCTGGTCATACTGAGCGTCACCGAAGGGTCATATTTTATAAATACCATAATGGCTAACACTCAGGAATACTTTTTTAATGGTGCACAGATTTAGTCATGGTCATAAAAAGTAAAGATCCAAGAATATGATGACCTGTGTTCTGAAATATTATGTAATTCCAAACTTCTCTGTGAATTATACAAGCTGAACTTTTTCTAACGCAGAACTTGAATAATAAAATAATATTTCCATATCATTAAAAATTAAAATTCCAAATTACATTGCATGAGTCTGAATAATTAATACTCATGTCATAAATATATTCAGGTATTTATCAAAAATTTCAGGTGAGTTAAAAATGAAAACTACCAGTCTCTATCTAAATGATGTTCAGTGCATTTAAGGGATGTGACTATACTCACATAAATTTAAAATTAAACACGTCTCTTTAAGCCATGAAAAGTTATCTAAAGATTAAAAATAAAAAATTCAGCTTGGGTATTAGGAAAGTCTTCTTAGAATGGATAAAATTTGATTAAAATTGACAGGTAGAGAAGAGAAACAAACAGATAAGACAATTGTATTAGGTCTCTGAATCGTGATAAGGCTGAGGTTTAATAGAAAAGAGTTAATCAAAACACTGAAAAGTAGACAACCCCCCCCCCCCCCTCCCCCTAAAAAAATAAATCAAAAAAAAAAAAGTAAGACTAGAAGGCCATGTAAACATAAGTGAAAATAACAGGAATAGAGAACAGGTGGACAGTGACCAGAGGGTAGAGGGGAGGGTAATTTTAGGGGAAAAAGGGAAAGATTTATAGGAACTAGTATAAAGGACACATGGACAACAAATAAGGGGGGGTGGAAATTGGAGGGAGGTGGGGAGTGGTCCACATGGGGGGTGGACTGGGATGGGAGTAAAAGACAGAAAACTGTACTTGAATAACAATTAAATAAATTTAAAAATAATAAAAATAACAATAATAATAATACTAGGAAAAGAAAAAACAGAAATTCATATTTAATTTAATTTCATAAATATCTGTCCACATGATTAATTGATTTTTGTTGAAATTCAGTTCTGCATATATAAAGCCCTTTGTAAAATATAAAACAATAAAAACACACCTAAAACTAGAGGAAGGCAAAATTTTTAAAAAAGGAGACCAACTCTGCAGCAGAGGGCTTATTGCTTCTCCTCATCTTTCTCCTTAGTCTCATTTTTGAAACCCTTGCTCTTCTCTTTCACCCAAAGAGCTCCTAGTTTTTCAGCCACTTTCTCAGCACTATCATTTTTTGCCAGACCCTGCGTGGTACAAACCTGGGACACATTCTCTGTAGAACAGGCTTCTGTTCTACCTATGCCCTCAGAGTCACCCACATAAGCTTGCATTCATGCATAGGACCTCTGTCAGTCTGCTCAGTTACATCCGGTTACTTGCTAGGGCAGCCATAACAGGCCCTGAGTAAACAGCAGATTCTGAGGACCTCTCCAAGCCCCTTCAGCCTCTGTAGTGCTGTAGGCAGACACCATCCTTTGACCACCTGCCAAAGGGCTGTAAGCACAGCCCAGTGAACATGCATTAGGAGCCCCGATGGCCAGCTCACTCCCTAAAAAGGTTCCTGAATGCCCAGATAGCTGTATCACCCTTGACAGGCAAGGTAGTCATAGAATCCCAGAATGTTTCTGTGGCAGACAGAAAAAGCACCCACTTGGGACTGCAGTTGGGTGCAAAGTGAGTCAGCATTAAGAAAAAAATTTATACTGGAAAAGGTAATCATAAAAAGCTTATTATAGTTATTTTTCTCTTTGGCAATGTTGTAACATTTGATTATTCCTATTATCATTATTATTACTACATTATACATGGCAAGGGACAAATCTACTTTTAGGCAGATATGACACTTATGTGACTTATGACATGTCCTTTTGGTTTTTATTCCTCTGCGCACATCTCAGGGTCAAAAGTAGACTTTATATGTATTTTTCCCTATGAAAAACTGATATTTTATGAAGTTCTTTGTTGTGTACCTAATTTGTTTACCATTTAAATTTATTGCTTTTTTTCCTTGAGCACAGACTTTTCAAAGAATGTGGAATCTTCAAAGGTTGATAGATGTAACTCTCACTGATGAGAGAAACAAACACAAACAGATTGGCTGACAATCTTCAGCATATTTAACAAGGGAATCTGGTGAAAGTGAAAAGCAGGTTTATCTTCATAAAAAAATGAAGGTGGCAGGTTCATTAGCCCTGCTCCTTTTGATTTAAACCATAAAATTAAATAAATTACAATGCAAAACCATTATATAAGTTTTACTTGGTTTATCAAAAATCAGTACATCTACTTAAAAGAGCAGATGGTGACACTGTGATTGTGGACAGAACTCTCCTAACCTAATTGGGAATGCTTCGGGAGGGAAAAAAGAGACAGGTGTAATATACAGCTACCAAAATTTATATTTCTCCCTAGGTAGCCATCATGCACATCTGTTCTTAGATATCAAGAAAAATACATGATTTCTTTAGCTTCTTTATTAGCAAGTTCATCAACTACTTTGGAGATTGAGATGGGATATTATGAGAAATGTGTTTGAGTTTGATGGTCTCTTAATCAACCAAAAATAAAGCATAATGAAAATTACAGTATTTTGGAGACAGTTTCTACCACCAGAAATCTGGGGGAGTATAAAACATGTAAGAACATATTTGAGGGAATATAAGAACTATTTGGGGCAATAGTAAAAATATCAATAATTTGCATCATAAATTGCTTATGTGGTTCATAAAAAGCCTCTGCTAGGCATATGCAGATTGTTAGCACTAAATTTGATCATTATGTCTACAAAAAAATTACATGATTTTATTTTGGGATGGGTCAGTCAAATAATTTTACAGTTGAGTAAACCAAGCCTCAAGGAGAATTAACAGTTTTCAAATGTTATGTAGCTTAAGAGAGAAAAATTGAGTACTTAAAATATGTCAGTATCAGCAAGATTTTGCATGTTATTGCCATAATTTCTGATTCTGTCTGGCTTAAAGAGTTGAGATAGTTATTATCATACATTACAAAAAAAAAGCTTTAGAGAGGGAGGCAGAGAATGCAAGAATGGTTAATTCAGCATCTCCACAGTGTTATCAAAGATCAAGATACTTTACATATCTCCATATTATGTCATCTTAGATGGGACAACTTGGTCCTTAAGATGATTCCCCTAATGGTCACAAGATATCTGAGCTACAGAAAGCCTCTGCAGAAACTGGATGCATTGGACCATCCAGTGAAATATAGAAAATCCTTTTTGGCTAGTACTAAAGCCCTATCTTTCAGTCCAGTTTGGCCAACTTAGTCACTATATCCATCTTTGAAAAAAATAGAAGTCAACAAAATGCTAAGTAGAATAAAACAATACAGCATTCAACAAGTATATATTATGGGTCAAACTCATGTGTGTATATATATAAAATATAATATTTCATATACATTTAACATATAGGAATACCTATGCACTCATATGGAATGGAAAATATTTAGACAACAAAGAACATGAACTATATTCTCTAAAACCCTAGTATGCTATACCATCTGATGTTGTGTTTAAAAATATAAACTTGATGGGAAAGATTCAGTGGTAATTATTTTATTATTGTTGTGTTTTAATAAGAATAAATTATAGAATATTACATTAGGTAAAGATCTTAAAGTTAATTTACTCAAAACAACTATCTCATTCTTTGTTTAAAATCTATCACCTCACACTTGTCAGAATGGCTATCATCAATAAATCAACAAATGTTGGTAAGGATGTGGAGAAAATGGAACTGTCATGAATTTCTAATGAGAATGCAGATTGGTACAACCATTGTGGAAAAGCATGGAATTGCCTAAAAAAATTAAACATGAAGCTTCTGGGAATATTTCCACTTCTGAGAATATGTCCTAAGAAATCCAAAGCACTAATTCATTCCAAAACCAGATAAGGACACAATAAAGAAAGAGAACTTCAGGCCAATATCACTGATGAACATAGACACTAGAATCCTCAACAAAATATTGGCAAATCGCATCCAACAATATATCCAAAAGATCATACACCATGACCAAGTGGGATTCATCCCAGGGATGCAAGGATGGTTCAATATCTGCAAATCAGTAAATGTAATACATCACATAAACAAAAGCAAAGACAAAAACCACATGATCATAACAATAGAGGCGGAAAAAAGCTTTTGATAAGGTACAACACCAATTTATGATAAAAACACTCAGCAAAGTGGGAATAGAGGGAGCATTCCTGAACACAATAAAGGCCATATATGAGAGACCTACAGCTGACATCATACTCAATGGGCAAAAACTAAAAACTTTTCCACTAAGATGAGGAACAAGAAAAGGATGTCCACTTTCACCACTTCTATTCAATATATTTTTGGAAGTTTTGGCCACAGTGATTAGGCAAGAAAATGAAATAAAAGGCATCCAAACAGGAAAGGAGGAAACAAAACTGTCAGTGTTCGCAGATGACATGATGGTGTACATGGAAAATCCTACAGACTCTACCAAATAACTGCTCGAACTAATTAATGAATTTGGCAAAACAGCAGGATACAAAGTCAATATCCAGAAATCAAAGGCATTTTTGTGTACTAACAATGAATCAGCAGAAAAAAAATCAAGAAAAAATCCCATTCGATATAGCAAAAAGAAAAATAAAATATCTGGGAATAAACCTAACCAAGGAGGTAAAAGACCTGTATGCAGAAAACTTCACAGCACTGAAGAAAGAAATCAGGGAAGACACAAACAAATGGAAACATATACCTTGTTCATGGATTGGAAGAATTAACATCATCCAAATGTCCATATTACCCAAAGCAATACATAGATTCAATGCAATACACAGATTCAATGCAATACCTATTAAAGTACCAATGGCATATTTCACAGACATAGAACAAGCACTTCAAAAATGTATATGGAATGATAAATGACACTGAATAGCAGCTGCAATTTTGAGAAAGAAGAACAAAGTAGGAGGGATCACAATACCTGATATCAAACTGTATTACAAGGCCACTGTAATCAAAACAGCCTGGTACTGGCATAAAAACAGGCACATAGACCAATGGAAAAGAACAGAGAGCCCAGAAATATACCCAACTCTCTACAGTCAATTAATATTCAACAAAGGGGGCAGTAACATAAAATGGAGTAAAGATAGCCTCTTCAACAAATGGTGTTGGGAGAACTGGACAGCTACATGCAAAAAAAATGAAACTTGAGCACAAATTTGCACCATACACCAAAATAAATTCAAAGTGGATAAAAGACTTAAATATAAGCTGTGACACCATTAAAGTCCTAGAGGAAAACATCAGCAAGAAAATCTCAATATTTCACGCAGCAACATTTTTATCGATATGTCCCCTAGAGCAAGGAATATAAAAGAAAGAATAAACAAATGGGATCTCATCAAAATAAAAAGCTTCTGCATGGCTAAAGAAAACAGTATTAAATTAAAAAGACAACCAACTGTATGGGAAAACATACTTGCCAATGATACCACAGACAAAAGTTTAATCTCCAAAATATACAAAGAACTTACATGACTCCACTCTAAGAAGACATCTAACCCAATTAAAAATGGGCAAAGGACTTGAACAGACATTTCTCCAAGGAGGACATACAGAATATCCAGAGACACAAAGAGATGCTCAATATCATTATCTATCAGAGAGATGCAAATTAAAACCAGAATGAGATAGCACTTTACACCGGTCAGGATGGCTATCATAAACAAAGCAACTAACAACAAATGTTGGAGAGGTTGGGGGAAAGGGGGACCCTAGTTCACTATTATGGCTCAAGAAGGGGTTGCAGACTGGTACAACCATTATGGAAAACAGTATGGAATTTTCTCAGAAAAATAAAAATCGACCTGCCTTTTGACCCAGCAATTCCACTGCTAGGATTATATCCTAAGAATCCTAAAACATCAATTTCAAAAAACCCATGCACCACAATGTTCATAGCAGCACAATTTACAATAGCCAAGAGTTGGAAGCAACCTAGGTGCCCATCAGTAAATGAATGGATCAAAAAATTGTGGTACATATACACAATGGAATTCTATGCAGCAGAGAGAAAGAAGGAGCTTCTACCCTTTGCAACAACATGGATGGGACTGGAAAGCATTATGCTAAGTGAAATAGGCCAGGTGTTGAAAGACAAATACAATATGATCTCACCTTAACAGGAAGCTAAACAACAAAACACACAAGCAAGCAAAATATAACCAAAGACACTGAAATAGAGAACAGACAGACAGGGACCAGAGGGGACAGGGGAGGGAATTTAAGGGGAAAAGGGGAGGGATTTGGAGGAACAAATATGAAGGACACAGGGATGAGAATTAAGGGTGGTGGAAATGGGAGGGAGGTGGGGAACATGGGGCCGGGTGGTTTGGGATGGGAAAAATAGACAAAAAACTGTACTTGAAAAATAACTAAATAAAATTATTATTTTTTAAATCCAAAGCACTAATTCAAAAGAATATATGCACCCCTATATCCACTGTAGCACTAATTGGAGTAGCCAAGATCTAGAAGCAGCCCATCAATGGGTAAAAATGCTGTGGAACATTTACACAATAAAATACCACTTGGATGTTAAAAAAAAAAAAAGAAATCTTTTCTTTTGTAACAATTTTAATGAGCCCGGGGGATATTATGATAAGTGAAATAAATCAAGGCAAAGAAAGACAATCACCATACATTTTACTTATACATGGAATCTAATGGACAAAATAAAGCTAACAGACAAAATAGAAACAGATCATAGATAAAAGGAACAGAATGGCAGCTGTCAGAAGGAAGAGGGGTTGGGGATCTGGGTGAAAAAGATGAAGAGATTAAGCAAACAAAGAAACAAACCAACGACAGTGAGGTGATTGCCAGAGGGACAGGGGAATGACAGGAGGAAAAGAGTAAAAAGGGGTAAATGGTGATGAAAAGAGACTTATCTTGTGTGGTGAAGATATATACAATATACAGAGGATGTAATATGGAATTAGGCACCTGACACCTATATCATTTTATTAACCATTTCCACTCTAATAAATTCAATATTTTTAAAAATAAATCTATCACACTCTTCAAAATGAATAAACATAATTTAAACAGACTCAGACACAGAGCAAACTGGTGGTTTCCAGAATGGAGAAGTATTGGGGAGATGGATAAGAGAGGTGAAGGCATTGTTGGTCAAATAGGTAGTTGCAAAATAATCATGGGACTATAAGTAAAATATAGGGAATATAGTCAATAATATTATGATAACTATATATGGTACCAATTGGGTACTAGAAATACCGAGTGGAACACTATATAAAGTATGTGATTTTCTAACCACTTAGCTGTACACCTGAAACCAACACAAAATAAAATTTGAGAAAAGAAAAAAAGAAAAAGACTAGTTCGAATGACCTTATATTATGTATCATAATAATAAAACTAAGTTATTTATATAATAAATAAAATATAATGTAAAAAAAGTTTTTGCCACAAAAACTTGCTATCTGGCAAGCCAGTCTTTTATTTTAATAAAGGCCTATGAATAAGACACTGATGCAGTTTACATAACCACCAGCAGCAGTGTTTCTCCCACTCTCTGACAATAACATATTTAAGTGTTCCAATATTACTGTTCCTATTTCCAAAAGATATGATAATGTGAAGCTGCATCATACTTTTCATCTTTATAAATCATTTACTCTACTTTTGCTTTAGGCTTGAGACTGATTCTCCCAGGCATTTTTAAAAATATTGATTGAAGTATAATCATGAATTTTCACAAATTTAACACAAATATTACATACTAGCATCCAGCTCAGGAAAGCAAAACATTAGCATTAGTCCAAATACCAATAATTACATTGATTTTGGAATTGAAACAGTATTGCTCATAGTGTCATTAGGGGAACTCTAACTCCAAATATATTTTGTTCCATAAGTATTTTAAGTTAAAATTCAGCAAGTAACCATGCAAACCATAATCTTGGAGTCCAAACAAAAACAATTGTATGATGCAAATAATGAACATTTACTTTAGCAAATACTTTATTCCTTATTTGATAACATTAGTCTCCAGAACATTAAGAAAAGAATAGTGATGAACAATATACTTACTATTCTCTCAATTTAAATTTTCACTCTTTATGTCAAAAGATTTAATATGCAGAGATTAGATGTACACCCACATATCACAATGAGTGTTATTTTAGCAACACTGATACTGTTAAACATTAGTGTTTTTCCTGAGACCTTCATAGAAAATGGAGTCATTAATTCAGTTGACAATGGATACTTTATTTATTCTAAGTATTAAATAACTTTTTACTCTTTGTTTTAAAACTATTTTTCATCCACAACTGAAATTATCAATAAAGTTAAAAAAATGATTTATCTATTTTTAAAGTTTAAGCATTCAGGAATTATATTTAAACTCTTGTCCAGTTAGGTTTCTTATCTTTTCACATGCCAGATTCTCCATAGAAAAATAATGCTAAGAATTACATTTTCTTTCCAGATAATAGCAATGCAAAATACGCAACTAATCAGCCACTAGTTTAGAAAAGTAAACAAAAAAATCCAGTTTTTGACTTGTTTCCCTAAATTTAGCAATAGCCCAGTTAAGAGATCATTTTATTGTATGTAGACATAAAGTAGGAATTTTCTAATCAAAGTTGTTATTCTATAACCCTGTGAAGATGTGTTTAAGGTAAGCATTGGTGGTAACCCTTAGTTTGTATAAACATAGTGATTCAAAATAATTATAATGTTCAGGAATTGCTACAAATCATGTCAATAATTGTGATTAACTAAATTAAAATACTAATTTAAATAACATTATTGAAAGCTAAGATGTTAAATTACATTTTTGAGTGATCTTTCCAAGTATGCTTATTTAAAATTTCTCAGCTATGAACTGTTACATAATTGAATGATTAATTATTAATGTAAATGTTGTATGGAAAGTTAATAAACATTAATTATCTAATTCCTATATTCTGACTTTGTTCTAAGAGCTTCACATCTTTTATCTCTTTTCACCTGTAAATAGATAGTTACTACTGTTACTGGGAATAAAACATGAAGAATTGGATGTATTTGTGGATGTACACTATATATATTATTTTTATATAGCACACAAATATACATATACATTAATTAATACATATATAGTCTTCATAAAATAATTGATCTATATTTGCTTAATATGATTGATGCATTTTACAGAAAATATATTTACTTACTGTATATTTGATTCTATGCAATATAAAAGTACATGTTAAAGAAAATACATTTACTTAGGTTATATTCTGTTATATACAAATACAATCTTATTGTATAGAAGGAATTACAAATACAAATGAATTATGATTAGTTAAAATGCAGATAAGGACAAGTATAAGTAAGACATTTGAGACATGAGAGAACAGAAAGGAAGGTAAATTTATAACCTATATTAGCACTGGAGGTGTGACATAAGAGACTTATACCCAAATGTAAGTTCACGTATATATCCAAATAACATATTAAACCTAGAGAATTTTACAAAAATAAATATGTAATAGGTACAAGATTTTCTTTGTTGTAAAATGTTTTTGTTAAATTTAATGTGGTGACATTGGATAATAGGATCATATAGGGTTCAAGTGTACATTACTATATACACATGATCTGTATATTGCATTGTGTGCTTGCCATCCAAAGTCAAATCCTCTTTCATCACCACATATTTTTCTCCTTTTACCCTCTACCATCCTGTAATCCTTTTCCCTCTGTTAACCAAAATATTGTTGTGTGTGTGTCTTGAGTTTCAGTTTTATATCTCACATCTGAGTGAAATCACATGGTTCTTAGCTTTTTCTGACTGACATATTTCATTTGGCATAATATTCTCAAGTTCCAGCCATGTTGTTTCATATGACAGTATTTCATCTTATGGCTCCATTGTATATATGCACCATATTCTCTTTAAATAGTTTTCATATGTAAATTAAAAGACAGAAAAACAATGACTTGTTGTGTTTTACATTTCCCTTAAATACAGGACCACATCACTTTGGGTCAAGTGAACAGCAAAATCTATAAACTAAGTTCATAAATAAAATAATAAGTAATCTCCAGTTCTTTTTGGATAGTGTCTGGTAATTGTCAGCAATATTACTCCAAATATTCTTTTTTTAAACTGTGGTCAGAACACTTATTTTGAGTTCTGTCCTGCAGCAAATTTCTAAGTGTACAATGCAGTGTTGGTAACCATAGGAACAAAGATGTACAACATCTGTCTGTGCCATCACAGAGCTTAGAATCTTAGACAATTTCAAATGGAAAGATCAAGCCAGACAGAATAAAGTCTACCTTTTAAATCACACACAAACACTCAGGCCAACACTGTATATGCAACTTTCCATTTTTAATGTATTTATCTTTAACAGAAAAATCCATACAAATTTTCATTGTGGATTTATTTATCTTTCATATTTGACAGTTACAAAAATGCTTAAAACCACTTTCAAAACATTGGGTTTATAGAGCAGTTTACATTTTTACTTAATTTATATTTTTCTAGTCTCAGCAATTCAAACACAAGTGTTCAAGGTGATAAGCAAAGTA
This sequence comes from Artibeus jamaicensis, assembly GCF_021234435.1. Taxonomy (NCBI): domain Eukaryota; kingdom Metazoa; phylum Chordata; class Mammalia; order Chiroptera; family Phyllostomidae; genus Artibeus; species Artibeus jamaicensis. The sequence continues at coordinate 384,997 of NW_026521853.1, forward strand.
TCTCTTAAGGCTTCAGACAACAATTTCAGATTTTATGGAATGTTTTGAGTATTTGAAGAAGGTTTTTAAACACATTAAAATGCTTCATATTAAAAAGTCACCTTCATTGTAATGGTGAAGTTTGACACTATACTGTGAGAAAACCTCTTCAAAATAGTTCTTTCCAACAATTCTCAGAAAGGCAAATTCAGTTTTTGACTCTAAAGTCATCATTATCTGGTTTTTGAATTAGGATGATGCTGGCCTTGTAAATGAGGTTGGGAGCCTTCACTCTTCTTCAATTTTTTAGAATAGTTTGAGAATGCTGGGTGTTCTGCTTTGAATGTTTGATAAAATTCACCTGTGAAGCCATCTGGTCCAGACTTGCATTTGTTGGAAGGTTTTTTATTATTGCTTCAATTTCATTAGTTGTAATCAGATTCTCTGATTCTTCCTGCTTCAGTTGTGGAACTTTGTGCTTTTCTAGGAATATATATATTTCTTTCAGATCGCACAATTTGTTGGAATATAATTGTTTGTAATATTTTCTTACAATTATTTGTATGTCTCAATTGTCAATTGTTACTTCTCCTTTTCAGTTCTGATCTTATTTATTTGAATGTGCTTTCTTTTTCTCCGGATGAATCTGTTTAATAGTTCACCAATATATTTATCTTTTAAAAAAACAGCTCTTTGTTTCATTGACTTTTAAACACTGTTTTGTTTAAATACTGTTTTTTTTTATTTCTGCTCTGATCTTTATTGTTTCCTTTCTTCCACAATTCTGGGTTTTGTTTTTGTTCTTTTTTCTGGTTCCTTTAAGTCTAAAGTTAGATTGTTTATTTGAAATTTTTCTTGTTTCTTTAGGTATGTTAATAATGTTATTAATTTTCCTTTTAGGACAGCTTTTGCTGTGTTTCATATATTTTTGGTTGTTGTGTTCTCATATCCATTTGTTTCAAAGTATATTTTCATTACTTCCTTGATCTCATAGTTAACTCATTCACTGCTTAGTAACATGTTATTTAGACTCCATGTCTTTCTATGTTTTTGGTTTTTTCCCCCATGGAATTTGTAGTTTCATACAATTGCAGTCAAACAATTTGCTTGATATATGAGTTCTGTGCAGAAAAAATCCAGCCTGTGCTAATAAAACAAGAATGATTTGCACAACATCAATGTAATCTGGCAGCCAAGGAGAGTGGACTGGAATGAGCATGCACAGACAATGACAACTTCACTGTAGTAGTCAGTCCAAGTAGTAGATGATGTTGAGTGAGCATATGTACTGTGTGGTCAACACATTCAAAAGTACTGAGCGAGTAAAACAACAAATCTGCATCAAATTTTGAGTTAAGCTTGAACATTCCTTCACAAAAACTATTCAGATGATTCAAAAGTTTGCAGCTATGAATCACTGGTGGTTAGTAGCTTCATCATGACAATGTGTCCACTAATGTACACATTTAGTGCAGAGAATTTTTGGCAATATATTGAATCACCCAGGAGACTCAGATCCTTTACAGCCAAGATTTGGCACCTTATGACTTCTGGATTTTTCCAAAACTAAAATTGCTTTCTAAAGGAAAGAGATTTCAGACCATTGATGAGATTCAGGAAGATACAAAGGGACAGCCAATGGCAATTGGGAGAACTGTGTGAGGTCCCAAGGTGCCTACTTTGAATGGAACTCTGTCTTTATGTATAGTGTTTTTTTTTTGTATTATGTATCTACTTCAATAAATGTCTTATCATATTACATGGCTGGATACCTTCTAAACAGGCCTCATATTTTCAACCTTCTTAAATTTATTGAAACAGGGTGTGTGTGTGTGTGTGTGTGTGTGTGTGTGTGTGTGTGTGTGTCCTGCCTTGTGGTCTATCATAGAAAATATTCCATGTGCACTTGAAAAGAATGTATATTCTCTGCTATGTGGTGAAATGCTTTAAGATAGCAATTATCCATCTTATCTAGTGTGCCATTTAAGGCCACCATTCCATTCAAGACAACCATCTCCTTGATTTTCAATCTAGAATACCTATCCAATAGGGTATTAAAGCTGTCTACTATAACTCTATTATTTTCATTCTCTCCCTTTAGTTTTATCAAGATTTGTTTTATGTATTTAGATGTTTCTATGTTGGGTGCATAAATGTTTACTAGGGTTATATCCTCTTTTTTTACTTACTAGGTTTATTATTGTGTAGAGACCTTCTTTGTCTTTAACTGTAGCATTTGTTTTAAAGTCTATTTTGTCTGATACAGTTATTGCTATCCCATTTTTTTTTCACTTTTCATTTACATGCACTGTCTCTACCCTTTTACTTTTAGTCTATATCTTTTTCTGAGGTGGATCTCTTGCAGTCAACATGTATGTGGTTCTTGTTTTCTTATCCACTCAGTTATCTTATGTCTTTTGATTGGAGCATTAAAGCCATTTTCATTTAAAGTGATTATTGATAGGTACACATTTGTTATTATTTTATTCTTTTAACTATGTTCCTTTGTTTCTTCTCCTACTTATTCTCCTCTCCTTCTTTCTCCTTCTCATCCTCCTATATTTCTTCTTCTTCTTCTTCTTCTTCTTCTTCTTCTTCTTCTTATTATTATTATTATTATTATTATTAAAGCAAGGCCTCTAATATTGCTTATAATACCAGTTTGGAGGTAGCACATTCCTTTATATTTTCCTTGTATGGGAAATTCCTCATACCTCCTTCAATTTTAAATGTTAAAAGACCTAAAAGCAATCTTGCTTGTAGGTCCTTCCTCTACATCACTATGAATATTTCATGCCAGTACCTGCTAGCATGAAATATTTCTGTTGTTAAATCAATTAATAATCTTATGGGAACTCCCTTGTAAGTAACTGTTTTTTTTTTCTCTTGCAGCTTTTAAGATTATCTCTTTGTTTTTAAACTTTGAAGTTTTAATTATGATTTCTCTTGGTTGGGCCTTTTTCAGTTCATATTATTGAGGAGTTTATTCACTATCTGGACTTGTGTGTCATTTTCATTCACCAGTTTAGGGAAGTTTTCAGTCATTATTTCTTCAAATAATTCTTGAAACTTTGCTGTCTATGCTGTCTCTGATAATCTTATGATGTGGATGTTCTTATGCTTCATGATCTCCAAAAAGTCCCTTAAACTGTCCTTATACTTTTTTTTCTTTTTGTTACTATAATTTGGTCTTTTTTACATATTCTTCCAAATCACTGATTTGAATCTTGCTGCATTAAACCTACTTTTTATTCCTTCCACTGTATTTTTTATTTCAAATGCTGTATTCTTTATTTATGACTCTTTTGTGGATTCTATGCCTTTTTTCTTGCTCTTGAGCATCATTGTAATCATTGCTCAAGCCCTATATCTCATAAATTGTTTGTTTCCACTTCATTTAGCTCTTTTTCTGGACAGTAATCCTGTTCTATTACCTGTGGTGTGTTTCTTTTCCTCCACATTTTGACTGCCTTTTTTTCCCCCCTCTGTATTAGATACATCTGACATAGCTCCTATTTTTCTTTTTTTTTATATTAAATTTTATTTAGTTACTTTTCAAGTACATTTTTTTTTAATCTATTTCTCCCATCCCACCCCACCCCCACCCCGGTCTCCCCCCTCCCTCCCATCCCCCCCCCCAGTCCTCATCTCTGTGTCTTTCATACTTGTTCCTCAAAATCCCTCCCCCCTTTTTCCCCCTTAAGTTCCCTTCCCTCTCCCCTCTGGTCGCTGCCCACTTGTTCTCTATTTCAGTGTCTTTGTTTTTATTCTGTTTGCTTGTTTGTTTTATTCTTTAGCTTCCTGTCAAAGGTGAGATCATATGGTATTTGTCCTTCAATGCCTGGCCTATTTCACTCAGCATAATGCTTTCCAGTTCCATCCATGTTGTTGCAAAAGGTAGTAGCTCCTTCTTTCTCTCCGCTGCATAGAATTCCATGGTGTATATGTACCACAATTTTTGGATCCATTCGTTTACTGATGGGCACCTAGGTTGCTTCCAACTCTTGGCTATTGTAAATTGTGCTGCTATGAACATTGTGATGCATAGGTTCTTTGAAATTGATGTTTTAGGATTCTTGGGGTATAATCCTAGCAGTGGAATTGCTGGGTCAAAAGGCAGGTCAATTTGTATTTTTCTGAGAAAATTCCATACTGTTTTCCATAATGATTGTACCAGTCTGCAATCCCACCAACAGTGAACTAAGGTCCCCTTTTCCCCACACCCTCTCCAACATTTGTTGTTTGTTGCTTTGTCTATTATAGCCATCCTGACTGGTGTAAAGTGGTTTTAATTTGCATCTCTCTGATAGCTAACGATATTGAGCATCTCTTCATGTGTCTCTGGATATTCTGTATGTCCTCTTTAGAGAAGTGTCTGTTCAAGTCCTTTTCCCATTTTTTAATTGGGTTCGATGTCTTCCTAGAGTGGAGTCGTGTAAGTTCTTTGTATATTTTGGAGATTAAACCTTTGTCTGAGGTATCATTGGCAAATATGTTTTCCTATACAGTTGGTTGTCTTTTTAATATAACACTGTTTTCTTTAGCCATGCAGAAGCTTTTTATTTTGATGAGATCCCATTTGTTTATTCTTTCCTTTATATTCCTTGCTCTAGGAGACATATCCATAAAAATGTTGCTGCGTGGAATACTGAGATTTTCTTGCCAATGTTCTCCTCTAGGACTTTAATGGTGTCATGGCTTATATTTAAGTCTTTTATCCACCTTGAATTTATTTTGGTGTATGGTGTAAGTTGGTGCTCAAGTTTCATTTTTTTGCATGTAGCTGTCCAGTTCTCCCAACACCATTTGCTGAAGAGGCTATCTTTACTCCATTTTATGTTACTGCCCCCTTTGTCGAATATTAATTGACTGTAGAGGGTTGGGTTGATTTCTGGGCTCTCTGTTCTGTTCCATTGGTCTATGTGCCTGTTTTTATGCCAGTACCAGGCTGTTTTGATTACAGTGGCTTTGTAATACAGTTTGATATCAGGTATTGTGATCCCTTCTACTTTGTTCTTCTTTCTCAAAAGAGCAGCTGGTATTCGGGCTCGTTTATGATTCCATATAAATTTTTGAAGTGTTTGTTCTATGTCTGTGAAATATGCCATTGGTACTTTAATAGGTATTGCATTGAATCTGTATATTGCTTTGGGTAGTATGGACATTTTGATGATGTTAATTCTTCCAATCCATGAACAAGGTATACGTTTCCATTTGTTTGTGTCTTCCTTGATTTCGTTCTTCAGGGCTGTGTAGTTTTCTGCATACAGGTCTTTTACCTCCTTGGTTAGGTTTATTCCCAGATATTTTATTTTTCTTTTTGCTATACCGAATGGGGTTTTTTCCTTGATTTCTGCTTCTGCTGATTCATTGTTTGTACACAAAAATGCCTTTGATTTCTGGATATTGACTTTGTATCCTGCTGTTTTGCCAAATCCATTAATTAGTTTGACCAGTTTTTGGGTAGAGTCTATAGTATTTTCCATGTACACTATCATGTCATCTGCAAACAGTGACAATTTTGTTTCCTCCTTTCCTATTTGGATGCCTTTTATTTCCTTTTCCTGCCTGATCGCTGTGGCCAAAACTTCCAATACTATATTGAATAGAAGTGGTGAAAGTGGACATCCTTGTCTTGTTCCTGATCTTAGTGGAAAAGCTTTTAGTTTTTGTCCATTGAGTATGATATTGGCTGTAGGTCTCTCATAAATGGCCTTTATTATATTGAGGAATGTTCCCTCTATTCCCATTTTGCTGAGTGTTTTTATCATAAATGGGTGTTGTACTTTATCGAAAGCTTTTTCTGCGTCTATCGATATGATCATGTGGTTTTTGTCTTTGCTTTTGTTTATGTGATGAATTACATTTACTGTTTTGCGAATGTTGAACCATCCTTGCATCCCTGGGATGAATCCCACTTGGTCATGGTGTATAATCTTTTGGATATATTGTTGGATGCGATTTGCCAATATCTTGTTGAGGATTTTAGCGTCTATGTTCATCAGCAATATTGGCCTGAAGTTTTCTTTCTTTGTTGTATCTCTATCTGGTTTTGGAATTAGGATGATGCTGGCTTCATAAAAGGAGTTAGGGAGTTTTCCATCCTTTTGGATTTTTTGGAATAATCTGTGAAGAATGGGGGTTAGCTCTTCCTTAAATGCTTTGTAGAATTCTCCTGTGAATCCATCTGGTCCAGGGCTTTTGTGTGATAGGAGTTTTTTGATTACTGCTTCAATTTCTTTTGCTGTTATTGGTCTATTCAGCTGTTCTACTTCTTTTTCATTGAGTTTTGGAAGATTATGTTTTTCTAGAAATGTGTCCATTTCCCCTAGGTTCTCAAATTTGTTGGCATACAGTTCTTCATAGTAATTTCTTACAATCCTCTCTCTTTCTGTGGTATCAGTTGTAATCTCTCCTCTTTCATTTCTGATGGTGTTTATTTGTGTCCGTTCCCTTCTTTTCTTGATGAGCCTACTTAAAGGCTTGTCTATTTTGTTTATTTTTTTCAAAGAACCAACTCCTGGATTCATTGATCTTTAGAATTGTACTTTTAGTCTCTATGTCATTTAGTTCTGCTCTGATCTTAGTTATTTCCTTCCTTCTACTTGCTTTGGGCTGTTTTTGTTGTTGTTCCTCGAGTTCTTGCAGGCGTAGAGTAAGGTCATTTGTTTGAAATGTTTCTGTTTTCTTTTGGTAGGCCTGTATTGCTATAAACTTCCCTCTCAGGACTGCCTTGGCTGTATCCCATAAGTTTTGGGTTGTTGTGAGATCATTTTCATTTGTTTCCAGAAACTTTTTGATTTCTTCCCTAATTTCATTCTTGACCCATTCATTGTTTAATAGCATACCGTTCAGTCTCCATGATTTTGGGTGTTTTGTGTTTTTTTCTTTGGGGTTGGTTTCCAGTTTCAGTCCCTTATGGTCAGAGAAAATGCTTGGTATGATTTCAATATTCTTGAATTTGTTGAGGCTTGTTTTGTGTCCTATCATGTGGTCTATCTTTGAGAATGTTCCATGTGCATTTGAAAAGAATGTGTATTTAGCTTCTTTGGGGTGAAGAGCTCTGTATATATCAGTTAGGTCCATTTCATCAAGGGTGTTTTTTAATTCCGCAATGTCTTTGTTGATATTTTGTTTGGAAGATCTGTCCATTTTTGATAGTGGGGTGTTAAAATCCCCCACTATAATTGTGTTGCTGTCTATATCTTTCTTGAATTCCTCTAAGATTTTCCTTATATATTTTGGTGCTCCTATGTTGGGTGTATATATATTTATGATGTTAATGTCTTCTTGGTGGATTCTTCCCTTGAGTATTATGAACTGACCTTCTGGGTCACTCTTTATGGCTCTTTTTTTGAAGTCTATTTTGTCTGATATGAGAATTGCTACACCAGCTTTTTTTTCTTGTCCATTTGCTTGGAAAATTTGTTTCCAGCCTTTCACTTTTAGTCTGTGATGGTCTTTTGTCCTGAGGTGGGTCTCTTGTAGGCAGCATATGTGTGGGTCATACTTTCTTATCCATGACGCTATTCTGTGTCTTTTGATTGGAGCATTTAATCCATTTACATTTAAGGTTATTATTGATAGGTTCTTATTCATTGCCATTTTTGTACCTGTGTTCCTCTCTGTCTGTCTCTTTTCCTTCCTTTCCTTAAAGCAGACCTTTTAGTATTTCTTATAGAGCTGGCTTGGTGGCAGCAAATTCTTTTAGACTTCTTTTGTCTTGGAAGCTCTTTATTTGGCCTTCTATCTTGATTGAGAGCCTTGCTGGGTAAAGTAGCCTTGGTTGTAGGCCTCTGGTTCTCATTACTTGGAATATTTCTTGCCAATCTCTTCTTGCTTGGAGTGTTTCCATTGAGAAATCAGTGGCTAACCTTATTGGGATGCCCTTGTATGTTATTTCTTTTTTCTCCCTTGCTGCCTTTAAGATTCTCTCTTTGTCTTGGAAGTTTGCCATTTTAATGATGATGTGTCTTGAAGTGGGCCTCTTTGGGTTCCTCTTGAATGGGACTCTGTGTGATTCCTGGATTTGTGTGATTTTTTTCTTTTGTCAAATTAGGGAAATTTTCTCTCATTACTCTTTCAAATATGTTTTCTATCCCTTGTTCTTCTTCTTCTCCTTCTGGTATTCCTATTGTTCAGATATTATTACGTTTCATATTGTCTTGCATTTCTCTTAATCTCTCTTCATTCTTTCTGAGCCTCTTTTCCCTTTCCTGTTCTTTCTGTGAGATGCTTTCTACTTTGTCCTCCAATTCACTAATCCGATCTTCTGTTTCATCCACCCTATTTTTAATGCTTTCCACTGTGTTTTTTAATTCAGAAATTGTATTCTTCATTTCCTCTTGGCCCTTGCTAATAATTTCCATTTCCTTTTTCATGTTGATATAGTTCACAGTGAGATCATTGTAGCTTCCCTGTAGTTTCTGGTAGCTGATTGTGAGCTCTTTCAACTTCCTGATCACCAGTGCTTTGAATTCAGTATCTGATAGTTGACTTGCCTCTGTTTCATCTAACATTCTTTCTGAGGATTCCTCCTTTCCTTTCATTTGGGGATTGTTTCTTTGTCTTCCCATTGTTTGTGAGACTCTTCTTGTTAGCCTCAGCTTCTTAGATTAATCTGTTTTGACACCCTGGGTTTATGGTATGAACTTTTGTGGTGGAATGCCTGTGAATTTCAATGGTGCAGCCTCTTTTGGTTATCCTGTTGTTCTCTGCTTCCACCTACTCAAATATGCAGCAACTTGTGGCTTCTCTCCTAGAACAATGTGCAATTTGTATCTCTGACTCTACTATTGGGAGGCCTCTTCTATGGGTCCAGCTCTGGTCTTTTTATATTTTCAAGTTGATTGTGACTCTTGTGGGTAAAAGAAAGAAATGATAAGGAAAGAAATAAAAGGAAGAAAGAAAAAATGGTAGGGGAATGGAAGAAAGAGCAATAAGTTTAGAAAGAAAAGAAAAAGAAATAAAACAGAAAATCCGGGAAAAGAGGACAAAAGTATGGAAAGATGAAACAGTAATAAAGTTTAAAAGAAATAACAGATTACTTTAAAAAAAGCAAAAAGATAAAGAAAAGGAATGGAGAAGGAAGAAAGGTAAATAAAAAAAAGAAAGAATAAAAATAAAATAAAGTAAAAAAAAACAAAAAAACCCCCCAAAAAACGCACCAAAATAATCTCTCAAAAACAACTTCAGAAAAAGGAATGTCACTTGTTGGCTTCAAAGTAGCCGAACTGGTTTTTCTGGTTGCAGTTGGCTGAGGGTCGATTGTTGTGATTTTTTTCAGCCAGCCCCTCTCAGGATCCAGACACTTGGCGCCTCTCCCCCAGCTCCCTACAATGGGGAACTAGGACTTTCTCGCAGCGCTCCCCTCCCAGGGGTTACTGCCATAGTCTGGTTTGCTATGTTTGCAGGCACCTGCATTGGCCTAGTTGCCTGGTTCCCTCGGGATTGAGCACAGGCCTGCCCCCGTTCAGTTCGGAGGCCCCAGACCCTCTGCCCAGTCCTGGGCTCGCTGCCAAGCTGGGTGTGAAGCAGACCAGGCTGCCGTGTCTACTGGATTCAGAGCCCCAGGCTGCACCTCTGAGTTCTCCTGGGCTGGCAACCACAGAGTCTTTGGTTGGGGCCCTTTGTCCTCCGCACCCTCTCTGTAAACTCTATCAAACAAGTCTCTCCTGGCCCCCCACCTTGCTTGGCCAGAAAGGGAGGGGGGGTTGAGGGTCTCAGCTCTTTTCCCAGGACCCCTCAGCGTCCCGGGCTTCCAGATAGTCTGAGGGGGGTAGACTGGAAGCCGGGAGCTGATCTGAGGACTGGGCGCAGACCTAGAAACTCTGTGTGCTCGTCATGGCAAGCTGCGTGGTGTGTATCCCTTCTGCTCCTGTGTTTGTCTGGGTCCCCTGGCCAACCTCTGGCAAAAAACAAAACAAACAAACAAACAAAAAAAAACCTAGGGATGTAGCAGCACCACGCCGGGTGCTGGACCCAGAACTGTGTGCAGGCTGAAATCTCCTCTGCTCCCCTCTGGTTGGGTCTCTTGGCCGGTCCGGGCCCAAAAATCCTAGGGAGGGAGCTTTCTTGGCGCTGAACGTTGGCCTAGGCGTCCTCAGGCACTTGCCCAGACACACTGCGTGTGGAGCGACTAGCTCCCCAAATTGCACGCAGGCTGAAATTTCCTCCACACCTCTTTGCCTGGGCCACTCGGCCTGCCCGGCAGAAAAATTCCAGGGAGGGAGCCGTCCGGGCGCTGAAGGCTGACCCAGGAGCCGTTGGGCTCTCGCCACAGGGCGCTGGTTCCCCTACCCTGCACCGGCTGTTTCTCCCTGCTCCGTCCCAGAGACTACTGTACCGCTGCTGTCACCCTACCCTCTGGTTCCTCCGTGACCGATGAGGTTCTGGTCTCTTATTTTCATATATGCTTGGCAACTGCTGGCTTGCTGGCCTCACCTCCTCCGATCGGATAGATTTCTGTCTCTTTTGTACTAGGAACTGGTATCTACTCCTTCCTAGTCCACCGCCATCTTGAAACCAATCGCTCCTATTTTTCTTGAGGTGACCTTATATAATAGGTGTTCTGTGGTGTCCACTACTGCAGTCTTTCTGATAACCTGAAATGGTTGCTCTAGGAATGTCCCTTGTGTGGTCCTTCTTATAATTGAATCTTGGTTGCTATTGCCCCATTCTTGCATGAGATCAACCCTCAGCAAGGCTGATTACGAGGTTCAACCCTAATCTTGGTATAAGAAGTGGAATTTACCTCAGTGGAGTTTTGTGCCTCCCTTTGAGTATGCCGGTGCTAAAGCTGATTAGATTCTGTTCTGATGTTGTCTCAAGCTGGCCACTGAATGTGTTGGTCTGGGCCTCTTGGGAGAGACTCTGGTGAAGGACAATGTAAAGCATCCCCTGAAATAGGCCCTTGGAAACCTGTTTAGCGCATTTTTGATGTGTCTTCTTCTGTAAAATTGTTACCGAACAAGAGGTCCGAGGGAGGGGCAATACAATATTTGGCCCACCTAGGGATGCCCAAAACTGCTATACAACAGGGGCCCCTCCCAAAAAACAAAACACTAAAATCTACTGGGCCCTTCTGTCCACCACCAATTGGAAAGACATCTCTTAATGCCAGAGATTTGTGAAAAGGAAACAAAATGTTTATTTAATGCTATTTAGGCCTAATTCCTCCACTAAAATATCAAAGTCCTTTAGGTTGTATACCTACACCCACACAGCTCTCCCTTCTCTCACTGTCCCAACTCCGGGTACCGTAAATCAGGAAAAGAGCACATGTCTGTGTTGCAGGCCGCTGGCACAGTCAGCTGTGTCACTGTGCAGGATCTCGAGTTAATCCAAAGTACTGTGGTACCCTCTCATGGTCCACTGGCAAGTGGACCCAGTTCCAGTCAAAGTCTCTCTTGCTTTCCAGGCCACACAGCCAAAGGGAGCACCCCAAAGCCACGTGGGCCTCTTCTACCAAAGCTGCAGGGGTTCTCACTCCACCAAAAGCATGTGGCTTTCTTCTTCACCTGGCTGCAGGGATCTCCATTCTGCCCCAAACAGCGTGGCCCTCTCCTCACCTGGGCAGTTATCCCCTCATGTCCCAAGAGCCAGTCTTTTCCAAGCTCACACACAGGCCCTCTCACTCTGGAGGGCAGACCCTAGTTTCCATCCTCTGTCTCAGCTACTCCCTTCTCCCTGGCTCCAAACTTGGCCACTGCTATTTAACGTATCTATGAAACCAGTTAAAGGTTATAGATATGTTAAATAATCATTCTAGAGGTTAGCTGCAAAACTATTGCTATGCAAAACAGCTCTCAATGGCCCTGCTCCATTGTCCCTTCCCCCTGGGGGGGGGGGGGGCGGTGAGGACATCTTATATGTCTCTCCAATATTCCTATACACTTTGAATTCTGGACACCATTCCAAATCTTTTTTGGGCCCGCCCACCGGCTGCACCCTGTATCAATATCACCTCAATTATAAGATTTCTCTTTACCTAGTCTTTAGTTGGATACTCAGGACATTTGTTGTATAAATTGTTTTAATTCCAGCATGGTTCTGCGAGGAGATGGGTGTGGTTTCCACCTACTCCACTGCCATTGTGGATATCCCAGATCTGCTGCCTGTGTCTCTTACAGGATTCAATCAAGGTATTACTGAAGGCTGAAAATGTCTGAACATTCAAATGAAGGTGAATCTGTTTCCAAGCTCACTCAAGTGGTTGTTGACTGAATCCAGTTCATTGTAGGCTAATTTGAAGATTCTAGAAGAGAGAAAGAGAAGAGTCGCTGGAGGATGCACATGAACTGGACTTGCTAGTGACATAAAAACTGATTCAGTACAGTATGACCAAAAACAACTGTTAGTGAACAACAAGAGGTCCGAGGGAGGGGCAATACAATATTTGGCCCACCTAGGGATGCCCAAAACTGCTATACAACAGGGGCCCCTCCCAAAAACAAAATACTAAAATCTACTGGGCCCTTCTGTCCGCCGCCAATTGGAAAGACATCTCTTAATGCCAGAGATTTGTGAAAAGGAAACAAAATGTTTATTTAATGCTATTCAGGCCTAATGCCACTACTAAAATATCAAAGTCCTTTAGGGTATACACCTACATCCACACAGTGCTCCCTTCTCCCACTGTCCCAACTCCGGGTACCGTAAATCATGAAAAGAGCACACGTCTGTATTGCAGGCTGCTGGCACAGTCAGCTGTGTCACTGTGCAGGATCTCGAGTTAATCCAAAGTACTGTGGTACCCTCTCATGGTCCACTGGCAAGAGTCCTTTGTACCCAGTTCCAATCAAAGTCTCTGTTGCTTTTCAGGCCCCGCGGCCAAAGGGGGCACCCCAAAGCTGCGTGGGCCTCTTCTACCAAAGCTGCAGTGGTTCTCACTCCACCAAAAGCATGTGGCTTTCTTCTTCACCTGGCTGCAGGGATCTCCATTCTGGCAAAGCTGCGTGGTTTTTCCCTTTCACCTGGGAAAGAGGGGGTCTGCACCCTGCCAAAACCACGTGGCTCCCTCTTTCACCTCACCAAGAGGGGGTCCTCACTCTGCTGAAACCGCGTGGCTCTCCCTTCATCTGGCCAAGCGGGGACCCTTCATGTCCTGGAGCCAGTCTTTTCCAAGCTCCCACACAGTGACTCTCACTCCTGAGCGCAGCCCCTAGTTACATTCTGAGTCCAAGCCCTTCTCACTACGCAGAGCAGCCCTTAGTTCCCATCTTGAGTCCCTTGCCACAACCTTCTCCCTGGCTCCAAACTTGGCCACAGCTATTTAACATATCTATGAAACCAGTTAAAGGTTATAGATATGTTAAATAATCATTCCAGAGGTTAGCTGCAAAACTGTTGCTATGCAAAACAGCTCTCAATGGCCTGGCTCCATTCATCCCTTCCCCCTGGGGGGCGGTGAGGACATCTTATATGTCTCTCCAATATTTCTATACACTTTGAATTCTGGACACCTTTCTAAATCTTTTTTTGGGGGGCCCCCCCTGGCTGCACCCTGTATCACAACGACACAATCACAATGACCATCTGCAGTCTGGAGCTCTCAAGCACCTGGCTACTCAGGTTACCATCACCTGAGAAAAGGACTAAGCACACATCCTGGAAGCATCATCCATGGAGAGGACTATAAATTTCATTCTTGACCAGTGTCGACTGAATTGAAAAAAAACCTGTGATTCTGGGACCAGCAACACCTGCACCACAAGCCAAGATGCTATGTGTTCCAGGTCTGGTCTACTGTAAAATCTAATTTTTAATTAAAATAATAAAATTAAAATTTTCAGTGCTAAAATATTAGAGTATCATCAACTATTGTTTAATGTAAATCAATTTTTATAAAATTTTATTCAAAAAGTTTATAGATTTTATTTATTATTTTTGAGAGAGAGGGTGATACAGGGTGCAGCCAGGGGGGCCCCCCAAAAGATTTGGAATAGTGTCCAGAATTCAAAGTGTATAGGAATATTGGAGAGACATATAAGATGTCCTCACTGCCCCACCCCCAGGGGGAAGGGATGAATGGAGCCAGGCCATTGAGAGCTGTTTTGCATAGCAACAGTTTTGGAGCTAACCTCTGGAATGGTTATTTAACATATGTATAACCTTTGACTGGTTTCATAGATATGTTAAATAGCAGTGGCCAAGTTTGGAGAAGGGAGAAGGAACTAGCAGAGACTCAGAATGTAACTAAGGGCTGCTCTCCTGAGTGAGTGGACTGGGGCTCAGGAGGATGTAACTAAAGTCTGGACTCCTGAGTGAGAAGATGGAACTAGCAGGGACTGAGGATGGAATTAGGAGGACTCAAGATGGGAACTAGGGGCTGCTCTCCGGAGTGAGAAAGACTGGGACTCAGGAGGATGTAACTAGGGGCTGTGCTCCTGAGTGAGAAGGCCTGTGTGAGAGCTTGAAAAAGACTGGCTCCAGGACATGAAGGGTCCCCGCTTGGCCAGATGAAGGGAGAGCCACACGGTTTCAGCAGAGTGAGGACCCCCTCTTGGTGAGGTGAAAGAGGGAGCCACGTGGTTTTGGCAGGGTGCAGACCCCCTCTTTCCCAGGTGAAAGGGAAAAACCACGCAGCTTTGCCAGAATGGAGATCCCTGCAGCCAGGTGAAGAAGAGAGCCACATGCTTTTGGTGGAGTGCGGACTCCTGCAGCTTTGGTAGAAGAGGCCCACGCGGCTTTGGGGTGCCCCCTTTGGCCGCGGGGCCTGAAAAGCAACAGAGACTTTGATTGGAACTGGGTACAAAGGACTCTTGCCAGTGGACCATGAGAGGGTACCACAGTACTTTGGATTAACTCGAGATCCTGCACAGTGACACAGCTGACTGTGCCAGCGGCCTGCAACACAGACGTGTGCTCTTTTCCCGATTTACGGTACCCGGAGTTGGGACAGTGGGAGAAGGGAGCGCTGTGTGGGTGTAGGTGTATACCCTAAAGGACTTTGATATTTTAGTGGAGGCATTAGGCCTGAATAGCATTAAATAAACATTTTGTTTCCTTTTTACAAATCTCTGGCATTGAGAAATGTCTTTTCAATTGGCGGCGGACAGAAGGGCCCAGTAGATTTTAGTATTTTGTTTTTGGGAGGGGCCCCTGTTGTATAGCAGTTTTGGGCATCCCTAGGTGGGCCAAATATTGTATTGCCCCTCCCTCAGACCTCCTCTTGTTTGGTAACAAGGGGAAGAGATGTAGAAAGGGAGACATGTCAGTGTGAGAGCGACATGATTTTTTTCTAGCTGTACCACTTAGTCATATTCTCCTTTTCACAATTCATGTACATATAAAATGTATTCTCAAAGATGATTAGATTTAGTGATACATGGAGACCTCAGTTAAGATGTAAATGTTTCTCTGTGGTCATGGGAAAGTGTTGCATTAATCAAGACCATACCCATGGCCAGGGGGAAGTGAAAGTTTTAAAATATACATAGAGAATGAACAGTTTCATTTCATACACCATGACCTGAATTAAAATGTACAGTTAAAAGATAAAAAAGAGTTTTTTGTGACTGGTAAAGTAACTGTTACATATGCCATTATTTATAAATGAATATAATCACAAGATGCACTGAGAATTTGTATGTGTACATTTGCCACATTAAAGGAATATTTTTTACTTAATTTCATTAAGCATGCTTTTTCACTCATGCTATTATATTTATTTTAGTCCTTAAGTACTATATATAATATTTAAAACATTATATATAACATACATATATACTATGTATAATGCACAACTAAAGTCACCAATTCACATAATCGTAACTAAATATTCTCTACCTATAAAATAAATTGAAGTGTTCTTATTAAAGTATATATTACATTGCCTTCAACTATATATTTTCATGTCTCATTCACAATGTAAAAAAGTACCACAAACCACTTGTGAGCACAGATAAAATAATTATATGCTCAGGAAAAATGAACTGTCAGCTGTGACTTCACGAGCATTTTGGTGATTGTAAGGATTGGTCATATAAAAAGTTATATAACATATGTGTGAAAATGCAGGTATGAATTTTATGTTAAAATATAAATTTATTTAACATGAAATTTGACAGGATCTCAGATATTCAAAGAATTCACATCATTAAAGGTGTTCCAAAATTGTTTGTTTTCATTGAAACATTTTGGCCTCATCTTAATCCAGAATCTCCAAATATATAGATATAGGTAAGTATTTTTAAAGCTCATATCACAGTTTAGTGGTAGACCTGAAATTCTGTCCCACCCAGTTTGACATCAGTGCCTGCTTCCCTGACTATTACACATGATACCCTCCTACAGCCACTGAAGAATTAACTAAATTGGAGGAGCAAAAGTGTGTTTTAGGTATAGAAATTAATATTCAAAGGTTGTATTATATTCAGAGAAATGCAAGAGGCAATATTTGCCCAATTCAGGCAGAGAAAAAAGAGGAAGAATCACGTTAAGAAGCTGATATGTTGAAGGAGAAGTCAGATCTCAAAGTGTCATCTAAACAATGCTACATGAAAATAATGAAGTATTTCTGAAGGGATTTAAGCAGGAGGCAGATATAGAAAGATATATTTGTTAACATATATACCTTCAAGGACTTTTTTATGGGGATTTAGTAGTTTTTCACTCATTTCAGAGTCTCCTTCATTCTTGGGTAGAATATTTAATGTTGTTTAAAGGTTATTACTAACATAATACAAATGCAGCTTCATACCATGTTCTCTTATTAACATCTTGAAAATAAAAAAACAATCTATATAGCTATTCTCTTAGAGAAACCACAGTTTCTTAAAAAACTGCTGTTGTGGAAATGCAGTAGACAGGGACAAAATTGAAGGCTGAGAATTTTACCAAGAAGTTTGCAGAACGAGAGGATTTGGCCCCAGGCAATAGTGTAATAGGGCGCAGCCAAGAGGAGGGCCCCCCCAAGAAGGATTTGGGATGGGTCCCAGAGCTCAGGGTGTCCAGGAAATATTAATATGTCCTCATTCCCCTCCCCCAGGGAAAGGGAGAAATGGAGCCAGGGCCATTGAGAGCTGTTTTGCATAGCCACAGTTTTGCAGCTAACCTCTGGAATGATTATTTAACATATCTGTAACCTTTAACTGGTTTCATAGATATGTTAAATAGCTATGGCCAAGTTTTGAGCCAGGGAGAAGGGAGTGGCTTCTATCCTGGATGTAATTGGGGGCTGGTCCCCTGAGTTACAGCGCCTAAGTGAGAGCTTGGAGTTGATTGGCTCCACGACATGGGGTCATACCTGTGCAGACTAATGGTGGCAGCCCAGTAAACTTGCAATAATAAGGGAGTCCTGGCAGGTGTAACTGATTGTAGGAGGAGTCGGAAATGGGGCTGCAAAGGAGATGCGGCAGTCATTGAGAGGGAGAGCCATGTGGTTTTGGTCAGAGTGCAGACCCCTGCAGCCATTGAAAGGGGGAGCCACGTGGTTTCAGCAGAGTGAAAGAGTACCACTCGTCTTTGCCAGAATGGGGACTCCTGCAGCCAAGTGAAGAAGAAAGACACACGCTTTTGGTCAGACTGTTTTGGGATGCCCCCTTTGGCCACGTGGCCTGGAAAGCAGGAGAGACTTTGACTGGAACTTGGTACAAAGAACTTGCCAGTGGACTGTGACAGTGTGCCACATGACTTTGGATTAACTAGAGATTCTGCCT
The DNA here is from genome assembly GCF_021234435.1 of Artibeus jamaicensis. Lineage (NCBI taxonomy): Eukaryota > Metazoa > Chordata > Mammalia > Chiroptera > Phyllostomidae > Artibeus > Artibeus jamaicensis. The sequence continues at coordinate 402,636 of NW_026521853.1, forward strand.
GGACAGTCAACAGCTGACAATACCTGCGGCCTGGAAAAACAGACATGTGCTCTTTTCCTGATTTACGGTACCCAGAGTTGGGACAATGGGAGAAGGGAGAGCTGTGTGTGTGTGTAGGTATATACCCTAAAGGACTGATATTTTAGTAGAGGTGTTAGGCCTGAATAGCATTAAATAAACCTCTCCTTTCCTTTTCACAAATCTCTGGCATTGAGAGATGTCTTTCCAATTGGTGGCAGACAGATGAGCCCAGTAGATATTATTATTCCATCCTTTGGAGGGGCCCCTGTTGTTCTGTAGCACTTTTTGGCATCCCTAGGTGGGCCAAATATCGCCCCCCCTCGGATCTCTTTTCGGTAACAATAGCAACAGGGAGAAGATGATGCTTTAGAAATATAATCAGGAAGTATAAAATAGGAATTTTAGCTGATTTAAAGTGAAATCTGAGAGAGAGAAGTCAAGAATGAGAATCATATTTCTGGTTTCACTACATGATTGCAAATGGTCTCACTCAATGAAATCAGAAATACATTAGGAAGAGTATATTTTGTAGAGGAGCTGGGATAAATTAAACTTCAAACACCCTAAGATGAGTTATACGAAATCTGTCCAGAAAAAGTCCAGCCATTATTAATATAACGAGAATGGCTTGCATGACATGCATGTAACCTGGCAGCCAAGGAGTGTGGACTGGAATGCTCATGGGTGAACAATGACTCCACTGTACTAGTCAATGGAGGAGGTTGATGCCACTGAGTGAGCATGCTGTGTGACTGAGCAAACAAAGCAATGAATCTGCATCAAATTTTGCATTAAGCTTGAACATTCCTCTTCAGAAACTATTTGGATAATTCAGAAGGCCACAGGTATGGGCAACTGGTGATTGGCAGAAGCTTCATCATGACAATGCGCCTGCACGTACATCACATCTCGTGAAGAATTTTTGGCAAAACGTCAAATCAGCCATTTGACTGAGCCCCCTCCTTTTCAGCCCAGATGCAGGGCCCTGTGGCTTCTGGATATTGCCAAAACCAAAATCACCTTTGAAAGGGAAGAGATTTCAGACTTTTGTTGAGATTCAGGAAAATACTATGGAGCAGCTGACAGCGACTGGGGAGAACTCTCTGAGTTCTCAAGGTGCCTACTTTGAAGGGGACTGAGGCATCGTCCTACATACAATGTTTCTTGTACCTTGTATCTTCTTCAATAAATGTCTCTATTTTTCATATTACATGGCTGGATACCTTCTGGACAGACCTCATATGTAACATTTACAGATGCAAATATTTAGCAATTTTGAGTTTCTTTGTTGCTATTTCTGCTTTTTGTGTCTCGTTAGCCTTTTATTTTATAATTAAGTGATTTTATGTGGAGATTATCTCTATTAAACTGCGTTTATATTCTATATTCTACAGTGAATCAAAAATACTGTTCAAAACAGTTCAAAATTGAAGAACATATATATATATATATCTTTGATATTTTATTAAATAAACCTGTGTACTAATAATATTTTAATTACTATATAATCTAGAAATAATCAGATGTACCTCTATACTATGTACTGAATGACTCAACAAATCCCATTCTCTACATATTAACAATGCAATTGCTAGACATTTCTGTTCAACTGTCCAGATATCAAACAAACCAAGTTTTAGTCACCATAGTTTTATAATAATATTTATTAACACCTGCATATAAAATTTAAAATTTTTAGTTTTTCTAAACATTTTGCCTATTATTTTCTATAAGTATAAAGCAGGAAAACGAAAAGAATCACACCCAAATGTAATTTTACCCAAATAAAATATAGGAGCATTTTTAGATTAAGATTTGCTTGCAGAGTATAGATATGTGATGAGACTCAAAATACGTTTTTATATTGTAAAATAATTAGTGAACTGCCCTAAATAACTAATTATCTTGGGTTTTACCAAGTTATATGAAAATGAGACAAAGAAGAAAGCATATTTCATTTAAAGGCAGTGGGTGTGGGAAAAAGGAAGGATGGTTTCAAAACTCAAAAAGAGCAAAGCTCTGCATAACAAAAATGGCAGGAGAATGTACCTCAGCAGATCTCACTGCTGCAGTGATATTGTCTGAAGTATTGAAAAAGGTTAATTCCCATTAAGCATTATATACAAGAGAGTGTAACACTGATGGATTTGGTTTTTTTGGAAACACTTGTCTCTCAGAATGAAATGTAGTGTGTGTGTGTGTTATGTATATGGGTATGTGTTTGAGCATGGTATGCATGTAATGACATTATGCACTTTCACAGACTTATTTTCCCTTTTCCATTCTTACATTTTTTTAAATTTTTATTGTTAACACTATTACAGATGTCTCCATCTTCCCTCTTCCTTTGTCCAGCTCCATTCAACCTCTGCACCACAGTGTGGCCATCACCATGCTGTTGTCCGTGTCTAGGGGTCATGTATATATGTTCTTTAGCTAACACCTTCACCTTTGTTTATTCTTATTTTCTCCTCCCCAATTCCCTGTGACAGCAGTTAGTCTACTCCATGTGTTCATGACTTTGTTTCTATTTTGTTTGTCAGTTTATTTATCTTTATTCTCATATCTTTGTTTATCATTGTTCCATAAGAAGTGAAATAAAATATTCATGAACATATTCTCGTTTAATTAAAGTTGTTAAAATTTGCATGAAGAGGTAGGCTGTGTGTTTGTGTTTAGTCAATGTAACAAAGGAGGATTATTTTAAATACCCAGATTTCAGAGGATAATGGTGATCTCACAAGAAGGAGAAGTGGAAGAGATGGACTGAAGTTCAGAGGAGTATCCAAATCTCATCACTGAGAGAAAGAATGCATTTGCAATAAAAGTGAGAACTTTCCCAAATGTTCCAAGGGCTTAAAAATAGAAGATACAAAGAGGCTTTAAGCAGGATCTCTTTCAAACTGTTGTTCCTTTACTTTAGAAAAGGACTTCAAAATACTACACTCTTATTTGTTCACTAACACTGTAAAAAGTACATGATGCAGGTCTGAGTTGTAGAAGATTCTCACTTCATAAATGGTATACCTATCTATTTTCTTGTTTCCCAACCTAAAGCTTCCTGTGTGTCTTTATTCTTGACTGCCATTGCTTTAACAACTCTTCTTCCTTTAAAAAAAAACTTAAAGAGATCTTGGGAAAGCCCTCAGAATTTGAGCTTCAACATTGAATTTTCTCAAAAAACTATAGGTCAGATGAGTTCATACATGTTCAGGTCTGTGTGGCCATAGATGAAATACTGTCATTTGCAGCAACTTGGATGGATTTTGAGAAATAAGCCACTTAGAAAAAGTTAAGAACCATATGATTTTATTCATATGTAGGATATAAAATTGATGGTAACAAATGAAAAAATAAAAGAAATAAACAAACAAAAACTCAGAGACAGACAACAGCATGGTGGTTACCAGAGGGAAGGGAGTTGAGGGGTAGTAAAGAGGAAAAGGGTAGTAAAGCCAAATATATGACAACAGAAGATTTGAGTTTGGGTGTGGGCACACAATGTAATATATGCATGATATATCATAGATATGTACACTTGAAACCTATATAATTTTATTAACCAATGACACCCCAGTAATTTTAATTAAAAAATAAATATAGGTCAAGGTTCTGCCTCTTAACAATAAAACTTGTGTAAAGTGACTGATACCTCTATTGTCATCTGGATATAAGAGATTGTAATTCTTGGTTTATAGGGTTATGGTTAAATCAAATAAAGTTTATTTATAAATTTAAAGCATTGAACAAAAGCATTTAGTACATACATAATATAATTAATTTACTTTCAAAGCCTCTTTTTAAATTTAATATTATTGTTTTGAATTTGTCTTCTAAAAATCCACTAATAACTATTAAGATTAATTTTTAAATTTTAAGATAAATTCATTATTTTCTCAAAATTAATCTAAAGTAAAAATTAGTTTGTAAGAGTTGCATATAATTACAACTAAGTAATCACTTTCCTTATAGTACTAATAAATTTTAAATTATGGAGATATATATTGTATATTATTTTATATATAAACTACATATATCAGTTTTAAAAAAGATTTTATTTATTTACCTTTAGAGGGGAAGAGAAGGAGAGAGGGAGAGAAATATCAATGTATGTTTACCTCTTGTGCGTCCCCTGCTGGGAACTGGCCTGCAACCCAGGCATGTGCCCGGACTGGGAATCAAACCATGATCCTTTGGTTCACAGACCCATGCTCAATCCACTGAGCTATGCCAGCCAGGGCTTACATACATAAAATTATTTGAAGACATAATGAGAAATAAAAAGCAATCAGGAAAACAGACGGAAACAGTACTTAAAAGAAGTAAATAAAAATGCATTTATCAAGCAATATAACAGAGGAAACCTTCCAATTTACACAAGCTTTTTTAATGTATTATGAAACTGGAATTGAAATTAGGGTTTACCAGAGTGCCTGCACACTGGGGAGAAGCATCTTAGTAAGGAGAGTGGAGCAGAAGGGTGAACCACTGTTGGGAACTGCTCTGCCTGGTTTCAGGAGTTGTAACTACCCGCCCCCCCTTGGCTAAGGCTGAGTGAGCAACCTCCAGAATTCAAGCCACAAGGAGACAAAGCTTGTCTCTGGTAGCAAACGCTGCCTCTGCTTCATCCCCCTGCCCCCAATGCATGGTTGGTTAGTCAGAGACTGGTATGACTCCTCAGAGGAGGGGCAACCTAAGCCAGACCCAATCACTTGGGAGGCCATCATGGAAGAACTCAGGGGACTTCAACAAAAAGGGAGTGATGGACCCTCGCCCCCTGGCTATTCTGAAATAGCCTGACTCCCCATGTCCTCTGAGAGAAGTACTTCCTAGCTCTGATCCACTTAAGCCTGAAAACCTGTAATGGGGAGGCGGTGCAGCTCCTTGCCTTGCTAGAGTGGTATCCGGGGTAATCAGGCATAAGAAACAATTTCGAAAAGTCCCGTGAAGCCTGCTTTGCTAAGTGTTTTCATTCATATGATAAGGGTCCAAGCAAGAAATGAAGATGTCTCCCAAAGTTTCTGCAAAACTCCCTTTCCAGACAGACACTGACTCAGACTAAGCTCTCAGATTTCTTTGAAATGTTATCTGCTGTTTGATTCTTATTGCCTGTATTCCTGTGTATAACAACCCAATAAAAGCCCCTTGAGGAAGGGGCTCCTGGCCCTTTTCCTCTGAGAAATTGGCCACCTCTCCTCCCCAAGCAGATCATGTCTTGGTAGTGTTACTTTCATCGGTGGCAGACAGGGGAACTTGCGGGCAAAGTCACCCCCACAAACCACTAGTTAAAACAAATTCATCTCAAAACTGTGGTTGACTCCCATGATGCACAGCAGCTTGAGACTGCACACTGCAAAAACACGGCAGAAAACCTTATTAGAAAAGCTAAAAATGCTGAACAGACAGGATTAGAATTACAAAACTTGCAGGGTTAAAGGATTTTAGCAAAAACCTCATACTGTCAGCAAAAATCAAGAAAACATGCCTTAAAGATAAGGATTATATTATAGGATTAAGGGGTATACTTTAAGACTAAAAACAAACTGAAATAAACTTGCCACAATGAACCTAAAACCAAGCCAACTACAGATCAAAGAAATTCACCTTTAATTGCCTTCCAAAAGAACCTTTCTTTGGGACAAGATGTAGAACTGGATGATAGTGATAATGATTTTGACCCACTATTGGCTTAAACTAGTGTGTGTGCTTGTGTTGTTGCTTTCCAAAAACGTTAAAAAAGTTAAAAATACTTAAATAGATAATAACATGGAAAAAGGATATAAAGAAGGAACATATTTCTTTTTTTTTAAGATTTTATTTACTTATCTTTAGAGGGGAAGAGAAGGAGAGAGGGAGAGAAACATCAATGTACGGTTGCCTTTCTTGCATCCCCTGCTGGGAATTGGCCTGCAGGGAACTGGTCTGCAACCCAGGTACGTGCCCTGACTGGGAATTGAACCGCGATTGTCTGGTTCGCAGGCCCATGCTCAATCCACTGAGCTATAACAGCCAGGGCTAGAAAGAACATATTTCTGTACAGCTGGACATGTTTGTATTTTAGGCTCATTATTATAAAACATTCAAAAATTGTATATATAAGTAGTTTTGTAGTAAAAAAAGTTATAGTAAGCTAAGGTTAATTTATTATTGAAGAAAGAAAAATATGTTTAGAGTAAATTTAGTGTAGCCTAAGTGTACAGCATTTACAAAGTCTACAGCAATAGACACTAATTTCTTAGGCCTTCACATTAACTCACCACCTACTTGCTACCTCACTAAGGGCATCTTCCAGTCTTCCCAGCTACAGTCAGAGCAAGTGCCCTATACAGGTGTACCGTTTTTAATCTTTCATACTATACATTTACTGCATCTTTTCTATGTTTAAATATATTGAGATATATAAATACTTACCATACAATATTCAATATAGCACCATGCTATGCCAATTTGTAGCCTAGGAGCAATAAATAGGCTATACCATAACACCTAGGTGTGGAGCAGGCCATTCCATCTAGGTTTGTGTAGCGTATTCTCTGATGTTTGCATGATGAAATCAGCTGAGACTGATTTCTCAGAATGCATCCCCATCATCAAGTGACATACGACTGTTGAATTCAAGGAGTGTGATATTTAGCTTATTTCATTTGAACAGCATAACTGAGTTATCAAACATGATAAAATGTTAACAAGAAAAAAACTATAAACTAGTATTTCTAAACAATATAGAAAAAACTTCAAAAATATTGGAAGTGAAAGTTTTCAATATATAAAAAGAAGGAAGGCCCAAGATGATAAGGTTATTTTTGATATTCAAATATGAATCAAGATCATTTATTCACATTAAGAAACTCAAGAAGAAACAAATACATGATCATTTTTATAAATGTAGAAATTGACAAAATTTAACTCATTAAAAATAATAATTCTTAACCAACTGGAAATAAAATAGAACTCCCTCAGAATTTAAAAGAGAAATTACTAAAATCCTAGATCTAATGTAAGGCTTAACGGTAAGACTTTGGATACTATCACACTAAGTTTAAAAAAAAGTAAAAGAAAAAACAAGTTTTCCCTCAGCCCTTCTACTCAACATTGAACCCAAGGGAATCTGTGTAGGGAAATCTGGCAAAAAATGGAAAGATACAAGTATAACAATTAATAAGAAAAATATATTAATATCATATCACATACACCATGTTCAAAACAGACAGATTCTAAGAGATTTACAACATAAAATTCTATCAAATGATTTTATTTAACTAAAGCTAAGATTATTGCCATACCACTTTGGGCTCCCCAGGACTCTGAATTAGCAGGCAAAAAAGGGAGTTACTATACTGGCTGGGTGACTGATGCTCATTACTAAGGGGAAATTATGTGATTACTGCACAATGGTGATAAGAACATGTCTCATATAGAGAAGATTGCTTTAGAAGTTTCTTAGTACATCATGTTGTGATTCAAGTGAATGGAAAACTAAAAAACGCCAAATTAGATAAGATGGTTAATGGTCTACCTTTCAGAAATGTGTTTGGGTCAACCTACCAGGCAACGAACCACAAATAGCTAAGGTGTTTGTGAGGTAAAAGGGAATACAAAATAAGTAGGAAATTTTACCTCAATTAAAATTACATTTTAAGTTTTACTAATCAAGGGCAATTGTATTTATGTATTTTCAAGGTGGTTTAGCCCTGTATCTTACATACAATTAGACTTTAATATTTAGTAAATTCTCCTGTCCCTGACCTCAACTTTCAGGCCTCTTCTCTGAACACTTCATAACTATTCATTTACTCCACTCCTGGAACTTGCTGTTCCTGGAACATACCTGTACACTCCACTCTAAGGCCACTGAAACCGCTGTTCCATTTATCTGGAAAGCTCTATTAAGCCTTTGCTCCAGTCTCAACCATCAAATTGTATACTGTAATTGGCCCTCATCCTCATGTTCCAGCTGATTTCCTTTATTGTTTTCTACATTGTGTTTATTTTATAGTTTTAAGCAACCTCTAACATTACATTATCTATTTACTTATCTATCTATCCATCTATCCATCTACAGTATTCTCTTATCCTCATCACTATTTAATAAATTTGTGTCTTTATTAATTGACATATGCCAAGTATGAAAAATTGTTTCTGACATATAGATGTTCAATAAATATTTGACAAAATAAATGCATCAATCCTCATTACAACCTTTCTGAAAAAAGGTCACATTATCAACTACATTTTTAAAGTACTTAATTTCATATTAACTACATTTTAAAATGTTTGCCCATAAAAAAGTCTAATGCATTTACATGTGACATTCTATATAATTTTATGTAAATTATCAAAAGGCAGATTCTTCTTTTTGTTAAGTACCATAATTCCATAACCAAAGAACTTTAAAATTTTTATTTATTTATCCTTAGAATGAAAGGGAAGGAGAGAAGGAGAGAAATATCAATGTATGGTTGCTTCTGGTGCATCCCCTGCTGGGAACTGTCCCCTGCTGGGAACTGGTCTGCAACCTAGGCATGTACCCTGACTGGGAATTGAAGTGCAATCTTTTGGTTCACAGGCCGGTGCTCAATCCACTGAGCTACACCAGCCAGAGCTACCAAAGAACTTTTTAACCTATTTAAAGTATAATGATAGTTGAGACAAAGTCAAATACACAATATGGTAACTGTATACAAAGTGATAATAATTTAAATGTGAAGTGATAAGGGATATCCAATGTTACCTATTTAGTCCATTATTACTATGATTGAACACATACTTAGTCATTGCATTCTGGCCTATAAAGTCATTTGAGAGAAGCACAGTAGGTTTTACAAATTTCATTATTAAATTAAAAGAAGTGTAATATTTGTGAAAAGAAGATGACATTTTTTCTTTCAAAATCTGAAAGTAATCAATTCAATGGGTTGTAAAGAAAGAGAGAACAAATAGATGAACAAAATAGAAACAGAGGAATGGACACATGGAATAGACTGTCAGTGGTCAGAAGAGAGCAGGGTTAAGGGAATGGAAGAAAGAAGGTAAAGGATTTTTTTAAATTGCATATGGATAACACATAGACACAGACAAGTGTATCGATAGAAGGGAAGGGGGATGGGGAAAATGGAAGGGCAAAGGGAGGTAAATGAGGGAAGAAATAAACTGCTTTGGGTGATGGGTTGAAGATGCAGAGTGCAGGTGATGTTTTGTTGATTTGTACACTTGAAATCTATGTGGTTCTGTGAACCACTCTCCCCGATAAAAATTAAAATAAAATAAAATAAAATAAAATAAGAAATATAAAACAAGGGAAAGAATTTACCATACAGTGTTTTTGCTTTTTACTTTGATCCTGAAGACCTCAAATTAAATACATTTAAGTGAAAATATTTCTGTGAAACTGTAAGTTTAACTGTAGCTCCCAGATAGTATTACAGTGCATTTTATATTTTGAAATATCATTTACTACATTATTTGAAGTATTATTTTTACACAGCAAAATTAATTCATTTTAAGTGTTAAGTTCAATGAGTATTTACTAATGCAAATCTTATGTCTGCTTTCTTTCACATAGCAAAATGTATTGATATTAATTCAAGTTGTTCTGTATATACTAACTCTTTACTTTTTATATCTGTGCATCATCCTAATGTATGTATATAACAAATGTCACCTGTTAAAATTTGTATCATTTAAAGTTTTGAATATTGTTAGTAAATTATTCACATTTGCAAAAATTTGTTGGCATATATTTTTGTTTTTAGAACATAAATACAATAATATTGTATCATATGGCAAGTGCGTGTTTAACCATTTAATGTGTGTTATATGATCTTTGTCTCATTTAACTAACATTTCCACAAAGTAGTAATTTAATATCTATGTAGGTTGTGACATAATGATTTTTCCCTATGGATATTCAACTGTTCTAGCATTGTATGTTGAAAATACTTTCTTTTGCCCTCTAGCCACCAATTTAAAAAATAAATTTGCCATATAGGTGTGAATCTATTTCTTTTTTTCAGCTTTACTGTGGTAAAAGTAACAAAAATGGGTCTATTTCTTATCTGTTTTGTATCACTGATATAAACATTTATTAAAGTATCAATATTGCACTGCCTCTATTATGATAGTCTTATAATCAAACAGTAATAGTTTCCAATAGTTTTCTTTTGGCAATTTCTAGGTGCTTCAGTTATATAGATGTATCTAACGTATGTTGCATATATGTATATCTAACGTATACATTAGATATGTCTATCTTTATCTCTAGCTGTAGTGCTATCTATATAAAACCTTCAATTTCTACAGAGTACTTGTGAATGGATGGGTTTGATTGGGAATTTGTTTAGTCTACAGATCAATTTGGGCATAGTTAACTTAGCAATAGTAAGTATTTCAATCCATGAACATGATATATTTTATACTACTTTAGGTGTTTTTAATTTTTCTCAACATTTTCATTGTTCCACTATTGTGCATATTTTTTCAGTCTGAAGCTATTATATGGTTTAAATATATTCAAATGTTCACTGCTAGCATATATAAAAACAACTGAATTTTATATTAATCTGATATACTTCAAATTTTTTTAAATTCACTAATTCTACTAGTAGTTTTGTGGATACTTAAGGATTCATTTTGTTCCTAGACTTAGAAACTTTCACTCTTTCTATGTGAGGCTTATTTTTCAGCTACAGAAGCAATAGGACCCTTCCATACACTTCTGTAGATCATTTCCTACTCTCCACTTCTGTGTTCCTCAGATTCTAGACACCTTAATTTCTTCCACTCTGATTTCTATCTTCTCAACTCACTGAGACCATTGTGTTCTGCTATAGGCATCATTCTTTAAACTTCTGTCCATAAAATACTACTGGGAAGAAATCCAATGTCTTAATAGAGTGCACCTCATTTATTTCCCTCTTCTAGGCATACCAGCCATGCACTGCCTTTAATTCAATACTCATACACAGTTGTGTTATGTTTTTCAGTGTCTCAGTTGTTTACAGTGAAAGAGGAAATGCAGTACTAATTTGTTAATCATGGTGAGAAGTAGAGTATATTAGTTTCTTTAATATTATATTTCTCTAGAAAATAAACTGCTGTTTTTCAACTTCTTTGCATGTCTTAAGATTTTTTGTTGAGACCTTCAAATTTTAAACATTATAATGCTGCAACTCTAGAAATCAAATTCCCAACCCTCTCTGGGGGCTGTTTTTATTATTTGTCTGTTTAATACCTTTTCTGAATAATTATTTAAAGTCTATGTTTTTTGCCATGTTTAGCCACTGAAGTCTCTGCCCAGTTGGCTTCCATGTCAGCTTCAGTGTTAGCTAAGGACTACACTGAGATTTCCTTAAATGCTTGGAATCTGTGTCTCCTAATCTCTTATGAAGGGTTCAGTGTGTATGTGTTGGGCATGCCTTCAACACTCATCCAGCCAGGTAACAATTCTGCCTTTATCTTTATTTCCTGATTGAGCAGAGCCTTGAAGTCAGGCCAAGGGAGAATGTAAGGGTGTCTCGAGTTTCTGTTGATATAAACAGACTATCCATGTGTCTGGCCTTGTAGCTTCCCAGGAATGTGTTAGAGCTTTTCAATGCTTCCATAGACACTTTATACCCAAACTTCTACTTTTGAGCTTTTGTGATTGCTTTTTTTATTATTAGTGAAGAAATAAGGTGAAATTTATTTTTTCACCTCAAGCTAATGAAAGTTAATCAATGACCTGCAATTATTTTTTGGACAATTATCTAAGGAGAAAAGGTTATTCCTCCTCTGGAGCTCCAAGTCTGGTCAAACATGGACAGACTTACAGGATTTTACAGAGAATCAAGTGATTAGTCAAATAATAACAACTTTTAGGAATGAAGCTTGATAGAACTAAAATTCCATTTTGTCTCCTCTAGTGTCTGCCAGACTATTTGGTTTCAGTATGATTGTGGCTCATTGGTTTTGTTTCCTATGGAGCTGGACAGAATATAGCAACAGGGAAACACTGTGGAGCTCTCTGTGCTTACCAAGATGCACCCCCCACCTCTGCTTTAATACACATTCTATGAAATCCTGCGTGTAAACTTTTGGCTAATTTCAAGACTTCTGAAAAAGTTGATTCTGACACTTTACTGTGTCAGTTTATCATTGCTTCTTAAAGGAGCACATTTTCAGAGGCCCTTCTGCCAACACTTTTTCTAAAGTTCACAGTGATTATAATTTAAATATCTTTATTTCATCCCTTTTATTTATGTGATAGACCTATCCATCATCTTCTTTAATAGAAAGAATAAAGGTTATTTTATATTTTCCTTGTGACAAGGCTCAAGATTGACAAATAAATCCAGCCAATAATGTATTAGAATGAAAGTAAACATAAAAATAAGAATAATAAAATCACCCTTTGACAACTCTATGATTATCACTCTTATAAGAGAGTGTGCCCTTGTAATTTTTAAAGAGGTCTACCTGGTGTTTATTCAAATGGAATGACAGTATATGCTATCATTTTATTTTTATATACTTTTATTTAGATTAAAATATCAAGGTGGATAATTACAGATATAAATATTGTATTAAGCAGATTTATTTAATACAAACCTGGCCAGTGTTTATCCATCTCACAGATTCTATTTGAAACATTACTTCCTGTGAGTGTCCAACAGTTACCCAGACTAATTCATTAGTTCTCTTTTAAATGTTCCCATAATTAATGTGCTTCACTTTCTATAACTAATTTTTATCCTTAAAATTAATAAATTTAGCAACTCTAACTTCCCTGCATCAATCAAGCATTTGGTATATTCTATTTTTAATCTAGTAGCAATTACTTAAGATACCATGGTAAATAATTTTTTTCTTTTTTTTGTGTGTGTGTGTGTGGCTCTGAATTCTCGGGGGATATTTTCTCTACCATCCAGAATGACCCAGTACAATTTACTTGCTGTCACCTTTCACCTCCTATGGAAATGTTTATTTCTGATTCTCCTTACACTAGTTCTGTAATGTACCTTCTGAGGGCCCACCTTTATGCAGAATTAGCCCTCAGCCATATCTCTTCCTATGCTGTGATAAGCCACCAAAATGAAAGCTCAAGATTCCCACAGTTTGAAAGTCTCTCTTAGAGCAAAGACCAACTTTTATTTTTCCTTACCAACCTATGTTCCCACTTTATTTTTTATTTTTATTATATTTTAATTTTTATTTTATACTGTTATTCTGTTAGAGTTCTCCAATCCTTCCCCACCTTTGCCTTCTGCCAAACCTGCCCCCGCTTCCACAGTCAATCCCCATGCTGTTGTACATGTCTATGTGTCAATCATACATGTTCTTTAACTAGTCCATTTCACCTATTTCCACCAGTATCCTCCTCCACCCTCCCCTCTGTTCTGGTTACTGTGAGTCTGTTCCATGCTTCTGTGCCTCTGGTTCTATTTTGCATGTTAGTTTATTCTGTTTATTAGATTCCTCTTATAAGTGAGTTCATATGGTATTTGTCTTTCACTGCCTGGCTTATTTTACTTAGCATAATATTGTTCAGTTTCTTCCATCCATGCTGTTGCAAAAGGTAAGAATACCTTCTTTCTTTCCCCTTCATAGTATTTCATTGTGTAAATATAACACAGTTTTTTTTATTCAATCATTTACTAATGGGTCCTTATGCTGTTTCCAGCCCTTGGCTGTTGTAAATAGCACTGTCATGACCATAGGGGTGAATAAGTTTTTTTTGAATTGGTGATTTGAGTTCTTAGAGCATATTCTGAGCAGTGGAATAGATGGGTTATAGGGCAGTTCCATTTTTAATTTTTTGAGGAAATTTCATACTGTCTTCCACAGTGGCTCCATCAGTCTGCATTCCCTCCCAACACTGCACTAGGGTTCCCTTTTCTCCATATCTTCTCCAGCACTTTTTGTTTATTGATTTATTGATGATAGTCATTCTGATAGGAGTGAGGTGATATCTCATTGTGGTTTTAACTTCCCTCTCTCTAATGAGTACTGACATTGAGCATTTTATCATATGTCTATGGGACATATGTACATCCTCCTTGGATAAGTGTCTATTCAGTTCCTTTGCCCATTTTTTAATTGTATTTTTTGTCTTCCTGGTGTTGAGTCATATGAGCTCTTTGTATATTCTAGAGATCAAACCCTTGTCTGATGTACCATTGGAAAATATGTTCTCCCATATGGTCTGTTCCGTTTTTTATTTTGGTGATGGGTTTTTAGCCATGCAGAAGCTTTTTAATTAGATGTAGTTCCATTGGTTTATATTTTCCTTTCATTTCTTTGCCCTAGGAGATATATCAGCAAAATATTGCCATGTGAAGTATCTGAAATTTTACTGCCTATGTTTCTTCATCAAGGACTTGTATGGTGTCACAACTTATATTTAAGTCTTTTATCCATTTTTGAGTTTATTATGGTGTATGGCGTAAGTTGGTGTAGTTTAATTTTTTTTCATATACCAGTCCAGTTGTCCCAACTCTGTTTATTAAAAAGGCTATTTTTAGTCTATTGTATGCTTATGCACAGTTTTTCAAATATTAATTGACCACAGAGACATGGGTTTATTTCTGGGCTCTCTATTCTGTTCCATTGATCTTATGTTTGTTCTTATGACAGTATGAGGCTGTTTTGATTACAGAGACACATTTGTATAGTTTGATATCAGGTATTGTGATCCATCCTACTTTGTTCTCCTTTGTCAAGATCTATGAGGCTATTCAGTGTCTTTTTCAGTTCCAAATAAATGTTTAAAATATTTATTCTAAATCTGCGAAATATGACATTGGTGTATTAATAGGAATTGCATTGAACCTATAGGTTGCTTTGGGTAGTATAGACATTTTAATGATGTCAGTTCTTCCAGTCCATGAATATGATATATGCTTCGATTTATTTATATGTTAATTAATTTTTTCAGTGTTATAAAGTTTTCCAAGTACAAGTCTTTTACCTCCTTGTTTAAATTTATTCCTAGGTACTTTATTTTTCTTCTTCCTATAGTAAATGGAATTTTTCCCCTCATTTCTCTTTCTGATATATCATTGTTGGTGTATAAAAATGCCTTCAGTTTCTGAACAGTGACTTTGTATCCCACTATTTTTGCCAAACTCGCTTTTTAGATTGAATAGCTTTTTAGTGGAGTCTATATGGTTTTCTATTTACACTATCATATCATCTGCAGATAATAACATTTTTACTTCCTCATTTTCAATTTGGATGCCCTTTATTTCTTTTTCTATTTTGATTTCTCTGGCTAGAACTTCCAATATGATGTTGAAAAGAGTGGTGAAAGACAGAACCTTTGTCTTGGTCCCAATCTGAAAGGAAACACTTTTAGTATCTGCCCATTGAATATGATGATTGCAGTAGGTTTCCTGTATATGGCTTTTATTATGTTAATATTTGCTTCCTCTAGTCCCACTTTCCTAAGGGCTTTTATTTTAAATGGGTGCTGGGTTTTAGCATATGATTTTTCATCACCTACTGATATGATCATGCGATTTTTTTGTCCTTCATTTTGTTTATGTGGTGTATTGCGTTTACTGACTTGCAAATATTGTACTACTCTTGCATCCCTAGTATGAATACCACTTGATCATGGTGTATGATCTTTTTAATGTATTGCTAGGTCTGGATTCTCAATATTTTGTTGGGGATTTTAGCATATATGATCATCAGAGATATTGGCCTATAGTTTGCTTTCTTTGTAGTATCTTTACCTGGTTTAAAATTAGGGTAATACTGGCCTCTTAAAAGAAGTTTTAGTATATCCCCTTTTCTTCAATTAATTGAAACAGTTTGATGGACCAGAAATACTTCTTTAAATGTTTGTTAAAATTTGCCTGTGAAGCCATCCTGTCCAGGGCTTTGTGTCCTGGGAGTTTTTTTTTTTTAATTATTTCACTTCAGTTTGATCAGTTGTTATGGGTCTTGTCTTTCTGTTTCTTCTTCATGAAGCTTTGGAAGATTGTGTTTCTAGAAATTTCCTCATTTTGCCCAGGTTGTCCAATTTCTTGGCATATAGTTGTTCATAGCAATTTCTTACAATCCTTCGAATTTCTGAAGTGTAAGTTGTTGCTTCTCCCCTTTCACATCTGATTTTATTTATTTGGGTCCTCTTTTTTTTTTTTTCTTGATAAGTCTGGTTAAAGGCTTGTCAATTTTGTTTATCTGTTCAAAGAACCAGCTCCTGGATTTATTGATCCTTTGAATTATTCTTTTAGTCTCTATGTCATTTAATTCTGCTCTGATCTTGATTTTTTGCTTCCTGCTACTCTTCTGGGCTTTGTTTGTTGATGTCCCTCTAGTTCTTGTAGATGTAGGGTTAGATTGTTTATTTGACATTTTTCTATCTTCTTTAGGTAAACCTGCATTGCTATGAACTTCACTCTCAGGACTGCCTCCACGGAGTATTATAGGTTTTGAATTGTTGTGTGTTCATTTTCACTTGTTTGCAGATACTTTTTTATTTCTTTTCTGATCACCTTGTAAACCATTCATTATTTAATAACATGGTATCCCATCTCCAAGCGTTTGTTTTTTTTATTTTTTTCCTTGTGGTTTGTTAAATTTGAAGTCATTGTGATCCAAGAACATGATTGATATAATTTTGATTTTCTTAAATTTTTGAGGCTTGTTTTGTGTTGCACATGTAGTTTCTCTTTGAAAATGTTTCATGCAGTTTGAAAAAAATGTGTGTTTTCTTCTTTGTGGTGAAAGCTTCTGTATATATCAATTAAGTCCATTTCATTCAGAATGTCATTCAATGACCCAATATCCTTTTTGATTCTTTCCTTGGAAGACCTACCCATTTTGGACAGTGTGGTATTAAAATATCCTACTCTGAGTATCAATATTTTTTATTGAAGTCCTCCCAGATATTCCTTATAAGTTTAGGTACTCTCTGTTGGGTGCATATATGTTTATCAGGGTTATATCCTCTTGTTGAGCTACCCCATAAGTATTGTATAGTGAACTTTTTTGTCTCTTGTTATGGCCTTTGTTTTGAAACCTATTTTGTTTGATACAAGTATTGCTACTCCAGCTTTTTTTCATATTCATTTGCTTGGAAAATGTTTTCCATCCCTTCACTTTCATCCTGTGTAGCTCTTTTGTTCTGAGGTATGTCTCTTGTAGGCAGCATATGTGTGGGTCATGTTTTCTTATCCACTCAACTATACCCTATGTCTTTTGATTGGAGTATTAAATACATTTACACTTAAGGTTATTATTGATAGGTACTTATTTGTTGCCATTTTTTCCTTTATGCCTGTGTTGCTTTTCTCTCTTGCATTTTATTCATCTTACAGCAGTTCCTTTAACATCTCTTGCAATGTTGGTTTGGTGAAGATGTACTCTTTTAGCCTTTTTTTTTTTCTTTTTGACTGGGAATCTCCTTATTCACCTATCATTAAATGAGATTCATGCTGGGTAGAGTAGTCTTAGTTGCACACCATTGCATTTCATTGCTTGGAACAGTTTGTGCTATTCCCTTCTATCTATTGGGAAATCCTTTGATAGCCTTATCAGAGCTCTCTTTTATATTACTAGCTGTTTCTCTCTTGCTGCCTTTAAGATTCTCTCTGTCTTTAAATTTTGCCATTTAAATCACGACATATCTTGGAGTGGGCCTCTTTGGGTTCATCTTGATTTGGATTTTCTTTACTTCCTGGAGTGGAGTTCTATGACTTTTTCCCCTCACCAAGTTAGGAGAGTTTTCTGTCATTACTTTTTCAAACAGATTTTCTAAGCCTTGGTTCTTTTCTTTTCCTTCTGGTAGCCCTATGATACAAATATTATTCCATCTCATGTTGTCCTGCAGCTCCTTTAAGCTATCTTTACTTTTTTTGAGTCTTCTTTTATTTATTTCTTTTCCATTTTCTTAATTTTATTGTTGTTCACATACAGTTGTCTGCCTTTTCCCCCAACCTGTACCTCCCACCCCAGCTGTCCACACCTCCCTCCCCTGATTCCACCCACCCCTTGGTTTGTCCATGTGTCCTTTATAGTTGTTTCCAGAAACACTCTCCCCTGTCTCTCCCATTATCCCCTCCCACTTCCCCTCTGGTTACTATCAGTTTGTTCTTAATTTCAATGTCTCTGGCTATATTTTTCTTGCTTGTTTGTTTTGCTGATTAGGTTCCACTTATAGGTGAGACGTATGGTATTTGTTTTTTAACCGTCTGGCTTATTTCACTTAGTATAATGCTCTCCAATCCCATCCATGCTGTTGCAAAAGGTAGGAGCTCCTTCTTTTTCTCTCCTGGGTAGTAAGTATTCTGTCCCTTAAACATACCATAATTTTTTTGATCCACCCATTTACTGATGGGCACTTAGGTTGCTTTCAATGCTTGGCTGATATTGTGCTGCTATGAACATTGGGATTCATAGGTTTTTTTGGATTGGTGTTTCAGGGTTCTTAGGATACAATCCTAGCAGTGGAATTGTTGGGTCAAAAGGGAGTTCTATTTTTCTGTTTTCTGAGTAAATTACATACTGTTTTTCATAGTGGCTACATCAGTATGCAATCCCACCAACAGTACACTAGGGTTCCCTTTTCTCCACATCCTCACCAACACTTGTTTTTTGTTGCTTTGTTTATGATGGCCATTCTGACCAGTGTGAAGTGGTATCTCATGGTCAAATTAACTTTCATATCTCTGATGGCTAGTGATACTGAGCATCTTTTAATATGTGTCTGGACCCTTCGTATGTCCTCCTTGGAGAAGTGTCTGTTCAAGTCCTTTGTCCATTTTTATTGGTTTTTTAGTCTTCCTTTTTTTCATATTGTTTCTCTGTCTGGGTGTTTTTTCTACCTTGTTCTTGAACTTGCTGTTTTGATCCTCCTCTTCATTTAGGCGGCTTTTAATTCCTTCTAGTTTATTCTTTATTTCAAATATTGTATTCTTCATTTCCTCCTGTCTCTTATTTGTAATTTCTGTCATTTTTCATGCTGTTGTAGTTCCCAGTGAGTTCCTTATAGCTTCCATAGAGTTTCTTGTAGTCTCACTGAGCTCCTTGAGTATCCTTATAACCATTATTTTGAAATTTCTGTCTACTTTTCTCAATTTAATTTAACTGTCTTTTTAGGGAATCCCCCTTTCCTTTCCACTTGGGGTTGTATTTTTGTCTCTCTATTTTAGTTCATTTAGTTCATTTCCTTTTGTTCATTTCTATGTATTAAATTTATCTGTTTTGACTTCCTGTCTTCATGTTGTGACCCTCTATGGTAGCAGACCTATGGTACAATCTTCTTGATATTATGAGCTGGATGCTCTTGAGATGCCTTCAATGCAGATTATGTGGGCTCACTTGTTGTAATTGGTTTTTTATTGTTCTTGGGTTGTTCTTTGCTCATTCCCTCTGGCTGGCTGACTGAAAGTCACATCACCCACCACATCTTGTGTGGTGTTATACAGTTGCTTCCAGGACAAAACAAAACACCCCGGAAAACAAAACCTTCACCTACAAAAATAAACCCTCTTACAACCACACTTTCAACAACAAATGAGCAAATAATATTAAATATGGGAAGAGATTAATACTATTATAAGAAAGGAAAATTGAATGTGGGATGAGTACTAGAAAGAAAAATAATTTTGAGATGGTATATGGTAGAGAAATCATAAGAGTAGGTAATAGAAACAAGGCCAAAAAGGAAGAAAATTAAATTTACATCATAATTGTGAAAGGGAGGAAAGAAGGCAAAATGGAGTAAAAAAATGGAAGAGTATAACATGAGGTTCAAAAATAGTGTAAAAGTAGGGACCAAACTGAAGAAAAACATCCACTACAGTGATGTCAAGAACAAATAAGCAAAAATTAGTACAGGTGGAAAGGTATTAACTAAGAAATAAGAAGAAAAAACGATTATGAGGTGTGTAAAAGTGATTTTGAGAGGATGGAGGGAGAAGAAATAATAAGAATGTGGAATGAAAACCAGGCTAAGAGAGGGGGAAAAGGAAAATTTAAAACAAAAAATGAGAAAGGTCGGGAAGAAAGCAAAATGAGTAAGAGAGTGGAACAGTAAAATTTGAGATTTGAAATACAGTAATAGTGAACATAGAGAAGTAAAATTGAAGAAATGCAATAACCATCAACATCAACAACTAATGAGCAAGGATTAATAATTATGGAGAGAATAAGCATATAATAAGAAATTTCAGATGGTGTCATAGTCTAGCACTAGGCAGCCTGCATGAGACTACAAGTGATCCAGTCTGCTGCTCCCTCTTTCAGGCATGGCTGTTCCCCACTGCTCTGCCCTGCCAGCTTTCCATCAGCACAAGGTCAAAAAGTGTTCATTTAATGTGTGATAGCACTGCCAGTACCACTTCCACCTGCCTCCAGAGGGAACCTCTGGTGCAATTGGGAGGATCGAATTCCTGGATCACCCCCAAAGGGCGCTGTTAAGTGTTTATGTAAATGATGGGAATGTTCCCCCATACCCCTGCCATACATCTTGATCTGTCCCAGATGATTTCCAGTGATGAATAGTTTCTGGCGAATTAGCTGTTCATTTCCTATGAGTGGACAATATGTGTAAAGGGGGCAGTTCTTTCATGCTTGGCCCTGAAGGCATCTCTGTAAGACCTGAGGCTGCGTGGGGTCCTGAGAAACCCTTGTTGCACCAGTCTCTAATTTTCTGCTCTGCTGGTTTCAGTGGATCAGGGCCTGAGGAAACGGAGTAGCTCATAGTGTCTAATAGAAGTTCAGAAAGCGCATTTTTAGAGCTTTTTTTCCTGTGGATATGCACTGGACACGGAGAGGGCTCCTGAACCTGGCCTTACTGAACTGCAGAGCCTGCTATCCTGCCGGTGGGGGTTGAGCATGCCTGCCTGTGAGGGGGACCTGCCCACAGCAACAAATCTCTGGGGTTCAGCTCCTGACCATTCAGTTCCCAGCTTGCCACTTCCGCAGGAGACTTAAGCCTAAAATTTCCACTCTGAACAGCCTTCTGCTTGCTAACCATGCTGAGTCAGTTCCCAGAGTCTCTTTAGTGTGACACTTTCTGTTCTTCCTGTGCAGCCGGACTCATTGGGACCAAACCTTGCTTTCACCCTGTTTTCTTCATTGGCAGAGCTGCTGTGAGTGTCCAGGAGCCCAGGGTCTTTGCTGAATCTCACCAGCTCCTCTTTTAAGAGTCTCTGACCGCCCCCCCCCCCACACATATACTACAACACCTTGCCCTAGGCCAGTTCTCTGCACACTCTGCTTCCCCCAAAGCGCAAAATCTCTCTCCACAGCCTGCCAGTACCTCTGACAGTTTTAGGAGATAGTTTCTCTATGGTTACTCTCCCAGTTGTTGCTGTAGCTATGGCCATGCTGCTTGCTGTGTGTGTAACCTAAGTCTCCCAGACTTTATATATCTTTCCAAGTCTCTCCAGATTATGGTTGGTGGTTTCCTTGTATGGGACCAGGGCCCTGCTCAGAGACGTTAGGGAGCCACTAAGTTGCATTTTCTATCTGTTCTCTCCTATGCTGCAGGTGCTTCTCCCTCCCCATCTCTCTAAAAGCAAATAAATAAAATCTTTTAAAGCATGTAATGAATCATGCTCTTTGAGCTATTATAGAAAGAAAAATATTACCTGAAGTGGCATACTGTAGACTATCACAACCAGTAGAAATGTGTTAATCATAGTCAAAATTAAATTACACTCTAATAAAATGGTTGTTTACATTAATGTAAAGCAGATGTTTTTAAGTTGTGTGGTGACTCCAAGACCATTTTAGTCTCATAAATTTTCATATCCTCATAAGTGAGCTGTAGAATTTTCCAAGAGTTACACGACGTGATTAGGTTACTTCTCTGATAACTATTGAAATGTATGAATGCATATTATTTTACTTTAAACACCCTCAATTTTAATTCCTAATGGTAAACATTTATAGATGAAATTCATAAACCAAACTTCTTTGTGGTCTACACTATAGTTTTAGAAGGTAAAAGGATTTGAAAACCAAAATTTTGAGAACCATTGATTTATGATAGTATATACAGAGTAGGGGGTAAGTTTTCAGTTATTTGTATGGAAAATAATAAAGTAATTAATAAATAATAATACAAGAATAAACTCTGTGGTTTACAATACTCAAAACTGTAAACTTACATGCGGCACATCTTATGTGCTAAATGTAAATTAACATTTGTAAATTATATTTGTAATTAGTATTTATAATAAGTGAAGGAGATAGTTAATGCTTTCTTTAAAATTGAATTGGTGTTTAAATTACTTAACCTTTATTTGGAAGAGTACAATATTTCAGTTATACTAATGATGGCAAAAGTTATTAAATTATATTTTTAGTTTTTCTAATGAAGGAAAAATGTTTTTAAAATTAGGAAATACAAAAATATAAATTTTTAATTTTGAGAAGCTCATTTTCTAACATCCAATAGGAAAATTATATTCTCAATAGAGAACACATCTGTTTAGGTATATACATTTAGACAATTAACCAGACTAAACAAAAGTAACAATTTGTAATATTTTATTTTATTTATTTTTTTATATTTTTAATTTTTTATTGACTATGCTGTTACAGTTGTTTTATTCCCCCCCTTCATTCCCCGCCACTCTACCTCCCCGTCCCCACCATTACCCCCCCTTTAGTTTATGACCATGTGTCTCAAGTTATTTAGATTCTATATTTCCCATACTATTCTTGCCCTCCCTCCATTTATCTCCTACCTACCGTCTATGCTACTTATTTTCTGTACCTTCTCCCCCCTTCTCCTCCTCCCACTCCCCTGTTGCTAACCCTCCTTGAGATCTTCAATTCTATGTTTCCTCTCCTGATCTAGCTGTCCTTTTAGTTTGCTTTTGTTTTAGGTGTGGTTGTTAATAACTGTGAGTTTGTTGTCCTTTCACTGTTCATGTTTCTTAAACTTCTTTTTCTTAGATAAGTCCCTTTAACATTTCATATAATAAGGGCTTGGTGATGATGAACTCCTTGAATTTGATCTTATCTGAGAAGCACTTTATCTGTCCTTCCATTCTAAATGAAAGTTTTGCTGGATAGAGCAATCTTGGCTGTAGGTCTTTGGATTTCATGACTTGGAATACCTCTTTCCAGCCCCTTCTTGCCTGTAAGGTCTCTTTTGAGAAATCTGCTGACAGTCTGATGGGGACTCCTTTGTAGGTGACTATTCCCTTAGCTCTTGCTGCTTCTAGGATTCTCTCCTTCATTTTAATTTTGGCTAATATAATTAGGATGTGCCTTGGTGTGTTCCTTCTTGGGTCCAACTTCTTTGGAACTCTCTGAGCTTCCTGGATTTCCTGGAAGTCTATTTCCTTTGCCAGATTGGGGAAATTTTCCTTTATTATTTGTTCAAATAAGTTTTCCACTGGTGGCTGTGCCTTTCCCCCTTCTGGTACCCCTATAATTCGGATGTTGGAATGTTTAAAGATGTCCTGGAGGTTCCTAAGACTCTCCTCATTTCTTTGAATTCTTGCTTCTTGACTCTTTTCTGTTTGGCCATTATTTGCTTTCTTCTGGTCCACTCCATTTATTTGAGTCCCAGTTTCCTTTTCATTGCTATTGGTGTCCTGTGCAATTCCATTTATTTCAATTAGTTTCGCCTTTATATATTTGTCTAATTTGTGGCTATAATCAGCCAGTTCTGTGAGGATCCTGACCACCAGTGTTTTAAACTGTGCATCTGAGAGTTTTGCTATTTCTTCATCGCTTAGATTTATAGGCTCTGGGGCTTTGAGATCTTCTTGAGCCATTTTTGGTCTGTTCGCACCCTTTAAGTGTGAGGAGCGGCATGTGGGACTCCCAGGTCACTGGGTTGTGACGCTGTATGTGGGGGCGGGGTCAGAGCGGGGAAATGGCGACCCCCTCTGCTGTTTAGAGCTGCTGGGTGAGGAGCAGCGCCTTAGGTGGTTCACCAGGGCCAGACCACTCAGAGTCGCTGGGTTATGAGGCTGTATGTGGAGGTAGGGTCAGAGCGGGGGAAGAGGCAGCACCCTCCCTGCCGCTAGCTGTGGAGACCTGCCGGGTTCCGGTCCAATCGCCCACTCCCTTGCTTGTCTATCCGTGCACAAATGAGCGACCATAGTCAACCCGCAGCCCTGCTCTCTCGCTGTTTCCCCTGAGGTCGCTTGCTTGGTCACTCGCTCAGTCGCTCACTAGGTCCAACCCTGCATCTGGATTCCGCGCACCTGGATTCTGCGCGCCTGAGTTTTCCTGTGCAACCCTGCTCCACCAGCTGCTGGTTTCGCCCCTTACCAGTCAGGCTGAAGAATTTGTTGTTAACAGACTTTTGAAAAGTTCAATTTTCTGTGTTCTGGCTGTGTTTTCTATTGCTAATATTTAGTTGTCTCTAAACTTGGTTGTGTGAGAAGGCACGGCATATCCACCTATGCCTCCATCTTGGCGGAAGTCCAATTTGTAATATTTTAATAATTACATGTTAAATGACTCAAACATAATCCTGTACATCATTCATTAAGTTTCCAGGTTTTTTTTTTTTGCAAAAACTTTTTAAAATTAAAATGGAATACCCACTGGATACAATTATAAAACAACTCAAATTTTATTCTACACTATAGTAATTGTTCTGTACAGATTTATTCTGTAATAATGGTAGTCAATGGCATTTACAACTACAATAAATTAAGGTAAATGAAGAGGAAAATTGTATTCTTTATAACATTTAGTTCATTATAGGATTAAACTACTATGTCAATCCCCGTTCATCAATAGAAGCTATGGTGCTTGCAGACATAACTAAATCAAAAGAATATCTCCATGAAACAGACTGTTACACAAAAATAGAAATTATTGCATTTTTAAAACTGATTTGCCTTTCAAGTCCTTATTAAAATGGATATTAAAAAGTGTATACTTTGCAACATTATTGTATATCATTTTTTGTATTTTAATGTAAAGGAAAAAAATTGAAATTGTACTCTCTAGCTTCAGGATAACTTGTTTCTTCATGATTCTTTAAAAAATTATATTGTGCTTATCTCTATTAATAAGTTTAACTGAAATCCCCATGATTAACTCAAAAGATTAAATATAGGTTATTGAAGAAACTATACTAGTGAAAATTTTAGATTCTAATTCTGAATAAAAGACAAGATACTAATAGGAAAACATTATGTTTACAAGAACTAATAATATTAATTATAGTAGTAGTGGTAGTAGTAGAAGTAGTAGTAATACTGTAAACACTGAAAAATCTCCCATAAAGTAGATGAGAGAATCTTTTATTCTGTAAGAATGGGCAGGATGGCATAATAAATCAGGACCTAATTGGGCATACTTTAGTGTATTATAATATTATTACTAATATTACAATAAAATATTATTTAATATTTAGCACATTTATTAGGTGACTGACAATAGTACAACTGTAAATGTCAAGTTAGACAGCTTTCTGAAAAATTTTGTCTGCCATTATTTTCTACAACTTGTTCACTCTACTTTAGCTATCCAGATTTTCCTGCTGTTTCTCAAGTAGATTAGCTACACTTCTCCAAAAGTACTTAGCAGTTGCTGTTTCTTCTGCCTAGAATGCTGTTTCTTCAGATAGTCATTTGGCTCAATCACTCACCTCTTTTTATTTAAATATCACTTTCGCAGAAGAAACTCAAAATTTCCTTTCCTTCTTCATAGTTATTAGCAATATCCAAGTGATGACAGATAGATGATAGATAGATCAATGACAGATGGATAGATTTTGTATATTCTATGAAAAAGGAAAACGTGCCTCTTGCCAGGTTGTTTGTTTGTTTGTTCATTTTTCCTTTTTTATTTCAAACACACAAAGTCTAGAACCTGGCAAGAACTAATAATTACTGGATAAATGCATGAAACATGTCATTTCAGACTACACAACTAAATGACAGGAAAAAGTATTCCTTTGGTTGTAGGAAGAAAGATATTTCAACTTTATAGTAGGTAGAAACATTTTCAATTTCCAAAAAAATCCATTGAATTTTTATTTTAGGATACATCTGAGTGAAAACAAGAAGTTTTATTAAGTTCCTGCTGGTATAGATCAGTGGATTGAATGAGGGCCTGGGAACCAAAGGGTTGCCAGTTCAATTCCCAGTCAGGGCACATGCCTGGGTTGTGGGCCAGGTCCGCAGTAGGTGGCGCATGAGAGGAAACCACATACTGATGTTTCTCTCCCTCTCTTTCTCCTTCCCTTCTCCTCACTCTAAAACAAATAAATAAAATCTTTAATAAAAGAAAGAATTTTTATTAATTATCTTTTTTTGCTCACAATTTAGTGGTAAATTACATTTATTATAAAAACAATAAATTTTATCACATCAAAAATGAGTAAAGTCAAAATTAAAAATATAAAAAAAGTAAGGCTAAAATGCTGTATTGTATCATATGTCTGATCTCAGCCAGCTGTTTCCCACTTCCCAGAAGTCATCACATTAAAAAGGTGAAGAACAGCATTGTGTCCACTTTCCAGGCACATACAATTATGTATTTGTACATTGCAAAAATATTACAATCAGTAGTTTAGAACTTGATTTTATTTTTACTTTATTAGCCTCCATATTTTCCATTTTTGAGTTCATTTTCTATAAAATCTGTTAGTATTCCATAAATTTATCATAGTACATCATAAAATATTTAAATAACCCTTGATATATGCATGTACTTTCACTTTTGAATTATATTACTAATGCTGGAATTGATATTTCAGATAATATATATCTCAAATGAGTAAATGCTAAAATAACATCCTGGTTTGAGTTTATCTTAACTCTGAATTCTTGTATTACAGTTCTTGAGTAAAAAGATGCCTTTACAGAGATTGAAGATTTATAGATATACTTATGTATAAATATGTTTATATATTTTGCATCATATTTTGTAAAGTGTTGTGTATTGAATTGTGTCTATCAAACATATGTTAAAGTCTTAACCCTTACTACCTTAGTGTGAGGGAGACTTTCCTTACAAGTCCCCCCATGTGCCACAGATGAGAGTAAACCTGACAGAGACATGATGTGATCTGCTTGGGGAGGAGAGGTGGCCATTTTCCCAGAGGAAAAAGGCCTTGGGCTGTGGCCAGTTTCTCAGGAGAAAAAGGCATTGAGCCCCCTCCTCCAGGGGATTTTATTGGGTTGTAATACACAGGAATACAGGGCAGCAAGAATCAAAGAAATCTGAGGGCTTAGTGTGAGTCAGAATCTGTCAGGAACAGAGTTTTAGGGTTTTCTGCTGGAACCCTTAACATAAGAATGAAAGCACTCTTAGCAGAGCAGATTTCACAGGTTTATCAGGAAGTCTTTGTGATGCCAGATTTTTCCCCAGGACATGCTCTAGCAAGGCAAGAGCTGCACCCCTCCCCATCAGGTATTCAGGCTTAAGGGGATTAGAGCCAGGAAGCACTCCCAGAGTACGCGGGGACTTGGGCTATCTCAAAGCCGGGGGGCGAAAGTCCATTGCTCTATGTTGCAGCAACCTCCCCCCAAGAGTCCTTCCATGATGGCCTCCCAAGTGATCATGTCTGGCCTAGTTTGCCCCTCCTCTGAGGGTTCTTACTTGCCATGGACTTCCGACCATGCTTTGGGGGCAGGGAAGAAACTGAGGCAGCATTTGCTACCAGAGACAAACTTTGTCTCCTGCAGCTTGCATTCCAGAGTTCCTTAGCCATAGGGGTAGAGTTATAATTCCTAGAACCAGGCAGAGAGGTCCACAAAACCTTAGAATTAGTTTAGGAGTATAGAATTGAAAATCAATTATGGAGGTAATCAAGTTAAAATGAAATCAGCAAAGTGAACCCTGAAATCATTATGTCTGCTGTCCTTATAAAAAAGAGAAATTTAGAGACAGACATAGATATATACACAGGAGAATGCCATGTGAATACAAAGGAAAATATCAGGATGATGCATTTACAAGCCAGAGAACACCAAAGACTGTTATAAAATCATCAGGGATGAGGACTGGGGCGGGGGGAATGGGAGGGAGGTGGGGGGACGGGGGGGGGGGCTGGGATGGGAGAAACAGACAAAAAAATGTACTTGAAAAATAATTAAAAATTTTAAAAAATCATCAAAGCTAGGACAGAAGCATGGAATAGATTATCCCTTGTAACTATCAAAAGAAACTAATCTTGCTAACAT
Organism: Artibeus jamaicensis; assembly: GCF_021234435.1. Classification (NCBI taxonomy): domain Eukaryota; kingdom Metazoa; phylum Chordata; class Mammalia; order Chiroptera; family Phyllostomidae; genus Artibeus; species Artibeus jamaicensis. The sequence goes on from NW_026521853.1 coordinate 430,760, forward strand.
CTTCATCTCAGACTTCCAGACTCCAGATCTTTGAGACAATAAATTCCTCTGGTTTAAGCCACCCAGTTTGTAGCATTTTTAAAACGATAGACCTAGGAAACTAATTCTGAGGTTTTATGCTAAAGAGCATAAGGCTGCTGTGATAAAAACAATCATCTACATTTACTTGTTAGCTAGACAAGTACATACTCACACACACACACATGCAATCCTTTTAGGAATATTTCTTTTAATTTTTTTTACAGAGATGATTATTAAGTATGTAGGTTTTATTAATGTGTGGATGAAAACAGATGCAGATGGCTTACTCAATCTGGGTAATTTGAGTACAGTATAATGAAGAGTTTATTTATAAGTGTGTTGGGGAGTTTAAGGAAATCAATGAGGGGAAGCACAGTTACAACAAAGCAAGTGATGGCAATCCAGATAATATTTTTACAATGCAGTCAAGAAGGGAAAAAGCTGGGCCTCAATTTGAGATACAAAATCTTCACCTCTGAGGATGGGGGGAGGTTGTCTGAACTGCCTTTTTTTTTTCATGTCCTCAATTATGTTTTAAAGGGAGTCAGAATCGTGAGAAATATACTTTATCCACTGTGGTTCAGCAATGTATACCACTACTTCCCTAGATATCCCTGCTCAAAATGTTTCTGAACTAGACAGGTGACATTTCAACACAGAGTGGCTGTAGACATAACATTGGCCTTCCTAGTCATATCATGGGCTACTTTAGGTAAAGAATATTGCTCCTATGTCCTAACAGAGTTTCTTCTGTTTTCAATATGTATAATTTCTTGAGCTGCTATACCAAATTACCATAAACCTAGTGACTTAAAGCAATGAAAGTTTATTCTCTCATAGTTCTAGAAGTCTACAGCCAAAATCAAGGTAGAGACAGAGCTGCCCTCCTTACAGAGGCTCTGGAGAAAATATGCCCCATGCCTCTTAATACTTCCGGTGGTTGCTGACTTCTTTGGTTTGTGGCCATATACTCCAACTTCTGCCTCTGTCTTCATATCACCTTTTGTTTCTCTGTTGTGTCTTTTATACAGTCAGTTGTCATTGGATCTGGGGTCCATTTGCATAATCCAAGATAATCTCCTATATCAAAATCCTTAATTTAATTACATCTACCAGGATATTTTGTTTAATTAACAAAAATCACAGGTTCCAGGGATTGAAGTATGGATGTATCTTTTGGTGAGACTGTTACTGAACAAGGGACCAAGCTGGAGTACAATATACTATTACTGGGAAAGGACCCCCTACTAGGTTCATTTGTCTTCCACCAAAACAGAGATGTCTCTCAATGCCAGAGATTTGTGGAAAGGAAACAAAATGTTTATTTAAAGCTATACAGACTTAAAGTAGTGACCTAAAGTTTTCATTAAAATATCAAAGTCCTTTAGGATACCCACAGGTACACACAGTCCTTCCTTCTTGTTCTGCCTTAATTTGGGGTACTGTATCTCGGGAAGAGAAGTAGATTCAGGCTCCTGGCAGCTGGATGGCCCTCTCTCCACCAAGACTGCAGTGGGAGAGGGGGGTCTCCATTCTGCCATGTCGTTCTCTCCCTCACATGGCTGTGAGGGCCCCCACTCTGCCAGAAGTTTGTGTTTCTCCCCTCAATGGCTTCTGCATTTTGGTTTAAATCCTTGTGCCAGTCCTCTTCTGTGGCCCCATTTCCGACTCCTCCCACAATTAGCTACACTTGCCAGTACTCCCTTATCCTTCCAGCTTTACTGGGCTGCCATCGTGAGTCTGGACAGGCGTAACCAGGGGGAGTTGCTTCCCAGTTTCATTTTGGGTGGAAGTCACTCCTATCCTTCCCCCCCTCAAAGCATGGCCACAGCTATTTAACATATCTATGAAACCAGTTAAAGGTTATAGGTATGTTAAATGACCATGCCAGAAGTTAACTGCAAAGCTGTTGCTGTACAAAACAGCTCTCAGTGGCCCTGCTCCATGTGTCCCTTCCCCCAACTCAGACCTGGGGGAGGCGGGAAGGGGTGAGCACATACTATATATCTTTCTAATAGTTCCTGGAGACCTTGAATTCTGGACCCCATTCCAAATCCCTATTTGGGGCCCCCTCTTGGCTGCACCCTATTACAAGACTACCATCAAATCAGTACAGAATGCTACTAAATTTTGTACTAAAAAGAATTTTAATATTATTCATTTGGTTCCTACACCCATATCTAATACTGCAGATTCTGTAAGATTAAGGCTTGGATCTATTTACTTCTTCCCTCCATGCAAATTTATTGAGATATAATTGACATAGATATTATATAATCATGTTGAAATAATTTCAGATTCTTTTTGTAGGCAATACTTTCTAGGACAAAGCAAAGAATACTAAATTATACTTAAATAATTATAGTAATTAACCTCTGGTGGTTTTTGCAAGTTAGTGTTTATTTATTTTTCTTTTACAAAGCCCCTGGATTTGGTTTGGGTTGTGTCCTTCCCCATTGAATCAAGTCTTATGGTACCAGTCAGCAAATACAACTGGTCTTGCTTAAAAAAGGACAGACTAATAAGATGCTCAACCCCTCAAGTTTCAAACTTTGGTAAAGTTACATAAAGACAAATATAATTATTTGAACTGATTTATCCATCTTATCTTCCTTGCCTGATCAAACTGTTAATTCTCACATAAGAACTGACATACTTTCCATCTTGATACATTTGATTCCCCTGGAATTTTTTTGTAAGCTTTTCTGTAGTAAATACTTATTTTAACACACCTATTTCCATATTAGATGGCTACCATGCAGATTGCTTAATATTAACTTCATCCCCATCTCCAGGGGTGACATCTAGTTGTTACAACTACAGAAATTACCTGCCATTGTCCCAATGACTTGTTGATTTCTCCAGGTCTAAGTCCATATATGCATAGAAATTCCCTGCTGTAGAAATTGTCCCTAGAGTTATTCCAATTTATAAAAGCTAAGGTCTTTTTGTAAGAAATTGTAGCATCATATGCTTTGTCTACCCTATGGCATCATGTCAGATTGTGAAGCTTGAAAATTCTGTCAGACAATAAATTCATTTTTTTTCCAGCTCCAATGCCCAAAAAAGATAAAATATAAAGGTAAACAATGGGTGGAGAATTGCCTGGAGATCGATCCAGCGTCAGAACATGTATCAAATAAATCTTGCTTTACCTGCTCCTTATACAGTAAGGAAACCTTGCATTCCCTATTCCCTGTCAGGTTGGGTTTTCTGTTAATTTTTGTTATTAAAATTATCCTAAAATATGAGTAATACTCATATTTCTAAAAGTACCATATCTAATTAATTTAGAATGTATCAAAACATTATTGATTCTTATTTCAGGGTTAGCATATTTTCAAAGGTTTATAAGCTATTCATTTGATTTTTTTCACTTTGATCTTTCTTGTACTTAATCATTTATAGAAGTACCTATATCGATTTTCTTGTCATATGCATTTCCAATGTCTTTTTCATATTTTTCACATTTTGTAATGTTTTTGGATGGGTCAAATTCTCTAATTTTTAATGTAGACAATTCATCAATATCTTCTTATATGTTTTGTTGTTTTTATTTCTGGAATTTATAAATTTATTTTAAAACTATAAATTTATTTTACTTAATCTCTATACTTAAAATGTTTTATAGGTTTTGTCTGGAAATTTTACAAGAAGTCCTCACTTCAAACTGTATAATCTGTCAAATTACAGGTAATAAATTGAGGTGTAGTTACCATTTTCAAGAAGACAAACATGTTTACAGACTAGTAGAAAGCATATAGAGTTAAATGTAAAATAAAAATATAATTAAAAAAGCTATTTAAAAGTTAAATAAATATTTCTGAGAACTGTGAGGTGAAAAAATTATTCAAATTCGAAACAATAGACAATCACAGAAAGATTGTAAGGTTCTATTGCATGAATAGTAAAACTTCAGTACATTATAAAATATAACATAACTAGGATAAAACTAAGTGAAAATATTAATAATACAGAAGATATACTTGATACTATATATTCTATATGAAAATAGTTTATTTCATTTACAAGAAAACATTAGAATTGTAACAGGGCACAGCCAAGAGGGGGGCCCCAGAAAAGGATTTGGGATGGGGTCCAGAGCTCAGGGTGTCCAGGAAATATTAAGATGTCCTCACCCCCCAGGGGAAGGAACAAATGGAGCAGGGCCATTGAAAGCTGTTTTGCATAGCAACAGTTTTGCAACTAACCTCTGGAATGATTATATAACATATCTATAACCATTAACTGGTTTCATAATTATGTTAAATAGCTGTAGCCAAGTTTTGAGCCAGGGAGAAGGGAGTGGCTTCTACCCAGTATGTAACTAGGGGCAGGTCCCCAGGTTACAGCACCTGCATGAAAGCTTGGAATTGATTGGCTCCATGCCATGGGGCCATATCTGCCCAGACTAATGATGGCAGCCCAGTAAATTTGCAATAAAATGGGGGTCCTGGCAGGTGTAACTGATTGTAGGAGGAGTTGGAAATGGGGCTGCAAAGGAGGATGGGCGAAGAAATTTAAACTGAGACACGGTGGCCATTGGAGGGAGAGCCACTCGGTTTCAGCAAAGTAAGGGTCCCCTCTTGGCCAGGTGAAGAGAGAGCCATGTGGTTTTGGCAGGGTGCAGACTCCCTGTTTCCCAGGTGAAAGGGAAAACCACCCAGCTTTGGCAGAATGGAGTTCCCTGCAGCCAGGTGAAGAAGAAAGCCACACACTTTTGTTGGAGTGCGGATCCCTGAAGCTTTGGTAGAAGAGGCCCACATGGCTTTGGGATGCCCCCTTTGGCCATGTGGCCTGGAAAGCAGGAGAGACTTTGACTGGAACTTGGTACAAAGAACTCTTGTCAGTGGACTGTGAGAGGGTGCCACATGACTTTCGATTAACTAGAGAGAGATCCTGCCTGCACAGTGACACAGCTGACAGTGCCAGCAGCCTGAAACACAGACGTGTGCTCTTTCCCTGATTTATGGTACCCGGAGTTGGGACAGTGGGAGAAGGGAGAGCTGTGTGTGTGTGTAGGTATATACCCTAAAGGACTTTGATATTTTAGTGGAGGTGTTATGCCTGAATAGCATTAAATAAACCTCTCCTTTCCTTTTCACAAATCTCTGGCATTGAGAGATGTCTTTCCTCTGGCAGCAGACACATGAGCCCAGTAGGTATTAGTGTACCATCCTTGGGAGGGGCCCCTGTTGTTCTGTAGCAGTTTTTGGCGTCCCTAGGTGGGCCAAATATTGCCTTCCCCTTGGACCTCTTGTTCAGTAACAGAATCACAATGGTAATTGAGAAAATTAAATGGAAAATTTACTTCATATAAAAAGTGCTAAACACACATGAAATATTGTTATTCTCTGATGGTAATGAAAGGGGTATAAATTTAACCATATAATTTTACTAAATATATAAACTGATAATTCACATTAAGAAATAGCAAGGCTTAAGGAAAGTATAGGGATAATTATAATTGATATATTAAGTTTCCCATTTGGAAAACAACATGACAATAAAAATCATGGATGGATCTGGAGAGCATTACACCAAGTGAAATAAGCCAGGTGGTGAAAGACAAATACCACACTGTGGTGGCAACTTTTCCAGCAAAGTCCCCCGTGTCTGTCATGGATGAAAGTGAAACTACCAAGATGTGATCTGCTTGGAAAGGAAAGGTAGATGATCCCTCAAAGGGGAAGGTCTAAGAGCTCCTTCCTCCAGGGGCTTTTATTCAGTCTGTTTGCACAAGAATACAGGTGAGGATCAAACAATAAATAGCATTCAAAGAACTGTGGGGGCTTATTCTAAGTGAAGGTCAGATAGCTAAAGAGCCATAAAACTTCGAGGAACAAACTTCTTGCTTGGACCCTTATCATTTAAATGAGAGCATTCTAAACAAATCAGGTTTCACAGGATTTTACATATTTTCTTAGGCCTGATCACCCCAGATCCCTCTCTAGCTGGAAAAGGGCTGCACCACCTTCCCAGTCCTACTTTTTAGGCTTAAGTGGATTAGAGCCAGGAAGTGCTTCTCCCAGACAGAAATAGGGACTCAGGATATATCAGAATAGCCAGGGGGCAAGGGTCCATCACTCCCTCTTTGCTGCAGACCCTGGAGTTCTTCCATGATGGCCTCCCAAGTGATCATGTCTGGCTTAGTTTGCCCCCCCCCCAGGGGTCTTACCTGTCTCTGATTAACCGACCATGTGTTGGGGGCAGGGGAGGAAGCAGAAGCAGAGCTTGCTACCATAGATAAGCTTTGTCTCCTTGTGGCTCGCATTCTGGAGGTTGCTCACTCAGCCTTAGCCATGGGGGGCAGTTACAACTCCTGAACCAGGCAGAGAGGTTCCCAACACCACATGATCTCACCTGTAAGTGGATGCTAATCAACAAAACAAACAAGCAAGCAAAATATAACCAGAGACATGGAAATAAAGAACAAATTGACAGTAACCAGATGGGAGTGGGGAGAGTGATAATGGGGGAAAATAGAGGGAGGTTCATCAAGGAACATGTTTAAATGACACATGGACAAAGCCAAAGTGGGTAGGATCCAGGGTGGGAGGTGGGGATGGGTGGGGTGGGGGGATTGGGTGGGCTGGGGGTCGGCAGGGAATGGAGATAACCGTTCTTGAACAACAATTTTTAAAACATGAATGAGTGTCAAGCTCACTGAGAACCACAGTCACAAATTCTATCTTCTATACTCTGCTGAGTGATTAATAACTAGAACCTGCAAACATTGGAGGCCTAGCCCAGGAGAGAATAGACCATCCTGTAACAATATACACTGATTAAATTTAGCTTGGCGCAATTAAAAAAAAATAGGACCTATAAATGCTCAAAACTTTGCCCTAGTAACCCAACTTCTGTGGGTTTATTTTGAAATAAAAAATTCTACACAAATTTAAAACACTAGAATGTATATATTCTAGTCTACATATGATTACAACAATAAAAATTGGCATATTTAGTATACATATGCAGTAGAATGAACTAATACTCATTTTTGTACATATCAATTGTCTTTTCAATGTTGGGAGTGCAGAGAGTAAGGTCTTAAAAATTCTCACTCCCATGCCCTTGCTTTAGGTGAGTAATCACTGTGAAACAAATTCTAGAAAGAAGCAATCTCTTCAATGAAAAGAAAAGGAAAACAAAAGAGATGCTTATCAGAAATCACAGAAAGTTATCCAATTCATTCAACCTTCCTGTACTCACAGGGAAATTTCCCTTCTGCCCTCAGATACAGTGATAAGTTGCTATTTCTGCCTTCCAATACTCTGATGAGAACATTGCAGAAAAGTATTCTCCTAAATCAGATGGAAAGATACGTAAGACTCCTCATGGGGATTATGTGGTAGATTCTCACTAAAATGGAAGAAGCAAAACTTGTTGGCTTGTTGGGTTCTTAGATATCATCACGTAAGGACAATTGGTTTTATGACAAAATTCCTAAACAAGTATATATGAAAACACTATAAAATTTCCAATCAAAATTGTTTTAAAATTCAGTAACTTAATTTGTCAGTGATATATCATTAAAACAGAAAATGATACTTATAATATTAATTAGTCAGACTTAAATTTACAAATTTAGATTAGGAATTTTATACACATATTATATTAACTGTGCTATAAAATTTTAAAGTAAGTCACACAAATTCATAAGAAAATAATTATTTTAAATATCAACTATTTTATAAGATAATGTGTGTATAATGTGTATAAATTAAGACATTAAGTATTATCTTAATTGTCCATAAATATTTTTACCCCAACTAAAAAGGCAAAATGAAAAAAACAAAATATGATGATGATAATAAGATGTATTTTAAGGGAATCTCTAAAGTAAAAAATAGTTGTTGTTTTTAAGATTTTATTTATTTATCTTTAGAGGGGAAGGGAAGGAGAGAGAAAGAGAAACATTAATGTATGGTTGCCTCTCATGTGTCCCATGCTGGGAACTGGCCTGCAACCCAGGCATGTGCCTTGACTGGGAATCAAACCATGATCCTCGGATTCTCAAGTCTGCACTCAATCCACTGAGCTACACCAGCCATAGCTGAAAAATAGTTTTAATAGTGCAGTAGTATTTTCTGAATGATGATCTCTTCTATTTAAAACATTTTCTTTAATTTTGTGGTTATGCTAAAGAGATGATAAAAAGTAATATAAGGAAAAATCCTAATGCATAGAGTTACATAAATGTGATTAAAAACATCCTAATATACAGATATAAAAAATAGGGTAATACTTTTGAGGGAAACTTGAGATTAATAATAATTTTAGACCTGAATAGTATATTTTAGTACTGAATAGAATCCTTCAATTTTTTGGTTTAGTTGATCAGTTATTTGGTTGGGTCTATAGACATATGACAAGTGGCAGAATCGAAGAGAAGGAGAAGGCGAAAAAGAATGGGGACTACTTTAAAGCAGCAGTCACAATCCCCATCCTGTTGCCCATTCCCATAGCTCATTTATACTTGCAATAGAACAATTAAATTTTTTAATTTAAAGATATTTTTTAAATACCAGAATAAAAAAAATAGTGGCCATAAAATAAACACAACAAATAGGGCCATTTATGTACCATTATAATCTCGTAAATGAGAACATGTTCAAAGAATATATTTGGCAGCTTTCAATTTGTCCTATTTTTTATCATTGAAACATATAATTTTCCCAGATTATGTTAATTGAAGTTACTTGCTAGAGATATAGTGAATGACAGGTTTTACTCTTTGACTTATTTTGTTGTTGAGTTTTCCACCATGAATCTGAATAGTAACAAGATTTATTTGATGTCCCCTAGTTGAGCATTACTTTGTACAGTAATAAACACTTGTACTGTCAAAGATTGGTGGGGATTATTTTAGGAAGTAATCAACTCAGTTTTATTATATTGTGAAGGTACAGAGCAGATGGTAGAAAATTAAATGTTACTATTTATAAAACTTCTGTTAAGAAGAAAGATTAAATAAAACAACACAGAAAAATAAACTGCCGCTTAATACTCATGGTTACTTATTAATAGGCTGTAACATGTTACTATATATATAAAATTAAAGTGAAGACATCATTTCAATTAATGGCCATATAACAAAAAAACATACAAATACTAATGTTTCAATATAGTTCTAAAAGAGAAAATATATAAGAGAAGATTAATCAACTGAGCATGTACAGTTTACTATTTTACTAAAATGTGAATGTAGACTTTTCACTTTGTTTAAATATAACACTTTAGACACAGGTATGTTCAACCTGTGGCCCATGGACCACTTGCAGCCAGGATGGCTGTAAATGCAGCTCAATACAAATTAATAAATTTACTTAGAACATTATGAGATTTTTTTTGTGAATATATGTAACAATATATTTAATGTGTGACTCAAGACAACTCTTCTTCCACTGAAGCCCAGAGATGGCCAAAAGTTTGGACACCCTGGGGGAGTAAAAGAGGTACCCTAAAATCCCAATTGTACATACTCTCTTAACTATAATTTAATATGTGCTACACATATTTAAATTTTTAATATTATTTATTATTTACACTATTACAGTTGTCCTACTTTTTCTGCCCTTAAATCCCCTTCACCCAGCAACATAGTTGTTAAGTTACCAAAAGGAACTTTATATAGACAGTTCCTCAAGCTCTATCCCCAAAATATTAAAAAATCAATTTTAATCCTTCTGTAAGGAGAAAGGCACTCAAAGGCTTTAGGATTTTTATTTATATTCACATTTTTACTGCTTTTGATTAGCTATTGACTAAATACAATTTCTTATTTATTATGTGAAAAAATATAGGCTTTCTCGAATTTTGTTAGATGTGTTTTTATGAATAAAAAAATGTAAAAAAACACTCCAAATTGATTGTTTTCCCCCTTCATATGTGATTATTAAATATTTTTAGTCATAGTGGTATTAATAAAAATAGTGTGTATAACACACTTCACTTGTCAGTCTTCTACTGTAGTGAATTCAGAAGTTACTTTTTTTTATTTAAAAAAATTATTGTTCAAGTACAGTTCTCTGCATTTCCCCCCACCACTCTTCCACCCACCCCAGCCATCCCCACCTCCCTCCCCTGATTTCACCCCTGCCTTGGTTTTGTCCATGTGTCCTTTATAGTTGTTCCTGTAAACCCTTCACCTTTTCCCCCCCTTAACCCCTCCACATTCCCTCTGATTACTCTCAGTTTGTTCTTAATTTCTATGTCTCTGGTTATATTATGTCTGACATCTTATTTTTGAAAAAAAAAAAAAAAGAAAAGTATGTGACAAAGAATTGAAGTAGCAAATAAAAAGCAGGTTCTTAGATTTGTTTTCTATCAGAAAAGGACAGATGTTAATGAAGAAAACAAAACAAGAAAATAATGTCTTCTGTCTTCTGCTGTGATTAGAAATGGATAGGGGAAAGATCTCAGAAGGCATCACATGAGGCAAATAATGGTGTCTGCAAAACATTTGTCTCAGAATCAGCTGAGGGATTGTAAAAATACAGAATTCTGGGTCTCACTCCAAGCCTACTGAATCAGAAATTCTAGAATTTGGCCTAAAATTTGCATTTCACCAAAATCCTTGTGTTTTTTTTTTATATGCACACTAAATTCAAGTAGCAGTACTTAAAGTAGAAGTTTGTCAGAGAAACCATTTCACAAGGGAAAATAGTGTCCTGCTCAAGAGGTTTTCTGATGGGGACCTAGCTATTAATTTAATTGGATTGAACCCTAGGAACATATGAAGTTAAATTCTGCAAAGTAAGGACTTTGATGTGTGCTGCAGATCAGCAATAGGTTTAATTTATTTTAGATACTATCAGGGGAAAAAGGAGCAGAACTAATGGGAAAACTTTTGATATTTTCTTCAACTGGCTGGGCTAAAGTAACAACTTTTTTCTTCAGAGTAAGATAGAGGCAAGAGAAATTTTTTTTGTTTTGTTTTCTGCTTAAAAGTTTACTGTAATAAACCAATAATAGCTATAAAAATAATGCATTGTCCAGTGGGATGGACTAAGCAATAAAAATGAGAAATTATATGGGAAAGGAAGGTATGATAAGATAAAAAATATGAGCTAAGATAATTATTTTTCAAATTTGGAAACTTCAGTTCAAAGCCCCAATAACACTCAGCCCAGCCTAAGCACTCTTTTTAGTTATTTTTTCTTCCCACCAACCCAAATGTAAGGAAAATGGAATTAGTCAGTCTCCCTCACCTGAATGTCCAGGAAAACATAACTAAGCTGTGTTCATATACCTTAAGTAGGGGCCAGCATACATAGAGAAGTACTGTTATATAACTGAAAGTCAGTATTCGCACTTTGCCGGCTTTGTGTGCAATTAGTATATAAGGGAGTCAGGACTTCCCGAGCGGATGGGACTGGTTTGCAGTGTGGGTGGATTGCCCCACCCCAGAATAAAGGCATGTTAGATATCACAATGGCTCCTCAAATTTTCTCCCATCTGCCCGAATACCATGTGAACTTGACTGGCCTTGAACAGTTGCAGAACACCAAGGATGATTTTAATTTCCTAAATGGGCAATTCTGCCCATTTTCAAACCAGATTCCTTATTAGAATAGTATGAAGCAGAAAGTACCACTGTACTCACAACCCAACACTTTCTTGCTAAGTGTGAACAGATTCAGAGTCTCCTACTTTTAAATATTAGTGACTATTAAATGCCTATAAAAGTTTAACAAACATAACAAATGATTGATAATTTAGAGAACTGTTAGAAATAATAAGACTACTAGATTTGTTTTCCCTAGATGTTACCCAACTTAAAATGGAATTAGGATTTCCCTTCAGATCTGGACTAATTTAATTCTCATTGATTTCACAAATATTCACTGGGTAGGCATCTGGATGCTATAGTAAGGTGTCATAGTAATTTGTTCCCGTATATAGTTCCCTTTAACTCCCCAACATATTCCACTTCAATCAGATAGCTAGCATTTTATTGTCCCAATGAAAGGGAGACTAGGAGAATAGAAAACAAATGAAGGTTCTTAGGACACTTGTTATGCTTAATTCTGAGACTCTGGAGTGGTGTTCTAAAGTAAGTAGGAGTAACTGGGAATTGTAGCCACAAGCTGGCAGCCTGGCCGGCAGTGGTCTGGACCCAGCCAGCAAGATTGGGCTGTGCCAAACCTGCAAAGGAGATGCAGGGAAGCCAGCAGCCACCTAAGCTTCCCAGCTCGTCCTCACCTAGTCCCTACCTTCCATGGGAAATATGCATGCCCAGATGATGGCACACAGGACATCAGCTTTCTGGGGGTCCTGTGGTCCCTGTCACTGCTTCCTGGTGGCTCTCACCCTATCTGTCTTGAGAGTGAACTGGGGCTAGGAACCCACGAACTTGGGACCTGCCCACAGTCCGGGAGCTCTTGGTTGCCCCAGAGCACTTCCTTGAGCAGGTGGATCCTCTCTAGCCTATGGATCTCAGATCTTTCTGCTCCTGCAGCTTTGGCCCAGGGTCTAGCCACTTGTCTTGGCCTCCTTCCTTCCCTTTGCTACTCAGTAGGTTGTGCCTCATGGGGTCAGTGAGCCCTATCAATGGTCAGTCCAGTGGGACATGCTGGCTGTGTTGGTAGTAGCAGTTGTGATTTCAGCAGAGTCCCAAGCCTGAGTCCTCTTCTACCTCAAAGGGCAGGTTTGGCCACCAGGACTTGTAACCTGCCTTGTTCCTGGGTCTATGACAGCCACAAGTTCTGCAGGCATTTTTCAATGACCTTGTGGCCTCCAGCCATCCCTGAGCACCTGGGTGGTGGAGCTGAGGTTCCCCTCACTCTGATTCTTCCAGGGCTCTACCACACGGCGGAGCGGGCCTACAGGCTACAGCTGACCACTGAGGGCCCTGGATGCTATGGCCTGGAGCAGGCCTTCCCAGTTGTTAGTGTGGAACTGTGCCTGGGGGACCCCCCACAATACTGGGAGGTGCCCTTAGATAAAGCAGTGACTCTGCCGGTGCCCAAAGTGCTCCTGCTGCCCTGACAGCTCTTCAATGCCACTTTACTGCTTCAGCACAATTTCACCTCCAATGTCCTCACCCTGTAGATCAAGGAGAAGGAGCTGCATGTGAGGACTAATCCCTTTCCAGCATGTAAGGACTAATCCTTTCTCTGACCATCCCTTCCCACTCTCTGGACTGCCAAGTTTGACTGCTTCAAGGGCTCTAAGTACCCCATCACCATCATCACCTGCTACCATGCCAAGCCCACAGGGCCAGATTCCAGCAGCCCCCTTGAACTCTCCTATTTCCTATGGGTGAACTTTCTGGGGACAACGATGCTAGTGGGGTGTGGCAGTCACTTGCCCTGTCACATGGTGCTCGAAGTGCCTGGGCCAGGCACCTGAAGCAAAGAAGGAAAAATAGAGTGGGAGATCCTGGTAATGGATTAGAACACAAGACCACTCATGCTACTAGCCAAAACCAAGGAGCTGGTGAATACAGCACCACTGACTGGAATGAATGCCCTGGTGTGTCCCCATGAACAGTGGGTAAGGGGTATGTAGGGGCTCTGGTGGAGGTGATGGAGCACAGTGGCTGCAATCCAGCCAACACCTAGGTCCTGCACATACATATGCAAGGCCTATGATGCTCTATCTGTGGATGGCAATAAGAGCCAGGAAGCTTTTGGGTATGCTGGCTGCAGGCCTCACTGGGGCTGACCAAAGACTGGGGACCCCATTCCTACCCCTGCATATAGAGCTGATGACATCATTAATCAGGTCTGAGGCTGGAAGGGTACCAGAGTCTGAGCCAGGGGCATAGGAGGAGGCTTAGCAGTGCACTCCTGGCTGCTGCCTGTGGTGCCAGTGCATGGGCAGGTGCTTCCTTTTCCCTACCTCACCCACCTGTTGGTCCCCAACAAACTGACGGGCATGTTCCATATGGTGGTGCTGCACCTCTGTGTGCAAGACCTGCTAGTAGCCTGGCTGGAGGGCAGCCATAGTCCTGGTGGGCTGGAAGCTGGGTATCACCTCCATGGAGGTGACTTTCTGTTGTTTGATTCCATCAGGTGCCCAGAATCTGTCTGTGACCTCCCTGGGGGTGCAAGCCCTGGCTGTGATGGATGACAAAGTCTTCTGTCCACAATGCTGGAGCTTCAGGTGTAGCAGTAATGGGAATATTACTTTTTCCAAGCTAGGGTACCACCCACCCTGGGGAGGTCACTTCCTCATTCTGGGGTCATAGCCACAGTCAGCCCATCCTGCCCCTAAGCAGGAGGTGGCCTGTTCCCCATGACTGTCCTATCACCACATCCTGGTCCCCACTGAGCTTGGCAGCCACCATGACTTCAGCCAACAGGCTGGGCACTGCCTTACCAGCCAAGAAGTGAGGTGCCCAGCTCAGGATGGTGGTGAGTAGGGTAGACAACGAGGGCTGCCCCTGCATGTGTCTCTGTACCCACCTGCACCCTGCTGAGGCTACCATCATGTGCCCCTGGCCTCAAGCACAGCCTTGCTAAGGCTGCCCCCTCCTCCCACACCAGTGCCATCTAGTCCTGCTGGAAGCTCATCAGCCATGGACGCCAGCATGGTGGGCAGGAAAGGGTAGGAGGCAGGCAGTGGTGGAGCAAAGAGCACGTGAGGGGCAACCTCAAGCAGGCAGAAGAAGAGACCTGGAAGGAATATGCAGAGGCTAGGAAGGAGAAGGGGAAGAGGGGATGATCCCTGCCCCTCTGCAGATCACTGACCTAGAGGTTGGCATGTACACCCTGCTGGGTGGGCATCATCTGTCTGGCCATCCTCATCTTCCTGGTCAGTGGTGTGGTCTTCATGCTATACTACCAGCTCAAGAGCTCCCAGCAGTGCCACTGACCTTGCCTCCCCTGAGCCCCATAGCTGGGTCTGGCTGGGCACTTACCAGGGGGAACTAAGCCACCAGCTGGGATAGCAGTGCCCTGGCCTACCCAAGGGGAAGAGAGACTGCCCCTGTGACAGTTGGTAAGGGAGGGTCTTGATGCTGGCCCCTGCACCTCCTGGGGCACCACCAGCTCTGTCAGCACCCTAGCTGGGAAGGAAGCTAAGGGGCAGCAGATGCACATAGAGTTTGTGACCATTTGCACCAGTCCCTGCAGGCCAGCTGCCCAAGGAGCCCATGTGTGCCCCTGTCGTGCAGTCCATAATGGTGGCAAGTGAAGAAGATATTTCCTGGGTGTGTAAGGACATGGGACTGAAGAACCGTGAGGAGTTTTGCAGCTGCATGGAGAAGATCTGGGGCAGCTCCAGACCCCCTCCCCAACCTGCCAGCTTCAGCTTCTTAGGGCCTGGGTAGCCTCCTAGTTTCACCCTCATCCTCTGGTGCTTGCTGATCCAAGTCCCCTGTCTGGTCCCTCACAAGGACTCCTAACCAGGCCCACTCTGCCCTGTCCCTTGTCATAGACCACGTTCATGAGGAAAGGCTCATGTTCCTTATTTACGGGAACCATGTCATCCTAATGTTGGGTACAAAATATATGGAGAACCTCCCAAATAAAGTGCATAGTGGTGATGAAGAGGAAAAAAATCAAGAAGAGGAGAGAGAGGGGATATCTCCAAACTGGGAAGAAAAAATGTTCCATGGGTCTTATGATTACCAACCCTACATGCCTATTTCTATAGCATGCCTTAGATAAATAGAAGTAGGTAAGATGGCAAAGAGAAATGGATGGCTCAACAGTAATCTTAATAGACTGGACTTTGGATATCATGTTTCCTACCTCAGCCTCCAAGCATAGCATAGAAATCACATGTCTAAACATTCCAAAACTTTAGAATATGGACCACATTTGCCAGCATCAATTTTTGTTTTGTTGTGCAGATCTTTGAAGAATATTATGTGTGTATAAGTAGAAAGGAAAGCTCTGTTAAGTATTTTATAAATATGTTTCTAGTCAATATTTTAGGAGCTCAGTAAAATTAATTTTACTTAATAAAAAAGTTAAATTTTTGCACACCTCAAACATTGGTTACAATTACATACCCTTGAACAACATTCAAAGCAAAGGAAATAGACTTCCAGGAAATCCAGGAAGCTCAGAGAATCCCAAAGAAGTTGGACCCAAGAAGGAACACACCAAGGCACATCATCATTACATTAGCCAAGATTAAAATGAAGGAGAGAATCCTAGAAGCAGCAAGAGCTAAGGGGACAGTCACCTACAAAGGAGTTCCCATCAGAATGTCAGCTGATTTCTCAAAAGAGACCTTGCAGGCAAGAAGGGGCTGAAAAGAAGTATTCCAAGTCATGAAATACAAAGACCTACAACCAAGATTGATCTATCCAGCAAAGCTTTCATTTAGAATGGAAGGACAGATAAAGTGCTTCTCAGATAAGATCAAATTCAAGGAGTTCATCATCACCAAGCCCTTATTATATGAAATGTTAAAGGGACTTACCTAAGAAAAAGAAGATAAAAAAGATGAACAGTGAAAGGACAGCAAACTCACAGTTATTAACAACCACGCCTAAAACAAAAGCAAACTTAGAGGACAGCTAGATCAGGAGCAGAACCATAGAAATGAAGATCACAAGGAGGGTTAGCAACAGGGGCATGAGAGAAGGAGAGGGGGGGAGAAGGTACAGAAAATAAGTAGCATAGACTGTAGATAGAAAATAGATAGGGGAGAGAGTAAGAATAGTATGGGAAATATAGAATCTAAAGAACTTGAGACACGTGGTCATGAACTAAAGGGGGGATGGTGGGGGAGGGGGTGTGCAGGGTGGAGGGAAATGAAGGGGGGGAATAGCATATTGATTATGTAATGGCATAATCAATAAAAAGTACTACATAAGGTACTTCAGAGAATGGTAAAGCATACTCCTCATTCTCAAACAATTAATATACATACAAACAAGTGAATAAGTTCATTATGGCATGATAAAATTTTTTAAAGTAATATTAGCTAAATGTTATGTGAGCACAGTCAGGAAGTATTTTCCAGTACAACTCCTACCTTAAGCAGCAGCACCAATACTAATGTCCTCATCATCACCAACACCAGTGCCATCACTGCCTGCACTGTAGTCACTCCCATTATCACCACTGTTACCACCCTCACCACCACTATTTCCCCAATCCACACCAACAGCCTGACTGCAGACTGTTGTGAACTTTTCTAATATGAAAAACATAGAAATTTTAGGTACTATTATGGCTTTTTTTTCTAGTATATGAGAAGCTTTCAAAATTACCAGTAGTCTGACAATTTCTCTTCATTTGCCTTAGCATTTGCACTATCAATCTAAGTCAGCTCACCTAATTGTTTCTGTAACTTAGCACACCTGGAAGTCAATTATCTGCCTTGCTCAGTCTTGCTGAGCATACTCACTATTGTCATCGTTCGCACTTGGTTATTTATGCAGCTGATATAACATTCTAAATTTTATTGGCTCACAGAATCAGATGTGCAACAAGAAACTTGTGCAACTTCTATATCTCACTGTGAAGGACTACAAAAATATTAAAATATGCCTGCAGAAAAGCAAGTATAGAATTGGAACATGATCCAGAAGCAAGTAGCTGAAAGTACTGAAAAGTGAGAAAAAGTGAACTGCCTTTGGAGAAATGAGTACATGAAGGAGAGTATAGAGAGACCAATATAAGTCAGTCATCTACACAGTACTAGTCTGTAGCTGACATGTCATAAGGCATGCACAGGGTTCTTACATGGAAAAGTTTGACCACACCATGAGCACTGAACAGAAGAGAGGAATCCCAGAAGGAAAGAACTAGAGAAGAGATTTTTCAAACTCAGCCAAGAAAATTATCTTTTGAAACAAAACAGCATTATTGAAGAAATGTAACAATCCAGAGTCTCTCCAATCTATTCATAGTGTCCGGTATCCAATCCAAAAACTACATTCTCAAGAAAAAGGAAAATCTATAAAGTGTGACTCTGCAATGAACCTGATGTGTCAACTCACTGACAAGGTTTGAAAGGATCTATTACAACTATCCTCAATGTAGAAAAATAAAACATGTTTAAAATTAATAATCCCAACATAAAGAGAATAGTTAGAAACAATAAAAATGGAAATATTATAACTAACAAATTTTTAAAGGGTAGGTGATTTTATAGCCAAATTGAAATGACCAAGTAAGGAGAAAGAGAATTTGAAGATAAACTAATAGAAAGTATCAAAGAAAATTCCAGTCAGAAAAAATGAAAACACAAATAGTAAAGAACAGAACCTCTAAGGACCTACTAGACAATAGCAAATAATCACTGATCATTCTATAATAGATAGTCATTTCACATTATGTAACTGGAACACTACAGAGAAAAGAGAGAGTCACATAAAACAGGCAAAACAATCTGAAGATATTATTCTCTAAACTTTTGCTAATTTGACAGGAAAATTTAATAACCAAAATACTAAACCAAAACCAATTATAATAAACAAAAAGAAGCTCAAGTTTGGCAGTATCATAGTCAAACTGTTAAAGGCCAGAGATGAAGAACAACTACTGAAAGAGGCAAATGAAAAAAAATGGCATCTTACATACATGGGACACCAATTTGATTAATCACAAACTTTTAAGCAAAATCCATGAATAGGAGAGAGTGGAGCAATGTTAATGTATTAAAAAATATCAATGCAGAATTCTACATCCCATTAAAATGTCCTTCAAAAATAAAGGTTTATTATAGTTATTTCAGAAAAAAAGCTAGACAATTAACTTTCAGCAGACCTAAGCTACAGGACATAATTCAGGAAGCCTTGCATGGGAAAAGAAAAAAATAAGTGATGCCAGGTATTAACTCTAGAAAACAAAAAAAGTTTTTGTAATGGTAAATATTTGAGTAAATGCAAAAGAATGTTTTTTTATTTTGCATTTTTCCTATTAATTATATCTTAGTTAATTCTTTATAACCATTTAATGATGAAAATTATTATCTTATGATGCTTATAATACATATACAGGTAACACATGTAAAAATGTGTATGTTGTCAAATAATTCAATCAGAAAAGAGAATTTTTCCATAAACTGTGGGATAACAGTATATGAAAATAATGAACCTTGACTCTTGTCACACCTTGCACAAAAACCTAACTCAAAATTTGTCAGTGACCTAACTGTGAAAGCTAAAACTATTAGACTTCTAGAAGAAATTGGAATTAGCATTTGTGTTATTTGATGAGGCTATTAAAAAAATAAAATCATGAAATGAAAACCCAATTTATGCAGAAAATTAATAAAATGGATTTAAGCTTAAAACATTCTTTCACTCCTCTTTTTCCTCTCCCACCTAGTTGGGTTCATTTATATCTCACAGCAAGAGGTAAACGAAATTTTACACCTAACATCTGTGTGGATACTTTTATGGTTTTATTTGCAAGCCATTTCTGTAAATGATTAATATAGAATACGAGATTCTTCTTCACAGAAGTCATTTACCAATTATATTTCCATTTATCTCTCAGATTTTGAGAAACAAAATATCACCAGGGCAGTAGAATAATATTTCATTTATATTTAAAATAATTCAGGAGAATAATAACACCAACATTTTTAGGTACACATTACAAGCCATGCTGTGCCACATCTTTAATTATATCTAATCATCAAAAAAATCATATGAGATAAACGTCATTCCATTTTGGGCTGTAATGTGTTCCCCTAAAATTCAGATGTTGAAGCTCTAAAGTATAGTACTTCAGAATGTTACTACATTTGGAAGTTGTTTTTTTAAAAAGTAATTAATTTAAAATAGGATCATTAAGGTGGGCTCCAATCCAATATGACTTGCATCTTTATAAGAAGAGAGGAGAGGCCTCAGAAGAAACCAAATCTCCTGACACCTTGATCTTGTACTTCCTGCAGCCAAAAATGTGGAAAATGCATGTCTACTTCTTAAGCAACTTAGTCTGTGGCATTTTGTTATGGTTATAGCCCTAGCAAACTACTACAATTTCATTAAATATAAAATATCTTGTCAAGTGCATATGTTCAGAAAATGTCTAATTTGGCTTCCCAGTCCACATCTGAGATTTCAAATACAGCATTAATTTTACTATACTGCACTGCTACTCTTCCTCATCTTCTTTCATAATAAATACCAGTATTAGAAATTTACACTTATGTATTACGTGAAAATAGCTTAACATGTAATATTCTCTGGCCTGTCTATACTGCCTTCCCCTTCCTTCCTTCCAGATTATGGGGTTAAAGTACATGTGGTGGAATAGTACTGAGAAATTAATTTATGATTTGTTTACATTGCTAGAGGTGGATAGATGGAATGAGATGTAATAGTCAATCTCCTTTCTTCAGGGTCCTGTTAAAGTTCTTGATTTCCAGAGGGAACAGTCTAACTTAAATATCATGTCTTAAAAGGTAAATTTAGGCTTGAATTTGCAGAAACATGAAGAACATCTAGACAATGTCCAATAGGAACTGAGAATGGAATTATGACTTTGTGAGCTACATTCCCTCATGCCTCTCAGGATGACTGTGTGATGCTGCCCCAGGGTGGCTGCACTTGGCAGACTCCAGCCATCAACCTGCAAAGATCCCTGGTTTTAACCCAGGAAAATGGCAGCACAGCAGATATCTTCAAGGTGAACTGGATCAATGAGCACATCACTGCGGATTTCTGTGGCAGATGACAGGAATTTCTCTTTGGGGCAAGATTCTAAGGAAGAGAAAGTCCTCCCCACTTCATCCAAACTTACAACTAAAAATGAATTTCATCCCAGCTTGGAAAATGGGTGTATGGAGCAGCATAAACAGGGTTA
Source organism: Artibeus jamaicensis (assembly GCF_021234435.1). NCBI lineage: Eukaryota > Metazoa > Chordata > Mammalia > Chiroptera > Phyllostomidae > Artibeus > Artibeus jamaicensis. The sequence continues at coordinate 451,513 of NW_026521853.1, forward strand.
AAGAAATAAAGTTATATATATTTTTACAGCATGGTATATTTATTCCATATATACATATTGCGTGATTAAATTTTAATTCCTATGACTTGTGATTGACTCACCCAGATGGCATTGTGTACTAATGTGGGGGGAAAAGTAGACATCAGTAGAAAAAAAAGGGTGATTTCTTTATATTAGATTTTCCTTTGATCTCTACAGAAAGTGAAACAGATGCTTCTAAGTGGTGACCAGGAGCCACTTGGGCCATGGTTCACAGTAGAGAAGGGAACAATTGAGATTAGAAGCCAAGGTACAACTTATTATCAAACAGATTGATTTAAATGATGGTGTTTATTTCTATGTTTATTGTAGAAGTGATAACATTGACTCATCAAAGTGTTTTTGGATAAGTTATATGGCAGAAAAGCCAGCACTTTCTTCAGACATAGAGATGACTCTTATTGCTATTAAAATATTTTTAACCAGTATACCTTATTGGTTGGTCATGATGGATGATGGTCAGTTTACTCTATATATTTATGTTTATACTCTAAAAAATCTTATTTTGGCTTTAATTAGACAATAAAATTGTGCACTAGCCTTGTGTACATAAAGAAGAGCTTTTTAAGATCAACCTCAAAGCTCAATTTTTTTCTATTTTTATTAGTACATTGGAAAATGTATACTTGTCCATTTAGTATTAAGGTTGGATATTTGGTTACAGAATGTGTTTCACAATGTTATTCTATGGACCCACCACTTATGTATTAGAGACATGTAACATTTGGCTAACTAAGAAAAAGGGAATAAATTAAAATGTAAATAAATGTTATTTAATATCAGCATTAAAATCCACTTAGGTATTTCTATAAATATAATTTATTTCTATTTTTATAATATAAAAATGTATTGATTCACATTATATGCATCTGGAAAAATCTATACAGATCATTTAATCAAGCCCCCTCATTTTATAGTTGCAGAAATTGAAACATAATAAATAATGAGGCTATATTCAACCAACATTATAAGATATTGTCCTTATGGTAGAGTCACCATATTTCATCTATTTTAATAAAAAAGCAGGCATATTGAACATTATTGAAAAGAATTTGAATACCAAATTCAAGTTAAATATCATAAATTATAGGGATTTTAAATTAAACCTTAGGAAAGGATTTGATACTTCACATTGTATTTGTACTTAATTTTGTTAATGGAACAGAGATTTCTGAGACACATTCACCAAAACTTTTTATTTTAGGAAAAGATATAAAGGAGAGGTAAGGAGACTGGATAAGAGAAGCTTCGGGCCTTCCACTTGCATTATAAAAAATAGCTATACAGATATTTAGATATAAATATATATATCACAATACTGATTATTAATTTGTTATAAACTTGTTTGGTTTGAATATTCAGTCTTTGAACCTCTCGTTCCACTTTGTTTTCTAAAATAAATTTTATTTTTTATCTCTCCACGTGAGTTTACTGGATGGAAGTTTTACACAGTTTAAATTTGAACAAAACTTTATAATCAAGACAAAAGTTCTCAGTTCTTCTTAACTCTTTTTATTTGTATTAACCTTTGTGTTTTAGCTTTTAAAACTTTCTTATAATGTTTGTCATCTGATATTAATATTAATCATATTAATGATATTAATAAGATAAATTTCTTTCCCTGCCCAAGGAATCCATTATCTTTCCTGCTTCAGTGTTTAGTTGTGTCCTGCTTTTTTTCTTGTAATTATTTTCTGCTTCTCTAGTTAATGCAAAAGTCACCTCCTCCATCACGGTTTTCCTGGAAAATTTATAAGGTTTCCTTCCTCATTGCTCTATGGAGCAAATGCCTATAAAGAGTGCAATGGATGGATTGTAGCAGATACTATATTATGCCAAAAATATCTCCTGTCAGGATGTAGATATCCTTTTCCCAGCTGCCATAAGTGTGATTGTGTCATGTGTCATACTAAAGTCCCTTTTAGAAATTATCCTCTGGCAAATGGTGCTGTTTCACTTACATTTATACCCCATATCTATGTCCGGATTAGTTAAGGACTGGGCACAAGACCCATTATCTTGATTCTGGACAGTACTTAGTGCTTGTGGCAATGTATGCTTCCCCCTATGGCATCAGCTGAGGCCTCTATTTTGACACAGTTTTCTGATTCCTACACCACTCTGCCTCCTTCACTCCATTACAAGCACTGTTCCCAAGAACACTCAGTAAACCCCAACATGCAGACTGTCATTTCGAAAGCTGTTTCCAAGAAACCAGTCTTTACCCAACCAAAGCACTTTATGACAGAATGTCAGTTTTGAACAGCTTCTGAGCCCAAAGAATGCCAACACCTCCTGAGGGTGGTACAATCCTGGAAAGGCCTTTTGAGGTCACGTTCCCATTTTCTTTTCCCCACTTCTTTCTGTGGCATCCTGGAATTAGCAAACTTAAGGAATAAAGTAGAACTTCTAGATTGGAAAATTTAAAAAATAAAATAAAAAGCTTATCTCATCTTTCATTGCAGGAAATATCCTAAAGAGATCCAGAAAAAACCAATCATGACTTTGTAGATGTACACGATTATACTACAGCAGCCATATTAATTATAAACTGAGACCATTTTACAGGCCAGTGTGACTAGAAGACTTTGCACCATGTCACCAATGAAGACATAGATTGCCTGGTATCCAATGTAGGCAGAGCTAACAAACAAATTCTCAAATTAGGTAAAACAATCAAATTGTGTTATGTTGCATTTAGCACCCAACTGGTTCAATTCTGTAGGAATGAAAAAAAGCAAAGAGATGACAGAGGCTTTGCAAATTATACTATTTTCTTGGCTGAAACACTGCTTCTTGAGCACTTTACATTTTCCTGCTCAATTAGTGAATATAGTAAGTAGACAAAGAAAATAGAAAATGCTCTTTTAAATACAACATGTGGAGATAAGGAACAGCTGTTAATAGACAGAGAAATGAGACCCTTTTATAAATTGTTAAGCAATATTTATTATAAAATATTTTTCACAAAAAGTTGTTTAGTTCTCATACATTGTAGTCCTCATGGTTAGAGAACTGTGTCTATCTCAGTATTTTGCATGACACAATTCTATGACTTACAGAAAAATAAAATACTTATTGAGAATTCACAAGGCAAGAGAAACTGAGGTGCTGTTGGTGAGTTCCTCCAAAGTATAGAGAATATGTATTGGCATCATACTGGCAACTCTAAATGTATGCTAAAGTGTCCTCTGAAACAGACAGTAAATTGAAATAATGACTAATAATAAGGGATTGTTCTTACTCTCTTAAGCACATGCTTATCTGCTTTCACTTTTTTCTGGGTTATAACAATAGAAGCAGATGTATATCATAAATTTAGGGAACATTAACCATATTAAATTTTTAAGCTCTGAAATACAGAGTGAGGCAAAAATAGGTTCAGAGCTGTACATATGGAAAACAATACAGTAGTTAATAAATATTAATATAAAAATAAAGTTTATGCTTCACACATTCAAAATTTATCTTGTATGTTTTCACACTTTTTCAACTTTCTCCTACTCAAATGACAATCATTAGTTGTGAACATGAAAACTGAAAAAAATAATCATGATTATCTTAGTGTGAGTACAAGTCTTATTCAGATACTTGAGTAAAACATGAGGTTTGACAATAGCTTATTTTATTTCATTTATTTTTTATTTTAAAATTGTTATTAAATTTATCATGGTAACATTGGTTAAAAAATTATATATACTTAAGTCTACAATTATATAATACATCATTTGTATATTGTAGCGTGTTCACCATCCAAGTCTAAGACACACCCCCCTTGTTTGCTCTTGAATTCTACACCCAAGAATATGATGTCCTGGAAGAAAAGTAAACCACAGATAGATTTTTTCTAAATTACATTAATAACATAATATACGTGGGGCTTATTCACATATATGTAGTTTATTCAGGTTGAAGATAAAATGAAAATGACTAATACTTTGCTTATGATATATGATAGTTAAAATTTCTATGTAACAGAAACAACTATTTCATAAATTTGTATTTAATCCATTTTTCTGACTCACAAGGAGAAGGTGGCAAGGTTGAAGAAGGTAAGTGCTGCAGCGGCTGAATCAACAGCACAATCTCCTTTGTAGTCTGTGCTTTGGCTCCTGTTTTCATCATAAAAGGTGGATTTAGTTGGAAACTTTCTGTTGACAATCTGAGATCATTATTGAAGAGGAGGGTATGACCAAAGTGTTTTCTCAAGATAATATTCAGGTCTGGAATATTCTTTCACTTTCACATTATTAACTCTACTCAGTCTAAACTGCTGAACCTTTAAGGCACTATGCCAGCTCCATCTGTTTACTTAAGCATTTCTGAGATTGTGAGTAGAATGTGTTAAGGATAAATGTATCTATTAAGGGATTACTTTCAGTAGCTGGTGATAACTGGTGCACAGTGTTTAATTATATCTGTCTTCTGAATGTGGGTATGCAGATATTTAAAAAATGGAAATTGGAATATATGTTTTTGAAAAGGTAATATAATTTGTACTAATTAATTTGACATATGGTCTCAGAGTCCAGCCAAAGCCAGTGTTTCACTGAACAATCCAATTTCCACATAATGCCAAGGGAGGAAATTAGAAAATTTGTCACCAAATATTTTACCAACTTAAAAAATATGATAATTTCTTAGTAAGAAGTAAATTTAATGTTTCATAACTTTATATTTTAATAAATTATGATATTTTCTTTCATATAGTATAGATTTTCTGCCTTTCAAAAATAAGTCTGCAACATGAAATAATCCACCACTCATTAATATTAACATCTACATCAGGGATAAGTGACTCTCATACTTGCTGGGATAGTCTCAAAGTTCCAGCATGGGGAAACACATGAGTACACCTACATATATAAACAACCTCCAGCCCCTTTTCAAAATTAAAATAAGGTTCTAAAATAATGTTAAATGTATTAGAAGAAAGGAAAAGCAAGATTAAATCAGCAAATGCTAAGTAAAAGGCTCTAATGAAAAGAGCACCACAGCTGAATTGCTCTCAGAGAAAAACTGAAAGTCAGATGGAAAATTTGTGTGTTGGTATTAGTGTTATATAGCAGCAGCTTCACTAGTGACACAAATGGGTTTGCTTTGATCACTTAAACTTTACCACTCCTTTATAGTCTAAATGAGAAGTTCCCAAAATATTAAAGACAATTATAATAGATGATTAGATGTTGAATGTAATTATTTTTATATAGCTTTGAAAATAAATTAGAGTTAAAAAACCACAAGAAAACAGGTCAAACAGGCTGGTTCATAGCAGTTCTTACAACAACATAATCTAATATCTAATTACAATAGTCCCTCCTATCCTCTGGGAATATGTTTAAGGCCTCTGGTAGATACTTGACACTGAACATAATAATGAACCCTACACATACAGTTTTCCCCTTATACATACATACTTATTATAAAGTTTATTTGATAAATTAAGCACAATATGAGATTAATGACAATAGTTAATGAAAATTAGAACAATTACAACATGTACTATAATAAAAGTTATGTAAATATGGTCTTTTGAAGTATTTTATTGTGTTATACTCACCAATGCACTTACGGTAAGTACTTTATAGCTTCTCTGTGACATGTGTGAATTGCCAGCTCTTTACTCTTCCACTTTGGGGCATAATTAAGTAAAATAAGGGTTATTTGAACACAAGAACTGAGGTACTACAAATGTCAATCTGATAACCAAGATGGCTTCTACATGATTAATGAGACTTACAGGTCTGGAGCATAAAATGAGTGGAAACACTGTACAAAAGAATGATGCATATTCTGACAGGGCAGTGGGGATTTCATAACATTACTTAGAATGACTCAAAATTTAAAACTTATGAATTGCTTATTAGTGGAATTTTACACATGGACAGCAGCTGAGGAAAGCAAAACTATAGATAATGGGACTACCGTATTTTATAATCATATTTCTGTTGTAACTATTGCACTTCTAACAAAATTATTCTGTTTTTTTATTTGTTTTCTTTTTTTACAGCGGTTAAACAACTGTAAAATGCTAAATCTATAAAATTTTCTCCTAAAATATTAAAAATGTAGCCATATATACTGGTAAAAGTGATTTTAGAAATCTAAAACATTTCAACAAATCTGAAGTATTTTTAATTAAATTAAATAGCATTGATATTATGTTATAAAGCTTAATCCCTGAACTATTTCTCCCATTCTTCCCCTTCCCCCTCCCAACTGATAACTCTCCAAATGATTGTCATACTTATGATTCTATTCCTGCTCTGGTGGTTTGCTTAATTTTTTTGTTTTCTTTTTTTTTTTAATTCAGTTGAAAGTTGTGAACTTGTTGCCTTTTTAATGTTCATGGTTTTGATTTTTTTCTTAAAGAAGTAATTTTAACATTTCAGGTAATAATAGCTTGATGATGATGAACTCCTTTAGCTTTACCTTGACTAAGAAGCACTTCATCTGTCTTTCTAGTCTAAATGATAGCATTGCTAGATAGAGTAATCTAGGATGTAGGTCCTTGTTTTTCATCACTTTGAATACTCCTTGCCAATCCCATCTTGCCTGCAATGTTTCTTTTGAGAAATAAGCTGATAGTCTTATGGGAACTCCTTTGTGAGTAACTCTCTGCTTTTTTATTGCTGCTTTTAAAATTCTCTCTTTATCTTTAACCTTTGTCATTTTAATTAAGATACGTCTCATTGTGGTCCTCTTTGGGTACAACTAGTTTGGGACTCTGTGCTTCCTGGACTTGTATGTCTATTTCCTTCACCAAATTAGGGAAGTTTTCTTTCATTATTTTTTTCAAATAGGTTTTCAGTTCCTTGCTCTTCCTCTTCTCCTTCTGGCATCCCTATGATTTGGATGTGGCACTTTTGGAGATGGCCAAGAGTCTTCTTATACTATCCTTGTTTTTTTTTTTTTTTTTAATTCTTTCTTCTTTCTGTTCTGGTTGAGTATTTATTTCTTCCTTATGTTCCAAATTGCTGACTTGAATCCCAGCTTCCTTCCCTTCACTGTTAGTTACTTGTGCAGTTTTCTTTATTTTGCTTTGTGCAACTTTCATTTCTTCCTTTATAGGTAGAGCTGCTTTTACTCTCTGTCTTAGTAGCATGACCTATGTAGAAAATGCCTATAAATTCTGTGGGCCTAGTCTTAGGTAATTGCCAAAGTGAGACAATCCACATCACCATTTTGTGGCTCTGTGTGTAGGAGGGGCTTTGAGAGGGGACCATGATGTTGCCTTGCTTCTGGTGATTTGCCCCATTCTCACTTCATTTGCAATCACTTCACCCACTTTCCATATGTACTGGCACTCTTTCAGCTGCTGCCCGGGTAGTAAACCCAGAGTCAGTGGGTTTTCTGTATTCTGAGTCCATGTGGGGCATTTAAGCAATGAAAATCTGGCAGTTTCTTTAACTCCCTCAATCCCTACTGGGTTTTACATCAAAGGTAATGGGGATATAACTTCCCAGTGCTAAAACTCTGGGCTTTGGGGTCTGGTCTGGGGCTTGGATCTCTCACTCCCAAGGTATCCCTTCTTATTTTTATCTACTGTACGTGAATGTGAGACCTTCCAATTCACCACTGCCACTGCCTCTCTCTACCATACCATCTCTCTGCTCCCCATGACTCTGCACCTTTTATTCATTTGGATGAATGTGGTTTCTTTAAATCCTTGGTTATTGGACTTTCATACAGCTTGATTTTCTGATAGTTCTCATTATTATTCATTTTGAGATCTGGCCGTAATTCTTTCTGTGGTGCATGAGGAGGTAAAGCATGTCTACCACATGCCTCCATCTTGACCAGAAGCTCCCATATCCTTCACTTCTTAAATTAATGCTTTTAGCATTTCCAATGTACATTATTGGTCATTCACTCTTTTCTTTGACATTTTTTCTTTGTAGACTCATTTACAAACTCTAATTTTGTTTCTATATTATTTCCTTATAACAATTGGACAAAGTTAAAGTAAAAATTATTATAAAAGTCATTTTAAATTTAGCATTCCCCCAAAGCTGAAAACAAACAAACAAACAAAAAAAACAATGAACACTCTACAATTAAAAAAAATTTCATTCCAACAAAATAAAAACCTTCATACAAATTAAGATTTTCTTGCTAGTATTTAAAACATCAATATTGGTGGTGGAGAGAAGGAGTCTTTTTTAAACTACTCTTGATTTTTTTAAATGCAATTTTTAATACAAGTAGCATAAGCCTGCCTTATGTCCAGAATAAGAGTTAATACGCCACACATATTTAAACCTAGTTTACTTTTACCCCTGCCAGCAGGATATTGTGAAACAGATGCTTTTAAGAATACACACATATAAATTATTTACCTCACATTGATTTGTTTCTTTATTTTTTACTGTTTTTTGTTTTTTTAATTTATTTAATTATTGTTCAAGTACAGTTTTCTGTTTTTGATTCCCATCCCAGCCCACCCCCCCAATGCTCTCCACCTCCCTCCCATTTCCATCCCCCCTTAGTTGTTTTCCATGTGTTCTCTGTACTAGTTCCTGTAAAATCCTTCCCATTTTCTTGTTTCTCTTTTTTTCTTATTGACTCCCTCAACCTATCATTGGTCTTTTGATTCCTGACTGATTCCATAAATCTATGATTCATCACATAAATTACTCATAAAGTTATTGTTCTGTCAATCCATGCCCTATCTAGAAATTTCACATATAAGATTGAAAAATGGACACTGTCACAAAAATAAATTTGTGATTCTAAACCAAAGTTAAAACTCTTCAAAACAAAAATGTATTTCATATGATTTTACTCATATGTGAGATTTAAAACAGAAGCAACAAACAAATATGATTTAACAACAAAATACTCATTGACAAAGACAACTACATGGTGGTTACTGGAGGTTTAGGGAGTTGGGGGGATGGAGGACAGAGTGAAGGGGATCAAGTGTATGGTGATGAAAAGAGAGTAGACTATGGGTGGTAAACACAAAATTCAGTATTATAGAGTTGTATACTTGAGCCAATATTATAAATAAATTTAATATACTTTTTAAAAGACAGTTTTAAGAAAACTTTCAAAGTTTAAGAAGAAATAGTCAGATGGAAAATAGAAAATAAAATATGAAAATCAGAGAATATTCTGTGGATTTGTAACATTCAATCAAAAGGGGTCCAGGAAGAAAGAAAGAAAAAATACAGGAAAGACAACATCAAGAATCAAAGTGACTAAGTGTAGAAAAATGGACTTGTCCTAAGACAGAGGGAAGCAGGAAACTATCTGTTCCTTCTTAGAAGCTTGTTGAATTCATGTAAAAATTCTGTGCGTGTATTGATTTGATAAAAGTAAAGAAATTGTTAGGTTAAAAAATGAGTTTAGGTGAGCTAAGAAAATGAGGTTAATACTACCAGGTGTAACAGAAGGTTTCAATCAAATGTTAGTTTAAGTTCTTTAAATCAGAAATTTGAGTCAATGGATCATTTCATTTATATGCCACATTATAGGACTAGACTTATTCAAAAATAAAATGAAATTATTTGTTAATTTGTAAGTATTATTTTCTAGCTCTTTTTTATTTCTATTTATATTTACAAAAATTTAATATGTGAATATTAAAGATACTTGGATAATGGCAAGGTAATTGGATAGCATCACTCATAGATCACACTTCTGAAAAATGAAGACGGACAAGAGGATTAACTCTGATAAATGTTTTGTCTTTACAAGGACCAGTGGGAAAATATCTTATTTCATAGTTAATGTGTAAAACTTTAGGACAAGTTTTTATTTCTTAGCTAGACATCCAGTAAAAATTTATGTTAAAACTAATGCTTTATAAGAAGAACATTTCTTTCCACTTTCCAGAAAAATCTTAAGGATGTAACATAGTGAAAATTTATATCAATTCCACATAGCTGTGCATGTGTGTATATGTATATGTATATATAAAATCTTTAAATATATATATTTGAAGATTGTAAAAAGTCCAAATCAAATCAGGGTGAAATTTGAACCATTTGACCCACAGTCTTAATTATACCTACTTATATCTCAAAGGCAATCTGAGATAGAAATATACTAGTAAACTTGCATTAGTGATTTTGAGACAATCCTTTTTGTTTTATCAGTTAACTTTTTAAAGTGCTTCTTTAATATATCACAGAACTTGAATATTTTTAAAAGAAAATATTTTGTATGCAGCATTTAAATAAAAATTTGAGGCATATTGAGGAAATCCAGAGTATTAGGAAATATTTATGTTTTGTGTAAAAGAAAACCTGTTTTTTTATCAGCATTAAAATTTTCTAAGGGGGAAATGGCATAAAACTGTACTTAAACAACAATAAAAATGTTTTAAAAATTTCTAGTAGACTTTAATTTACATGTACTCTATATTGCTAGTCTCAAAAGTAATGTAAAGCAGATACTTCCTACCATGAGGATATTAGGTTATCTGTAAGCATCAGTGCTGAAGAACTCATGTATAAATGCACATTTTCACTATAAATCAATGTGTATGTCCAATCATGTATGTTGTAGGTAAAATAGGTGTTTTATAATTATCATTTCACTGACTTTTTATATAAGGTTTGAAATAAATCACAGAGAAAATGCTAAGTGGCAATTGTGAACTAATTTTGTGGTATTCTTAACATGTATAAAATGCAGTAATGTTCACTATTTGGTTTTTTAATTTGAATAATATATTTAATTCAGATTAGCTAAAGAATATATACGCATAGCCCACAGACACAGAGAGCAATGTGATGAGGCCCAGGGTTGGGGGCAAAAGGGGTGAAAATGGGGGAACATCTGTAATGACATCAACAATACAATAAATAAATATAAATAAAGTCCATCTATCTCAAATAAATAAATAACAATTATAAATAAAACATTGTTCTTGTTTTCCTACTGTCTATACTTTTCATTTGTTTTTAATTCAGGCAATTCAATCAATAAACTGATATACCAGTAACAGAAATCATCACTAATATAATGATTTCCATGTAAATTGATTTGATTTTTTAAATAATATTTTGGCAAATTAACCATAAGTAAGAGATATATCTTCCTTATAGAAGAATTTCAAATAATATACTTAGATATAACTGCCCCTCACCAGTAGGTGGAATTTAATTCCCACCACCTCTCTTTCCACTTTTGAAAGTAAGCTGAACTTAGTCATTAACTCCCAAAGAACAGGGTAGAAGAAGAAAAATGTAACTTACAGAAGAAATAACTGGCAAATACTTCTTTAGCTGGATGATAAAACTTAACATTACCAGAAGTGTCATGTGGATTACATATGATGTGGTACCTATGTGGTGCTCTGTCCCAAAACTTGTAACACCAGTCTAATGATTAAAAACAACAGATACACCCAGGCTATGTACATTTTACAAAATACCTGTCCAGGATACCTCAAGGCCATCAAGTAATATAAAAAAAGAAAAATAGAAATATTCACAGATCAGAGGAGAACTGAAACACATGTTGTCACAGGTTGAATGCTATAAATAAAAGAGAACATTAATGGAAAGCTGTTAAAATGCAAATAAACTCAGGAGTTGTTAATATATGTGTAGTATTATCAGTTTCTTAGTTTTGGTAACTGTGTCATAGTAACTGTAAGTTTTTAATAATAGAAAAAATTAGGTGAGAGATATAAAGAAACTCTCTGTACCATCTTTGCAACTTTTCTATAAATCTTAATATGTTCCTAAATGAAGACAAAATAAAACAAAAATATATTTTGGACATGATACTGTATAACACAAATAGTCAGTGAAAGTTCTCTTAACAAAAATATACTCACTGAGGCGTACCGCATAAGAACTCCTAACTAGAAACACATATCTCTTTTCTTCTATCTGTATATCTATGAAAATTCAGCTGTGTTTGTCAGCACATAATCTAATTTATTACTACATAGCTTCTGAGATTGAGAAGAGTTAATGATCTGTAAACTTGTACAGATGCAAACTATGACAAATTTCCTAAATTGTGCTTTTAAATGATTAAGACACTGCAATAAAAATCTTTAAAAACTAGGGCTATCTACTCATTACTTTGTGATTTCTTTAAGTTCCTGTTATCCTTTAAAGAAAATGAAAAGGAAAGTATAGATGGCATATATCAGATGAAATGCAGCACATGAAATGGTTAAGCTGAGAATTTATATCTGGGCTAAGGAAATTCAAATTCTGTTTGTCACTTCCTTTCTTTTTAAAAATATTTATTTATTTATTTATTTATTTATTTATTTAGAGACAAAGAGAACGAGAAAGAGTGGGAGAGAAGCATCAATGTGTGGTTGTCTCTCATGTGACCCGTACTGGGGACCTGGTCTACAACCCAGGCATGTTCCCTGACTGGGAATCAAACCAGTGACCCTTTGCTTCATAGGCCCATGCTCAATCCACTGAGCTACACGAGCAAGTGCATGTTAGCCACTTTTTAGCTATGTGATTTTAATGTGGTTACCATCCTTTCTTATGCCTCAGTCTCCTCACCAATAAAACAGTAAAAACTGAAGTTCTTGTGAAAATTAAGTATGTTAATATACATACAGCATTTGGTGATACACATACAGAAGATCCATTAGTTTAGGAGAGGAAGTTTAATTTAGCACTGAACACTCACTATGCACATTAAGTAAAAATAGAGAAAATAATATATGACTGTCCCAATAGAAGCAGAATAAACATTTGATAACATTCAACATGGCTTCTTATTTTTAAAAAGTTTTTATAATCTACAGTATTTACAAAACAGAGTATCTGAAAAACCTAAAGCTAATATACCTAATTTAATTAAATTACTGAAATATATCCTGATATTGGGAATGTGCTAAAGATGCTTGCTATTAATATATTTAAATCATACTGGAAACTTCTACTTGATTCTTTAAAAAGCTATAAATTGAGTTTAAAAACAAAGCAAACACACAGAAATAAACAAAACTGCCACTCTGCAGACTGTATAATTGTAAATATAGACCATCCAAACAATCTACAGACAAATCTATAAATGATCTTGTAAATGACTTTAGAAAGAATACTGGATACAAGATAAATATGCACAAAATTGTGTTCCTTTCTGCCAACAATCAAATATAAAATAAAACTTAAACAGCATTTAAAATATGACAAAATACTTAGAAATATATCCTTAAAAAAGATATGTGAGACCTCAATTACCACATACATTTTTAAAATAATTTAAAAACAAATGCAGGGATACACAATGATTATGGATTGAAAAACTCAACATAGTAAGGCATTAGATTTTACTAATCACAACCAAAATTGCAGCAGGACAAAATAGTTGTGTCCTGCTATTTTGATCTCACCTACAAGTGGAACCTAATCAATAAAACAAACACATGAGCAAAATAGAACCAATGACATGGAAATAAAAAACAAACTGACAGTGACCAGAGAGGAAGGCAGAGGGGAATAATGGGGGAAAGGAAAAGAGGCAAGTCAAGGAACATAAATAGAGGATTCACAGGTACAGATAATGAAGGGAGATTGACTGTGGAAGTGGAGGGTGGCAGGGCAGAGGAGAGCAATGGGGAAAAAGGTGGACAACTACAACTAAAAATGATTAAAATAAGATAAAGTAAAATAAAATAAAACAAAGTAAAATAAAATGTTAAAAAGATTAATCTGAAGAACAAAGTATTTGTACCACCAGATATTAAGACAGTTTTAGGTTTAACTTGCCAATGACTCAAAATAGGGAAAAGATGCAATATATGTAGTCTGCTAACTTAGGACAAATATGTCATTACAATGCAACTGAGAAAAGATAGGACTTTAAAGATATGTTACTGGCTGAATTGTATGTTCACATGGAAAAACACATATCTTGATCCTATTTCCCCCCTTAAAACACACATATAACCACATTTAAGGGGAGAGCAGATCTATATGAAGTAAAAAAAAAAATTAGGAAAAACACATGAAAATATCTTTGGGAACTTGGAGTAGACAAGGTCTTAAATAGACCTAAAAATACTAATGATAAAAGAAAAAGTTAATTTGGACTATGTTAACCTATATTGAGATGAAGAATATCTGTCTATAACTATAAGTGGAGCAAAAATTTATCCAACAGAGTGAGAGGAGGAGATATTTATAATATAGTTTCTAACCAAAGCCTTAAAAGAAAGACAACCCAATAAAATAATGGAAAAAAGTTGAATTGATCTCCATTGATGCAGGTATGCAAATAATCCCTAAATATATAAAAAGATCCTCAAGTTAATTAATTTTAAAAGAAATGAAAAACTACAGTGCAATATAACTTCTCACCTACCAGAATGGTTGAAACAAAATAAACAAAAAAATCAAATTATGTAGATTATATTTCTGTAAACATTTACATGCAAAAAATAACCTAGCAACTTAAAAAGTTGAGCAATGTCTCAGAAGCCTTTCACCTTAGTTCTCATGCTTTATAAGGGGAAGAGTGTCAAGTCTGTGAGAATACTTGCACTTGGGAAATCAAGTGAGAATGGCTGGGTGGGAATTGCTAAAGTCACTTTATTCCCAATGCTCTTGCAAGTACAACTTTTGTCTTATCATTATTTTTAGTATAAACAGTTCTGAAGGATTCAAATTAGCATTCTGAGCATTAAGACAAACTAGAAAATATTCTGCAACAAGTGCTCTTAAGAAAAATACGGTACATATTGAGAGAATGTACAGAAGTCATGTAAAGACTAACTAGACATTCTAGTCCAAATTAAACCTATAAGAGTAGTCAGAAGATAACCTGGAAAAGTTTTTTTCCTTCTCTCTCAAAAAAGGGTTTTATCATGGAAAACAAGGGCAGTAAAATTTTAATTACAAAAGATGCTGTTGGATAGGTGACAAAAAGATTGCTGACATGAAAATGCTGTTAAAATGCATATTGATAAATATCAAAAAAAAGAAAATAATGGAGGACATTATTTGATTTTATGTTCTTGTTTATATGTGCTCCTTTGTTTCCCATATTCTCATGCATCAAAAATCTTACAATTCTTTAGACTCATTTAATTAACATAACTTCACTTCCAATAAACCAATACACACACAAATTCACCCACACATAGTTTTTATTATAGTTTTCATTCTGTATCTGTTATTAATTTGTTTTAGATCTTTACATAATTTAAAGAGGAATTTTTTTTACATTCCAAGGTAAAGCATATGAAATGATTAGGATTCTGGAAGTTGAATGATGAATAGATAAAAGGGAATAAAGCCGGAGGAACTGATCAGTGAAACTAAGTATAGACTCAAAGAAATAATGAGAAGGCAGAAAGAAAGCCTAAGTAGCACTGCATGTACAGTCAGGTACTTCCGGCTTCTAGATTGGAGGATGGAGTGTGAAAAAGAAAGGCAATTGCTTACTTATTGGTATAAGAGCTCAGAAAATTAGTGTTACTCATTATGAGTTTATAGAACATGCATGCAACACTCGAGTACTAAGATTATCTAATAATATATCCAGCAGTTGCTGGGTCAGCCAGGGAGTCCATTAGTAATGTTTTTAAATTAATATGTTATTAAAATTTAAGACTGAATCTGATTTTTGAAAAATGCATTTTAAGTTCTTATTTAATATATTTGAGAAATAATGTTCTCAGATTGCTGTGATCTGGAAATTCTGGTGTTTTCTGCACAAAATTCTAATGTTATTTTATATATTACTAAAGTAATTTAAAATTTACAGATAGCTGTTACATAAAGAGACAGTGGCTAACATTTCCAATAAATCAATATGACAAACAACATGATTTGTTATATTGATAACAAATGACTCTGTTATATTGATAACAAATTGAAAAATGACTTAAGAAAGAATACTGGATACAAGATAAATATGCACAAAATTGTGTTCCTTTCTGCCAACAATCAAATATAAAATAAAACTTAAACAGCATTTAAAATATGACAAAATACCTAGAAATGTATCCTTAAAAAAGATATGTGAGACCTCAATTACCACATAAATTTTTAAAATGATTTAAAAACCAAATGCAGGGATACACAATGATTATGGATTGAAAAACATAATAGATTTGTTCAATGTCTTCTTTGGATATCTGACATTTTGTTAAAAATAACTTCTCAAAAATTTACTTAATATTTTATTTATGATTTACTCACTATAACAGCCTATTTGTCAGTATGTGTGTGCAATATATATAACCCTTAAGACTTTATTCCATAAGAGATATTAAGTAATGAGAGTTGTTTGTTAAGCACTGTAGACAGGCAACAAAAAGCTGAATCAACAATAATATCAAAGCACTTCTATGGCCTAAAGAGTCATATACATGATTGAGTAAACTAATTTACTTTTTAAAAATATATAAACAGATTATACATTATAAATAAACATATCATAAAACACAATAGGTGTGTTTATATGTACATACACACATAAACTTGCATACACATATATGTGTGAGGGGTATGTTCAATTTCTGCCTCTTGCACTCTCCAGGTTCTCCTGGTAATTTCTTATATATCCATGTTTGTCAAATTCTTTATACTCAAATGTTACTATTATGGGTCAGAGTTCTTATTATTTTATTTAGGATACTCCCAATATCTGTTTGTAATACCTAAAAATTTGCTTTGAAGCAACAAGTTTTGCCAACAGTATTAAAGAATTTATTTCAATATGCTCTAAAAATGACAACTGCTAACTGTCTATCACTTTTGGAACAAATGTTCTCTTCCATTTCTTTTATTTTTAACTTTAATTTCATTGCTAACAATCTCCTATTTCTTCTTTTTTTAATGTTGTTCTACCACAGTTGCTTCAATTTTCCGTCATTGCTCTCCCCTGCCCAGCCAATCCCTACTCCCACGGTCAATTCCCACACTGTTGTCCATGTCCATGGGGCATTTATACCTGATCCTTGACTAGACCCTTACTCTTCTTTCCCTTCTTCTCCCCCACCCCTCCTGTCTGGTTGCTGTCAGACTGTTCCCTGTTTCCATAGCCTCTGGTTCTATTTTGCTCATTTGTTTGTTTTGTTCTTTAGGTTCCTGTTATAGGTGAGATCATATGGTATTTGTCTTTCATCACCTGGCTTATTTCACTTAGTTTAATACTCTCCAGTTCCATCCATCCTGTCCCAAAATGTAGGAATTGCTTTTTTCTTTCCCCTCTTAGTATTCCATTGTGCAAATGTACCACAGTTTTTTGATCTGCTCACTTACTGATTGGCACTTGGCTTGTTTCCAGCACTTGGCTATACTAAATAACTCTGCTATGAACATAGGGGTGCATGGGTTCTGTTGAATTGGTGTTTCAGAATTCTTAGAGTATAATCTAAGCAGTGGGGTTACTGGATCAAAAGGCAGTTTTATTTTTAGTTGGGTTTTTTTTTAAGGAAATTCCATACTGTTTTCCACAGTGGCTGCTCCAGGCTGCATTCCCACGAACAGTGTACTAGGGTTACCTTTTCTCCACATCCTTGCAAGCACTTGTAGTTTGTTGATTTGTTAATGATGGCTATTCTGACTTAGAGTGAGGTGGTATCTCAATGTGGTCCTAATTTACATCTCTCTGATGGCTGGTAAGTTTGAGCATCCTTTCATAATGTCTCTGGACCTTCTGAATGTTCTCCTTGGAGAAGTGTCTGTTCAGGTCCTTTACCCATTTTTAAAAATATTTTATTTATTTATTTATCTTTAGAGGGGAAGGGTAGGAGAGAAGGAGAGAAACATCAATGTACGGGTTGCCTTTCATGGGTCCCCTGCTGGTAACTGGCCTGCAGGGAACCAGCCTGCAACCCTGGCATGTGCCCTGACTGGGAATTGAACCGTGACTGTCTGGTTCGCAGGCCTGGGCTCAATCCACTGAGCTACACCAGCCAGGGTTCCTTTACTCATTTTTTAATTGGATTATTTGTCTTCATGATGTTGAACTGGATGAGTTCTTTATGTATTTTGGAGATCAAACTCTTGTCTGAAGTATCATCAGAAAATATGTTTTTCCGTACGGTTGGTTCCCTTTTAATTGTGATGATGTTTTCTTTAGCCATGAAGCAGTATTTTTAAAATCTGATGTAGTCCCATTTGTTTATTCTTTTCTCTAATTCTCTTGCCATGGAGTAAATATCAATAAAAATATTGCTGCAGAGGATATCTAAACTTTTACTATAATGTTTTTCTCCAGTACTTTTATGGTGTCCTTATGTTTAAGCTTATGTTTAATTCTTTTATTCATTTTGAGTGTATTCCAGTGTAAGGAGTAAATTGTGATGGTCTAGTTTCATTATTTTTGCATTTACCCTTCCAGTTAGCCCAACACCATTTATTGAAGAGGCTATTTGACTCCACTTCCTGCTCCTGCTCACCTTTGTCAAATATTAGTGGACCATAGAGACCTGGGTTCATTTCTGGGCTCTCTGTTCCATTGATCTATGTGTCAGTTATTTTGCCAGTACCAGACAGTCTTGATTACAGTAGCCTTGTAATACAGTTTGATATCAGGTATTTTGATCTCTCCTACTTTGTTCTTTTTTCTCAAAATTCTTGTGGCTATTTGGCGTCATTTTTACTTCCATATAAATTTTTGAAATATTTGTTCTAAATCTGTGAAATATGTCACTGGTATTTTAATAAGAACTGTATTGAATCTATAGGTTTCTGGGGTAGTATGTACATTTTAATTATGTTAATTGTTCCAAGCAAATAACAAATAAATGGTATATGCTTCCATTTATTTCTGTCTTCCTTAATTTATTTCTTCAGTTTTCTGTAGTGTTCTGTGTACATGTATTTTACCTCCTTGGTTAAATTTATTCATAGATTATTTTTTTCTTTTTGCTATAGTAGATGGGATTCTTTTCTAGTTTCTTTTTCTGATACTTCATTTTTGATGTTACAAAAATGCCTTGGATTTCTGAATATTGACTTTGTATTCCACTATTTGCCAAATTCATTCATTAGGTGAAGTAATTTTTTCATGAATCCTATAGGGTTATCTATGTACATTATCATGTCATCTATAAATATTGACAGTTTTACTTCCACCTTCTAGTTTTAATGCCTTTTATTTCTTTTTCTTGTCTGATGACTGTGGCTAAGACTTTTAATAATATGTTGAATAGAGGTGGTGAAAACAGACACCCTTGACTTTTTTCTTATCTTAGGGGAAAAGCTTTTAATTTTTTCGCATCGTGTATAATACTGGTAGTGTGTTTGTCATATATGGCCTTAATGTATTGAAGCATGCTCCTTCTATTCTGACTTTGCTGAGATTTTTTATCTTAAGAGGGTGCTGTACTTTATCAAATGCTTTTTCATACTCAGTTGATATTATTATGTGGCTTTTGTTTTTCATTTTTATGTAATATATTAGCTTATTGATTTAGCAATATTATACCATCCTTGCATCCTTGTGACAAATCCCACTTGGTCATCGTATATGATCTTTTTAATGTACTGCTGGATCCAGTTTGCTAATGTTTTGTTGAGGATTTTAGCATCTATGTTTATCAGCAATACTGGACTTCAGTTTTCTTTCTTTGTTCTGTCTTTACCTGGTTTTGGAAAGAGAATATTACTGGCTTCATAGAAAGAATTTAGGAGTCTTCCCTCTTCTTGAATTTTCTGGAATAATAGAAGAATAGGAGTGAACTCTCCCATAAATGTTTGGTAAAATTCACTTTTGAAGCTGTTTTGTCCAGGGCTTTTGTGTGCTGGGAGGTTTTTTTATTACTTCTTCCATTTCACTAGTTGGTATGGGTCTATTCAGGCTTTCTGCTGCTTCTTCATTCAGTTTTGGAAGATTATGTGTTTTTAGGAATAGTCTATTTATCTCAAGCTGTCAAATTTCTTAGCATATAGTTGTTCACTGTAATTTGTTACATTCATTTTTATTTTTATTTTTTGGTATTGCTTGTAATTACTCCTCTTTCATTTCTAATTTTATTTATTTGGGTCCTCTTTCTTTTTTTTCTTTGAGTTGGTTAAGGCTTATTGATTCTTTATCTTTTCAAAGAACCAGCTCTTGGATTTACTGATCCTTTGAATTAGTTTCTATATCATTTATTTCTGCTCCTATCTTGGTTATTTCCTTCCTTCTCCTTGTTCTGAGCTTTGTTTGTTGTTGCTACTTTATTTATGTAGATGAAGGTTTAGTTTGTTTATTTGAGGCTTTTCTATCTTCTTTAGGTAGGTCTATATTGCTATGAACTTCCCTCTCAGGAATGCCTTTGCTATATCCTATAGGCTTGGGGCTGTTGTGTGTTTATTTTCATTTGTTCCAGATACTTTTTGATATTATTCTTTGTTGTCATTATTAACCCACTATTTGTTAATAGCATATTATTCAGTCTTCATGAATTTGAATGTTTTTTAGTTTTTTCCCCTGAGTTTGGTTTGTAGTTAGGAGCCACTGGGATCTTAGAAGATGCATAATATGATTTCAACTTTCTTGATTTTATTGAGGTTTGTTTTGCATCCTGCAATGTGGTCTATCTTTGAAAATGTTACATGTGCAGTTGAAAAGTATATTTTGCTTCTTTGGAGTGAAGGTTTTGTACATATACATTATATCTATTTCATATAGAGTATTATTCAATGCCAAAATATCTTTGTTGATTCTTTCTTTGGACTATCTATCCATTGTTCAATATGGGGTATTAAAATCTCCTACTCTAAGTATGTTGCTGTTAATATTTCTCTTGAAGTCCTCCAAGAATTTCCTTAGATATTTGGGTGCTCTATGTGGGGTGCATGTATGTTTACTATGGTTATATCTTCTTGATGGATTATTCCCTTAAGTATTATAGAGTCCTTCTTTGTCTCTCTTCATAGCCTTTGTTTTTGAAATCTAGTTTGTCTGATATAGGTATTGCTACCCCAACCTTTTTTTTTATCTCTGTTTTATTGAAATATTTTTCCATCCCTTCACTTTCAATCTGTGTAGATCTTTTTTTCTGAGGTGCATCTCTTGTAAATAGAATATATGTGGGCCATATTTTCTTCTTTATTCAGCTACACCATGTCTTTTGATTACAGAATTTAATCAATTTATAATTAAGGTTATATTGATAGGTACTTATTCATAGCTGTTTTTTCTTTGCACCTGTGTTACTCTCTCTCTCTCTCTCCTACTCTTTATTCATTTTTTTAAAGCATCCCCTTAGTATTACTTGAAATGCTGGTTTGGTGGAGTATAGGGAACCACTTCACATGGTGTGGAATTGTAGCCCAGCCTCCATGTGAAAAACCAGTGGGGAGTGAGTGGCATGAAGGACCATGCCCATGGATAGGTTTTCCCATGGGGAATCAGGCCTGCATTTTACCTAGGCCACTAAGACTTGCTTTTGCTAAAACTCCCTGACCCTGAATGGAGGCAGAAAAGACTTACTGCAACTTCCTAAAATCTGAGATAAACCTTCCAAGTATGGAGTGTGACCAGTTCAATCACTTTTACCCCTGATCTGCAACATCCTTCTCTTTGAAGTAATTAGCATCATTCTTTCCTTTGTTATCTGTAAAAGGCAACCCCCTGAAGTGAACCTGTGCATAGTAAATGAGGACTACTCTCCATGTAATGTACCCAGAGAAGCAACAAAAGCCTGGCCAGGTAGGGGCTAGGCTCTCTGGCCCTCTCACCCTCTCCCTCAGGGAGTGGCCATGCTGTCCTTTTTTCTCCACAGGACTTCTGTAGTCCATGTGTATTTTTTCATGAGCAGCCACAACATATACGGATCCTGCCATGAATGGCCAGGATCCACCACAGTGGAGATGTGTATTTTTAGTCTTTTTTTGTCTTTGAATTCCTTATTTTGCCTTTCATTTTAAATTAGAGTCTTGGTGGGTAGAATAGTCTGAAAGCCTTTCTTTTTCATTACTTGGACTATTTCTTGCCATTCCCTTCTGGCTTGTAGTGTTTCTGTTGAATAATCAGCTAGTTGCCTTATTGGAACTTCCTTGTATGTTACAAGCTGTTTCTCCATTGCTGCCTTTAAGATTCTCCTTTATCTTTAAATTTTGCCATTTTAATTATGAGTGTCTTGGAATGGGCCTCTTTGAATTCATCTTCATTGGGATCTTCCCTGCTTCTTAGACTTGCAAGACTTTTTCTCTCATTGAGTCAGGGAAGTTTTCTGTCATTCCTTTTTCAAATCAGTTTTTATGCCTTGCTTCCCTATTTCTCCTTGTGGTATTCCTGCAGTATAAATATTATTACATTACATGTTGTCCTGCATCTCCCTTAAACCTTCCTTACTCGTTTTTCATTTTATTGCTCTGTCTGGGAATTTTTTTCTACCTCATCTTCCAGCTCACTGATTTGATCCTCTGCTTAATCTGTCCTGCTTTAAATTCTTCTATTGTATTCTTCATATCCTCCTGGCTCTTATTGATAGTTTCTATGTTCTTTTTCATGGTGGTGTAGTTCACGATAAGTTATTTGTAGCTTCCCTGTAGTTCTTTGTAATTCTCACTAAGCTCATTGAGCATCTTTATAGCCATTATTTCAAACTCAATGTCTGATAGTTTTCTTGTCTCTATTTCACTTAGCACTCTTACTGAAGATTCTTCTTTTCCTTTTGATTGGGGATTCTTTATTTATCTCTCATTTTAGATGATTCTTCTTGTTTGTTTATCCTTCTTAGAGTGACATGTTTTGACTCTCTGTTTTTTGTGGTGTGACCTTCTGTGGCAGGGGGCCTGCGTGATTCAGTGGTGTGGTCTCCTTGACCTCCTAAATATGATGCTTTGGGGATGGCCTTTATTCTGTTCATGTGGGCTCTCTGTAATTTTTTTGGTTGTTTTGGGTCATCTTTGGTGATTACTTCCCTCCAGCTGGCTGCCTAAGAGTCACTCCACCCACTACATTGTATGCTGTTGTACAGATGCTGCCTGTACAACAAACAGTCCAGGAAACAAACCCACACCACCAAAAATAAGACCCACCCTCAATCACACCAGCAAATGAGCCAATGCTAATAAAGGTGTAAAGAAATTAAGACAATTGTAAGAAACAAAAAACTAATATGAGATGACTAACTGAAAGGAAAATTATTTTGAGAAAGTAGAAGGAGAAACAATAATAGTAGTAGGGAATAGGGACAAGGCCAAAAGAGAGAGTAAAATGTACACCATAAGTAATAAAAGGAAGGAAGAAAGTGGAATGGGGTAAGAGAAAGAAAATGTGTAGTTTAGGTTTAAACAGAAATAAAAAACACCATCAGAGAGAAAAATATCAATAATATTACCAACAAAGAGCACAGATTAATAAAGGTGTGATGGGAATAGAGGAAAAAAGAGTAGAAAGAAAAGCTCAAGAGATTTCTAGAGGAAAGAGGAATGATTTTGAGAGGGAGAAGGGATACTAAGATTGAGAAATGAAAATCAGGTTAAGACAGGGAAAATTTTAAATGTAAAATGAAAAAAAGAAGGGACAGGAGAAATGCTAAATGAAGCAGGAGAGGGAACTGGCAAAATTTGAAATACAAAAATAGTGAAGATGTAAAAATAAAAGTAATGAAATGCAACAACAACCACCATATCAACAACCAATTGGCAAAAACTGATAAAGGTTGAGAGAGAATAGGGGTATTTTAAGACTAGTAAAAAGAATGTGATATGACTAATGATAAGAAAAATGGTTTTGAGTGGCTGGAGGTGGGGAAGTAGTAAGAATGCAGAATGGAAACAAGTTATAGCAAGTGGGAAAATAAAATTTTACATGAAAATAAGAAGAAGATATGAGAAGGTAAAATGGAGTAAGAGAATGAAGGGGCAAATATAAAATTTGAAATAAACTATAATGTAAAAACTAGTTACCTAATAGGGACAAACTTGAAGAACAGGAAATGAATGTTAAGAGGCATGCAGAAGAGAAAATAATGCAAATCATGAAGAAGACTAGAGTTGAATTCATTTCAGTACAGTCTAGTGTTTACCACTGTGTTCACTTTCTGGATCTGCCTCTGGTGATATCAGATGGTGTCCTAGCCTGGCCCTAGGCAGCCTCTTTGAAACTACCAGTGATCCACAGTCTGTGGCTGTCTCCTTCAGTTGTTAATCTAGTCAGTCTGGAATCAGCTGTCTGGCTTAAGCACCACAGACTGGGGCAGAGTAATTACTTTTGGTGTGGCTATTGCTTCCCCTCAGACTGATACTGCGTGGAGGCTCTGCCAGAGGAAGATGGCTCCTGCAATATGGGGAATGACTAAGCACAGAGATCCTGGTGGCTGCTCCCTCAATTTTCTCCCCCAAACCACCATTCCTAGTCTCTGCTCAAGCATCTGTAGTCCACTCTGACGTCTCATTGTCAGAACCTAGGGTGAGTGGCTTCAAATGAAATTCTGTGCATTGGCCCTTTATGAGGCTATGTCTTCAGCTGTCTCTCCCTGGAAGACAGAAAATCCACCACTTTTCACAGCTTGGTGTTATCTGGGTCTTTTTACAGTTCCACTCCTCTAGGTTTGGAAGTCCAGCTTGGGCTTTAGACCCCACACTTCTCACGGGAAGTCTTCTGGCCAATGAAATTTCTCTCTGACACTTTAGCTGCTGCCTGCGGGAACTCAACCAGATCTCTAATTTCTCTTCCTCATGCCATACCGGTCATGTTGTGGTGAAGTGATTACTTCTGTCTGTCCATGGTTATAACGCTTCTTTTCAGCTCTTGTTCAATTGGTTATTCTGGATGGTTTCTCTACAGGTTGGTTGTAATTCCAGATTGGTCCTTGGAGGAGGTTAGTTTAGATTCTACTTCCTCCTCTGCCATCTTAGATCTCTCTCTCCCATTTCTTTAAGCTCTGTATCACTAGCACTTTTTGTCCTGTGGAGTTGGCCATTCCCCCATTGGTTATCTGTCTCTCTCCTCTGTGTCAATAAGATTTGTCAAGAAAGAGGTGTAGCATAGAGTATTCAAAAGGTAACATTTGTAGAAGGCTTTCAACATGCCAAGTATTATTCTTAGTCTTTAAAAACCTTTAGCTTATCAAATGGTCAAAACAACCCAGTGATTAGTAATCAGGACTAGTATTGGAAATGTAGAAGCCAAAGAACTTATATTCATGACCCATGGACATAAAGTAAGGGGAAATTTCTGGAGGGTAGGGAGGCACCAGGCAGAGGGGGAAAGGGGGGGGGAATTGGGACAACTGTAATAACCTAAGCAATTAAATATACTTACAAAAGAGAAATTGAGACCTCTGTAGTTTATTCTCCAGTGCTAGAAATGCTATGTAGCTTCAAGTAGCTCTCTCAACGGGTTTCCTAACCACTTATGTTTTTCTCCTTTCTTGAGTTTTACATTGAAAATTTCTCCTGAATTCTGGGCATAAAATAAAACAAAAACAGAAATTATTTTCTTCACCCTATGTTCTACCACATCATACAACATTTATCAACTCATTGTACTGTCTTGTATTATGAGTTCTGCTTCCAATTTCTCTCCTAGTCTACAAACTGTAAATTAAACTTTTAAAAACTCAGTCTGAGCTATAATATTGTTTTAAAAAATGTGTGTTTTCATATTGCTCTTAGGATAGATTCAAACTTTTCAGCAACAATAATCCCATGCCTTCACCTTAACAAAAATTGTGACAATAAAAATATGTTTAGGTAAACTGTTTTTATGATAACACTTTTTAATTTAAAAACAAGAGTAAAAATAAGATTTTATACAAGCTTATTCTTTTTATTATAAAATAAAATGATAAAAGTTGATTAATTATTATAAATATTTAATTAGAATTCACTCTAGTTCATTTACATTTTATTTTGTTTTCAAATATGTAATAAACACTAGACACAAAACAATAATAAACAGTTTTTTTCACTCACATATTTCTCTATTTGTTAAGGGAAAAACAATTTGAATAATTATGTGTCAGTGGAACCTACATGTCTGTGGTCCATGTGACTACACAAAATAGAAAACTCTAAAATAGATAATTTATTGATTAAAATTCTTTCCAAAAGTTACTGCACTTATTTACACTTTGAAAAGTAAATAAGTGGAGAACTCTTATTAATGATAGTGTTCACTAACTTTTATATTTAACTTTTACAATGTTGAGTACCACATATCCCTAATAGAAGATACTCATGATGCTCATGCTTCCCTTAAAATTTCATTTCCATTTGAAATACTTGTGAAAAAAACTAAAAAATAAATATATTGGCTCCTGTGGTGCTATGGAGATTATATCCAGTAGGTATATTTTAACAGAAGGAAACAGAAGGTTTAGATATCAAGTGAAACAAACCAACCACTGTTTACCTCCTACCAATGATTTCTTTGTAAAGCTATATGATGGAAATCACAACAAAAATGTTATTTAATACATGACTATAAATATTTATGAAGTTGTTTATGTATTAAGACTCTCAAAGATAGTGCTTTATAATTTTCACCAGAGAGTCTAATACATAGCATGCTTGATGAATAATTATAACCATGGAGATTTCTGGCTCAATGCTGTTGTAATATTTTTTACCTACTCATATACAGGAGTTGTAACACATTTATACAAAGATACATGAATCTATTGAAGGGACAAATATCTATTCATGTACTTCTAGCAAATGCAAGTTGTATTTTTATCTCTTGTACATAGGTAAGAAGGCATTGTATACTTTATTATATCTTATTACTTTCTTCACAGATAGTAATAGTCTATTGGTATCCTGTACTTATTGAAAAAATATATTTTCTCATATTAATGATATATTTTATATTATATTTGTCATATTATGTTATATGTTTTAGTACACAAATACTTTTTCTAGTGAGCACATTATTTTGGTTTATGAAAAATAATATTGTATGTTTTATCATTTAAATCTAAGATAGCATGGTGATTTCTGGGGGTAAGATTGTATAAGAGTATTAAACGGTAATGGAAAATACAATAAAGATTAATAAAAATTAAGTGTGTATAATATTTTAAGTGGCAATTTGAAATTTGGGTGAAAGTAAAACTGAAATACTACCATAAATGAGATACACTGGATAATTAAATCCTCAAAGAAGAGTCTGATCTAAAAAAAAAGGCAAAATTATCCAATACATACAGGTAGAAAAACTCATATTACATCTCTGATCAAGGATCTACATGAAGTTAGTTATATAACTGTTTCCTTAGTCTAGGAAAAAGAACTTGCTCATACAGGAATACTTGCTTCTACAGGAATGATGTAGAAGTATTCCTAACTAACCCTTTTCCACCAGCAGAATTATTCCTAACCAACCCTTTTCCACCAGTAACAAAAAGAAATATACTTAAAAACAGAACTAGTAATAAGAACCTAGTATTAAATTATTATACTTCTTTATATTAGGGTTTGTGTGGACAGGTGTGTAATAGTGGTGTTACCACAGTATCACAATAGATTATCATAGAAACTCTATACATTAGACATTATCATGATTTTACAAATCAAGAAACAGATGTTCTTATTATTTACAAAGACAGAAAAAATAAAACTCATGTCTTTTCAACCATATCATGATTCTTTTACTTCTGTCATTTAAACTCTTCCATATATTTCTCTTGTAACTCACCCCCATTAAAAATTGAGACCCATAGCATAAGAGAATATAGCCTCAGGTCACTTAATATAGCAACATTAATTAACACACTCCATCATAAGTGTTAAGAGGGTTCTGCAAAGATAAGTAGTACATATCCTCCCAGATGTTGAAATTCTATCAATATGTTTCAAATCAGTTCACTGTTTCTTAGTATAGGTCAAGATTGAACAAATACTTTATCTGAAATTACAACTTTCTTGGATCTTCTAAATTCAGGTATAAAGACACTAGTATTTTTATTCCACAGACCCTCCTGCTCTATCATCAGGGGTTAAAAGAAAATCCTACAAAATTACCATTCTCCATTTTGCATAACTCTCTCCCTTCCCACCATTGAACATATATAATAAAATATATTCTTATACTCTTGATTGGTATAACAATTATAATATTTTCATAATATTAATTTTATATATTGCATTCTCTGATACTATATTTATATCTAATTACTTTTACCACTTCTCCAATAATTACTCCACCCAGTAATACCAACAATCCACTTCACTTCTTCCAAGGTATAATTTCATGATCAGTGCTTGCAATCACCAAGCTAAACAGAACGGGTCCTTTCTAGCATAATATTTTCATTTAGTCAAGTCACAACCATGGTGAAAAATAACACACACACACATCCAATAAATTCCCCTGTTTCTCCCTTCTACCTTAGTAGACTTTAATAATGGCTGAAAAAAAATTGGCACTCTCCTCAATGGTCACAGTTTATATTTATAATCATGACACTCAAGAGGAAATTTAGTGTGGCTGATGAATTATACTTTTCAATTGACTATTACAGTTTACTAGAAAAAATATTCCATACTGCCTCCTTAAACACTTTCCTTGCCACCTTATCACCCAACGATTCTCAGATATTACCTCACCAAGAAAACTGAGCAATCAAAGACTCTGGAATGGCCACCTCACATTTACCCACCACTTATCATATCCTACCTTCCTTTTTGTTTCTATAAACAAAATATTTATGATGTTATCCATACTCATTTATATCCTTTCTCTTTATATCATACATCAGTATTTTCCCTATTGCTCATACTTGTCAATCAACTGTTATTTTTTATCAGGTTATACATTTTAAAAGAAAATAATTATTAATTCCATTTTTTTGCATTAAGTGTTCAATTTCTTTGCTCCTATTTCAGCAACACCCTCAAAATGTTTTCCATATTTGATGACTATAATTCTTCTCTTTTTCTCTCTCAATCTGCCCTCTAGCCAGGTACCTTTCTCTAACACTTACTGTAATCTTTTGTTAGATCACCAATGACCTCCAAATTACATTACATGTGGTAGGCTGAATAAAGTCCCCAAAGATTTTCATTCAACTAATCCCTTGAGCCTGGAGATATTTTACCTAATGTGTTAAATAGTACTTTGCAGGTGTGATGTTAGTGTCTTTAGATAGGGAGATTGTCCTGGACAATCCTTGAAATCCAGTGAAATTGCACAAGTTCTTTTTTTTTCTTTTTAATCAGATTTATTGAGGTGACAGTTAATGAAATTATATAGCTTTCAAGCATACAAGTCTATAATACATCATCTGTATATTGCATTGTGTACCCAGAGGTAAGAAAGCAGAAGTATCGGAGTCAGAAAGAGAAAATGTAAGGGTGGAAGCATGTCCAGAGAGAAGATACTACATTGTATGTTTTGAAGATAATGGAAGATAAGCCAAGAAATGAAAGAGGCTTCTGCAAGCTGGAAAGAGAAAGTGTACAGATTACTTATCTGCAGAAGAAGCATGGATCCATAGACACCTTGATTTTAATCTAGTAAAATTGCTTTCAGACTGTTGATCCCCAGAACAGTAAGGGAATACATATTTTTTAGTCACTAAGTTTGTGGTAATTTCTTACAGCAGAAACTGGAAATATGTAACTCCAGGACCAGTGCTGGACTACCTAATTAATAATAGGACAGATGATAATGATGTTCATGGTGACTACGAGAACAATGATGATGACAATTGGGAGATAGGTTAGACAGATGATTGGTGATAGATAGATAGATAGATAGATAGATACGTAGATACATAGTTGATAATAGGTAGATAATCAGCAACATTAACATAAAAGGTGGGACATCGATTCCCAGTCAGGGCACATGCCTGGGTTGCAGACCAGTTCCCTGCAGTCTCCCTCTCTCCTCCTCTCTAAAAAATAAATAAAATCTTAAAAAAAAAAAAAAAAGGTGGGACAAAAGTAGGTTTACAGTTGTTTGTATGGAAAATAATATAATAAGTAATAAATAATACAAAAATAAACTGTATTTCACCACAACTTTAAAACTAATTTTGTTGCACCTTGTACTTGAAAATTCCCTATCATGATTTCTTGTCCGCTTTGTTGGGATACTACTGTTCCTACATCTTTACAACAGCAGTTTGTTTTCATTAGTTTTTCTACTTTTTCATGGTTTCTTCAATTGGCAGAAATTTTAAAAGGAAAATACAAAGTAGAATTAGAAGTAAAACTATGCAGGAGAAAAGAATAACTTATAGACAAATATATGCTATTGATATTTTAACCTAATATTTCATAAATAATAACTTCTAAAGTAATAGAATATAGAAGCCTGGCAAAGAAGGGGAAGGGTCATCAAAAAATGTGTAAAGGACCCATGGACAAAGACAATGCAGGAGGGGGGTAGGACTGACTGTGAGAGGTGGGAGGTAAAAGGGGGAAAAGTAAAAGGGGGAAATGGGGACAACTGTAATTGCACAACAAAAAAATAAATTATAACATTGATATTAAAAATTCTCAACAAAATATTAGCAAATCAAATACAGCAATACATTAAATAGGTCACACACCATGATCAAGTAGGATTTATTCTGGAAATGAAAGTTTGATATAACATTCACAAATCAAAAAAATGTCATTCACCACATAAGCAAAATGAAGGATAAAAACCACATAATCATACCAATAAACACACATAAACATAGTAAAAGCCATATATGACAAAACAACTGCTAGCATCATACTCAATAAGCTAAAAAATACAAGTTCTCCCCTAAAATCAGAAACAATACAGGGATGTCTACTTTCACCTTTTTTAGTCAACAAAGTACTGGAATTTCTACCCATAAAAATCAAACAAGAAGAAGAAATAAAAGACATTCAAATTGGAAAGGAAGAAGTAAAGCTGTCTCTATTTGCAAATGGTATGATACTGTGCAAAATGAACCCCAGAGATTCCACCAAGAAACTTCTAGAACTGATAAATGAATTCAGCGAAGTACAATATTACTTTACAATATTAATGTCCACAAATCAGATGCATTTTTATACAACGATAATGAACTAACAGCTAAGGAAATTAACAAAACAATCCCATTCACAATTGCTTAAAAAAAAAACCAAAATGCCTAGATATAAACCTAACCAAATTTGCAAAAGATCTGTACTACAAAAATTATGACACCGTGATCAAAACTGAAGAAAATACAAATAAATTGAAGGAGATACATATTCCATCTTCCATAATGTGTTCGTTGACAGAAATAATTAACATCATTAAACTTGTCCTGCTACCCAAAGCAATCTATAGATTCAATGCAATTCCTATCAAGATTCCAATGTCATATTTCGCAGGACTAAGACAAAGATTTCAAAAACTTATGTGGAACCATAAAAGGCCCCACACAGCAACAACAATCTGAGAAAGAAGGACAAAGGTGGAAGAATCATTCTACCTAATATCAAATTATATTACTGGGCCATAGTAATTAAAAAAGCATGGTACTTCCCTGGCTGATGTGGATTGAGCAAGGACCTGAGAACCAGAAGATTCCCAGTCAGGGCACATGCCTGGGATGCAGGCCAGTTCCCAGCAGGGGATGCACAAGAGACAACCATAAATTGATATTTCTCTCCCTCTCTCCTTCCCCTTCCCTCTGAATATAAATAAATTTTAAAATCTTTAAAAAAGCATGGCCCTGGCTGGTGTAGCTCAGTGGATTGAGTGCGGGCCTGCGAACCAGACAATCACGGTTCGATTCCCAGTCAGGGCACATGCCAGGGTTGCAGGCAGGTTCCCTGCAGGCCAGTTCCCAGCAGGGGATGCACGAAAGGCAACCATACATTGATGTTTCTCTCCCTCTCTCCTTCCCTTCCCCTCTAAATATAAATAAATAAAATCTTTAAAAAAATAAATAAAAAAATAAAATAAAAAAGCATGGTACTGGCATAAAAATGGATCCATAGATCAATGGAACAGAATACAGAACCCAGAAATAAACCCACACCTTTATAGTCAATTAATATTTGACAGAGGAAGCAAGCACATACAATGGGCTAAAGATGGTTATTTCAATAAATGATATTGGCAAAATGGACAGATACATGCAGAACAATTAAAGTAGACCACCTTCTTATGCCACACACAAGAATAAACTCAAAATGGATTAAAGACTCAAATACTAGACCCAAAGCCATAAAAATCCTAAAAGAAAACATAGGCAATAAAGCCTTGGACATCACTCATGGCAATATTTTATCTGCTATATCTCACTGGGCAAGGGAAACAAAAGAAAAAAATAAACAAATGGAACTAAGTTAAACTAAAAAGTTTTTTCACAGAGACCATTAACAAAATAAAAACACGACCCATGGAATGAGAGAACATATTTACAAATACACCTGATAAAGGGTTAATATCTAAAATTTATAAAGAACTTACAAAACTCAAAACCAAAAAAAAAAAAAAAAACAGACAATCCAATTAAAAATGGGCAAAGAAACCAAATAGACACTTTAAAGAGGAAATGCAGATGGCCAAGAGACATGTGAAAAGATGCTCAGCTTCACTAATCATCACAGATATACAAATTAAAACCATAATGAGATATCACCCCCAACTTGTTAGAATGGCTATCATCAACAAATCAACAAACAAGTGCTGGTGAGGATGTGGAGAAAGGGGAACGCTTTTACACTTTGGTGGAAATGCGGACTGGTGCAATCACAGTGGAAAGCAGTATGGAGATACCTCAAAAATTAAAAATGAATTTTTCTTTTTACCCAGGAGTCCCACTTATGAGAATATAGCTGAATGAACCAAAATACTAATTTGAAACAATATAAGCACCTCTATTGCAGCATTATTTACAAGTAATTGCCAAGATATGGTAACAGCCCAAGTGTCTATCAGTAGATGAGTGGATAAAACAGCCATGGGACATTTACACAATGGAATACTGCTCAGCCATAAAAAAAGAAGAAAAATGCACCCTTTGTGACAGCATGGATGGACTGGAGATCATTATGCTAAATGAAAAGAGCCAGTCATAGAAAGACAAATATTATATGATTTTACACATGTGTGGAATCTAATGAACAAACTGAACTAACAAGCAAAATAGAGACAGACAGTCATAGATGGAAAGCACAATGAGAGCTGAGGGGTTAAGTTAAGGGGTAGACAAATTGAGCAAAAAAGAAAAAAGGACTAATGGACAACAGTGTGGTGATTGCTGGGAGGAGGATTATATAAGGGGGTTAAATAGTAATGGAAGAATAAAATAAAAAATTAAAAACTCAGAAAAAATAAAGAAAAGAATTAAAATTGAATTAAAGTGTATTTTTGTGTCACAAACAGTCAGTGACATACTTATGCAATTATTTAATTCAAATTTTAAAATAATTGAAAAGAAAATGATTGTTTATTCAAATATTTAAGGTTTTTTACACTGAATCCAATCTATCTATCTGAAAAGTAAAAAAATTTAGCCAGTCATGCAACATCATCAAAATTGTTTGAGATGGTTTTGTTGGTAGATAATGCACTTTCTTTTTAATAATTATTCTGTACAAAGTGAATTAGTTATTGGTGATGTTTAGACAAAATCAAGTGTAATAAAATTTCTGAGAGATTTTTGAAAAATTTTGATATTCAGAAAGACACGCTATGAAATTGCTAATGGAGAGTTTAAAGTAAAAAAAAATCTTTATGTCTTTCTTTTTAAATTAATACATGAATGTATAAGATTAGACCCATGTCACTCTGGATAGTCTATTAGATAATTGCTCTAATATTCTATATGCATCAACTAGTTCCATATAAAATGTGTTTTACATTCGTTTTAAACTATTTTATTGAATTTCACAAATTTATTCAGTAACAAGAGAAATATAATTTCAAACTAAAGACATAAAAAAGATTGAGAAAAATAATAGATAATTCACTTTTTTCAAATATTTACTGTAACAACTTTTTTCTTTCCCCTTTAAGAATTCCTTGTAGGAGAAAAAAAGAAAGACTGCCACAGAGTAGGACAAGACGGATTCTAGCTCCTGTACTCCTGGGTGAAAATCCTGGCAGATCTATAGAGAAGCAGCGCACTAATCCATCGGTTATCCAGCATTTGTGAAATTAAAAGAACAGAGATTGCGACGGATGCTGAAACACCAGAAAGCGGCAGGTCAGTGGGGTCTTGGGGACCAGAGTAAAGACAAAGCAGCAGTGAGGGCCGGTGCCCCCAGCCGAGTGGCCTTGGTGCTGCTTCTATGGTCAGGGTACAGAGCTATTGGTCTGAAACTAGCACCAGAAGTGTCTGCCACAGGAGCCTGGACACCCAGTGGACACCAGCGCGAAACAGCATCTACCCCACTCCCTGTAAAATCAAAACTGGGCAACAACAGGCAGAGACCTGTCTGCTTGCCTGCTTGCATTGTCAGGGAGGGGTACAAAGACGCAGGGCCTGGTTCAACTGCAGACTCTGTGGTCGCAAGCTTGGGAGAACCGAGAGACTCATTGGCCTCACTGGTCTGGCTGGGGACTGGGATGGACTGACAGGCAGGCTATCTAGAGAGTTTTTTTTTGGAAAGTGGAGTGAGGTGTTCTCCTACCAGGGCAGCTTGGCTTGCTTCCCGCCCGGCCCTGCAGCGAGGCAGGAGGAAAGCGGAGGCACCTGGGGACTCACCACGGGACTAGGAAGCGCCCCCCTCTCCAGACAGCCCGGCAGGCAGGGAGGCCTCTGAGCTGCTGCCACAGGACCGGGAAGCGCGCTGCAGATTTCTCAGATCCCAGACAGCTTGGCGAGTGCACACAGGCACAGAAGCCTCTGAGTCCCCCCACAGGACTGGGAAGTGTCTTGCCGGTTTCACCTGGCCTGTGCACAGGTGCAAAAGCGGTTGAGTCACGCCACAGGACTGGGAAGGACCCTACCAGAACCCATGGGACACAAGCAGCTTGGCGAGTGTGCGGGCACCCACACCCCAGTCTGGTAGCCTGGCTGGTGCACACACTTGCGCCAGCATCCCAGCCCACAGAGAGATCCTGCTGCAACCAGAAAAACCAGTCTGGACAGTTTGAAACCAACAAGGGAAGGGTTTCTCTGTTGTTGTTATTGTTTTTTGAGGTTGTTTGTTTCATGTTTTTGTTTTTTTTTCCTTTTTTATTTCCCTTTTTTTTAGTAAGTAACTTTTTTGTGTGTTTGTTTAGTAATCTTATATATTTTTTAATTCTATCACTGCTTTCTCTTTCTATTCTTTGTTCCTCTCCTTTCTTTTTCCCTGTTTTAGCCCTTCTTCCTTTCCTCTCAAACTCATTGCTTTTGGCTCCCTTCTCCTGACTTTTTGTTTGTTTATTTGTGTGTTGCTTTGTTTTTTTTACCCACAAGAGACACAAACAACTGGGAACTGTGAAAGGACCAGAGTGGGACCCAAAGAGGGGGCATCTCAACAGTAGAGACAGAGAGACAAATTTCACCTTCCTATAGCAGAGAAACCATGAGGTGTTGCATATTATTTTCATTATTCGCATTTCTTTTATATTTTAATAGTATCTCTGTATTTCTCCTCATTCTGTATAGGCTTCTCAGTCTTGAGTGGTTATATTGTATTATTAGACAGGCTCCCCCTGTCCTTTCCTCCACAGTGAGTTGCTAATCCTCTAAACTCCATGCCACTTGTTTTCCTTTAGCATACTACCTAAAGCTCTATACCCCCTACTCAGACAGATCACATAGAGTTTGTTATATGAGTGCTGCTCTAATATCAGTGTAAATAATAGCTGATTTATACAACAGTAAATACTTCACAACACATCTCCCGGATCTTAGCCCATTATACAGGTCCCTGAATTCTATCACTGTAGTGATTAACTCTATTTACTCACACACTGCACCTATTTTTACTGTTCCTCACACTCACCTTACCTCAAAATCTGACTGTCTGAAACATCACTGCTTTCTAGTTCCAACTAACGAGTCTTCCCTCCCCAACAAGAGACATATCTTTTGTCCATCCTCTCATAAAAGTGGCAAGTTGGGCTGAAGAATACGGTTAACACTATATATAGCCTAAAGATAGTCTATCTCCTCTCTATTGGCTGTGACTGTAAATATCAAATATTCTTCTGCTGTCAAAAACCATTTTGCCTCCACCTACAACTGATTACACATACACGATAAAAGGAGTAGGTGGAAACAGAGAACATCAAGATACCTGAAGAAGACTGCACCACTGAAACTCACAGGTATTATACCACAGAAGTTCATAACATAAACCCAGAGAGTCAGAACTGATCAATTTTAGAAGCTGATGCTAAAAAGAGAGTCTCACAAACAAAGGGAAGACAAAGAAACAATCCCCAAATGAAAGAAAAAGCAGAGGCTTCAGAAAGAATGTTAGATGAAATAGAGGCTAATCAACTATCAGTTAGTGAATTCACAGCACTGGTTATCACGAAGTTGAAAGAGCTCACAAGGAGCTACCAGAAACTACAGGGGAGGTACAGTGATCTCACCGAAAACTATATCAACATGAAAAAGGAAATAGAAACTATCAGCAAGAGACAAGAGGAAATGAAGAATACAATTTCCAAATTGAAGAACACAGTAGAAAGTTTCAAAAGTAGAAGAGATGAGACAGACGACAGAATAAGTGAGCTGGAGGACAAAGTAGAAAGCATCTCCCAGAAAGAGCAGAAAAATGAAAAGATGCTCAGAAAGAATGAAGAGGAATTAAGAGAAATACAAGACAATATGAAATGTAATAATATCTGAATATTAGGGATACCAGAAGGAGAAGAAGAAGAACAAGGGATAGACAACATATTTGAAAGAGTAATGAGAGAAAATTTCCCTAATTTGATGAGAAAAAAGTCACACAAATCCGGGAATCACAGAGAGTCCCAATCAAGAGGAAGCCAAGGAGGCCCACTTCAAGACACATCGTCATTAAAATGGCAAAATTCCAAGACAAAGAGAATCTTAAAGGCAGCAAGGGAGAAAAAAGAAGTAACATACAACAGATCCTGAATAAATTTAGCTACAGACTTCCCAATGGAAACACTCCAAGTAAGAAGAGAATGGCAAGAAATATTCCAAGTAATGAGAACCAGAAGCCTACAACCAAGGCTACTTTACCCAGCAAAGCTCTCAATCAAGATAGAAGGTCAAATAAAGAGCTTCCAAGACAAAAGAAGTCTAAAAGAATATGCCTCCACCAAACCAGCTCTACAAGAAATACTAAAAAGACTGCTTTAAGGGAAGGAAGGAAAAGAGGGAGACAGAGAGGAACAGAGGTACAAAAATGGCAATGAATAAGTACCTATCAATAATAACCTTAAATGTAAATGGATTAAATGCTCCAATCAAAAGACACAGAATAGCTGAATGGATAAGAGAGCATGACCCTCACATATGCTGCCTACAAGAGACCCACCTCAGGACAAAAGACCATCACAGACTTAAAGTGAAAGTCTGGAAACAAGTTTTCCAAGCAAACGGACAAGAAAAAAAAAGCTGGGGTAGCAATTCTCATATCAGACAAAATAGACTTCAAAAAGAGAGCCATAAAGAGTGACCCAGAAGGTCACTTCTTAATACTCAAGGGAAGAATCTACCCAAAAGACATAAACATTGTAAATATATACTCACCCAAAATAGGAGCACCCAAATATATCAAAAAAAATCTTAGAGGACTTCAAGAAAGATATTGGCAGCAGAACAATGATAGTAGGGGATTTTAAAACCCCACTGTCAAAAATGGACAGAACTTCCAAACAAAATATCAACAAAGATATTGCGTCATTAAACAACACCCTAGAGGAAATGGGCTTAACTGATATATATAGAGCCCTTCATCCCAAAGAAGCTAAATACACATTCTTTTCAAATGCACATGGAACATTTTAAAAAATAGACCACATGATAGGACACAAAACGAGCCTCAAAAAATTCAAGAAAATTGAAATCATACCAAGCATTTTCTCTGACCACAAGGGACTGAAATTGAAAATCATTCCCAAAGGAAAAAACCCAAAGCACCCCAAATCATGGAGACTGAATGGTATGCTACTATACAACAAATGGTTGAAGAATGAAATTAGGGAAGAAATCAAAACATTTCTGGAAACAAGTGAAAACAAACTCACAACAACCCAAATTTATGGGACACAGTGAAGTCAGTCCTGAGAGGGAAGTTTATAGCAATACAGGCCTATCTAAAGAAGATAGAAACATTTCAAACAAACAACCTAACCCTACGCCTGCAAGAACTCGAGGAATAACAACAAAGACAGCTCATAGCAAACAGAAGAAGGGAAATAACCAAGATCTGAGCAGAACTAAATGACATAGAGACTAAAAGCACAATCCTAAGGATCAATGAATCCAAGAGCTGGTTCTTTGAGAAGATAAACAAAATAGACAAGCCTTTAAGTAGCCTCATCAAGAAAAGAAGAGAGAAGACTCAAATAAACACAATCAGAAATGAAGGAGGGGAGATTACAACTGACACCACAGAAATAGAAGGGATTGTAAGAAATTAATATGTCGAACTGTATGCCAAGAAATTTGAAAGCCTAGGGGAAATGGACACATTGCTACAAAAATATAATCTTCCATAACTCAATGAAAAAGAAACAGAAAATCTGAACATACCAATAACAGCAAAAGAAATCGAAGCAGTATTAAAAAAACTCCCATCACACAAAAGCCCTGGACCAGATGGTTTCAGAGGAGAATTCTACCAAGCATTTAAGGAAGAGCTAACCCCTATTCTTCACAAACTATTCCAAAAAATCAAGAAGGATGGAAAACCCCCAAATTCTTTTTATGAATCCAGAATCATTGTAATTCCAAAACCAGATAGAGACACAACAAAGAAAGAGAACTTCAGGCCAATATCTCTCATCAACATAAACACTAAAATCCTCAACAAAATATTGGCAAATCGCAACCAACAATATATCAAAAAGATCATACACCAAGACCAAGTGGGATTCATCCCAGGGATGCAAGGATGGTTCAACATTCCCAAATCAGTAAATGTAATATATCACATAAACAAAAGCAAGGACAAAAACCACATGATCATATTAATAGATGTGGAAAAAAGCTTTTGATAAGGTACAACCCCCATTTATGATAAAAATACTCAGCAAAGTGGGAATAGAGGGAGCATTCCTCAATATAATAAAGGTCATATATGAGAGACCTACAGCCAATATCATACTCAATGGGCAAAAACTAAAATCTTTTCCACTAAGATCAGGAACAAGACAAAGATGTCCACTTTCACCACTTCTTTTCAATATAGTTTTGGAAATTTTGGCCACAGCGATCAGGCAGGAAAAGGAAATGAAAGGCACCCAAACAGGAAAGGAGGAAACAAAAACTGTCAATGTTTGCAGATTACATGATAGTGTACATGGAAAATCCTATAGACTCTACCAAATAACTGCTTGAAATAATTAATGAATTTGGCAAAAACAGTGGGTTACAAAGTCAATATTCAGAAATCGAAGACACATTTGTACACCAACAATAAATCAGCAGAAGCAGAAATCGAGAAAAAAATCACATTTGATATAGCAAAAAGAAAAATAAAATATCTGGGAATAAACCTAACCAAGGAGGTAAGGGACCTGTATGCAGAAAACTACACAGCCCTGAAGAACGAAATCAAGGAAGACACAAAGAAATGGAAACATATACCTTGTTCATGGATTGGAAGAATTAACATCATCAAAATGTCCATACTACCCAAAGCAATATACAGATTCAATGCAATACCAATTAAAATACCAATGGCATATTTCACAGACATAGAACAAACACTTCAAAAATTTATATGGAACTACTACAACCCCAAATAGCAGCTGCTATTTTGAGAAAGAAGAACAAAGTAGGAGGGATCACAATACCTGATATCAAACTTATTACAAGGCCACTGTAATCAAAACAGCCTGGTACTGGCATAAAAACAGGCACATAGACCAATGGAACGGAACAGAGAGCCCAGAAACCAACCCAACTCTCTACAGTCAATTAATGTTCATCAAAGGGGGCAGTAACATAAAATGGAGGAAAGATAGCCTCTTCAACAAATGGTGCTGGGAGAACTGGACAGCTACGTGCAAAAAAATGAAACTTGAGCACAAACTTACACCATACACCAAAATAAATTCAAGGTGGATAAAAGATTTAAATATAGGCCATGACATCATTAAAGTCCTAGAGGAGAACATCGACAAGAAAATATCAATATTTCACACAGTAACATTTTTACTGATATGTCCCTCTGAGCAAGGAATATAAAGGAAAAAATAAACAAATGAGATCTCTTCAAAATAAAAAGGTTCTGCATGGCTATACAAAACAGTATTAAATTTAAAAGACAACTAACTGTATGGGAAAACATATTTGCCAATGATACCTCACACAAAGTTTTAATCTCCAAAATATACAAAGAACTTACATGACTCCACTCTAAGAAGACAACCAACCCAATTAAAAAATTGGAAAAGGACTTGAACAGACACTTCTTCAAGGAGGACATAGAGAACATCAAGAGACACATGAAGAGATGCTCAATATCGTCAGGTATCAGAGAGATGCAGATTAAAACCAGAATGAGATACCATTTACACAGGTCAGGATGGCTATCAAAAATAAAGTGACAAACAACAAATGTTGGAGAGGTTGTGGGGAAAAGGGGTCCTTAGTTCACTGCTGGTGGGATTGCAAACTGGTACAACCATTATGGAAAACAGTATGGAATTTTCTCAGAAAAATAAAAATCAACCTGCTTTGTGACTCAGCAAGTCCACTGCTAGGATTATATCCTAAGAATCCTAAGACATCAATTTCAAAGAACCTATGCACCACAATGTTCATAGCAGCACAATTTACAATAGCCAAGATTTGGAATCAACCTAGGTGCCTGTCAGTAAATGAATGGATCAAAAAATTGTGGTACATATACACCATGGAATTCTATGCAGCAGAGAGAAAGAAGGAGCTCCTGCCCTTTGCAACAACATGGATGGAACTGGAAAGCATTATGCTGAGTGAAATAGGCCAGGTGTTGAAAGACAAATACCACATAATCTCACCTTTAAGAGGAAGCTGAACAACAAAACAAACAAGCAAGCAGAATAAAAACAAAGACACTGAAATAGACAGCAAGGGGTTAGTGACCAGAGGGGAGAGGGAAGGGAATTAAAGGGGAAAAAACGGGGAGTGATTTGGAGGAACAAATATGAAGGACAGGGAGTAGACCTAAGGGGGGTGGAAATGGCAGAGAGGGGGAGCACAGAGCAGAGGGGCTGGGAAGGGAGCAATAGACAAAAAAACTGTACTTGAAAAATAACTAAATAAAATTATTAAAAAAATATTTTTTCATGATTTAATGAATCTTATGAAGATACACTCCCCTCTCCTACCTCTCCTCTCCTTTCCTCTGCTCCTACTAGAGATAAAATCTCCCTGAGGACAGAATTTAAGGCTGAATTTTCTATGTATCCTCAAACAATTTTCCCGATGCTGACTAATTGGTATAGAGAGTGTCTTTTTATTAATAAAATAGGTAATATAGATATAATGGTAGCAGATTTACTTGTTAAAAAAACAAAAAGAAACACACACAAAATAGTTAAAAAAATGTTGGATAATAGACAGCTATTTGGAGAAGAAATTTATATTACCAAGATTCGATTTGAAATCAGTTTGAAATTCAGTTTGAAATTAAATGTCTGAAATTTGCTTATCAAATGTACATAGAGAATTTTTGTGAGAAGAACTTTTAGGTGAGAAAATGAATTCAATGACTTCTATATTATTTCTACCTCTTAACATATGATTATTTTTTCTTAAAGGTTAAATTGTGTAACAATCTTTAATGAAACATATGAGAACTCAAAATCATATAGTAGAATGTAACCTCCATAAAGGGTATAAAATGAAATTCAAAGAAATCTACATTACAAACTAGGGATTTGTTAAAGTATCCTGGGTTATTCCTGAAAGTTATGTGGATTGATGTGCTTCAGAATTAGCTGGCAAACTTGAAAAAAATTTAAAAATTTTCAGAATCTTACCATTTGACAATTGTAATTCTTTGGGATGTTGGATGAGAGAAGGGTCAGTATTTTTATTGTGTTCTTAAGCTGATATGAATACACAGTGAAGTTTTACAATCACTTATATAACTCATTTTTGTCTAAGGCCTGTTGTTGTAAGTGAAATGGGAACATATGATAACTAAATATTAGTATTTAGCTATTGTTTATGCCCAAAACACAAAACCAAGTGTCATTGAGGTAGAGTCTTAGAGTTGTGCAAATGACAGAATACTTTTTAAGAGATGGAAAAGCCTTTAATATTTGTAGAAAAGAATATATCTTTAAGTTAAGAGAGAGAAACCCAATAATTAGTGTGCTTCATCTGGCTGAGTAAAAGTTGAGCCCATGTTTTAACAACCTTCAAATATTTTAATCTTACCAATTAGAAGAAAATTTTTATTTCCTTGAATTGCTGAGAAACATGAATTCATGAGAAACATGCTTATTGGATAATGTTGTATACAATATGAATACAAATTCAGTGTCCATTAAAAATATAAGAGACACTTGAATGAGAACATTTAGATGGCTCAGTGCAGTGTTTCAAAGATAGTCTATTGAAGTTATACTTAGTTGGCAGCTATGCTAGAGAATTAAAATTACCTAAGACTATTAGATGAAAATTACTGTGTTTTTAGTATCTTAGATCTTTCTCTCATTTACTGTGAGATGTAGACTATAAATGTTTGATCCTTTTTTATAATTAATGAAATAGGTTATTAAGTATGTAAATTTCATAATTGGAAGGACCAATTTTTAATAAAGGAAAGATGTTCTGTGTTAGCACTGGGGCACAACACGCTCAGGCATTTTGCCTTGGACCTCTTAATGCTACAACTAAATTCATTAGCAACAGCCTAGGAGACTATGGGAAGTTATCATTCAGTTATTTCAGGAGTAGAATTCTCTCTGGTGATGAGAATGACATGAGTGGCATTGTGCTTGCTCAGTGGTCTATGCAGTTATCAACAAGTAATTTGTTCACGTAAGAGGTGGCTATATTATTCCATTGAAACAGCTCACTTGGTGATAGGTTCTTCGATTAGTGAACTTTGCTTCATTTTGGGGTTTCCATGCCTACAGGCATCACCTTTATCAACCTTTAATTCATGAGGACACACTTAGTACTTTATTAGTAATCCATTTCTTTTCATACTGTGACTTTCTTGAGCTTCTCCAAGTTTATAGGACTTTGGTTCAAGAGAAACTTTTCCAGAATGGAAATGCCATTCATGAGAATTGTGGCTTTTCCTTTCATGAGACAAGGTTTTCCTTTAGAATCTGTTGTGGGGGTGACTTTCCTCACAAGTCTCCCCGTGTGCCACAGATAAGAGTAAACATGACAGAGACATGATGTGATCTGCTTGGGGAGGAGAGGTGGCCAGTTTTGCAGAGGAAAAAGGCCTTGAGCTGTGGCCAGTTTCTCAGGGGAAAAAGGCCTTGAGCCCCTTCCTTCAAAGGCTTTTTATTGGGTTGTAATACACAGGAATACAGGGCAGCGAGGATCAAACAGCAGATAACATTTCAAAGAAATCTGAGGGTTTAGTCCAAGTCAGAGTCTGTCAGGAAGAGTTTTAGGATTTCTTTCTTGAACCCTTAACATATGAATGAAAGCACTCTTAGCAGAGCAGATCTCACAGGTTTATCAGGAAGTCTTTGTGATGCTGGATTTTTCCCCCTTGGACACGGGCTAGCAAGGCAAGTAGCTGCACCTCTCCCCATCAAGTATTCAGGCTTAAGGGAATTAGAGCCAGGAAGCGCTTCTCCCAGAAGACATAGGAACTCAGGCTCTGTCAAAGCTGGGGGCAAGAGTCCATTGCTTCCTCTTTGTTTCAGCACCCCAGTCCTTCTATGATGGCCTCCCACGTGATCCAGTCTGTCTTAGGTTGCCCCCTGTTGTGAGGAGTCTTACCCGTCATTGACTTCCAACCAAGCTTTGGGGGCAGGGAAAGGAAACTAAGGAAGCATTTGCTACCAGAGACAAGTTTTGTCTCCTGCGGCTTGCCCTTAGCCACAGGGGTTCGAGTTATAATTCCTGAAACCAGGCAGAGTGGTCCACAACAAATAGAAATACCACCATATTAGGATGGCTCATTATATTACATTTTAGACTAGGAATTCCTTGTGAATAAATGTGGAGAAGAAAGAAATAACACTTTC
Organism: Artibeus jamaicensis; assembly: GCF_021234435.1. NCBI lineage: Eukaryota > Metazoa > Chordata > Mammalia > Chiroptera > Phyllostomidae > Artibeus > Artibeus jamaicensis. The sequence goes on from NW_026521853.1 coordinate 495,646, forward strand.
AAAGAACAAATGCCATGTACTAATAGCATAGTCACTATTAAAACAGCAGGCATTATGGATGCAATGAAGTTGAACCAAAGTCCTATATACTTGAAGTAATCACAGTTTTGAAAAGAACTGGATTACTAGTAATAAAGTGCTACATATGTCCTCATGAACTAAGGGTTGATAGAGGTGATGACTGTAAGCATGGCAACCTGTAAAAGAAGGAAAATTCACTAATAGAAGAGCTTATCACCAAGTGAGCTATTTCAGCCATTATAATGTACAGTGAAGCATTAAACAGTACTGGCTTCTTCTATCAACTGAGCAGGGCTAATAAACTAAAATAGCATAGTATTCTGCCTGTGTTAAGTCTGATATAACAGAAATGATTTCATAATATTTTATACAGTTGCACTATCGCTTTGGGAGTACAGATACTTTAAAAGTAGTCACTAGGAGGGATCATAATAAATGTACACATCCAGTTCACTAGCACACTAACATTGGATTCGAGTAATACTGAATATCCGTAATAATTATGCAATTTAAAATATAATTAGCAAACTCATTTCAATGATCCATCAGTCTCAGTAATGAATGACACTGGTTTTTAAAACCCAAGAGGGTAATTTGCTGATTATGGTCACTCTTAGGTCCAGGTATAACTAAGGCATTCAAGTGTACCAGTTTCTTGAGACTGAGGAGCATTCAAGGACATGGAACTTTGGTGCTACTCCAGGAAAGCACCAGGAAAACTTGGATAAATTGGTCATGCAAAGTACATTTTTCATTTGGATTCTAGGGTCTATAAATCCAGAAATCTCCTCCTCACTTTATAGCACATTTGACTTGGGAGTGGAAATGACCTCTGCTTTTGATTTTTAGTATATTTTTAATTTCAAAGCAGTCAAACTTAAATAAAGATAACCTAAGTTGCAAGGCTAGTGTAATCCTCTTGGAATATTGATGAATGCTCTGGGGATTTTCTGAGCAGTCTGTTTTAGAGATTCTAAAATGGGATGAATGAACACTTTTGCCCTATGTTCTGGGAGGCTTTGGAGCCTTGTGGGGCAAATAGTGAGAATAGACATGAACAACTTTTATATGTAAAGGGGAACTTTTCCCCAGGTATATCACACACACACACACACACACACACACACACACACACACACACACACAGAGCCACTTATCCCTATGGTGTTCTTGTAGATTTCTCTCTTTCAAGCTGATATATTCTGATAGATGTCCTCTTGATACCAGCTTGAAATTGTAACTTGTATTGTAACATGTAACTTGTATTTTTATATTACTTCCATAATTGTTAGCCCATATTTCAAAGTAAATAGTAGATACTTGCTGATTAAATATCTGTTACAAATGGAATCCAGAGTGATGGTCATGTGAGAAGACATTTACTCCAAAGCAACTTTCTTTCTGATTATATAATTGTCCTGGATATGAGTATTGGGGTCACATTGGAAGAAGGAGAGATAACATAAAATAGAGAGAAGAAATTGCATATTGTATTTAATTAACTATTCTTAACTCGATTGAACAGGTTAATTATCTCTATGTAATGATTACATTGTGTTAAATAGTATATCCTTTTACTTTGATGACTAAAAAATAGCATAATTTATAGTAGGCATGAAGATGAATTAAGTGAAAAGTTATTACTACCAAATAATTATTAATAAATTAAGTAAAATAACATTTTAACCAAAACTATATGAAATATTATATAACATTTAGATTATATAAAGAGATAAAATTATGTAATTTCTCCAACATAAATTACCCAATGTTAGCATTTTCTTTTTTGTCAGGACTATATTTATATATAATGGTATTTAAATTGCTGTTTCTATACTTTTACTTTCTATAAACATTTTGTACAGCTTTGTACATTATGAATTATTTTTATACACAAATATTTTATATAACACTCTAGAGGCTTTCATTTTATAGGTGTATCATAATTTTAGAAGCATTTCAATTGTGAGGTCCATAGATTGTGTTGAATATTACTGCTACAATAAAGAATCCTGTAAAGCATGTAAATTCTTTATACTAAATAATGATAAAGAATTTTCTTATGATATATATTTTACATATAAAGTACAGTTATCAAATTACATAAATTGTTTATGATTTTGCTAAATTATCATTCAAATGCCACTGACTCTTCCAAAAACATTGTTCAGAAATACCACAATATGAATAGTTGTTAATAATCCAGAATTTTTGTAAGATTTACTTTTTCTTTCTACATTGAAAGGAAAGTTGCGAATATTTTATATTGAATATCCTCTAGTTAGTGTATCAGACTATATTAGTAGATCTATAAATATGGCAATATTTTTGGCTGTCTTAGCGGTCATATTTAATTTCACCTTTGTAAAAATGCTGAAATTAATGAATAAGTGAACCATGAAATAATGCTCCCAAAAGGATGGGCAGATTATACCATTATTCATCACACATAATTTAAGTTTTATAGAAAAAGATAATGTCCTAGAATTTCATGTTGACAGTTTGATTTATATTTATTGTCTCTGTGTTTGATGCATCAACTTTCTTATGTCAATTCATTTATTGATTTGACGAGGTATACCTTCTATGCGTGTGACACCATGGTGATGCTTAAGGTACATATAAGTAAATAAAATACAGACTCTGCCCTCAAGGATTTTAAAAACTAGTAGTAAAGAGACATGAAAATTAAGAGCTGTGATACAGGATAAAATGTTGAGTACCCCCTGAGAAGAGTGAAGGGCTGATTCCTGGATAATGCTGATGGATGCCGCTGCTTCTATCTAAGGATCCAGGTAAGTTGACATTGGTGAGACCTGTAAATGTTGAGCAGAATTTTACTCTTCTTCAGAAAGGTCATTCTCTTTGCAGCTCTAAAAATAATAAAAGTAATATAATTCCAAATATGATACTTAACTAAAAAATTCTTAAATTATAATGCTTTAAGGAATCTTTAAAAATCTAACTCTATATACTATCAAGACATAAAATATTTGTAACATTAAGTCAACTTACAACTGAATCTCAATAACCTGTAACCATCTTATAAAACTATGGGAGATCTAACCTTGAGGATTATCTTTCTCTGATTTCTAGATTATTCTGAGCAGAGACTTAACTCTTTAAGATTTGCTGTGAGGGTGGGAGTGGGAGAAATATTTGGTGAAAATACTTAGGTTTGTTGATTTGTGTCAAACACAGGGAAACTGAGGCTGGGTAGTAAGAATATCATCATCAAATAGTGCTGCCAGAAGAATCCATCCCCCATGAACATAGCAATTTCTGTATTTATAATTACTGTTTAAATCAAACTTCATTTAAGAGAGTAGATCTTAAAAGTTATCATCATGAGAAAAAAATCTGTAGCTATGTATGTGATGGATGTTAACCAGATGGTTTTGGTGATTATTCACAATACATATAAATATTGAATCATTATGTTGTATACCTGAAACTAATATAGTGTTACAAGTCAATTATACCACAATAAAAATTCATTTTTTAAGATTGATCTTTTATTTGGTAGTATTTGCAATTGAGAATCAAGAGTTTGGGGTTTAGCCTATATTCTGTAAACAATATAAACAATTAATGGTATGAACTTAGTAAAGTCTTTTGACCTTTCTTGACATATTCTGCCTTATTTGTTAAGACAGGAGAAATCACCCTTCTGATGATTTTCAAGTCTTTTCAACTGTGTCTAAAATTTTCTTTGCTTCTTTACTTCTTTGCTTTTTACTTTCTTTACTTTGCTTTACCTTTTTTACTTTCTTTGCTTTTTTTACTTCTTTAATTTCTAAATTAAATATAATTTTTATTATTAACTTTATTAGACAAAAAGCAATAGAGTTGCCTGCTGGAAACTCTCCTTAATTGTAACAGTATCAACCATTAACTGCCTCAGTGACAATACATTGTTTCATGAGAAATTTTCCTCCCCTCCCACAGATTACTGCATTCTACAAGTTAAAATTGTCTTCTATTTCTATTATGACAGCACTGTTTAAATTCAAACCCAACTTCAACTGTTACTATAAATTATTTTTGAAGTTATAATTGTATAATTTATTTGTCTTTTAAGTGCAGTTACAAAATTACAATACAGACTCATTCTATGTTGAATGCAAGTGGGATGCAATATAAAATGTACCTTTCTGAACAAAGGGAGAAAGTCGTACAAATCAGCTGTAATTACTAGGTGTAGGTGTATAGAAAAATGATTTTCTAAGCACTGCATTCATTCATCTTATTTTGAATAGAAAATTATGGTTCCCCTAATTACAAAAAAACATTGTTACTTTAATTTGCTAAACACTTGGTTGGTTGAATAATATCACATATTTCTACTTTTGTGTGGAATGACCTGCTTTGGTGTTGCTTTCTAAAAAATGTTGAGGTTTTTTTTTCTTGCTTGTTTTTTGTATGACCTATTCCTTTTGTATGATGGAAGATATCAGAGAACTAAATATTAATGTAAAACTATAAAATGTAAACACTAAAATGTAGACTGTATTATGGTAAGTAGATAATTCTTGTTATGCTACTTGTATAACTTATTATGAACATAAAGAATTATGAGCTTTTGAACTAAAGTTTAGTTTTACTGTTCCTAAACAAAGGAGACATATCAGAATAAAAACAAACCAAACCAACAAATCAACCAACCAAACAAAAATCTTTCTTCAACTCTTACCAGAATTGGTTAGGTAGTACTAACTAATTATCTACTGTAGGCTTTGTGAATTTTTATGTTTAGCAATAACTATGCAAGTTATTCAAATATTCAAATAGTACTTACATGTTGTGAAAGTTATTACCTAAGAATTCTGGGAACTTAATGGACTCTTGAACAATTTTAAAAAAGATATTATTAATAATTATTAATTTGACGTGTTGAAGATAATAAAGCCCAGTATCGAGGGTAATTCAGTAAGATAATTATAGATACAATGTGTTTAATTGAGATGCATGGATAATATTGGTTAAGTATAGCAATTTCGAAATGAAGAGTGAGCCTATTCAGTTGTTGAAAATATAACCTTCCTAATAAAAACACAAACTATTCTGTCATTTTAATCTAAAATTAATTTGTATAGCTGTTTCCATTAGCTGTAATTTTCCATGTTATCAATTCTTCAGCAAATTAACAATGTTTCTTTTAATGTAATTATTAGTGGTTAAGATTGGCATTCATCATGTTTAAAATGGCTATTAATATAAATATATCTTATTAGAGGTGTCAAGTTTAACATCTTGAATTAATTTGTGAATCATGCATGCATACACTCTACATGTGAAAATGAAGAGAGGCTTTAGAAGACATAATAGTTCACCTAACTGAACTACTATGCTCCTTTATATATTTAATTTAAAATAGTTTTGAGTAAATTTGTATATAATTAAACCAAAGTGAGTATTCATTTATTTATATATTGTCTCTTCAATGTCTTTTGCTTATAAATTCCATAGTGTTACAGACCGTACTTAAAATTTCATCTTCTCCTCAATGACAGATTGTGTAGCAACTTTAAACATGGTAGCTAGCCACACAATTTTTCTATAACATACTCAAAATATCAGTAATTTGCTGTGAGGAGATTTGCACACTTGTACTTTATAAATTGGTACTGATACACTATTTAAGGCTGTACTTCTAGACACAAATGAAGTAATTATGCTGGGCTTACCTTCTCCTACTAAACAACTATAAAAATTAACAAAACATAAAATATGACATTTTCAGGTGTCATACAATAGTTACTATAGATCTTATACTCTTGAGAGAAGGGAATGTATTATGCTGGTTTTTCATTCTATGGTGTTTTCTGACTACTGAGCAGGAGTGTGAAGGCCAGGTGAAGAATTGCTGTCTTGCTGAGCTGAGCAGGTAGAACTATATTTGAGGGTGCTGAGTTCTTTGTAATTTGTAGATGATTATCCTGAAAGTTGTTCAGAGAGAGAGGTGCCTAACATCTTGTATGATGTTCCTCTTCAATTTTTGGCTGAAAGCTACATTGTGTGTAAACAGAGTGAGATACTATCAGGCTTAAAATAAAACAGTGTTTAAAGCAATAAATGCTAATGAATATACTAGAGACTGCACAGTGCTGGAAATTCCAGATTTCCACCCATTCAGAGTAAAGCACCTCTGAGACATTCAACATTCATTTGAGAAAACAGAAAGTCTATACTTTAAGAGTAAAGATTCTGCCCTAATGTAGGGTTGACGAAGCTTTGTTACAAAGGGCTAGTTAGTAAATATCTTAGGATTTCAAGGCTATACATTCTCTACAGCAACTACTCAACTTTGCCATCTTAATGTAAAAACAAACAAACTTATAGACAAAACATCAAACAAATGAATATTTTGAAAGTCTTTAATTAAAAAAATGTTTAATTGTTGTTCAAGTACAGCTGTGTTCATTTTCCCCCTACCACTCATCCTCAGCCATCCCCACCTCCCACCACTGATCCCACCCCACCTTGGTTTTGTCCATGCGTCCTTTGTAGATGTTTCTAAAAACCCTTCCCCCTTATACAAACAAAAAACAGACCATACACTGCATTTGACCTGTGAACTGTAATTTGCCAACCTCTGCCCTTGAGTATGTGCTATATAGTAGAAATGAAGACAAAGTGTAAATGAACATCCTCAAAAGAGCACCAAACCAAATCTGACATGAGTGATTGCTAACTCACTATCTGAGAGGTCATATATTTATCCAAGGTGAAAAAGTAGAGTAGCATCCAGGCTTTCCTATTTTCTTTCTCCTCCCTACACACCAGTTTCCCTTATCTACAATATAAATTATATGGCTGGACACAAATTACATATATGCATGCATATGTGTGTATATACATACACACATACATATACAAGCAAGCCAAGTATACATATGCATGCATATACATGTATATTTGAAGACTACATATATATATGCATGTCCATATATCTTTCTCTCTTCTACATCTACATATATATGAATATTCAGTCCATATATGGATATATGTGTATCTATATATCTATCATGTGTGCGTGTGCATGTATTCACAGATCAGCATAGCCAGTTGTGCAGATTTGATGGTGTTTTATAAAGTTCTAGACCTGCATGAACAAACTGATTATTGTTACAGGTGGCTTAGCATAGTTTCTTTAAGTTCTTCCTTTCCAGGTAGTGTTGAGCATAGAATTGCTTGCTAACACAGTATTACTTTGCTTTACCTTTTTATAATCTATAATTGTTTTTATTCACTTAACATGCTATTTCCAAGTGCCACAGATATTTTTAATTTGGGGTATTTTCATAACAGTAATACTCAGAGATTTCTGACTACTTACTTTACCCTAAATTGTCGTATTTTTGCGGACTTAGCTAAAGGGTAATGGCACAGTTATTTCCTGAAATGAAGAGCCATCAAAGTACACTATGTCTTGTTAACTACCTTTATATTTTTAAACATATAATGAAAATTTTAGGATCTCATGAAAGGGATGTGGTAAGTTGTATGACTGTTGGAGCATGTCAGACAATACTCAAGCCATTAATTATTTATCAAAATTCTACTCTGAAACTAGTACCATTATAGTAGTAAATATTTAAAAACAAGTTTCTTATTTCTCAGTAGATGTTGTGGACCGCTCTGTCTGGCTTCAGGAATTATAACTCTCTATCCCCTGTGGCTAAGGATGAGCAAGCTATGACCTCTGGAATTCGAGCTGCAGAAGACGAAGCTTGTCTCTGGTAGGAAATGATGCTTCAGTTTCCTCCCTGCCTCCAAAGCATGGTCAGAAGTCCTTGATGGGTAAGACACCTCAGAGGAGGGACAACCTAGGCCAGACATGATCACTTGGGAGGCCATCATGGAAAAACTCGGGGGGGGGGCTGCAACAAAGAGCAATGGACTCTCACCCCCCAGCTATGTGACTTAGCCTGAGTCCCCATGTCCTCTGGGAGAAGAGCTTCCTGGCTGTAATCCACTTAAGCCTGAATACCTGATGGGGAGGAGTGCAGCTCCTTGCCTTGTTAGAGCAGGATTCAGGAAAATCTGGCATCACAAAGACTTCCTGATAAACCTGTGAAACCTGCTTTGCTAATAGTGCTTTCATTCATATGTTAAGGGTTCGAGCAGGAAACTCTAAAACTCTCTTTCTGACAGACTCTGACTCAGACTAAGCCCTCAGATTTCTTTGAAATGTTATCTACTGTTTGATGCTTGCCCCCCACTGTATTCCTGTGTATTAGAACCCAATAAAAGCTGCGGGAGGAGGGAGCTCAACGCCTTTTTCCCCTGAGAAACTGGCCACTGCTCAAGGCCTTTTTCCTCTGGGAAACTGGCCACCTCTCCTCCCTGAGCAGATCTCACATCATGTCTCTGTCATGTTTATTCTCATCTGTTGCACACGGGAGGATTTGCGAGGAAAGTCTCCCCAACAAGTAAATATGTTATATTTGGACAATCAATATGTTCTACATTAAATAAACACAGATTATCTCCTGGCTGGTGTATCTCAGTGGATTGAGCATGGGCCTGTGAAGCAAAGGGTCACTGGTTCAATTCCCAGTCAGGGCACATGCCTGGGTTGCAGGCCAAATCCCCAGCAGGGGACACATGAGAGGCAACCGCACAATGATGTTTCTCTCCTACTCTTTCTCCTTCCCTTCTCCTCTCTCTAAAAATAAATAAATAAAATATTTTAAAAAAATAATTGAACACAGATCAATATAATTTAATATAAATTACAAAAAGTTAATAAAATTTAGAAAAAGCATGATTAGCAAGAGATGAGTTTACAAGAAATGAAATCTGTCTGAATCGCTTTCTTTCGAGCTGGAAATGAAAATAATTTTCTAATGATTTTAGCTGTACTTTCCTTAATGTTGCCTTCTAAATAAACAATTAAACTATAAAAATTCTCTATGGCCTTATTTCTATATTGTTTGATAAAATTTTGATTAGGGAAAAATGATTCATTTCATAAATAAAAGTAAGACTTCAAGCAACACTATTCTTGGAAGATGAAACACAATGTCATGTTCAAACAATAAAAATGACCAGAAGCTGATTATCTTTTGAAGCCAGATTGTGATAACCATGTAGGCTCTAGGTACAAGTGGAGAGGGTTGAAGATGAGGTGGAGGACTAAAAGCTAAATTACTGTTCATTCATCATAATGCATAGGGCTGGCCTGGAAAGAGTCATAATTTGATATGCACTTTTTTTCTCTGTGTCTTGGAGTTAGCTGGAGGACACTAGTAAATATTAAATCACAAAAACATGTAAATCTTTTTATTCATGAAGGATCACTAAAATATGTATTGGAAAAAGAGATAACTCTGAGCCTGGATTCCTTGCTAAGTGTGACAGCATTTGCCAGTTTCCAAAATTAATTGCATTTGGAAAATTTACACTTGGTTGCTAAATTTACCTACAAGGTTATTGCATATTTAGACCAAAGTTTCAGCAAAAATAATTGTTACCACAGAGAAAGAAGATTAACTGCAGAATATTCTTTTGTAGGCTGAGTAACTTGACATGGAAACCATTTTTGAGAGATAGTATTCAAATATGCTGCAAAATTACAACAAATTATTTTTTTATTTTATTTATTTATTTTTCAAGTACAGTTTTTTGTCTATTTCTCCAATCCTGGACCACCCCACCCCTTGCTCCCCACCTCCCTCCCATTTCCACCCTCCTTAGTTCTCGTCCCTGTGTCCTTCATATTTGTTTCTCCAAATCCCTCCCTTTTTTTCCCTTTAAATTCCCTTCCCACTCCCCTCTGGTCACTGTCCCCTTGTTCTCTATTTCAGTGTCTTTGTTTTTATTCTGCTTGCTTGTTTGTTTTGTTGTTTAGCTTCCTGTTAAAGGCGAGATCACATGGTATTTGTCTTTCAACCACCTGGCCTATTTCACTCAGCATAATGCTTTCCAGTTCCATCCATGTTGTTGCAAAGGGTAGTAGCTCCTTCCTTCTCTCTGCTGCATATAATTCCATTTGTATAGGTACCACAATTTTTTGATCCATTCATTTACTGATGGGCACCTAGGTTGCTTCCAGCTCTTGGCTAAGGTAGATTGTGCTGCTATGAACATTGTGGTGCATAGGTTCTTGAAATTGATGGTTTAGGATTCTTGGGGTATAATCCTAGCAGTGGAATTGCTGGGTCAAAAGGCAGGCCGATTTCTATTTTTCTGAGAAAATTCCATACTGTTTTCCATAATGGTTATACTAGTCTGCAATCCCACCAACAGTGAACTAAGGTCCCCTTTTCCCCTAAACCTCTCCAACATTTTTTGTTTGTTACTTTGTTTATGATAGCCATCCTGACCGGTGTAAAGTGGTATCTCATTGTGGTTTTAATTTGCATCTCTCTGATAGCTAACGATATTGAGCATCTCTTCATGTGTCTCTGGATATTCTGTATGTCCTCCTTGGACAAGTATCTGCTCAATTCTTTTTCCCATTTTTTTTAATTGGGTTGATTGTCTTCTTAGAGTGGAGTCATGTAGTTCTTTGTATATTTTGGAGATTAAAACTTTGTCTGAGGTATCATTGGCAAGTATGTTTTCCCATACAGTTGGTTGTCTTTTTAATTTAATACTGTTTTCTATAGCCACACAGGAGTTTTTATTTTGATGAGATTCCATTTATGTATTCTTTCCTTTATATTCCTTTAAGGGACATAACAGTAAAAATGTTACTGCATGAAATATCTGAGATTTTCTTGCAGATGTTCTCTTCTAGGACTTTAATGGTGTCATGGTTTATATTTAAATCTTTTATCCACCTTGAATTTATTTTGGTGTATGGTGTAAATTTGTGCTCAAGTTTAATTTTTTTTGCACATAGCTGTCCAGTTCTCCTAACACCATTTGCTGAAGAGGCTATCTTTACTCCATTTTATGTTACTGCCCCCTTTGACGAATATTAATTGACTGTAGAGAGTTGGGTTGGTTTCTGGGCTCTCTGTTCTGTTCCATTGGTCTATGTGCCTGTTTTTATGCCAGTACCAGGCTGTTTTGATTACAGTGGCCTTGTAATAAGTTTGATATCAGGTATTGTGATCCCTCCTACTTTGTTCTTCTTTCTCAAAATAGCAGCTGCTATTCGGGGTTGTAATAGTTCCATACAAATTTTTGAAGTGTTTGTTCTATGGCTGTGAAATATGCCATTGGTATTTTAATAGGTATTGCATTGAATCTGTATATTGCTTTGGGTAGTATGGACATTTTGATGATGTTAATTCTTCCAATCCATGAACAAGGTATATGTTTCCATTTGTTTGTGTCTTCCCTGATTTCTTTCTCCAGGGCTGTGTAGTTTTCTGCATACAGGTCTCTTACCTCCTTGGTTAGGTTTATTCCCAGATATTTTATTTTTCTTTTTGCTATATCAAATGTGATTTTTTTCTCGATTTCTGCTTCTGCTGATTCACTGTTGGTATACAAAAGTGTCTTTGATTTCTGAATATTGACTTTGTAACCCACTGTTTTGCCAAATTCATTAATTAGTTTGAGCATTTTTTTTTGGAAGAGTCTATAGGATTTTCCATGTACACTATCATGTCATCTGCAAACAGTGACAGTTTTTGTTTCCTCCTTTCCTATTTGGATGCCTTTTATTTCCTTTTCTTGCCTTATAGCTGTGGCTAAAACTTCCAAAACTATATTGAAAAGAAGTGATGAAAGTGGACATCCTTGTCTTGTTCCTGATCTTAGTGGAAAAGCTTTTAGTTTTTGCCAATTGAGTATGATATTGGGTGTAGGTCTCTGATATATGGTCTTTATTATATTGAGGAATGCTCCCTCTATTCCCACTTTGCTGAGTGTTTTTATCACTAATGGGTGTTGTACCTTATCAAAAGCTTTTTCCACATCCATTGATATGATCATGTGTTTTTTGTCTTTGCTTTCGTTTATGTGATGTATTACATTTACTGATTTGTGAATGTTGAACCATCCTTGCATCCCTGGGATGAATCCCACTTGGTCTTGGTGTATGATCTTTTTGATATATTGCTGGATGCAACTTGCCAATATTTTGTTGAGGATTTTAGCATCTATGTTGATGAGCGATATTGGCCTCAAGTTCTCTTTCTTTGTTGTGTTTCTGTCTGGTTTTGGAATTACAATGATGCTGGCTTTATAAAACAAATTTGGGAGTTTTCCATCCTTCTGGATTTTTTGGAATAGTCTGTGAAGAGTAGGGGTTAGCTCTTCCTTAAATGCTTTGTAGAATTTTCCTGTGAAACCATCTGGTCCTGGGCTTTTGTGTGATGGGAGTTTTTTGATTACTGCTTTGATTTCTTTTGCTGTTATTGGTGTGTTTAGATTTTCTGCTTCTTTTTCATTGAGTTGTGGAAGATTGTATTTTTCTAGAAATTAGTCCATTTCCCCTAGGTTTTCAAATTTCTTGGCATACATTTGGACATAGTAATTTCTTATAATCCCTTCTATTTCTGTGGTATCAGTTGTAATCTCCCCTCCTTCATTTCTGATTGTGTTTATTTGAGTCCTCTCTCTTCTTTTCTTGATGAGCCTACTTAAAGTCTTGTCTATTTTATTACCTTTTCAAAGAACCAACTCCTGGATCCATTGATCCTTAGGATTGTGCTTTTAGTCTCTATGTCATTTTGTTCTGCTCCGATCTTGGTTATTTCCTTCCTTCTACTTGCTCTGGGATGTCTTTATTATTGTTCCTCGCATTCTTGTAGGCCTAGGGTTAGGTAGTTTGTTTGAAATGTTTCTATCTTCTTTAGGTAGGCCTGTATTGCTATAAACTTCCCTCTCAGGAATGCCTCGCTGTGTCCCCTAAGTTTTGGGTTGTTGTGAGATCATTTTCATTTGTTTTCAGAAACGTTTTGATTTCTTCCCTAATTTCATTCTTGACCCATTTGTTGTGTAATAGAATACCATTCAGTCTCCATGATTTTGGGTTCTTTGGGTTTTTTCCTTTGGGAATGGTTTTCAATTTCAGTCCCTTGTGGTCAGAGAAAATGCTTGGTATGATTTCAATTTTCTTGAATTTTTTGAGGCTCGTTTTGTGTCCTATCATGTGGTCTATTTTTTAAAATGTTCCATGTGCATTTGAAAAGAATGTGTATTTAGCTTCTTTGGGATGAAGGGCTCCCCCCCCCCTTTATATATATCAATTAAGTCCATTTCCTCTAGGGTGTTGTTTAATGACGCAATATCTTTGTTGATATTATTTTTGGATGATCTGTCCATTTTTGACATTGGGGTGTTAAAATCCCCTACTATAGTTGTGTTGCTGTAAATATCTTTCTTGAAGTCCTCTAAGATTTTTTTATATATTTTGGTGCTCCTGCTTTTGGTGCATATATATTTAGATGTTTATATCTTCTTGGTGGATTCTTCTCTTGAGTATTAAGAAGTGACCCTCTGGGTCTCTCTTTATGGCTCTCTTTTTGAATCTATTTTGTCTTATATGAGAATTGCTACCCCAGCTCTTTTTTCTTGTCAGTTTGCTTGGAAAACTTGTTTCCAGCCTTTCACTTTAAGTCTGTGATGGTCTTTTGTCCTGAGGTGGGTCTCTTGTAGGCAGCATATGTGAGGGTCATGCTCTCTTATCCATTCAGCTATTCTGTGTCTTTTGATTGGAGCATTTAATCCATTTACATTTAAGGTTATTATTGATAGGTACTTATTCACTGCCATTTTGGTACCTGTGTTCCTCTCTGTCTCCCTCTTTTCCTTCCTTCCCCTAAAGCAGTCTTTTTAGTATTTCTTGTAGGACTGGTTTGGTGGAGGCATATTCTTTTAGACTTCTTTTGTCTTGGAAGCTCTTTATTTGACCTTCTATCTTGATTGAGAGCCTTGCTGGGTAAAGTAGCCTTGGTTGTAGGCTTCTGGTTCTCATTACTTGAAATATTTCTTGCCATTCTCTTCTTACGTGGAGTGTTTCCATTGGGAAGTCTGTAGCTAAATTTATTCAGGATCTGTTGTATGTTACTTCTTTTTTCTCCCTTGCTGCCTTTAAGATTCTCTTTGTCTTGGAATTTTGCCATTTTAATGACAATGTGTGAAGTGGGCCTCCTTGGCTTCCTCTTGATTGGGACTCTCTGTGATTCCTGGATTTGTGTGACTTTTTTCTCATCAAATTAGGGAAATTTTCTCTCATTACTCTTTCAAATATGTTGTCAATCCCTTGTTCTTCTTCTTCTCCTTCTGGTATCCCTAATATTCAGATATTAGTACATTTCATATTGTCTTGTATTTCTCTTAATTCCTCTTCATTCTTTCTGAGCCTCTTTTCATTTTCCTGCTCTTTCTGTGAGATGCTTTCTACTTTGTCCTCCAGCTCACTTATTCTGTCGTCTGTCTCATCTCTTCTACTTTTGAAACTTTCTACTGTGTTCTTCAATTTGGAAATTGTATTCTTCATCTCCTCTTGTCTCTTGCTGATAGTTTCTATTTCCTTTTTCATGTTGATATAGTTTTCGGTGAGATCACTGTACCTCCCCTGTAGTTTCTGGTAGCTCCTTGTGAGCTCTTTCAACTTCGTGATAACCAGTGCTGTGAATTCACTAACTGATAGTTGATTAGCCTCTATTTCATCTAACATTCTTTCCAAAGCCTCTGCTTTTTCTTTCATTTGGGGATTGTTTCTTTGTCTTCCCTTTGTTTGTGAGACTCTTCTTTTTAGCCTCAGCTTCTAAAATTGATCAGTTCTGACTCCCTGGGTTTATGTTATGAACTTCTGTGGTATAATACCTGTGAGTTTCAGTGGTGCAGACTCCTTCAGGTATCTTGGTGTTCTCCATTTCCACCTACTCCTTTTATCGTGTATGTGCAATCAGTTGTAGGTGGAGGCAAAATGGTTTTTGACGGCAGAAGAATATTTTATGATATTTACAGTCACAGCCAGTAGAGAGGAGATAGGTGATCTTTAGGCTGTATATAGTGTTAACCGTATTCTTCAGCCCAACTTGCCACTTTTATGAGAGGATGGACAAAAGATACGTCTCTTGTTGGGGAGGGAAGACTCGTTAGTTGGAACTAGAAAGCAGTGAAGTTTCAGACGGTCAGATTTTGAGGTAAGGTGAGTGTGAGGAACAGTAAATAGAGTTAATCACTACAGTGATAGAACTCAGGGACCTGTATAATGGGCTAAGATCCGGGAGATGTGTTGTGAAGTATTACTGTTATATAGATCAGCTATTATTTACACTGATATTAGAGCAGCACTCATATAACAAACTCTATGTGATCTGTCTGCATAGGGGGTATAGAGCTTTAGGTAGTGTGCTAAAGGAAAACAAGTGGCATGGAGTTTAGAGGATTAGCAACTCACTGTGGAGGAAAGGACAGGGGGAGTCTATCTAATAATACAATATAACCACTCCAGACTGAGAAGCCTATACAGAATGAGGAGAAATACAGAGATACTATTAAAATATAAAAGAAGTGCGAATAATGAAAATAATATGCAACACCTCGTGGTTTCTCTGCTATAGGAAGGTGAAATTTGTCTCTCTGTTTCTACTGTTGAGATGCCCCCTCTTTGGGTCCCACTCTGGTCCTTTCACAGTTCCCAGTTGTTTGTGTCTCTTGTGGGTAAAAAAAAATGAAGCAACAAACAAATAAACAAACAAAAAGTCAGGAGAAGGGAGCCAAAAGCAATGAGTTTGAGAGGAAAGGAAGAAGGGCTAAAACAGGGAAAAAGAAAGGAGAGGAACAAAGAACAGAAAGAGAAAGCAGTGATAGAATTAAAAAATATATAAGATTACTAAACAAACACACAAAAAAGTTACTTACTAAAAAAAAGGGAAATAAAAAAGGGAAAAAAAACAAAAAACACCAAACAAACAACAACAAAAAACAATAACAACAACAGAGAAACCCTTCCCTTGTTGGTTTCAAACTGTCCAGACTGATTTTTCTGGTTGCAGCCGGATCTCTCTGTGGGCTGGGATGCTGGCGCAAGTGTGTGCACCAGCCAGGCTACCAGACTGGGGTGTGGGTGCCCGCACACTCGCCAAGCTGCTTGTGTCCCACGGGTTCTGGTAGGGTCCTTCCCAGTCCTGTGGCGGGACTCAACCGCTTTTGCACCTGTGCACCAGCCAGGTGAAACCGGCAAGACACTTCCCAGTCCTGTGTGGGGGACTCAGAGTCTTCTGTGCCTGTGTGCACTCGCCAAGCTGTCTGGGATCCGAGAAATCTGCAGCGCGCTTCCCGGTCCTGTGGCAGCAGCTCAGAGGCCTCCCTGCCTGCCGGGCTGTCTGGAGGGGGGGCGCTTCCTAGTCCAGTGGTGAGTCCCCAGATGCCTGCGCTTTCCCCCTGCCTCGCTGCAGGGCCGGGCGGGAAGCAAGCCAAGCTGCCCTGGTAGGAGAACACCTCACTCCACTAAAAAAAAAAAAAAAAAAAAAAATTCTCTAGATAGCCTGCCTGTCAGTCCATCCCAGTCCCCAGCCAGACCAGTGAGGCCAATGAGTCTCTCAGTTCTCCCAAGCTTGCGACCACAGAGTCTGCAGTTGAACCAGGCCCTGCGTCTTTGTACCCCTCCCTGATAATGCAAGCAGGCAAGCAGACAGGTCTCTGCCTGGTGTTGCCCAGTTTTGATTATACGGGGAGTAGGGTAGATGCTGTTTCGCGCTGGTGTCCACTGGGGCCACTGGGTGTCCAGGCTCCTGTGGCAGACACCTCTGGTGCTGGTTTCAGACCAATGGCTCTGTACCCTGAGCATAGAAGCAGCACCAAGGCCACTTGGCTGGGGGCGCCGGCCCTCACCGCTGCTTTGTCTTTACTCTGGTCCCCAAGACCACTGACCTGCCGCTTTCTGGTGTTTCAGCATCCGTCACAATCCGTTCTTTTAATTTCACAAATGCTGGATAACCGATGGATTAGTGCGCTGCTTCTCTATAGATCTGCCAGGATTTTCTCCCACGGAGTAGGGGAGCTAGAATCTACTTTGTCCTTCTCTATCTCCGTATTCCCAGCATGTCCAAAAAAATATTTTTGAAAAATAGAACTCATTTCCAAGTGGGATAGATTAGGATGAAACCTCAAAGAGGGTTTTATGTTTAAGTAACTTTAAAAACACAAAGGAATATGGTAAAGGTATGTATGGAAGGAAAGAAATAGCAAATCCACATAATTAGAACAATCCAGAATGGTATGAATTTCTGTAACTGTATATCCTGCTTTACATAGTCATCTAACAAATTAAAACTATTTCATTGCATGATTCACATTTTGCCATTATCATTATCCAGTCTTACAGCTTAAAGACCACAAACTTAGATTTCTTTTTAATGTAAGTTCAAATTTACTACAACTACTATTGCCTGAATTAATACAAAGATATCTGGAAATATGGTTTTTTTTCCAAATCAGCTTCTTTGTTTTTTTTTTCAGACAAGTTTACATTATAATTTCAGTTTTGTAAGCTTTCAAACTTCAGAGTATGGAGTTTACTTTATTTTTCTTAAAATTATCTCTGCCTTGGCTGGTGTGGCTCAGTGGATTGAGTATAGGCCTGTGAACCAGAGGGTTGCCAGTTCCATTCCCTGTCAGGGCCCATGCCTGAGTTGCAGGCCAGGTTCCTAGCAGTGGGTGTGCAAGAGGAACCACACATTGATGTTTCTCTCTCTCTCTTTCTCCACACTTTTCCCTCTCAAAAATAAATAAATAAAACCTTTTAGAAAAGGATGTTAAAAATAAATAAAATTATTCTCCAACAATTCTAAATAACAGTGAAAAACTTTTAATGAATTTTACATACCACCTGTTAAAAATAATCCTGCTAATGATGAAGAAATTAATTGATTTCTGTATGTATTTTTCTAGAACAGTTAACTTTTATTTATGGTGCATAAATTCCCTTGAATATTTTCAAAGATTAATATCTCAATGTAACAAAGTTTCATAGTTCATAATATAAAAGTTATATTTTCTCTTTATTGTTCTCATTTATTATAAAAACCTCCGAGTCTTTTAAACAAGAAGAACAAAACTATTGAAACCATTGTTTTTTTTAAAGTTTATATAAAGTTTGATGATACTAATATTAATTACGTGGCTCTAATCAATTTATACATCTTACTTTTCACTATGTTCTATCATGAACTTTTAATTTAATCCTGTATTAATTTTAATTCTTTCACAAAAGCTTTGTATTAGAAACTACTATGTATAGTCCCTCATTTTTACCTGGTAAGAGGAACCTGACATATTTACTGGCAGAAATGCTTTGATTTCATGGACTATAAATCTAATCTTTAGAAAAGGAGTAGATTGTGCCTTATTTAAGGTCAGCCATTAAGAAATAATGTGAAGTTTGCTAGAGAATTTTGGTAATAATTTTTATTTCCTATAGAGTTGTCAGAGGAAGGAGCAGTAAGACCTACCTCATAGTTTTTTAAATATTTTTTTGGTGAGGATTAAATGTAAAGCTATAAAAAATAATAATAATAAGCCTGCCACACAGTAAGTGTTGAAGAAGAGTTAAATGTAAATGCTGTAACAACACAAACTGAGGTGATGTGAGATGATAGCCCAGAGGTCTGACAGCTCTGAATCATTAAACCTATGACAGCAAAGTTTGTTCTCTAGATTTTTTATGAATTAAGAATACTAAGTCTCAATTACAATTATTGTTTGTTTAGTATCTTTGTTCCCATGTAACTGGGATTATAAATTCTTAAAAATAAATAGGTTGGAGGATATAGTAAATAGAATTATAATGTAGACCACAAGATTTCTGAGGAAAGCCATGCCATCTGCAGTTTAGAATTATACTTTATGAAAAATAGTTACTGACAAGGTACTGGATATTGCAAACACAGAGTTTTTGACAGGAAACAATGAGGGATAATGTGGGAAGTACTACTCACCATGACCTGGTTTTCCTCAAACTTGTTGAGTCATAAAGTTGGGCAGGCTCCACAACTTTGAAAGATAAAATGTGAGTGTACATCCAGGATCAAACATCAACAAGACTGGAAAACACAGGCAAGCTGCATGAGTGGATAGTCTGGATATTTAGGACATTCACCAATATTTCACAAGAGGCCCTCCTTTACTGCACAGTTATGGCCCCTTGAGGACAACCCTTATGAACAGATAACAGTAGAAGAAAAATTCCAACTTGGTTCAGGAATAAATCACCACAGTAAAGTTGTTCTAAAGCCTTACTCAAGAGTGCCCTTTAAATACAGTGGTAAAGAAAATCTTCCCAGTGAGCAGTGACTTTTTCAGTTCTCCTGATTACCCACTTTGAATGAAAGAAGTGACTGATAGTTTTAGTATATATTTACTTATGATCAATTAGTAAATTCATTGGCAAGTCAGGCAAAGTCCTGAAATGAGGAAAAATGAAGATCTAGAAAAGGAAGACTGGAATTGAAGCATGTGGTGGGCATATGGGCGTGAAACAAAGTGTGGAAGTTTCAGGTTGCATATTAACACTCACTAGAGTGTACCCACTCAAATCAACCAGGCAAAAACAATTAATCAGCCAAATGATTTTAACACCCCCAATGTTGAAACAATGGTCACCTATATAAAGTAGTCATGATAGTCAGATTGGAAGCTATACATTTGACAACTTACTATGTTTTCAAACTGCTATTATCAAATGTCCAACTTGCCAATAATACTAATCAGTGCTGATTCCAAATACCACGCCATTCCTTGATGACCTGTCTGGCCAACTGGTAGAATGTTGACTATATTGGAGCCCATCCACCTTAGAAAATAAAGCAAATATTTTTGTAGGAAAAAAGGGAGCATATTCTGGGCATGTTTTTTTCTTTCATGCTTATGGGGCCTCAGACAGCACTTATCACACACACACACACATACTACATGTGTCCAGTAACAAAGGCTGGAAGTGCAAGTGGCTTACCATTATTCTTACAAACACGGTTATAAAATGTGTGCTTCCTGATGCTACAAATCTAGCTTACACATGTTAAGAAGCCCTCTCCAAAAGAAATATACTCTAATCAGGGGAACATTATTGAGCTGCAAGCTATGGCTACCATCTGGGCATTTAAGATTCTTCACGCCAAGGGACCAGCAGATGAAGACAAGGAGTCATCATCTTGGCAGAGATAATTGTCTCTAATTATCAAGAAGAAGCAACAGTTTGTGTCCGTCCATCTGTTTGTTTATTTGTTTGTTTGTTTAACACAACAGATGTTCGTTTAACACAAGGATGATTTTTGACCCAAGTGATATGCTGGACTATAATCTTGTTAATAAAATATTCAAGTGCAGCAATGTGAGTCTGATAAAAGTTTTGAAAGTCTGGGTAGTGCAACCAAGAAAGCCACTGAAATTATAATTGCTAGTAAGGGTGAGAGAAAACTAGAATATAAAGTAGAAGAGAGAAACTAACAATAGTCAAGTGTGATGAGCTACAGCACTGAGGGTTATAATTTATCCCACTAAGCATTCTCTTCTAGGAACTTTCCAGGAATCCTAATGGATCTCATTACAGAAAACATACAAAGAAATTAATCCAAGATCTTCAAGGTCTCCTATGGTCTGTAGTGGATGTTGTGATGTGCCACCCAAATCTACTTTTATAAATGAATGGCGTATCCCCCTAAGTGTTGGAATGCTTCTGATAGATGCCTTACACTCAGACCTCTTTGGAGATTGCATTGGCTGAAGAAAAGTTTTTCACCTTATTTTCACTTCCTTCCACTGGTAGTCCATATCCAGTGACCTAGGAGTGAGGAGGAATAAATACTCAGCCTTCCTCTCCTCATCCCCACTGAACTCTAACTAGATAATAAGGCCCATAGCTCCAGTCCTCACTGAATTAATGAACTTCTATCTGGAGACTGCTTTGCAGTTAAACATTTCCCTCTTCCCAGTCATGCTTTTTGTGCTTGATTTTCACAGGTATTTGTTCCAAGAACCTTCTCAAGCAAATATCTTGCATATTAATCCCCTCAGAAAAGCTTTAGCCAATCTAAAACTGAATATATAATTGAAGTCTTCAAAAATAAACTAAAATTATAGTACAGAGAAAAATATACAAATAATTTAAATATTTCCTAAAATAAGCAAAGAGTAAATCTACATATAAAGAGGTATCCTGTATACCAGGGGAAATTGATCCAGAATCACCTACACTGAGAAATTACCACCCTGGCTGATGTAGTTCAGTGGATTGAGCTCAGCCTGCAAACCAAGGGTCACCAGTTTTATTCCCATTCAGGGCACGTACCTGAGTTCAGGCTAGGTCCCCAGTGGGGACCATGTGAGAGGCAACCACACATTGATGTTTCTCACCTTCTTTCTCCCTCCCTTCTCCTCTCTCTACAAAAAATAAATACAATTTTTAAAAAAGGAAAATAAATTGCCTATTAAATTTAATTGGATTTAAGGAAAATAAGTCATGTGTCTGTTCAAGAAGAGTTTTAAAACACTATTAAAGGAAAATATGTGCATGGTTTAAGAAAAGCCACAGATACATTTCTATAAAACAGTGGAACAGCAGATGCAAAATACTTAATGTATAAAAGTGTGATCTAAGGATTTTATATCTTGCCAAACTTTCTTTTATGCATTAAAAACCTCGTGCCATATATTTCAACGTGAAACAAGTTGGAGAATATTTTTGAAACACTTCATGAAACACCCAATTTATAACTGCAGATGATATGACAAAATTTTAGCAATGAACACTAAATGTGTCTGATATTAGAATTGAACAACAATAAAAAATATATAAAATTTATTTAAAATAATTAGGACTAAAGAGAATGTGAGAATTTAGAAGACTGATCTATTCCAACATCACAGAGATTACAGATAACAATAATTGCTAGGAGAAGAGAAAATGTAAATGCAACAAAAAGTTCTGAAGGCTGGCTTCCTCATTTATAATAATTATAAGAGGGTAATTTAAAACATATAAATCTCATAATGGGACTGTATGTATATTCACTTTACAAAGATAAACTACTCACTAATAGAATTATTAATTAAAACAGTGGTAGAGGAAAGAAGAGAGGAAGAAAAATATATATTATTTTTCTCATTGTTCATCATAAGTAACTATTGAGTACTAACTAAAAATAAAACATAAATTTATCACATATCAGTATAAAATTAGAGTGTTTAGTGGTAGAATAAAACAAAAAATGTAGGAGCAAAAACAAAGTAAACACAGCACATGGTAAAAGAAAAATGATAAATACTTAAAAGTTAAAAAAGCAATTGAAACAAAGTACATATATTTTATTAGTAAGGAGTTCTTAAAAGTCTATGAAGACATTAAATAAGCATAAACTATACAAAGAATACTACAAGTATTTTTAAATAACTCGTAAGAAAGAAAGATTTACATTGCTCAATAAAATGATAAACATAAATTAAAATGATTCATAAAGTTTGAAAATAAACTAATCAACAATGATAACAAGGGAAATACAAACAATGATAAAATAGCAGGGGTTGGTAGAAATGTAAATTGTACAAATAGTCTGGAAAACTAGCTGTGTTGGGAACTGCCCTGCCTATTTTCAGAAACTATAATCCCCTGTAATCTTTACTCAGGCTAAGGCTGAATAAAAAGACCTTGGGTTGATAAACCACTAAGGAGACAAAGTTTATCCCTCAGCAGGAGCACTGCCTCTGCCCCCTTTACTTCAACCTGCCTAGCCCCTGCATGACCAGTTAGCCAAGGAGGAGTAAATCCTTATTCTGTCCACAAGAAATCTCCTAATCTCTTGACTGCCTTACAGCCCCTGCTCAACCTAAGTCTGAAACAGTGCTGGAGATGGGTGCAGCCCTGTTCTGGAAAGGGCAGATTCCTTAGGACAACCAGGCCTAAGAAAGAATGCATAAAATCCTATGAAACCTACTTTGCTAATACCCTCAATTTAAATGATAAGGCTCCAAGCATAAAGTGAGTTTGCTCCCCAAAGTTTTATGGCCCTTTAACTATCTGACCCTGACTCAGAATAAGCCCTTAGAGTTCTTTGAATGTTATCTATTGTTTAATTATTTCTGCCTGACAATGATTGATGAACTTTATATATACACTCTGTATTCCTGTGCAAATTAAACCCAATAGAAGCCTTTCAAGGCAAGGGTTGGGGCGTTCTCCCCTTGAGAGAGTGGCCATGTCATCCCTTTTCCTCCACAGACTGGGTATTCTGTGTGAATTTGTCTTGTCTCACCCACAAAACCACAGGCACTGCAGGCTAGTGTCTGCATCAAAGCTGTATTAATTAAAGCTAGAAAAAGGAAATCTTATGGCAAACAATTGTTTCTCCTAGAAATATAAAAGATATATACCAAGAATATTTTAGCAACATTACTTGCAAAAGTCAGAAACTGGTAAAACTCAAGTGTCTATCAACAGTAGAATAGATAATTTAGTCTATAGCCCCACAGTTGTGTATTTTAGATATAACTTTAGGTAATGGAAATATACAAAATGAAGCAAACTGTATAATTCAATTTATGGAAACAAGGAAAACTAATCTTTGGTAATAGAAGTCAGAATAGCAGTTACCTTCTTAAGTAATAAATAAAACTGAGGGAGCAAAGGATGGGAGGGGGAGGGGAGAGCAACAGGGGGAAAATTGGGACAACTGTAATTGAACAACAATAAAAAATAAAAATAAATAAAAGAAAATTGAAAACAAGAGGCATCTCCACTCCAGAAAGAAAAAAAGTCAATTAAAAAATGGGCAATTAAAAAACCTGAACACACACTTCTCCAAGGAGGACGGACATACAGAGGGCCCAGAGACATATGAAAAATGCTCAGCATCACTAGCCATCAGAGAGACACAAATTAAAACCACAATGAGATACCACTTCAAAGCACTCAGAATGGCCATCGAAACCAAATCAATACCTGTTGTTTGTATAAACAATAGTTGGAAAAATAAATTAATAAATTTGGTTATTTTCTCTTACTGACAAAAAAAATCAACAAAAAACAAATGCTGTCGAGGTTGTGGAGAAAAGGAAACCCTAGTTCATTGTTGGTGGGAATGCAGACTGGTTCAACCCCTGTGGAAAACATTATGGAATTTCCTCAGAAAACTAAAAATCAAATTGCCTTTTGACCTGGCAATTCCACTGCTGGGATTATACCCAAAGAAACCTGAAACACCAATTCAAAAGGGCCTATATACCCCATTGTTCATAGCAGTACAATTTACAATAGCCAAGTGCTGAAAGCAACCTAAGAGCCTATCAGTAAATGCGTGAATCAAGAAAATATAGTACATTTACACAATGGAATACTACACAGAAGAAAGAAAGAAGGAGATCCTATTCTTTGTGACAGACATTCTTTGGATGGATTTGGAAAGCATTGTGCCAAGTAAAATAAGCCAGGCAGTGAAAGACAAATAACCATATAATTTCACCTATAATTGAGAATCAACATACAAGCAAGAAAGCAAAATAAAATCACAGACATTGAATTACAGGACAAATGGACAGTAACCAGAGGGAAGGAGGGTGAGGAATAATGGGGGGGGGGATAGGGGGAAGGGACATGTATAAAGGACCCATGGACAAAGCCAAAGGTGATAAGCTTGAGTATGGGAGGCAAGGCTGGGTGGGGTGTGGGAAGTGGTGGTAGGAAAATGAAAACAACTGTACTTGAAATCACTGAAAAAGAAGATACATTTTTTTAATTTTGACAGTATTCTATATCTTTGTAAGTGTGAAAGTAACAAAGATACACTCACTTTGGAAAAAAAGTCCAGCTGAACTTGATTTGTTTTCAGATTCAATATTTTTTTAAATTGCACTTGCTTTCTTTTTAGTATCATGATTACTTTACTGCTACAATTTTTCACTAATCTGTATTAGAAAAAACAAACCCTCCCCACTGTACTTGATTTACTGAATTGACTTAGCTTCCTTGGAACTGTTCCTCTCTCTATATGTATATTTTTTATTTTATTTTAAATGTCTAAAAAAGTTCACAAGTCAAACAAAAAATATTTTTAAGTATATGGTAATTTTTTCCAAGCTGTGTCCATCTTTAATGCTATTGTCATTCCAACAAGTGACTACTATTGTAAAAGTATGATGGCAATCATACAGGCTATCTGTGGGACACATAGTAACACAATATAGTATCATCCCATAGGTAAATCTGTGCACTGTTCTTGTTTCACATAAAAGTATTTATTAGAAATCATAATGCATAAAGAACTTCTTTATACTTTTGTGCAGATGCATATTTTAATAATTTCCTCTCATTTTAATAAAAAGAACACCTTTTAAAGGGCAAGTCATAGATAACTATACTACTAAAAAGTGAGTATCAAACAATAGAGATGATCCCTGAAAGTATGGTCTTAATGGGGAAAGAAGGGGAAGGGTTATCAAGGATCATGTATAAAGGACCCTTGGACAAAGACAACGTGGGGAGGATTGGATGTGGGAGGAGGGATGGGTAGGGTGAGAGAGAGAGTAATGGGTGGGAAATGTGGACAAGTTTAATTGAACAACAATAAAAAATAAAATAAAAAGTGAGTACATACTTGTAACTCTGTGTTCATTTCCATGGAGGCCCACGTAACATGACAAAGTAACTTCTCTAACGAAACTCAAACAGACCAGTCTACAAAATAGCTACTGATATTCAAAACAGGTATGGAGGTTCAATAAATTCAGCAGGAAATTTCAGCAAACACAGGGAACTTCTCACAAATCTGGACACATAGAAAGAGGAAGAAGTCAAAATTAGAATGAAAATTGAAGACCAAGACAGCAAAAAATATACACACATACACACGAACCATAAATGCTGACACCAGGTATACTGACACCCCATACAAATTTGGTTCCCCTATGGAAGAATTTCATGGCAGTAATTACTGTGATAAAAATAGTTATCAGTTGTTTATACTTCTGACAGAGATGATGAAAATCTCATTCCTAGAAAAAATGTATTCCTTTAGCTTTTTAATTCTCAAAAAAAGCAGTGCGGTCAAGGAATATTACTTAAAATAAAGGATACATTTCCTCTATTTAAAATAGAAGGAAAAATTCAACCATTAGTGACAACTTGAATAAAACTAGAGTACCATATGTTAAGTAAAATAAGCCAGTCTTATAAAGAATAGAGTGTACAGTTTCACTTCTGAAGTATTTAAAATGCTCAAACACATAGAAGCAGAGAACAGAATGGTGGTTGCCAGTAGTTGGAAAAAATGGGAGATGTTTAATAATAATGGAGTTTCAGTAATGTAAGAAATGTAAGTTCTAGAGGTCTGCTGTACAATATAGTGATTGTAGTTAACAAGGTAATGTTCACTTAAACATTTAAGAAGGTAGATGTTATGTTAAGCATTCTTACTACAAAAAGAGAGGAGGACACAAAAAACCTTTGAAGGTTATAGATACGTGAATGACCCTGATTGTGGTGATAGTACCATGGGTATATGCATATGTCCAAATTCACCAACTTTTACATATTAAACATGTGCACTTTTTGATTTGTATGTGTGTGTCTCAATATACCTCAATAAAACTATCAAAAGATAATAGGAGCTCGGAAATCTAATGGTTGAAGTAAAATTCCATCTGTACACCTGGCTAGCCATATGACTTCAGAAAAAGTACTTAATGTCTCTGTTTTTCAGTTTTCTCTTTGATAAATATTTAATAATTGGGTTGTTATTAAAGAACACAATACTTCTAAAACATTGACCATACCTCATGGCACATGATATATGTTACATATGTAAAAAGAAAGACAGTTACAGAATGAAATAAATACTTGATTGAAATATTTGTTGAAATAATTGTTTAACTGGTTTCCTTAAATGGATGATAATGCAATAAAGACCATGAACACTCTTCTTTGTGATCCTGCTCTGCTTCTTCAAACTTCCTGTTTTAGCT
This sequence comes from Artibeus jamaicensis, assembly GCF_021234435.1. NCBI lineage: Eukaryota > Metazoa > Chordata > Mammalia > Chiroptera > Phyllostomidae > Artibeus > Artibeus jamaicensis. The sequence goes on from NW_026521853.1 coordinate 522,535, forward strand.
TTTTGAAGTTAGGATCCTAATTAGAAAGTGCACGTGCTATAGATGGGAACCTACATATTCAATGAGTTTAAGAAATATTGAGGTACAAAGTTTACTTTAGCCATAATTTGCAAGATATCAAAAGAATAATATCTTGTTAAAATAAATGAAGACCAAGTTTGAAGATCCCTTGAGCAGACAAAACCATTTAAGCCATATAAGCAAAACCTAGTCTAGCTTACTTTTATGAAAGTAAGTAGAACTTAGGGTATTTCTTGTAAATACCTCTGATAGTCATAAACAAAACATTTTGTCTTCCTAAAATGGAATAAGATAATCATTTTTAATCAAGTCACTGCTGTCTGGAAATCCCCATTGTTATAACCAATCATTGTAAATGTTAAAGAATTTCATTACTTTCACTTTATAAACCATCCTAAAACATTATACCTCTGAGCATCATACCAGCTCCAGGTTTGAAGTATCCCTGTTCATGAGCAGTTTGTTTCTTACTTAATAAATATTTATATCAAGTATAGTTCTCAGAATTTTCATTCAATCCTTTCCATGAGTACACACACAAACATGCTTTTTCAATTCATAGTTTAAATAAGATTATGTTCCTTAGTTACAAATTCAATTTACCATATTTTTCTATGATCTTGAATAAATTTCAGCACAGCACAGAAAGTCTTCAAGAGAGGGCATGAGAGGAAAATGAGACACCCCCACCCCTCCTGCAATGAAATCTTATTCAACCATAAAAAAAGAAGAAAATGCTGCCACTTATAACAACATGAATGCACCAGGAGGACATTGTGTTAAGTGACACACTAAGAGAAATACTACCTTACTCTCATTTATTTATGACATCTGAAAAAGTTGAGCCTATAGAGGCCAATAGTAGAAGTGACAGGAGCAGAAAAGTGAAGAGAATTCAGAGAAGTTGATCAAAGGTACAAACTTTTAGTATTTATTTATTTATTTAAAATATTTTATTAATTTATCTTTAGAGGGGAAGGGAAGAAGAGAGGAAGAGAAATATCAATGTATGGTTGCTTCTTGTGTGTCCCCCGCTGGGAACTGGACTACAACCCAGGCATGTGTCCTGACTGGAAATCGAACCTCAACCATCTGGTTTGCAGGCCCGCGCTCAATCCACTGAGCTACACCAGCCAGGGCAAGTTTTTAGATGAATAATTTCTGAGGATCTAATGTATTGACTACAATGAGATGATTAGAGTTAATATTAATTATATACTTGAAATTTGCTAAAAATACTTCTTAAGTCTTCTAAACAACAGAAAAGTAACTGTGTAGTGAGGGGTGTGTTAATTCTATTGTGGAAAGCATTACACAATGTATACACATTAAATCATCATGTTGTACATGCTATAAGATAACCTTCTAGAACCTAAATAAATATATTTTTATTTTTCAGCCCCATGTCATTAAATTTGAAAAAAGTGCATGACATTTTTAGTAAAAATATAAGGAATCATTTTTTTAAGTTTGGTGCAGAATTTAATTCGAAAAAATAAATTTTTTGTATTTCTGCCACAGTACAATAGTATACATAAAGGGAAATGCATTAAGTAGACATGTATGCATTTGGAAGAGAGAATTTTAGGATTCACATAGGGACATAAGAACTGATTGGAGGGAAAAATATGAAGTCCTTGTTCTATGAACAGTAGGAGAGAATTCATCCAGCTAACTTGCAAATTTTTTTTAAAAAATGTGTAGCGTCCTTCTCTGCCTACAGATGAGTTAGAGTCACTCAATAGTTTTTTCTTATATATTCTTCAAAACCTGTCATAGGAAGAATAAAATTTCTATAAGTGCTTACAAATTACCAAGAGAAGAAGTTTCACCAAAGAAATCTGACTGTGTGGCCTCACTTGCTGAATCGAGACACAACTGTATAAATGCAATAGAAATCTAAAGTACAATTATCTTTCTTCATACCCTATAGACAAGAGAAGTTATGTGTATTTCTATCGAGAATGTATTAAGAATCCAGTACCTTAGAATTGGTAATGCTGACCAACAGCATTATTCTGAACCAAATACCATGAAAAATAAAATTCTTTTTACTGTAAACAATGGTAAAAAACTAACTATGAAAAGTGAAATAGTCAGTTTTTGAGTATGTAGAAGTAAGTTGATGGTAGCTAAGGTTAGTGTCTATAAACATATGAATAAGACTTAAGACTTTACTCAGACAAACTGATGCTAGACAAAGCACAAATGAACTCCTGGGTGTGTGTGTGCATTGCCCACTGCAGGATCTGGTCAAGTAATACTGGGTGGAAATTACAGCAACCAAAAATGTTATAACATCTTAGATTTTGGGGTCAACTTCCTCCGTTTTACTGCCCACAATCCTAAAAATGGGAGATAAAATGAGGCTAAGGAAAATAGCATTTTGCCTATAATCAAATTCTATATGAATACAAAGATTCTTGAGCACATTAATATTACATTAGATTTGCTTAGAATATAATGCCTGAGATGCATACATGAGTAAATAACATTACCTGAAAGCTTTGCAGTTTCCTAGAAAACAGTATAAAACACTTTAAATTAAAACTCAATGCTGAAGGAGAAAGAAAAGCAGTCCAGAATTTTAAAAAATCCATTTCAGAATTATCTACTTTAAGTAAGTTGGTGGCATTACCCTATAGAATTTTAAAACCATGATTACCAACTAAAAGTAAATGCTATTCAGTAGAATAATACACCTAGGATATAGACAAATCTCTGAAAGTGATCAGACTTTTTTTGCGGTAAAACAAAAATGTAACTTTACTGCAAAAGTGTCTGCTTCATTTTAATATGTCAAAATATTAGATTAGCTGTTGGATTCTGATATTTGCTTTTGCGTTCCAACTGACAAAAATTTAAATATCTCGAGTGTCAAATATTTAAACTGCACAGGTGTTTTTGAAAGAGCGAGGTTAAAGTGTCTTAATGTCTTTTCATATATAATAACTTCCAGATAGCAATGTTCACAATCTGTTCAGTCAATGGACATTATGGAAATATATGTGAAGCTCTACCAGAAGAAGTCGACTTTAGAATAAAACATATCCAAACAGACCTTTAAAAGAAATGTTCAGTAGATGTAAATTAATTGTGAGAAAAAATTTATGTTAGCAAATCCTATCAGTGGTCCTCAAAAATTAGAATGCTTCAAAGTCATTTAGAGATTGTCAGGAAACAAAAATTACTGGCCCAAATGTCAGAATTTCTATTCAGGAGTACTAGAGAAAAGCTTGAAGGCCTGATTTCTAGAAAGTTCCCAGGTTATGCTGATGTTGCTGGTCCTGGGACCACACTTTGAGAAATGCATTAAAAGAATGTGGCTGGTAAGAGAAACAATGCAAAGATTCTCACATTCTAGGCTACTCTGAAAGATTAACATCTGTTTAAAATATATATATTTTCAGAAAATTAATTATACTGAATATAAGTTATTAGAACCAATCTTTAAGAAAGCAATTTTGGTAGAGAAAATAATGAGTTGTCTATATTAAATTTCATTAATTTTGTGAGTCAGATGTGGAGAAGCCCTACATGATCTGGAATAATTTTATTTTCTTATATATATAGCCTACTATATTCTATTTTTTCCTAATGATGTGAAGTTTATTATATTTTATTTTATAGACTACATAACTAATTTGCTAGTACTATTCATGTTTTTATTTCTTTCTTAAATTGTAAAAATAAAAGGTAACATGTTCACTGTCCTATTAATTAAATAGTATATCATTTAAAACACTGAAATATTTTTCAGATTCCCATATGCCAAAATATCTTATATCTGTATCTATATATTCATCAGCCCATATATGAAGTGAGCTTTTCATATTTTATACATTTTCTATAACAAAGTTGACATGCCAGTTATCACTTTATTTATTGCCTCTCAGTTGCAATTCCATTTTTCATTGCCTTTCTGAAGCTTGCAGGTATTTTTCCTCAACCAATTAAAAAATATTTAAGTTTTGTCAGTAGATGGCGCCAGAAGGATACTGGAGAGAGAAGCACTTTTCTTAACTCTGGAATGCTTATGTTCTCTTCTTCTAGTGTACCGGCTGCATATTGAGGAAGCCAGTTTATTCACCTCAAGTGATTCCAGCAACACCAACCCTACTGAGTTTCCCAGTCCCTCTGGCAAGTGCCTCACATGGCATCCGAGCTTGTCAGCTTTGGCCTGTGGCTCTTCTATAAACTTTTCTACCATTCAGAGCCAGAGTGGCACCCTCTGCAATATGGGCTGCTTGGCAGTTGGGGTGAGGGTATCTTGCAAATTTTGTCCTTCCTTGAAGGCTACACTTTCAGCACTAAAGAGAGTGATGATTGCCTATATTTCTGTACTCTGTCTTGTTTTTTGTAGTTAATCTCATCTCTGTACTTAGTAATTTTCAATATTATGTTTTTTATTCCAATTACTGTATAGTTTCTATCTCCTGATGGAACCCTAGTACAGGTAGTTTCCTTAACAATATATTGTGTATATTATATGATTTTTCCATGTGACTATATATAATAAAAATAATTTTGAATGTGGGAAGTGGGTGTGGGTAGGGCAGCGGAAAATAATGGGGGAGGAGAATGGAGAGAACTATGATTGAACGGCAATAAAATTTTTTTTAAAAGAATGAGAAGTTTTAATGAGTGAATTATAATTTCATATAGAAATCAATAAATATATTCATTTGTAAACTGTGTTTTCAAAAATGTTAAGTAACTATCAAAATTTTTAACTAGTTGTGGAATTTACAAAAATTTAGAATCTATAAGTTAAACCTATTGCTTTTTTCTCCTTTGTAGATTTTTAAATATTGTTTTATTGATTATGCTATTACAGTTGTGCCAATTTTTCCCTCTTTGAGCCCCTCCACCCAGTCTCCCATTCCTTCAGGCAATTCCCACACCATTGTTCATGTCCATGGGTCATTCATATAGGTTCTTTGGCTACTTGATTTCCTATACTGCACTTTACATTCCCATGGCTATTCTGTAACTACCCATTTTTACCTCTTAATTCCTTTATGTTTTCAACCATTCCCCCACACTCCCCACCATCTGGCAACTATTAAAATATTCTCCATATCTATAATTCTGTTTCTATTATCCTTGTTAGATTAGTTTGTTTTTTAGATTCAGTTGTTGATGGATATGTATTCATTGCCTTTTTTGTTCATAATTTTGATCTTATTATTTTTCTTAAATAAGTCCCTTTAACATTTCATATAATAATGGTTTGGTAATGATGAATTTAGTTTTTTCTTGTCTGGGAAGCTTTTTACCCACCCTTAAATTCTAAATTATAGTTTTTCTGGGTGTAGCAATCTTGACTTTTGGTTCCTGCTTTTCATGACTTTGAATATTTCTTGCCAATCCCTTCTAGCCTACAAAGTTTCTTTTGGAAAATCTCTGGAAGTCTATGGGCACTCCTCTGTAAATAAGTAACTACTTTCTTCTTACTGTTTTCAAGATTCTCTCTTTAACTTTTGACACTTTAATCATGATGTTCCTTAGAATGGGCCTCCTTGCATCTATAACTTGCATGTCTATTTCTTTCACCAATTTAAAAAAGTTTTTTTCATTATATTTTCTAATACATTTCCAATTTCTTGCTCTTTCTCTTTTCCTTCTGGCACCCTTAATGATGTGATTGTTGGAATGCTTAAAGTTGCCCCAGAGGTTACTTACACTATTCTTGTTTTTTTTTCTTCTTGTTCTGATTGGTTGTTTTTGTTTCCTTATGTCTCAAATCATTGATTTGATTCTCAGTTTGATCCACTCTACTGTTGTTTCCCTGTAAATTGTTCTTTGTTTCAATTAGTGTATCCTTCATTTCTGATTGGATCTTTTTACATTGTTGAAGTCCTCACTAAGTTCCCTGAGCATTCTTTTAACCAGTGTTTTAAACTCTGCATCTGATAAATTGCTTATCTCCATTTTATTTAGTTATTTTTCTGGAGTTTTGACCTTTTCTTTCATTTGGGTCATGTTTCTTTGTCTCCTCATTTTGGCAGCCTTCCTGTGTTTGTTTCTATGTATTAAGCAGAGCTGCTATTACCCCTGTCTTGGTAGCATGGCCTAATGGAATAGGCATCCTGTAGACCAGTGGCACAGCCTCCCCTATTACCCAGCCGAGGTCCTCAAGGTGCACCCTTCAGTGGGACTTGTAGTTGAGCCTTGTAGCTGACTTAATTGCTGTGGGCAAGTCAATGGAAGGGATTTACCCAGGCCAGTCAGTTGCAAGGACTGGTTGTGACCACTTACCTAACCTCTGCCCTCTGTGGAGCATCAGCTGTGCAGATAGAAGCAGGGTGATGATGCTCTGACGTGGTCTGCTGCTGTCCACCCTGTGCACAGACTCTGGGGTTCCCCAGGCGTTGCCAGCCAAGATCAGCCCCAACCTGCTTTCTGCTTAGGGCCACCTTGCATGACCCATAAGGCAACCTTAGATGGCTGCTACTTGTACTGGGTTTGGAGATTTCCAGGGTAAGCCAATCTGTGAATCTAGGCTGGATGCTGCTAGTGCCAGGCCTATAGTGACTTAGCAAGAGGTACAAGGCGCTAAGGGGTCACTGAGGCTCGCTGTTGCTTGTTTGAGAGTATTTAGGAAGTTGTGAAGCATGAGCCAAGACAGCCATTCCTATGGAAAAGTCACTGTTAACAGCTTGGGCAGGCCCATCATTTGGATGGGATAGTCCCAGGGGATCCAAGGTGAAACAAACAGTGTTAACCAGGTTGATAGAGTATCAGATAAGGCACCTGCCTGTTGGCTCTGTAGTTCTGTGAGGGGAGGGTTCAAAAAAGGAACAGTGGCTTCTGCCTTCCTTTCTGTCTGGGAAAAGCCTATACCCCAGCTCCTGCCTTGAAGCTAGAAACTCCAGTTCCTCCCTGAATGTGATTGGTGCCTTTCAAGATGCTACCACAGTGCCAGAGCTCAGAAGAAATGAGTCTGAGTAAGTCTGTGGTTTCTTCAAGGAGAACTGCTTGGGACTCTAAAAGGTTTTTCTATCTACTCAATTCCTGCTGGTTTTTGCAGCTAGAAGTTATGGATACGTATATTCATGTACTGAAACCCTGAGCTGGGGGACCTTATGTATGTTGGGACTCCTCATTCTTGAAATATCTCTTCCAAATTTTTATCCACTACATGTGGATGTAGGACCAGCCTATGCTGCATCTCCACCCCTTCTACCAGTCTTGATGGATGTGGTCTCTTCAATTCCATAGTTGTCAGACTTCCATTCTATTCAACTTTTGATGGTTCTGAGTGATAGTTGTTCTATAGTTTAGTTGTAATTTTTATGTGGTTGTGGGAGAAGGCGAACTGTGTTTACCTATGCTGCCATCTTGACTGGAAGTCTCTTTCCTATGCAATATTAAAAAATGTGTGGTTTAGCCAAATACATCAAATGCTCAACTCTGTTGTCTATTTTGATTTTAAAGACCTCATATTAAATGATTGAGAAAAAATAATATTTATGAGATTATAAGCCCTGAAATCCTGATGACTATTGTGAACTTTAGCTTCTGAAAAAAGTGATCAGTTTGACATCCTCAGTTGTTTAACAGTTTTATTACATAAATTGGACTCAGCACTGTGCAAAGGCAATTCCCTTTTTTATCTTCCTTACCAATGAACATTTAGTCTTCTCTCTTTATTCTCCTTTCTTGTCCTGGATTTAATGGCAGAATATTTTTGTAAACTTTATAGTATTTTAAATCATACAAATATTCATATATCAGTAATTAATGGGAGTCAGATTAATGCCAAAATGTCCAACTCTATTCCAATTTAAATCTTTCTTTTACACACAGCTAGGACCCTTGCTTGAGGAAGTGTTGCCAGAAAGTTGGCTGGCCTCTTCTTTCTTCTCATTGAACTTGATTTATCACTCACTACTGCTGTTTCTGACTCCTCCAGTGTCTGGGTGAGGGATGTAAATGAGGTAGAGGAGGGAATTGGAGGCAAGGGATACAGTTTGTGTTCATATCCAATGGTTGTGGGCCTCTTGGTAGGCCACTTTTGGAGATTCCTCTATCATCACAGCTCAAAATGTCTAAATTAATTTTCTTTGGAGCCAATAAATCCTCTTTTCCCTTTACTCTAGCCATTTTGGATTCTTAGCTTCTAATCATCCACTATTCCATTAGGAAACCTTTGCCTATCCTTTCGGATTAGGTCCCGTTAACATAAGCCATTGCTGTTTCTGTCTCTCCACTGCAGAGATGAGAGCCTCCAGTCATGAACCTTGCCCAGTGAATGACAAGACAACTTGCAGGCATTTCCTTTGTTCTACCTGAGGCAGAGGTAGGTCTAACCATAGCTTCTGACCTTTTAACCAATCATAATTAAATCAAACATGAAACCTTTGTTTCTGAAACTCCAAGGAAAGCATATCAAACTTTATGAGTAGAGAAGAGGAGCCATCATTTTCTTGCCCCTTGGAAGAGAAGAATGTAGTACATTAAGAAGTCTCCCCTACAATAGTCTCCTGGCCTCCTCAACCTTTTACATAAACTGAAAATGGCCATTAGCTAATCTAGTGAAACTGAATTTTGCTCATCTCTTTTATGTGTTCTTAATGGAGGAGACAGACACCCATCTTACTTTATAATGTGGAATTCCTTGCAATTTATCAATTTATTTCTATTTCAGAACCTCTACCAATACTGAGAAAATAGGAATTACATTAAAAACCTGTTACGTTTACATAATCAAAAGCATCCTATATTCCTGTCATTAAACTGCTGGAACTAAATGTTCTGAATTAGAACAATAGATAAAACAGCTATTCAAACCTCCTTGCACTATATATGCACCACACACCCAAAATATAAACTTATTCTCAGACAACTTTTTAGGAAGCAGTTGAATTATTATAGATCATTTCTAACTTGCTCACTTATAAGTAGCAAGATTCTATCACTACATTCCCCAAATGGTAATATACAGTTTGATAGCTACTGCCTAATACGTGAAATGTACAAGTATAAAATGAGCTTGATTCTTAAATATAAGTCATATATAAAGCACTTTCTTCAAGTTCTAAGGACAATTTTTCTGACAACTAATGCTACAAGAATTTCACTGTCTCCTACTTGTTTACAATTAGCCCGATGTAAGATGAGGGCATTATTAAAGCCTTTATGAAGTTTCTCCATAGTCAAAATTTTAATACAGCAAACAACATTGAACTACAAATCTATTCCCTGAATAGTTAGAGGGCTGCTTTCATTAGAGTTTAGCATATTTATGAGACCTGGACTCAGTAGTCTCATAGTGATTTAGAAACGCAATGTAGTTTATTTTATATAATAAAATATGAGTTTTACTGAATTTTAAATAACATTTATTAATTATTTATATGTTCATGTATAGCCATTTAATACTGCACAATCTGTGAGGGGTGATTGATGTATACATACATCAACAAGTCAAATCATTAAGTATTTTAATAGGTGAACATAAAGAGCTGCAAATTATGAGAGAGATTATTCCTGTTTATAGATTTTAGTAAGGCATCATGAATGGAATTTTGCTGTTTGTGATTCTCGAGCGATCATACCACAAGCTACAGGACAGCAAGGACCAACTGTTTCTTATGTTTTTGTATACCCAGAACTTGGCATAGAGCATGAAACAATCAATATTTATTGAATTTTTATTGTAATGATGTTTTATTATTCATGAGTGTTTAGTAGGTATGTTTTACAGAGGGTCTCATAGAGCAATGCAACATAAAAGCCTTGTAAATGATTAGAGTTGGATATATGAACATGGGAACAGAAAAATCATTTTTATAGGTTTAGTCCTCCTTCTTATCTCTAAGAAATATGTTACTTGACCTAAAAGTATCTTTCATATATTTTCAGACTATTGGGGACCTATAAATGACAAAACAGAAGATGTAAAATAAAGCAATATATTTTTCTTTTCTACTAATCCTGTAAACACTATCTCTAGAAGGTAGGTGAAATTTCTAGGGAAAACATTAGATTGCCAAAAGTTCTGTTATATTCATAGAGCTATTTTCAACATGATGCTTTCTGGATTTAAAAGATAAACGAGCAGGTAATTTTGTGGAAGGCTGAATGTATGCTTCTCTGTGTGTGTGCCTCTCCATTACAAATATGTCTTCATGGAGCCCAGAACAGGTAGTGCCTCTATAAATACTTGCTGACTGAAGACTTACAACTTCAATTCCAAACCTTAGTAAACAAAAATATTTTACCTCATGTCCTCTCATTTCAAATCACCAACTGCTGTTTCAATTTATTCCTATCACCAATTTTCTTGAATGAGTCTCTGCATTAATCCCTCACTTTATACTCAAGCTTTTACTATCATAAAATTGTCCTCTTTGTCCTCTTCAGATTTCACTAATGAGTTATTTGACAAGATTTTGGAGTATTTACTCTGTGTAGAGCATTTTGTAATCAGTTAATCAGGTAAACTATTTTGGAGCTTGCATATATCACTAACCTCTTGGAAGCACTTGACATGATTTATCCTTTAAATGGAAACACATGGGATTTTTGGCCTTAACAAAATTTGAGGGTATGTCCTCCTTCCTGTTTTTCTTTCTTCTCTTTTGCTTGATGTGCAGTCTTTTACTCTTCCTCTCCTTGGTGCATTAGTTCTTTAAAGATGGAATATGTTCTCTTTTCTACATTACTGAGCTCTCCATGGTCATCTCATATGCTCAAAGAACACAGCTACATTTACATCTTTACAGAATAGGTTTCAAAACATCCTCTAGTCTTTAATTTATGCTTCATGTATTTTTCATCTTTAAATGTCTAAGAGTCATTCATCTGAAATAGTAAGAGCTAAAACCTGTGCATCAGCTAGACATCGTGTCAGCATTTGAAGTGCAATATATAAAAAATCAATTACTCTTTAATTTCTACCATCACATTACATTAATTTATTCTAAAAATCTATATTTATTATTATCTTATACATGAGTATTTGTATTGTATCTGTCATTGCATGGTATTTTCCAATGTTGCCACTATTCACAGGGTGGATAATTTATTATTTAGGGTGGATAATTTTGCAAGGTATGTGACTCTTCAACACATATAACATCCTTGCCTTTTACTTTTATTGTGGTAAAAAAATACATAACATGAGTTATGTCCATGACTTGAACAACTTTACTTAAACAACAAAAAATAAAATAAAATTTATGTGAAAATAAAAAGGAAAAAAGAAAGAAATTGTTACTAAAAATACATAACATGAGATATGCTCTTAATATATATTTTAAATGTATAGTATTGCAAACTATAAGCTTAGTGTTATATAACAGATCTATAGAACTATTCATCTTGCATGAATTAAACTTAATACCAATTAAATGGCAACTCCCCATTTCCCTCTCTCCTCAGCCCTTGGTAACCCTCATTTTGTCTTCTTCTTCTATGAGTTTGACTATTTTAGATACCTCAAACAAGTGGATCACACAGTATTTGGTGACTGGCTAATTTCACTTAACCCAATGTCCTTCAGGTTTATCCATGTCATAGCATGCAACAGGATTTCCTTTTTTAAGACTAAATAACACTTCACTTTTATATATAATATCAATCGCATTTTCCATATCAATTATTCATTGATAGACATTTGAGGTAGTTTCTACTTTTTGGCTATTGTAACACTGCAATGAACATGGGAGTGCAAATAGCTGTTAGAGATACTGATTTAAATTATTTTAGATAAATATCTAAAAGTGGGATTGTTGGAACAAAAGGCAGTTCTATTTTTAAATTTTTGAGGAACTTTCATACTATTTTCCTTAGTGGCTACACCTCAAAGTATAGTTAAAAAAAGTAAAAATAGACAAGTGGAGCTATATCAAATTTAAGAGCTTTTGGACAACAAAGAAAGCAATTAAAGCATGAAAATGAAGCATAGAGAAAGGGAGAAAATGTATATAAAACATACATCTTATAAAAGGCTAAGATCCTAAGTATATAAGAAATTTCTACAACTTAAGGCAAAAACACAAAAATTTTTAAAAATAAGCTGATTTTCAAATGGTCTCAAAAAAGATATACAAATTGTCAGCAAGTATGTGAAAAGATGTTCAATGTAACTAATCATCAAGGAAATGTAAATCAAAATCACAATAAACTGTCACCTCATACTTGTTAGGATGGCCATTACCAAAAAATAAAATATAAAAATTAACGTTTTGGTAAATATATGGAGACACTGGAACTCTTGTCAACTACTGATGGGAATGTTAACATCTTTTACTTCTAAATGCTAAATTCCATTATCATCCTCTAGATGTTGTGACATTCAAAAATTATCCTGCTTTTCCAAATATGTCCCAGAGAAATGATACCAGGCCAAGTTGAGAAGCACTGGCATAGTCAATTTAAAGAGTTAGAACTATATATTGAAGATGATGGAGGTAGACTGATAATTTTATTTGAAGGAAAAACATGAGCATTAAATTAAAAAAAAAAACTCACTTGGGCTGATTCATAGAGAAATGGTCTCAAAGGGTAGCCCTTAAGGCAGGCATTCATTTACAGGTTACTGTAATAGTCCAGGCACAGAATAATGTGGTAGTCTGAAGCTCATAAAAATTTCAAAAGTAAAAAAATTTAAGAAGCATGAAGAATTTAGAATCAATAATATAATTTTGATATACTGTTGATCTAAAGGAAATGGTGGAATACAGTTTAATTCAGGATTTCTGGCTTGGGTTGGATAAAGAGAAGGAACATTCCCTAATATAGAAACACAAATTCTGTTAGAGCAGATCCAAGCAGAGTGGGAAACAGACATACCATCTCTACTACATAGTCAATTTTACTTTATCCATTTATTGAACTAATTTTATGAATTCCCTAGAATTTTCCCTCTTTTTTAAATATATTTTTATTTAGTTATTTTTCAAGTACAGTTTTTTTGCCTATTTCTCCCATCCCAGCCCCCCCCTGCCCCGTCTCCCCACCTCCCTCCCATTCCCCCCCTACCACAGTCCTCATCCCTGTGTCTTTCATACTTTTTCCTCAAAATCCCTCCCCATTTTTCCCCTTAAATTCCCTTCCTTCTCCCCTCTGGTTGCTGCCCACTTGTTCTCTATTTCAGTGTGTTTGTTTTAATTCTGTTTCTTATATGTTTTATTCTTTAGCTTCCTGTCAAAGGTGAGATCATATGGTATTTGTCCTTCAATGCCTGGCCTATTTCACTCAGCATAATGCTTTCCAGTTCCATCCATGTTGTTGCAAAGGGTAGTAGCTCCTCCTTTCTCTCTGCTGCATAGAATTCCATGGTGTATATGTATCACAATTTTTTGATCCATTCATTTACTGATGGGCACCTAGGTTGATTCCAACTCTTGGCTATTGTAAATTGTGCTGCTATGAACATTGTGGTGCATAGGTTCTTTGAAATTGATGTTTTAGGATTCTTGGGGTATAATCCTAGCAGTGGAATTGCTGGGTCAAAAGGCAGGTCAATTTTTATTTTTCTGAGAAAATTCCATACTGTTTTCCATAATGGTTGCACCAGTCTGCAATCCCACCAACGGTGAACTAAGGACCCCTTTTCCCCACAACCTCTCCAACATCTGCTGTTTGTTGCTTTGTTTATGATAGCCATCCTGACTGGTGTAAAGTGGTATCTCATTTGGTTTTAATTTGCATCTCTCTGATAGCTAACGATATTGAGCATCTCTTCATGTGTCTCTGGATATTCTGTATGTCCTCTTTGGAGAAGTGTCTGTTCAAGTCCTTTTCCCGTTTTTTAATTGGGTTCGATGTCTTCCTAGAGTGGAGTCATGTAAGTTCTTTGTATATTTTGGAGATTAAACCTTTGTCTGAGGTATCATTGGCAAATATGTTTTCCCATACAGTTGGTTGTCTTTTTAATTTAATACTGTTTTCTTTAGCCATGCAGAAGCTTTTTATTTTGATAAGATCCCATTTGTTTATTCTTTCCTTTATATTCCTTGCTCTAGGGCACATATCCATAAAAATGTTGCTGCATGGAATATCTGATATTTTCTTGCCAATCTTCTCCTCTAGAATCAGCAGAAGCAGAAATCAAGGAAAAATCCCATTCGATATAGCAAAAATAAAAATAAAATATCTGGGAATAAACCTAACCAAGGAGGTAAAAAACCTGTATGCAGAAAACTACACAGCACTGAAGAAAGAAATCAGGGAAGACACAAACAAATGGAAACATATACCTTGTTCATGGATTGGAAGAATTAACATCATCAAAATGTCCATACTACCCAAAGCAATATACAGATTCAATGCAATACCTATTAAAGTACCAATGGCATATTTCACAGACATAGAATAAACACTTCAAAAATTTATATGGAATCATAAATGACCCCGAATAGCAGCTGTTCTTTTGAGAAAGAAGAACAAAGTAGGAGGGATCACAATACCTGATATCAAACTGTATTACAAAGCCACTGTAATCAAAACAGCCTGGTACTGGCATAAAATCAGGCACATAGACCAATGGAACAGAACAGAGAGCCCAGAAATCAACCCAACTCTCTACAGTCAATTAATATTTGACAAAGGGGGCAGTAACATAAAATGGAGTAAAGATAGCCTCTTCAACAAATGGTGTTGAGAGAACTGGACAGCTAAGTGCAAAAAAATGAAACTTGAGCACCAACTTACACCATACACCAAAATAAATTCAAGATGGATAAAAGACTTAAATATAAGCTGTGACACCATTAAAGAATTTTCCATTTTTGATGTAAAGTATAATCATTCACTGAACCTTTAAAACATAAAAAGGTAAAACATAAAAAACATAGAAACTAGAGCTTAAGAATGGAAGACAAGGGCTGTCTTTTAGTAACATATTTAAAGAAAAGAAAAAAGCAGGAGAAGAAAGAGGAGGGGAAAGGGAGGAAGAGAGATAGAAGGATAAGTTACCTGAGGGAGAAGGAATGGGAGAGAGGAAGGAAGGGAGGTAGCTATTGAAATTCCACTGCCTGAGGTGGGTGGGCAGGAATATGGCTACAGACACAGTTTTGTATGTTTGTTTGTTTGTTGGCCAGTTTCATAAAATGTGTTCTTGAAAAAGGCCCTCATAGTTTAACTTCCTACCTGTAATTATATAATTTATGGTTTATGATGATGCAAATCCCACATTCTTCAAATAAAACATCTCAAACAGCAAAGTCACATTATTGAAAAAGAAATGAGATATCACCTGAAATCTATTTTGACTGCATGATCAAAATTAATTCTCAATAATCTATTAGAACATATGACTTTTATTGAAAAAGAATCCAACTCCCCTTTTTCTTTAAAATTTTGTTGAGTTTAGTCTGAATAACAAAATATATAAACCCACTGATGAAGATGGCAGTGAGGTAGGTGGGAGCTGGACTCGCTTCTGCACCCAACTGGGTCACCTAGCCAATCTTCCAAAAAACAGAGTGAACAGCCAAGAGAATTCCAACTGATATGAAGTTTGGAAGCCAAAGGTTGCAGAGGACATTTAAAAAAAGATGGTAAGGAGATTTTGTAGGCCAATGGGGAGGTCTTGGGCCTTGTTCCAGAGACTGTGGCTGCCACAGGAGCTTTGGAGGAGAGCCAGGTCATTTGCTGTAGCTTAGCAGCTCCCTTCTCTCCCAGAGCAGCAAATTGAAAGACCTGCACCAGGAGAGACCTGGACACTTGAAGTCGCTAAAGGGATAAAGGCACAGTAAGAGACACAGCTGGTGGCATACCCTGTCTGGGACTGTGGTCACCAGCTGGAACAGCACCAGAGAAATGGGGATAGGGCCAGGCAGCACCTGGAGATGGGTGAAGAGATGGTCTGTGACTGGCTGTGACCCAGACAGTCTCTTGACCGGTCAGAGTTTATCTGTGTGGAAAGCCAGACACTATTAGAAATGGCTGGCCACAAACAAGGGCAATTCACTCAAAAAGTCACAGCCACTGTGCAAGGACCTTTTGCACACAGTGGTGGAGCCAGCCAAGGTGGGGAGGGGCAGTACGATTTGCTCCGACTCAGGGCACCTCATGGATTGGTCAAAGTGGGGTAGCTTGGGCTCAGAGAGGTAGCAGTCCTAGGGATACTTAATTCAATAGGGAAAGTAAACTGCCCTAAAGGGACTTGGCACATCCAGCACTCAGGCCAACAAAGAGAGAGAAGGAGGGGTGCAATTTTCTCCCACTCAGTGCATCTCATGGATTAATCAAAGGCTTGCACAATTAGGTGCATCATAGGCACTGGCCCAGAGCATATGCGCAGAGTAGACAGTGTGGGCTGCACAGCTCTCTGCAAGCATGGGCTGGAAACTAGGCATCTGAATATTATAGCCCAGACCAAGCTGCCATCCTCAAGGAACCACAGGAAAGGAAACAAAATGGAGCTTAGCCCCACTCTGCCTGCAGGATCCCTGAAAAGAAGCAAAACCCACTTGGCAGGTTTAAAGTCAGCAGGAGGCCCCTATTTTTTTCATGTGTAAGACCATAAACCCTGGAGCTATGAGAAAACCAAAGACAGATCAAGAAAGAAGTCAGAAGGCTAACACCAACAGCTGAGACAAATTACACTTTGCTGTACTTCAGAACTTGCATTTTATTTTTTATTTTTATTATTTTATTTCTCTTCTTTCCATTTAATTGTTTTTAATTTGTTTGTTTGATTCCATTGTTTGATTGGCTTTCTTTTCCTTTTAAAAATATTTAATTTATTTATTTAGACAAAGAGGAAGGGAGGGAGAAAGAGAAGGAGAGAAACATCAAGGTATGGCTGCCTCTCGTGCACCCCCAACCAGGGACATGACCTTGGGCCTGCAACCCAGGCATGTGCCCTGACTGAAAATTGAACCAGTAATTCCTTGTTTCTGGTTCTCAGACTGGCACTCAATCCACTGAGCCAACACCAGCCAGGGATGGGTTTTTTTATTCTCCCTTTCATATGTCACTTTAATTTTTCTTCTTTCATTTCACTCTTTTTCCAATAAGACACTACTCTTGGTCTTTTACTTTTTATTCTTTTCATTCAGATTATATATTCCTTAGCATATTATTGTAATTCAAAATCCCACATGGCACCCTTCCCTGGTCTTAACTCATTTCGTCATCTTCCTGAGCTTTCTTACTGTTGTGGTTAACTTCATTCTCTCACATACTACGCCAGGTTTCTATCCCATAATCTCACTATATCTTACCATCTAACCTCACATAAGTGCTCTGCTTTCTAAAATTAGCTCACATTCTTTTCCCTTCTAATAAGCATCTTGTTCCTTTTTTCCTTTTATAAAAAGTAGCTACTTAGAGGAAATCTCATGGTTATTGCTGTATTTCTCCAAAGAATTTCCTATCTGTTTTCTACTTTTTAGTACTTTAAATTCCACAGAACACTCTCCCAGTCTTACTCCACTTCAACTTTTCCCTGTTCCTGATCACACACAGGACAAGGTGGGAGTTGTGAGTACCAGTAAACTACTGGAGGAGATAACTCAACAACAAAGAAACCACCAACAGGCAAAACCCAAGTACAACAAGAGAATCCACACAAACAAAATAAATGGCAACCCTAGAGCATGCAGACAAGGACATCAAAGAGACCACACCACGGAGTCCCACAGAACTCCTACCACAGAAATTTACCCTATGAAGACAGCTGGCAAAGCAGATCATCAGGAATCATAGAAACAAACAAAAACAGTCACATAAAATGGGGAGACAAAGAAAGAATCTGCCATCAAAAGGAATAGAAGACTGCCCAGTAAAAGAGCTAAATGAAATGGAGGCAAGCAAACTATCAGCTATAGAATTCAAAAGAATGGTTATAAGGATGTTCAAGAAACTCACTGACAACTACAAAGAACTGAATGGGAACTGCAACAGTATGAAAAAGGGAATAGAAACTATAAACAGGAGCCAGTAAAAAAGTGAAGAATAAAATTTCTGAAATAAAAAATACACTAGAACAAATTACAAGCAGGCTGGATAAAGCAGAGGACCAAATGAGTTAGCAGGAAGACAAGGTAGAATGAAACACACAGGTGGAACAGCTGCACAAAAATAAACTAAAAATATATATTAAGACAGCTTAAGGGAATAGCAAGACAACATGAAATGCAACAACATTTGAATCATAGGAATACCAGAAGAAGAAAAGGAGCAAGAGATAGAAACCTTGTTTGAAAAAATGACAGAAAACTTCCCTAATCTAGAGAGGTGGAAAGCCATTCAAGTTCAGGAGCACAGAGTCCCAATCATGATGAACCCAAAGACACCTACTCCAAGACACATCATAATTAAAATGCCAAGTTTTAAAGACAAAGAGAGAAACTTAAAAGCAGCAAGGGGGGGAAATGAAGTAACATACAAGAGAGTCCCTATAAGTTTAGCAGCTTATTTCTCAACAGAAAAAGTACAAGTCAGAAGGCAATGGCAAGAAATATTTCAAGTAATGAAAAGTGAAGGCCTGCAACTGAGACTACTCTACCCAGCAAGGGTCTCGATTAAAATGGAAGGTGAAATAAGGAGTTTTTCAGACAAAAGATGGCTCAAAGAATACAGCTTCCCCACACCAACACTGCAAGATATGCTAAAGGGACTGCTAAAAAAAGAGAAAGGAAAAGAGTGACCAAGAGAGGAAAACAGGTACAAAAGGATAAAAATGAGTACATATCTATCAATAATAACCTTAATGTTAATGGATTACATGATCCAACCAAAGGACATAGGGTGTCTAAATAGATAAGAATCATGCCCCACACATATGCTGCATACAAGAAATCCACCTCAGAACAAAAGACCAGCACATACTGAAAGTAAAGGCTTAGAAAAAAATATTCCAAGCAAAAGGGCAAGGAAAAAAACTGCTGTAGCAATACTTATATCAGACGTAATAGACTTGACAAAAAAAAGCCATAAAAAGAGATCCAGAAGGACACTTCAGAATACTCAAGGGAGGAATTTATCAGAAGACATAAACATTATAAACATATGCACCCAACAAAGAAGCACCCAAATATATAAGGAAAATCTAGGAGGACTTCAAGAAAGATATATACAGCAATACACTTATACTAGGGGATTTTAACACCCCACTGTAAAAAAAATGGATGTATTTTTTAAACAAAATGGATGTAATTTTTTAAAAAATTAACAAGAATATTGTGGCGTTGAACAATGCCCTCGATCAGGTAGACATAACTGATATATATAAACTTTCATCCCAAAGAAACAAAATTTACATTCTTTTCAAAAGCACATGTAACATTTTCAAAGATAGACCACATGATAGGACACAAAATTCAAAATTTCAAGAACATTGAAATGATATCAAGCATTTTATGAGATCACAAAGGCCTCAAACTAGAAACCAACCTTTAGGAAAAACACAAAAACACTGAAATTCATGGAGATTGAATAGCATGCTATTAAACAATAAATGGGTTCAGAATGAGATCAAGGAAGAAATTAAAAAGTTTCTGAAAAGAAATAGAAATGAACACATGACAACCCAAAATCTATGGGACACAGTAGATGTACCCTTGAGAGGAAAATTTATAATAATACAGGCCTACCAAAAAAGATAGAAACATTTCAAATAAACAACCTAACCCTATATCTACAAGGACAGGAGGAACAATAAGATACAAAGTCCAGAGAAAGTAGAAGGAAGGAAATAATCAACACCATAGCAGAGTTAAATAATATAGAGACCAAAAGAATGATTCAAAGGATCAATACACCTAGAAGCCAGTCCTTTGAAAATATAAAGAAAATCGATAAGCCTTTAAGATGACTCATCAAGAAAAAAAGAGAGAGGGCCGAAATAAACACAATCAGAAATGAAAGAAGAGAGATTACAACTGATACCACAGAAATACAAAGGATTCTAAAAAATTACCATGAACATCTACATACCAGGAAATTTGAGGATCTGGGTGAAATGAACACATTTTTAGAAAAATATAATCTTTTAAAACTAAATTAAGAAAAAGCAAAAAACCTTAACAAAGTTGTAATAGCTAAGGTAATTGAACCAATGATCAAAAAATTTCTGAGAAAAAAGAAGATCTCGACCAGATGGTTTCACAGGAGAATTTTAAAAAGTGTTTGAGGACATTTAAATATATGAGGTTTTCAAGATGGCGGTGGACTAGGACAGAGCAGATACCAGTTCCTAGTACAAAAGAGAGCGAAACCTATCCGATCCGAGGAGGTGAGGCCAGCAAGCCAGCAGTTGCCAAGCATATATGAAAATAAGAGACCAGAAACCTCATCGGCCACGGAGGAACCAGAGGGGAGAGAGACAGCTGCGGGAGACAGAGGCGGTACAGTAGTCTCTGGGATGGAGCAAAGAGAAACAGCCGGTGCAGGGTAGGGGAACCAGCGCCCAGTGGCGAGAGCCCAAGGGCGCATGGGACAGCCTTCAGCGCCAAGACGGCTCCCTCCCTGGGATTTTTGGGCCTGGACTTGCCAAGAGACCCAACCAGAGGGGAACAGAGGAGATTTCACCCTGCACACAGTTCTGGGTCCAGCACCCGGCGTGGTGCTGCTCCATCCCCAGGTTTTTTTTTTTCTTGGCAGAGCTTGGCCAGGGGACCCAGACAAACACAGGAGCAGAAGGGATACACACCACGCAGCGTGCCATGACATGCGCAAAGAGTTTCTAGGTCGGCGCCCAGTCCTCAGATCGGCTCCCGGCTTCCAGTCCACCCCCCTCAGACTATCTGGAAGGCCCGGGAGCTGAGGGGTCCTGGGAAAAGAGCTGAGACCCTCAACACCCTCCCTTTCTGGCCAAGTAAGGTGGGGTGCCAGGAGAGACTTGTTTGGTAGAGTTTGCAGAGAGGGTACGGAGGACAAAGGGCCCCAACCAAGGACTCTGTGGTTGCCAGCCCAGGAGAACTCAGAGGTGCAGCCTGGGGCTCTGAATCCAGTAGACAAGGCGGTCTGGTCTGCTTCACACCCAGCTTGGCAGCAAGCCCAGGATTGGGCAGAGGGCCTGGGGCTTCCCAACTGAACAGGGGCAGGTCTGTGCTCAATCCCAAGGGAACCAGGCAACTAAGCCAGTGCAGGTGCCTGCAAACACAGCAAACCAGCCTATGGCAGTAACCGCTGGGAGGGGAGCACTGTGAGGAAGTCCTACTTCCCCATTGTAGGGAGCTGGGGAGAGGCGCCAAGTGTCTGGATCCTGAGAGGGGCTGGCTGAAAAAATCACAACAATAACCCTCAGCCAACTGCAACCAGAAAAACAGGTTCGGCTAGTTTGAAGCCAATAAGTGACATTTCCTGTTCTGATGTTGTTTTTGAGAGATTATTTTTGTTTGTGCGTTTTTTTTGTTTTTTGGTTTTCTTTTTTTACTTTACTTTATTTTATTTTTATTCTTTCTTTTTTTTACCTTTCTTCCTTCTCTATTCCTTTTCTTTATCTTTTTGCTTCTTTAAAGTAACCTATTATTTCTTTTAAATTTTATTACTGTTTCATCTTTCCACATTTTTGTCCTTTTTTCCCGGATTTTCAGTTTTATTTCTTTTTCTTTTCTTTCTAAACTTATTGCTCTTTCTTCCATTCCCCTACCATTTTTTTCTTTCTTCCTTTTATTTCTTTCCTTATCATTTCTTTCTTTTACCCACAAGAGTCACAATCAACTTGAAAATATGAAAAGACCACAGCTGGACCCATAGAAGAGGCCTCCCAATAGTAGAGTCAGAGAGACAAATTGCACATTGTTGTAGGAGAGAAGCCAAAAGTTGCTGCATACTTGAGTAGGTGGAAGCAGAGAACAACAGGATAACCAAAAGAGGCTGCACCACTGAAATTCACAGTTATTCCACCACAAAAGTTCACACCATAAACCCAGGGTGTCAAAACAGATTAATCTAAGAAGCTGAAGATAACAAGAAGAGTCTCACAAACAATGGGAAGACAAAGAAACAATCCCCAAATGAAAGGAAAGAAGGAATCCTCAGAAAGAATGTTAGATGAAATAGAGGCAAGTCAACTATCAGATACTGAATTCAAAGCACTGGTTATCAGGAAGTTCAAAGAGCTCACAATCAGCTACCAGAAACTACGGGGGAGCTACAATGATCTCACTGCGAACTACATCAACATGAAAAAGGAAATGGAAATTATTAGCAAGGGCCAAGAGGAAATGAAGAATACAATTTCTGAATTAAAAAACACATTAGAAAGCATTAAAAATAGCGTAGATGAAACAGAAGATCGGATTAGTGAATTGGAGGACAAAGTAGAAAGCATCTCACAGAAAGAGCAGGAAAATGAAAAGAGGCTCAGAAAGAATGAAGAGAGATTAAGAGAAATGCAAGATAATATGAAACGTAATAATATCTGAATAATAGGAATACCAGAAGGAGAAGAAGAACAAGGGATAGAAAACATATTTGAAAGAGTAATGAGAGAAAATTTCCCTTATTTGATAAAAGAAAAAGTCACACAAATCCAGGAATCACACAGAGTCCCATTCAAGAGGAACCCAAGGAGGCCCACTTCAAGACACATCATCATTAAAATGGCAAACTTCCAAGACAAAGAGAGAATCTTAAAGGCAGCAAGGGAGAAAAAAGAAATAACATACAAGGGAGTCCTGATAAGGTTAGCCACTGACTTCTCAATGGAAACACTCCAAGCAAGAAGAGAATGGCAAAAAATATTCCAAGTAATGAGAAACAGAGGCCTACAACCAAGGCTACTTTACCCAGCAAGGCTCTCAATCAAGATAGATGGCCAAATAAAGAGCTTCCAAGACAAAAGAAGTCTAAAAGAATTTGCTGCTACCAAGTCAGCTCTACAAGAAACACTAAAAGGTCTGCTTTAAGGAAAGGAAGGAAAAGAGACAGACAGAGAGGAACACAGGTACAAAAATGGCAATGAATAAGTACCTGTCAATAATAACCTTAAATGTAAATGGATTAAATGCTCCAATCAAAAGACACAGAATAGCTGCATGGATAAGAAAGCATGACCCACACATATGCTGCCTACAAGAGACCCACCTCAGGACAAAAGACCATCACAGACTAAAAGTGAAAGGCTGGAAACAAATTTTCCAAGCAAATGGAAAAGAAAAAAAAAGCTGGTGTAGCAATTCTCATATCAGACAAAATAGACTTCAAAAAAACAGTCATAAAGAGTGACCCAGAAGGTCACTTCATAATACACAAGGGGGGAATCCACCAAGAAGACATTAACATCCTAAATATATATGCACCCAACATAGGAGCACCAAAATATATAAAGAAAAATTTTAGAGGAATTCAAGAAAGATATAGACAGCAACACAATTATAGTGGGGGATTTTAACACCCCACTGTCAAAAATGGACAGATCTTCCAAACAAAATATCAACAAAGACATTGCGGCATTAAACAACACCCTTGATGAAATGGACCTAACTGATATATACAGAGCTCTTCACCCCAAAGAAGCTAAATACACATTCTTTTCAAATGCACCTAGAACATTCTCAAAGATAGACCACATGATAGGACACAAAACAAGCCTCAACAAATTCAAGAATATTGAAATCATACCAAGCATTATCTCTGACCACAAGGGACTGAAACTGGAAACCAACCCCAAAGGAAAAAACCCAAAACACCCAAAATCATGGAGACTGAATGGTATGCTATTAAACAATGAATGGGTCAAGAATGAAATTAGGGAACAAATCAAAACGTTTCTGGAAACAAATGAAAATGATCCCACAACAACCCAAAACTTATGGGACACAGCGAAGGCAGTCCTGAGAGGGACGTTTACAGCAATACAGGCCTACCTAAAGAAGATAGAAACATTTCAAACAAACGACCTTATAAGAACTCGAGGAACAACAACAAAAACAGCCCAAAGCAAGTGGAAGGAAGGAAATAACTAAGATCAGAGCAGAAATAAATGACATAGAGACCAAAAGTACAATTCTAAGGATCAATGAATCCAGGAGTTGGTTCTTTGAAAAGATAAACAAATTAGACAAGCCTTTAAGTAGGCTCATCAAGAAACGAAGGGAATGGACACAAATAAACACAATCAGAAATGAAAGAGGAGAGATTACAACTGATACCACAAAAATAGAAAGGATTGTAAGAAATTACTATGAAGAACTGTATGCCAAGAAATTTGAGAACCTAGGGGAAATGGACACATTTCTAGAAAAATATAATCTCCCAAAACTCAATGAAAAAGAAATAGAACACCTGAATAGACCAATAACAGCAAAAGAAATTGAAGTAGTCATCAAAAAACTCCCATCACACAAAAGCCCCGGACCAGATGGTTTCACAGGAGAATTCTACAAAGCATTTAACTAAAAGCTAACCCCCATTCTTCACAGACTATTCCAAAAAATCCAAAAAGATGGAAAATTCCCAAACTCCTTTTATGAAGCCAGCATCATCCTAATTCCAAAACAAGATAGAGATACAACAAAGAAAGAAAACTTCAGGCCAATATCGCTGATGAACATAGACGCTAAAATCCTCAACAAAATATTGGCAAATCGCACCCAACAATATATCAAAAATATTATACACCATGACCAAGTGGGATTCATCCCAGGGATGCAAGGCTGGTTCAACATTCGCAAATCAGTAAATGTAATACATCACATAAAAAAAAAGCAAAGACAAAAACCACATGATCATATCAATAGAGGCGGAAAAAGCTTTTGATAAGGTACAGCACCCATTCATGATAAAAACACTCAGCAAAGTGGGAATAGAGGGAGCATTCCTCAATATAATTAAGGCCATTTATGAGAGACCTACAGCCAATATCATGCTCAATGGGCAAAAACTAAAAGCTTCTCCACTAAGATCAGGAACAACACAAGGATGTCCACTTTCACCACTTCTATTCAATATAGTATTAGAAGTTTTGGCCACAGCGATCAGGCAGGAAAAGGAAATAAAAGGCATCCAAATAGGAAAGGAGGAAACAAAACTGTCACTGCTTGCAGATGACATGATAGTGTACATGGAAAATCCTATAGACTCTACCAAATAACTGCTCGAAATAATTCATGAATTTGGAAAAACAGCAGGATATAAAGTCAATATCCAGAAATCAAAGGCATTTTTGTATACAAACAATGAAGCAGCAGAAGCAGAAATCAAGGAAAAAATCCCATTCGATATAGCAAAAAGAAAAATAAAATATCTGGGAATAAACCTAACCAAGAAGGTAAAAGACCTGTATGCAGAAAACTACACAGCACTGAAGAAAGAAATCAGGGAAGACACAAACAAATGGAAACATATACCTTGTTCATGGATTGGAAGAATTAACATCATCAAAATGTCCATACTACCCAAAGCAATATACACATTCAATGCAATAACCATTAAAGTACCAATGGCATATTTCACAGACATAGAATAAACACTTCAAAAATTTATATGGAGTCATAAATGAGCCCGAATAGCAGCTGCTCTTTTGATAAAGAAGAACAAAGTAGGAGGAATCACAAT
This sequence comes from Artibeus jamaicensis, assembly GCF_021234435.1. Classification (NCBI taxonomy): domain Eukaryota; kingdom Metazoa; phylum Chordata; class Mammalia; order Chiroptera; family Phyllostomidae; genus Artibeus; species Artibeus jamaicensis. The sequence continues at coordinate 548,026 of NW_026521853.1, forward strand.
ACCTGATATCAAACTGTATAACAAAGCCACTGTAATCAAAACAGCCTGGTACTCGCATCAAAACAGGCACATAGACCAATGGAACAGAACAGAGAGCCCAGAAATCAACCCAACTCTCTACATTCAATTAATATTTGACAAAGGGTGCAGCAATATAAAATGGAGTAAAGATAGCCTCTTCAGCAAATGGTGTTGGGAGAACTGGCAGCTACGTGCAAAAAAAATGAAACTTGAGCACCAACTCACACCATACAGCAAAATAAATTCCAGGTGGATAAAAGACTTAAATATAAGCCGTGACACCATTAAAGTCCTAGAGGAGAACATCGGCAAGAAAATCTCAGATATTCCACGCAGCAACATTTTTACGGATATGTCCCCTAGAGCAAGGAGTATAAAGGAAAGAATAAACAAATGGGATCTCATCAAAATAAAAAGCTTCTGCATGGCTAAAGAAAACAGTGTTATATTAAAAAGACAACCAACTGTATGGGAAAACATATTTGCCAATGATACCTCAGACAAAGTTTTAATCTCCAAAATATACAAAGAACTTACACAACTCCACTCTAGGAAGACATCGAACCCAATTAAAAAAATGGGAAAAGGACTTGAACAGACACTTCTCCAAAGAGGACATAGAGAATATCCAGAGACACATGAAGAGATGCTCAATATCGTTAGCTATCAGAGAGATGAAAATTAAAACCACAATGAGATACCACTTTACACCAGTCAGGATGGCTATAATAGACAAAGCAACAAACAACAAATATTGGAGAGGTTGTGGGGAAAGTTGGACCTTAGTTCACTGTTCGTGGGCTTGCAGACTGGTACAACCATTATGAAAAACAGTATGGAATTTTCTCAGAAAAATAAAAATTGACCTGCCTTTTGACCCAGCAATTCCACTGCTAGGGTTATACCCCAAGAATCCTAAAACATCAATTTCAAAGAACCTATGCACCACAATGTTCATAGCAGCACAATTTACAGTAGCCAAGAATTGGAAGCAACCTAGGTGCCCGACAATAAATGAATGGATCAGAAATTGTGATACATATACACCATGGAATTCTATGCTGCAGAGAGAAAGGAGGAGCTACTACCCTTTGCAACAACATGTATGGAACTGGAAAGGATTATGCTGAGTGAAATAGGCCAGGCATTGAAGGACAAATACCATATGATCTCACCTTCGACAGGAAGCTAAAGAATAAAACATATAAGAAAGAGAATAAAAACAAAGACACTGAAATAGAGAACAAGTGGGCAGCAACCAGAGGGGAGAGAGAAGGGAATTTAAGGGGAAAAAGGGGGAGGGATTTTGAGAAACAAATATGAAAGACACGGGGATGAGGACTGGGGGGCGGGAAATGTGAGGGAGGGGGGAGACGGGGTGGGGGGGTGGGATGGGAGAAATAGACAAAAAATGTACTTGAAAAATAACTAAATAAAATTTATTAAAAATATAAAAAATATATGACTATATATTAATAATTTAAAAAAGTGTTTGAGGAGGAGATAACTCGTATCCTTCACAGACTATTCCAAAAAATCCAAGAAGAGGGAAGACTCCCAAAATCTTTCTATGAAGCCATCATCATCCTAATCCCAAAACCATATAAATACAGAATGAAGAAAGAAAACTATAGGCTAATAGTGCTGATAAACATACACACTAAAATTCTAAACAAAATACTATATAATTGCATTACATTAAACACATCATACACCATGATGTGTTTAATCCCACCATGAAGTGGGATTCATTCCAGGGATGCAAAGATGGTATAGTATACACAAATTGATGAATTTAGTACATACATAAACAAAAGGAAAGACGAATATCACATGCTCATATCAGTAGATGCTAAGCAGCATTTGTTAAGTTAGAGCACCCATTTATGATGAGAACACTCAGCAAACTGGGAGTAGAGGGAGGATAGCTCAACATAATGAAGGATACATGTGAGAGCCTTACAGCCAACATCATGCTCAACAGGCATAAATTAAAAGCTTTGCCATTAGGATCAGGCACAAGACAAGGATGTCTGCTTTCCCCACTTCTATTTAACACAGTATTGGAAATCCTGGCCACAGTGGGCAGACTTCTTGGGTTTACCAGAAGTAAACCCAAGTCTTTATGGTCAATTAATATTCAACAAAGTGGGCAGAAGCATATAATGGAGTAAAAATAGCTTCTTCAGTCAATAGTGTTAGGAGATTTGGACAGCTACAGGAAAAGAAAAAATGAAAGTTGACAACACACTTATGCCATACACAAAAATAAACTCAAAGTGGATGAAAAATTTAAATATAAGTCATGACACCATAAAAGTTCTAGAGGAGATTATAGGTCAGAAAACCTCATATATCACACATAGCAATATTTTCACCAATACATCCCCTGGAGCAAGGGACATAAAGAAAAGAATACAAAGACACTGAAATAGAGAACAAGGGGATAGTGACCAGAGGGGAGCAGGAAGGGAAGTTAAGGGGGAAAAGGGGGAGGGATTTGGAGGAACAAATATGAAGGACACAGGGATGGTGGTGGAAATGGGAGGGAGGTGGGGAGCAAGGGGCGGGGGAGGCTGGGATGGGAAAAATAGACAAAAAACTGTACTTGAAAAATAACTAAATATAATTTAAAAAATAAATAAATAAAATAAATTCAATTAAAAGAAAAAAATTATTAAAAAAAAGAAAAGAATAAACAAATGGGACTTCATCAAAATGAAAAGCTTCTGCAAGGCTAAAGAAAACATTATCAAAATGAAAAGGGAAACAACTGTAAAGGAAAATATATTTGCAAATATCTAATACAAGAGTTTGATCTTCAAAATATATAAAGAACTTACAGGGCTCCACTTCAGGAAGACAAAACCCAATTAAGAAATGGCAAAGGACATAAACAAACCCTGATCCAAAGAAGGCATACAGAAGGCCCAGAGACCTATGAAAGGATGCTCAGCATCGTTAGCCATCAAAGAGATGCAAATTAAAACCACAAATTAAAATCACACCAGTCAGAATGGTCATCATAACCAAATCAACAAACAATTGCTGGTGAGATTGTGGAGACAAGGGAACCCTAATCCACTGTTGGTGTGAATGCAGGATGGTGCAGCTACTGTGGAAAACAGTATGGAATTTCCTCAGAAAACTAAAGATAGAACTTCATTTTGACCCAGCAATTCCACTACTGGGATTATTCACTAAGAATTCTGAAACATCAGTTCAAAAGAACCTATGCACTCCAATGTTCATAGCAACATGATTCACAATAGCTAAGTGCTGGAAGCAAACTAAGTGCCCATCAGTAAATGAGTGGATCTAACACTATGGTACATTTACACAATGGAATACCATGCTGCAGAAAGAAGGAGCTCCTACCCTTTGAGACAACATGGATGGATCTGGAGGGCATTATGCTGATGAAATAAGCCAGGTGGTAAGAGACAAATACCATATCATCTCACCTATAAGTGGAATTTAGTCAACAAAACAAACAAAGAAACAAAATATAACCATAGACATTGAAATAAGTAACTAACAGTAACCAGAGGGAGGGAGGAGCAGTACAATGGGGAAAAATAGAGGATGAGTAATGAAGGAACATATATAAAAGACATATAGACAAAGCAAAAGGGGATATGATCAACTGTGGGAGGCTGGGTGGCCAGGAGGGTTTGGATTAGGGGGATTGGTGGGAGAAAATGAAGATAATGGAACTCGAACAACAATAAATAAACAAATTAGAGACTTCCTGCCAAGATGGAAGTGTAGGTAGATACACTGTGCCTCCTTACACAACCACGAGGACAACAAATTTAAAAACAAAAATAACCAGAACTTCCAGGAAATAGAAGTGTATGGAAGTCTGACAACCAGAGATTTAAAGAAGAAACATTCATCCAGACCAGTAGGAGGGGCAGAGATGGGCAACTGGGGTGGAGAAGAACACTAGTAATCAGGATACTCACAGAAATGATTGAGTATGGTTGCAAAATAGATAAAAAGATGAGGCCTATGAAAAGTGAAATAAAGAAAAATGTACAGGGAACCAACAGTCAAGGGAAGGAAACCAGGATTCAAATCAATGTTTTGGACCAGAAGGAAGAATTAAACATTCAACCAGAACAGAATGAAGAAAGAAAAATTCAAAAAAAAAAATGAGGGCACACTTAGGAACTTCCAGGACAATTTTAAATGTTGCAACATCTGAATCATAGTGGTACCAGAAGAAGAAAAGGAAGAGCAACAAATTGAAAACTTATTTGAAAAACGTAATGAAGGAGAACTTCCCTAATCTGGAAAAGGAAATAGACTCCCAGAAAGTCCAGGAAGCTCAGAGAGCCTCATAGAAGTTAAACCCAAGGAAGCACACACCATAATTACATTACTTAAGATTAAAGGTAAGGAAAGAATCTTAAAATCAGCAAGAGAAAAGGAGACAGTTACCTAAAAAGGAGTTCCCATAAGACTATCAGTTGAATTCTTAAAAGAAGCCTTACAGGCAAGAAAGTGCTAGAAAAGGGTATTCAAAGTCATGAAAGGCAAGGACCTACATCCAAGATTACTCTATCCAGCAAAGCTATCATTTAGACTGGAAGGCAGATAAAGTGCTACCCAGATAAGGTCTAGTTAAAGCAGTTCATTATCACCAAGCCTTTATTATATAAAATGTTAAAGGGACTTATCTAGGAAAAAGAAGATAAAAATATGAAGAGCAAAATGACAATACACACAAAACTATCAACAACCAAATCTAAAAAACAAAAAATGAAAATGAACTAAGCAAACAATTAGAACAGGAACAGATTCACAGAAATGGAGATCACATGGAGAGTTATCACCATCGAGAGGGAGGGAGGACAATAGGGAAAATTTATAGGGACTAAGAAGTATAAATGATAGGTACAAAATAGACAGGGAGAGGTTAAGAATAGCATTGGAAATGGAGAAGCCAGAGAACTTATATTTATGACCCATGGACATGAAATAAGGTGGAAGAATGATGGTGGGAGGGGAGGTACAGGAGAGAAGGGAGTAAAGGGGAGAAAAAAGGACAACTGTTAATAGCATAATCAATAAATATATTTAAAAATAAATTTAAGAAAGAATATATTACCCGCTGATTAAAGTAGGTATCATAAAATCAACTTACAAACCCTCAGAAATTATATGTACAAACAATATTCGCTATACAACACAACACAAAGTGTGTTTAACATGAGTTCATTTATAATAAATTATACATGAATAATCGAGTGAATATAATAATTTTACATGTTGGATATACCTATATATGAATATCTATATATTAAAGTATATAGTTACACTGCTGATTAACTTCACAGAAGTATTTGTATTAAGGCCTACTGTGATATTTATGAAAAACAAGTATCATTAAAGCAATGTGAATTCAGATTTTTTATTGTATGAAGTTTTTACACCAAGAGTAATTATTTCCACAGGTAAAAGATTTTTATCTGTGAAAATAAAGTAACACAAAATTGAAACAAACATTTGTTTCTAATTTGACGTGTATCCTTACATTGCCATTAAGAAAATTCCACCTATGATAAATTGATACAGACCCCAGCTCATGGGGTCCATGGCATTGTGGCCAAGATGTGACAAATTCATATGGACTACCAAGTCCTGTGGAAGAAAAGGGACAGCATAGCCACTCTCTCAAGAGAAGAGAGCCTCAGCCCTTGCCTTGAGAAGCTTTTATTGCTTTTCTGGGCACATTCATTGAGGATGGTCCTCATTTACTATGCACAGGTTCACTTTAGCTGCTTACCTTTTTAAAAAAAACAAAGGAGAGGATGTTGCTAATTACATCAAAAAAGAAGGATATTTGCAATGTAAAGGGAAAAGTGGTTGAATTGGTTACACTCATCTTTGGAAGGTTCAGCATAGATTTTAGGAAGTTACTTCAAAGATATGCAGTAAACATTTGTTGCCTCAATTCAGGGAGAGAAAGTTTTAGCAGAAAGCAAGTCTCAAAGTGACCTAGGTACAAGGCAGGCCCGATTCCCCATGGGAGAACCTATCCGTGGGTGTGGGTTCTGTGCACTGGACCTCACTTTCCACTGGCCTTTCCAAGTGGGAGCTGGGCCCATGCCACACAGAACGGTTTCATATAATAAAATCTAGAAAAATATTTAAGATTTTCAGTAATTTCAACTTCACAAAATTAAGAATATATAATAAAGAAATGAGTTCAGGAGTATGAGACTTAAGAACATTTGACTTCAGTTTTGGTTTTAGGAATACAAAAATGAATATCTTTGATGTTTGCCAATTTTTAAGTCAGTTTCACTTTTTTTAAATTCATTCATCCTTTAATGGATATTTTGGTTGTCTCCATGTCTTGGCTATTGTAATTATGTATTTTTATTTTTATCATTTTAAATAAAGGTCAGTTAATAATATTTGCCATGTAAGATAAGGTATATTAGTTATTTTAGAATGATAAATAGCAAAATAATCATTGTGCTTAACCTCAGTCCTATATTTTGATGATTTGCAAACCTGACTTACATTAGGGTCAATTTTAAAATTGCTTTTGTTTGATTTTCTCTCTTTTTTATATGTTTAATATGACCTTTGGTGCAGTCCACCTCCCAGTTAAATATGTGGGATAGGATTACATATTGGTAAATTTAAAAGCTCCTCATGTGAGTCTACTTTTCCTTTAAAGTTGAAAACTCTTGGTGCCTGTGATCAGAAAGATGCAACAAAAACACTGGAGAAAAAAGAGAGTATAAGAAGGCATCATTTCCTATTATTTTATTTTTCAAATATTTATACATTTAAAACAATAAACAAATACATCCCTGGCTTGTGTGGCTTCATGGATTGAGTGCTGGCCTGCAAACCAAAGTGCCACTGGTTCAATTCCCAGTTAGAGCACATGCCTGGGTTGTGAGCCAGGTCAGGTCCCCAGGAGAGGGTGTGAGAGAAGCAACCACATACTGATGTTTCTCTCCCTCTCCTCCTCTCTATCTAAAATAAATAAATAAAATATTTTAAAAATTAAATAAAGTAACAAACAAATACAATAAAATTAGTGTGTGATATTACTGGGAGAATAGAATTATTAAACATGATTCTAACAGGGTGTTCAATGCCTGCATTAGTGTCCACTTTTACTTCATTAGGACATACCCATCATGTATAAATAAAAGTATAGTTACTTTCCCTGAATGATCGGCAAGAGATGTTTTATATTCCATTCATTCTTTATTTATTGTACAGTTATGTGAAGAATAAATATTAAATATGATCTATTTGAATTGCACAAAACATAGGATATGAGTCCAGGCAACTATTAGTAGTTTCAAATATAAAATAAACACTTAGTACTGAATAATTCTAAGAGAAATCCAAATGAATCTAAGGAAAGTTCATTTTCTTTCTTTCAAGAATCTGTAGCAAATAGTCATTATTATCCAAGAGTTAAATAGTGGAGATTCACTTGGTTTTGATATAGCAGACAAATATTTAATCACATAATATTTAGGGCTTATATATAGTCAAAATTTTTGCTAAACCCTAAAAAAATCTATTATTTTTACATATTACACAGAAATATTATACACTTATGTATGTTTAATTTATTAGTTATTATTGTATGAGTGGAAAAGTCTGAATAAAATTATTGCTAATTCAGTAGAGTGGAAATTTGATACTGTATAAGTGGCAGAAATCTCATCTTAAGGATAGCATTAAAATCTTAGTAATTCAAGTAAAATGTCTACTATACAATAAATTTACATGTTATTTTATTTGTTCATAAATGTATATATAAAATATACTTAACCATATGGGACAATTTGCTATGTTAGCATTTTCTCTGTGTGTTCATTATAAAAGTCTACCCAATAGAGATTTACCAATGATTAGTAAATATTCATGGTATTGCTCAACAAATGTTTTCATGTAGCATTTTAATTTTAAATTTACTGGAGCTTATAAAAGCTATGTAAAGTGTTTTATCTGTGAATTAAAGCCAAAGCTTGAATATTAGTAAGTTTCAGGTAAGTGCTGTTAAAACCAATATTCCAGGTTGACCTCATTCTACTGTGTTCTTAGACAGACTAGCATTCTAGCAATGTTAAAGTTGGCAAATGGAATTTCCCTACCAGATACTCAAAATGGCTTTTAAAGGAAATTGTATTATAGAGATCCCTCATTGCAGTTTTGGCACAATGTCAAAATCCTTCCCTCAGGGCCTCCATTAGGATGATTTCTTCTGTCAGTACAAACAAGTTATCTTTGAAATTACATGTACCATGAGAAGATGTTCTAAATTGCCCTTGTATGGCCATCTAGGAGGGGTGTTTACTTTCAGAACTTGGACTTGTACTACTGACTTTTACCTTAAGAAGATTATAGAATTAAACAAGTACTGGCATTACATCCTAAACTTTCAGTCATTTACATTTCAGTATTCAGTCAGTAGATGATGCCATTTTGAGTATAACAACAGAGTGAAAATGCAGATCACTCTGGAACAGGTGCCAGTTTGTAATGGTATCTTTCAGAATGTCTCTGCACAAAGTTACATGTTCCTCTAAAATTCTCAAGTCATACATTTATATTCCTTTATACAAACTGATCAGGCAAGAAAGCCAGCTTGTGGCTAAATAAAATTATGCGCAAATGCATCCATCATACATTGAAGCTGTCCATCAGGGAATCATTTGTAGGAACTAAATGAATGTTTCTTAGTCTGAGACATCAGCCAGGTAATTTTAATTTTGAACGTGTCAAGGTAAGAAGCATCCAAACCTGCAAGAATGTTTATGAGTTTATCTGAGTCAAACTAACAATTGCCGGAAAACAAAACCCCAAGGGATTGAGCAAATGCTCTGGAAAATGACAGTTTTGAGGCTTATTTTATCCACTACAAAGAAAAGGCATAAGTGGGTTACATGAAACCCATTGGTGATAGATTAGGGAAGTGGGAGAAAGAAAGGCAGGGGAGTAAAATGATAGACACATATTTCTTTTATGTAAGTGAGTACAGGATAGTGAACAGTCAACAATTTACACGATAACCATGACAATAACAATTAAAAGATTTGTGTTCTCTCTCTGGTATAGTACTGTACTTTGAGGGGTCTGGTACAAAAAGGAATTTTGACATTCTAAAGGTATGTTATTGTAGATGCAAAAAAAAAAAAAAACAATAGACAGGCTCAGTTAAGACTGACTTTTGTCAGGGAAGATTCTACCTTAGCACAGGACTTCCTGGCCTGACCGCCTTTTAGAAAGTTTATAATTTCAGCCCATCCTACGAGGTTGTCAAGGCCATTGCACAGGGCTCCCCTCAGCTTTTCAGGTTTAGCGTGTGGCCCCTTTTCATCCACAAGCTGGATGTAGTAGATTTAATATTATGAAATTTTGCAGTGTATGTGCTCTCATAGGGCCCCTTTGTCTTGTTTTTCACTAAAATGTGCAGCTTATTATCAGTATGTTTCTGTTGTTCAGTTTTAGCAACTAAAATAATTTTGATCAATGGAACTTCCAGAAAAATAGGCCGAAAAGCAATGACTGTTAGGAATGTTTGTGTCACCATTAAAACTTTCAAGTATTAAAAGTATTAGGTTTCAGTCCTTTCCCTAAAGATCTTCACTGTCCTGCTTGAATGCTAAGTACAATCTGCAAATGAACACTTACTTCATCCTTGAAGAAGCACATTGAACTTGAAGTTATTTGATGCTACTATATAAATTTCTATTTGAAGGTATTTCTAGTTCCATCCTAAAGAGTGTAAAATAAAGGGGCAGATCTAGAAGCATGATTTAATACCTTCCTCTAGAAATAGCTCTTCTTGTAGTACAAAAACTAGATTAAAAGAAAGAAAAATAAAAAGAAATTTCTATAGCATTTTTGCTCATTAGGAACTCCTACAGGAAAAAAAAAGAGTTTCTTAATAAAGCAGAGTTGAGATAAATAAAACACTAAGATAATTTTATAATGTCTTCTAAGATGTTTTTAATAATATTTTATGCAAACTATTTGTCTTGATAATAAAACCTGTTCTTGGCCTTAGAGTAGTATAAGCCTGTCAAGTGTGTCTTACACAGTGTTATTTTTATTGTTTAGTTCAGGAGGGTAATTCTGAAGGAATACTTATATACTTTATAGGATTTTTTTGGTTCACTTTGTTAATTTCACTAATAAACCTGGACTCCAGATCATTTCAGTGTACTTACTATAAAGAAACACTCTTCAAAACTTAATAGTGGATTTGTTTAGAAAGTTTTCCTAAATAAACTATGTGAATGTATGTATTTCAGCTACTCTGAGTCTTCATTAAACCAGCCTAAGGAGTTCTAGAAAGCCAAGTATATGTTTCTCCTTTGGGGAAACATTTCAGGTCAAATGTCAGTAAATGTCAGTAATATGGTACTGAAGAAAATGCCTCAGATAATTTAAGCACTGGTATTCATTCTAAAGTGATCCCTGAAGAAAAAGAAATAGTACTTAGAACAGAAAAGCATTCTTTCAGAAATGGGTTTTTATTGATAGTACAACAACACAAGTTGTACTAAATTTTGCAATCTCCTCTTATTTCTAAGAATTATATTTATTAGCAGCAATGCTGATAAGTTTTTTGTCTGAGTCTAAGGAAATTCCAATTAAAAGAGTTTAAGAAAAAGAGCTTTTATGGTTCATTTTTGTTTATTTCTTAAAGTTTTGTTCAATTAAAGCTGTCACCATTTTCCTCCTAATTACTTTCCCCTGCCATACCCACCTGCACCTTCAATTGTCCTCCTCTTCTTTCCCTGTTATCCCCTCCCACCTCCCCTCTGGTTACTGCCTGTTTGTTCTTTATTTCCATGTCTCTGGTTCTATTTTGCTCACTTATTTATTTTGTTGATTAGGTTCCACCCATAGGTGAGATCATACAGTATTTATCTTTCATTGCATGGCTTATTTTGCTTAGCATAATGCTTTCCAGTTCCATCCATGCTGTCTCCACAAAGGCGGCAGGAGTACAAAATGGAGTAAAATAGCCTCTTCAACAAATGGTGTTGGGAGATCTATGGTTCTTGAAACCACTTGCAAAATATGTTTTTGTTTATATGCTGGTCTCAATATCAAAATTACTTCATAGTTTTAGAAGTTGAAAAAGATATATAATTCATATAATTCATTCAGATATTTTGCAATCCATATTTTATACCTATTTCCATGGGAGTACTATACTATCTAAATTCACTTTTCATAGTATATGTTCTCAGCTTTGTCTAAAAAAGTTATTTTCTTTGCAAAGTACTGCATCTGTAAAAAGAAATCAGACAAAATGAGCTAATATTAAAAATGTTTTCCAGAAAACTTAAACCATATACATAAGAATTTTTTGCCTGATTGGGTTTTTACATAGTTTTCCCCCCAAAGTATCATTTTAAACAACTTTAGGTTACTCAAAACTTCTCAGTTGTACTGTGCCATCTGACTGTATTTTTAATGTGGGGACAACAGTCAACCAGCAAAATACACAATATTGAATATATGTCAGGAGCTGACCAGCAGCCATCCCTTGACACAGTCAGGACAGATGAGATGCACCTGCACAGCAGAGGCAACTGTGGCTGGACTTCCTGTCTATCTCTCTTTGCATGTTCGTTTGTGCAATTAGTAGGTGGTGAGATTTTTAGACACCTGCATTTCATGCCCAATTATCCACATAATTCCAATGAAGTTGTACAAAATAGTTTCTTGGCCTAATGAAGTAGCCCCTGAATATCTGATAGTTGATGTAGTAACAGCCCCTCCTCTACCTTGGACAGGAATAGAATTAGACAAATAAGAAAAACAGGACATCAAAAGCTCTATTCATACAGCTAGCTCTAATTGTCTGATTAATGACTCTCCTGGTCAAAATAACCTTTGTATAACATAACTTCATGCCATGCACCTACTCCTTTAATGTTACGTATCAATCTCTATACAAATAAAGCTTAAATCAAACTCTGCGAGTTTGGCCAGGCCCACAGAGGCTGGCTGTTCTCCAGCATCGAACCAGGTGTCTAACTCTTCATTCATAGCCTGCACTGTCCATCCTTCGGGGACTCTGAACCCTGCCAAGGCTGGACCCTAGGAAATATATATACTAATAAATATTTACACATGTGTGTTTATAAATTTTTATGTGTACATAGAGATAGAAATAGAGGTAGAGAAAGTGATACATATCAACATAAATCACATCAACATACAGAACATTTCCTTTTTTAATTTTTCAAAAATTACTTTATTTTTTATTATTTTTTACAGTTATACTAATTTTATTTTTTTAATTTTATTTAGTTATTTTTCAAGTACAGTTTTCTGTCTATTTCTCCCATCCCAGCCTAACCCACCCTGTGCTCCCCACCTCCCTCCCATTTCCACCCCCCTTAGTTCTCCTGTCTGTGTCCTTCCTATTTGTTTTTCCAGATCCCTCCCCTTTTTTCCCCTTAAATTCCCTTCCCTCTCCCCTCTGGTCACTGTCCCTTTGTTCTCTATTTCAGTGTCTTTGCTTTTATTCTGCTTGATTGTTTGTTTTGTTTTTTAGCTTCCTGTTAAAGGTGAGATCATATGGTATTTGTCTTTCTATACCTGGCCTATTTCACTCAGCATAATGCTTTCCAGTTCCATCCATGTTGTTGCAAAAGGTAGTAGCTCCTTCTTTCTCTCTGCTGCATAGAATTCCATTGTGTATATATATCACAATTTTTTGATCCATTCATTTACTGATGGGCACCTAGGTTGCTTCTAACTCTTGGCTATTGTAAATTTTGCTGTTATGAACATTGTGGTGCATAGGTTCTTTGATTTTGATGTTTTAGGATTCTTAGGACATAATCCTAGCAGTGGAATTGCTGGGTCAAAAGGCAGGTCCATTTTTAGTTTTCTGAGAAAATTCCATACTGTTTTCCATAGTGGTTGTACCAGTCTGCAATCCCACCAACAGTGAACTAAGGACCCCCTTTTCCCACAACCTCTCCAACATTTGTTGTTTGTTGCTTTGTTTATGATAGCCATCCTGACCAGTGTAAAGTGGTATCTCATTGTGGTTTTAATTTTCATCTCTCTGATAGCTAACGATATTGAGCATCTCTTCATGTGTCTCTGGATGTTCTGTATGTCCTCCTTGGAGAAGTGTCTGTTCAAGTCCTTTTCTCATTTTTTAATTGGATTGGTTGTCTTCTTAGAGTGGAGTTGTGTAAGTTCTTTGTATATTTTGGAGATTAAACCTTTGTCTTAGGTATCATTGGCAAATATGTTTTCCCATACAGTTGGTTGTCTTTTTAACTTAATACTCTTCTCTTTAGCCATGCAGAAGCTTTTTATTTTGATGAAATCTCATTTGTTTATTCTTTCCTTTATATTCCTTGCTCTAGGAGACATATCAGTAAAAATGTTGCTGTGTGAAATATCTGAGATTTTCTTGCCAATGTTCTCCTCTAGGACTTTAATGGTGTCACGGATTATATTTAAGCCTTTTATACACCTTGAATTTATTTTGCTGTATGGTGTAAGTTGATGCTCAAGTTTCATTTTTTTGCACGTAGCTGTCCAGTTCTCCCAACACCATTTGTTGAAGAGGCTATCTTTACTCCATTTTATGTCACTGCCCCCTTTGTCAAATATTAATTGACTGTAGAGAGTTGGGTTGATTTCTGGGCTCTCTGTTCTGTTCTATTGGTCTATGTGCCTGTTTTTATGCCAGTACCAGGCTGTTTTGATTACAGTGGCTTTGTAATACAGTTTAATATCAGGTATTGTGATTTCTCCTACTTTTTTCTTCTTTATCAAAAGAGCAGCTGCTATTCGGGGTCGTTTATGGTTCCATATAAATTTTTGAAGTGTTTGTTCTATGTCTGTGAAATATGCCATTGGTACTTTAATAGGTATTGTATTGAATCTGTATATTGCTTTGGGTAGTATGGACATTTATGATGATGTTAATTCTTCCAATCCATGAACAAGGCATATGTTTCCATTTGTTTGTGTCTTCCCTGATTTATTTCCTGAGGGCTGTGTAGTTTTCTGCATACAGTTTTTTTTACCTCCTTGGTTAGGTTTATTCCCAGATATTTTATTTTTCTTTTTGCTATATCAAATGGGATTTTTTTCTTGATTTCTGCTTCTGCTGATTCATTGTTGGTATAAAAAAATGTCTTTGATTTCCAGATATTGACTTTGTAACCCACTGTTTTGCCAAATTCATTAATTAGTTCAAGCAGTTTTTGGGTAGAGTCTATAGGATTTTCCATGTACACTATCATGTCATCTGCAAACAGTGACAGTTTTGCTTCCTCCTTTCCTACTTGGATGCCTTTTATTTCCTTTTCTTGCCTGATCGCTGTGGCTAAATCTTCCAATACTATATTGAATAGAAGTGGTGAAAGTGGACATCTTTATCTTGTTCCTGTTCTTGGTGGAAAAGCTTTTAGTTTTTGCCCATTGAGTATGATATTGGCTGTAGGTCTCTCACATATTGCCTTTATTTTATTGAGGAATGTTTCCTCTATTCCCACTTTGCTGAGTGTTTTTATCATAAATAGGTGCTGTACCTTATCAAAAGCTTTTTCCACATTTATTGACATGATCATGTGGTTTTTTTCGTTGCTTTTGTTTATGTGATATATTACAGTTACTGATTTGTGAATATTGAACCATCCTTGCATCCCTGGGATGAATCCCACTTGGTCATGGTGTATGATCTTTTTGATATCGTTGGTTGCGATTTGCCAATATTTTGTTGAGGATTTTAGCATCTATGTTCATCAGCGATATTGGCCTGAAGTTTTCTTTCTTTGTCGTGTCTCTATCTGGTTTTGGAATTAGGATGATGCTGGCTTCAAAAAAAAAAAGTTTGGGAGTGTTCCATCCTTCTGGATTTTTTGGAATAATCTGTGGAGAATAGCTCTTCCTTAAATGCTTTGTAGAATTCTCCTGTGAAACCATCTGGTCCAGGGCTTTTGTGTGATGGGAGTTTTTTGATAACTGCTTCAATTTCTTTTGCTGTTATTGGTGTGTTCAGATTTTCTGCTTCTTTTTCATTGAGTTTTGGAAGATTATATTTTTCTAGAAATGTGTCCATTTCCCCTAGGTTTTCAAATTTCTTGGCATACAGTTCTTCATAGTAATTTCTTGCAATTCCTTCTAATTCTGTGGTATCAGTTGCAATCTCTCCTCTTTCATTTCTGATTGTGTTTATTTGTGTCCTCTCTCTTCTTTTCTTGATGAGCCTACTTAAAGGCTTGTCTATTTTGTTTATCTTCTCAAATAATCAACTACTGGATTCATTGATCCTTAGAATTTTGCTTTTAGTTTCTATGTCATTTAATTCTACTCTAATCTAGGTTATTTCCTTCCTTCTGCTTGCTCAGGGCTGTCTTTGTTGTTGTTTCTCGAGTTCTTGCAGGCATAGGGTTAGGTTGTTTGTTTGAAATGTTTCTATCTTCTTTAGGTAGGCCTGTATTGCTATAAACTTCCCTCTCAGGACTGCCTTGGCTGTGTCCCGTAAGCTTTGGGTTGTTGTGAGATCATTTTCATTTGTTTCCAGAAATGTTTTGATTTCTTCCCTAATTTGATTCTTGACCCATTCGTTGTTTAATAGCATACCATTCAGTCTCCATGATTTTGGGTGCTTTGGATTTTTCCTTTGGGGTTGGTTTCCAATTTCAGTCCCTTGTGGTCAGAGAAAATGCTTGGTATGATTTCAATTTTCTTGAATTTTTTGTTGCTCATTTTGTGTCCTATCCTGTAGTCTATTTTTGAAAATGTTCCATGTGCATTTGAAAAGAATGTGTATTTAGCTTCTTTGGGATGAAGGGCTCCATATATATCAGTTAAGTCCATTTCATCAAGGGTGTTGTTTAATGCCGCAATATCTTTGTTGATATTTTGTTTGGAAGATCTGTCCATTTTTGATAGTGGGGGGTTAAAATCTCCTACTATGATTGTGTTGCTGTCAATATCTTTCTTGAAGTCCTCTAAGATTTTCTTAATATATTTGGGTACCCCTATGTTTGGTGCATATATATTTACGATGTTAATGTCTTCTTGGTGGATTCTTCCCTTGAGAATAATAAAGTGACCTTCTGGGTCTTTCTTTATGGCCCCCTTTTTGAAGTCTATTTTGTCTGATATGAGAATTGCTACCCCAGCTTTTTTTTTCTTGTCCATTTGCTTGGAAAACTTGTTTTGAGCCTTTCATGTTTAGTCTGTGATGGTCTTTTGTCCTGAGGTGGGTCTCTTTTAGGCAGCATATCTGTGGGTCATGCTTTCTTATCCATTCAGCTATTCTGTGTCTTTTGATTGGAGCATTTAATCCATTTACATTTAAGGTTATTATTGACAGGTACTTATTCATTGCCATTTTTGTACCTGTGTTCCTCTCTGTCTCCCTCTTATCCTTCCCTCCCTTAAAGCAGTCCTTTTAGTATTTCTTGTAGAGCTGGTTTGGTGGAGGCATATTCTTTTAGACTTCTTTTGTCTTGGAAGCTCTTTATTTGGCTTTCTATCTTGATTGAGATCCTTGCTGGGTAGTGTAGCCTTGATTGTAGGCCTCTGGTTCTCATTCCTTGGAATATTTCTTGCCATTCTCTTCTTGCTTGGAGAGTTTCCATTGAGAAATCAGTAGCTAACCTTATTAGGTCTCCCTTGTATGTTACTTTTTTTTTCTCCCTTGCTGCCTTTAAGATTCTCTCTTTGTCTTGGAATTTTGCCATTTTGATGATGATGTGTCTTGAAATGGACCTCCTTGGGTTCCTCTTGATTGGAACTCTGTGTGATTCCTGGATTTGTGTGACTTTTTTCTCATCAAATTAGGGAAATTTTCTCTCATTACTCTTTCAAATACTTTTTCTATCCCTTGCATACAGAACATTTTCAACACTCATCTGAGTCATGATCCCTTTTAATAACTACTTTTTGGAGCCCAAGCACCCTGGAATAGTTTTGTCTGTTTTCTATTTCAGTAAATGGCGTCATACTTATATATTTTGCATGGATTCTTTCATTAATTATAATATTGTATGTAGCAGTTTTATTGCATGTTATTCACATGTAGTATTACATCAATATCAAACAATGTCTTTATACATTCTAATGTTTTATTGACCTTTAGAGATAAAGGAAGGGAGAAAGAAAGGGAGGCAGAGAGAGAGAGAGAGACAGAGAGAGACAGAGAGAAACATCAAATTTTTGCTTCACCCATCTGTGTACCCACTAGTTGATTTCTACATGTCCATTTGACCAGGGACAAATCTGCAGCCCCGGTTCATGGTGGTGGTACTATGAAGAACTAGCCAACCAGACACATTCTATTATTGATGGACATTTAGGTTACTCCAGTATTTGTCTTCTAATAAATAAAGCTTCTTTGAATATTATTATTTATGTTTTGGGTCAAAATATACATTTATTAATCTTAGGCATACACTCAGAAGTAAAAATTTTAGTAGATAATTTGTTGGTATAAATTTAATAAATATTGAAAGATATTCTCTCAAAGTGATTATTTCAGCTGGCTATTCTTAAATATATAATTAAATGGCATCACAGACTTCTTTTACATTGAGATCTTTATATTATTATGTTTACTAGAAGTAGTATTATTTTTATGTGTATTGAAATTAGAGAAGTCTTTTCTCTGCAATATTCTCTTTTCAGGTAAATTAAGTTATAACTCCAAGCCATGGGCAAGGCTAATGATACCTGGTATGGGTGGGTGGGTCAGGGATGCTCTGTGGAGGACTATGACAACAAATGGTTGCTATTTATTTGATGTTCAGGCAGGATTACAAAGTGTTCAAGAGCAGGGGGGAGCAAAATTTATTTAACAGGATAGATAGTATATATTTTCATGTTTGTGGTCTTTGACACAATTATTCAATTTTATTTATGAATAATCAACTTAAATTTCATAAAATTTTAATGTGTCACAAAATATTATTCTACTTTTCATTTCTGTACATTCACTTAAAATGTAATGCCATTCTTATCTCTCAAGCTATACCAAAAAAAATGTGCCTTGCCAGCTTTAATCCATAGGCTGTAGTTAGCTCACCTGGAGCAAGGAATCTAGCTAAACTTGTGGCTAAGCAAGACTTTTCTGTTGTTCTGTGTTTCTCAATTTTAAATTGAAGAAAAATATACAAAGTGAAAAAATAAAAGAAAAATATAGTCTTTTAATTCTTATAAGTATGCATGATAAAGGGAAACATCAGACATCCAAGAAGGTATTTGATATTCTTAGACAATAAACTCTGAGTTTGTTGTCAATAATATTAAGAGCTTCCACATCAAAGTGGTATCTTATAAGGAATGGAGAGGGCCTATGATATACTTAATCAGTGTTTATAAAAATAAATAAATAAATAAATACACTTTGAGATTAATAATTTGTCAATAATATTTATGGATTTATAAAAGCAGCTAATATTTCATAAAAATATTGTGAGTTCTTAAAAATATTTTAATTTGATTTTTAAAAGACATTGTTATAACCTCACTCTTTTCTTTTGGCCTCCACTGAAGAATCAAAAAACTAAGTAATCAAGAAGTACAATCTTACCATACTTATGATGTGAACACTGGCCCTCAGTGTTCATGGCATCATGGATGAGATGCCAGACAAATTCAATCAGACTACCAAGTCCTGTGGAGGAAAAGGGATGGCGCAGCTATTCTCTCAAGGGGAGAGTGCCCCGACCCTTGCCTTGAAAGGTTTTTATTGGGTTTCAATTTGCACAAGAATACAGGTTAAGTTCGTTAATCATTGTCAGGCCATAATGATCAAACAATAAATAGCATACAAAGAACTACGAGGGTCTGTTCTGAGTCAGGGTCTGTCAGCTAAAGGGCTACAAAACTTTGAGAAACAAACTTATTTCATGCTTGGACCCTTATCATTTAATTGAGAGCATTCTTATCAAAGCCGGTTTCACAGGATTTTATATATTCTTTCTTAGGCCTGATCACACGGGGAACCCACCCTTTCCAGCACAGGGCTGCACTGCCCTCTATCATTGTTTCAGGCTTAAGTTAGGCTGGGAATGTAAGGCAGCCAAGAGATTGAGACTTCTCATAGACAGAATGAGGACTCAGGCTTTGTCAAAGCCAAGGGGCGAGGATCCTTCACCCCCTTTTGCTATAGCCCCCCAAGTCTTTCCCTGTAGCCTCCCCATGATTGTGCCTGTCTTAGGTCATTGCATCCTTGGGGAATCTTACCTGTCATTGGCTAACTGATCAAGCATGGGGCCAGTTACGGATGAAGTAAAAGGAGCAGAAGCAGCACTCCTGCCAGGGAGATAAGCTTTGTCTCCTTAATGGCTTATGGTCCAAAGGTTGCTCACTCAGCCTTAGCCATGGGGGGGTTATAGCTTCTGAAACCAGGCAGGGCAGTTCTCAACATACTTATAGTAAAATGATTTCAATAAATGTTTATTAAATCATTTATATATGCAGTAATATGTAGTAATAATGCAAACCAACCAAGGTTTGCATATTGCATTCAGCTATTAGATCTTTTTTAGTCTTTTCATCTAGAATAATACTCGACCATTTGTTCTTTTTTGGTTTTGGCCATAACTAATTTTTTGGTTTTATTATATATTAAAAATCTATGAGAGAAAATTACTTCAAAATGACACACATACTGTATTTTTTCAGATACTGGCCATGTTTTCCATTAACTTTCGGTAAACTATTAACTCTAAATTGATATTTAGAGGCTTGATAAAATTCAAGTTAATTCATGGCAAGAATAATTCTTAGGTAAATGCTTGAAGGCATTTTATTGCTTTACTTTAAAAAGCACACAATTTGAGGTTGATGTGTGAATTAATAATGCTATGTTTGATTATTTGGTTTACTTTGATAATTTGGTTTAATTCAAAGATTTTTAATTTATTGAGATAGATTTTTGTAACTTTATTTTTCTGAGAAAATCATTTAATTAATCAAACTTATTTTAAAAATACAGATATAGTTATGTTTCATTAATCTATGTGTCTGTTTTTATGCCAGTACCTGGATGCATTGATTACCGTGGTCTCACAGTATATTTTGATATCAGGTAATGTGATTCCTCCAATTTTGTTCTTTCTCAGGATTACTTTTGCTATGTGGGGCCTTTTGTGGTTCCATTAAAATTTTGGAAATATTTGTTCTAGTTCTTTGAAATGCATCATTGGAATTTGGATAGGAATTGCGTTGAAAATATAGTTGCTTTGGGTAGCATGAATATTTTAGTGATGCTAATTCTTCTTATTCATGAACACAGTATGTGCTTCCACTCATTTGTATTTTATTCAATTTCTTTCTTTATTATCATAATTTCCTGAGCACAGATATTTTATATCCTTGGTTAGATTCATTCCTAGCTATTTATTCTTTTTGAAGCAACTGTGAATGGGATTGTTTTTTTAATGTTTCTTTCTGATAGTTCATTAAGACTACAAAAAAATTATAGACCAATATCCCTGATGAAAATAGTTGCTAAAATCCTCAACAAAATAATAGCAAACCAAATACAGCAATACATAAAAAAGATCACACACCATGATCAAGTGGGAGTTATTCCAGGAATGCAAGGTTGGTACAACACTCACAAATCAATAAATGCATATAGCACATTGACAAAATAAAGGATAAACAAACACATGATCATAGCAATAGATGTAGAAAAAATTGATAAAATGCAGCATCTATTTATAATCAAAACTCTCAGCAAAGTGGAAATATAAGGAACATATCTAAAAATAGTAAAGGCCATATAAAACAAATCTACTACCAGCCTCATACTCAACAAACAAAAACTACAAGTGTTTCCCTTAAGATAAGGAACAAGAAGAGAAGGGTGTCTGCTTTTTACTTTTCTTACTCAACCTAGTACTGGTAGTCCTAGCCACAGCATTCAGACAAAAATGAATAAAAACATCCAAATTGCAAAGAAGGAAGTAAAATTATATTTGCAGATGACATGGTACTGTATATAGAGGATCCTTAAGGTAATAAAACAGAATATAGAGCCTACCTCTAGTCCACTACCTCCTCTGCCAACAGAGGAGGCAAGCATACACAAGGGGCTAACCATAGTTTATTTAATAAATGGTGTTGGGGAATTGGACAAATACATGCAGAAAGATGAAGCTAGACCATCTTCTTATGCCATACACACAAATAATTTCAAGATGAATTAAAGACACAACTATTAGACCTGATACCATAAAAATCTTAGAAGAAAGCAAGGCAGCAAAATCTTGATCAAGGCTTTTAGCAATATTTTATCTGACATATCACTTCAGGCAAGGGAACAAAAGAAAAAAACAAATGGGACCACATTGAACTAATTTTTTTGCACAGCAAAGCAAACCATCAACAAAATAAAAGCACAACCCACAGAATGGGAGAACATATTCGCCAATACATCTGATAAGGGGTTAACTTACAAATTTCATGAACAACTTACAAAACTCAACACCAAAAAAACAAACAATCCAATTAAGAAATGGGCAAAGTAC
This sequence comes from Artibeus jamaicensis, assembly GCF_021234435.1. Taxonomy (NCBI): domain Eukaryota; kingdom Metazoa; phylum Chordata; class Mammalia; order Chiroptera; family Phyllostomidae; genus Artibeus; species Artibeus jamaicensis. The sequence continues at coordinate 569,580 of NW_026521853.1, forward strand.
TTAAATAGACAGCTCTCCAAAGAGGACATACAGATGACCAATACACATATGAAAAGATGCTCAACATCCCTAAAAATTAGAGAAATGCAAATGAAAACCAAAATAAGATGTCACCTCACACATGTCAGAGTGGCTATCATCAATAAATCAGCAAACAAGTGCTAGTGAGGATGTGGAGAAAAGGGAACCTTTTTTCACATTTGATGGGAATGCAGATTGGTGCAGCCTCTGTGGAAAACAGAATGGAGATACCTCAAAATTTAAAAACAGAGCTGCTTTTTGAACCAGTGATCCCACTGCCAAGAATATATCTAAAGAAATCCAAAACACTAATTCAATGAACATAAGCACCCCCGTGTTCATTGCAGCAGTATTTACAATCACCAAGATATGGAAGCAGCCCAATTGTCCATCAGTATTTGAGTGAGTAAAACAACTATGGGACATTTACACAAATGGAATACTACTCAGCCACAAAAAAGAAGAAAAACTTACCCTTTGCAACAGTGTGAATGAACCAGGAGAACATTATGGTAAGTGAAGTAAGTCAGTCAGAGAAAGATAAATAACACATGATTTCACTTACATGTGGAATCTAATGAACAAACTAAACTAACAAGCAACATAGAGATAGACTCATAGATACAGAACAGGCTAACCATTATAGAGGGTTAAGGAATGGAGGGATTGAGGAAAAAGGAAAAAGGATTCATGGACATGGTCAACAATGTGATGAATGCAGGCAGGAAGAGGGTATAAGGTGGATAAGTGGTAATGCAAAACACACAATAAAAAACTAGAAGAAATACATGCATAGTTATTCACATTTGTGTAATAAATAACTTAAATATCTCATGTCTCGTTAGCTAATACTTCCTTGCCATGTCTAATTTGGTATTTCGGGGGTATTTTCTTTTTTGTTAATTAGGTTCACAATTATTTTACTTGGATAAATATCTTTCAGAAAAATCATTTATAACTAATTATTTCCAGTATTTCCACTAATTAATTTTTGTTTTATCTTTGTTACTTTTTCTTTCTGCTTTCTTTCAGTTTATTATGTTTTATGTTTTATACATTTTCATGTTGAGACTTCAGTTTAATCATCTTTATACTATTATATATTTACATATAAATATTTAAAGTTATCTTAACCTGGCCTGGCCCAGGCATAGGTTTAAAACATCCATTACACTAAAAGTTCATGGGTTCTATTCCTAATCAAGGCACATACCTAAGTTACTGGTTTGATCCCCATTTGAGGCGCACTTGGGAGAAAACTGATAAATATTTCTCCATTACATTGATGTTTCTCTCTTCCCCTACCCTCTCAAATCAATAAACATATCCTCAAATAAGGTATTAAAAAGAGTTTTCCTATCTCATTGATAATAATTTTAATTAAAACCCATAGGTGTTAAATATTCAGTGATTTTATTATTAGTGTGCTTTAGAAATTCTGCAATTTGGTTAATTTTAGAATTTGTCCCAAGGATTATATGATACAGTAATAAAATTTTCAATGAAGTTATTTAATAAAATACTTTAATTATCATAAATTACTTTAAGCAATATAATTTTAGACAAACATTTTCTAGAATAGAATTACATTAACAAAAAAAGTTGTGATGATAGTACAGAGAATCTCTATATATACAACACACAGTCCCCCCATTTTTAACATCTTTCATTGCATAGTGCATCTGTTTCAATTAAGGCAGCAATATTAATACATTTATTAGACTTTAAGTATTTCTCACTCTAAAATATTTACAATGCTATCTTTTTTTCTTCCTAGAAAATTAGGTACTTTTATTAGCATAGGAAAGGTAATCAATATTTTACCAGTATGTTCCTTCTCTCCATAATGAGACAGGAAATATTTTCCTACGTTCAAAGGAAAATGAAAATCAAGGATGTTCCCTAAATAAGTCAGACCCCCTATTTGGAAAATAGATCATCAATGTGCTTTTTTTTAAGGAATGAACGTATCTATATGTAACAAGTCTCTGATGACATAAATTGAGGCAGTCCTGCTTCACTAAATATAAAATTTAGGAAACCTTTAAAATATGAGAAAATATAAGCAATAAATATAGGAATGACAAATGCTTGAAATTTCTCAAATTTTTTTCAATTATTTATCTTGGATTTTTTGTGTGTTTGTGAAGAGTTCTTGAATATGAGACTCCAAAACCTGTAAGCCTTTTGTTCTGTTACCTGTTTGGCTATTTACCCATATGATAGAATATGACAAAAAAGTTTTTCTTCTAGACATACTTAACTTTGTTGGATATTCACAGAACATAATTTTCTTTTCTCTATGGGCAGCAATGTGAGCCTTCTTATCAGAATTCTACCAGATCACAAGGCCTTACTTTAAGTAAAATGTATTTGCTTCCCCTGCTTCTCTATCAAGTTTAATTATGCCAACACTATGGAACGAAACTAGACTTGTAGACTCCCTAGGAGACTCCTAGACTCCATAGAAAAATGTTCTAAATATTCTTGTGGAAATATTTAGACAACAGTAAAACATCTTTAAAAAATAATTAGAAACTCTTTCTACCTAAGAAGAGTTTACTAAGTGTGCTATATGCCTATCCCTGTTCCTCGTACTATATAGTAATTAAAAATATTTCTGACTTGAACACTTTGCCTTTGAGTACTTTCAATATTTATACAAAAGAAATAAAATATCCAGATATGTGTTTCAGATTATAAACATTAAGAGCACCAGAAAGGGCCCTGGCTGGTATAGCTCAATGGATTGAGCACAGGCCTGTGAACCACACAATCGAGGTTCGATTCCCAGTCAGGGCACATGCCTGGGTTGCAGGCCAGTTCCCAGCAGGGGACTCATGAGAGGCAACCACACATTGATATTTCTCTCCTTCTCTCCTTCCCTTCCTCTCTAAAGATAAATAAATAAAATCTTTTTAAAAAGTTTTAAAAAAGAACAACAGAAAGGAACATAATTAGAAAACAATCATTAAAAACATGGACTCTCATCAGTTGTCAGTCACTGCATACATCATATGATTAAAACAATGTAATAAACTTGAGAGAGACACCAATACTATTTACTATATAATAATTTGGATTTAAATATATTGTATAATTGAGGTATAACATATGAGCTTTGGGAAATGGATTAAAAAATCAGTGTAAAATTTAAATTTTTACAGGCTTGTAGGAGAAATGCAACTATGACAGATGAGTACGATTTTGATTGTTGAAAAAAATAAGAAGTGACATATAGAGATTAAAATGACATGGCTTAAGGGTTTAAGATGCCACTAGGGGACTGTTTTATGGTAATAGTTTGCTACAACTAAAACTTTAGGAAAGTTATACATGATAAAGTATATTGAATATAGACTGCAGCACTCATCATTGTAGTCTGAATGAATATTAAATTAAGTATACCTTAAACTAAAGTATACAGACCCATTTTGATAGTGTTATTTTGATTTGTTTTTCCAGAAAATTAAAATTAGAAGCCAGCTCTGAAAATAGTATAAAACATAAACTGGAGAGACAAGAGTCAATGGACACCATGCTAATCTGTTACTCATACATACGTTTTTTGTACAATACTTAAAGTGTTTAAGGAAGTGCTAATTTCTTGATATCCTAATAAGTGCTATATTAGATGGAAACAAAATGAGATAGATTATAAGGATATTGAGGATTACATAACAAAATAAATAACATTTGTGTGCTCAAGTAAATTTGGTTGAAATACTTAGCTCCAAAAAGTTAGCAAAATTCTTCACTAGAATATAAATTAGAGTATATGTATTTTTCAAATTGAGATTATTTCCCTGGCAGGTGTGCTTTAGTTGGTTGAAGTATCATCCCTCTTTATCAAAGTTATGAGAAAAATGTCTTTGGGTGAAGAGTTCAAAAAAATTCAAAAGAAGATTATTTTATGCAGAATTCCTGAAATGTTTATGTTTCCAAATATATTTTTGGAAAAGCAATTCAAGGAAATAATCATATGAAGCTTCTGTCCTACCTTTTACACAACTCTAGCATATCACAAGGAGCTATCTTAATTCCTCTGAATTTTCAGAAACTTCAGCAGTCACTTTGCTTTAACTCTCAAGACCTTCTCCACAGTCTGAGAAATTCTACTCTATTTATGTCATTTACTGACTTATCTGCAAAAACTAGGAGCTACTGTTGCCTACAAATTGTTGGTGGTGTAAAAACATATTGAGTATGATAGAATAGAGAATCCATTAAATTCCTTCTCACTCAAAGTGGGTTTATGTGTGTCTCTTCCTTATTTTTTCTTTTATTACAATATACTTGACATTAAATGTACTGAACACATTTATTGCATATAATTTGATTAATTTGGGCATGTGAAAACATTTCATGTAATCAGCACCACAATGAAAGTATTAAATATATTCAGCACATCCCCCAATTTCCTTCTGCCCCCACCATTTGTAGTAAGAACACTTGACAAAAAATCTGAAGTACACAATACTGTATGGTTAATTGTAGGCATCATATTCTATATCATATTTCCAGGAGTTAATTCACCTAACACAACTAAAATTAACACCTATTGAGAAATAACTACCCATTTCTCTCTCCCCTATCTCAAGGCAACCACTGTGGTATTTATTTCTACTTTATGAGCTTGATTATTTCAAATACCTCATGTAAGTGACATTATACACTATTTGTCCTCTGTTACTGGTTTATTTCCCTTAGCATAATATCTTCAAGGTTCATCCATGTTATTACAAATGGCCAAATTTTCTTATTTTGTTAAGGCTGAGAAGTATCCATAGTATCTATATGTCACATTTTTTATCCACTCATTTGTTGATGAAAATTTGTGTTATTTCCATATCTTGGCTATTGTTTAAAATCCTGGCAAGAAATATTCAAAGTGGTGAAAAACAAGGACCCACAACCTAGATTACTCTATCCAGCAAAGTTATCATTTAGAATGGAAGGGCAGATAAAGTGCTTACTAGACAAGGTAAAGCTAAAGGAGTTCATCATCACTAAGCCATTATTATAAATTAAAAGTACATATATTAAATTGCCTTATTTAAGAAAATTTTAAAGGGATTTATCTAAGAAGAAGATTAAAACTATGAACATTAAAATAGCAACAAGTTCACAACTATCAATAACTGAGTCTGAAAAATAAACTAAGCAAAGAGCCAGAACAGAAACAGAATCATAGATATGGAGATCACTTGTAGGGTTATCAGCTGGGAGGAGGAAAGGGGAGAAGGGGGAGAAAAGGTACAGGGATTAAAAAGCATAAACTGGTATATACAAAATAGACAGGGGGATATTAAGAATATAGGAAATGGAAAGGCCAAAGAACTTGTATGCATGGCCCATGGACATGAAATAAGGGGGAGGAATTGCAGGAGAGAATGGGGGTACCAGGTAGATGGGAGCAAAGGGGGAAAGATTGGGGCAACTGTAATAACATAATCAGTAAAATATATTAAGAAAAAATATATTGTGAATATTAATTAAAAACACCACGATAAACTTGAGAGTGCTAATTTCTCTTCAATATTCTGATTTCAATTATTCTGTATATATACACAGAAGTGGGAATCAGAACAAATTGAAACCCTTGTACTTTTGGTGGGAATGTAAAATGGTGCAACAACTATGGAAAACAGTATGTAGGTTCCTTAAAACATTAAATTTAGAACTGTCATATGTCCCTCTCTTATTGATGAACACTAAATATGGCAAAGGAAACAAGAGGAAAAAATAACAAGGACAGAGGGCATTAAGAAAAAAATAGAGTAATTGGATAATTACACAGATCAACATGTGTGAAGCAGAGTCCAAAATTTGAAGAGCATAATAAGTATGAGGGAGCTAAAACATTATCCATACAAATTGAATGATAGAGATGATGTATTGAAAGATTACTCTTCTTGTCCTACAATGCCCTAAATATCCAATATTTCTTTCCTCTCTGTATCACTGCATATAGTCCCCTGTGCTAAACAAATCTGACCTATTGGGGCAAATTTGTAAGTAAGAATCACCTTTTCCAGAATACTGCATCAATGAATATGATTCCTGTTTTTGTGTACTATAATTTACCATAAAGAGAATTTGATCAACTGGCTGGGATAAACTAGATAACCCTTGGATGAGTAAATGTTTTATGAATGAATGTTCATTAGGAAATGCACATAAGCCAAAATACAGTTGCTTTGACATTTTTTCAAAGTCAAAGTTATGACTTTGGAATCAGAGTTACTAATGTTTTACTTAGGTTATAAAAAGCATATATTATTTATTTACTTACAAATATTTATTTTATTTGTATCTGAGTTTGAATATCTTCACATATTCTGAGGAAGAGTTCTATTTTTCTACTCACACAAGCTACATTGGAGTACAGAAAAATCAGCTCCAGTAAGTCACTCTGGGGGGAGAAATTGTGCTCATTATAATTCACCCATACTGGGCTTTTCACTCTCTAAAGAATCTTAACTGAATGTTAAATTTGAGAAAGTGGAATGAGTTTTTGAAAAACAAAATTATCTTAAAAGCAGACAGAATTAATGCTTCAGGGACACACAGAGGATAATATGAAACAATGTGGCAAAAATGTCAATGGCAGGGTGAAAGAGCAGAACACTGGTGTAGGGGAAATGGAGGCAGTCAGGCTCCCTCACCAGCAGATAAGCAGTATTCCCATACCCATGAGAATGGGTCTGCATGTGCAGAATCATACTTTGTTATAATGTCTTTGCACCCTGCCAGCTTTGTGTGCATTTAGTATATAAGGGAATTTGGACTTCCTGCTGTGCAACACAGGATTTGCAGTATGCGTGGATCACCCCACCCTTGAATAAAGGCATGTCAGGCATTCCCATGCCCCATGGTTTTTTTTCCCACTTGCCAGAATCCCAGCTCATAGTGATACCCCTCCCTGGTCGTAGAGGATGAGGACAGAGAGGTGGAATGGAGTTCCCTGTCAGCCTGTCTGGTACTGCTATAGAAAATGAAGTCCTAGCAGCCCCTGGCACCTGGGGAAGATCTGGCTGTCCCCACCCAGACAGTTGAACATACAACCTATTGTCCTTATAAGGCTGAATGAACTGATTGATCTCCTGAATCGGTTCCACCAGTCACTGGGGGGGGAGGGGGGGGCTTAGCAGAATGGCTCTTACACCTTTGGGATTTTGGGGTGGATAGCATCATGCATACTGATAATGAGATGGAAAAGTTAGCTTCCACCATGACTCACCTCTCACTGCACCAACAGCTGCAGAATAGCTGGAAGCATGGACAGGAGCAGAGATCAAATTCTCTGTTGGAGTGGGTCATGGCAGATATTCATACAATCTGGGCAGATGCAGGAGAGTGCCAGGCACTGTGAGAAAATGACAGTCATTTGAGGACTTAGTGAAAACTCTGTGGGAGTTGGGCATGAACCAAGCTATGTTCAATCGCAATACCCAGGGCCCTGAAGATGAATGCTTTATGGCAGGGATTAAGGATCCAATGTTGCAACATACCCCTACCACCTCTTTTGGGCCCCTATGTAGGTGGTGGCATTAATGACATCACCACAGTGGTGGCAAGTATGAGGGCGGAAAAGACTAGCTGACAGCAAAAAGGAGTGTGGATAGTGGCCTGCACTTCCTCTGTCTCTCAATCAGCTCCCCTCTGGGGGTGACCAAGATACAGATGTGGTCAGACCTTTTACTGGCTGGAGTAGCTCCCACTAAGATTGATAGGAAGCCAAACACTTACTTATTTGAACTTTGGAAACACTTGATGGCTGACCAATGTTTCCTGTGGCCCCAGAAGAAGAAGGAGGTGAAGAGGAAGCCTGGGGAAGAGACTGAAGAGGTCTGTCGAGTCCAGTTGGAAGACCACCTGGCTGTACCAACCTCCTGAGAAGAGGGAGGATATTCTTTGGATATTTCAATAGGGAGATGGCTGAAGCACCTGTCAACAGGGGACAGATGGGGACCAGAGGCTGCATGGGAATTGGCTATCCATTGGTCCCCTACAAATTTCCAGAAGGTCCTGGCTCTAGCTGAAACAGGAGCTAAGTGTATCCTCCTACATGGAAACCCTGAGAAGTTTCCAGGGCCTGAGACCTCTATTGATGGTTATGGGGAGGCATAGTGTAAAGATGAAGGCTTTGCACATCTCTCTGTGTATCAGGCGTTTGCTCCATGTGCCATGAGTATACTGTTTATGTATCCCCTATTCCTAAGTATATCCTGGGTATTGATGTACTCCAAGGACTATGGCTATACGCCACTGCAGGAAAGTTCGGCCTGAGGGTGTGAGTAGTAAAAGTGATTCTGTTGGGATATATAGAGCAATCTCCTATTCAGTTGATGCCTTCATGATGGGTAATAGCCGTGAAGCAATATCAGTTACCTAAGGGACATGAAAAAAATTACAGCAAATATAGGAGAGTTGGAAAAAGTGGGGATAATTAGGACTACCTAACACCCTCATATAGCCAGTGAGAAAGCCAGATGGCACAGGGAGAATGATGCTAGATTACCAGGATCTCAATAAGGTCATTCCTCCAATACATGCAGCAGTCCACTATGGTGGACTTGATGGACCAGTTAACCAGTGAGCAGGGAACTGACCACTTTGTAGGTGACCTAGTAAATGCCTTTTTCTCCATTGATATTGCTCCAGAGAGTCAAGATCAGTTTGCCTTCACATGGGAGAGCTGACACTGGGCCTTTACAGTGCTCCCTCAAGGGTACTAGCAAAGCCCGACCATCTCTCATGGGATTGTGATGGAAGACCTGGCTAAGTGGCCATGTGTGGAGGTGACTTTGCCCGCAAGTCCCCTCATCTGCCACAGATGAAAATAACACTACAAAGACATGATCTGTTTGGGGAGGACAGGTGGCCAGTCTCTCAAAGGAGAAAGGCCAAGAGCCCCTTCCTCAATGGCTTAAATTGGGTCTACACCACCTCCCCCATCACAGGTTTTCAGGCTTAAGTGGATTAGAGCCAGGAAACGCTTCTTCCACAGGACATGGGGACTGTGGCTATGTCAAAATAGCCAGGGGGTAGGAGTCCATTGCTCCCTCTTTGTTGCAGCCCCCTGAGTCCTTCCATTATGGCCTCCCAAGTGATTGGGTCTGGCTTAGGTTGCCCCTCCTCTGAGGAGTCATACCAGTCTCTGACTATTCGACCATGCATTGGGGGCAGGGGAGTGAGCAGAGGCAGCATTTGTTACCAGAGACAAGCTTTGTCTCCTTGTGGCTCACATTTCAGAGGTCGTTCACTCATCCATAGCCATGGTAGGCAGTTACAAACCAGGCAGAGCAGTTCCCAACAGCAATGACCTGCAAAAGTGTGTCTTTTCCATTATATTGATGACATTCCTGAAACCAGACAGAGAGGTTCCCAACAGCCATGACCTGCAAAAGTGTCTTTACCATTATATTGATGACATTTTACTAACCAGTGATTCTCTTGAAGAGTTAGAGAAAGCAGTGGTGCAAGTGTCGTCACACCTGAAGTCATGTGGCTGGGCAGTCAATGAAGCCAAGCTGCAAGGGCTTGGGTTCTCTGTCAGATTCTTGGAGATTGTCTGGTCAGGTAAGACAAAAGTCATCCTTGATGTGGTGATAGATAAAATTCAGGCATATCAGAGCCCTACCACTGTGAAACAGCTCCAGACATCTTGGGACCTGCTGGGTTATTTGAGAGTGTCCCTGCCCCACCTTGCTCAAGTTATCCACCCCTTGTATGCTTTGATAAGAAAAGGAATGAACTGGAACTGGACCTCGACCTTGGAATAAGCATTCCAAAGAGTGAAGGGCATCATTAAATGTGCTTTACATGCTCTGGATCCTGCCAGATCTGTGAGCTAGATGTGCATGTAGCACAGGAAGGCTTTGGGTGGGGTCTGTGCCAGTGATCAGAACTGCTACGTCAACCTCTGGGTTTATAGTACTCCCTGATTGAAAAGCAGCTGCCTGCAGTGTATGCTGCCCCGTTGGCCATGAAGGCTATACCAGGGACTACCCCAATGAGAGTAAGGACCACTTATTCCATTGAAAGCCTCGCAGTGGGAGAGTTCAGATGTCCGTGTTGGCTAAGTGGGGCACTTATCTGCAACAAAGGAGTACTCCATCAACTAGCCCCCTACAGGCTGACTTGCAGGAATTGCTGGGTAATGTTACCTATGTAGATAAAAAAATCTACTGCTCCTGCTCTTATAGCCCCCTCCATGAACGGCAAGCACCTATTCCCTTAGACGCATGGTATACTGATCTGTCCAGCAGGGGTCAGCTTGCCATGTGAACTGCTGTGGCCAGTCAGCTAGAAACAGATACTACCTGGTTTAACATTGGAGTAGGTCAGAGTAGCCACTGGGCATAACTTCAAGTTTCATGGTTAATGGCTGCCAGTGAAGTACTGCCCCTGATGATTTGCACAGAGAGTTGGGCAGTGTGCCAGGGGCTAACATTATGGATCTGCACGCGGCATGCAAATAAATGGATGGTTATGCATAGGTCATTATGGTGGTAGGCCTTGTGGCAAGACCTCTGGGAATTAGACCACCAGAAACAAATAACTATGTATCATGTGACTGGCCATGAACCCCTTACTTCCCTTGGGAATGATGAGGCTGACACTCTAGCCAAGGTGTGCTGGCCAGAAATGGTGCCTGTCAGACTATAAGGAACAGAAGTTGCCTAGCAGCTGTACCATCATTTCTTACATGCTGGACAGAAGACCTTGTGGTCCACTGTAAAAACTTGGGGATTACATGTTACCTTAGCAGAGGTACAGGAAGTGTGTGAGACCTGTGTTGTCTGCTCGTGAGAGCATCTCTGAAGGCCTGTGGGAACTACTGGGCAAGTGGTATAGGGGTGGGGGTGTACCTCTGACCTGGTTGCAGGTTGACATAATTGGACCCTCACCTAGTTCAGAGGGGTGTAAGTATGCAATCACATGTGCGGATATGGCTACTGGACATTTAGCTTCTTACCCCGCATGGCACAGAGATCAGAAAGTGGTAATCACTGCACTGGAGCACTTATTCGCTGCTTATGGGCCACCCTTGATCATTGAAAGTGATCAGGGGATGCATCTTACAGGGGCCTTGTGCCACCAATGGGCCTGAGACCTACAGTTGACTGGAAGTTTCATGTGGCCTATCACCCCCAAGCTGCCAGGATGATCAAACAGTACAAAGGTCTCTTAAAGCTGGGCCTGTGAGCCTCAGCTGCCACCCCTACACTGGGGGTTTAGACAAAATGCTGTGGACTCTCCTATGAACTCTTAATGAGAGGAATCGAAGGGGAGGCCCAGCTCCATTGGAGGTGTTATTACACTGGACCGCTGCTCCAGTTCAACTGCAGGTACAGACTAAGGATGTTTTGCTGAAACCAGGCATAGGGAAACAAGAAAATATTATCTTGCCAGCTCCCAAGGGCCTGGAGAGAGGGCAAACTTGGACGCTTGGACATGGCCTTGGGAAATAAAAGCCTCCCACTTGTGTTGGGTGGCTCTTGTTGCCCCTTGGGGACAAAGGGTGGAGAAAAACTTGCAAATAGTGTTCTGGGTAATTGAGATATGGCCCCCAATCTTAAAGGTGGCATACCCAGGGTAAGCAGACCACAGAGTCCTTCTCTGTGGCACCTTCATGATAACCTTATGGTTCATTATGAGTTCTCCACTGTTGTTACAAGTAGATGCTGAACCTACAGCAAAAGATATGGTATTTGTACCCAGGAAGCCTCTCTCCATCAGTCACTCTCTTATCAGTGACCAGAAACTTGCTTGTATATTTTCTGAAGGTCATGATTTGCCATTGTTAGTTCCAATAACTTCTTTGTCTTTTCACCCCTAGGTGCAAAGTAACACCTTAGTGGACTGGGTACATTCCTATGCCTCAGTGGCTAACCAATAGGCATACTGGCTCTATACTGAACTCCCCCTGAGTGTGTCTGCCAGCCTCCCATGTCACATCTCTCCAGCTTCTGTCTCAAATTGGACTTGGTTACAGCACCAGTGGAATAGTGCACATCGCTTGTGGAATACAACCTAGACTGACATCCACTCTTGGGTGAAACAGCATTATGACTGGCCTTGGCTATTAGGCACCTACTTTGTATGGGATGGCGCAGGGTGGCTCACAGCTGAGGCCATGGAGCTGGCTAGACTAGTTGCCCTTTGCATTGGAAATCTTCAAGGACAAGCCCAGGTGGGCTGGATTCTGACAGGTCTTTGTCTCAGACTCTAAAGCATTCCTGGGAGGCACAGACTGATGCATGGGCTGCAGTTCCCACTGGGGCCCTCTGGGTATGTGGCTCACATGAGTGGCCTTACCTGCCTGGAAATTGAACTGGCTGTTGTACCTGGGGATGACCCTATTTGCCTGTTTGAGTTCATAAAACTCTTGCAATGTGGCCAACCAATTGGGAAGTGTTTAAGGCATCACACTGAGTAATGTGTACTTCCTGGTGGTATTATCCATTAGATGTTTTTTCTCCTCAAGTTGCTTTTAGAGTCACTGAGACTGAAATAACTGTTTTGACTTGGTACAGTGCTTGTGCAACACATGATTCCTTAAGCCTCTTAAGTGTGGAAGTGTATCAATTAAAGAAAGTAGCCTTGCAAAATTGTATGGACTTAGATATGCTTGCTGCATCCCAAGATGGGGTGTGTGCCCTGGTAGAGGATGAATGTTGTGTATACATTCCTAATGTCCATCACAATGTGAGTCAAGCTTTGTGGGCATTAGCTTCTGATATCTGTGCTATTGAATGCCTGAGAGATGATCCCTTGCAGGAATGGTGGGCATTCCTAACCAATGAATGGTGGCAAGTCCTTGCTGTCTTGGGCAGCAGTGCTTGTGTTTTGGTTGCTTGTTGCTGTAGTTTATAGTACTAACTACATAGGTACGTATATAGGGTCAGGGCTCTGCCTTCCTTGCCTATGGACCTTTGTGGAAGACACCTTCAAATAAATTGTATAGTGAGGAACCCAGAAGTGATGAATTGTAGGGTAAACAAAGTCAGTCTGACTCCCTCACCCAGATGTCCAAGCAGTATTCCCATAGACTTGGGAATGGGCCTGTATGTGTAGAATCATGCTTCGTTATATAATATCTTGGCATTCTGTCATCTCTGTGTGCATTTAGTATATAAGGGAGTTGGGACTTCCGGTAGTGCAACACATGGCTTATAGCATGTATGCATCTTCCCACCCTTGAATAAAGGCATGGGTGGCTCCATGAATTTTTTTCCATCTGCCCAAATCCTGAGTGAACCTGCCTGGCCTTGAAAGGCTGCAAGACAACTGGGATGGATAAAAGCAAGCCATAGCAGCATGGCTATGTTTTAAGGAAAACACTGTGCCTGCAAGGGTCAGAAGAATTTCTGCAGACTGACACAGGAGCTCCTGGCAGAGTCTAAAATAATAATTTTTCAAACGGGTTACAAGTATGTCAGAACAAAAGGCACCTGGTCACTGTGTATTTTATCACAGTCATACATATAGGACATAATAATAGCAATTGAAACTGTCAGTAGAAAGACAAGTATACAATTAAAACATAAATAAAATCATAGATTCATATAAAGGTACATTAAATCAGCCTTAGCTATCCCAGTTAATTTTTGTTTAGATTTTTTACTCTCTACCATATATGTGTGCAACATGATATGCTTAACATGTTAAATAACATAATTGTGATATAATGTTATCTTGCACTAGATGGAAACTCCAAAAGTTCCAGGGCCCATGACTATTTGCCTGAAATAGTTCAGAAATGTTCAATTACTGTTTATTGAATGAGTGAATATTGACTCACCTATTCCAGCTCTCATACAATTTTCCTCCATGTTCAGGGGTTAGAAGAAAATTAAGAACAAATAATTTAATCATTCTCATAATTTAATCTTCACATAATTTAATCATTCTCCCCAACTACTTTTAATTAATTTTATATATAAAATTAAATAATGATTATAGAACATATTTGGAATATAATGAGAGGTTAGTTTCCTGTCACTTTAAACAAAGATACAGTTTAGTCTTAGAAGGTCTCAATAGCCGGAGATTCAAGCAAGTTTCTCTGAAGGTAGAGCCAGGAGCAGCATGTTGGAGCCCCAAGCAGCTGGCATGGCCCTAAGCAGCCAGGTGGCACCTTGCTGGCAGGCAGCAAGGCTCTTAGCATGGGGGCATCCTGGGAGCTGTCAATCAAGAGTGCCAGGAGGGACCATGGGTGAGGGCACAGCAGGAAGGGATCCCATGGAGGAGCCTGTGAAGAAGCACTGCTGACCCGAGGCCAAGAAGCAAAGAAGCTCCTGTCAAAGGGTCCCAAAGCACAGGTCACTGCTATGTGAATGATCGTCTTCAGCAGATATACAGGTGGCACCTGTAGATTTTGCCCTTTTATGAGATCATCAAGATCCTGGGCAAACTACAGCCTGTGGGGAAGCAGTAGTACCTGAAAGCCAATGGGAGAAGCAGCAGTACTTGAAGGAACTGAGAGCATACCAGCAGTTGGAGGTCTTCAAGATGTGGACAAAGAAGATCCATGAAAAGAACGTAAAGAAAAACCACTCAGGCTCCATGCTCATGAATACTCTCTTGAATGGACAAGAGGTTTGGGGACTGTGATGACATCTCTGCCTTTGACACCCGCATTTTCACTGAAGAGTTGTTGGACTAAACAAAGAGCAAGAGGCAGACCTGCTGTGTGCCTCCGAAAAGATGAAGCTTCCCCTCAGAGGAGCAAAAGGCAGAAAGTGGTGCTGCAGAGACACTCACAGAACAGGAGGGTCAAGCAAGGGCCCAGACAAAGCAGGAACTGCTGCTGGAGGACCAACAGATGCAGCAGCTCCATGCCCTGTGCCAGGCACTCACTGCCAACTTTTCGCCACTGACCTGGATGGGCACCTGTGAGAAGGCCACTATTCAACAGGCTGAGCTTACATGTGGGCAGGTGGCAAGAAGTCTGTGGAATGTGGCCCAACCACGCACCAGAAGCTCATTATCCACATCAGGAAGATTTGGGCCCAAGTCCTCCACCCAACACCCCCCATACAGAAAACACCAAACTCTGATTATGGCCTCTTTCCCCACTACCACCCCATGGAGAAGGGGTAGGGGTCCACCCACTAGAGCCAGGCTGAATCCCAAGCCTTGGAGGCTTCACCCCTCCTAAAATTAAATCTCTCTAGCATCTCTCTAGCTTTCAACATCCCTTGAGAAAAAATCTCAAACCCAGAAAAGCCATTCACCATGCACAATACACATAGAAACTAAGACCTCACAGAGATGTCACACTGTAAGGACATGGGGACACTACACCTGAATAGCATAACCTCGGACAGGGGGGCATTCACAGGAGCACACACACCATGTGGGGAGGATGACACAGGCTACAGTAATCTTCAGAATCCCTCCCCCACCTCATGACACAGAGCAGAGAAAACCTACACCTGACACACTTGGAGGGACTCCCAGAAGTTGCTGACCACAATGCCACACACAAGCAGGCATAGTGAAGGACAGCTCTCATGCTCTCATGCTTGGGTGAAGGTCCTCTACCTGTGACCCTGAAATTCCTGCAATCCAGAATGGTGAGGGGGCTGGTGCTGACCCCATTGCCCTTCTTCAGTGGGACCCTCATGGAAGTAACTTCTATGCTACCACTTAATTTGGATTTTTTAAGCTAAAATAGTAGAATTTGAATTTCAAAGGAAATTAAAAATGAAAATAAAAAATAATTAAAAACATCTCCATGTTACTTTTGTTTATGAATATGATACAGTCTATTGAGCACTATGCAAGTGTTCCTAGAGGGAAAAAAAGACCAATGTTCCTAGGGGAAAAAAAAGACTGAAAACTAGGCAAAATATAAGGACTAGAAGAAAAAATAACTTTTTTTTAATCAATATCAGAGAGGTGCTGAAGCAACTATACTAGGAGATCTAAGAGTCCTTAGGGAGGGCAAATATAGGTATGTTAGTTTATAATCAACAATCACAATATTCTAGGCATAGGGCAAGAAGTTTGTAATCCAGGCTTTGTTAGTTCACAGAAAAACAGAGAGCTCCTAGTGATGTCCTGGGATTGGAGATAAAAATTTGATTTAAAGGGCAAGATGCTAACTACTTAGAAACTAAAAGTAAAAACAACAACAATAACAAAAAGGAAACAAAAAAACTAAGATTGACACACTGCTATTTTTCCATATAAGGGAAGCCATATAATTTAGAAAGTTAAACATAAATAGAATGTACATAAATATGTAAATGAGCAGATGTAAAGATGTTATGTAAAGAATTTACATGAATATTTCAATGAGTAGATCAGTATATTCAGCAATTCCATTATACTAAGAAAAGAATTATATTTCAGGACTTACCAGAAATACCATAGGGTTACACCCAGAATCTGGACCAAAAAAATATTGACAAAATTTTTTTCACATTTTTAAAATTTTGTTCAAATACAGTTGTCTCCATTTTCCCCCTACCACTCTCCTCACCCCAGCCATCCCCATTTCCCATCATTGATCTTATCCAACTACATGCTCCTGAAAATCCTTCTCCTTTTCCCACCCATTATCTCCTCCCGTCTCCCCTCTGGTTACTGTCAGTTTGTTTTCAATTTCAATGTTTATGGTTATATTTTGCTTGCTTGTCAGAATTTTACAAACAGTTCACATTAAGATAATTGGTCCCTAATGTGTCTGAGTAGAATATAATATAGTAAACTCTCAAAATGGAAGATTTGTCTTTAGGCATATGAATGTAACAGAAATAAGAGCTCTTTTAAATTACTAACATTAATATGGTCAATAAAATGGAGAGCAAGGTACATATAAAAATATCAGAAAGACAGAAAATCTCTCCAAAAAACAATATCCTATAAAATAATCAAATGGGTATTATAGAATTATAAACTCAAAAGCTGAAATTAAGCACTAAATAAACTTAACAACTGAAGACAGGGTAGTAAAAATCAGTAGAAAATCAGATTGTCAGATTAACAGAAACCATCCAAGCTGAAGCATTAAAAAAGGAAAAATCATCACAGTAAAATGATCTAACATGAGGATAACTGGGGTTCCAGGAGGGGAGGTGGAGAAGAAATATTCAAAGATGTAAGAATTCTAAATATTCACAAATTAGTGAGAATGTTTAACCTACAGCTTCTAAAGACTCAACCCTTTCCAGATAGAATATTAGGAAAAGTGAATTGCACATTGGAGAGATTTGCTTTATGTGAAAGTAATAAGCCAGTAAGACATTTAAATAACAAATTTAAAGTTCTGCAGAAAGTAATTCACAACACAAATTCATCTATTTAGTCAATGAAATCCCAAACACCCAGAAGATGTTTTGTGAAAATATGCTGATTGTAAATTGTGTGTGTAAATATAAACCTAAAATATGCAAGCTGAGTTCAACTTAAAGAAACAAAAATAGGGAACTTACATGACCAATTATCTCAACTTGGAATGATAATTGGTATAGCGTGGTGTGGCACAGCAAACAAATGGACCAATGGAGCATAACTGGTCCCAGAAACAAATCCGATTACATATGCATCATTTCGTTTAAAACTAAGGAACTACAGAATTCAAAGGAAAAAATACAATATTTTTTATACATGGACTGGAGACCAGAACCAGAACTCAACATGAACATTATGTAAACCCTGGCCACTCATAGAAAAATACAGCTGGATACAGAAGCTACTTCAGAATTCCTCAATTAACCCAGAGGGCAAGGGAACACAACATTCCACTTGGACCACCTTTTAGAGTCAGATTCTCAGGTCTGGCATTCTTGAGCTGGTCTCACAGAGACTTGGTAATTTTTTCATCAGGGCACAAAAAACTTCTCCCATGCACTTAGGAAACTTTGCAACAACCAAATATCAGAGCTGTCATCTCTGATTACACATATTAGCCACCTATCATCTACATTTTGAGTCTGAAAAACTTTGAACATAGCCACTGATTCACTCTCAGCATACCTTCCTTATACCAGGAAGGTACGAGGGTCTGGGACAAGGAGAACTGTCCAAAATCAACCACTAACTATTCCTCATGCCAACTAAGACAATTAAATACCCACATACTAAAAAAATGGTGTTGAGTAAAAGGCAGAAAACTGTACTTGAACAACAATTAAAAAAATGATGTTAATATTCTGTCTCTATCATACGATAAAATCAATTCAGGCAAATAATGGTTTCATAGGTCTCATTTTGCAAAAATCAGTTAATTGATATGTTTATAATTTGTATAATTTTCCATTGGCATCAATATTAATCTTAAAATGTTTGCATATTTCCTCCCAGTTCTTTTACTGTATACAAATTTTCATATTTTCCCAGATTATACAAAATGTACCTATAACATGTAAATTCATACTTTCTGATTATAAAATTATTGCTCAGTCATTATAGAAAATTATTTTCAGTATATGTATATACATTGTATGCTTAATTATATAATTGAGTTAAAAACGTAGGTCGATCAGCCCTAGCCAGGTAGCTCATTTGGCCCAGTGAGCCTCATTCTGAAATGCTAGGGTTGCGGATTAAGATCCCCGGTCAGGACACATATAAGAATCAACAAATGAGCCCTGAGCTTGGTAGTCCTCATGAATCACCAAGATTGTGTGTTTGAGTGTCAGTCAAGACACATACAAGGGGCAACCAGTGAATTCATGGATAAGTGAAACAAAAAACTGATGTTTCTCTCTCTCTCTCCCTCTTCCTCTCTTTCCCTTAAACCAACTTAAAAAGTGCAGGCTGACTTTTTTGTATTTTAAATGACATTTTATTTAGGTTCAGTTGATATACAACATTAAATTAGGTAGTGATTAGGCATTCACATACATCAGGAAATGATCACCTTGATAAATCTGATACCTTCTGAAGACACTATAATTTTTACAATATTATTGACTATATTCCCTATTATATATTTATATCCCCAAGACTATTTTCTAAATCCAATCTGTACTTCTTCATTTCTTCCCCTTTTTTATTAAATCTTCCTTGCATCTAGCAACCATCAAAATGTTCTCTGTATCTGTGAGTTTGTTTCAGTTTTATTTGTCTGTTATTTTGTCTTTTAGATTCCATATAAAAGTAAAATTATATGGTATTTGTCTTTCATTTTTCTCCCTTATTTCACTTATAACCAGTATAATACCCTCCATACACACTGCTGCAGATGGCAATCTTTAATTCTTTTTTTTTTTTTATGGTTGGGTTATATTCCACTGTATGTACATACTACCTTTTCTTTATCTATTTATCTATTAATGGATACTTAGGTTGCTTCCATATCTTGGCTAATGTAAATAGTGCTCCAGTGAACATCTGGATGTATATGTCTATTTGATTTAGTATTTTGTGCTTCTTTGAATAAACACACAGAAGTGAAATTGCTGTGTCCTTCTTTGTCTCTTATAACCTTTGTTTACAAGCCTATTTTATCAGGTGTAAAAAATGCTACCTCGCCTTTTTTGTTTGTTTGTTTCTATGTTCATGAAATATGTTTTCCATCCCTTTAAATTGTCTGCATGTGTCTTTTGATCTGAAGTGAGTCTCTATCTTGTAGATATCTTGTAGATAACATATGTAAAAGTATTGTCTTCTTATCCATTAATGTCTTTTAACTGGAGCATTTAATTAATTTACATTTAAAGTTATTTCTGATATGTATGCAGATATTGCCATTTATTATTCATATTTTTGAACTTTGTCTTTTATTAAAATAAGTTTCTTTAACATTTCTTGTAATGGTTTCATAGTGATGAACACTGTTAGCTTTTTCTAGTTTGGGAAATTTTTGTCTGTCCTTTGATTCTATCTTTTCTTTCTTTCTTTCTTTCTTTCTTTCTTTCTTTCTTTCTTTCTTTCTTCTTCTTTTTTATTAAATACTTTTGAATTTTATTATTGTTCAAGCACAGTTTTCTTCCCTTTTCCCCAACCCATCCCCACCACCCCAGCCATCCCCACCTCCCTCCCCTGTTTCCATTCCCCTTGTTTTTGTCTATGTGTCCTTTAGAATTAGTCCTATAAATGCTTCACCCTTTTCCCCCCGATTAACCCCTCCCACCTCCCCTCTGGTTACTGCCAGTTTGTTCTTAATCCCAATGTCTTTGGTTATATTTTACTTGCTTGTTTGTTTTCTTGTTTATGTTCCAGTTGAAGGTGAGATCATATGGTATTTGCCTTTCACTGCCTGGCTTATTCATGTAGCATAATGCTCTCCAGTTCCATCCATGCTGTTGAAAGGGTAGGAGCTCTTTCTTTCTTTCTTTCTTTCTTTCTCTCTCTCTCTCTTTCTTTCTTTCTTTCTTTCTTTCTTTCTTTCTTTCTTTCTTTCTTTTTCTTTCTATAGAATTCTGTTTTATAAATACACCACTCATTTACTGATGGGCACTTAGGTTGCTTGTAGCACTTGGCTATTGTAAATTGTGCTTCTATGAACATTGGGGTGCATGCATTCTTGGGGGGCAGCAACATAAAATGTAGCAAAAATAGTATCTTCAACAAATGGTGTTGGGAGAGCTGGACAGCTATACGTAACAAAATGAAACTTGATCACCAACTTACACTGTACACAAAAATAAATTCAAGATAGATAAAATACTTAAATATAAGTTGTACTAGAGGAAAACATCAGCAGGAAAATCTCAGATATTCCACACAGTAATATTTTCACTGATATGTCCCCTAGAGCAAGAGACATAAAGGAAAGAATAAAGAAATAAGATCTCATTAAAATGAAAAGCTTCTGTATGGCTAAAGAGAAGAGCATTAAGTTAAAAAGACAACCAACTGTATGGGAAAACATATTTGCCAATGATACCTCAGACAAGGGGTTAATCTCCAAAATATACAAAGAACTTACACAACTCCAGTCTAAGAAGACAACCAACCCAATTAAAAAATGGGAAAAGGACTTGAACAGACACTTCTCCAAGGAAGACATACAGAGGGTCCAGAGACATATAAAAAGATGCTCATTATCACTAGCCATCAGAGAGATGCAAATTAAAACCACAGTGAGATACCACTTCACACCAGTGAGAGTGGCCACCATAAACGAAGCAGCAAACAAGTGTTGGAGAGGTTGTGGGGAAAAGGGAACCCTAGTGCTCTGTTAGTAGGATTACAGACTGGTGCAACCAGATTGAGAAACAGTATGGAATTTCCTCACAAAACTAAAAATGGTACTGCCTTTTGACCTGGCAATTCCACTGCTAGGATTATATCCTAAGAACCCTGTCCTTTGATTCTAAATGATAGCTTTGCTGGATAGAATAATCTTAGTTGTAGGTCATCACTTTTCATCACTTTGAATATTTCATGCCAGTCCCATCTGGCCTGCAAAGTTTCTGTTGAGAAATTAGGTGGCAGTCTTATAGGAGATTACTAACTGTTTTTCTCTTGTTGCTAAGATTATTTGGTTTTAACCTTTGACATTTTAATTATGATATGTCTTGGTACGAGCCTCTTTGGTATCATCTACTTTGAGACACTCTGGTCTTCCTAGACTCTCTTGTCTTTCTGCTCTTGTATCTCTATTTCAGTCACCAGGTTAGAAGAGTTTTCTGTCATTTTTTTAAAATACATTTTCAATTTCTTGCTGTCTCTCTGCTTCCGGTACTTCTATATGTGAATATTAGTATGCCTGATGCTGTCCCAGAGTTACCTTAAACTATCCTGTTTTAGGATTAATTTTTCTTTTTGCTGTTCTAATTGGGTGTTTTCTGCTCCCTTATCTTCTAAATCTCTGAGTAAATCCTCTGCTTCATCTAATCTAATGTTAATTTTCTCTAATGTATTCTTCGTTTCAATTTTTGTATTATTCATTTATGATTTGTTTTTTTTTTGTTTTCTATCTCCATTTTATACTTCCTATCTCTTTGTTCAAGTTCTCATTGACATCACTAAGCATCCTGATAACCAGTGTTTTTAACTATGTGTGTGGTATATTACTTCTCTCCATTTTCTTTATTTTTTTTTTCTGGAGTTTTGTTCTGACCTTTCCTTTTGGTAATATTTCTTTTCCACTTATTCCAGCTGTGTCCCTGCATTTGTCTCTATGTATTATGTAGAGCTCGTACTTCTCTTGGCCTTTGTAGAGTGGCCTTATGTAATATGTGTCCTGTAGGGCTCAATGGCACAATCGCCCTGGTCACTTGAGTCCTGTGCTCCAAATAAACTTTTTTTTTCAAAATTTTATTGTATTATTTTCAATTACCATTTAGTCTCCTTATACCTCATTATCCCCACAATCACCACACTGCTGGCAATGTCCACATGTCCCTTTTCTTTTTCATCAATCCCTCCACTTCCTACCCTGGCTGCCTTTTCTGTCATTCTGCCCTCTAACTACGAGTCTGTTTCTATTTTGCTTGTTAGTTAATTTTGTTCATTAGATTCCACATATCAGTAAAATCACATGGTATTTGTCTTTCCCGGACTGGCTTATTTCACTTAGCAATGTTCTCCAGGTCCGTCCATACTACTGCTAAAGGTAAAAGTTTCTTATTTTTGATTGCTGAGTAGTATTCCATTATGTAAATGTTCCATGGTTGTTTTATACACTCATCTATTGATGGGCACTTGGGCTGTTAGTTAGTTCCATATCTTGGCAGTTGTATATAACACTGCAATGAACATAGGGGAGCTTATGTTCTTTGGAATTAATATTTTGGGTGCATTTGGGCATAGTCTCAGAAGTGGAATTGCTGGGCCAAAAGGCAGATTCATTTTTAATTTTTTGAGCTATCCACAGTGGCTGCACCAGTTTGTATTCCCACCAACAATAGAAAAGAGTTCTCCTTTTTCCATATTCTTGCCAGCGCTTGTTGTTTGCTGATTTATTGATGATAGCTATTCTGATAGGTGTGAGATGATATCTCATTGTGGTTTTAATTTGCATTTCTCTGATTAGTGATGTTGAGAATCTTTCCACATGTCCATTGGCCATCTGTATGTCCTCCTTGGAGAAATGTCTATTCAGATCTTGCAGTCATTTTTCAATTTGGTTATTTGTTTTCTTTGTTGTTTTATAAATTCTTCATAAATTTTGGATATTAACCCCTTACCAGATGTATCAGCAAATATCTTCTCCCATTCTGTGAGTTGTCTTTTTATTTTGTTGATATTTTCTTTTGCTGTGTAAAAACTTTTTTAGTATGATATAATCCCATATGTTAATTTTTAATTGTTTCCCTTGCCTGAAGAGATATGTCTGATAAAATACTGCTATGAACAATGTCTGAACTTTTACTATGTTTTTTCTAAGATGGTTTCATGTCTATCACTATCTAGTTCTATTTTTCTGCACATTTCTGTTCAGTTTTTCCAACAACTTTTATTGAGTAAACTCTCTTTAGCTTGTTGTGTGTGCTTGCTTCTTCACTTGAATATTAATTGACTATTAAGGTGTGAGTTTACTTCAGGGCTCTCCATTCTGTTCCACTGATCTATTTGTCTAGTTGATGCTGGTACCATGCTGTTTTAATTAGTATGGCCTTATAATATAGTTTGATATTAGGTATCATGACTCCTCCAACTTTATTCTTTCTCAGGATCACTATTGTTATGTGGGACCTTTTGTGGTTCCATATAAATTATTGAAATATTTGTTCTAATTCTGTGAAATACCTCACTGATATTTTGATAGTAATAGCATTGAATCTCTAGATTGTTTGGGGTCATATGGACATTTTAGTGATATTAACTCTTCCTATCCATGAACAGAGTATGTGCTTCCACTTATTTTTACCTTCTTCAATTTCTTTCATAACTGTCTTATAATTTATTGAGTATAGGTCTTTTACATTCTTGGCTAGGTTTATTCCTAGGTATTTTATCATTTTTTGAAGCAATTGCAAATGGGATTACTTTATTAATTTCCCTTTCTGTTAGTTGATTGTTGGCATATAAAAATGCAATTGATTTATTAATATTGCTTTTATATTCTGCTACTTTGCTGAATTCATTTATCAGTTCTAGTAGTTCCTTTGTGGAATCTTTAGAGTTCTCTAGTATAGTATTATGTAACATTCAAGTAAAGACAGTTTTACTTCTTCATTTCTAATTTTGTTGCCTTTTATTTCTTCTTTTTATCTGATTGTTGTGGTAAGAATCCCAGTACTATGGTGAATAAGGGAGGTGAAAGCATACATCATTGTTTTGTTCTTGTAAATAAGGGGAATACATGTAGTTTTTTACCATTGAGTATTTGCCAATACATCTGATAAGGGGTTAATATTTAAAATGTATGAAGTACTTACAAAACTCAACACTACAAAAACAAGCAATCCAATTAAAAAATGGGCAAAGGACCTGAATAGACACTTCTCCAAAGAGGACATACAGATGACCTGTAGACATATGAAAAGATGCTCAACATCACTAATCATCAAAGAAATGAGAATTAAAACTACAATGAAATACCATCACATACCTGTCAGAAACACACAAGTCATTAATAAATCAAGGAACAACAAGTGCTGAAGATGATGTGGAGAAACGGGAACCCTCTTGCACTACTGGTGGGAATGCAGGCTTGTGCAGCCATGGTGGATAGCAGTATGTAGATACCTCAAAAGTTGAAAATGAATTTACCTTTTGGCCCAGTAATTCCACTTTGGGAATATATCCAAAGGAAACCAAAGTACTAATTCAAAAGAATATAAGCATCCCTATGTTCATTGCAGTGTTATATACAATCAAGGCATGGAAGCAGCAGAAGTGCCCAGCACAAGATGAGTGAATAACACCCATGAGATGTTTGCACAATACAACACTACTCGACCATAAAAAAAGAAGAAAGTGTTACCCTTCACAACAGTATGGGTAGACCTAGAAAACATTATGCTAAGTGAAATAAGCCAGTCAGAGAAAGACAAGTACCATGTGATTTCACTCATAAATTGAATATAATGAACAAAATGAACTAAAAAGCAAAACAGAGATAAAACTCATGGATGGAAAGCTGACAGTTAGTAGGACCGGGAAGGATAGGGGTTGGAGGGATTGAGCAAAAGGGAGAAGGATTCACGGACAACAATGTGGAGTTTTCTGGGAAGAGGATTGCGTAAGGTGACTAAATGGCATTGGAAATAAAATACAATAAAGATTAAATACAAACAAATGAATAAAAGTAGCATACCCTTACAAACAACTATAGGACAATGAACTTGACAATCTGGAAAAAATGCATGAATTCCTAAAAACATACTCTTCCAATACTGAGTTAGTAACAGACCAATTTCAAGCACAAAATTGAAGCAGTAATCAAAAAAACCCCAACAAAGAAGGAGCTACTACCCTTTGCAACAACGTGGATGGAACTGGAAAGCATTATGCTGAGTGAAATAGGCCAGGTGCTGAAAGACAAATACCATATGGTCTCACCTTTAACAGGAAGCTAAACAACAAAACAAACAAGCAAGCAGAAAAAAAAAACAAAGACACTGAAATAGAGAACAAGGGGACAGTGACCAGAGGGGAGAGGGAAGGGAAGTTAAGGGGAAAGAGGGGGAGGGATTTGGAGGAACAAATAGGAAGGACACAGGAATGAGAACTAAGGGGGGTGGAAATGGGAGGGAGGTGGGGAGCAAGGGGCAGGGGAGGCTGGGATGGGATAAATAGACAAAAAATTGTACTTGAAAAATAACTAAATTAAAAAAAAAGAAAAGTCTAGAACAGATGGCTTCATAGGTGAATTTTGCCAAACATTGAAAGAAGACCTAACATTTATTCTTCTCACTGTTTCAAAAAATTCACTCAAAACCATAAAAGTCGTAGAGGAAAATATAGGCAATAAAAATCTCTAACACTTCTTACAGAAACATTTTTCTGTGACATATCTCCTGTGCAAGGGAATCAAAAGAATATATACACAAATGGAACTACATCAAACTAAAAAAGTTTTTGAAGAGCAAAGGAAACCATGAATAAAACAAAAAGATAACCTAGTTAATGAAAGAAGAAATTCACCAATGATACATCTGATTATGTGATTAATATCCAAAACTTGTAAACAACCCATACAATTCAACACCAGTTAAAAATGGGAAGAGGACCTGCCTACACTTTATCCAAAGAGGACATACATATGACTAATACACATATGAAAATGTGCTGAAGGTCAATAATTATCAGAGAAGTTCAAATTAAAACCACAATGAAATATCACCTCACACCTGTCATCATGGCTGCAATCAAGAAATCAACAAATTGTCCTGGCTCATATAGCTTAGTGGATTGAGCACTGGACTATGCACCAAAAGGTTGCTGGACTGATTCCCAGTCAGGTCATATGCCTGGGTTGCAAGTCAGGCCCCCAGTAGGGGGCACGAGAGATACAATCACACAGCAATGTTTCTCTCCTTCTATTTCCACCTCCCTTCCCCTCTGTCTAAAAATAAAATCTAAAAAAAAAAGAGAAATCAACAAACAAAAACAACAAGGGTTGGCAAAGATGTGGAGAAAAGAGACCCCTGTGTGCTGTTGGTGAAGATTCAGATTGGTGCAGTCACTATAGAAAAAATATATAGGTTCTTCAAACAATTAAAAATGAAGCTGTCTTTTGGCCCAACAATTCTACTTCTGGATGGAAACAGACACGCACACTCACTCATACACATATAATCCCAAACCACTGACAAATGAATAAGGAAGCATGGTACATATATAGAATGGAATATTACTTGACCATAATAAGAATAGAATATTACTATTTATGACAGCATGGATGAACCTAAGGAGTAATATACTAAGTGAAAGTCAAGTCAGACAGAGAAAAATATATAGCATATAATTACACTTATATTTGCAAACTAAAGAGCGAAATAAATGGATAGCAAATTATACACAGACTCATAGATACAGACTTAAAATAAAAAGAGGGAGGGCAGTTAGGAGACTAGGTGAAAAAGCTGAAGCAATGAAGAAGTTCCAATTAGCAGTCATAAAGTTGTCATGGGATGTAACATACAGCATAGGGAATATTGTCAATAATATTTTAATAAATATGTGTGGTGCCAGCTGGGTCCTTGAAAGATTAGAGGAAAACCAATTTCTAAAATATAATTGTCTATCCACTATGTTGTATAACTGAAACTAATAGAATTTTACATTTAATGTAAATGGCAGTTGAAAAGTAAAAAATAAAGATAATGATAACAAATAGGATGACCCGTCAATTAGTTAAATAGACATGCCACAATCCATTCCTAAATAACAGTCATATTTAAACAGTAGACTTTTGCATGTGGATAAAAGTAAATAAATCTTTATCCATTACATAAATATCCATAAAGACTGAACTTGATTTTATTTTTTAACATTCCAAGCCCATAAGATGGTGCTTGCAGCAGTATACATGTTCACATGTTGTTTAAAATTATTTTATTCCTTCATTTTCCTTGTTAGTCCCATAGGTTATACTTGAGCTTGCTATGATACTCACCATTCTTTCTGTCTCACTCAGCCATTTTAAATTTAATGCTTCCAAGGTGTCACTGATAACTGCTAGCATTACCAGTGGTGACTATAAATTTGGTCATTGTACCCGCTTTTAAAAATTTCCTCTCTAAAATCTTTGTTCTAACTATCCTGAGATCCAAAAGATATAAAATATAGTTGTCAAATTTCCTCAATAATAGGGGATGCCTATTTATGACTCTTGCAGTCCTGGTAGGCAGCATCTTACTCAGCACAAATACAAATATTCACATGTTTATATGTTTTATATTTAAATAACTTTTAATATGTAAGAGCATTAGCCAGGTAAGAACATATGGTTCCTTTGTGGAAAGTATAATAACAGATGATTTTATATTTTCATTTCTCTCATGGCAACAATTTGGATTCTGTCCTGAGAGACTGACAATAGCCAGGTGATATAAGACAATAGAACACTGATCTAAAACATCTGCAGCAACCAACCCAGGAAGGCAAACAAGAACCTCTGCAATAATTGGCCCAGAACAATCAGAATTTGGCCAATGACCACCAGCTTCCCTAACTTTTGCCTCTGCTTCCAACTCAGGACCACCTAGAAAAAGACAAATAATAATGCTCTCAAAATCAGTTACATAAATGTTGTTAATCTAGTTTGCCTTCCTTCTACTTCCCATGTCAATTACCTCTAATCAGAGGTTAACTGAGACCTTCCTTTTTTTTTTTTTTTTTCACTATAAAATAGCATTTCTACACCCTGGCTGCCTTTGAGTCTTTGATGGCAAGTAATGATTTCTGAGACCCATGGTATAGCAAGCTCTGAATAAACAGCTTCTATCCCTTTTAAGGTTGTTTCCATTTATTTCTACAGTCCTAAAGCTGTTCTATTTTTTTCAATGTCTCATGGCAGACCGAGAATTAAGATTAATGACAGAGTGGCTTTGTTTTTACAGAAAAGAATTATCAAAGGGGTTTTTATCCACTTTAATTTACTGTTTTAACTCTTCCCAGCATCACACTGTTTATAAAGTAACGATGTAATGATATAGTATGATAGTTTCAGTAATTGATTTAATGTGCATGGCATTAATATGAAACAATTATTTGTATTCCAGATATTCTAATCGTTAGGACAACTGCAAGAAGCAAAATTTTCTCCAATAAACCTGATCAAAAAATTTTTTTTAAATTATATAATGAAACTTTGGCAAAATCTTTTGTAAAACATAGACTAGAACAAGAAAAACACCAGGTAAAAATCTGAGCAAAATTATTTTTCCTACAATTAATGGCTTCAGATAATTATAATTTATATTCCATACCTGATCTCATTTAACAGAAAAACAATTAAAAGAAAAGTGAAAATGTGAAATTTATTTCTATTTAAAACTATTCATAAACTTCAATTACATGGAACTGTATCTTTGCTTTTTTAATGTAGTTTGGATAGAAGAAAAACTCCCCTCAATTAAGGAACATTTTCTTCTGCTTAAAGCTTCACCTTAATTTTCTGTCTTAACTTCCTGCTTCCTCAGTACTGACAATGAACATGAGTAAAATGACTCCCAGATTGTAACTGAATATTAAACCACAAAGTTCATTACAATTCTGCAGCAATTAAAATGTGTTTATTTAGAAATCAAAGCAGATGTACTTGATGAAATAATACAAGAAAGAACCATATAAAATGGCTAAACAAGGCCATGCGCATTTTAACAGGCATACAAGTTTGCCCCAGAGATCTTGTTAAAATGCTGATTCTGAATCAGCAGGTCTTCGATACTGCTGGAGAGCCTGCATTCCCAGCAAGCCTCCAGGCGATGCCAAGGCTGCAGATTGCATTGTGAGTATCAAGGCTCTTAGTGGCATTCAATTAGGGAGTGGGAAATAACATGCAGATATGTCTTGCAAATGTTTTAGATGGACAAAGTGAAAACTCTAGTCTCAGTTTCCTTCTCCACATATGTGGAAACTCTTACTACTTACAGGGTCCATTGTAAAAAATTACACAAAAACAATTAAAGTGCCTAACTCAATATCTGGTATATACTAAGTACATTTTGAATGCTGGTCATTGCTGTGACCCCGCTTTTGGATTGAGTTTTAATAAAATTCCTGATATAAAGTACAAGTTCACTATGTTAAGACATTGTTGTACATTTTACATGCATTATTTAACAATTCAAACTATTATTAATCCCTATTTAATGGGTAGGAATGAGAATCACTGAGAGGTTATCTAGGATAGAAATTGAGAGGACAGGGGTTCAAATCCAGATAGTCCCATTCTAGAGCCAAAAATCCTGAACTAATATAAAACACTAAACCATTACATTAGATTCACGTGGCTCAGAGATTTAACCGTGGTCAAGCTTTACTAAACAATGTCAAGAACACAAACAATTAGAAGACTCACACAAAGCAAAGATGTCAATAACTCCTCCCAAGTTTCTTCTCATGTTGGTTAAGCCTCCCTGGCCCTGAATACATGAAGTTTCTAAACAAGTTCACAGGCTCACCTCACAAAAGGCCACAACATAAAATATCTCCATTTAGTACTCCAGAGGGTTATTATAACAACACCAGCACAACACTTTCCAGGGAGTCATGCTGATGGATTCTGAGTAACCCTTCAGGGACATCCTGCTTAGGGACATCTGTCACCAGTTCAAAGATAAATTCTCTTTCTCCTGGGCAAATATCATGTGTTCGCGTACAAAAAGGTAAAGTTAAAAAGAAGATTGGTATAGGTGACATGTTTATCGCCCATCCACTCACCTCCTCAAATTCAGCTCACCAACCAACGGTGAAAGGAAGGAATGGTTCAGAGACCAGATGCTTTAAAACAGTTTTCAAACCTTTAACTAAATAGGCAACAGAACCACTCAAGAGTATACAGCATATGTGGTTTGAAAAGCTAGCCCCTTAATAAATGACGGTGACAATACAATTCATAAACACAGCAGCAGGGTGTTTAAGGGCTTAGAGGGCTAGAGTGGCTTATGAGTAAGAGGCAGTCGTGGCCGCAGAGTACAGAGTTTAGGCTTGGGGACTGACTCATGTGGGGGGTGGGGAAAATTTTCTTTTCTTACTGAGCTTGTATACCAGTGGGTGAATGGCAAAATAAATTTCTTCTGTGGGGTAATGAGAGATCAGAGCACCAGACCCCAGAATACAGAAGACTGACAGAGCAACTTCATCTACTTTACTGGATAATGGGAGAAATGCCATGTGTGTTCTCAAATCAGTATCTAAGAAATATCACTTGGAAGTAGTTATTCAAAATATAGAACATTGTATCCATGTTCTACAAAAGATCATTTGAATTCTGAAATAATATTTTATGACTTGGACACACTATATGATAGCTTATGATGACTAAGAAGAATTAGAAGAAAATTCCACAAGACAGAGTGTAGATTTGGGAAGCCAGTTTATAGAAATTTTCATTAAGCATCAAGAAAATGTTTCTTATTATCTTTATGGGAGGAGTTTGATTTCCACATCCGTAGCCCTGGTGTGAACTTCTTACTTCTCTTTAAAACACTTAGGTGCAGCATATTATTTTAGTTAGTCGGAAGGATATTTCATGATTGATGGACTTATTAGCAGATTCAGTTACATGTTACAGGAAGTTATATGTAATGATGGTGCCTTACTGCTACAGACACTGACAAGAAGTAATGGAGCAATCCAGGGAGTTGTTGCTTTTGAAAATGCTTCTAAGAGACAACTGAACACCATTACAAAGGAGGGCAAGAGTGATGAAGGTATAGTAATAGAAGATTGCCTGATTTTGCTCCAAAATTTATTTTAAAAAACATCAATTTCAGTCAAAACTTTCTTTATTGTTGGTCAAGTACATTTGTCTCCATTTTCACTCCACCTTAGCCCTCCCACCCCACCCATCTCCACCTTCCACCCTGGAACCTACCCCCTTTGGCTTTGTCCATGTGCCCTTTATTCACGTTCCTTGATGGGCCTTCCCTTATCTTCCCCCATTATCCCTCTTCCTCACTCCTCTCTGGTTACTCTCAGTTAGTTCTTTATTTTAATGTTTCTGGGAATATTTTCTTTGCTTCTTTGTTGTGTTGATTAGGTTCCACTTATAGGTAAGATCATATAGTATTTGTCTTTCACCACCTGGTTTATTTCACTTAGCATAATGTTCTCCAGTTCCATCCATGCTATCATGAAGGGTAGGAGCTCCTTTTTTCTTTCTGGTGCATAGTATTCCAAAATTTTCTTAAGGAAGGCTCATATAGTCAGTGTATGAAACATTGGTTTGAAAATGGTGATGAAAATTCTGACTGGTCTGAACAGAAAATAATGGGTCTACAACTAATGCTACATCTCTGTTCATGTCCTGGTATCTCCCACCAACCCTCCTAGGACTACCAGTAGCTGCCACAAAGCCATGTTCCAGTGTTAGCATATTGCAGCAGTTTTCCACCATTCTATTGGCTACTGGAGTTCCTGCTGAAGAGAAGAAGAAGTAAACATTAGAACAGCATGATAGTGTTGTGACTCCCTACAAAAATATAATTCAAGAGAAAGGTCTGCAATTTGAGGAATTAAAGCAGCAGATTTCTACATCAAAATGTCAAAACAAACAGCTCCAGACAAACAGTCACACAGCAGGTATCTCAGATTCTGCAGCACAAGGATCAGCACAATCTTCCTAAAGTTCAGTGAGGAAAAGACAATCAGCATCAAGGTTCTTACAGTGATGGGACTCAGGTAAATGTCATTCAACTGCAAGAAAATGATAGATAGTGAGAGGAAACAGAAGGATTAAACTAAGTAAGAGTTAGGAACTCTTCTATTACAGATATGAATATACTACTGTTAAATACTATACTGATTTAGAATGTAAAAGAATGAGATGGATCTTTGGAAGTATTCATAGAAAAGGGATAACAGTGATTAGATGTGATGAAAGTTTGAGGAAGGGGAGGAGAATTATATTCAAGGGGGACATACATGTAATTAGTTTATGGGTATTTTTTAAAAATTTAATAAGACTATATTCCTACATTTATGAGTTACTTGTAGAATCAAAAATAAATTTAAAAAATTTTCAATGATAGGAGAAAAAAGTAATTAGGAACTTTTACAAAGTTAATTGATTGTTAAGAACTCTTCGATTTAAAAAAAAAATTGAAATCTTCCCTGGCTGGTATGGCTCAGTGGGTTGAGGGCCCCAGCCCGAGAACCAAAAAGTTGCCAGTTTGACTCCCAGTCAGAGCACATGCCAGGGCTGCATGCTTACAGACAACCCATTAATGTTTCTGTTTCTTTCACACATTGCTGTTTCTCTTCGTCTCTTTTTTTGTCCCTTATGCTGCCTCTAAAAATTAACAAATAAAATCTTTAAGAATTAAAAAAAATTAAAACCTTCCGAAACATTCCTAGATAGAAATGAAGCAACAGCTTCAGCTAGAGATTCTGAAACAAATTGCAGAATTAAAACAAGAGCTGGCAACATTAATGTCTCAGCTAAATTCACAATTTGTGGAGATCACCAAACTACAGAAAAGCAGGAGCTGTTACAGAAAATAGAAGCACTTGCACAATCTGTTCCTCTACCAGGAAAGAATAAACTATAATAGCTACAAAAACTACTGATGTAGAGGAAGACTGCCGGCATTATTACAGGATACTGAAGAATTATAGAATGAAATAAAAGCTTTGTGTGAGGAAAGAACTGCCATTAAAGAGCAGCCAAACTCATTTAACAGTATCCCTGTCATTTTACAAAATGAGAAAAACCAGCTCAAGGTGAACATTACAGAATGTAAAAAAAGAAGGTCATCTCCTTGTGCAGTTGGCTGATCGGGATGAGAAAACATTGTCATTAAAGAATAAACTCAAGGAATTCTGTAAACCAGAGGAAGAAGAGGATGAACTTAAATCTACAGCCAAGATGATAGGATAATGAAGAGAAAGATGATGACAAGGACCGGGGTAATGTCCAGCTTTAAAATCTGTAGGAATAATATAGAATATTTTGTACTTTTGAACATGGAGTCTCAAGACAGTGCTTTGGTTTACCTCCACAAAAAAAAATTAATAAGCCAAGTGGAAACATTCACCATAAGACCAAATTTTACACATGTTGAAAACTGATAAAACTCTAACTTTGTGCAGAACATGAATTTTTATTGAAATTCATGTGAACCATCTCAAGTATAAAGTATAAATTTTAAAGATCTCCAGACACCAAAAATATACCAGTTTAAGGCTCGTGGTGGCAGTGCTATTTGCCTTAATTCACTTGTTGACATAAGTCCATAATAATAAAATGAAAGGTTATTATTTTCACTTTTCAGATTTTGTAACTTTAAGTACTAACACTGTAGGAGACCATTCTGCGTGGCGTGGCTTCAGCTCCCACTCAGAGATGCACAGGAGCCACACCCACGGATAGGTTCTCCCATGGGGAATCATGCCTGAAATGTGCCTAGGCCACTTTGAGTCTTGCTTTTTGCTAAAAACACTCCCTCACCCGGATTTGTGGCAAATATTTACTGCAAAGTAACTTCCTAAAATCCATGCTAAACCTTCCAAGGATGAGTGTAACCAGTTCAACCACTTTTCCCTTTTCATTTGCAAATATCCTCCTTCTGTGATGTGATTAGGCTACTTTGTTGTCTGTAAAAGGTAACCACCTAAAGCGAACCTGTGCATAGTAAATGAGGACCTTCAGGTATGTGCCAAGGAACCCAATAAAGGTCGGGTCACAGCAAGGGCCGCGGCTTTTGTTCCCCTTGAGAGAAAAAGCCATGCCCGCCCTTTTCCTCCACCGGACTTGGTAGTCTGTGTGAATGTCTCATTTCATCCCTAAAGACGCGGACACTGTGAGTCAGAGTCTGCATTATAACACGTTTGATTTGATGTGTCTTGGAATCATTGTTTCTAAATTCAGTATTCCAGTTCTTACCTAACATTTACTTTTAAAGAAATGCAGTTATTTAATGCAAGATAGCACGGGCAAGAGGTAGGTGGGCCGGATATACATCATCAGCCCTCCACCCAGTGTTGCTCCTGATATGGCAGGATAGGACAGTTTATAATAAGTGCCTTGACACCTGATATGACTGTATTCAGTGCCTCAGCTAAGAACAGGAGGATGTTGACACAGTGTTAAGGAAAGTTTCTGAAAAACTTATGCAACAGTGTGGTTGGTTTTGGTTTTAAGCTAAATGTTAAAACAAAATACTAATTAACCAGCCATGCTACTCAGATTTAGTTCTGTTGTTTAATTATCATACAGCATACTATGTTCCTAGTTTTTAACAGACCCAAACTACAGCCCAGGGTGATGTAGCTCAGTGGATTGAGAACCTGCAAACCAAAGGATCGCCAGTTCAATTCCCAGTCAGGGCACGTGCCTGGGTTGCAGGCCAGGTCCCCAGTAGGGGGCACATGAGAGGCAGTCACACATTGATGTTTCTCTACTTTTTCACTCTCCCTTCCTCTCTCTAAAAATAAATAAATAAAATCTTTTTTTAAAAGGTCCAAACTATGATTTATATAATTTATTGACATTTTGCTGAATAGGTTTAAGTCAGATAATAGATTTATTAAAAGCAAATGAAACGATGTAAAAATGTAATGTTTTTATAATAAAAATAAGTATTTCATAAAAAAGAAAATGCAGCTGCAATATTGAGAATTATTTATTTGTCTGAGAGTTCTAATTTACAGATAAGGTCAGAAATTAGTCAAATGGACAATGAAACCAAGGAGGCAATCACCAGAGTGCAGGCAAGGCGCAGGGTCTACAACCAGGGAGAGTGGGGACACACACATGCACCTAGATCACAAAGTTGGGATTCAAAAGTGTAGGGGAGAAGTCAGCAGCCAGAGCGATCACACAGAAGAGCAGAAAACAGCCCTGGCTGGTATAGCTCAGTGGACTGAGCAAGGGCCTGTGAAGCAAAGAAGAGCAGAAAACAGTCACAGACTGGAAATAAAGACCAGACACACAATAATACTACAGTTTCAGCAGCTATCTGAGTCAGCTGCAGGCTTCCTAAGTGATTTATGATCAATGCAATGGCTAAACCCAGTGCACCTTGCCTGGGGGAAGGACCTAATTGTTGGCAGCTATCTAAAAGCAAGACGCCGAAACTGGGGAAAGCAGCAGTTCCAGGATGACAGATTAGACCCAGCAGATCTGAGAGAAACTTAAATTGGAGCCATTCCTGAGACTAATAAAAATTGCATAATTTAAAAAAATTCTATAAAGTCATTTGTATTGTGATTTAAATATATAATATCACTATATCAACCAATGGCTTTATTGAGACATTTTAATCTTTCCTAAAATTTTGCCTCTAATTATAAATCTTGTTTCATCTTCACTTCATCTTACCCAAAGTGTATCTATAAATGCTCATTTGCCAGAGTAGAAGTGTGCACTCGTTCATCCAAAATAAAACCCTTGAGCTGAAGAACACAGAATGACATAAAATTGCTCTCCTGTGTGGTTATTAATTTAAATTTAAGATTTCCAGTGTCTTATAATATTTATAATCATAATCTTTAACACCAAAAAATGCACAACACTTCCGTGACTCTTATTTGTTCTAAGTTGATGAGAAATGAATGACATGGGATTGATTTTAAAGGCTAAGTGTATCTGGAAATTTGTCAGGAACCAGCATTAGGGGAGATATATTTTACTGAGATTAAAGAAGAGTGAAATTTAACATTTTCAAGAACTACACAAATACATTTTTCAACTGTGTAAATGAACAAAAATATGTTTAACAATGTGAGTTGTTTCGAAAGAACTCAGCATCCTGTAGCAAATGTCATATTAAAATATACAGAATGTTATCTTCTGCAAATAAACTGTCATCTCTATTGTCACTGGATGATGGATGGAAAAAACATGCAGTTACTGTTGATCTAGTACACTGTACTGCCTTCCAGATCTTTCAACATTTTGTGATAAATTGTACCTACCAGCTCTCTTCTGAATCATTCAATTTTTTTGAGGCCATAATCCTATCAGATATCTGAAGAGTTTATACTGTCTTGACTGAGATTACAATTAATTGGTACAAACTGAGTCTGCCTTGCAGATCACCCATTTCTCTCCTTATGATTTTGTGCAAGAAACTTTGCTCAGTGTTAGTTTCCAGTGGAGGACACTATTCCTTGTTTTGCAAAACTCACAAATGTGTGAGGCACAAAAAGGCAACTGACTGCAAAAATATTACTGAAAAAGTTAAAGCAATATGAACATTACACTACAGGTATACATTGTTTCTTGTGTTTCACTGTATTGCACTTCACAGATGTGCTTTATTACAAATTTGAAGGCAAGACCCTCCTTCAGCAAAGAGATATCTACTCCCTTTATTATGCTATTCACTTTACTGCAGCAGTCTGGAATAGAACCTGCAATATCTCTGAGGTATGCCTGTATATAATGATGAAATGTGTTTGGTCCTTCACTATTTTTAACATTATCTAGACATTTTTACCAATTATATTTCTCAGTACCCTCACTCCAACCTAGCTTTCTATGCCACTAAGCTAAGAGAAAATAATTAGTGCTTTATGTATGTGTACCATCTAGACTTCCAGTGATATACAAACAGCAGAAGGCAAAAGTGGGAGAGTCTGTGAATTCTTCCAATCTTATCTCTTTTCATTTGTCATTGTTCACAGGTTTCATTTTAGTGCCTATGCATGCCAACCCATGTTTCTTTTACTGGAAGTTCTAATGCTATTCACACTCTTATGTATCCCCAGAAAGCTTACATCATGCTATGATTTCTTACCTTTCTCTTGAATTCTAAGATTTTAAAAGAGAAGTCTGAGGCAGACCAAAAGCAAACACATTTTTTCTCAGGGATGTGAGTAGACAACATGAGACCAATGCAAGGGTTTTCCCCCAAATTCTCTGGCCTCAAATTCATTACTGGCTCATGTGAAGAGAACTGTGCCAGCATTTTCAGTAAGTAAACAATATCTTTTTGCTGAACTACTGACACCTAGATACCTGGTCCCTTGTCTGAACCAGGTACCATAATCAGTAGAGAAAAATAAGAAACCATTGTTTATTTCAAGGAAACACAATGAATTGCAAAGATGCTGCATAATTGCTCAGAAAAAAAGAATGCCTGCTTATGCTACCTGATATATGACAGAGGAAGAATGAACAAATCATGGGGGGCATTGAGGCAGTGACTCCAAATTCTGGGTCCACCATAGAATCTCCAGAAATTATTGTTAAAAATAAAGGCCT
The DNA here is from genome assembly GCF_021234435.1 of Artibeus jamaicensis. Classification (NCBI taxonomy): domain Eukaryota; kingdom Metazoa; phylum Chordata; class Mammalia; order Chiroptera; family Phyllostomidae; genus Artibeus; species Artibeus jamaicensis. The sequence goes on from NW_026521853.1 coordinate 607,342, forward strand.
TCCCCACCCTCAAGTCCCTCTTCTCCCACTGAATTGGGAATTCAGGGCAGAGACCAAGAAACCATATATTAAAATTGACTCCATGGCAGCTACTTTACAGCCCAAAGAGTCCTGCAAAACCATATAGTTCAAACTATTTATATTAATGGATAATGTTAAAACTCAGAGACTAATTGAACTGCTCAGATCCCCTCAACACACCATAGCTAACAAGAACCCAATTTCCTAGCCCCAACTTTTTCCTCCCCATTTGCTGTTTGCATATGATCAAGATGGTTATGTTAGATGCCATATTTCCCAACATACCTGTCCTTGGAAAAATCAATATATCAAGGAAGTCTACTTTAGGCTTCTTTTTTATTCCCCCAAACCTAACACAAAATTATTTATCAGGAAACCCCTTTTGCCTATTTCTGGTTTGTAAAAATAAACAAAGAAGCAGATCTTACCTCAACAAAAGACCCAGGGCATATAAACTACTACAGACATCTGGATTTATTAGCATGAATAGTCTGACCAATCCTCTCCCTAAATGAAAAAATAAATAACATTGTTCAAAATTGTCACTAACAAGCATTTTTGGGAACTGTGTAAATCAGTCAAAGGAGAACTAGAGATTAAGAAGCAATTTACTCTTACAAACTGATACAGTTTTGCATAGTAACAGTGAAAATATGAGGCCTTTTTTGCTAAGTTGCTGTCCTCCCAAATGGGCTGGTGAGAACTGATTTTACAAGTGGGGGAAGGATGGAAAAACTAGCAACATTGTTGCTAAAGATGGTGGAATTTATTTTAACAAAGTGGTATAAACCAGTGGAGATATTGTCAGTAAATGCAACAAATTGAGTAGGAAACAATTGGGAAAACCTTCTGATCTTCTAGCCTAACCTTTTCATCTGAAATGAATCATTCATTGGTTTCTTTTTTAAAATTAATTTTATTTAGTTATTTTTCAAGTACAGTTTTTTTGTCTATTTTTCCCATCCCAGCCTCCCCCGCCCCTTGCTCCCCACCTCCCTCCCATTTCCACCCCCTTTAGTTCTCCTCCCTGTGTCCTTCCTATTTGTTCCTCCAAATCCCTCCCCATTTTTCCCCTTAACTTCCCTTCCTTCTCCCCTCTGGTCACTATCCCCTTGTTCTCTATTTCAGTGTCTTTGTTTTTTTTTTTTTTTTTTCTGCTTGCTTGTTTGTTTTGTTGTTTAGCTTCCTGTTAAAGGTGAGATCATATGGTATTTGTCTTTCAGCACCTGGCCTATTTCACTCAGCATAATGCTTTCCACTTCCATCCATGTTGTTGCAAAAGGTAGTAGCACTCCAAACCCCTGTGACGACCCTGGGCGGCAGAGGAGTCATTGGTTTCTAAAGAAGAATTTAGCATGAAGATTTCTTTATTTATTTATTTTTTAAATTTACCACAACAGGCATATTGGGACAATGCTCTAACCAACTGAACTACCCAGCCAGGGCTAGCATGAAGATTCTTTTTTTGAAAAGAGCCAGAAGGCCAATGGCAAGCTCTCCATACTTTTCTAGCTGACTGGGTTGTATTTAGACTTGAAGGGAGGCACAGCAATCCCAGCTGTAAGAGAAAGCTAAATAAAGCTTAAATATCAGCCGAACTTTCAATGTGTTTCAGTGGAAGATATGAGAGGTTGCAATTGTGGAAAGAAAATAAAGGAGGGGTGCATTTTCCATAGTTTGAGTCCACACTTGCTACAATAAAATAAAGAACAAAGAGACAGGGGAGAAACCATGGGAGAGAGAGAGAAAAAAGTAAGAATTCAATTTTGCTACAATATTATATCTAAAATTTACATTTCCAACAACAAGAAAAGTTGAGACAGGCAAAGAAATAGAAAAGTGTGACCAATTATCAGGAACAACACAGTTAATAGAAACTGTGAATTGTGATTGTGGCAGGGTAGTGGATTTAATCTTATTTTTTTGTGTGTGTGGATATACACACACAGATATACAGGGATCTGAACTAAAACTAAAATGAACATTCACTAATTCATTAGAAAAGTTCAGCATCATATTTGAGAACAAATCCATAGATGAAGATAAATCAACAGAGATTATGAAATCAGAGTCAATTAAAATATGAAGAAAATATGCAGAACCTGATTGAAGGGCTTCTTCAAGTATATCAATGAAAATTAGCTGTAAATCATTAACCTGACCATTCCAGAAACTCAGTGTACTCCAAGTAGAATCACACAAAAAGGTCAATATCTAATAGAAAATGCTTCAGCTGCTGAAAGACAAAACAAAACAAAAATCTGAAAAGCAATGAGACAAAGTGGTCCACTGGGATATGTCAAAGTCCAAGTCTAACAATTTTTTTATCACAGAAAAAAACCTATGAACCAGGTAATAACTATCTAAAGAAATACTTGTCAGAAACTTACAAAATTTTATGGAAGACACAAATCTGTACATTCAAGAATCTCCTTTTTTCAGTATAATTTATTGATTGTGCTATTACAGTTGTCCCATTTCTTTCTTCCCTTTATTCCCCTCTGCCCTTCACCCTCCCCACCAGCATTCCCACTTAGTTCATATCTGTGGGTCAAACATACAAGTTCCTTGACTTCTCCATTCCCTCTACTATTCTTAACCTCCCCCTGTCTAGTTTGTACCTTCAATTTATGTTTCTTATTCTCTGTACCTTTTCCCCATTCTCCTCCTCCCACCTCTCCACTGATAACACTCCATATGATCTCCATTTCTGTAATTCTATTCCTATTGTAAGTTTTTGCTTAGTTCATTTTTTCTTAGGTTCAGTTGTTAATAGTTGTGAGTTTGTTGTCATTTTACTGTCCACAGTTTTGATCATCTTCTTTTTCTTAGATGAGTCCCTTAAACATTTCATATAATAAGGGCTTGGTAATGATGAACTCTTTTAACTTGACCTTATCTGGGAAGCACTTTATCTGCCCTTGCACTCTAAATGAAAGCTTTGCTGGATAAAGTAATTGTAGATGGAGGTCCTTGCCTTTCATGACTTCCAATACTTCTTTCTAGCCCCTTCTTGCCTGTAAGGTTTCTTTTGAGAAATCAGCTGGTTGTCTTAAGGGAATTTCTTGGTAGGTAATTGTCTCATTTTTTCTTACTTCTTTTAAGGTCGTCTCTTTATCTTTAACTTGGGTAATGTAATTATAATGTGCCTTGGTGTGTGCAGCCTTGGATCTAACTTCTATGAGACTCTCTGAGCTTCCTGAGCTTTCTGGAAGTCTGTTTCCTTTGCATGCAAATGTGGGACTTCCCAATCTGCCAGCCACTGCCTTGCCATGCATCCTCTCTGCCCCAGGTGCCCATCTCTGCTCCTCCTACCAGTCTGGATGAATTTTTCTTCTTTAATAACTCCTTGGTTGTCAGATTCAATATGTTTCAATTATCTGGCAGTTCTGGTTGGTTTTGTTTTTAAATTTGCTGTTGTTTTCCTTTTTGTTGTTCAAGGAGGCAAATTGTATCTACCTATACTTTCATCTTGGCTGGAAGTCCTTTTAAATTCAAGAATCTCAACAAATTATAAGCAAATACATTCAAAAAGGTCCAAATGGACTCCCATTATAATCAATGAATAAATAAATGAACAAATTATGGTATACATACAAAATACCATACCTGGTATGGTATTTATTCAGTCATAAAAATAAAATTACTGATAAATATTAATAATTAGATAACAAGGAAAACATTATGCTTATCAAAAGAAGCCATATAAAAGTTCACATATTACATAAATTGTCTTATAGGATTTATCCAGCATATACAAATTTATAGAGACATGAAATTTACCATGAAATAGGGGAACAGCGAATGAAGACTGATTACATACTAGGTAGAATGTGTTTTGTTGGGTGATGATTTTATTGCACAACAAGGTAAACAGACTAAATATCACATTAGATTTGATCAGGCAAGATATATAGGTCACACTCTTTTTATATGTCTCAAAATTTTTGTTGAAAAACTAAACAATAATTAAATAATAATTACATAATCTGTATCATATAGAAATGTTATATATAAAATGATGATTTCACTTCACTATAGCTAATTGAGTCAAATGTGGTATATTTCATCAGAAGTAAGTTAGTATTAATTTGAAGATGATTGTCATAAACTAAAATTTACATTTTAATACCTAAAGCAACCAGTAAATGAAAAACTAAAAATATAAATATCAAGTAAGAGTTAAAAGTGTATACTGAAATAATTGTATGCCACAAAAATATAAAATTACAAACACAATAGGTGTAGAAAATAAATAGTATATTTTCACAAATCCAACCATTACATTATTCACTTTAAATAAAATGGGCTTCACTCTTTAAACAGAAGCCAAGGACTTTCAGACTCTAAAAAGCAAGATCCAACTATATGCTGCTTACAAGAAGAGAGCATGATGACAGCTTGGGGGTAGGGGTATTTAGTGTGTGAAGGATTTGAGCAAAAAAGGAAAGGACTCATGGACATAGACAACAGTGTGGTGATTGAGGGGGAAGGGGAATAAATGCTAATGGAAAAAATACAATAAAATTTTTAAAGGCATATTTTGTATTAAAGTAGAAAGTTGAAATTAAACATTAAAAATTTATAATATACAAACATTAACCAGGAGAAAACCAGAGTGTCTAAACCAGCAATTTTCAATTATTTCTTTTTTTTTTGTCCAAGTACAGTTGTCTCCATTTCCCCCCAACATGCCTCCCCACTCCAGCCATCCCCACCTTCTTTCCTCAATTCTACCCTCCTTTGGGTAGGATTTGTTCATGTGTCCTTTATACACGTTTCTTGACAACCCTTCCCCCTTTTCTCTCAATTATCTCATCCCACATACCCCTGATTACCATCAGATTGTTCTTGACTTCAAGGTCTCTGGTTATATTTTGCTTCCTTAATTGCTTTGTTGATTAGGTTCCACTTATAGGTGAGATTATAAAGTATTTGTCTTTCACTGCTTGGCCTATTTCACTTAGCATAATGCTCTCCAGATCCATTCAAGCTGTCACAGAGGGTAGAAGCTCCTTCTTTCTTTCTGCGGGAAAGTATTCCATCATCTAAATATACCACAGTTATTTGATCCACTCATTTACTGATGGGCACTTAGGTTGCTGCCAGAACTTGGGTATTGTAAATTGTGCTGCTATGAACATTGGGGCGCATAGGTTCTTTTGAATTGGTGCTTCAGGGTTTTTTGGGTTATCTCATGGCACACATAAACTAATTACTAAAATTCTGTGGTACACCCAAAAAATTTTTGCCATTCTGACAAAAATAAGTATAATTTTGATTGCTTCACACCAGACAGTTTTTGTTGTACTGGCTGTTGTCACTTTATTATTTGATACTCTAAGAGAAAAAAAGAAGCTAGTGTCCCTAACAAAATAGTCAAATACTGCAGTTTTGAAAAATTCTTGTGGCCCACTGGTTGAAAGTCACTGGTCTAAACTAATATCAGACAAAAGAAATTTAAAGCAAGGCAAAAATATCAAAAACACATTTTAAACATGAGTTCTATAACATGAAAGGGTTAATGCAATAGGAAGATATTAAATCTGTATATGTATATACACATAACAGTGTCTCAAAATATATAGCACAATTAATTACTAATTGATTACCTATTAATTACCAATTAAATATTACAATTGTAGATAATATTCTTTCACTAATTGATAAAAATAAATATAACTTAAAAATATGTGTTGAATAAAACTATTAATTAAATTGTTTATATATAATACACAACACATAGCTATTTATAATGTATAAACTATATTAGTTTCTAAAACTATAGTAATACATATAGTTATTTATAATATACTATATATTAGTTTATAATATACATAACATATATGTTTATAATATATAAACAACTATGTGTGTTACGACTTTTGCCAGTTTCTCCAGGAAAAGTCCAGCCATTGTTAACATAATGATAATGTTAGACATTGATGCAAGAAATTGATGTAAACTGGCAGCCAAGGAGAGTAGTCTGGAATACACATGTGTGAACACTGATGACTTCACTGTACTTATCAGTGGGGGGTAGATGCCATTGAGTGACCATGTGTATACTGTGTGGCCATCACACTCAAAATGACTGAGCAAGTAAAGCAACATATCTGCATCAAAATTTGCTTTAAGCTTGGAAATTCCTCTGTGGAAACTATTTGGATGATTCAGAAGGCAGCAGCTATGGGCAAGTGGTGATTGACAGCTTCATCACAACATGTCTGCTGTTGTATCATGTCTCATGAACAGTTTTTGGTAAAACATCAAAATCACCCAGGTGATTCAGACCCTATATAGCCCAGCAATTTCTGGCTTTTCCCCAACCTAAAATTAGCTTTGAAAGGGAAGAAATTTCAGACCATCAGTGAGATTCAAGAAATACGACAGGGCAGCTGATGGTGATTGGGAGAACTGTGTGAGGACCCAAGGTGCCTACTTTGAAGGGGACTGAGGCATTATTGTCCTCTGTGCAATATTTCTTGTTTCTGGTATCTGCTACAACAAATGTCTCTCTTTTTCTCATTACGTGGTTGGATACCTTCTGGATAGACCTTGTAATATACACATGCACTGTACCCCAAAATATCATTAGCTTGAAAATAATTAACTTGCTATTGTTGTTAGATATAGTATATATGTGTATGCATATGTACAAATAAGCCTTATTTTTACTAAAAAAATAAAGATCTGAAATCTCAAACTGAACTATTTATCTCTAGAGATCTAACAAATACTAATAAAAGGAAGAAAATAAGAAAATGCAGTAAAAAATGAATAAAGTAGAAAACTCAAATGAGTAGAAAAATGAATTAAAGCTAGAGTTACTTCTCTTGAAAATATCATCAAAATTGACACACTTTTTTTTAAAGTGGCCAAGAAAAAAAAGAGAGAGAAAAGAGGCATATTATCAAAATCAGGAATACAACACAACAGATATTACAGAAAATACAGGTGGTAAAATCTTGAACATTTCTCTTAGCAATGTTTTTTCTGATATATGTTCATGGGCAAGGGCAAAACAAAACAAAAATCAACAAATGGTAGTTCATCAAACTGAAAGTTTTACCCAACAAAACTATCAACAAAATGAAAAGACAACCCACAGATAGGAAGAAGATATTCACCAATGTTATATCTGATAAGAAGCCCTGGTAATCAAAATGCTCACAGAACTGATTGAACTCAATCAAAAAATAAAAGATATTCAAAATGAAATAAAGCAAAATATTAGGGAACCAACAGTGACAGGAAGGAAACCAGGAGTCAAAGCAATGATTTGGAACAAAAGGAAGAAATAAACATCCAACCAGAACAGAATGAAGAAACAAGAACCCCAAAAAATGAAGAGAGAATTTGAACCTCTGGGACAACTTGAAATGTTCCAATATCCGAATAATAGGGGTGTTAGATGGAGAAGAACAGTAAGAAATTGAAAACTTATTTGAACAAATAATTAAGGAAAACTTCCCCAATCTGGTGAAGAAAATTGAAGTCCAGGAAGCCCAGCAAGTCCTAAAGAAGATGGACCCAAAGAGGAACACACTGAGGCACATCAAGTTACCCAGGATTAAAGACAAAGAGAAGATCTTAAAAGCAGCAAGAGGAAAGGAGTTACCAACAAAGGAGTTTCCATAAGATTATCAGCTGATTTCTCAAAAGAAAACTTGCAGGCAAGAAGGGGCTAGAAAGAAGTATTCCAGGTCATGAAAGGCAAGGACCTACATCCAAGAATACTCTATCCAATAAAGACTATCATTTATTTGGAAGGGAAGAGCAGGTAAAGTGCTTCCCAGATAAGGTCAAGTTAAAGGAGTTCATCATCACCAAGCCATTATTATTTGAAATGTTAAAGGGACTTAACTAAGAAAAAGCAGATAAAAAATGTGAACAGTAAAACGACAAGAAACTTCAACTACCAACAAATGAATTTAAAAAAAGAAATACAACAAAAATTAAGCAAACAATTAGAACAGGAGCAGAATCAGAGAAATAGACATCACATGAATTGTTTTCAGTGTGAAGGGGGAAAAGAAGAATAGAAGGGAAAAGGTACAGGGAATAAGAAGCATAATTGGTAGGCATTATATAGATGAGGAGAGATCAAAAATGGTATAGGAAACAACTCAAAGAACTTATATGTACAACTCATGGACATGGACTAAGAGGGAATGCTGGAGGGTTGGGGGATACAGGGTGGAGAGAGGATAAAGGGAAGGGAGTTGGGAAAACTTTAATAGCATAAGCAATAAAATATACTTAAAAATTTAATATCCAAAATTTATAAATAACTCATACAATTTAATACCAAAAATACCTAAATAAAAAGTGTGAAACAGACCTGCATAGACATTTCCCCATTGAAGACATACAGGTGGCTAAAAGACATGTGAAAAGGTGCTCAGTATCACTAATCATCAAAGAAATGCAAACTAAAATGATTTAAATGCAAACTAAAATGACAATGGGACATCACCTCACACCTGTCATAATGGCTATCAATAAATCAACAAACAAGTGTTGGCGAGGATGTGGAAAAAAGAGAATCCTTGTGCACTGTTTGTGGGAATATATATTGGTGCAGCCACTATGGAAAACAGAAGATTCCTCAAAGGAAAATTGCAAATGGAACTGCCTTATAACCTAGCGATTTAACCTCTGCATATATAAATATATATGAAGAAACCCAAAGCACTAATTCAAAAGAATATATGTCCCTGTATGTTCACTGCAGCATTATTTACAATAGGTAGGACATGGAACAATTCAAGTTCCCATCAGTAATCTATTGCATAAAGACAGGTAAATATATACATTGAAATATTACTCAGCAATAAGACAAAATGAATCTTCACCATTTGTGACAGCATTGGTGGACTTAGGGGGTTTTATGCTAAGTGAAATAAGTCAGAGAAAGACAAATACTTTACGATTTAATTTATATGTGCAATCTCAAGAACAATATAAATAAACAAATAACACATAAACACTAATTCATACAGAGAACAGATAGATGGTTGACAGAGGGAACCATGGACAGGAGACTGGTTGAAAAAGGTAAAGAAATTGAGAAGTATGGATTGGTAGTTACAAAATAGTCATGGAGAAATACAGTACAGCATAAGAAACATTGTCAAAAACATTGTAATTGTTATGTTTTTTGTCAGGTGGGTACTAAAAATATTGCAGGTAACACTATGCTGTGCACCTAAAACAAATACAAAATATTATTGAATTTAACTTATAACTGGAAAAAATTAAAATGTTTAATAAATAATCCAGATGGCAAAAGGCAAATACTATACACTCTTACCTATAAGTGGAACCTAATCAACAAAACAAACAAATGAGAAAAATAGAAGCAGAAACATGGAAATAAAGAAAAACTGACAGTGACCAGAGGGGAGAAAGAAGGGGGGTAATGGGGGAAAGAACGGGAAGAAGTAAGCAAAAGAACATGAATAGAGGACACATGGACATGGATAATTGGGGGGAATTGACTGTGAGAGTTGGGGGACAGAGGAGAAAAATGGGGGAAAAGTGGGACAACTCTAACTGAACAATAATAAATAAATATTCAAAAGAAAGAAGACATATTCATCAAGGCCAGCTCATCTGCCCCAAGAATATTCTTTTATTTTAGTAGTTAATAATATATAAATAATTATGGTTATTAGTAAAATATTTTAATATTATTATTATAAATGTATAATTTACAGTACCATATTAAAAGAACAATTACACACTTCTTTTTTTGTTAGTTTACTTGTTTATTTTGTCACTTTTATTTATTGTTGTTCAAGTACAATTGTCTCCATTTCCCCCCACAACTGGCCCCCACCCCAGGCATCCCCACTTCCCACCCTCAATCCTACCCCACTTTGATTTTGTCCATGTGTCCTTTATACATGTTCTGGATTACCTTTCCCATTTTTCCCTCCATTATTCCTTCCCACCTCCCCTCTGGTTACTGTCAGTTTGTTCTTAATTTCAATGTCTCTAGTTATATCTTGCTTGGTTTTTCTTTTGTTTATTAGGTTCCAGTTAAAGGTGAGATCATATGGTATTTGTCCCTCACTCTCTGGCTTACTTCACTTAGCATAATGCTCTCCAGTTCCCCCCATGCTATTGTAAAGAGTAGGAGCTCCTTCTTTCTCTCTGCTGAGTAGTATTCAATTGTGTAAGTGTACCATAGTGTTTTCATCTATTCATTCACTCATGGGCACTTAGGTTGCTTCCAGCACTTGGCTACTGTGACTTGTGCTGATATTAACATTGGGGTGCATAGGTACTTTTGAATTGGTGTTTCAAACTTCTTAGGGTATAATTATAACAGTAGAATTGCCAGGTCAAAAGGTAGTTCCATTTTTAGTTTTCTAAGAAAACTCCATACTGTTTTACACAGGGGTTGAACCAGTCTGAATTCCCATCAGCAGTGTACTAGAGTACCCTTTTCTTCACAACCCCACCAGAACTTGTTTGTTGATTTGTTTATGATGGCCATTCTGACCAGTGTGAAGAAATATCTCATTGTGGTTTGAATTTGTATCTCTAAGAGGGCTAGTGATTCTGAACTTCCTATCATATATCTCTGAGCCCTCTGTATGTCCTCCTTGGAGAAATGTCTGTTCAGGTCCTCTGCCCATTTTTTTTTTTTTACTGGATTGTTTGTCTTTCTGGAGTGGAGCCCTGTGAGTTCTTTATATATTTCAGAGATCAAACCCTTGTCTGATGTATCGCATGCAAATATATTTTCCTATATGTTTGGTTCCCTTTCCATTTTGCTGATGTTTCTTTAGCCATGCAGAAGCTTTTTATTTTCATGAAGTTCAATTTGTTTATTCTTTCCTTTATATCCCTTGCTCTGGGGCATATATTGGTGAAAATATCACTGCATGGAATATTTAAGATTTTGCTCCCTGTGTTCTCCTCTAGGACTTTTATGATGTCATGACTTATATTAAAGCTTTTTACTTATCTTGAGTTTATATTTGTATATGGTGTAAGTTGGTAGTCAAGTTTCACTTTTTGGCATGAAGCTCTCCAGCTCTCCCAACACCATTTGTTGAAGATGCTATATTTACTACATTTTATGCTTCTGCCCCCTTTGTCAAATATTAGCTGACCATCAAGGATTGAGTTTATTTCTGGGCTCTTTATTCTGTTCCATTGATTTATATGTCTGTTTTCATGCCAGTACAAGACTGTTTGATTTACACTGGCTTTGTGAAACATTTTGACGTTAGGTATTATGATCCCTCCTACTTTGTTCTTCCTTCTCAGAATTGTTATGACTGTTTGGGATTGTTTATGATTCCACATAAATTTTTTAAAATTTTGTTCTATATCTGTGAAGTATGTCATTGGTATTTTTAGGGATTGTGCTAAATTTATAACTTGCTTTGGGTAGAATGGACATTTTGATTATGTTAATTTTAATCCATGAACACAGTACATGCTCCCATTTATTTGTGTCTTTCTTAATTTCTTTCTTCAGTGTTGTGTAGTTTTCTGAGTAATTGTCTTTTACCTCCTTGATTAGGTTTATTCCTAGGTACTTTGTTGTTCTTGTTGCTATATCCAATGGGACTTTTTTCCTGATTTCTGTTTCTGCTATTTCGTTGTTTATGTACAAAAATGACTTTGACATATGAATGTTGGCTTTGTATCATGCTGTTTTGTCAAAATCACTTATTGGGTCAAGTAGGTTTTTTATAGAATCTATAGAATTTTTTTATGTACACTACCATGTAATCTGCAGACAATGACAATTTTGCTTCCTCCTCTCCAATTGGAATGTCTTTTATTTCTTGTTCTTGTTTGATTGTTGTGGCTAGGATTTCCAATACTATGTTGAATAGAAGTGGTGAAAATGGACATCCTTGTCTTGTTCCTGATTTTAATGGGAAAGCTTTTAGGTTTTGTTCATTTATTTGAGTGTGATGTTGGCTATAGGTCTCTTATATATAGCCTTTATTTCACTGAGGTATTCCCTCTCTAATCCCACTTTGCTGAGTGTTTTTTTATCATAAATAGGTGCTGTATCTTATCAAATGCTTTTTCTGCATCTATTGAAATGATCATGTGACAATTATCTTTGCTTTTGTGTATTTGATGTATTACATTTATTGATTTGAGAAAACTGTGCCATCTTTGTATTCCTGGAATGAATTCCTTTGTAAAAATATCATGGTCTATGATATTTTTAATTATTGTTGGATGCAGTTTGCCAATATTTTGTTGAGAATCCATCATCAGCAATATTAGCCTGAAGTTTTTTGTTGTTGTTGTTGTGTCTTTATCTGGTTTGGGTGTTAGGATGATGCTGACTTCATAAAAAGAGTTTGGGAGTCTCGTCTCATTTTTAATTTTTTGGAATAGTATGTGAAGGATAGGGGTTAGCTTTTCCTTAAATGTTTGGTAAAATTCTTCTGTGAAACTGTCAGGTCTGAGGCTTGGGTGTGCCAGGAGTTTTTTGATTACTGCTTTGATTTAGTCAGCTGTTATTTTTCTGTTCAGGCTTTCTGTTTCTTCTTCAGTGAGTTTTGGGAAATTATATTTTTCTAGTAATTTGTCCATTTCACCTAGGTTTTCAAATTTCTTGGCATATAGTTCTTCACAGTAATTTTTATATTTCTTTGTATCTCTGTGTTATCCATTGTAATCTTTCTTCTTTCATTTATGATTTTGTTTATTTTGGTACTCTCTCTTTTTTCTTGATGAGTCTGTTTAAAGGCTTGTCAATTTTATTTATCTTTTCCAAGAACCAGCTCCTGGATTTATTGATCCTTAGAATTGCACTTTTAGTCTCTATGTCATTTAATTCTGCTCTGATTATGGTTATTTTCTTTCTTATACTTTCTCTGAGGTTTTGTTGTTGGTCTTGCTGTTCTTATAGATGTAGGGTTAGGTTGTTTGTTTGAAATGTTTCTATCTTTGTTAGGTAGGCCTGCATTGCTATGAACTTTCCTCTCAGGGCTGTTTTCATTGTGTCTCATAAGAGTTTGACTACTGTGAGTTCACTTTCATTTGTTTCTGGAAACTTTTTGATTTCTTTCTTAATCTCCTTCTTAACCCATTCATTGAATAATAGCATGATATTCAATTTCCATGAGGCTGAGGGTTTTGGAGTTTTTTCCTGAGGTTGGTTTCTAGTTTCAGTCCCTTGTGGTTGGAGAAAATGCTTGATATGATTTCAAGTTTTTTCAATTTGTGGAGGCTTGTTTTGTGTCCTATCATGTGGTCTATCTTTGAAACTGTTCCATATGCATTTGAAAAGAATGTGTATTTTGCTTCTTTGGGATGAAAGGCTCTATATATACATCATTTAAGTACATTTGATATAGTGCATTGTTCAATGCCACAATATCTTTGTTGATATTTTGTTTAGAAGATCTGTCCATTTTTGACAGTGAGTTGTTAAAATTTCCTACTATAATTGTGTTGCTGTCAATATATTTCTTGAAGTCCTCCAAGATTTTTCTTATGCATATGGGTGTTTCTATGTGGGATGCATATATATTTATAATGTTTATGTCTTCTTGATGGATTCTTCCCTTGGGTATTATGCATTGACCTTCTAGATCTCTTTTTATGGTCCTTGTTTTGAAGTCTGTTTTTTCTGATGAGTATATCTACCATGCCTTCTCTTTCCTGTCACTTGCTTGGGTTATTTTTTCCCAACCCTTCACTTTCAGTCTATGTAGGTATTTTGTTCTACGTGGGTCTCTTGTAAGGCAGCATATGTGTGGGTCATGTTATCTCATCCATTCAGGTCCTCTGTCTTTTGATTGGAGCATAACCCAGTAACATACAAGGTTATTATTGATAGGTACTTATTCATTGTCATTTCATTCCCTTTGTACTTTTGTTTCTTTCTCTCTCACTGTTTTTCTTGCTCTTCTTAAAGTAGTCCCTTTAGCATATCTTGCAGTACTGGTTTGGTGGAGGTGTATTCTTTCAACCTTCTTTTGCCCAGGAAGTCCCTTATTTCTCCTTCAATTTTAATTGAGAGCCTTGGTGGATAGATTAGTCTTGGTTACAGGCCTTTGTTTTTCATTACTTGGTATATTTCTTGCCATTCCCTTCTGGCTTTTAATGTCTTTGTTGAGAAGTCAGTTGCTAGCCTTATAGGGGCGCCCTTATATGCAACTCCCTGTTTCTCCCTTGCTGCCTTCAAGATTCTCTCATTGTCTTGGGATTTTGCCATTTTAATTATTATGTATCTTGAAGTGGGCCTCTTTGGGTTCTTCTGATTAGGACCCTCTGTGCTTCTTGGATTTGAGTGACTTTTTCTCTCATAAAATAAAGGAAGGCTCCCATTATTACTTTTTCAAACAGGTTTTCTACCCCCTTGGTCTTCTTATTCTCAAATCCCTATTTCATGTTGTCCTGCAGTTCCCTTAACATCTCTTCACTCTTTCTGAGTCTTTTTTCCTTTTCTTGCTCTTTCTAGGATTTTTTTCTACCTTATCCTCCAGCTCACTGATCCAATCCTCTGCTTCATCTAGTCTGATTTTGATTACTTCTACTATGTTCTTCTATTCAGAAATTGTATTCTTTATTTCTTCTTGGTTCTTGTTGATTGATAGTTTCTATTTCTTTTTTGATGTTGATGTAGTTTGAAGTGAGTTTATTATAGTTTCCCTGTAGTTTTTGGTAACTCTGTGTGAGCTTATTGAGGTTCCTGATAACCATTGCTTTGAAGTCAATAACTAAGAGTTGCCTTGCCTCTATTTCATTTAGCATTTTTTTCTGAGGTTGTCTCATTTTCTTCCATTTAGAGTTTATTTCTTTGTATTTCCATTGTTTGTGAGACTCTTCTTGTTAGCTTCTTCTTAAAGTGATCTGTTCTGATTCCCTGAATTTGTGGTGTGAACTTCTATAATAGGATACCTATGGGAAACTATTGTGCAGTCTCCTTGATCTTCTGAACTTTATGCTCTTGGGATGTCATTTATGCTGGTTCTCTGTATGCCTTTGAGTTTTTATTGTTGTTGAGCTGTCCTTCGGTGGGGCCTTCCCTTCAGCTGGTTGATTGAAATTTACCCCATGCACCACATTTTGTATGCTGTTACACAGGTGCTGCCAGAAGAAAACCACAAAACTCAATGAACAAACCCACATCTGCAAAAATATCTCCCCCCTACAATCTTAGTATCAACAGCAAATGAACCAGTATTAATAAGGGTATAAAGGCATTAAGAATATTATAAGGAAGGACAGAAATAAATCATAGTATAAATTCTAGTGACTTAATAATGTGCACAAACTTGTTGGACAAGAAATGAATGTTAAAAAGCTATGAAGGAATGAAAATATCACCAATCATGGGACACAGTGGATTTTATCTCAGTAGCCACTTTTTTTTTCTTTCTGTATCTGCTTCAGAATATGTCAGAGGTTGATCCCATCTTACATTAGGCAGCTTGCTCTGAGACTGCCAGGGATTTACTGACATGGTTGTCTCCTTTAGTTGTTAAATCTAGTTACTCTGAACTCAGCAGTCAGGCTTAAGTGACACAGAGCCTGGGCAGAGTCTCTCTTGGGGTCAGGGCTATTGTTTCCTCTTCAGGCTGTTGCGGCTCAGAGGGGAATGGTCTCCCTGAGCAGGAGAGCTGATGTATAGGGGATGACTCAGCACCAGGATTCCAGTGGCTCCTCTCTCAGGTCTTTCCCCAAGCTTCCATCCCTAGTCTCTCCCCAGATGTCTCTAGCCCACTGTGCTCCCACCTTTGCCATAACCCCTGGTAAGTGACAGTGAATGGAAATTTGTGTGTTGGCCTTTTAAACAGTTCTTTGCATCTCCAGGTATTCATCTCTGGCAGAGAGCAACCCTGTCACTTTTTTGCTGCCACTTGTTATCCGTGTACTTTTTGGACTCTAGTGTTCTAGTCTGGGGATCCCAGGTTAGGGTTTGGACCCCATTCTTCTCAGAGGGATTCAACCAGAAACTTAATCAGTGCTGCCACCTGTGGATGACCAGCCAGCCCTCTCAAGTTTCCACTGCACTCCTTACCAGACAGGTTATCCTGAAGCTGATTATTCTGTCTGTCCAAGGTTATGAGGCTTGCTATCTTGCTATTGTTCAGTTGTTTGTTCTGGGTGATTTCTCCACCATTTAACTGTAATTACACAATGGTCCTGAAATGAGGTTAGTGTGGTTTCCATCCACTACTCTGCCATTTTGCAGAAATCATAACTCCATAGTGATTTCTTATTTAAGCTTGAAATCCTTGTCAACAAATATTTCAAAATCCTTTGCCAACTTCAAAGTTCACATTATTAAATCTAAACATGTTACATCGCTTCTATTGCTCAATTGTAAACTATATCTCATGCATGTGTAGGGGAGGTAGCCAATCATGTTTTCCTTTCACATTAGTGTTCCTCTTTCCCTCCCACCCTTCCCACTCTCTCTCTCTTTCTCCCTATTCCCTGCCACTTCCTCTGCCTCTCAATTACACAATTCTTAAACTTATTGAAATGGGAAAAGATATGGGATATTCAAAGATATGGGAAAGGATATGGGATATTCAAAGATATGGGAAATTGCCTTTGAAACTAGGAAAAGCTAGAATGTATTTCTTATTTGAAACTCTTGATTTTCATTAAAATTGTGTCCTTGAATGTACTGGTCACAGGCACTTTATCATATTTCATTCACACATATTTGATATACATATTTTGTGATTTATTAATGGTGGCAGAAATTGAAAAAAGTATTCCTATAGCTCAACATTATATGATAAAATATTAAAACTTTGTTAGAGGAAGCAGTTGAAGGACTTTTGGGGTTTTTAACAGTTTTTAAATTTGACTTTTATATTCTAAAAATTGAAAAATCCAGTGACTCATGTATAGACTAGCTAGGAGAATACATGGGATTTGTTTTAGCAAGAAACTGAAACCACACTAACCTATGTTTAATGTTCAGTTGTCTACTTGGTGTTTTGGGTTATTTTATATGTTTAAATTGTTTTTATTTTAAAACTGAGTTTGCAATTTCATAGAGCTGATTCTTCAACATTGTCAAATATGGATAAAGTTCAAATCACTAAATCTAATGTATTTTATCATTGTAAAACACTTGGTACTTAATCATGCATTAATCATATGGGATTAATGATTCTATAGATCTATCATACAGCATGAACACTATGGTTAACATTACTATTTTGAATACAAAAGTTTGCTGAGATATTTCAGATGTTCTCACCACACATACAAAAATAATAACTATGGGAGATATGTTAATTAGCCTGACTGTATTAATCATTTCACCATATGTGTGTGGTTTATATATATACATATAAAATCATCATGTTATACATCTTAAACATATACAATTTTTACTAGAAAGAAAAAATCCAAAATCCATAAAACAAACAAAAAGCAGAAATACTACATGAGGTTAAATTCCTATGAGATTCAGACTCACATGTTCCAATATTATATTAGTACTAAAAGAAAAGAAGTTTTTTTAAGTTATTTGATCTAATTTCAAAGAAAACTGCTTCAAGTAGGAAGTGTGCTCAAATAAATTATCTGAGACCACCTGGGACTTTGGATTCTGATAATTTAACTTATATAAATTGTTCAAAGAAAGTATTTTAATTTCATCTGAAATAAAATTCACATTAAAATATACTATGCAAAATAAAGAACACTCACTCTATCCACCTCCACCATGAAGCCCCTTTTAGAGAATCTAACACATTTGTTCTTTTTATCTCATAGTAAGCAACACATGAAACACAAAGATCAAAATTGCTTTTATAATAAACTGTGAAGGGATTCTATTTCCCAAGTGGTCCTCATGGTCTCAATCTCATCTGCAAAATAGTTCAGGCACAATGTACATGGAATAGCTATGTAGGCAGCATATTAAAGATCCCTCACAACAGACAAAATAAAAAAGAAATGTTGTTTGCAGTGTCTATTTCCACATCTCCCAAAGGATTCTATGAATTACTTGTCACTCTTCATATTCATGTAAGAAACAAGTATTTTTTTAGATAATAGCCATCATAATACAAATTTTATCCATAATAGCAATTGATAATTCTGCTATATATTCTCTAAGCTCTTTTAATACTACTAGCTACCAACAAGCCAGTATTATTATTGTTTCTTCACAGATAAGAAATTGAGGACAGATTTAGTGGCTTGTTTAAGCTCATACAATTGACCAAAAGAACAACCAGAATTTGAGCCATGGCATGTGTCTCATCAGTCTGTGCTTTTAAAGATTTCATATTTCTGTTGAGAAAGTAACAAGTAGTTAAGGACTAACTCCCAATTTCCATTAGGTAATACACTTTACCGATCTACATGTCTACTCACTGGCAGGCCGAAAACCACAAACATAACAAGTAATTTTTTTTTATTTTAATTGTTGTTCAAGTACAGTTTTCTGCCTTTTACCCCCATCTCAGCCCACTCCCCAGCCCTCCCCACTTCTTTCCAGTTTCCACACCCCCAGTTGTTATTGTCCATGTGTTCTCAATACTTGTTCCTACAAACCCTTCCCCTTTCCCCTGAAATTCCCTTCCCTCTCCTTTTTGGTCACTGTCATTAATATTTTTAAATAAAACACTAAAGACCTAGGCAGGCCTCAATTATGAATTATCAGGTGAAGGGAACATAATTGAAAATAGATAGGAAAATTTTTGGTTTGATGTTCAAAATATGCATTAGCTATTGCACAAGTAATATGGATTGTTTATATTTTCAAGACAGAAAAATAGTACATGTGACAATTCTCAATACATGTTTTTGAAAGGCTTTCAACTACATGAATGAAATGTCTTTAACTATGTGAATGAAATTAGTATTTCTATGATCATTTCTTCTGTGTATATTTTGGTATTTTATTTACTGGTTTGTTTTTTGCAAAAATGACATACAAACAGATGGTTGATTTTAAAAGTTTTACCTCCTGCAATAAATATATCTCTGTGCAGATGGACATTAAGCTTCAGTACCAATATTGGACATTTGACATATGGACAAGAAGATCTATGGCAGAAGACACTATGTCCAGCTTTGTACCTCAGCACAAATCATGTTTGACTAATTGTTATCTGTATTTAGTTTGTGTGGTCAGAGATTCAGGAAGCAACAGACCTTTTAAGTAAAATACTGAAAACACTGTCTTCAAGATATCTATCTATCTATCATCTATCTATCTATCTATCATCTACCTATCTATCTATCATCTATCAATTATCTATCATCTATGTATTTGGCAAAAATTATACATTATGAATTTTAAGATGACAGAAGTAACTATTTAGTCAAATTTAGTGAGCTGCAATTCACTTAGAGTAAATTGTACCCTTTTTAGGGATATGGTTCTATGAGTTTTGACAAAGTTATACAGTCATGTAACCACCACCACCATGAAGACATAGAACATTTCCATCACACAAAATGGTTTGCTCCTGCCATTTGTTAAAATAATAATTATATCATTTGATTTTTGTATGTTATACCAACATTTTTTTAGGGATGAGTCTCACCTGGTTTAGAGTTATACTTTCTTTTATAATGAAATATGTATTTAATTTACTGAAATTTTGTTCAGAATTTCTGTATCTTATGTTAGACAGATATTAGTCTATAGTTTTATTTTCTTTCAGTTTCTTAGTCTGATTTCAGGATCATCCTAATCCTGGTCTCATAGACTAAGTTGGAGATGTCCCTTTTTTTTTTTTTCAATTTTGGGGAATGGTTTGTGTAGAAATGGGAATTAATTTTCCCTTAAATATTTAGTAGTGTTCACCACTGAAGCCACATTTCCTGAACTTTTCTATGTGGAAAATTTTCTGCTTATATGTGTAACTACTTTAAGAGAAAAAAACTATTTAGTTCATTTGTTTTTAGTTAGCTTTGATAAATTATTTGTGGAAATTTTAATATTTTATCAAAGCAGTAAAATTTATTAGCACAAATATTTTATAACAATCCTTATTATCCTCCAAGTACTGGTAAAATTTGGATTTATGTCACCTCTCCTATTCTACATATTGGTTATTTGTATTTTCACTATTTTCCCATCATCTGACTGCATAGAGTTTTATCAATTTTGTTAATTTTAAAACCCAGCTTTTGGTGTCATTGATTTTCTATACTATAGTTTGTTTTCTGCTTCAGTTTCAATGATTTCTGCACTGATCTTTTTTCTCTCTTTTCCTTATATTTTAAGTGTAAGTTGAGGTCTTTGATTAGAGAGCTTTCTTATTTTCTAAAATAGGCACTAAGAGCAAGAAGTGTCTTCCTAACTATTGCAGAAGTTAGGGCATCCTAACATTTTGATATGCTGTGATTTCATTAAAATTCAATTTGAAATAGTTTCTAATTTTTCTTCTGAGTTTTTTGACCCCAAACTTATTTAAAACCCTGCTATTTAGTTCCCAATATCTACAGCTTTTCCAAATATCTTTTTGCTATTGATTTCTTTTATTTAATTATTTTTATTGTTGTTCAAGTAGAGTTGTCTTCATTTTCACCCCACCCATCTCCTCCTCCCACCCTCAAACCTATCCTCTTTTATTTTGTCCATGTGTCCTTTACACATGTTCCTTGATGGACCTTGCCTTATTATCCCTCTCTCCCTACTCTCTGTCAGTTTGTTCTTTATTTCAATGTCTCTGGCTATAATTCAATATCACTGTGGTCAGAGATAGTAGTTTATGTGATTTAAACTCTTGAAAATTCATTGAAAATTGTTTTATAATCCAAAAAAATGATTTTTCACCAAAGTGCTGCAAGAATTTTTAAAACATGCAATATCAACTGTTTAGTCAGGGGCATTGACCTCTTTTCCCTTAGCTTGTCAAAGGAAAAAGACAAGAGCCAATAGAACAATAACCATCCAGTGTGAATAAATCAAAACTATATCTACTTCTTGTCAGATTGGCAAAAAATATATTGTTTCAATGTGCCACAGAATTTTAGTAATTAGTTACGTGTTCCATGAGCTAAAAATGGTTGAAAATTGCTGGCCTAGAATATAGATATTCTTGTGCACTACAAAACATGCATTTGGCTGTTATTGCATGATGTGTTTTATAAACATCAGTTGGGTAAAATTGGTTAATATTGGTGTTCAAATCTTCTCTATTCAGTTATTTTTGTCTACATGTTTTACCAATTATTTAAAGAAGAGAACTTAAATTTCAAACAATTTTAATCAATAGTGGGTTTAACTCTTTTTCCTTGAATTTCTATCAATTTTTGCCTCACATACTTATATTTTAAAGATCTGTCATTAGGTGCAAAAATGTTAGGGTCATTCTGTACTCTCCATGAACCACCTCAGCATAACAATAAAATGATCATCTCTATTCCCAATAATAGCATTTGTTCTGAAATTTAATCTCTCTGACACCAAAATAGCTATCCTCTTTTAATACAATAACTCTCTTTTGTTTAGTGGTATCATGCTATATTTTTCCATTCTGTATTATTAAATTTTATGTCTTTATAATTGAACTGCTTTTCTTCTAGGGAGAACCTAATTAGCTCTTACTTAGTAATTTAATCTGACAACCTTTGCCTTTCAATTAGAGTTTTTAATTTGATTATTAATATGGTTGTTCCATTTGAAATCAGTACTGAATTTGTACATTTATATTAGGGAGAGTGTATATTCTTTAAAAGTATAGCCCAAAACAGTAATTCTACCAAAGTCATTTTTATACATAAGACATTTACCAAAGTTTGGTTAAAATAAAAGGACATTTTAAATTCTCTCAAATACTCAAGGGAGTAGAAGTTCTAAAAATACTGGGAATGTAGCCCTGCATATAAAGGCAGAGTGTGACTGAACAATTGTGTTTAAAAGAAATTCATAGGCTAAAACCAAAATCAAACCAAGTATAAAACCAAGAAAAAATTTAAAATGATCACTTATGTATAGCATTTTATTGGCGATAATGTCACCTTTACTTTAGACAATCTTCTCTCCTTTTCTATGACTCTCATTGTGTTCAGACTGGCCCTACTGAAAGTCTAGTTTTGCTGAGAGTCAGAATCTACACAGGCCATTATCTGTATTATATGACAACATCACTTATCCACTATCACCCAGGGATCCAGAGGTCTCAAAGTTAAATTCACTAAAAAGCCCCAACAAAGTTTAAATAACCACATACATGTATTTCAAAGATGTTTTGCACACATATTACATCCATGCAAATGCATACAGATGGATATGTATGTATATGCACATATACAACCATATGTGTGTATGTATATGTGTGTGGCACATATATGTGTATATATAGCACACATATATTATATATTATATATATAATTTCCCCTAAAACTTAGAAAAACTTCAGAATCATTTTTGTTTTTGTAATGTGGTACCAATTTTGGAAAAGTGAAGCACTTTTGCCAGTTGCTATACTGAAGCAGTATGCTGTTCTTTCTTTAAAATATTCTTATTTCCTCTTTTCTCCTCTGTTAAGCTGTCATTACTAACTCTGGTTAATTGTTACAGGTCAGAAATAAGTTAAGTAAATAGTTTTATGAAAATTTCTAAAATGCATATCTGATTACATGGGCTTTGATGGTTTATTTGTAATAAAATTCATGGAGTTTTTATATGAACTTTGAAATTTCTGTTTTAGTTTTTTTAAAGACTACTAAAACTATTGCCACCTATTTCTAAATCCTTTTGTGAGCCCTGGCTGGCATAGCTCAGTGGATTGAGCGCGGGCCTGCGAACCAGAGTATCGCGGTTCGATTCCCAGTCAGGGCACATGCCTGGGTTGCAGGCCAGTTCCCGGCAGGGGACGCATGAAAGGCAACCACACATTGATGTTTCTCTCCCACTCTTTCTCCTTCCCTTCCCCTCTCTCGAAAAATAAATAAAGAAAATATTTTAAAAATTTTTAAAAAATCCTTTTGTTATGGTAAGTTGAGGATAATGAAATGTTTTTTTAATAAATACAATGTTAAATAAATAAGTGGAACCTAATCAACAAAACAAAAAAAGCAAACAAAATATAACCAGAGACATTGAAGTAAAGAACAAAGTGACAGTAACCAGAGAGGAGAAGGGAAAGGGATAACGGGGGAGAATAGGGGAAGGTGCATCAAGGAACCTGTATAAAGGACTCATGGACAGAGCATCAGGGGGTAGGTTCGAAGTTGGGAGATGGGGATGAGTGGGGTGGGGGACCATGGTGTGGGGAAAATGGAGACAACTGTACTTGAACTTGTTGTTCAAGTATTGTTGTTCAACTGTACTTGAACAACAACAACAACAACAAAAAGATTTCAAAAGCCTCTAAGTCAGTCACACAAACACATCCCAGATATTTCAGGCATATTCTAGGGGCAATCAAATTTTAAATACAAGTAAATTATTAAGTGCTTTCTAAATTGGATAAATTACTATATTCTAAAATTTTAAATTCATCTATGACACAAACAGAGGTTAAATTAGATATATGCATAAACTAGTATAAAGAAGTAGAAATTCTGTATATTCATAGCATGTTATTTCTCCTTCAATTCCCTTTAAAGGACAGCTGAAAAAATTGTATATGATATTTCTCTGGAGTTTGAGAAGCAGACATTTTATTTACCAAGAATAAATAACTTAGCCTGGGATACAGACTAACTAAAAGACTCAGAGCTAATTTTAGGATTCTAGAATGCTTCCCCTACCCTGGAACCTTACCACTGCCTCAATAGAGAGCCTATACTTCCTACTCAACCTTTCTTTGCTGGAAAGTCCTAAAAAAATAAAATAGGTATATTAATTTTATCTAAAAAGTAACAACTACATACACTTTAATCCAAACATGATTGGGAAGGCTGAATTAGGATCTAAATGAAAGCACAGTTGTGAACATACCCAATATACA
This sequence comes from Artibeus jamaicensis, assembly GCF_021234435.1. Taxonomy (NCBI): domain Eukaryota; kingdom Metazoa; phylum Chordata; class Mammalia; order Chiroptera; family Phyllostomidae; genus Artibeus; species Artibeus jamaicensis. The sequence goes on from NW_026521853.1 coordinate 631,251, forward strand.
TATTAACATTATAACATTTAGAGAGAGTGCTACACATGACACATTTTGAATACTTTATTTTAACTCTCTCCCTGGAATATAAGCATAATGATTAGATTTTAACTTGTCAAGAATATAAGTAACTTGCCTATGTTCATTCAGCTGTGAAGTGACAAAATTGAAAATTGACTTAAACTTTGTCTTACTTGAAATTCCAGGGTTCTTTTTTTTTTTACAATACTTCCCCAGATTTCAAAAAGACTCAATATCTAAAGCTTCACCGAAACATGTTCAGATATGTCCAGTTCAAAACCCAAGTGGGTAGTCCTAAGTGAATACATGCCCACAAATGTGCAAATACACATTAAATTTGAATAAATATTACCAAAATACTTAAATTTTGTGCTAAAAATATTTGTAATACAACATACTTCTTCAAGAGTCACCACTATTTTCAGATTTTAAAACTGCTGTATTTACTGAGGCAGGAAAAAGAAAATGGTACAGAATACAAACCAAAAAAAGAATCCCCAGATCCTCAATTTGGCACAAAGAACTCTTTCAGCTGTGTGGGGATATTATATCCATTCATTACCAGAAAATAAAATTGGTTCTTTAGAAAAAATGAATTGTGCTCAAAGCCTTGAGAGTTCTATTTAACACAATGAAAACCTATTTATTAGAACAGCCTGGGTCTTTCCAATAGAAAACTAGGATGAATAGTATGAAATCTTAAGTATTTCTTTGTCGTACTGAAGGAAAGGGGAGAGGACACTTGCTGATCACAGTCAGAATAAAGTATTTTTCTTAGCACAGCTGTAAATTAAATAAAATAATTACTGAGTAGAAAATATTCCACAGAAGCCACTGGAATGCACGTAAGATATAGCCTTGTGGGAAAAGTAGGACACCTTCCAATGTAGACAGTTTAAATCAGCAGAACATTGGGCCAATCAAGTAGTAAATTAGAGTATTAATCTAAATATTTGTAAAACCAAAGTTAATTCTAGAATTTCATAGTCCAGAAAAAATAAAATTTCATTCATATTCTATGTAATATGGGCTTGGTGGGCTCTGATTCAGCTTCTCAAAAACAACTAAAAATATCTTCACTTATTTCTAGATTATGCTCTTTGTCTTGAAAAGTTGAAGGTACTAGTAGGAAGATGGTGGTGAGATAGGTGGGAGTAGAGTCTACTTCTCCCTTTGCACAGGTGGAACAGAGTGAACAGGGTATCCTAGCATATATGAAGACCGGAGGGCAAAACTGTAGAAGACGACAATCAGGTAGTAAGGAGAGTGATTTGGGACAATAAGGTCCCAAGGACCAGTGCAAGGACCAGGACAGCTACAGTGCCAGGCCTGGCACCCGTGGGTCTGCTGCAGGATTCTTGGGAGAGAGCCAGGTCAACAGCTCCCTACCTTGTCAAATAAGGTTTGAACAGCACCAGGATGGATCTGGATGCTTGAAAGCACTGAGGGAAATAAGGACAAAGTGCCAAACACACAGGGTGGTGTGCACCCACTGAGACTGTGGACACAGACTGAGAAGAGTTGGGCCATGATGGATCATGTCTTGGACAGCCCCTGGTCTGATTGGAGAGTTGGGCTGTGTGAGAGGCCAGACACTTGTTTGGAGCTGTAGGCTTGAACAGGAGGAATTTTTCAAAAAGAAAATGAGGTACTCAGCAGCTGTTTAGGAAATTCTTCCACAGCAGCCACTCCCACCTTCCCCTGCTGTGATTGTGCATCCTCCAGTGAGGGCCCACCACTGCTGCCAGGACCATGGATGCACCCCTACCCCTGGCCACAGTTGCAGAGTGGGTCCATCCATGCCCACGACCCCAGTGATGCTCCACAGACCCAGCTACCAGCTACCTTGCCTCAGCTGCCACTGCAGCAGCAGAGGCCAGCATGCACCTGACACTGCCTCCTGGTCAGCAGAGCCCAAGTGCTCATGTCCACAGCCCTGGGGGCAGGAAGCACCTGACCCAGCAGCCCCAGCCATGGCAGCAACAGGAGAGGCTGAGTGCTCACACCTGAAGCCCTGGGGTGGAGTGGTCCTGACCCTACTACCCAGGGCACCTCATGCCCAACCACATCACCCCAGTGGGTGCAGCAGTAGAGGAGGCACACCTGCATTCTGCATCCACCACGCAGCAGCCACAGTGGTGACCCCATGCTGGAGGGCCAACTGGCTCTGTAAGAGGAAGACAGAGACACCCCCACAGAAAAGAGCAGCTGGGCTCAGAAAGTCAGCAATCTCCAGAAAGACTAGTTCAGTGGAAGTCTGAACTACCCTGAAGAGACTCTGAGAGTCCATAGTATCTAGGACAGTCCATAGTATCTGAGAGTCCACAGTATCTAAGAAGGTGGTATGTGAGTTGCCCCTAATTGGGGCACCTCAAGAACAGCACAACTGATGGACTGATGGCATAGTTGGGGAACAGAAGGTCACTGGGAGCCTGACAGCAAACTTTTAAACTTGGCTGGAGGCTGGGCAACTGTGAAGAGTGCAGCTCAGACATGGCCCCCATCCTCACAAAACTACAGGAAGGAAGAAAAGCAAAACCAACCCCCCCTCAGCCTACTGCAGCCAGAAAACAGCAAAATTGCCTTGGCTTGTTTAAAGCCAGCAGAAGGCCTTTTTTTCTTTTTCTTTTTCTTTTTTTTTCGAGAGAGGGGAAGGGAAGGAGAAAGAGTGGGAGAGAAATATCAATATATGGTTGCCTCTCATATGTCCCCTGATGGGAACTGGCCTGCAACCCATGTATGTGCCCTGACTGGGAATCGAACCGCAATACTCTGGTTCGCAGGCCCATGCTCAATCCACTGAGCTATGCCAGCCAGGGCTCTTTGTCTATTTTTTAATTCTTCTTCCTTTCCTTCCTTTTTTAAAAATTTCTTTTTCCTTCTTTCCTTTCTTATTACTTCTACCTTCCTTCCTTTTCTTTCTTTTTAATTACAACAAGTGAGACAATAAAACCTTTTCACAATAAGCTGTGAAAAGACCACAGTTAGACCCAAAGAGGGGGTCATCCCAATAACTGAGACAGTGAGATGAGATAATTTCATTTTGCTACTCCAGAGAACTGGAGTTGCAAGTAATTATATATTTGTATTATCATTATTTTTACATATTTTATTTTATTAATATTTTTTAAATTTCTCTTATCTCTCTTTAGTAATCTTCACTTGGTTTGTTAAATTGCATTGTTTGACTGGTTTCCCTGGTTCTCTTTCATAGTGTTTTTTTTTTCTATCTATCTTTCACTTCACTTGTGTTCCAATAGCATACCACTCTAGGTTCTGTACTTCCTATTCTTGTTATTCAGATCGCATAGATTCTGTCATATAATTGTTGGTCCATTACTATTGTAAACAATTGCTGTTCCATATAATTGTAAATACTACACAGCACCCCTCCCAGATCTTAGCTCACTTCACTGTTGCCAGAACTTTATAATTGTTGTGGTTAACTCTAGTCTCTCACACATTACACCTATTTTCTATTCTTTACTCTTGCTGTACCTCATGATCTGATCTCCCACAAGCTCACTGCTTTCTAGATCCAACTTACAATTCACTTCCACCCCTAATAAGAGCCTTATGTTTTTTCCACACTTTCTAAAACGTGGCTATTTGGATGAAATATCACAGTTAACACTATACACATCCAAAGGATCTCCTGTCTCTTCTCTATGGGTTGGTACTTTACATAACATAGAATACACTTCCACTGTCTTAATCTATTTTTCCTGCCCCTCCAACAGATCATTAAAAAAAGAGTACATTGGAGCTGTGAGCACCAGGATACCTGCTGGAAGAAGAAACCCACCAAGAAAGAAACCACCAACAGATAACAACAGAAGAAGGTGAAGGGGAGAGTAGAAGCCACACTTACCTCCACCCAGGACCAATCTTGAAATACAACCAAATTGTTGAGAAATTACCCAGAACGTATAATGAACAATAGGGATAGAGAAGCCTCAAAACCTCATACAGACAGAAGAACCAACTTCAACACAATCTGTCCACACCTGCCCAACAGAATACAAGAGGTGGTGGATGGAGTGACTCTCAGTTAACCAGCTGGAGGGAAGGACCCACCAAAGAAAGACCCAACAGCAATCAAAACACAAGGACATACACAGAGACAACATAGATGACAGCCCAAGACCAGTGAGCAGGAGACTAAGAAGACATATCTTCTACTATAGAAGTTCACACTATAAACCCAGAGAGTCAAAACAGATCAATTTAAGAAGCAGAGGCTAATGAGAAGAGTCTCACAAACAATGAGAAAACAAAGAAACAATTCCCAAATGAAAAGAAAGGAGGAAGTCTCAGAAAGAATGCTAAATGAAATAGAGGCAAATCCACTATCAGATATAGAGTTCAAAGCAATTGAACTTTATAGTTATCAGGAAAAAATTATAAGGAAGCTCAATGAGCTCACAGAGAATTACCAAAAACTACAGGGAAACTAAAAATGAAAGCTATATCAACATGAAAAAGAAAATAGGAACTATCAACAAGGACCAAGAGAAAATAAAGAATACAATTTTTTAATTGAAGAACACAGTGGAAGGAATCAAAAGCAGTATAGATGAAGCAGAGGATCAGATCAGCAAGTTGGAAACAAGGTATGAAGAAACACCCAGAAAGAGCAAGACAAGGAAAAAGGCTCAGAATGAATGAAGAGGTGTTAAGGGAACTGCAAGAGAACATGAAATGTAATAATATTTGTATAATAGGGATACCAGAAGGAGAAGAAGAAGACAAAGGGATTTAAAACCTGTTTCAGAAAGTAATGATGGAAAACTCCCATAATTTGGTGAGAGAAAAAGTCACACAAATCCAGGAAACACAGAAAGTCCCAATCAAGAGGAACCCAAAGAGGTCCACTTCAAGCCACTCCTAATTAAAATGGATAAATTCCAAGACAAAGAGAGAATCCTAAAGGCAGCAAGGGAAAAACAGGAAGTAACATAGAAGAGAGCTCCAATAAGGTTAGCAGCTGACTTCTCAATGGAAATGCTCAAAGCTAGAAGGGAAGTACAAGAAATATTCCAAGTAATGAAAATCAAGCACCTTCAATTGAGACTACTCTATCCAGCAAGGCTTTCGATTAAAATGACAGGCCAAATAAAGAGCTTCCCAGACAAAAGAAGCCTCAAAGAATATACCTCCTCCAAACCAGCTCTGTAAGACACACTATAGGATTTGTTTGAAGAATAGGAAGAAAAATAGTGAAAGAGAGAGAGGAACATGGGTAAAAAAAGGGCAATGAATAAGTATCTATCAATAATAACTGTGAATGTAAATGGATTACATGCCTCAATCAAAAGACATAGAATAGCTGATTGGATAAGAAAACATGGCCCTGAAATTTAGAACAGGCTGACAGTGACCAGAGGAGAGTAGGGAGGGAATTTCAAGGGAAAAATGGAAGGCTTCACAGGAACAAGTATAAAGGACACACAGACATTAACAAGGGGTGGGTAGAAATGAGAGGGAGGTGGGGAGGGTTGGGGGTGGGCTAGGATGGAGGTAAAAGTCAGAAAACTGTACTTGAACAAAAATTAAAATTAAAAAAAGTAAAAGAAAACATGACCCACACATATGCTGCCTATAAGAAACTCACCTCAGAGCAAAAGACTTACACAGTCTGAAAGTGAAGGGCTGGAAACAAATATTCCAAAGAAATGGACAGGAAAAAAATTTATGTAGCAATACTCATATCAGACAAAATAAACTTCAAAAGAGAGCAATAAAAAGCGACCCAGAAGGTCACTTCATAATACTCAAGGGAAGAATCGATCAAGAAGACATAAACATTGTTAATATATATGCACCCAACATAGAAGCACCCAAATACATAAATGAAAATCTTAGAGGACTTCAAGAAATATATTGACATCAACAAATTATACTATGAAATTTAAAACACCCCACTGTTAAAAATAGATAGATCTTCCAAACAAAATATCAACAAAGATATTGTGGCACTGAATAATGACCTAGATGAAATGGACTTAACTGATGTATATAGAGTCACTCATCCCAAAGAAGAAAAATACATATCCTTTTCAAATGCACATGGAACATTTCAAAGATAGACCACATGACAAGACAGAAATAAAGCCTCAAAAAATTGAAGAAAAATGAAATCACATCATGCCTTTTCTATGACCACAAGGGATTAAAACTAGAAACCAACCTCAAGGAAAAAACTCCAAAACACTCAAACTCATGAAGATTGAATATGATGTTATTAAATAATGAATGGGTTAAAATGAGAAAAAGAAAGAAAATAAGTGTTTCCAGAAACAAATGAAATGAACAAACAACAATCCAAAACTTATGGGACACAGCAAAAACAGCCCTTAGAAAGAAGTTCATAGCAATACAAGCCTACCAAAAAATATAGAAACATTTAAACTAACCCAATACGTACATGAACTCAAAGAACAACACAAAGACAGCCCAAAGCAAGAAGAAGAAAGGAAATAACCAAGACCAGAGAATTAAATGACATAGAGACTAAATCATAATTCTAAGGATCAATAAATCCAGGAGTTTATTCTTGGAAAAAAAAATGACAAGACTTTAAGCAGACTCATCAATGAAACAGAGAGAGGACACAAAAAACAACAACAAAAAACCACAATCATAAATGAAAGAGGAGACATTACAACTAATATCACAGAGATACAAAGGATCCTGTGAAATTACTATGATGAACTATATACCAAGAAATTTAAAAACCTAGGTTTAAATTTTTTGAAAAATATAATCTTCCAAAACTGAATGAAGAAGAACAGAAAGCCTGAAAGACCAATAACAGCTGACAAAATTGAAGTGGTAATCAAAAAGCTTATGACACACTAAAGCCCTGGACAAGATGGTTTCACAGGAGAATTGTACAGAGCATTTAAGGAAGAGCCAACGCCCATCCTTTACCAACTCTTCCAAAAAATTCAAGAAGATGGAAGACTCCCAAACTTTTTTTATGAAGCCAGCATCATCTTCATCACAAAAGCAGATAAAGACACAACAAAGAAAGAAAACCTCAGACCAATATCACTAATGAACATGGATGCTAAAATCCTCAACAAAATAATGGCAAACAACATCCAGAAATACATTAAAAAGATCATACACGATGATCAAGTGGGATTCATCCCAGGGATGCAAGTATGGTACAATATTTACAAATCAGTAAATGTAATACATCACATAAACACAAACAAAGACAAAAACCACATGATCATATCAATGGACACGGAAAAAGCTTTTGATAAGGTACACCACCCATTTATGATAAAAACACTCAGCAAAGTGGTAATAGTGGGAGAATTCCTTAAAATAATAAAGGTCACATATGAGAGACCTACATCCAACATCATACTCAATATGCAAGAACTTAGAGCTTCCCCACTAAATCAGAAACAAGATAAGGATGCCCACTTTCATTACTCCTATTCAACATAGTATTGGAAGTCTTAGCCACAGCAATCAGAGAAGAAAAAGAAATAAAAGCCATCTTAATTGGAAAGGAAGAAGCAAAGTTGTCATTGTTTGCATGAACATGATAATGTACCTAGAAAATCTTACAGACTCCACAAAAAAAAACACTGCTCGACCTAACAAGTGAATTTGGCAAAATAGCGGTATACAAAGTCAATATTCAGAAATCAAGGCACTTTTGTACATCAAAATGAAATATCAGAAACAGAAATCAGAAAAATTCCAATTTGATATAGCAACAAGAAAAACAATGTACCTAGTAATAAACCCAACCAAGAAGATAAAATGCCACTACTCAGAAAACTATACAACACTGAAGAAAGAAATTAAGGAAGACACAAACAAATGGAAGTATCATGCTCATGGATTGGAAGAATAACATCACTGAAATGTCCATAATACCCAAAGCCATTTATAGATTCAATGCAATCTTTATTAAAGTACCCCTGACATACTTCACAGGTACAGAACAAACATTTCAGAAATTTCATTTCAGAAATTTATATGGAACTATAAACAACCCTGAATAGCTGCAGCAATTTTAAGAAAGAAGAACAAAGTAGGAGGGATCACAATACCAGATATCAAACTGTATTGCAAGGCAACTGTAATCAAAACAGCCTTGTACTGGCATAAGAACAGACACATGGACCAATGGAACAGAACAGAGAGCCCAGAAATCAACCCAAGTCTCTATGGTCAATTAATATTTTACAAATAGAGAAGAAGCATAAAATGGAATAAAGATAGCTTCTTCAACAGATGGTGTTGGGAGATCTGGACAGCTACATGCAAAAAATTGAAACTTGATCACCAACTTACACCATACACAAAAATAAATTCAAGGTGGATAAAGGACTTAAATATTAGTCATCACTTCTTGGCCTTTTGGCTAAGATCAAGTGTAGTATCTGTTCTTATCAGTTTAATATTAGTCATGACACCATAAAAGACCTAGAAGAAAACATTGGCAGGAAAATCTCAGACATTCCATGCAGCAATATTTTCACTGATATGTCCCCTAAAGCAAGAGACATAAAGGAAAGAATAAACAAATGGGACCTCATCAAATTAAAAATTGTCTGCATGGCTAAAGAAAACAGCATTAAAATGAAAAAAAAACTATATGGGAAAACACATTTGCCAATGACACCTTGGACAAAGGATTGATCTCCAAAATATATGAAGAACTCACAGACTTCACTCCAGGAAGACAAACCCTTAATTACAAAGTGGGCAAAAGACTTGTACAGACACTTCTCTAAGGAGGACATAGAGAGGGCCAAGAGGCATACAAAAAGATATTCAGCCACAGAGAAATGCCATCACTAGCCATCAAAGAAATGAACATTAAAACCATAATGAGCTAGCACTTCCCACAGGTCAGAACAGCCATCATAAACAAATCAACAAACTAGCATTAGAGAGGATGTGGAGAAAAGGCAACTCTAGTGCACTTTTGGTGGAAATGCAGACTGGGGCAGCCACTGTGGAAAACAATACAGAATTTCCTTAGAAAACTGAAAGTGAAACTGCTTTTAACCCAACAATTCCACTGCTGGGATTATACCCTAAGAATCCTGAAACACTAATTCAAAAGAACCTATGCACCCCAATGTTCATAGCAGCATAATTTACAATAGTAAAATACTGGAAGCAACCTAAGTGCTCATCAGTATATGAATGGATCAGAAAATGACGGTACATTTATCAATGGAATTCTACAAAGCAGAGAGGAAGAAGGAGCTCCTACCCTTTGCAATAGAATGGATGAAATTAGAGAGCATTATGCTAAGTGAAATAAGCGAGGCAGTGAGGGACAAATACCATATGGTCTCACCCTTAATTGGAACCTAATCAACAAAAGAAAAAAGCAAGCAAAATATAACCAGAGACACTGAAAGTAAGATCAATCTGTCAGTAACCAGGGGGGAAATGGGAGGGGATAATGGGGGGAAAGGGTTTTCAGAAACATCTATAAAAGACACAAAAATGAGGGACAAAAATGAGGCGGAGGAAGAGAATTTGGCTGGGGTGGGGGTAGTAGTGGAGCGTAAGTGCAGACAACTGTAATTAAACAACAATAAAAAAAGAAAAATTGAAGGTACTAGATAAACTTTAGTTATAAACGATGTTAATAGATTCTGAAAGGCACCAACTTTATTTAACAAATACCTCCTATTGATTTCAGGAATAACGAAATTATTATTAAAAGGTAGAGTCTCCTTGCCTTTCCCAAAACAAAGGGCAGTATTAAAATCTGATTTATAAAACAGTACTGAAAAGAAATAAATATTTTTTTTATAATCTATTGACCTTGGTGTTTGATTTGCCATTTGAGTAAAATGGGCTTAGGTAGAGTGAGAAGAGGGCAATAAAGGATCTACCTTTTTAAGTGTTGAGTCCTACAATGTGAAGTGTTTCAGAGTGTTATACAAAAATTATGTCTACTAGTAGGATACCAAATGTCCTTTCATCCCTTTTTATACACACATGTGCACACACACACCATAATGCTTCAGAATCTTCAGTTAGCATCCATGTCTGTACCTAGGAACTTGTTTTATTACATTTTCCATAAATATTTACTATGGTTCTTGAATATATTAGGCAAATAAACTATAAAAAATTAGATATATATTTTTATTTTCTGATACCCCAGATTAAGAATTTCAGTTTATGTTATCAAGACAAGCACTTAATTTTTTTTTCAGTCACTGTGTAGAAATGTTGGCCAGGCTCAACCAAATCATCTTGATAGATACTGCTCAAGTCAAATTTCCTAAGACCATTGGTTTCCTCAACAAAAAGGGTGTATGTTTTTGACAAATGTATGTCATTTTAACCCTTTCTAGAATCCCTCATTTTGTGTCTTTTCCATTTTCCCCTATATTTTGGCCCTTAATTTTTAGATGGACACCCCTAGCTCTTCTGGAAGCATAGTCTAGCCCAACAGTCATGGGAACAATACCTTTGGAAACACTATTATTTATTTCTCTCTAATCTTCCAACTATTTTGGAGGGCTAGGAGTAGGGAACCCAAGTATATAAGACTGTAGACCACAAATCTTCTTTGGATTAATTCTTATATATAGAAATATGAAGGACCACTTTAATCAATCCTCTCTTTAAACAAGTTGCATGTAACTAAATGGTTTATGTTGCTTTCTTCAACAGACTTTTGTTATTTAAAGCCCATTTCAATTTTTGAATCTTCTTCTTACCTATCAAAAATACTGAATTGAGTCATATACTAAAATATTTTTTCAGCTATGTTTTTGCTTCTGTATTTGAAGCATACTTAAGTAAACAACAACTCAATGAACATCTTATTTTCCTATGTTCAAAATAACTGATTTTCTTACTATAGCTGTTATTAATTTTATCTAAAAACAACCACTAACAATTACCATTTATCTACTTGGAGAAAGACAATGAGATTAAGGTTTAGAAAATGAACAAATGTCAGGCAAGTCTAAGTTTGAAACCCAAACCTATTATTAAAACCTTTGTGTTTTCATAATGTTACTTTATTATCTGGAACCTGTGTCTTTGGATAGAAAATAATCATACAATCTACAATTTGTGAGAAGACAGCAAAACTGAAGCCCAGAATCATGCTAGTAAACAACTAGGTGGAACAAAATAATAAAATAAAATAGAACAAAATAAATACCCTAGGAGTAAAATTTGCTGACAAAGGAAATTCTTTAATTCCATTGACTGCAGAAAATGAGAAGAAAAGAAAAAGAATAGTAGACAAGTCAATGGAGCACAAGTAGAGATGAGCAAAAGGGTATCTGCAGGGTCTGATATAGAAAATTTAACAAATAACCTTTTAAAAAGTATTCAATGTTGTAATGCAGAAAACATTTTCCTACCATGTAAGAAGAACTATCATGTTATTTTTTAACATGATAAAAATTATATGTTGACCTAAAATACTATTTCCATTTGTGTGTGTGAATTTTTAAATTGTTCTTTATCTTCTTGGGCACAATTTGGGATAATTTTCCTATACATACTTCAAGAATGTATTTATCATTTTATAATAAAAATTATTGCAAACATTTTAATATATTTTAATGTAATAGTAGAAGTTATTTGGTGAAGTATTCATTTTATTATAAGTATTCTCACCTAGACTCTAAAAGCACCAAATTAATTAGAAGTGAAATGAATAAAAAAATAAAGATTTTGGATTATTTGTGGTTATTTACACACACACAAACACACTCACTAAGATCCTTTCTCAGCTAGGGATTTATAATTGTTGTGACTTTTCCACAATTTTGCTGATATATGCTTAAAGCCAAATATATGCTTAGAACCCAGAATGGGTGGGTGTTGTATACTTTTCTATTCTACTAAATGGTGAGATATTGGAGGAAAGATATATTATTTGTGTATCCTGAAAACTCCGTACAATGTCTATAGAAAGACTCATCAGTCAGTAATATTTTTAAAGAATAAAAAATTAAAATGGGCACTATTAACAAGGAAACAGAGAGATGAGTAAAAAAGATAAAAATGATATACTTTTAAATAGAAGTGCTACTTTAAAATACTCAGAAAAGTAGGTGATGACTTCAGCTCAGAACATAGTCTTGAATATGCCTAGTACACCCATTCATTGTTCAACTCTGCAATTAAATGTCACCTGCTCAATAAATATTTTGAATATGACCAATTTTCTGTAATGTGCTAGGTGAGAAAATTGTTTTCTAAGGGGGAAGGAAACTTATGGAAAACTTTTTACATTTTAAGAAGTACATTATTCTATGTAACACACTCCACTTACATATTTGAAAAAAGTAGAATGAAGCATTGTAGAATTTTTCATAAACAAAGAACTGAAAGCATTAGAATTTTCATTCCTTTTCCCTGATCCAGTGGTCACTCTGGTAGAAGTTTTTGTTTTTGCTTGTTGAAGAACTTATTTCCCCTCCCTTGAAAGGTTTAAAAGAAGAAATGAAAAACAACAAAAAACTTTAGCTATTCAATAGTTCCTCAATAGTGAAGGGCAGAAAAAAAGTATAAAGGGAAGTGAAAATAAAGAGAAGAATAAAAAAGAGGAAGAGAAAATAAAGAGAAGAATTCATCTCAAATTAAAGACTTTTTGGAATAAAAATTTTTCTGAATAGGTACTCCTTTTTTATATGAACTATAAAAAATGCATCATATTGAGGGGACCACGTGGCCTAATCAATAAAAATGCATCATATAAACTGAAGGGAGAATTAAATGTTTAAGTACAAACTTTTATTCAATTGGAGCACTTTCTTCCTATAATCAATCAAATGTCAAGTGCGGGTGACTGATGATGACATATCCCTTATTTCTTCTTCCAATGTCCTACTAAGAAAGAACCTTGGCTTAAATGTAAGGAAGGCAATGTATTCCCCACAAAGTCACCCTGAGTTCAGCACATCTCTCAAAGTTAAGTCATTTATGGACAGAGGACTGGGCCCTGAGCAGGTCTGCCTAGGGCCAGCTGGTAGTATGAGGGTTCTTGACGTCATGCAGGAAAGATTTCACAACCCCAGTCCAAGTGACTTTGAGAATGTTGTTTTTTAGCATAAAACAAGGGTATGTTTATTAAAGCAATAAAGCAAAGACGGGCTTAGCATAGAAGAAGCAACAGGAAAGACCAAAATTGGGCTGTTGGGCTGCTTTAGCTCCCTAGGAAGTCAGAGAAAAGGGCACCTTGGAGATTCAAAGGGTTAGCCCCAGATGAGCCATTGATGCCAACTGCTACCCTGGTTGCAAGTCTGATGGAGTCCTCTAGAGTTTAGGAGATGTGTTCCTGTAGGCAGGAGAAGGAAAATCAAAAGAGAAAGGCACGAGCATGTTCCTCAGAGGAAGGACTGGGGCGTGGACTTAGATGAGGTCGTGAAGATGGGACCCCATGGCAGGGCTCTTCTTGTAAGTGCCATTATTTTAAAGAGAAGATACTCTGGGCCATTTTTCTTGTGGGTTTTTCTCTTTCTTGCAGGCAGGAATTTTAGGGTAGGTCTCAGGAGAGGGTTTCAGCAGAATATTCATCAGTTTTCTAGGTGTGCCCTTTCAGGGTCATGGTCTCTACTGATTGGTCAGTGCCAGGACAAGGGGTCATTAGTCACCACAGCTGGTCCTGCACTGTCCATCTGGTTCTGTTGATTTTCTGAGCCTAGCTGTTATCTCTAGGGAGATGACCTTCTGTGTCTGGCTGTAAGTTGCTTGTCCAGTTTGTTCAGCTGTCTCATTTTCCCCATTCTACTTGCTAAGAAGTTTCCCTAGCTTTTTACTATATACTGTCTTAGGACTTGTATACATTCCGAGACTGAGTAGACCCACCTGCTCTTCAGAATTATTGTCTGCCATCAGGTGGCTAAAGAACATTTGTGGATTAGCTGTGGGATAACAGGGAGTTTGTGAGCTGAAGTTTTTCAAACTAAAGAGAAGGTAATTTTTTAGGCTTGCAATAGTGATGCTGATCTTTAAGAGGTCTTAGGGTAGGAAGGAAAAGGGGCTAGAACAAGAAAGAAATAGATAAGGAAAAGAAGAAAAAACATCAAACAAACATATGACATGGTCAAGAGAAAGAACCCACAACAAACACAATAGAAAATTAGAAGAATGAAAGAAAATAAAAAAAAGCAATATAGAATGAGCAGAAACACAGGCAGTAAGCCTAGGATTTTTTTGATGGCCATCTGTGTTTTAAAATGGAGACACGTACTGTTGTTTTCCCAGATCTGCAGGCCTGTAGTTCTCAGAGCTTCAGACAAAATTGACTCCAAACATTAAATTTAAAGGAAAAATAAGAAAGCTTACAGTTCAAATTCAAAGACAGACAAAAAGGGGTACCTCATCATTTTATATATAAATATACATTATGATTTAATATACATATAATTATTATATAAATGGAATGTATATATAAAGAAGTACCTCATCATTTAATATATATAAATTATATATATATATATATATATATATATATATATATATATATATATATATACACATTGTGGGGGAGTTTGCCCACTAGAGCCCCGCCATCTGCTACAGATAAGAATAAGTTTACCAAGACGTGTTCTACTTGGGCCAGAAAGGTAGCTGATCTCTTAAAGGAGAAGGGCTGGCAATGGGCTTTTAATTTGGGTTAAAATTAACCCAAATTAATTGGGTTAAATTTGCATAGGAATGTAGGGCATATACATAACGCTCATCAATCATTGTCAGGCAGTAATGATCAAATAATAGATAACATTCAAAAAACTTATTCTGAAGGCTTATTCTCAGTCAGGGTCAGATAGCTAAAGAGCCATAAACTTTGGGGAAACAAACTCATTTCATGCTTAGATCCTTATCATTTAAACTGAGGGTACACATAGCAAAGCAGGTTGCACAGGATTTTTTGCATTCCTTCTTGAAAGTCCTGATTGCCCTGGGGGAACCACCCATTCCTGCACAGGGTCTCACTCACCTCCAGCATTGTTTCAGGCTTAAGTCAGGCAAGGGAAGTAAGGCAGTCAACAGATTAGGAGACTTCTTGCAGGCAGAATGAGGACTCAGGCTACGTCAAAGCTGAGGGGTGAGGATCTATCACTCCCTTTTCCTATAGCCCCCCCCCAAGTCCTTCCCTGAGGGCCCCTTCACAACCATGCCTGTTTACGGTCATCCCTCCCTTAGAAATATTACCAGTCATTGGCTTACCAGTCATCTGCCCGGAGCCAAGCAGAATGAAGTAAAAGGTAGCAGAGGTGGTGCTCCTGCCAGGGAGATAAGCTTTGCCTCCTTAGTGGCTTATAGTCCCAAGGTCTCTCACTCAGCCTTTGCCTTGGTGGGTTATAGCTTCTGAAACCAGGCAGGGCAGTTCCCAACAATACATTATAAATTATGTATATAAACATTATATATATATATACATATGTATACATACAAAGTCTTCTAAATTTGAAGGTAATAAGTAAGTCTACTTAGGTCAGTTTAGCTCTCTCACTGCAAGGCTATTTCTTAAAATGCTCAGTTTTCTGATCCTTTACTCAGGGAAATAATGTGCAGTCAGTAAAAAATCATTATAATGTTAAAAAAAGGAAAATGCAGTTTTTAATCTTTTGAGTCCGTATAAGAAACTATAGAAGTTCATTTTGCAGGCATGCTTTTATCTGTTGGCAATTGCAATTGAAAATTGCAGTGAGCTACTTACAAGGAGTGCCATTGAAAATAATTTATTATATGATAGAGCTACTTTTAGATGTGCCATTGTATAATTTAGGGCCCTTCATTGTATATAGTAAAGAATCAGAGGCCAGTATACACAAAAATATTTAAGAATACATTTACAGAGCAGAAATTATAGGCAGAGGCTATGCTTCTTTCTAAGAATGAAAAGAACAAATAAATACTTTCCCTGGCCCTAATGTACTTAAAATTAAATTGCTTTACTGGCAGTGCAATGTATCATCATAGTTGCTTTATTTAGTAGGTGTTAAAAAAACTAACAAGAAAAAAGATTCACCACTTAACCATTTCGAAGGTTTTACAGCATGCTTTGATGACCAGGTACTGATGACCAGGCTGTGGATCTGGACTAACAAATTCAACCTCTGGCCTTAAAACCCCATCTCTGATTCACAATGGGCCTAGCTCACTCATGTTTATTCTTGTTTATTCTGTTTGTTATACTGGGGTAAGGGTCTTCCTGTAACAGGAAGAGACACCCACATTTGGGTTGCCTGTCACTACCAAATCCAATAAGCAATGACAGTGATTGAATCTTTTATGGGTGCTTTATTCAGATGGTCTGTGATCAGAGAAGATGGTGGGTTCATACCCTAACAAACCATTTTGTCTTTTCTTTCCAGGCCAGACCTTTTATAAGGTGGGGGTGGGTGGATAAACAAGGGGAGGTGAGGGCTTTGAAATTCAGGGAGGATTACGTGAGCCAAACTGCACCATTTCTGTTCTGGGCAGTTAGCTGTTCCCAGGGGAGGGTGGTCTCTACTCTCCCTGGAACAAAGGTTCAGATGTCCCCAGGCCATAATCTTCAGTCAGTGCCCCAGGGGGGTGGCTATTTCCTAGGACCCAGGATGAGCCTAGTTTCTGAAACAAAAGCTTTAACATATACATTACTTGCTAGACAAGTCTTGAGTCCCTTATCACTCCAGAGAAACAGAATGAATAAAGCAGGTAAAATGATAGATGATAATTAGATGATAGATAAATAGATACATACACACATTAATCTATTGATTGATCAAAGAATATAGTTCACAGAATTTTGTAGGGGCTGGTGAATCCAAAATTTGTAGAGTAGACCACCAGGCTGGAAACTCAGGCAGAGCTTCTATATTATAATCTTGAAGTGGAATTTTTTCTTCAGAAAACGTCAATCTTCACTCTTAAGGCCCTCCACTGATTGGTTAAGGCCCACATATATTACAGAAGGAAATGTGTGTTATTGAAAGATGACTGATTCTAAACGTTAATCATATTTAAAAAATACATTCACAAAAATACACACATTAGTGGGTACCCTTAACAACTGGCAACTAGCTAAGTACCACAACCTAAATAAGTTGACATATTAAATAAATCATCAAAGTAAATTTTTTAAAACTATCTAATCTAGGGTTTAATGTTTTATACAGTTGGAGGTACTCTCAGAATTTTTGTTAATTGTAATACTGAAATCAGAAATTCTAAGTAGATATTCCTTTGAACCTTATCACTTGCCACAGTCTATTCTTAGAATGGTAACTTGCCACTTACCATTCTTAAAATAATATAATACAGCTGTAAAATTCATTACTTAAGCTTAATAAATATAAAATTTAACTTTAAGTCACTTAAGTGACTTTGATTAGGGGAAACCAAAACATCAGTGTCAGAGAAACAGAGACCAATTTTTCTTTTTGTTTATTAACTGAAAATACAATTTCATTAATTCCCTGATTCTAAGGTATCTAAACAAATGTAAATGTAAACAGAATGTCTCTTTATGATGAGTCATTCAGCAAGCATTTATCTAGGTATCCCTACTAGGTGTACACACAATAATAAAGGCCTTTTAAATAACACATGAATGTACAGTGATGAAAGATTCAACAAAGAACAAGTCCTGCTTCCTGTCTACTCAAGGGGAGTAGACTACCTTGAACTTTTCACACACAACTGAAACAGAACTAGGACATACTATATACCAGTAATCTTCAACTGGTGTGCTGTAAAAAATTTTAAAACATGCACTACCTGGGGCAGTGATGTTCCCCAGGAAGGGGCAGGCACCAGGAGACTGGCCACCCACACAGGCTGGGAGGGGGCACAGCAGCGGTCATACTCAGTGCCAGGCCCTGGAGGAGGTGAAGCTGACACTGTAGTGGAACAGTGGCAGCTTCATGGTATGCTGTGGGAATCTGGAGGTCAAAGTGCTGGGTCACTGCTACCCCTCAACCATCTAGTGTGCCATTGCTGCTCCCTTGTGCCGTGTGAAGAGTGATGCTGCCAAGCTTCCCACCTTCACCACAATCCCCATCTACCAGCTGCATCATGAGAAGTGTGATGTCTACTTTACTGATGAGCAAGTGCCTTGCACAGGCAGCTGTAACAGCATAAGTGTCCATGATGCCCCAAGCTACCACCCTTGGGCCTCTTTGGGGACCTTGAGCAGCACACATGGAAGCAGCATGAGCTTTTCTGCCATACCCTATGCCTCAAACAGCTCATATTTCACATATGAGTATAAGTGGTACTCAAGCAAGAACCTGGTCGGGTACCAGGCACTACATGCAGAAAGACTCCAAGACACCTCATACCGTGGGCATCTGCTCCACAAGTTCTGCAATGAGTGCGGAGCTGCTAAAGCACCTGCATTCAGACCACTATGCTCTTTGTGAGCACTACCAGGAGAAGCACTTTCTGTGCCAGGAGGGTCACTGTAGTACTGGCCAGTTCACCCATACTTTCTGAACCTATATCGACCTCAGTGCCCTCAGGACAGCCTGCCACAGCTAGAGCTGTGCCAAGGCCCTCTAGAGCTGTCAGATTGAGTTGCAATTCAGCTATGTGTCATGGCATTCACACCAGAATGAAGGAATTATCAGGGGCCAGTACTGAGAGAAAGTGGACAGATACAACTGCCAGGGCTGAGAAGGCCAGACCAGTGACTGCAGAACCCTGCAGAGCCCCTGAGGAAGCTGGAAGAACTAAAGGGGAAAAGATGAAGTGGCAGCTGTCATCTGGGCCTCAGGGACTACATAGCAGCAGGAGACACAGGGCAGAAGCAAGGACAGGGAGAAGGGCAGCCAGTTCAAAGAGGAAGAGGGAGGGGTGTGGGGACCCAAGAAGCCCCAGAGGCCCTGGCAGGTGTTCTAGACTCAGGGTGAAGGCCCAATTTCAAGGAAGCCTCAACAAATGGTCCTCCTGTAAGCCAAGAAGCCTTCCCAGCCACAAGCCAAGCCTCAGGTGCCACACTTCTGAGCACTTTCCCACCCCCAACATTAAAGCACAAGGACAAAAATTTCCCCAGCCTATGTATCTCTGCTTCCTCCTCCTGCTCCACTGAGTGGTAGCCCTGGGCCCTGCAGTGCTGGTACTGGTGTTCCTGTCAGGGGCAGGAGTACCTTCCATGAAGGCAAGTACTTTAAGTATGTTAAGCAAGTACCTTTCTTGCTTAACATGGTGTCCTCCACCTCCAAATCCACTATAGCCACCACCATCTCTGCCTGGATTAGCAGTGGCAGCAAGAAGGTCCCACAACCCATTACAGGGGCTCAGGCTGCCAGTGGGGGCAGTTAGCCCCCCTAGGAAGGCTGGGAAGGTGGAAAGGGAGATAAAAAGGGTGAGCCACCCCCCATGGAGAAGGAGGAAGAGGGGAGTAGCCCCACTAGACTCCCACCCAGGAGCTATGGAGCATGTCCACCATGGTCACCATGGTCACCATGGTCACCATCTCCTCTCTGCCTGTGTTGGCCTCTACCCAGATCTTCACCAAAGCAGATAAGAAGAAGAAGAAAGTGGGCTCCAATAAGCTATGTGCTACATTATCCCCCACTAGCCCCTGAAAAAGATGGGCCTCCTGAGCCTGAATAGCACCCCAGGCTCCACAGGCAGAGCCTGTGGCCCCAGGCTTCAGGTCTGTAGTGCTCCCAAATGGCACTTCACCCCCACCTCTGCCAGGTATGGTGCCCCTAGTCAGCAAGCTGCCTCATCTGTTTTTTTGGCCTGCCCAGCTACCACCCAGCACTACTACCACTATGAAAGCTCCCGGGCTGATACCAGCTATCTGTGCCTACCTGGTCCTTGAAAACTTTCAAAAAAGTAGCCTGCAGCTCATCCAGTTTGTCAAGGATTTCCTGCAAAATAATGAAGCCCACTTCAACGAACTAAAGGATCACTCAGGAAGTTCAGATGGAGCATGATTTCTGCAGCCAAGTATTATGAGAGCTGCCAAGATCTGCTCAAGGAGAAGTTCCAGAAGATATTCAATCAGCTACTGGTGTCCCCCCTCTCCTGACCCAGACAAGTAGCAAGAGATGCTGTCTGCACACATGGGCTTTTGAAGCCAAGAGAGGCTTCCTAGCACCAAGGCCAAGAAGAAGAGAAGAGCACATGGCAGGTCAGCACCCAGCAGGTGAACCAGGTGCTTGCAAATGGTGAGGTTAGCAACCACCAGGCTCTGCACACTGCCCAGGGGATGAACAACTTCCCTGCCCCTCAAGCCATTGCCAGTGACTTCATATTGCCAGTGCCTTCACATTTCTAGTGCCTTAATGTATCTTTAGCTCTTTGGGCAGGAGTGGCCACACCAATGAACCTCCTTTGTCCATCCCCTTCCTCCTGGACTGCCAGCTAGCCAGGTAAGGCCCTGGTGAGGCCACCTCCTCAGGTCCTTTGGTTGGCCAACCTGCCAAGGGTCACAAGAACAGGTAGGTGCCCCACCATATTAGCCCACTGTCAGGCAGGAGTCCATCTGGTATCCTCCTAGGATCTGGGAAGATACCCATGCTT
This sequence comes from Artibeus jamaicensis, assembly GCF_021234435.1. Classification (NCBI taxonomy): domain Eukaryota; kingdom Metazoa; phylum Chordata; class Mammalia; order Chiroptera; family Phyllostomidae; genus Artibeus; species Artibeus jamaicensis. The sequence continues at coordinate 651,759 of NW_026521853.1, forward strand.
CAGTGGTGGCAGACTACCCTTGCCGGTCTTAGTTTGTATCTCATTATTTTGGAAGGTACCAAAATAGGGAAGGGCCAGGATGCCATGACTTGTTCATGCTGTGAGAGCCAGTGGCCAAAGCAGTCTGATCTGGGACCTCCTGGGCTTGAGGGCTGCAGCACTGCAGCCACCAAGCCTGAAGGTGTGGATCCACTGGTGCTGGAGTAAGATACTTAATATGTTGTATAAACAGTTGGCTGTTCCATGACTCAAGAATGTTCACAGTGAACATTCTGCTTGAATGTTCACTCAAGCAGACACATAATTGTGCTATTTGAAGTTAAGTCTTTCTATGAGACAAGCTGAATCTGGAATCTCAAATTCCCTCTGACTGTTATAAAACAGTTTGTTTTCAATTAAATTCATTTTGCAATAATACAAAAAAAACACCACATGCAATACCTGAATTCCTAACTATTTAGTCAGGGGTACTAAACTCTTTTCCCTTAGATTGTCAAAAATAAATAAATAAAATTACGATAACCAACGCAATAGCTTTTCAGTGTGAATGAATAAAAACTTTACCTATTTTTGTCATATTAGCAAAAATATATTTTTCGGTGTGCCACGGGACTTTAGTAATTAGTTTATTTAAGTCGTAAGATGAAAAAGGTTGAAAAATCACTGCTTTGTACAGTAAGTCCTCACTTAAGGTCCTCAATAAGTTCTTGGCAACTGCAACTTTAAGAGAAGTAATGTATAATAATGTACATCACAGTAGGCTAATTGATATAAACACAAAATAAGTTTCTGCAGCATGTTTTAATCACAAAAGTAACACCAAACTTCTAAATAAAGACCCAAAACACTTCTATTATTAAATACTGAAATATGTGAACTATATTGTTATCTAAGAAAGATTAATTAAAACTTTTGAAATAATTATTTTCTAACAGACTTAGGCTCATTCAAGGTTGTGGTGGTCAGAGCTTTGCCTAAGAGCTAAGAGCACAACATCGGAACTAACTCTGTGTTGTTGGTGGGAATTAGGGTGATCCATGTGATCACAAGAAAAACATTCCAAGGACAAAGGCACAGGAAATTATGGGGTGGCAAGGTGATTTATTCATGTGGAAATGGAAGCTGTCCCCTGGGTTTCCACTGTCCCATCTCCTTCTGTCTTACCATGGAGAAAGTCTACCTGTGTCCTCAGTAAGGCCAAGAAAAAAAACGGTGTTCAGAGTTTCTGCTTCATGTTAAAGTTTAGTCTGTTAGAGCCAATAGACAGCTACTAAGTGGTCTCAGTGCCCATCCAGGTAGTTTAGCTTGGTCCTGGCTGCTGCAGTGGTAAAGCCCACGTGGCTGCCAGCAATGGAGTTGCTAAGGCCACAGGGCTATAAAAAAAGAATGCACAAGTGCATAGGGTGAGCCCTAGTTCCTAAGTGAGAGAGTTTAGTCCTTCTGGAACCTATGTTATCTGCTTTGGCCCAATATCTGCTAGACTCACATGGGTGGGGTGCTCCCAAGCAAGAGAGCACACAAACAAATGGCCGAATGCACCCAATGAACAAGGGAGAGAGAGAAGAGAGCCAGCTCATATGTCTTTGTTCCCCTCAGATTATGTTGGTTTGAGCTTCAGATGGGCCAGGTGGCTTTTCAAAAAATCAATCAACTTCCCAAACTTCTATGGACCTTGGATAGGTTTACACCTTCCAGTTAGACTGATAGGTCTCTATGACCCAGCACCCCCAACAATCTTGTACCAGAGATGGGGAGAGAGGAACATTAATTCCCTTGGTGGAACACAATGCTATAATTTCTAGAATGTGAAGTTGTAGTTTCCTGGCCCAGCAAGCAGACATCTGCTTCCCAATTTATTAAGCTCAATGTCTAAGTTTCTTTTCCTCTCTTTCTTTTATCAATATATAGCTAAACACTGATGATAACACCTGGACAGGATGCCCTTACATAGCAGGGCCACTCACATATATATACCCACACTCACTTATACTGGGACAATTTGGACATGCCAGTTTACCCAACAAGCACATGTTTGGAGTATAGAAAAAACACAAAGTACCTCTCAAAAGATACAAACATGGAGAAATCATGCAAACACCATGCAGAAAGCGGCCCTGGCTGGGCATCATTTTTTAAATCAATATTATAGCAAAAACAATATTGAAAAAAATGTCATTATTTGAGGAACTACTACTTCATAGGTGCAAGATACGATGTTTAACACTTTACAGGCTTTACCTCATTTTACAGATTTAAAACCTGAGCACATAAAGTTAAGCAATGAACTCAAATCTTCTAATGGATAAGAGTCAAAATGAATTCAAAGGTAAATGCAGTAAGTCCTCACTTAATTTTATTGATAGGTTCTAGGAACTGTGGCAAACAACAAATAACAAATTCAATTTTACCATAGTCTAATTGATATAAATAAGTTTTTTCTCCCCCCAGTGGGACACTAGATGACAAATTTTATGTGTCTTTAGTATCCCCCCCAAATTCAGGTTTCTTTAGATCATGGGTCATAAAAAAGAAAATAACGTGAGTAAAATGCCATTAGATGGAATCTTCCTTTAGTATTATACATCACTATCACATTCAATTTTCTTTATCAAAACCTTCTACTTCTCTACCTTCCATTTTTGACATCTATTCTAGGAAAATGATATGTGCAAATATCTGTGCCCTTGTTTTCAAACCTTACCCAAATGCATAAAGTTCCATCACAGTAGGAAAATGTCATAAAATAAATATAGAATGACAAAGATTTATACCATAGGAATGTGATGAGGATAAGAATTATTATCCATTGCTATCAAAACCAAATGTTTTATAAGGTCTAAGAACAAAAAGTACTATTTTTAAAAGGTTTCAACTATGCCTCAAAATTTAATAAGATGATATATATATACACATTTATTTGCTACTAAAAATTGAAATAGCATATCAAAAAGCTGTTATAATTCAAATTCTTAAAACTACAGAATATAGTCAATATACACTGTGATAATCATCCTCTGGTCAAACCATTCAGTGTTTTCTTTTTTAAATTCCTTTAGCACAAGTTAATTGCTTCTAATTCTTTTTTTTTTATTTTTTAAAAAAATGTTATTGTTCTTCAAGTACGGTTGTCCTCATTTTCACCCTACCTTGGCCCCCTGTTCCACCCATCCCTGCTTCCTAATTCTTGATGTTGGGTTTCATCTTGCCAACTTCAGGCTTCTAAAGCACAAAGACAATACTCAAGACCTATTAGTGCTTCTTTGGATCAAATAAAAAAAGGAACTGAAATGTATTAAAGTACATAGATTCCCTATAAGTTACTGGCCTCAAGCTAGACAAGAAGAAGATCCAAGAAAAAGACATCACGGTTCTCTATCACAAGTTATCAAAATAATGGTCTACAGTCTATCCTAGCATAGAGTAACTTTCCCAAGCTGCTGCATAATGACCTTAAAATTACTAGCAAAAAAAAGTACAAAAATAAGGTTTATGGTTAAATCAACTTCATGTCATAATTATTCTAATGCTAATATTATCAGAAGGATCTCCATGATATAGGCAGGAACAATAGCTACATCTAAGTCTTCTGGATCTTGACTCAATCTGAAGTTTCATCTCCTGTGAGTCTTTTTGAAGCAGAGATTGGGCGCAGTATCTAATACCATATTTTGCCATGTATAATATGCTCTTTTTTGTACAAATTTTTGAGGTAAAATAAGGATGTACATTATGTATGGGTATAACCATTACATACCACAGGTATAATAATCCTATGTATAAGGAGCACAAAACATGGATGTGCATTACAAATGGCAAAATATGGTAATATTTTTGCGATATTTTTATGCATCCATTATTTTGGAGCTGTTGCCAATGTCCTCACTCCACATCCCCTGTAGAGTGGAGTGGGGTCTTTACTCACCCCAGTCCAAGCCAGTGTAAGCTTTTTTCTCTGTCCTGCTATTGGGGTAAGCATTCTGGGAGAAGGGAAGGGAATTTGGCACTAGAACTGAGAATCAAGTTACCAAGTTTCTTTGCTAGCACTTCTGAGACAGCTTGAGTGTCAACTGAATATTCACAGAGTATCTGAGATGACTTCAGGGCCCATATTGTGGTAAGCTTCTTTAGTGAGTCCACTGGATGCATAGTCGCAGCCTGAAGCTCCTCCTACATATCTCCAAAGAGTTCTAGTACAAGGTGACTCTCAAAAACTCTCAAATTGCTACGAAGTAGCCTGGAAATAATCAGATAGCCCAGAAATAGTGAGAAAAATCCCAAATTCCAACAAAATGTGGTAAAAGAAAGAACTAACTTGATATATACAAATTCTTATAGTATCTCATCAATGTTATAAGGGAAGGAAATGATATTCAAGGATCTGCTATGTGCTTAAAGCAAAAGAAAACAGCATAGGCTCACTGGCTTCTTTGACTCAAGTTATTTGCCTTTTCAGTCTTCTCAAATTAATTTTCTAAATAATGAATCCAAAAGCCCCAAAATATTCCCCAAATAAATCAGCAAGAGTCAACAAAGTAAAGGAACAAGAGATAGTGTCCAGATATGTATGAAAGAAAGATAGCTTTACTGGTGCTATTACATCTGATAATCAGAGAGAGCAAAACCTAATCTAAAATCCTACATGAAAAGGAAGAAAAGAGAAACAATTCAGTTCCCAGTACCTCCAGTCTATATATTAAGGGACATATTACACCAGGGAGTGGAGGAAATAAGAGAGAGCATGGTGCTATAAAAGACCTGCACAGAGATAAGGCAGAGCAGCCAAGTTGCACCATCACAGTAGTGCTCCATCTCTTTATCACAACACAGTGCCTTTGCCATGACAATATCAGTAGCTGTTTAGTTGATACATGAGGACCACTAAATATATAACCATACCCCATTTATCAGTAAGAACATCTGCATCTATTGCTCATGTTCATATGGTGAATAATAAGTTAGCAACTGTGCATGCTAGAGTAAGGCTTTGTAAGATTTAGAAAAGAAGGATAATTTACATATCATTCTGACAAAAGTTCTAGTTTGTATGATTTTCTTTTTCTTTCAACAAATAAATGCAAATTATCTCTCCTGAAAAAGCAAACAGTGATTCTTTTCTGCTTTAAGGAATACCCATAGCTATTAATATTTTGGTGGTATACATGTAGTCAAAAAGTGTCTTTCAATGGTTTTCATTTGCTTCTAAATTTATATTAATTTCAAGTTGACCAAGATGAAGATATAGACAGTTCCTGAGCTCTCTTCCTTGCAGAGATGCACAAATGTAAAGCTACTCACGGAGTGATATTCTCTGAGAAAAATTCAGAAACTAACTGACAAATTATTAAGCATCAAATTAATAAGAAGATATCCAAATAAAACCATGTAGGAAAGGCTGAGAAACATTCTCACAATAACCCCCAATCCCAGCACAATGCCATACATCAGGAGGGAATTCTTAACACCTAATTATTCCCTGAGGAGTAAAGAATTTTAATATCAAATGCTAGCACTCCACTCTCAGTGGAGGGAGGGGGGTCCCAAAATGTTGAGTTCTGAAAGCTAACAGTTAAAGCCAAATAATATCACAAAAGACAAAGAAGGTCATATGTAATGATAAAAAGGTCAACTTTTCAACAGGATATAACATTTGTAAGTATTTATGTACCCCAAATAGGAGCACCTAAATATATAAAACAAATATTAACAGATCTTAAAGTAGAAATAGACAACAATATAACAATTATAGGGGACTTTCAACAATCAATAGATCATCCAGACAGAAAGTCAAAAAGAAAACATTGGACTTATACCACACATTAGAACAGATAATCTTACTGGACATACTGAGAATATTCCATCAAAGGGTAATGGAATACATAGCCTTGGCTGGTGTAGCTCGGTGGATTGAGCGCAGGCCTGTGAACAAAAGCATCACTGGTTTGATTCCCAGTCAGGTCACATGCCTGGGTTGCAAGCCATATCCCCAGTTTGGGGTGTGCTAAAGGCAACCATACATTGATGTTTCATTTCTTCTTTTTCTCCCTCCCTTCCCCATCTCTCTAAAACAAACAAATAAATAAATAAATAAAGGTAACAGAATATACATTCCTCTCAAGTACACATGAAACATGTGTAAGAGAGATCATTCATAGATTAGTCCACAATACAAATCATAACAAATTTAGAAAGATTAAAATTGCATCAAATATCTTTTTGAACCACAATGGTATACAACTAGAAAGCTATATAAGATGAAAAATGGAAAATTTACAAAGATCTGGAGATTAAATAACATGCTTTTAAACAACAGTGGGTCAAAGAAGTAATCAAAAGTTAATGAAAACATATCTGAGACAAATGGAAACAAAAACCCAACTTACTAATATCTATGGGATGTAGCATAAACAGTTCTAAAGGGAAGTAATATTAATTAACACTTAATTAAGGAGAAAATAGACTACAAATAAACAACCTTACATTATACCTCAAGGAACTAGAGAAAAAAAGGAAAAAACTAAGCCCAAAGCTAGTAAAAGGAAGACAATAACATATCAGAGTGAAAATAAATGAAATGTGGACAAAAAGACAATAGAAAAGATCAATGAAACTCAGGGTAGTTGTTTTCTGAGTAGATAAACAAATATATAAACTTTCAGCTAGACTTATGAACAAAAAAGATAAAGAGGGCTCAAATGAATAAAATTATAAATGAAAAAGAAGATGGTCTTTTTGTAGTCTTTTATAGGACTATAAAAGACTACAATGAACAAATGTACATGTCAACAAACTGGACATTCTGGAAAAAATGAATAAATTTCTAGAAACACACAAACTGTGAAGACCAAATCATGAGGTTATAGAAAATCTGAACATGACTTCTAATAGTATGGTAGTGAATCAGTAATGGAAAGCTTCCCAACAAAGAAAGGTTCAAGACCACATGATTTCACAGGTGAATTCTACGTAACATTTGAAGAAGATCTGATTCAATCTTATTCAAACTCTTGCAAAAATAGAAGAGGAGGGAACACTTCTGAGTTCATTTCACAGGGCTTCAATACTCTGATATCAAAGCCAGAGAATGACATTTCCTGAAAAGAAAACTACAAGGCCATATCCCTGATGAATACAGATATAAAATTCTAATAAAAATTTAACAACCAAAATTAACAATACAGTACAAGGCACACACCATGATCAAGTAGGATTCATTTGGGGGATGAAAGGATGGATCAACATCTGCAAAATAAAAATTGTGATAAACCACTTTAACAATACAAAGAATAGAGTTCATTTGAACGTTTCAATACATACAGAAAAAGCATTTGACAAAAATTTAACTGTTTTTTATGATAAAAAATCTTTCAACAAACTAGGTGCAGAAGAAACTTACCTCAATACAATAGAGGCCATATATGGCAAACTCATAACTAACATCATATTCAACAGTGAAATGCTAAAAAGCTTTTCTGTAACATCAGGAACAAGACATACATGCCCATTCTCTTCACTTTTACTCAACAAAGTACTGGAGGTCCTAGTGAGAAATTAGGCAAGAAATTAAACTAAAAGGCATCCAAATTAGAAAGGAAGGAGTAAAGTTGCCTCAGTCTGGAAATACATTATATTATTTGAATAAAAAAAAAAACACAAGAAAATCCAGCAAAATATGGTTAGAACTAATAAATAAAATTGGAAAATTTGCAGAATACCAAATCAATATAGAAAAGTCAGTTGTGCTTCTATATACCAATGAGCTATCTGGAAGAAAATCATCCCATCCACAATAATATCAAAAGAATAAAAATATTTAGGAATAAATTTAACAAAAGAAGTAAAAGATCTGTATTGAAAACTGTAATAAATTGGTGAAAGAAATTGAAGAGTACACAAATAAATGGAAAGATATTTCATGTTCATGGATTTGAAGAATTAATAATGTAAATATATAAAACAATATTCATACTACACAAAGAATTCTATATATTTTATATAATTATCAACATTCCAATGGCATTTTTCAAAGAAATAGAAAACATCTTCACTATGAAATTATAAGTTTTATGTATTTGAAACTTTACAGTAGAGAAATAAGAATAATAAAAGGAAAAATAAGCAAGTAGCTATAAATCTCTGCAAATTACAAGCTACATATGCAAAGATCAAGTAGCTCATAACCAGGGGAAAGCTCATAGATTTCCCTATAATATTTAATATTTAATTAATTCTTTAAAACATGTAAATAAAGTATATGTATATTATATATATACCTTAAATGGAATACCTCTTAAGTTTTAAGATGCACATTTCCCTTAAGCCCTAAGTTAAAGAAATTTCAGCTTCATAATTAAAATTCCTCAACTCATACACATAGACCAAACATACATGAAGCACTTCAAAGGGTATCATTACTGTGATTAAAAGCCTATTCCATTCTAGTAGGACACCACTATCATCCCCATTTTAAAGCACTTATTAAAATCAGGGTACATGGAGCTCTTGCCCATGTACTGCTTCCTCCATTCATAGCAGTCTCAGTTATCATTAAGAAAACAAAATATATTTTTGCCTTGAAAATGTGTATGCCATATTACTTAAAGTGTTAACTTTATGATCTTTGAATGAAAGATCTAATCTTGCTTTGAGTTAATATTTTCAATTATCAAAAGTCACTCACCCCTCTGTTAAGACAAAACAAAATGGCATGTAACAAATTCAAAACAAACAGTCTTTTCTTTTTTTAACTTCATTAAGAAAATCATCTTTTAAGATATAATTCACATACAAAACAACACACCATTTTAAAAAAATTTTATTTATTTGTTGTTCAAATACAGTTTTCTGTCTTTTACTTCCATCACAGTCCCCCCCAGTGCTCCCCACCTCCCTCCCATTTCCAATTCCCTCCTTATTATTGTCCATCTTTCCTTTACTATTATTCCTGCAAAACCTTAACCCTCTTTTCTGAAATTTCCTCCCCTCTCCCTTCTGGTCACTGTCAGCCTGTTTCTATTTGAGTGTCTTTGGTTATATTTTGCTTGCTTGTTTGTTTTGTTGTTTAGGCTTCTGTTAAAGGTGAGATACAACACACCATTTAAAAAATGTACTTGAAAAGTAACTAAATAAAATTTAATATTAAAAAAAAAGAAAGGAAAAAAACACACCATTTTAAGTATACAATTCAGTGGCTTTAAGCATATATGCAGACATATGTAGCCATTGCCATAATCGATTTTAGAACATTTTAGCATGTCAAAAAGAAACCCTCTGTCTGTTAGCTGCCATTCCCTTTGTCTTCTCCTTATTCCCCTCTTCCCCTACTCCTGGCCTTGAGTGGCTACTAATCCAATTTCTGTCTCTATAGATTTGCCTCCCTTAGACACTTCATATAACTGTATTCATATAATATATGGTCTTTTGTGACTGTTTTCTCTCATTTAGCATGTTTTTTCTTTATTTTTTTATTGTTCAGTTACAGTTGTCCCACTTCTTCCCCATTGCCCACCCCTACCTTGCTCCAACTTTTCTAAAACAAATATTTCTGATGAACAGGACAAATAAAATGTAGAGATAGATATGAGAACATAAAATGAGAATAGAAAAACTGACTTTTATTTCAGCCTCTCCAGTTAACTTCTAAAGCACCGAACTACCATTTTTAAAGTTTTATAAATATTTTCAAACCACAAATTCAACAACTTAGTTCTTTTATAAAAGGAATCAAATATAAATGACCAAATGAAATCATAAACATATTCAATATTATTGCCTTTGTATTCCATTTATTCATTTGTTAATCTTTTATTTGGTACTTAGTATTTTCATGTATATGCTTGGTGCCTACAATAGATAACATTCTACAATGCTCTGAGTTTCTCTCCTCTAGTAAATGTTAAATCTTCATGAGATCACAGTTTATTGACCATCTTGTAGCCCTCATAACATCTAGCACAAGGCTCTAAATTTATCTGTTTTTTTCAAGCATCCTTCTTTCTGAGATTAAATTTTCCTTGAGGACAGTGGAGTTGTGTGTTTTGTTTGCTTCTATAAACTCAATACATAAAACAAAGCCAAGGAAAATTTGGAGGTATATCAGCATTCAAAAATACTTATTAACTAGTTAGATGAATAAGTGTATGTACCATGAATCTTCTGAGGAACAAAAGATTTATGACAAATATGATCTTCTGAGGAACAGAGTGAACAGCCAACAGGATCCTAGCATATATGAAGATTGGAGGCCAAAACTGTAGAAAACATTGAAAAATCAGACAGTAAGTAGATTGCTTTGGGACAATAAGGTTCCTGGAACCAGCACAGGGACCAGGCCACTAGGCTCGTTACAGCCCCAAGCCCTGCGCTGACTGGGTTCTTGGGAGAGAGCCAGGTCAACAGCTCCCTCTTTCTCAAATAAGGTTTGAGCAGCACCAAATCACAGGGGGGCAATAAGGGTGCATGAAATCACAGGGGGACAATAAGGATAAAGTGGCAAACACACAGGAGTGATGTGTACGTGCTGAGACTGTGGATGCTGGCTGGAAAGAGATGGGCCACGAAGGACCCTGACCCAGTCAGTCCCTGGTCTGGTTGAAGAGTTGGGCTGTGTGAGAGACTAGGTGCTTGTTTGGAGTGGCACACTTGAACAGGAGCATTTTTTTTTTTTTTGCAAAAAGAAGAGAAAAAGAGGCAGTCGGTGGCTGTTTAGGGGATTTTCTTGCAGCAGCTACCCGTCCTTGGGCCTTGGGCCTCCCTCTGCTGCCAGGACTGCAGCTAGGCCCCTACCCTAACCCCAGCCATGGTGGAGGAGGGCGCCCAAGAGCACCCGCAACCCCAGTGATACCCCACCAACCCAGCTGCCCTTCAAGTCCCACAGTTGCTGCCACAACAGTGGAGGCCAGCTTACACCCACATGCCTCCCCATGACTGTGCTCCCACTGCAGCAGCAGAGGCTGAGCACTCATGCCCACAGTCACAGGGGCATAGTGCACCTGACCCCACTGCCCAGAGGCACCTCACACCCAACCCCACCACCCTAACTGCAGTATCAGAAGAGGTGCTCCGCTGAGTCTGCCACTGCAGCCACAGTAGGGCCCACCCAAGGGGAGACTGGCACTAAGAGGAAGGTGCAACTCCCTCACACCCCACAGAGGAGAGCAGCAAGGCTCAGGGAATCAGCGATCCCAAAAAGACTTACCTCAGTGTGGGGCTGAATAACCCTGAAGAGACTCTGAGAGTCCCTAGTATCTAGCACAGCAAAGAGTAAGAGGTGGTGTGTGAGTTGCTCCTAATTGGTGCACCTAAAGGACAGCACAACTGGGGGACTGAAGGCATAGGTGGGACACAGAAGGGCAGTGGGGACCCTGCATCTACTTTGGAACTGGACTGAAGGCTGGGCAACTGAGAAGAGGGTGGCTTGGACCGGGCCCCCATCCCTGCAAAACTACAGGAAGGGAGAAAAAAGAAACCAATCCCATCCTCAGCCTGCTGCAGCCAGGAAGACCAGAAGAATTGGCTTGGCTAGTTTAAAGCTAGCAGGAGGCTCCTCCCAACTCTTCCTTCTTTTTTTTTTTTTTTTCTTTAATTCCCACAAGTGAAACAATAAAACCTGGAACTGTGAAAGGACTAGAGTTAGAACCTAAGAAGGGTCATTCCAACAACTGAGACAGAGAGACAAATTTCACTTTGCTACTCCAGAGAACTTGCAAGTTATTGTATATTTTTATTATTGTTTTTATATTTTTATTTTATTAGTTTTTTTAAATTCTCTTCTTTCTGTTTAGTCTTCATTGCTTTGTTTGTTAAATTGAATTGTTTGACTGGTTTCCCTGGTTCTCTTTCATAGTGTGTTTTTTTATTTTCTGTATTTCACTTTACATGTTCCAATAGCACACTATTCTAGGTCCTGTACATCTTATTCTTGTTATCCAGATAAGATAGGTTCTGTCATATTATTATTGCTTCATTACTATTGTAAATAATTGCTGTTCCACACAATTGTAAATACTACACAGCACCCCTCCCACATATTAGCCCACTTCATGGTTTCCTGAACTCTATTACTGTTGTGGTTAACTCTATTCTCTCACACACTACACCTATTTTCCATCCTTTACTTTCACTACACCTCATGATCTGACCTTCCACAGGCTCACTGCTTTCAAGATCCAACTTACGATTATTCTCCCTCCCAACAAGAGTCTTATCTTCTTTCCACACTTTCTAAAAAGTGGCTATTTGGGTGAAATATCACAGTTAACACTATATACATCAAAAGGATCTCCCATCTCTTCTCTTTGGGTTGGTATTTTACATAACATAGAATACACACCCACTGTCTTAATCCATTTTGCATCCCCCTTCCAACTGATCACACACAAAAAAAGAGTACATGGGAGCTGTGACCACCAGGATACCTGCTGGAAGAGGAAACCCACCAACAAAGGAACCACCAACAGTTAACAGGAGAAGGTGAAGAAGGGAGTGGAAGTCACACTAACTCAACCCAGGACCTGTCTGGAAATATAACTAAATAGTGGAGAAATTACCCAGAAAAAACAACTGAACAAGAGCAAGAGAGAAGCCTCAAAACCTTGTACAAATGGAAGAACCAACTTCAACACAATCTGCCCACACCTGCACAACAGAATACAAGAGGTGGTGGATACAGTGACCCTCAGTTAACCAGCTAGAGGGAAGAACCCACTAAAGAAAGACCCAACAGCAGTCAAAACCCAAAGACTTACAGAGAGCCAACATAAATGACAGCCCAAGACCAGTGAGCTCAGGAGATCAAGAAGACTATACTGCTGAATCTCACAGGCCTTCTAGCATAAACCCAGGGAGTCAGAACAGAACAATGTAAGAAGCAGAGGCTAACAAGAAGAATCTCACAAACAAGGGGAAGACAAAGAAACAATCCTCAAATAAAAGGAAAGGAGGAAGTCTCAGAAAGAATGCTAAATGAAATAGAGGCAACTCAACTACCAGATATTGAGTTCAAAGCAATGGTTATAAGAAAGCTCAATGAGCTCACAGAGACTTACCAAAAACTACAGAGAAACTACAATGAATTCACTGAAAACTATATCAACAAGAAAAATGAAATAGAAACTATCAACAAGGACTAAGAGGAAATGAAGAATACAATTTCTTAACTAAAGAACACAGTAGAAGGATTCAAAAGCAGGCTAGATTAAGCAGAGAATCCAATCAGCAAGCTGGAGGATAAGGTAGAAAAAAACACCCAGAAAGAGCAAGAAAGGGACAAGAAAACCAGAAAGAATGAAAAGGTGTTAAGGGAACTGCAAGATAATATGAAACACAATAATACCTATATAATAGGGGTACCAGAAGGAGAAGAAGAAGAGCAAGGGATTGAAAATCTGTTTGAAAAAGTAATGATGGAAAAATCCCCTAATTTGATGAGAGAAAAAGTCACACAAATCCAGGAAACACAGAGTCCTAATCAAGAGGAACACAAAGAGGCCCACTTCAAGACTCATCAAAATTAAAATGGCAAAATTCCCAGACAAAGAGAGAATCTTAAGGACAGCAAGGGAGAAATAGGAAGTAACATGCAAGGGAGCCCTCATAAGACTATCATCTGACTTCTCAGTGGAAACACTCTAAACCAGAAAGATTGGCAGGGAATGATCCAAGTAATGAAAACCAAGGGTCTGCAACTGACACTACTTTGTCCACAAGGCTCTCAATTAAAATGGAAGGCCAAAGGAGGAGCTTCCCGGATAAAAGAAACCTCAAAGAATATACTTTCTGCAAACCAGCCTTGCAAGAGATGCTAAAGGTTCTGCTTTAAAAACAGAAATAAAAACGGTGAGAGAGAGAGGAACACAGGTACAAAAATGGCAATGAATAAAACCTATCAATAATAACCTTAAACATAAAAGAATTAAATGCTCCAATCAAAAATCATAGAATAGCAGGATGGATAAGAAAACATGACCCACATATGCTGCCTACAAGAGACCCACCTCAGAACTGAAAGTGAAGGGCTGGAAACAAATATTCTAAGGAAATGAACAGGAAAAAAATGGATAATTATAGGACTGTATAAGTGTAACTACTCCTTAACTGTTAAGGAGTTGAAATTACATTCAGCCCTTTGAAGGCAACTGCGAGGCTGATGTGGACCCCAGTGAAAATTAGTTTGACATCTCTGACCTATACCCTGGAATTTCACCTCTCCCTAAAATTTACACTGTCGTACAAAGCAGTTGGTATTTCCAAGTAATTGTGCATATCCAGGGATAAACACCACAATATTGGAGGGTCATGGCTGTCATGAAAGACAACTAATTAAAAAACTGACCAACACATCTTAACCTTTCCTTCAGCTTGTACTAACTTGAGACAGGATTCTTCTTGATTCTAGGTCCTGATGTCCTTTTTTTAGAATGAATACTTTCAAAAACTTTCAACTGTATTTTTCCATATGGATGTTTCCCTTTTGATTTTGCTAATGTTTAGCCACATAGAAGCTTTTTAAATTGATGTAGTCCCATTTGTTTATTCTTTCCTTTATATCCCTTGCTCTAGGGGACATGTCAGTGAAAATATTGCTGCATGGAATATCTGTAATTTTCCTGCCTATGTTGTCCTCTAAGGACTATTATGACATCATCATGACTTATATTTATGTCTTTTATTCATCTTGAGATTATTTTGGGGTATGGTGTTAGTGAGTGGTTGAGTTTCATTTTTGGGGGACGTAGTTATCCAGATCTCCTGACACGATTTGTTAAAGAGGCTATTTTTACTCCATTTTATGCTTCTTCCCCCTTTGTTGAATATTAATTGGCCATAAAGATTTGGGATTATTTCTGAGCTCTCTGTTCTGTTCCACTGATCTCTGTTCTTATGCCATCACTAGATGTTTTGATAACCTTGGCCTTGTAATGTAATTTGATATCAGGAATTGTAATCCCTCCTACTTTGTTTATTTTTCTCAAAATGCTGAGGCTCTTCAGAGTCATTTATAGTTCCAAATAAATTTTTGAAATGTCTTCCCTCTCTTTGCAAAATATGTCATTGTTATTTTAATAAGAATTATGTTGTATTTATAAATTGCTTTGGGTAGTATAGACATTTTGATGATATTAATTCTTCTAATCCATAAAGAAGGTATATTATTCCACATATTTATGTCTTCCTTAATTTCTTTCCTCAGAGTTGTGTAGTTTTATAATTACAGGTCTTTTCCCTCATTGGTTAGGTTTATTACTGGGCACTTTGTTTTTATTGTTGTTATAGCAAATTGAATTTTTCTCTAGTTTCTGTTCCTGATATTTTGTTGTTAGTGTTCAAAATGCCTTTGATTTTTGGATATTGACTTTGTATTTCACTGTTTTACCAAACTCACTTATTAGGTTGAATAGGTTTTTGGTGGGGTCTCTTGGTTTTCTGTGTACACTGTCATATTATCTGCAAACAATGACAGTTTTACTTCCTCCTTTCCTATTTGGATGCCTGTTATTTCTTTTTCCTTTCTGATCACTGTGCCTGACTAGAACTTCCCACACTATATTGAATAGAAGTGGTGAAAGTGGGCATTCTTATCTTGTTCCTGATCTTAGTGGACAAGTTTTAGTTCTTGCCCATTAAATATAGTGTTGGCTGTAGGTTTCTCATATATGACCTTTATTATATTGAGGCATTTTCTTCTAATCTAACTTTGCTGAGTGTTTTTTTATCATAAATGGGTACTATACCTTATTAAAAGATTTTTCTGCATCTATTGATATGATCATGTGAATTTTGTCTCTTATTTATGTGATGTATTACATTGATTTTTTAAGAATTTTATTTATTTATTTTAAGAGACAGCAGAAGGGAGAGAGGAAAGAGAGGAAGAAAAATGTCAGTGTGTTGTTGCCTATCATGCAGCCCCTACTGGGGACCTGGACCACAACCAAGGTAAATGCTCTGACTGGGGATTGAATCAATGACCCTTTGTTTCACAGGTTGCCACTCAATCCATTGAGCCACCAGCCAGAGCTGTGTTACCTTTGTTGATTTGTGAATATTATAGTATCTTTGCATTCTTGGGATGAATCCCATTGATCACAGTGTATGATCTTTTTAATGTATTGTTTGATGTGGTTTTCCAATATTTTGTTGAGGATTTTAGTGTCTAAGTTCATCAGCAATATTGGCCTATAGCTTTCATTCTTTGTTGTGTCTTTATCTAGTTTGGGGGTTAAGATGAAACTAGCTTCATAAGAAGAGTTTGGGCATCTTCCCTCTTCTTGGATTTTTTGGAATAGTTTGAGAAGGATAGAGGTTGGCTCTTCCTTAAATGTTTTGTAAAATTCCCCTGTGAAAACATCCAGCCCAAGGCTTTTGTGTGCCAGGAGTTTTTTGATTACTGTTTCAATTTCACTAGCTGTTATTGGTCTGTTCAGGCTTTCTACTTTTTGGTCCAGTTTTGGAAGATTATATGCTTCTATGAATTTGTCCATTTCATCCAGGTTTTCAAATGTCATGGCATATAGTTGTTTGTAGTAATTTCTTAGAATCCTTTGTATTAGTGTGATATCAGTTCTAATTTCTCCTCTTACAGTTATGATTTTATTTATTTGAGTCCTCTCTCTTTTTTCCTTTTTAAAAAAATTTTATCTACTTCTTTAAATATTTTATTGATATTCAAGTACAGTTGTCTCCATTTGCACTCCACCACGCCCCATTACCCCACTCATCCCCACGTCCCACCCTGGAACTTACCCCCTTTGGCTTGGTCCATGTGTCCATTATACATGTTCCTTGATGGCCCTTCCTCCATGATCCCCTAATATCCCTTTTCCCTTCCTCCTTGGTTACTGCCAGTGTGTTATTGAAACACCAGTTCAAAAGAACCTATGCATGTCTCTCTCCCTTATTATTATTATTTTTTTTGGCGAGTCAGGCGCGGAGACTTAGGGGTCGCAGCCACAAGACCGGGGAGTCTGGAAAAAGTCTTATCAATTTTCTTTGTCTCCTCAAAGAACCTTCTCCTATGTTTATCGATCCTTTGAACTGATCTTTTAGTCTCTATGTCATTTAATTCTACTCTGATCTTAATTATTTTCTTCCTTCTACTGGCTCTGGATTTTGTTTGTTGTTGTTCCTCCAGTTCTTATACATGTAGGATTAGGTTGTTTATTTGACCTGTTTCTATCTTTTTTACATAGGCCTGCATTGTGATGAACTTTCCTCTTAGGACTGCCTTTGTTATATGCCATAGTTTTCGGACTGTTGTGTGTTCATTTTTTATTTGTTTGCAGAAATTTTTTTGATTTCTTCTTTGATCTCATAATTGACCCACTCATTGTCTAATAGCATGCTATTCAGTCTCCACTTCAGACAGGGATTTCATTTTCAAAATACATAAGGAACTCAAGTGACTCCATACCAGGAAAACAAATAATTCATTTGAAAAATTGGCAAAGGACCTGAATAGATACTTCTCCAAGGAAGATATACAGAGGGCCCATAGACATATGAAAGGATACTCAGCATCATTATCCATTAGAAACATGCAAATTAAAACCACAAGGGGATATCACTACACACTGGTCAGAATGGCCAACATAAAAAAATCAATAAACAAAAAAAAAGGGCTGAAGAGGTTGTGGAGAAATGAGAACTCTAGTACACTGTTGGTAGGAATGCAGGCTGCTTCAACCTCTGTGGAAAACTATGTAATTTCCTCAAAAAACTAAAAATGAAACTGCCTTTTGACCAGGCAATTCTACTGCTAGGATTATACCTTAAGAATCCTGAGACACCAATTCAGAAGAACCTATGCACCCCAATGTTCATTGCAGCATTATTGACAATAGTCAAGTGCTTGAAACAACCTAAATGCTCAACAGTAAGTAAATGGATAAAAAAATGGGGTACATTTACACAACAGAATACTATGCAGTAGGAAGAAAGAAGGAACTCCTACCCTTCACAACAGCATGGACAGAACTGGAGACTATTATGCTAAGTGAAATAAATCAGGTGGTGAAAGACAAATACCATAACATGTCACCTATAAGTGGAACCTAATCAACAAAGCAAAAAATGAGCAAAGTAGAGCCAGAGACTTTGAAATAAAGAAAAAACTAATAGTGACCATTAGGAAGTGACTGGGGGCAATAATGGGGAAAGAAGGGTGAGGGGTAAATCAAGGATAATTATTAGAGGAGTCATGATCATGGACAAAGGGAGAATTGCCTGTGGGAGTGAGGGGGCTGGGAACAGGGAGAATAAGGGGAAAAAGGAAGGACAACTGTAACTGAACAACAATTTTTTTTAAATCAGTATTTTCAAAAAGTAAAAAACTTTTACTTATAAGTCCTTTATCTTCCCCTTTGAGGTGTAAATTTTTAAAGGGATTTTTGTTTGTTGGTTTAACATATCTGAAAATAATACACATACAAAGCATTAAGACATTAGAAAATACTGGTTCAATACTAATAAATCTACAAGAATTAATATTTGGGAAAGGTGAAGAAGATAACCTAAACATTTAAAAATTTGGAAACTGAAACCAAAATAGGCTGATAAAATTCCTATTAATACTTATGAAGAGTCATAAAATTCTATGGTTTTAATTAAACTAGAGATCCTCAATTGGCTGCTCTAGTGCTCCTCATGCAAAACAGAAATAAGAGGATTCTCTTGTCTGGTGACATGTTGTTAAATGTTTTCCCCATCCCCACTCCATACCTAGCTTTTCGAGAAGCAGGCCTAACTCTTCATAACTTGAAAGAGGATGTGAATCATTTTACAGACATTTATCTTCTAGTACCACCCTTCATACCATATTTTGTTCTGTATATTGTGTACCTTTTGCCCAAATTTTTGAGGGAAAGATAAGGATGCACATTATATATGGGTGGTACCTGAAACACCTTGATCTGTTCTTGTGTTTTGTAATTATTTGTTACATAAAATTTATTGTACCATTATTCAAAAATAAATGCCAAAATTTCTTTATAATATAAAAAACAAGTATCTAAATATAAATAAATAAATAAATAAATAAATAAATAAATAAATAATTGAATTAAAATTTAAAACAAAGGATTTTTTTCTCTGAAAATCTGGGCCAAAAATGTGGGTGCACATTATACATGACAAAATATAGGTATAAAGCCTTCAGTTGTGTTCTAGGAACACCATACCATACACTGTTAAGCCACATGTCTGTGCTAAGTAGGTAAGACAATGAATGAGTGACAGGGGAAAAATGGTTTTTGAAATTACATAATTCATTTGGTGTATTTCAAGAGAAGCCTCATTCTCCCTCATTTAACAATGAAAGAAATTCCATTTTTATGAGTTCCATTAAATACTAAACCTATTCAAGGGTAGAGTGGAAAGGCAACTTTCAAAAAGGAGTCTGTTATTGAATGAGGCATTTACTATACTACTTCCTATAAGCACCAGGTGGGGAAAATGTTTTCTAAACTAGATCTAGGAAGTGAAAAATGGAAATACTCCATCCTTCTCCTCTAAAAGATGATCCAATGGTAAATGACCTTTTAAAAATTACTAAATAAAAACAAAACAATATAAAATAAACAAAAATCTCCCTCCTGCACTGCCCCACCAAAAAATACCTATATGTCCCAGATTACTCTCCAGAGGGGAACCCAGGAGCAGCTTCCACATTACCTAATTTGTTAGAGTCATCACAAGCATGTCTTGTTTTAAAATAATAATTCAAAAATGAAGGAACAAAACAAACACTAATACTAATCACTTTTCTCAAATACAGAATTATTCAGAATTAACTTGTATTGACAGGGGGAAAGGGACCATACCTATGATCGTTTTCTCACATGAGGGCCTATGGGTAGTTGAAGGACATTTGTCATTATTACAGAAACAGTTCTTAATTTTTAATCTGTAGTTTGATTTAAGCATCGGTTTTAGTATTGTGTCAAAACCAGCTGTGGAGACAAGTTTACAGCAGCACACAACTTTGTCGGTTATGGAAGCTCCAGGGCAGCCAATATTGCCTTGGCAAATGCATTCTTCAGGCCTTTCTGGGTAAGTACAGAACACTCCACATACTTGATGGCCTTCAAGCAGAGCTTTTAGCAGTCTCTGGAATGCTAGGCTTTGGTTTGTTCTTGGCAAGTGTCTTGGCAATAGAGGGGTCATCTCTGAGATTGGGTCCCAATATGCAAGAAAGTAGTCTGGACAGTGGTGAGTTATGTGAGGTAACAACTTATCCTTTACATTCGCAAATGCCAATGAAGAAATGACTAAAAGACAGACTAGAAATGAATTTGTTTGTAGATAACTCAGTGGTTATAGTCTGTCATAATCCCCTTGCCCTGAAGTATCAAAAATTTCCAGAGGATGTGGATTTTTTCCTCCACCAATCATAACTGCAACTGTAGTTGTCAAAAACAGTTGATACATATTTCAGTGGAAATTTATTTGTTATTTTATTTGTTGTTTTAAAACTTGGTTGTTAAAGCAGAATTTTATCAATGGCACCATCATGCATAACAAGTCACCTAACTACACTGCTGAAAAATTTTCTATCCACTTTAGATATTTTGATTCTGATAATGACCTGAACTTCTCTGCCAGGACCACAATGTAAATTTTTTTAAGCTTCTTGCCAATTTTACAACTGAAGGGTATTTTCTTTTCCTTATTCTCCTTTCTTTTTTTTAATTGTTGTTCAAGTGCAGTTGTCTCCATTTTCTCCCCACCATGGCCCCCCACCCCACCCATCCCTGCCTCCCACTCTTGAATCTACCCACTTTGGCTTTGTCCATGTGTCCTTTATACATATTCCTTGATGGGCCTTCCTTTATTTTTCCCCCATTATCCCTGTCTCTCCTCCCCTCTGGTTACTATCAGTTTGTTGTTTATTTCAATGTTTCTGGTTATACTTTGTTTGCTTTTTTGTTTTGTTGATTAGGTTTCACTTATAGGTGAGATTATATGGTATTTTTTCACCACCTGGCTTATTTTATTTAGCATAATGCTCTCCAGATCCATCCAAAGGACGGTAACTGTCTCTTTGAAATGTAATCATTGGGAAAAATAGTGCTACAATTTCCCAGTTTCTGTAGGAGAGTTAGTGCTTAACCTCAGAGAATACCTTGTTCCAAGTTTCAGAACTATTTCAGGTCATAAAGATACAAGAAAGTTTACTCTTGCTTTGAGTAAAACCAATTAACATAAAAACCAAAGATCTTCCTATCATTCAAGCTCTTAGAGTCTCTACCATATTTTATTTCAGTGGGGTTGAGTTCAGACTTTGGTATCTCTCCCCTATTGTAATAGCCGTAAATAGAATCTTCCTTAGGCACATAGCGCGCCATACACCAAAACTTTTTCTTTGAAACAACCTATGGCAAAAATTAGCAAAATGAATGGACCAAACAGAATTAGTATTTAAATAAGAATAAAACTAAATTTAACAGGGTAAGGAATGATATGGTGTAAATGTAGCCTAAACAATTAGTCAAAATATTGACAAAGCGGAGTCACTAGTTACAAAAAATATAAAAATAAATTATTTAGTAGAAGAGTTAAATGTCACAATAGACAACAGCCTTAGAACAAATTAGAGAAAACGGAAAGAAGAAGAAACTTACCATGAACAATATCATTAAAAAATTAAGAGTAGAGAACATAAAATAAAAAAGATAGAGAGGTACAAGTGTCAACACCTTAATGATAGGAAATCCAAAAAGGGAAAAAGCCCTCAATATAATTGGAAATGTATAAAAAATAATAGTTTAAAAATAACATAGGTCTAAAAAATTAATTAAAATATTATTTATCCAAAGATAATTATAAACCCGAGAAAAATCTATGAAATACTTATACACACAAATTACATGGAAAATGTTATAACAATGGTTAATGCAGTGTTTAAAGAAGAAATATAGCTTTGAATACATTGTTTATTTAGAAAAAACAGGTGTTTATTGTTTTAATTTTTAGATTTTTGATTAATTTGTTTATTTTTATTTTACTATTTTTATTATTTTTAGTTGTTCAGATACAGTTGTCTCCATTTTCTTACCACCACTTTCCCCCACCCCACCTATCCTGATCTTCTACCCTCAATCCTTTCCCCATTTGGCTTTGTCCATGGGTCCCTTATACATGTTCCTCGATGACCCTTTCCCTTTTTCTCCCCTTATCTCCCTCCCTCCTTCCCTCTGGTCACTGTCAGTTTGTTCTTTATTTTAATGTCTCTGCTTCTATTTTGCTTGCTTGTTTGTTTTGTCGGTTAGGTTACACTTATAGGTGAGATCATATGGTATTGTCTTTCACTGCCTGGCTTATTTCACATAGCATAGTGTTCTTCAGTTCTATCCATGCTCTTGCAAAGGATATGGGCTCCTTCTTTCTGCTGCCATAGTATTCCACTGTGTAAGTACACTATAGGTTTTTTATGAGTGGATCAAAAAACTATGGTACATTTATACAACGGGACAATTTTCAATGCATCATCTAAAGGGTTGTTAAATATAGTAATTACTGATAGTCAGAAAACAACGAGAAACAATGCAGGCTTGGGACATATTGTAAAGGTTTTGGTCAAATTTTGTTCAAGGAATCATTGCTAAGTGAACAAGTATTAGTGTTGAAAAGACTAGCATACTGCAAAACAAACAATGATACTCCTATAAATATTTAAAGCTTTGTTAGTTTAAATAATGGGTATTTCAAAATTCCTTGTAATTCTTCTGGCAATAATTTTTAAAATTTACTTTTCTACACAGATATGCTTAACCTAGAATTCCAGAGGAAAGTATTGCTTTGAATATTTCAGATGAAATAAATTGTTTTTATAATTTTATTTTATTTTTTAAATATTTATTTTTAGAGAGAGGGGATGGGAAGGAGAAAGAGAGGGAGAGAAACACAGTGTGTGGTTGCCTGTCATGTGTCCCCCACTGGAGACCTGACCTGCAACCCAGGCATGTGCCCTGACTGGGAATCGAACCAGCGACCCTTTGCTTCACAAGCCCATGCTCAATCCATTGAGCTACACCAGCCAGGGCATGTTTTTGTAATTTTAAAAATATTTTAGCTAAAAATAAGTATAATGTATTTTAGTTTTATAACATTAAAACTGATAATGTATGTTAAATTTAATTGTAATTCAACTGCCAACACAGGGTCTAAATAACCCTGCTTAAAACAGCCAAAAATAAAGAATTATATATAACTTGAAAAACAAACTATAACTGATAAATTTTAAAAGTTGAATAAACAATTGACATATGCATACAGGTGTCTCTGACTTTTTATTTGTTTTTTATTTATTTTTAAATTTATAATCTAAAATTCACCATTTTTTGTGGTTTTGTGAATCTAAAAAAACATACGTATAGATCTCTGTAACTATCAGCACAATTAGGAACACTTTCAAATTTCTCTTCCCCAGATCAGCTCCATTTGCTGCCATTTTAACCTAACCCTTCTCAATTTCCAAGAGTTGGTCAGTTCTTAGTCACTATAATTTCACTTTTTCAAGAGTGTTTTTCTCCTTATTGTATGATTATTTAAGACTATATACTTTCTTAAGAGACATAGTTCATAATTGTGTTTCAATTCACAATGAAAAATGTACTGTATGGACAATTATCATCTAGTCCATGGAAGCATTTTTCTAAAGTGTGTGCCTGCAGTCTTCTTTTTCTTTTTCACCTTAAAGATGTTCCCATTGGAATAAATATATATAACAATAGGTTCCAAGTTTATGACCAAGTGCCTTAGTTTTAGTTTTATTTTATTTAGTATTTCATTTAACCTAGTAAAAAAAGATAGGCAAACATGGTTTTTTTCTGTTAGAAAATATTTACTTCTCCCCATCTTCCATGGAAATAGACTATTTCTTGCAAATATGTCTTAATTGTATAATTTCATATTTATATTTACCTTTTCTAGTCTTCAAAGCTAAATAAGGTATGGAGATTATCCTGATAACAACCCCTGCATGCTATCTCTACCTTTATGAATATGATATCCCAACTGAGGCATGTCACTCCCCTTCGTGAAAGGTATTCTGTTGGATCCTTTGGACAGTCCACTGTGGCATCCCAGGTATGATTCCAGCTATTAGTGGTCTTATTATATGTTGGTTTAAGTAGCCTGTGATCTCTTAGAATCTATTTCTATTTCTCTAGAAATAGTTTGAGTTGTTTCTTGTTTTCCTTTTATATTTTAGATAATTTCTGGAAAAAAGGATGAAAGATAGGTTAACTTTATATGCCAGTCTTCAAAGTGAATGTATCAGATGCAGCATTTCTCCAAACAACTTTCTGTCTACTTCCAGTTTTTTTCACAAGGGACCTGAAACTCACAGAAATACCATCTATATGACATATTCTGGCTATGAAAACTCAGTTCCATAGTGTGGAAACTCAGTTCTTTATTACGACACAATATTTTTTTATGCTCAGGGCTCATATTGCTTTTCAGGAAAAATAACTATAACATGTGCAATTCTATTTAATGAGTTTTTGCAAATACTAGGCTCTCATGTGTTTTCTTTTTTAATCAAATCTACAATTAAGGAAAAAAGTGTATAGACAGAGATATCTCTTCCTCTTACTAATGTGGGAGGTAGAGCACCAATTTAATTTTCCAAACATGTTTTTCAAAGCACAGAGATAGAGATCTACTTTAAAATGTACTCTCTTAAGCCCAATCTGAAGCATTTTATCATAATTAGCTCTCCCGTTCATTCATCTATGCAGATGAATACAAAAATATTCATAGCTTTTTAATTAAAAAGTGATTCTAAGTGATATATAATAAGTAAGCAGATGACACACAATAATTGGATCATTATCACTGGTTCTCTCAAAAATTTTTAAACAAATGCTGAAATTTCCCAAAAAGCCTATTTGTAACAATGTATACAGTAAGAACTAACTTGGATTAATAGAGATCACCACAGCAATTACTTCATTTCAGAAAAATTATGTGGTTTTTAGATAATGTATGACAAAATCCATAATGAATTCAAAGAATTCACCTTCTTATATTAATTATATGTATTAAAATTTTAAGTAAATTTATTTAATTATAAATCCACAGATGGGTGTTTTTAACATAAATGGTTAAAAAAAAGGTTCATTTCTGCTAGTGCAGAATTAGATTTTCTCATATAAAACCACCCTGTTTTTTTGTTTTTTGTTTTTTTTGTTGGTTTTTTTTTTTTTTTTTTTTTTTACTTTGAGAGCATTATTAAAGCTGGGACAAGCAATACAGTGGGACAAAAAGAGGTTAGGCTAGATGAAGACACAAGAGACCCTAGGTGGGGCTGCTTTGACTTTCTGGAAAGTCAGAGGAGAGAGAAGCAACAGGAGAAAGCTTAGGTAGTCCTGCGTTAGCTCTCTAGAAATGCTATAGGAGAGAAATGAGCCTAGATGGGACTGCTTTGGCTCACAGGGAAGTCTGTGAAAAGGAGGCTTTTGAGATAGGTTTAGGTGTTTAGTCTGGGGCAAGCTGCTGCTGCCCATTGCTCTCCCATTTACAATCTCATAGGGACACTTAGAGTTCAAAAGATGCTCCCCTGAGAAGAAAGAAAGGCATGCTCCCAGGATGGATAGCACACCAGCAGTCTCATACTTTTAAGATTTGATTTTATAAACCTAATTTTGGGAGAATGTTACTGTAAAACTGTCTGTTGGAGCACCAGGGAGTCTCTGTCCATTGGCCAAGATGGTGACAAGGGAAGGTTCTTACACCAGGCATACCAAAACTAAAAATATGAATCAATGGGTCCCAAGTGCATGCAAAAAGCTAGAAAGACCAGTGGATAGAGCCTGAGTGCACTAAAAGCTAGAAAGTAAAATCCATAGTGCCTGAACATGCCAAAAGCTAAAAAATTAATGGATAGGGCCAGAGCACACTGAAAGCTAGAATAATGAATTGTAGGGCCCCTGGTGTAGCAGAAAGCTCTAAACATGAATGCATAGGGCACCAAGAGCACGAAAACCCAGGAAAAAATAACTCTCCACTAACTATTCCTATAAGAACTATGGTTTTGAGCGAAAAGAAGAGATGGTCTTTGAGATGGAAGTCCACCATTCTCCCAAGTTGTACAGCAACTTAATAAATCTCATTCCTTTTGTACCACCACCTGCCTCACAAATTTGGCTTTTGTGGTAGTAGGCAGGCAAAACTTAATTGTTATGTTTAATAACAGTTTGGCAACCCTGATGGGACTGCATGTACCTTGATCAGTCCCAGAATGCCTGGGCTCAGATTCCAGCTGCCTGTAACAGACTGAACCCAACAGTGGGACTGTGGGGATTTCTCAGTCTCAGAGAATTTCCCTTTACTCTTACACAAGGCAGGAGCCACCTGAAACACCTGGCTGATTCTGGGAAAGAGACAGACTTAAAGACTGGGTGAGTCAAACCAGCATACACATCAAGAGTCCTCCATCCCTGCTACTTGGACTTTATGCCACTTGAGCTTCATGCCACCTGGGCTTTGTACCATCTGTGCTGTGTGCCACTTGCATCCATTTGCATTACTGGTTGTGAGGTTAGGTCGGCCACTTAGGCTTTGTGCCACATAGACATTGTCCTATTGAGACAGTTGGGTTCAACTAGGACTCTCTGTGGTACTAACTGGAAGGCAATCATTGTTGTCTGAGTTTCATGTCATTTGGACTTTGTGCAACTTGGGTCCAGTTAGGGACTATTTGTGGCAGGAGATAAGACACAATGATTTGCCTGTGAGCGCTCATTTGTAATGATGGAATTGCAGATTCAAGTTTTGTTTAAATATTCCTACTTTTGGGCTTTGTTATGGTTTTTACTTTAGTGCCATCAAGGTTTGTTCTTATTTGACTCCTAAAGAGAGCCCACAGGGCAAAATTTTAGCAGATTGGTCCATGTAGAGCTATAAGAAATGTCTAAGGAAGAATTTGTTCTTTATTGTAACATTGCCTGGACTAAGTATACTTTAGACAATGGAGAAAATGGCCCCTTATTGGTTCCTTAAATTATTTCACCATCATGCAATTGGGATTGTTTTGCAAACTCTTAGGGAAATGACATGAAATCCCTTATGTTCCAGCATTTATGTCTTTCCACAATAAGGGTTTGGCAAAGAAAGGGAACCACTTAATGATGCAGAGAAGAAAATGGGCTTCTAGACCCCACCCTGATAGTAAGACATAGAAGGAAAAGAAAAAATATGAAATGAACCTCTTTAAAGCTTTAAACCCAGGGGATACAGGATTAGCTGCAGGAATATTTCCCATGTCACTGCCTTCATTGCTAGATATCTCCTAAATAAAGCCTAGAGGGGCAACATCCTCTCCTCCATATAATGAAGGAATGGTCCCTCTTTTAAATATTCAGCAGGGCACAAAATTTGACCAGAGAACACCTCTATCCAGATCAGGTCAATTGCCTCTGAGGAAATATAGGTAGAATAAGTGAGGATGGCCAGCCTGCTTGCCACTAGTGAGCCTATACTGGGTTTCCCACTTTGGATTTACCAAACTGGAAAAATACCAACAACTTATATAAGGAAGATCCTCAGAAAATAATGGATCTTATCATCTCCATTTTTGCCACTCATTATCCAAACTGGGCAGATGTACATGCTCTCTTTAACATCATTTTAATGCCAGATAAAGGCAGCTAGTTATAAAGAAGAGTAATGAAGAGCCTCATGGCCTCCGTAAAGAGAATCCCAATAGGACCCCCAACCTAGCTGGCATGATTCCCTTGACAGAGCTTAACCAGGACCCAAATAATGGGGACCTAGCCTTCTTAGAACATTACAAAAAGTTGCATATTGTAAGGACTAAAGAAAGGGGTGCATAAGTTGAAGAGCCTGAATATAATAGGGCCATTCAACAGAAACCAAATGAAGACCCTCCTAAATTTTTAGAAATTCTCTATTAGGCCTATTTCAAAGCACAGTGATGCTGACACACAGTTGCCAGAAAATGTTTGGATGGTAAACAATGACTTTCATTGAGCAAAGTGCCCCCAATACCAGAAGAAAGCTCCAATATTTAGATGAAACATTGAAAGTGATTCCCTCCTAGCTGGTATATCTAGTTTTTAAAGTTTGCCATACCTGGGAAACAAGGAAATTAAAGCAGGCCACCATTTTCATAGAAACGGTTCAGGGAAACCAAGAGGAGATGTAGAACCTAAAAGGAAAAAGAAAATACCTACTAGCAACAATTAATATGACCATTGCCAAAAGGATGGTCATTGGAGATAGGCTTGCCCGAAACTCAAAAGGAAAAATAGAAAGGATAAAAACCCTCACCAAGAAATGTAAGATAAAAGGGTACTAGCAGATGGCAAAGCACATGTGAAAATATCAGGCCATTTTATTAGACAACTTAAATGTTGCCTTGCAAGTCACCACTACTTTGTACCCAGCTACCCTCCACCCTTACTGAGAGGAAGGCTCAGACCTCCAGTGTGATTGCTTAGAAATCATTGACCAAATTTATTTTATCTGACCAGATCTATTAGGCCAGCCAATGACAGAATCTGACTGGGAATTTATATACAGATTGGGGCAGCTTCATGGAGATTAATTAGCATTGAGCTGGGTATACACAAGGGCGATGTGTAGTGATGGGTAGTCATTATACACAAGGTGATAGAAGCCTAAGCCCTTCCTTTAGGAACCTCAACACAAAAGGCTGAACTGATAACCTTCACCAGAGCCTTAGAATCATTCCTGGGAAAGAATGTTAACATTTACACTTAACTCTAAATATGCCTTAATGGTAGCCTATGCCCATGGGTCAATAAGGAAAAAAAGAGGACTCTCAAACTCAGGAAACAGGATATTAAACATGTGAGAGACATAAAATTGCTAGGGAAGTGAATCTTTCAAAACAGGGTGCCATAATGCACTGTCCAGGATACGAGAGGAACAGTTCCCCCAAAAACCAGAAAATGCAAATTGCCAGTAAAGCATCAAGAAAAGCTACCCAAGGACCACCCATTCTTGGGATTTTCATCCCCCACCTGGACTTGTCAAAATTTAAACCCCATTACACAGAACTAGATGAGTAACAGGCCCATGATAGGGATTATATAAAACTGACTCTACTTCTATATGGAATGTCAACCTCCATGATCTTCCTTCCTAAAGCTCTAGTATATTTCATCTTTAAACACCTTCATGAATGAATCCATTATGAAAGGGATGCTGTAATAAACTTAATTAGATCACATTTGAAGGACCATTTAGAAGATTATCCAAACCTGTCATTATATATGTGCCCAAAACAATCCTAAGAAACCACAAGCCTCAATGGAAAATGGACTACAATATAAAGGGATATGCCCATTTCAAGACTGGGAAGTTGACTTTTCACAAATGTTCAAAAAGGGAGAAAAAATTAAATTTTTATTAGTTTTTGTGGGTATTTTTTCTGAATGCATAAAGGCATACCCCACTACAACTGACAAGGCAACTACAGTAGCAAAACTTCTACTCAAAGAAATAATCCCTAGATTTGGACTTCCCTATAGCATTCAAAGTAACAAGCAACCATCATTCACTTCTCCTAGAAGTGAATCTCCCACATTCAATCTCCTAGAAGATAGGACAGCCATTACACATTCAATGGAAACTACCTGCATCTTGGAGACCCCATTCTATGGGGAAAAGTGAGAAAATGAAACACACAATAAAGAAAACCCTGGCAAAATTATGCCAGGAGATACATTTGAAATAAAAACAGGCACTCTCTATTGTTTTACTCTGAATTAGAGTAGCACCCCAGAGTGAGCTTAAACTCTTTGTGATAGTTTATTGGAGACCCTTCCAAGTTTCTGTTTTAGACAAACACTAATAATTTTGCACAAGCTTAGTCATTACAGGTCTATTTACTTCTCTGACAATCCCTAACACCAATTTCAGCTGGGAGACTGAGTCTTTCTAAATACTTGCAAGACTCAAAGGTCCTGAACAGCAGTTAGCTGAGCAATGAACTGGTCTCTGTGAAAGTGGGTGCTGCCTCAGGAAAACTCTGATCTTGCTGCTGCTGGTGTTGATACTGCAAGGGAAAGCTGAACTTGCACCTCTGAACAAGACTTGAAACACCTATTTCAGAAAGGGAAAGTGCCTCCCAAAGCTAAGTAACATTGTTATTTTTTATTGTATTCTGCATTTCCCAGAGAGTGGCTTCCTGGGCAGATTTATTCTGTTGGGTGTGCCATGCAAAGTTACTCTCAGGATTATATCATGAGGATCCTTTTTTTTTTTTTCAGTTTCCAACCCCTCTAGTGAAAAAACAAACAAAAACTTAAACTGAAAACACTTGAAATTGAAACTGAAATACTTGATTGTTTGTCTGCACAGTAGGTCTCACTTGGAAGCCAGTTTGCAACACCATAACTTGAAATATGGGGCAGTCTCCCAGCTTCCCTTGTTCAGTAGTGCCATCTTCTAGATACCACATATACAACTTTCTGAAGATAGCAATCCTACTCCCTTGCATAAAGGATTTCTTTCATTCCTGAACCCCCCTTCCTTTGTTAGATATTAAGACTTTCTGGACCTGGATATAGGTAAGACTATGTCTTTTACCAGTACAAAGTAACTACAGAAGAATGAGCCCCTCATCCATTTACTCTTGTTAGATTACAAGAGCCCAGAGTTTTGAAGGGGAAAATTGTTATTATAAAACAGTCAGTCAGAGCACCATGGGTGTCTCCACTCATTAGCCAAGTTGGTAGTAGGGGAAGGTTCTTATCCCAAGCTCTCCAAAAACTAGAAGAGTGGATAAGGCCTGAGTGTGCCAACAGCTCAAAAGATAATTGGTTAGAATTTTTCCCCCTTTTTACCTTTGTAAGAACCATGGGTATGAGCAGGAAGAGGGGACAGTCTTTGTGACAGAAGTCTACTATTCTCCCAAATTGTGTGGCACCTAAATAAACCTCTTTCACTTTGTACCAGCACTTGTCTCATGAGTTTGCCTTTTGGGACAGCAGCCAAACCTCCATTTGCTTGTTCAATACTTTGCTGTTTAAATTTGTTTAAAGAAATTTAAACAGAATTATGAAATCATGCAGTTTGGAAATGAATGGAATAAAACACTACTATGTTTCATTGAGGTGTTCTGCCATCTTCACTCTTCTTTTACCCCTTTGATTTTCACTATTAATTTCTCTCCCATGATTTAGCATAAATCCCACTCTCATGTATTCATCTTACCATTTTCTATCCTTTAATCTATATACATAATCAATCATTCTCCCAAATTCTCATACCTTTCCATTATTTTTAATTTTATTTTTCCCTAGAATAACAGGTAAATGAAGATGTTATTATGGTAAAAGTGACAAATGACAAGATATAAGAAATTTTTGAAAACACCAAAACCAAAACAGTCAGTGTTAGTACAAACTTCCCTCACTTCCACCTCCTCTACTAAATAGTCCATGACTCAAAGGAAAAAAGCACAGGAAATTAGAATGAATAAAAACAAAAATACAACATACTAAATCTTACAGGGTACTCTACAAGGAATATTCACAAGAAAATGTATGCCTGTGAACACATATTTAAAAAAGAAAAGAAAAAATTCAAATCAATAATTTAACCTCCCACTTTAATGTGTAGAGTAAAATACCAAAATAAATCCAAAATAATAGGGACAAAAATATAATACATGCTAGGATAGAAAGAAATAAATTAGACATTATGAAAAATAGAACAAGTCAACAAAACCAAAAGTGATTTTTAAATGACCAGCAACATTAACAATTCCTTAGCTAGAAAAATCATTGAAAGAAGAAGACCTTCTATTTCCAGATGTTTACTTTGTATCCTGCTGTTTGCCAAATTCATTTATTAAGTTCCTTAGTTTTTTGGCATAATTGATATGTGGTTTCCTACATACACTATCATGGCATCTGCAAACAGTGACAATTTTACTTTCTCCTTTCCAATTTTAATGAGTTTTATTTCCTTTTCCTGTCTGATTGCTGTGGCTAGAATTTCTAATACTATGTTGAATAGAAGTGGTGAAAGTGGACACCCTTGTCTTGTGCCTGATCTTAGTGGGAAAGCTTTTAGATTTTGCCTTTGCCTGTTAAGTATGATGTTGGCTATAGGTTTCTTATATACTGTCTTTATTATGTTGAGTTATGCTCCCTTTATTCCCACTTTGCTGAGTGTCTTTTATCATAAATGGGTGCTGTACCTTATCAAGGGCTTTTCAAGTACCTATTGAAGTGATCTTGTGGTTTTGGTCTTTTATATTGTTTATGTGGTGTATTAAATTTATTTATTTGTGTATATTGCACTATCCTTGCATTCTGGGATGAATCCCACTTGGTCATGGTGTATGATCTTTTTAATGTATTGCTGGATCTGGTTTACCAATATTTTGTTGAGGATTTTAGTGTCTATGTTCATCAGTGATATTGGCCTATAGTTTTCTTTCTTTGCTCTATCTTTATCTGGTTTGGGGATTAGGATAATACTGGATTAATAAAAGTAGTTGGAAAGTTTTCCCTTTCTTGGATTTTTTGTAATAGTTTGAGAAGATTAGGCGTTATCTCTTCCTGAAATGCTTTGTGCAATTCTCCTGTGAATCCAACTGGCCCAGGGCTTTTGTGTGTGGAGAGGTTCTTGATTACTGGTTTAATTTCACTAACTGATATTGGTCTGTTCAGGCTTTCTGCTTCTACTTGACTCAGTTTTGGAGGATTATATGTATCTACTGAGTGAAACTTGTCCATTTCATGCAGGTTGTCAAATTTCTTGGCACACAAAGGTTCATAGTCATTTCTAATGATCCTTTGAATTTCTGTGGAATTGGTTTTAATTTCTCCTTTTTCATTTCTGATTTTATTTTGGGGGGACCTCTCTCTTTTTTTCTTGATGAGTCTGGTTAAATCCCCCCAATTTTGTTTACTTTTTCAAAGAACAAACTCCTGGATTTATTTGGGTTGTTCTTTTAGTCTCTATGCCATTCAATTCTGCTCTGATCTTGATTTCTGTACACCAGCAATGAAATATTAGAAAGGGAAATTAGAAAAAATTCTCATTTACTATACCAACAAGAAAAAAAAATAATTAGGAATAAACTTAACCAAGGAGGTAGATGATCAAATACCTACATTAAAAAAACTGTACAATACTGAGGAAAGAAACTAAGGAAGACACAAGTAAATGGAAGCATATACTGTGTTTATGGACTGGAAGAATCAGTACTATCAAAATGTCCATTCTATCCAAAGCAATATATAGATTCAAAGCAATCTCTATAAAAACTATTTCATATTTTGAAATATTTCATAATTTTTTCAATAATTTATTTCAAAAATTTATATAGAACAATAAATTACCCTGATTATCCTCAGCAATTTTTAGAGAGAAGAATAAAGTAGGAGGAATTACAATATCTGATATCAAACTATATTACAAGGGCATTGTAATCAAAACATCTAGTGCTGGCATAAGAACATAGATCAATGGAACAGAATAAAAAGCCTAGAAATAAACCTATGTCTCTATGGTCAGTTAATATTTGACAAAGGGTGCAGGAATATAATATGGAGTAAAAATAGCCTCTTCAATAAATGGTCTTGGGAGATTTGGACAAGTGTATGTAAAAAATGAAATTAAACCCCCAACTTACACATACACCAAAATAGACTCAAGATGGATTAAAGACTTAAATATAAGTCATGACATCATAAAAGTCCTAGAGGAAAAATATAGGCAAGCAAATCTGAAATATCTCGCAAAGCAGTATTTTCACTGATATATCCCTTAGGACAAAGGATATAAAGGAAAGAACAAACAAATGGGACTACGTCAAACTAAATAGCTTCTGCATAGCTTAAGAAACCATAAAAATGGAAAGGAAACCAACTTTATTTGCCAATAACATCTCAAAAAAGAGTTTGAATTCCAAAATACATAAAGAATTCATATGACTTCACACTGAGAAGATAAGCAATCCAATTGAAAAATGGGCAAAGGACCTGAACAGACACTTCTCCAAGGAGGACATACAGAGGGCACATAGACACATGAAAAAATGTTCAACATTACTGGCCATTAGGGAGATGCATATTAAAACCACAATGAGATACCATTTCACACTGATCAGAATGGCCAGCATAACAAAATCAACAAACAATAAGTGCTAGTGAGGTGATGGAGAAAAGGGAACATTAGTGTACTAATGGTGGGAATGCAGACTGGTATAGCCACATGGAAAACTGTGTGAAATTTCCTCAAAAAAAAAAAATAAAGATGGAACTGCCTTTTGATCCAGCAATCCCACTGCTGGGATTATACCCTAAGAATCCTGAATCACCAATTCAAAAGAACCTATGCACCTCAATATACAGCATCATTATTAAAAATAGACAAGTGCTAGAAACAGGCTACATGCTGATCAGTAAATGAACGGATCAAAAAACTGTGGTACATTTACACAAAAGAATACTGCACAGATATTGAAATACAAAACAGGCTGACAGGGACCAGAGGGGAAAGCGGAGGGAATTTCAGGGGAAGGATTCACAGGAACAAGTATAAAGGACACATGGACAAAAACTAAGGTGCAGGGGGGAATTGGAGCGTTGGGGGTGGGCTGGAATGGGAGTAAAAGACAGAAAACTGTACTTGAACAACAATTAAATAAATTTTTTAAAAAATCATTTTAAAAAAGAATACTGCACAGAAGAAAGAAAGAAGAAATTCCCATGTGTTATAATGGCATGGTTGGAACTGGAGAGCATTATGCTAAGTGAAATAAGCTAGGCAGTGAAAGACACATACCATATGATCTCACCTATAAGTGGAACCTAATCAACAAAACAAACGAGCAAAATAAAACCAGAGGCATGTAAATAAAGAACAAACTGACAGTGACCAAAAGGGAAGGGTAAGGAGATACCAGAGGAAAGAAGGAATGGAGCAAGCAAAGAAAATGAATGGATGACTCGTGGACATGGACAATGGGTGGGGATTGACTGTGAGAGTGGCTGGGGACAGGGTAGGGGTGACCAATGGTGAAAAAAGCCAGAAAGTTGTAACTGAACAACAATATTTTTTAATTATTGTAAGAGAATATGTGCCAGCAAATTACCTAATTTAAAAGCATAAACAAATTCTTACAAAGTTGCAAACTACCAAATGGATTCATTAAGAAATAGACAATCTGCCTGTACATGTCTATAACAAATTAATATATACAACTAGTAATCACAATATTTATACAAAAATAGTCTACCCAGCCAGTAAATTCTACCAACATTTAAAGAAGAATTGATACAAATTCTTTATAAAATTTTCTAAAAAATAGAAGATCACTGAACATTCCTCAACTCATTCTATGAATATAATATAATCCTAATACTATAACCAAATATCAGAAGAAATCTACACGTAATATTTTATAAGTATAAACACAGTCTTAAAATATTAATAAATCAAGTATATCAACATATAAAAAGATTATACAATATGCCCTGTCTGGTGTGGCTCAGTGGATTGAGTGCAGGCCTGTGAACCAGGGTGTTGCTGATTCAATTCCCAGTCACAGCACATGCCCACATTGAAGATCATATCCCTGGATAGGGACATGTAAAAGGCAACAGGATGATGTATCCCTTACAAATCAATGTTTTCTTCCTTCTCTTAAAAGAAAAAAATTATACAGTATGGTCAATTATTTATTGCAGGAATGCAAGATTTGTTTAACATCAGAAAATCAATTACTATTAAGCACCATTCAATAGAATAAAGACAAAGCCACATGATCATATTGACAGATACAAAAAAAGTATTTAAAAAAATCCAATTACCCTTCTGATGAAAATGCTCAACAAATTCAGAATAAAAAGGGAGATCCCCAATTTGATTAAAGGCATCTAGGAAAACCTGCAACTAGCATCGTACTTAATGGAGAAAGATTGAATGTTTTTGCCTAAAATCAAGAAAAAGACAAGGATGTCTATTCTCATCGTTTCTATTTAACACTGTATTGGCCAGTATAGATTGGGAAAGTAAGCAAGAAAATAACATAAAAGACATTCATATTAAAAAGAAGCAGTAAAAATATCCCAATTTGCATCAGCATGATGTATATAGAAAATTTTGAAAGATCCACTAAAAACCTACTAAAATCAATAAAAGAGTTCAATAAGGTTGTGAAATATAAGCTTTACACACAAAAATAAGTTTCATTTCTATATTGTAAATGAAGAAACTGATAATAAAATTAAGAAAACATATGTATTTACCATAGCATCAAAAAATAACATACTTAGAAACAAAGTCAACAAAATAAATGTAAAACTTATTCTGAAAACTATAAGACATTGCTTAAATCAAAGGGTTTTCAGGAACTACTATAAAGAACACAGGGACAAAACAAAGAGGGAGGGTGAAAGCAAGAGAGGGAGGTGGGTTTGAAGAGAATAGGGAGAAAATACAAACAACTGTAATTGAAAAACAATAAAATATTTTTTTAAAATGAAAATTATAAAAATCAAAAAGATATCCTTTGTTCAAGAGTTGGAAGATAACATAGTGATCATGGCAATATTGCTCAAATTAATCAACATTTAACATAATCATTACCAAATGCCCAATTGTTTCTTCACAGAAATTTACAATCTGTTATTAAAACTCCAAGGAATGAAAATTTAAATATCCACAATAGCCAAACAATCCTGTTGAAGGAGAAAAAAAACAAAGGACTCATATTTTCTAATTTCAAAATTAAGAAAGAGCTACAATTATCAAGATAGAATGATACTGGCATAAGGAGAGCCCTATTCACATTTTCACTAAGTTAATATCAGGGAAATCAACTTGAGTAATTAGGCATATTGAATATTAAGACACAGAGTTAAAATTCTAACCAAGAAAATAAAAGTGCCCTCCAAGTGCAGGAATACTCAGGAAAAGTAAATTACAGAATTGCTTGAAAAAATGTTTCAACTAACTTATTTTCATTTTCTTTGATCATTCAAAATGTATTAGAATACTTATAATTAATAGTAATGAAAATATAAAACTTTATTTCATTATTGATGAATCAAATCTTTCAATATCTCAGGATATTCCTTCTAAATTCCTATTATATTTAGACCCTAATATTCACAATAGGGTTAGCTCTTCCAGAGCCAATGCAGAAGATTGATCTGAAGGGATAGAGGCTGT
Source organism: Artibeus jamaicensis (assembly GCF_021234435.1). Classification (NCBI taxonomy): domain Eukaryota; kingdom Metazoa; phylum Chordata; class Mammalia; order Chiroptera; family Phyllostomidae; genus Artibeus; species Artibeus jamaicensis. The sequence goes on from NW_026521853.1 coordinate 688,941, forward strand.
AGCTAGGTAACAAGAAGAGTAAGCCGGGTAGGACAATCAAGGTTTAAATAATAATCTAGTCCAGGTTGTGGTGTCTAGATTGGTAGTAGCATCAGCATCACCTGGAAACTTACTAGAAATGGTTAATCTTGGGGTGTACTGGTGTATTTTATATAACAAACCCTCCTCTCAGTGATTTTGACACACACAAAATTGAAAACAACTAACCTAGGGAAATAATACAAGTGATACAACTGAGTCCAATTCACTTACAAGTCATTCACTGAATTAATACTATAATGGGTTTGAGTAATCTTCAATAACAACAGCAACAAAAATCTATAGAAAAAGTGAAAGTCTGAAGTCAACAGAATTGAAATGAATAGCCACATTATAAAGCCAAAAGCAGAATTAGTGTAGCTAAGACTGCAAAAAAGTTTATAAATTGGGATAATTTAAAATTATGAAAAGTTTGCTCTATATCTGTGAAATGTCATTAGTATTTTAATAGAGATTGCATTGAATCTATAAATTGCTTTGGGTAATATGCGAAGGGGGGCATAGTGGAGTAAAAATTGAGACAACTGTTTTTAAACAATAAAATTATGAAAATTTATATGTAAACCATTATGCTTATCATCTCATTTGAAATGTTTGTCCATAAGTAGCTTGAGAATATTCAGACAGTAGCCAATACTGTCTCTTTTAATAAAGAATATTTGGCAGATATTTTAAAAAGACATTATTATTTTGAGGCATATGATATACCAGTACCGCAAATATCCATGTCACAAACAAAATATGGCCACAAACCTTTTGACTTTCTTCCTATTGTTAAATGAGATCTAGTTCTAGTTGAATCTGTGAAGACACAATACTAGTTAACCAATAGAAAAGAGGTGTTACACTCTAGGCAAAAAACCCAAAGAGAGGCCACTTTCACTTCCTGTTTCATGATATTGTACAATCTTTTTCGGAAACCTGAAGTTCTAAAAGCATCTGGCTATGCTAAGATGTCCTTGTATGAGAGGCTATGATATCCAGGTGCTCTGTTTAATAATTCCAATATATATATATATATATATATATATATATATATATATATATATACTCCCTCCATCAAAAGAGCAAAAACTCTCCTTCCCTAGTGATTCTGGGAACATTGAACAATATATGAAGGTTGGCTATAGAAAAATAACTGAAAAGTAGTGCTTGCTTACTAAAAATTAAAATTCAACTTTATGTAACTTAATTAACCTGGCATTTTAATAACCATAGACTGACACTTGCAATCCTATCTCAATCACACATGAAAACCCAAATTCATGGAACTAATATGTGAAATTACCCAAGTAAGTTATTAAGTGTAATCACTGAATACTAAGAATACAGCACTTTAAGAGGGAGTATTGAAAATTATTTTACTATGATAATGTAGATAAAATATAAAAAATAATTTTCCTGTGCATAGGATTACTCAATTAGGTTTGACTAGTATTAAACAATTTGCAATGTAAAAACAAAATATTAATTATTAAAATAGCACAATATTTTATTATAAGCATTGCATTCAAATGCAGTATTTAGATACAGAATTTTCATAAACAGTTATAAATGCTAATATGTACAAACACACACACATATATAATTGAATGATGTGTGTGAGTGTGAAAGTCAGTGTGTATGACTCTTGAGAGCCAATTTTTAATTTTCAGAAAATTTTTATATTTTTCTTATTAAAAGTAACTATTATGAAAAGTTAAATTACATAAACTTAAAACAAAACTTAGTCAAAATGAATATAATTCATGATCAGTATAAATAATCTCTGATTTTTTATCACTTGTTAGTATTACATAAATTCTTGAGGTTACTTGCATATCTTGTACCTATATGGCAGCAATACTATATCACAGTACACTACTGCACCTGTCTGTCCAGCTTCATTCACTGATGTTATATTAGTAGCTTGAAACTGGCCATGAGAAGAGTATTTCAAATACCGAGATAAGCAAACACTAAAAATAAGGTTATTTTTATGGAGAGTTAGTTACTGAACATACTGCTATACATAGTTATATAATTATTTTCATGAATTCTCAAAGACCATTATCTCAATAACAACACAGCTAGTATATGAGCAAGGCAGATGGAGATAAAATATGAACTTTACTAATGATGAAGCTGCTTTCTGAAGTTGCTTTTAGATCTGCAGCAAAATGAGTTTTCTAGTGTTATAATGCATATATAGAGACTCCTGATTCCAAACCAAATGACAACTGAAAACTGTCCTTGATCAATCAATTGGTCCCAAGTACAACCACCATGTAGGAAGACAAATCTACAGTCACAGGAAAGAGAATAAAAATACTGAGCCAAGAGTCCTATGGAACTTCTCCTGATTTCATATAATCATTTAGTTTATTCTTATCTACTTGTCACAGAAAAATACAAAATGACAATGGCTAAATAAGGTAGAGCCCTGTATCACAGCAGCTTACAGGAAAGTGTTCTATGAGTGTTATTGCTCTGTTTCACTTGTTGTTCTGCCATCCTGAAGAAGTCATGGACATCCTAAATATGATTCATAGCAGGACCACCATCTTATCTGCACTTAACCAGCATCAAAGAGAAGAAAGAAAGAAAGGAAGGAAGGAAGGAAGGAAGGAAGGAAGGAAGGAAGGAAGGAAGGAAGGAAGGAAGGAAGGAAGGAAGAAAGGAAGGAAGGAAGGAGAGAAACAAGCTAGCTCACTCTCCCTTATAAAGAAATTTCCTAAAACAACTCTTCCCATTCCACCAGTGAAAACTTAATTACATAGCCACTACTGTAATTTAAAAAATTGTAAATTTAGTCTTTTAGTTAAAACACATTGATATTTGAGATAAATTTTATGTTCTATTCCTAAAACTAAGAGAATCTTAACCATATTTACCAATTACATAATTAACTGAATGAAAAGAGAGGCCAGAAATATCAGTGTAGTTGAATGTTACTCTAAACCCATGATGTATGGTAAACTTTTATATACCATCACCTCTACCTTCTTACTTTTTGAATCTATCATGATGAAGACAGTGGAAATCTCAGTCACAGAGTTTATATAATCAATATACTAAGTAATTGTAGAGAACACCACAAAAATTGAAAATACTGTATGAAAATTAATTCTAATAACTGCATGTAATTAGTCATTGGAGAAGTAGGTAATTATGTATTCCTACAAAGCATTCCATATTTAACATAAAATAAATTAGATGAAACCCCAAGTATTGTGACTAATTTGAAAGAATAATCTACATTGTAGAAAAACTAAAATATAGTGTATTCTAAATAAAAAAATATAGCTTGATAATTCTAAATTATCAGTTGTCTCCAAAACGGGTTTAAAAAAATTATGACTTCCATGAGTCTTTAAGAATCTTCTGAAATAAACAGAAATAATCAGCAAATACATACATTACTTTTAAATAAATCTTATCTTCTGAAGAAACTGAAAGTGTCATCTTAAGTGGAATAATTATTATTATAACATGCATTAGCAAACACTATAGATAGTATAAGGTTAAGCTTCATTTTAATCCTTGTCTAAATTTCTGCAAATTCTGAAACACTGATGTTTGAATTAATAAGACTCTAAATTCTAATTTTTGCAAAGACAGAAGTTCCATAATCAGTAATGTACTTTTCAATCCTGATGAAATGCCTGAAAAAAGTATTGTGTCATTATAAAGTAATTCCAGCCAAAGAATATTGAATGTGTTCTAATATCTCTTTCTAGTGTGACTTTGTGGTACTTTTGTAAGCACCAATGCAGAGATACTTAACATTATGTGATTCAGTTAGAATGTTTTAAACATTTTTTTTGAGCTGACAATAAATCAGCATATTTCTAGATGCTGCTGAGGAAGCATAATCTCCATCTACAAAAGAGAAGTTTTATCATTTGCACAATATTACTCCCAGGCTATAAGATTTCCTTTCCTTTCAACATTAACATAGAAATCATTTTTAATCAGAGAAAATAAGCATGATAATGAAATGCAAGGCTGTATAACTCATAGTGAATGTTTTTCCTAATGAGAACTAACTTCTGCTTATGTCAGATAATTTAGCTCCCAAAGCCATAACTGACTAATAAGCCAAAAAAAGTCTAATTAAATCTATAATAAATTCCTCCAAGAAGCTAGAAAAATGCCACTATAACCTTCATGCATTTTCTCATTGTTAAAGATGTCATAGTTTCCCTGGTATCCCAAGCACACCCATGTCACATGCCTCATCAATTCTCAGGCTGTGTACAGTCATTTGATTAATATTTGGGATGATAGAGACACTAACAATAACTGTACTTGATGTAGCTAAGCTCATTTTTTAAGCCTCCAAGGTTAAACTAGTCTAATTAAATGTGGTGGGGAATTGTAAATGATTTCTGTATCCATTCTTCTAGCCTACATTTTTCAAAAAACTTGAATGTTAACGCTATCTTCAGGCTCACTTTTAATGACATAAGCCATACACAGAGTGAGACAGTTCACGCAAAAAACAGAGAACAAGGTAAACTACATAGTGTCATGAGGAATTATTAATTTGTTTTCTTGAGCAAGAGAAAAGATAAACATTTGGTTGTCCAAATCCATTGAGGGGTCACTAGGATGGGTTTCCCCCTTAAATGATTTTCAAAACCATAAATACAGTAATGCAACTTAAGTGTACTTTAAAAAAGAATATACTAAGAATTAAAGACTTCTGGGCAAAATGGAGGCATAGGTAGATGCACTGTGCCTCCTCACATAACCAAAAGGATAACAACAAATTTAAAGACAACAAAACCCCAGAACTGACAGAAAATCAAACTCTATGAAAGTCCAACAACCAAGGGATTAAAGAAGAAGTATCCATTCAGACTGGTAGGAGAGGCAGAGACGGGCAGCCAGGAGGAGAGGACTCGCAACAAAGTGGTAGGGGAGGACCCAGTGAGGCAGTAGATTGTGGAGGAGGGCAGGCAACACTGCAGCTCACGGACCAGCAAGGCAGCGGCCAGTGGAGCGGGAAGTCACACATTCACATGTGGATAAATGAGGAGGAACAACTGGGCAGCAAGACAAACCTCAAAACACAGGGTCCCAGTGAGGGGAAATAAAGCCTCAAACCACCAATTGAAAACATCTGTGGAGGTTGAGGCAGCAGCAGAAGAAACTCCCAACTGCAAAGAGTTCCTTGCAAGAGACCCACAGGGTCCTAGAATGTACACAAGCAAACCCACCTGGAAATGAGTACCAGAAGTGCCCACTTTGCTTGTGGGTAGCGGGGGAAGTGACTGAAATCTGGCAGAAAGTGGAGCAAGGGCCATTGTTCCCTCTCAAACCCCTTCTCCACATACACCATCATGTCACCTCAGTGACTTGAGTTGTCTTGCCCTGGAGAACAACTAGGCTCCACCCCTAATACTTAGCAGGTACACCAAGACAAAAAAAATGACCCAAATGAAAGAACAGGTCAAAACACCAGAAAAAAAATAGACTAAGTGATGATGAGAGAGCCAACCTATCAGATGCACAATTAAAAATACTAGTAATAAGGATGCTCACAGGATTGGTTGAATTTGGTCACAAATTAGATGAAAATATAAAGGCAATGCTAAGTGAAATAGAGGAAAATGTACAGGAAACCAATAGTGATGGGAAGGAAACTGGGACTCTAATCAATGGTGTGGACCAGAAGGAAGGAAGAAACATTCAACCAGAAAAGAATGAAGAAATAAAAAAATTTAAAAACGAGGAGAGGTTTAAGAACCTCCAGGATGTTTTTAAACATTCCAGTTTGAATTATAGGCATGCCGGAAGGAGAGGAGGAAGAGCAAGAAATTGAAAAATTATTTGAACAAATAGTGAAGGAGAACTTTCCCAATCTGGCAAAGAAAATACACTTTCAGGAAGTTCAGGAAGCTCAGAGAGTCCCAAAGAAGTTGGACCCAAGGAGGAACACTCCAAGGCACATCAGACTTACATTACCTGAGATTTAAAATAAGGAGAAAAGCTTAAAATCAACAAAAGAAAAGAATACAGTTACCTACAAAGGAGTTCCCATATGACTGTCAACCAATTTCTCAAAACATACCTTACAGGCAAGAAGGTGCTCAAAAGAAGTATTGGAAGTCATGAAAGGGAAGAACCTACATCCAGCACTAATCTATCCAGCAAAGCTATTATTTAGATTGGAAGGGCAGATATAGTACTTCCCAAATAAGGTCAAGTTAAAGGAGTTCATCATCACCAAGCCCTTATTATATGTTAAAAGAATGTATCTATGAAAAAGAAGATAAAAAATATGAATAGCAAACTTACAAACACACCTAAAACTAACAAACACACCTAAAACAAAAACAAAAGCAAACTGAGCAAACAACTAGAACAGGAACATAGCCACAGAAATGGAGATTGCTTGTAGGGTTACCAACACAGAAAAGGGAAAGCGAGAGATGGAGAAAATTATAGTGAATAAATAGCATAAATTGAACTTAGAAAATAGATAGGATGTATTAAGAATAGTGTAGGAAATGTAGAAGCCAAAGAGCTTCTATGTATGCCCCATGGACATGAACTAAAGGGGGGAAGTGGGACAACTGTAATATCATAATCAATGAAATATTTTTTTTTAAAAAGAGAGAGACTTAAGATGGCAGCAAGATGGGTGGGAGTGGGGCCCACTTCCCCCTGCACACTGGTGAAAAACCTACTGATCTACTGAGGAACATAGTTAAGAGCCAACAATATCCCAGCATATAGGAAGATAAGAGACCAAAAATTATAGAGGACGTTGAAAAAACAGATGAGTAGGTGGAAGCTGTGACCACCAGATTACCTGTTAAAAGAGGAAACCCACCAGCAAAGGAACCACAAACAAATAACAACAGAAATAGGTGAAGGAGGGAGTGGAAGCCACACCAACTCAACCCAGGATCTATCTGGAAATACAACTAAATAGTGGAGAAATCACCCAGAAAAAAACAATGAAATAAGAGCAAGAGAGAAGTCTCAAAACCTTGTACACACAGAAGAACCAGAATCAAAACACTCTGCCCACACCAGTACAACAGAATACAAGAGGTGATGGACACAGTGAGCCTCAGTTGTGCAGTTGGTAGAAAGAATCCACCAAAGAAAGATCCAAGAGCAATCAAAACCCAAAGACATATGGAGAGCCAAGATAAATGACAACCCAAGACCAGTGAGCTCAGGATATCAAGGAGACTATACTACTGAATCTCACGAGCTTTCTACCATAGAATTTCATGCCATAAATCCAGAGAACCAGAACAGAACAATGTAAGAAACTTAAAGGGTAACAAGAAGAGTCTCAAAAACAAAGGGAAGACAAAGAAACAATTGCCAAATGAGAGGAAAGGAGGAAGTCTCAGAAAGAATGCTAAATAAAATAGAGGCAACTCAACTACCAGATACTGAGTTCAAAGCAATGGTTATAAGGAAGCTCAATGAGTTCACAGAGAATTACCAGAAACTACAGTGAAACTACAATGAATTCACTGAAAACTATATCAACATTAAAAAGGAAATAGAAACTATCAACAAGGGGCAAGAGGAAATGAAGAATACAATTTCTTAACTGAAAAACATAGCAGAAGGAATCAAAAGCAGGCTAAATGAAATAGAGGATCAGATCAAGAGCTGGAGGACAAGGTGGAAAAAAAACAGAATGAGCAAGACAAGGAAAATAGGCTCAGAAGGAATAAAGAGGGGTTCAGGGAAATGCAGGAGAACATGAAGTAATAATGTCCTTATAAAGGGATACCGGAAGGAGAAGAAGAAGAGCAAAGGATTAAAAACCTGTCTAAAAAAGAAATGATGAAAAAATTCCCCAATTTCAGGGGAGAAAAACTCACACAAATCCAAGGAACACAGAAAATCGCAATTAAGAGGTACACAAAGAGGCCCACTTCAAAGACACATCATAATTAAAATGGAAAAATTCCAAGACAAAGAGAGAATCTTAAAGGCAGCAAGGGATAAACAGAAAGTAACATACAAGGGAGTCCTGAGAAGACTAGCAGGTGACTTCTAAATGGAAATGCTCCAAGCCAGAAGGGAATGGCAAGAAATATTCCAGGTAATGAAAACCAGAGGCCTGCAACCAAGATTACTTTATCCAGCAAAGTCCTCAATTAAAATGGAAGGCCAAATAAGGAGCTTTCTGGACAAAAGCCTCAAAGAACATACCTCCTGCAAACCAGCTCTGTAGAAGATGCTAAAGAGTTTTCCTTAAAAACAGGAAGAAAAACAGTGAAAGAGAGAGAAACACAGGAACAAAAAATGGCAATGAAGAAGTACCTATCAATAATAATCTTAAACATAAATAGATTAAGTAGCCCAATCAAAAGACACAGAATAGTGGGATGGATAAGAAAACATGACCCACACATATGCTGCCTATAAAAGACCCACCTCAGGACAAAGACCTATGTAGACTGAAAGTGAAGGGCTGAAAATAAATATTCCAAGCAAATGGACAGGGGAAAAAGTTGGGATAGCAATACTCATATGAGAAAAATAGACTTCAAAAAAGGAACCATAACCAGACAATCGCAGTTCGATTCCCAGTCAGGGCACATTCCTGGGTTGCAGGCCAGTTCCCTGCAGGCCAATTCCCAGCAGGGGACACATGAAAGGCAACCATACATTGATGTTTCTCTTGCTCTCTCCTTCCCTTCCCCTCTAAAGATAAATAAATAAAATTTTTTAAAAAAAGGAACCATAAAAAGAGACCCAGAAGATCACTTCATAATACTCAAATAAGAATTCATCAAGAAAACATAAACATAGTAAATATATATGCACCCAACATGGGAGCACACAAATATGTAAGGAAAATCTTGGATGACTTCAAGGAAGACATTGACAGCAGCACAATTATAGTAGGAGATTGTAACACCCCACTGTTAAAAATAGACAGATCTTCCAAACAAAATATCAACAAAGATATTGTGGCATTGAACAATGCCCTAGATGAAATGGAATTAACTGATATATATAAAGCCCTTCATCCCAAAGAAGCTAAATATACATTCTTTTCAAATGCATATGGAACATTTTCAAAGATAGACCACATGATAGGGCAAAAGACAAGCCTCAACAAATTCAAGAAAATTGAAATTATATCAAGTATTTTCTCTTCTTATCACAAGGGACTGAAAGTAGAAACCAACCCAAAGGAAAAAAACCCAAAACACCCAAAATCCTGGAGATTGAATGGCATGCTACTAAACAATGAATGTGTCAAAAATAAGATGAAGGAATAAATCAAAAATTCCTGGAAACAAATGAAAATGAACTCACAAAAATCCAAAACTTATAAGACACAGCAAAGGTATTCCTCAGAGGAAATTTCATAGCAATACAGGTCTACCTAAAAAAAGATAGAAACATTGCAAATAAATGATCTAACCCTACGCCTACAAGAACATGAGGAACAACAACAAACACAACCCAGAGCAAGTAGAAGGAAGGAAATAACCAAGATCAAAGAAGAACTAAGTAACATAGAGACTAAAAGCACAATTCTAAGGATCAATGAATCCAGGAGCTGGTTCTTTGAAAAGATAAACAAAACAGACAAGACTTCAAGCAGGCTCATCAAGAAAAAAAAAAAAAAAGACAGAGGACCCAAATAAACACAATCAGAAATGAAAGAGCAGAGATTACAACTGATACCACAAAAATAGAAGGGATTGTAAGAAATTACTATGAAGAACTACTGTATGCCAAGAAACTTGAAAACCTGAGTGAAATGGACAAATTTATAGAAAAATATTATGTAGCAAAACTCAATAGAGAAGAAGCAAAAAACCTGAAGAGACCAGTAACACCTGATGAAATTGAAACAGTAATTAAAAAGCTTCCCACACAAAAGCCCTGGACCAGACAGTTTCACAGGAGAATTTCATGAAGTGTTTAAGGGAGAGTTAACCCCTATCCTCCACAGATTATTTCAAAAATTTCAAGATGAAAGACTCCCAAACTCTTTTTATGAAACCAACATCATCCTAATTCTAAAACCAGATAAAGACATAACAAAGAAAGAAAACTTCAGGCCAATATCCCCGATGAACATACATGCTAAAATCCTCAACAAAATATTGGCAGATTGCATCCAGCAACACATTAAAAAGATTATGCACCATGACCAAGTAGGATTCATACCATGGATGCAAGGATAGTACAATATTCACAAATCAATATACGTAATACACCACATAGACAAAACAAAAGACAAAAATCAGATGATCATATCAATAAATGGGAAAACCACGTTTGATAAAGTACAGTGCCAATTTATAATAAAAACTCTCAGCAAAGTGGGAATATAGGGAGCATTGCTCAACATAATAAAGGCCATATATGAGAGACTTACACCCAATATAATAATCAATGGACAAAAATTTAGAGCTTTCCCATTAAGATCAGGAAAAAGAAAAGGCTGCCCACTTTCACCACTCCTATTTAATATAATACTGGCAGCCCTAGACACAGTAATCAGACAAGAAAAGAAAGTAAAAGGCATCCAAATTGGAAAAAAGGAAACTACACTGTCACTGTTAGCAGATGACATAATTGTGTACATAACAAATCCCATAAACTCCACCAAAAAACTAGTCAACCAAATAAATGAATTTGGCAAAGCAGTAGCATACAAAGTCAATACTCAGAAATCAAAGGCACTTTTGTGCACCAACAATGAAACATCAGAAAAATAAATAAGGAAAAAATCCCATTTGATATAGCAACAAGAAAAATAAAGTACCTAGGAATAAACCTAACCAAGGAGGTAATTGACCTGTACTCAGAAAACAAAACAACACTGAAGAAAGAAATTAAGGAAGACACAAACAAATAGAAGCATGTATCATGCTCATGAATTGGAAGAATTAACATCATCAAAATGTCCATAGATTTATAGATCCAAAGTGATTTATAGATCCTATGAAATCCCTACTACAGTGGCCATGATATATTTCACAGGTATAGAACAAACATTTCAAATCTATATGAAATCATAAATAACCCCAAAGAGCTGTAGCAATTTTGGAAAAAAATAACAAAGCAGGAGGGATCACAATGCCAGATACCAAAGTGTATTGCAAAGCAACTGTAATCAAAACAGCCTGGTACTGGCATAAGAACAGACATATTGACCAACAGAACAAAACAGAGAGCCCAGAAATAAACCCAAGTCTCTATGATGAATTAGTATTTGACAAAGTGGAAAGAAGCATAAAATGGAGCAAAAATTTCCTGTTCAACAGAAGGTGTTGGGAGATCTGGAAAGCTACATACAAAAAAAAAAAAAAAAAAAAGAAACTATATCACCAACTTACACCATACACAAAATAAATTCAAGGTGGATAAAAGATTTAAATATAAGTCATGACACCATAGAAGTCCTAGAGGAAAACATCAGTAGGAAAATCTCAGATATTCCATGCAGCAACATCTTCACTGATATGTCCCCTAAAGAAAGGGACATAAAGGAAGGAATAAACAAACGGGACCTCATCAAATTAAAAACCTTCTTCATGGGTAAATAAAACAGCATTAAAATGAAAAGAGAGCCAACTGTATGGGAAAACATATTTGTCAATGACACCTCAGACAATAATGGTTTGATCTGCAAAATATGTAAAGAACTCCCATGACTCCACTCCAGGAAGTCTAAAAACCAAATTAAAAAGTGGGCAAAAGGCTTCAACAGACACTTCTCCAAGGAGGACATACAGAGGGCACAGAGACATATTAAAAGATGCTCAGCATCACTAGCCATCAGATAGATGCAAATTAAAACCACAATGAGATACCACTTTACACTGCTCAGAATGGCCAACATAAACAAATCAAGAAACAAGTGCTAGCACAGTTGTGGAGAAAATGGGACCCTAGTTCACTGTTGGTGGGATTGCAGACTGGTGTAGCTACAGTGAAAAACAATATGAAATTTCCTCAGAAATCTAAAACTTGAACTGCCTTTTGACCCAGCAATTCTGTTGCTGATTTTATACCCTAAGAGCCCTGAAGCACCAATCCAAAAGAACCTATGCACCTCAATGTTCAAAGCAGCATGATTTACAATAGCCAAGTGCTGGAAGCAACCTAACTACCCATCAGCAAATGACTGGATCCAAAAACTATGGCACATTTACACAATGGAATGCTTCACAGCAGAGAGAAAGAAGGAGCTTATACCCTTTTCAACAGCATGGATGGACCTAGAGAATATTATGCTAAGTGAAATAAGCCAGGCAGTGAGGGACAAATACCATATGATCTCACCTTTAACTGGAACAAAATCAACAAAAGAAAAAAGCAAACAAAATATAACCATAGTCATTGAAATTAAGAACAATCTAACAGTAGGCAGAATGGAGGGGGGTGGGGACAATGGGAAGAAGGGTCTTCAGGAACTACTATAAAGACACATGAGGGGGGGTGGGGGTGGGATGGGAGAAATAGATTAAAAAAATGTACTTGAAAAGTAACTAAATAAAATTTAATATTAAAAAAAAGACACATGAATGAAACCAAGGGGGAGGGTAGAAGCAAGGGAGGGGGGTGGGGAGAAAATACAGACAACCATAATTGAACAACAATAAAATAATTTAAATTTAAAAAGGAAATATTACAGCATTAAAAATTATATATACTTAATTATGTTAAATAGGACACTGGGTCTAAATAAAAGAACATAATAAAGATAAGCTTTAAAATATTATAATATCTCCATTATTTTTCTTTGTAGATTTAGATTGATATAGTGAAACAATCAAAAGCAGATACTAAAAATGAACATTATATTAAACTGAGAATCAGTTTTGAATCTTGATTATAACTCCTACCAGTAAGGGAGACTGAGAAAGTCCAGTTACAGAAATCTAGGGACTCAGGACTGCCTGTGTCTTAGTCTGAGCAGAGAACCCCGATTCATATTTAGATATGGCCCAGTTGTTAGAACTACCAGGTAGGGAGCTTAAAATAAGTATAATTAACATAAAGATACTGGTAGAAAACAGGCACAATTCTATGAACAAATGGTAAATATGAATCGGAAACAAATTAAAGCTAGAAGAATACAAGTAAAATTCTAGACAAAAAAATGGAAATTAAATATAAAAACAACAGAAAACATACACATACTAAATCAGAATTTGCAGTTTTTAACAAGTGTCCCAGTAGAGTTTTATTCTCATTAGAATTTGAAATATTTCTATTTAGTCTATAGCTGAACACTGTCAGCTATAACACTGTCAGCAATAGCTCCAATAGGAAGGGGTAAAAATTGAAAAAGAAATCACAAACTAATGTACCATAAATCTTAATGTATAAAAATTAGCATAAAAGTTTACCTAAACACTTATTTATAACTCCCAAAGAGATACAACTATAATATATTTTTCACACTATAAATGGAAAATTATAAACAGAAGTATAAAATGTTGGAATAAACAACATTTTCCAAAATGTCGGAAAAACAAAAAATGATTTTTTTGCAAATAAATTTGTATTTATATAACTGTAAAAAAAAGAAACACTAAATATAAAAACATGGAGCAATGAAAGAATATTTTAGAAGAAAATGTTTTTAAATATTTAAAATATTTTTTTTACTTTTTCTTTCACCTTTCCTCTCTTTTTCTTCCTTGCTTTTTTTGCATTTTTGCTCTATCCTTTTTACTAGTCAGCACACTTGAAAGATGGTTAGTGTGCAGTCACATGAGCATGATTTAACTTCGTGAAAAGATTCCAGTGTAATTTTAGAGCCAAGTGACAAAAACTTGGCTAACAAGAGCCAGCAGTGTGGAAAGTTGGAGGAGCAGTATCACTTAGAGAGAGGAGAGGGGTTGTTATGCCACAGACATGCATTAAAAAGGGGGACTGTGGTACTTGTTAACATTACAGTTCACAAAATTTTAAGCTCTTCTTCACCTTTCTAGAAGTCTTTATGTATTTTATCCATTTCAAATTCTAATTAGAAGAAAAAAAATATCTTAGTGCTCCAATAGTTAAGTCACTGAACCTTTCATTATTTGATCAAAGGACCATGTCAGTTCAAGTGATTCACAAAATATTAAACAGTACAACAAAATCATTGCCAAAGGCTCTTTAAGTAAGTTCTACAGGTCTGATGAAAAGATTAATATATTTATAAATGTGAAAATACTATACTAAAATAAAATTTAAACCTAACAATAATATATGTGTAGCAACACGATCAATATTATTTAAGCTGATAAGAAAACACTGATTTAATTAAAAATGTGCAACTGACATGAAATGATAATTTATGCAAAAGACAATATAATCAATTTAAAAATATAAAATGTTTCATTCACCATAATCTATCAAACTATTTTCTGCACAAGGGATGAAGGATTGGTCTATGGCACACTTCTTAGGTTCATGTCCCCACATAAGGTGTGCCTAGAAGGAGTCCTCATGATTTACCAGATAAAAAGGTTGACTTTGTGAAATGTAAAGGTTCTTAGATGTTATCTATATTTATTCCCCAAATCAAAATAGTAGAATTTAATTCTACTCCTTGTTAATTCATCTAAAAATGCATTGTTGATATTTTGCATAGCATTTATAATAAAACAGTTTTGATTTTATATTCATTTTACAAAATGGATCTATCCATAAGGAATCTAGCCTTATAATATGAAAAATAGAGACATTTATTGAAGGAGATGCAAGATACAAGAAACATTGCACATAGGACAATGATACCTCAGTCCCCTTCAAAGTAGACAGCTTATGATCTCACACAGCTCTCTCAACATTTCTTCAACTGTCCAAAACACTCTGCAAAATACTTTGCTAGAATCACCATCAATTTCCTCATTATATTTTCCTGAATCTCATTGATGGTCTAAAATCTCTTCTCTTTCAAAAGTAATTTTTGTTTTTTTTTAATTTATTTAATCTTTAGAAGGGAAGGAAAGGAGAGAAGGAGAGAAATATCAATGTATGGTTGCTTCTGGTGCATCCCTTGCTGGGAACTGGCCCCTGCTGGGAACTGGCCCCTGCTGGGAACTGGCCTGCAACCCAGGCATATGCCCTGACGGGGAATTGAACCACGATCTACTGGTTCGCAGGCCCGCACTCAATCTGAGCTACGCCAGCCAGGGCTAAAAGTAATTTTAGTTTTGAGAAAAGCTAGAAGTCATAGAGCACCAAATTTGGGTTGTAGAGGGCTGAGTCACCTGGGTGATTTGACGTTTAAAAAAAACCCAAAACCCTGCACAAGATGTGATGCATGAGTGGGCATGTTTTTATGATTAATCTGCCAATCACCAGTTGCCCATAGCGGTGGCTGTTTTTGTCATAAGGCATCTGTCAACCAACAAAGAACATTGAGGAAATACTTCTTATTAATTGTTTGGCCAGGAGAGGCAAACTCATGAAGGACAACATCTTCCCAATAAAAAAAAAAAAACACAGTTAATATGGTCTTGATCTTGCTGCAACTTTGTTGCACCTTATTTGGGTGTGGAGAACAAGGCAACCTCCACTGGGATGACTGGACCTTCATTTCTGAATCATAGCTGTAGACCTACAATTCATTTCCGGTTATGACCTTCTTGAGGAGATCTTGTTTACTGGTAGCAGTTTGAATAAAATTGTTAACAACTGCAGCATGATGTTCCTTCTGGTCTGCTGGAAGGAGCCACCGAATGAAGTTTGCCAAGACACATTTCAAGTCAAGATCCTGTGTCAAAATCTCAGACACAGTAGTTTTTGAAGTCCCAAGAACAACGTTTAGTTCATGTACTGTCATTCACTGATCTTTGTTTATTGCAGCCCATACACATTCAACATTCTCAGGTAGTCTGCTTATTGATACAGGCCTTCCAGAATATGAATCACATTCCATAGATTCTCAACCATATTTGAAGCATTTGTTCTATTCTTTTATTTATGCTACACTCATTGCATCATCTCTGAAAACCTTCTGAATCATCCAAATAGTTTCCATGGAGGAATGTTCAAGCTTAATGCAAAATTTGATGCATATTTATTGCTCGGCTTGTTTTGTCATTTTGAATGTGATGGTCACACAGTACACGTGTTCACTCAATGGCATCTATGATCCCCACTGACTAGTACAGTAAAGTGGTGATTGTTTACACATGCGCAGTGCACTCTCCATGGCTGTCAGGTTACAAAGATGTCATGCAAACCATTCTCATTGTATTATAATGGTTGGACAGACCTTTGTATTATGATGTTAGATTACCTTTGGTTTCAATAATATTTGATCTTTTGACTATATTGTACCTCATTCTGTACCTAGAGTTTTTTTCATGAGACAGAGAGAAAACAATTGAATGAATATCATATTCTGTGAGTTTTGCATGTCTATTACACATCATTTACATAAGGTACCTGTTATCTATGAAGTCTTCATTTCCTATGTAGACTATTCATATTATATTTCCTTATATGTGTAATTTTCATCATTCTCTAATAGAAGCTTATTGAGAGATGTGATAGAGTTCATTAAAAATGATGAAGTTTGATCATCTGAAGTTCCATCCAGACAAAAAATATTTACTCTGAGGGCTTACTATGAGATAGGCATTAGACTAGATACTGGAAATATGAAGGTGATAAAACCACTGCCTAGAGAAAAAATATTAAAAGGTAGTAAGGGGAAGATAAACAAATAAAAGTAAAATAAAGAGAGGAGGACACAACAAGACTATTAAAATATTTTATGTATGGAAAAACTAAAGGGAGGAGCTATGAGACTGTGCAGTATATAGTACACTATCTAGTATAGTTTCCCCAGAAATGGGGATGTGCTGTTGGAGGAGCTAAGACTTGAACTGAATCTTGTCTCAACTGGATGATCAAATGGTAACAGGTCATATTTTTCTTTCATCTTTTATATTTTTCATTTGTGGATTATTATTATTAATACAGTCATTGTGAGCATGTCTTTCTTCTGTAAACATCAACCACCTTTAAGAAAAAAAATATCTGTTAACAGCTATCTAAACTCAGAAACCAACACAGCATGTTAATCCTGGTTATGTGAGACCTAATATGCAGCTTAATTAATGACCCAGTTTAATCAATATCACTTTTTAGAGAACATAAATGTCATTTTTAAAGACTCTTAATACATGAACTAGCTGCACTAATCAGTTGCCCAGAGTTCAAGTACTAGTCAGCATTAAATACTAGCAGAATAATAAAATGAGCAAAAAACATTCCAAATAAAATTCCTTCCAAAAGTGAAGTCCTATAAATAGTCTATACATTGCAAAATCCCTGTGAAAAATAAAACATTAATTTTCTAGAATATTTAGAAGTATGCATATTCTTAAAAAAGAAACTGAACTTGAGGCTTCTGCTTTACCAACATTGATATATTAATCAGCACTGTTACCAATATTTATCACTGAAAGAATGAAAACTTACTCTGCTTTTCAGATTTATAACTTTTTTCAGATTAATCACCTAGAACACAACCTCTACACTGACACATGAAAAACTGAAGCCATTTAGTTGACAATTATTTGTGAAGTAAAGTAGCAGATTATAAGCAGCCAAAATTCTGAAACTAGCAAAGGATACCAGAAAAGAAAAAAAATGGGAAAAAGATGATGATAGACCCATAAAAACCATAAAAGTAGAGTTAATTTTTGATGGCTTCAGAGAGTACAAGAGATTTCCATGGACATCTCTGTTTCACACAGCTTTTGAGCAACTAAATATCTGTAACAGAGGGAAAAAGTCATCAGTAACATTTTCTATATGCTGTGTTTGAAAGGACAGGGAGATTCATAACTCACTTTCAATAAATTTCAATTGTGATGGTAAAATGCCCCAAAATGTCTTCTTTAATTAAAGATGATAAGCACTACATTTTAGCCAGGAAATTTTTTACTGTGTTTTTTCTGCCCAAAAGCAATGATAAGTAGAACACCTCATTCAACATAGAATTTTTGTATAGCTTGACTAAATTATTGCAAACTACTAATTGATATATTATTAATTAGATAATATTATGAGCTTTTGAATAAATTCCAAATATTTGATGAAGATGGAATATATCTAATTATATCTTTAGTTAACTCAATGATCTATTTATGTTAAAGTTTATTATATACATAGCATATTTCAAATTCATATCTTACCATGTGGTAAATATTAAAGATTAATTGAAATGACCTTTTTGTTAATGCCATAAACATAATTGAACTGTATTTAAGAAAAGATTGTTTGGACACTTGTTAAAATGGTAGGAAAAACTTTATTCAAGATTATTGTGATAGGTGTCAATACTATCACAATAGGAGAGAAATAAAACTCAAGGCCAAATACAATGAGGTAAGTGGGGATTTATACCTAAAGGTCACAGTGTGAGGTCAGTACATAAAATTTACTAAGAGGAGACACGAAGACTACAGCAATTCTTGGTAACTGACAAAAATCTTGCTGAAGGCAGGCAAGGATGATCAGATATCAAGGGTGGGAAATAAAGAATTTGATCAAATATCAAAGTTGATCAGATATTCAGGGTAAAAGAAATGGAATTATCATGGTTCTTACTGTAATCAAACTAGATAAACCAAAGACAAAAAAAGAGGATAAGGCTCAGAGGAACCCTCTGAAGTGTGGTCAGTGAGAGTGTTTGACAATTGTGACATTAATTTACATATTCATATTAACTTTAAACTGTAAGCGACATTTTTTTATTTTTCAGGTGACTTCAAGGACAATTTCATATTTTTAGTCCAGATAACTATATCAGTATTAGTTCATTTTTAGACACAATTTTTAAAAAATTCATTAGATTTATATTGTTTAAAAACATATGTTCATTTTAACATTGAAACTTCTCATAAGTATTAGGAAACTGTTCATTATTAATTTTAATCATTAAAACATTCCAAGGAGGGTCATCTAGCTAATATTTGTTCTGTCCATTGTTCGTCAGCCCGTACAAGCTACATAACGAAAAATAAAAAATAAAAATAAATCACTAGCTGGCAGTTCTGGAGGTAGTTGCAACAGCAATGTGACTGCTGTCAAATGCCTGTGGCCAGCCTCAGTTGATCTGGACCCTAGAGGACTATTCTAGACTTGCTTGGTGATTATGGAGCAGCACTGATTTTAACTATGCAGTAATATGCTCAGTCACCCAGTAGGCTGCAATTGCAGCTCATCTAATAAGGTTTGAATCTCCCTTGTAAATTTGCCCTTTGTTGGGTCCTTACCTTCAGCCCTAGGGTATCTTCTACAGTTCTTTTTTGCTAATCAATTGTCACTCCTCTATCACAGCCTAATAATCCACTAATTTTTACATTTCTCTATTTTAAGTACAGTATGTTTTCTTTTTCCTGATTAAACCAATATTGAAATACCTTGTAAAATGTTCTCCCTTAGAATATACATAAAATAGAAGATTAATAGATTAATGGATGGACTAAAGGACAAATGATGATGATGACAGGTGGATAGATAATAAGTAGATATTGACATATATATTTTGTCATTTTGTATTGTGCAAATGAGATGTAATATTTATTAACAAATTGAGCTGAAATTCATTTTGATTTCCCACTTAACTCCCTAAGCACCTGCATAAATAATCCACACTATTCAGCACTATAAACTAGGTCAACTTTTTTAACAAAGTAGAGAAGGCAGTAAGGTGAACCTTTTCCTCACTTCCTTGAGATCCAAGAAATGAATGTGGTACTAGACTTGTAAAGTATGTAAACGCAGCTCTGTTCTTAGAATCAGTGTATAAAATGTACATATCTTTATTACCTAGGTAATAAATATACATTGCATTTTAATATACTTAATTGGAGCTTAAAATTAATATATTTTATTACAAAATTTATTCATATTGAAGAAAGTTTAATATCAAGACTATAGTAAGGAGAAAACATTCTATTAAAACATATTTTTGGAAAGCAAGTAAAATGAATCCATATGATTAAAATCTAAATTGCATGTATGCCAAAAATTCCATCAGTACCACTGATCCATATTAGCAAAATCAAATTTTTAAAAACTTTACTCTTTTTATTATTTTTTTTATTTTTATTTTTTGATTTTATTTATTTATCTTTTAGAGGGAAAGGGAAGGAGAGAGGGAGAGAAACATCAATGTATGGTTGCCTTTCGTGCGTCCCCTGCTGGGAATTGGCCTGCAGGGAACTGGCCTGCAACCGAGGAATGTGCCCTGACTGGGAATCGAACCGCGATTGTCTGGTTCGCAGGCCCGTGCTCAATCCACTGAGCTACACCAGCCGGGCCAAAACTTTACCCTTTAAAAAAAAAATTATTTCTACATAACAGTGGGATTTATTTCAAGCAAAAGCAAAATTCAATTAATAATTGCAAACTATCTTAAAATTTCCCAGTAGGGTCTAATATTTTTTTAATTGTAAATTGTTGTAACATGAACTATTATTAACTATGTTTAACTATTATAATAGTTAATCATTAACTATTATTAATTAATGATTAACTATTATATCTTTTTATTATCTATTATTAATTATAATAAAAAGTATTACTTAAGTTTGCTTATGTATTTTTTAGAGCCTACATATAAGTAAAGGTATGTGGTATTAGTCTTTCTTTGACTATCTCATTTACCATAATGCCCTCTAGGTCCATCCATGCTGTTCCAAACAGTAAGATATCATTCTTTTCTATGGCCAAGTAACATTTCATTGTAGGTATGAAACACTCTTTTTTAAAAATATATTTTATTGATTATGCCATTACAGTTGTTCTATTTCCCCCCTTCATTCCCCTCCACCCTGCATACCCCTCCTCCACTATTCCCTCCCTTTAGTTTATGACCATGTGTCTCAAGTTCTTTAGATTCTATATTTTTCCTACTATTCTTGCCCTTCCCCCCTATCTATTTTCTACCTACCATCTATGCTACTTAGTTTTTATCTGCTCATCTACTGATGGGAACCTGGGCTGCTTCCAAATCGTGGCTATTGTAAATAATGCTTCATTGGACATAGGTGTGTATGTATTCTTTTGAATTAGTATTTTGAGTCTCTTTAGGTATATTCTTAGTAGTGGAATTGCTGGGTCATGTGGAAATTCCATTTTCAATTTTTTGAGGAACCTCCATACTGTTTTCAATACTGTTTTCCATACTGTTTTCAATCTGCATCCCACCAACAGTGCACCAGAGTTCCCTTTTCTCCACATCTTCGCAAGCACCTGTTGTTGATTTTTTTATGAAAGCCATTTTGTTAGGTGTGAGGTAATGGTTTCTTGTTGTTTTAATTTGAATTTCTCTGATGACTATTAAAATTGAGCATCTCTTCATATGACTTAACATCCTCTTTCGAGAATTATCTATATAGTTCCTTTCCCCATCTTTTAGTTGAATTGCTAGATTTTTTGGCGTTGAATTGTGAGTTCTTTATAAATTTTGGGTATTAACCACCTAATTGGGTTTATCATTGATGAATATCTTCTACCAATAGGTAGGTTGTCTTTTTGTTTGGTTGGCAATTTCCTTTATTGTGAAAAACTTTTTTTAAAATTTGATAATATAGTCCAATGTATTTATTTATTTCTTTTGTTTCCCTTGTCCAGTGAAATATATCAAAGAACATTACTAGGCAATGTCAGAGCATACTGCTTTTACTTTCTTTTAGGATAAGAGTTCTGTGGATTCAGGTCTTAAAGTCGTTTGTTCGTTTTGAGTTTATTCTTTTATATGGTATAAGAAGTTGGTCTGGTTTCATTTTTTTGTGTGTGTATCTGTCCAATTTTCCCAAAACCATTTATTGAATAGACTATCTTTATTTCATTGTATAATCTTGACAGCTTTGTAATAGATTAATTGACCAAATATGTGTACATTTATTTTTGGTTTTGCTCTTCCATTTGCCTGTGTGCCTGTTTTTATGTCAGTACTGTTTTGTTTTGATTACTAGTCTTACAGTCTTGTTTGATATCAGATAGCATGATATTTCCAATTTTATTCTCCTTTTTCAAGATTGTTGTGGCTATTTGGAGTTCTTGCAGTTGCATGTACATTTTTTAATTATTGTTCTAGATCTGTGAAATATATCATCATTACTTTATAGGGATTGCATCAAATCTAGATGACTTTGGGTGGTATGAACATTTTAACAATGTTAATTCTTCCTATCATGAGCATGGTGCAGTCTCACATTTGTTTGCATATTCTTCAATTTCTTACTTCAATGTCATAATTTTTTGAGTATAGGTCTTTTATCCTTTGGCTATATCTATTTCTAGGTATTTTTATGTGATTTTACTTTTTATTTAGTTTTAGAGAGAGAGGGGAAGGAAGGGAGAAAAAGAGGGAGAAAAACATCAGTGTGTGGTTGTCTCTCGTGCACCCCCTACTGTGGACATGGCCCTCAAACCAGTCATGTGCCCGGACTGGGAATTAAATTGAGGACCCTTATTAGCAGGTCAGTGTTCAATCCACTGAGCAGCAACAGCCAGGACTTTTAGATGCAATTGTAAATAGCATTATTTTCTTAGTTTTCATTTCTTACATTCACTATTGGTTTATGAAAATACAACTTATTTATGAATATTAATTTGTATCCTACTATTTTACTAAATTCACTTATCAATTCTTACAGTTTTTGATGACATTTTTGGGGCTCTTTAGATATAGAATCATGCCATGAGCAGATAAAGACAGTTTTGCTTCTTCCTTTCCAGTTGGATTCCTTTCATTTCTTTTCCTTTTCTGACTTCTGCAGTCATAATTGCAATACTATATTGAACAAAGTGATGAATGTGGACATCGTTGTCCTGGTCTTGATCTTTAGGAAAAGGAATTTAGCTTTTCACCATTAAGTATGATGTTAGCTGTGGATATGTCATATATGGTCTTTTATGTTAAGGAAAATTCCTTTTCTCTATTTCCACTTTGCTGAGAGTTTTTATCATAAAAGGATGTTAAACTTTGCAAAGTGATCTTACTGCATCTATTTATATCATCATATGATATTTTTCTTTTTTATTGTTGTTCAAGTATAGTTAGATCATATGATTCTTATCATTTATTTTATTTATGTGGTGTATTAGGTTAATTTACTTGCTGATATTGAATCATTTTTGCATCCTCAGAACAAATCCCACTTGATTATAGTATATGATCTTTTTAATATATTGCTAATTCCAGTTTCCTAATATTTTGTTGATTGTTTTAGCATCTATGTTCATCAGGAATATTGGTCAATAATTTCATTTTTTACTGTCTTTTTCTGGTTTTTGGAATTAGGGTAATGCTGGAATTGTAAAATGAGCTTGGGACCCTTTCCTCTTCTTGAATTTTTTGGAATTCTTTGAAAAGAATAAATGTTAGCTCTTTGACTTTTTTGTAAAACTCTCCTGTGAAGCCATCAGTCCAAGACATTTTTCTTGGAAGTTTGATTATTGATTTGATTTTAATAGTTATTAATTTATACAAATTTTCTTTCTTCTTGACTCAGTTTTGGAAGATTGTATTTTTTTTAGGAATTTATTCATTTCTTCCAGACTTTCTATTTGCTGACATATAATTTTTGTAGTATTTTCTTATCATCTATTTCTGGGGTATCATCATCACTTCCCTTTCATTTCTAATTTTATTTATTTAGGCTTTTTTAATGGTGGAAGGTTTATCAATTTTATCTTTTCAAATAACTGTTTCTTTGTTTTATTGAAGTTTTATATTACTTTTACATTCTATTTAATTTATTTCCACATTTTTTTAAATTATTTCCTTTCTTCTACTCACATTGGACTTTGTTTTTCTTTTTCCACTTATTTCAGGTGAAGATAAGATTGAGATGTTTCTTGTTTCTCAATGTATTTTTGCCAATTTTTCATTTTAATTGTTGTTCAAGTACAGTTTTCTGTCTTTTACTCCCATCCTAGCCCACCTCCCCGTTGCTCCCTACCACCTTCCCATTTCTACCCCTGTTAGTTTTTGTCTATTTGTCCTTTATACTTGTTCCTGTGAATCCTTCTACTTTTCCCCTGAAATTACCTCCTCTCTCCCCTCTGGTCCCTGTCAGCCTGCTCTCTATTTCAGTGTCTTTGGTTATAGTTTGCTCGTTTGTTTATTTTGTTGATTAGGTTCCTGTTAAAGGTGAGATCATATGGTATTTGTCTTTCACCTCCTTGCTTACCTCCCTTAGCACAATGCTTTCCAGTTTTGTCCATGCTGTTGCAAAGGGTAGGAGTTCCTTCTTTCTTTCTGCTGCCTATTATTCCATTGTGCAAATGTACCATGTTTTTTGAGCCAGTCATTTTCTGATAGGCACCTAGGTTGCTTCCAGCACTTGGCTAATGTAAATTGTGCTGTTATGAACATTAGGGTGCATAGGTTCTTTTGTGTTGGTGTTTCAGGGTTCTTAGGATATAATTCTAGCAGTGGAATTGCTGGGTCAAAAGCAGATTCATTTTTAGTTGTTTTGCAATGAATTTTCCTCTTCGAACTGCTTTGCTGTTTCCCATAGATTTTGGGTCATTGTGATTCCATTTTGATTTGTCTAAAAGTATCTTTTGATTTTTACGCCATTTTGTTTTTAACCCATCCATTGTTTATTAGAATGTTATTTAGTCTCCATGTGTTCATGTGTTTTTGTTTTCTACTTGTAATTAATTTCTATTTTCATGCCATTGTGGTCAGAGGAAATGCTTTTTAAGATTTCAATCTTCTTAAATTTATTGAAACTTGTTTTGTGGCCTAACATGGTCTATCATAGAAAATATTACATGTGCACTTGAATAAAATGCATAAAGTGTATTCTGCTGCTTTAGGGTGAAACGCTATAAAACATCAATTCAATACATTCTGTCTAATGTGTCGTTTAAGGCCACTGTTTCCATGTTGATTTTCTGTGTTGACGATCAATCCATTGATGCTAATGGAGTGTTAAAATCCCCTACAATAACTGTATTATAGTTGCTGCCTCTCTGTATGTCCATCAGAATTTGCTTTATAAATTTAGGTGCTCCTACATTGGGTGTGTAAATGTTTACAATCCTCTTGTTTGATTAATCCCTTTATCATTATATAGCAGCGTTTTTGGCTTTTACTTTAAAGTGGTTTTTCTTATATAAGTATTGCTATGAAACTGAACTTCCTTTTGTATTCTCAGCTGCAGTCACCTATGGTTATTCTGGAGACCTGTTTGTGTAATAGTAAGTTGTGGGGGAAGAAGAGCCTTCAATAGTCAACTGATTAAGTTTCAGTCCTTCACTGGGCCCATATCTTGAGGTTGTGACCCTCACAAGTTTTTATCCAAAGGCACTTCATTTATTTTTTCCTCCAGACTTCTCACTTCTATGACACCTGCATTCTTGATTTATATCCTTAAAGACTTCACCCCCTTCTACTGACTACATTTTTCTTTTTCTCCCCCTTAAATGAGACAGAAAGAGTTGCAGGCACTATATTGGGAGGGAATCTTCTCCCTAAGATGTGAATTATGGTCAGAATTGAGTTCTGGCACAGTTTTACTTTATAGAGAGAACTCCTTATTTTTTTTTAATTTATAGAGAAGCTTCTCGATATATATGTATGTATGTATATATATATATATATATATATATATATATATATATATATATATATATATATATCAATTGGTATTTTTCCTGGCTACCATTACTACTATTTTTGAATGCCCTTAAACACTTTTGCAGATACTCTTAAATTCTTAAAAAGCACAACAAACCCTTCATCTTTCAATCATCTATATCACAAAAAATAACAAATTGATATAATTTCTCACACCTGCTTTGACTTTCCAAAGTCAAAGATTTATTTTATCATTATATCATCAGCACCTAGAACATATGTTTGACTAATATCTTCTGAGCTATACTAATAAATGTCTCATTTCCTCCATGATGCTTTGGCAAGCAAATACTTATATATGGTTACATAAGAATACATAAGAATGAAAAAAAGCTGAAATATCAAAATAGGTTTCAAGTCTACTCTTTAAAATGTTCATTTCACACCTTATTGATGTATAATATCATTTTATGTGGAAATATATGTTTATCTAATAAAAATACCAAATTTATAATATTGGATAACATTCCAGTTACTCTCTACATTACCACAAGTCTAAATCATGTTGAATTTTATCTACATTGGCACTGTGGCAGTTAATTATTATTTATTAAACATTATAACCTATGAAATTTTGATTTATATTTTTATGTTCTCTTTTAAAGAGAGATTATTTTCTAAATTTAGTTGAAATATGAAATAGGTCATTTATTAAAATTATATATTATAACCTTGAGATAGAATACTTCATACTTTTAATACAGACCTAGAGAAATAGCTAATAAATGTAATGTGCAAGACAAATAATTGATGATAATATAGTTGACTAAAAAGAATGTTTAATTAACTCAATGTTATATAATGCATTGTTAAAATAACCTTTGGCTTATAGATTTGTTTTCTGGATTAAAAAACAAGGTATTATAGTGCCATCTACTGGAAAGTTTAATGATCTAGAAGATGCTGTGTAATTTACTATAAGGTAATTGTTTCATGTTAATTAAAGCAATTAGGAAGGGAAGAAGAGAGATAAATTTATAGATTATGCTTCTGAGAGTAAAAATAATAATTTCAATAATAAATATGAGATTAAATTTTCATCCTTTGGATATTATTTCTTTCCCTTTCAAAATTTACATCAATGTACACCACTAATTATTTTAATGTTAATATTGAAGGACATGTGCTGAGTTTACAAGTAGAAAATATTAATTATGTAAGGTCATGACATTAATCCTCATCTAAGGTCAGTTAGGATTCTAATTTTCTAGTAGTTCATGCAACCCCTTTTTTTTAAGCCTACAGATTATTAAAATAAGATCAGCCTTAGAAATCATTAGAATCATATCCTGGGAGTCTGCCAGTTTGTTAAGATTACTTCTCTGTACATGTATGTCATTCCCAAACTAAATTTTCTTTTGTTTAAGATGCTATTATTTAAATAAAACCCTTTAATAGCTTCTTCATAAATAAACATTTTGTGTTTCCTTAGAGAAAAGTATTTTTTTAAGATTTTTATTTATCTTTAGAGGGGAAGGGAAGGAGAGAGGAGGAGAAACATCAATGTATGGTTGCCTTTCGTGCGTCCCCTGCTGGGAACTGGCCTGCAGGGAACCGGCCTGCAACCCAGGCATGTGCCCTGACTGGGAATCAAACTGCAATTGTCTGGTTTGCAGGCTCGTGCTCAATCCACTGAGCTACACCAGCCAGGGCTGAGAAAAATAATTTTTGAACTTTGAGTGTTTTCTGCTCAATATATAACTCATTTTCTATCAATCCAGTTATACAGATATGAATTTTATTTTTACTTACTTTTAATGTCTTAGAGATTTTTGCTCTTTTGTGTTAATCTTTTAATTTTTTTACATTATCATAAGAAATATCATATTGAACTATACACACAACAAATTTTGTTACACAAATTACTATCTGGATTTCACACTCATTTTTATGCTGTCAGTGACTTTATTCTTATAATATTGTTATTTGACATTATATAGGGAATGTTATAAAAAGTTCTACCTTAGCCGGTTTGATTCCCAGTCAGGGCACATGCCTGGGTTGCAGGCCATATCCACATTGGGGGCCATAGGAGAGGCAACCACACACTGATTTTTCTCTCCCTCTCTTTCTCCTTCCTTTCCTCACTTTTTAAAAATAAATAAATAAAATATTTTTAAAAATTACTCAGAAGCTTTAAAAAAAGTTCTGCCTTATATTTCTGAAAAATCATATTAATGATAATATTTATTGACACTGTATAATGATTTAACAGTTGACAATGTGGAAAGCTACAAATGTACAATATCCTATATAATAAAAACTAGAATAGATGATATAAAACTTATCACTGTTTTTATATAACTTAAAAACAACTATAACATATAAAAGCACACAATTATCATTACTAATACCCCATTTTTCAGAAGTTTGCTTTACTTACTTCATTTTTACAAAAGATATAGATTAGTACCTTTTTTAGATAACCAAAAATAGATCCAAAGAGGATTTCCGGTTTTACAAATAAAAGGTTAAAAGCAAAAATGGCATTTAGCATTTAATTTGCAGTGAGCTGTCAGAGGGGCAGCATACCCTGATCAGTGAAAGTGGCAGCTCCAAGCTCCTCCCCCAGGAACATGGTACAGTACCTGAGTGTTAAGCTGCCATCTCTTTGAACTGTGTCTGTGAACCCCTATGCTTTGTCTTGATTTATTTTGTTCATCTGTTGGCAAGATGTGTCCTAAAATAATTGCTTCTTCACTCTATACAATTTTGACTTATGAAAGATTTCATAGAAATATTCAACTTTGGATAGTGTGGGACACCTCTAATTTCATACTTGCCTCTGTATTCAGAAGCTGTGCCAATAATTGTTGGACAAGAATAAATAAAATTTAAACTTTATAAAATTTTAAATCTTTTCAAAACCTTTTGAAGTTTATTGTTGAATAATTTATATACAGTGCACTGCATCTATGTAAAGTAGAAAATTCAATGAATTTTGACAGCTGTAGGCACTATAGGAGCAACCAGCAAAATCAAGACAGAGAACAACTCCCTCATCCCTGGTGTATTCCATCTTTTTCTCTACCACCCGTCTTAAGACACAACCATTTTTTTCTCTCCATAGATTACTCTGATTTAAATATGAATGTAGTCAAGCAGTATCTAATCTTTTGTTTCTAGATTCATTCACTCACAATAGTGACTCTAATGTTCACCTATTCAGGTTTACCAGCAGTTTGTTCCTTGCATTGTGCTTATTTATTTCATTAATTTATTCAGTGCTATATTTTCTATGAGTAAAGGCTAAATTTTAATTTTTATTATATTGAGATCTGCCCTCTTAAAACAAAACTTTAAATGCAAAGTACAGTATTATTAGGCGTAGATACAATGTTGTAAAACAGATCTCTAGTATTCATTCATCTTATATAACTGAAACGTGCTAAGGATTCAGCACTCTCATTCACTGTTAATAAAAATGTGTGTTGATTTCAGATTTGGATGACACAATTCTGCCTGTTATAAATAGTAGTATATATGGTTTTATAGGGACATACATTTTCAGTTTCTCTTGGCAAATATCTAGGGACAGAAATGCTAGGTCATAAGATGGGTATATATTTAATGTAACTGGAAAGTCTCTCCTTGATATATCAGCAAAAAGGCCCTTCTTTGCCCCTGAACTCTCATGGCTTGTTACAGGCATCCAATTTTTGAAAATCATCAATTTCAGTCTTGTATATGAATTAATTATATACATGTATTCTTTATTCTACAGAAACTACTAAAAATGACATGAACCTTTTCTCATTTTTCTATTTTATGTAAAATACAGTTCTATGTCCATCATGGGTGTTCAGTAAACATGTGTTTCATAAGTAAATAATTTAAATTTCAATAGAAAACTATTTTCATATTTTTCTTTAGCTCCTTCTCACTTCTGAGTGATATGGGATTCTTACCACTCACCCCCCCCCCATTTTAAATACCTTTTAGTGTTGTTTAAAGGGAAGATTTAGTATTGCTTTAAAAGGACATATAAATGCTGAAAAGTGAGGTTGTTTTTCCAATGCAGAGAAATGAGATCATAAGAAATCACCAGACCAATGGAGTACAAAAAGCCAACAGAGTAACAGGTGTTGAAATAAATTAAACCTGATACATGGAAAAATATTTTAAATGCCTATTTTGAAACAACTGGTGTGTAGTACATTTTATTCTAAAGGGTGTGGAAATAAAATTTTAAAAATAGTTCTTACCTGATGTGAATTATCACTGAAATTTTAACATTGGTTGTCCTTACTGTCAACTTTGAAGGTCAGGATTACATGCTCACCAATGAGAGACAGAGGCCAAAAGACAATGATACATCCACCAAAAATGAACTTAAATGTGATTTCAAAATTATAAAACATCTTCAAAACAGTCAATGTGCTAACTAAAAGTGCTCTTGGACACAAATATTTCAGCAATATTTATAGACATAATTCTGTCATTAGACAAGCCAAATAAATGGATACATCCAATATACTAAGAATCTTTCTTTCCTCCTCAGACATGATAAATAGGAATTAGTAAACCCTTTGGCCAATTTACTCCTCAGGGTCAAAATAAATAAATTTTCAATCTACAAGAGGGCTTTTAAAGGGTTTTTGAGAGCAAAGATACTGCTGTAAGACCCTATGCTTTGAACCATGAAACTATAGAGACAAAATGATTTATTGTAATTATTATTTTAATAATTAAACTAATTTTGCCCTTGCTGGTGTGGCTCAGTTGGTTAGAGCACTATCCTGTGCACTGAAAGGTTCTGTGTTCAATTCCCAGTCAGTACACATAACTGGGTTGCCAGTGCAATACCTCAATGTGGCGCATACAGAAGACAACTGATTGATTTTTCTTTCTTGTATCAACGTTTCTTTCCCCCCTCCTAATTCTTCTCTCTCTAAAGGCAATTAAAAATGTCCTCAGGAGAAGATAAAAAAATCAAACAAATTTTTTAAATGGAATAATTTCATGCATCTGTAGAATCTTATGAAAACCTGAACTAACAAGCCTGTCTTTACAGACTCATAGATACTGAGCAGGCTGAGAGCTCTGTGGT
Source organism: Artibeus jamaicensis (assembly GCF_021234435.1). NCBI lineage: Eukaryota > Metazoa > Chordata > Mammalia > Chiroptera > Phyllostomidae > Artibeus > Artibeus jamaicensis. The sequence goes on from NW_026521853.1 coordinate 719,651, forward strand.
GGGGGAGGTTAGGAGTGGAGGGACGGAGCAAAAGGAAAAAGTACTCATGAACTTACACAACATTTTGGCTGGTTGTGGAGGGGTGGCTATAAAGGGGATGAATGATAATGGAAAAAATACAATACAAAATTTAAAAATAAAAAAAGTAAAATGTGGGGAGAAGATGGCAGCCAAAAAGATGAAAGCTAATACACTTGCTCTTGCCCCCAACTCAGATTCTTGACTGATCTTCCAACAAATAACCTGAATAAATCAATGGAATCTGAGCCTTTTTGAGGTTTTGAAGCCAAAGAGTACAGAAGATTCTCCACAATGGTAGGTAAGGAGATTTTATAAGTTGAAGGGGAAATGACCTATGTGTGGCACCTGCAGCAGTGGAGAGACTAGTCCACAATGACAGCTTTGTGGCTTCCTCTGCTCCCAGGGCAGAGGTCCTGTCCCATTCAGGGAACCCCCAGACTCTTGCTGGGAGTGACTTGGGAAGCTGGGGACATCCAGGCTACATACACACACAGCAAAGAAAAATCCATAGCTGCAGTGCCAAATGCCAACCAGAAAAGTGCCAGAGAGAGAGAGAAACTCTATCTCCCCAAACAATCAGGGGCCATGCCTGGGTTGAGCAGAGGCAGGCTGTGGCCAGCCATGACCATGAGAGACTTTTGGCTTTTTGGAGAGGTGGTGTACATGGAAAACCAGAGACTGACTTGGTAATGCAGCAGGGGTGCCACAGAGAGACTCTTTGAAAAAGGAGCTCAAGTGTGTGGCAGGGACACTATGCACAACAGTCCCTGCTGGAAAAGACAAGATTGAAAGTTCAGTTTGCTCCCACTGAATATGGATAGGCATGGAGATTACAAAATTGCACAACAAAGGGATTTCTGGGCTCTAGTCCAGTGTGGTCTGCAAGCCAGGGGCTACACAAAATGGAGAGTTCGGGACTGTGTCTGCTGCAAGGGCTGGAAATCACATGGGCAAGAGTTGAGCTCCTGAGATTATTTTCAGGCAGGCAGAGCTCCTTCCCTGGCAGAGTTCAAACATGGGAAGGGAAGGACATAACCAGCCCCTACCTCCTGCAGGACTGCAAGCAGCGTATCTAATGGGGAACCTCTTCAGAACAGTCAGGACAGGCTCAAGAACCCCCTGCAGGGTGATTGCACTTAAATTGTACTCCAACCTGCAGGATGTATATCAGCAGGAGAAAGACAGGAAGAGAAATGCTGAACATATCCATTTTGAACTTCTCTCAAGGAGATAAAATGCTCTGGTTCCTAAGGCCCTATCTCACTGAGGCCAGCAAGGAAGGGAGATCAGAAATTGGTGCAGCAAGGGATAATTAGGACCCCTTCCCCAGCCATTGCTCTCACACACAGCTTCCATCAGCACCAAACAGGAAGGAGTTGACCCCTTTACACGGAATGGCCCATCCCTGAAATGGGCAGCTAGTTCATCAAAAACTATAAATTATTGGTAATAAACTGGGACAAACCAAGATGGGTGGTACAGGGGCAGGGGAACACACCCATAATTTTCCCAGGAAACTTAACAGCTCCTCCTAGAGGAGACACAGTGGTCCCATCTCCAGATTGCAAAAGAAGCCCCATCTAGAGGCAGGTGAATGCAATATGTATGGTGCTGTGGGAAGTTGAAAGGCCCACCTCTGGACTGTGAGCTGATAAAAAGCAAGAGACGGATTCAGAAGGAGAACAGAAGGCAAACACCAAACATTGCTGAGATGAATTCCAACTCATTCTTCTGTATTTGTGTTATTTTTTCACTCACATAGCCTTTGACATTTTTTCTTTTACTTAAAGAGTATTCCAACTAATACACTATTTTTGTCTATTTCTTATTATTTTTACTTATATTTTATATTTTATTTTTATTTCAAATCTCACATTGTACCCTTCCCTTGTCTTACTCCATCTTGCCTTCTTCCTGCCATCTCTTATTTTCATTTTAAATTTCATTTCTCCTTTTCTACACCTTGTTCCTATTCCTTACTCTTACTATTTCTCCTTCTACCCTACTAAAATCATTGTTCCTTTCTTTAGTCAGCGCACATTCTTTTTCCCTTTCCTATACTATTCTTATTTGCTTTCCAACTTTATTAATTATTGCTTGTTTGGCATGGATATTGTGGTTATTGCTGTTGCTCTTTAATTTTATTCCTATATGTTCACTATTTTAAAATTTCAAATGGGACTTCCGCCAAGATGGAGGCATAGATGGAAACACTTTGCTTCCTGGCAGAACCAAATTAAAAATAATAAAGTTTTAACAACAATAAACGCAATCAAACCACAGAAAATCAAACAATACAGAGTCCGAAAATAATGAACCACTCAGCTAAACCGGTGAGAGGGGAGAAGCCAGCAGCGGAGCAGGTCGGGCAAAAAAGCTTTGTGGCTTCCTCTGCTCCCACGGCAGAGGCCCTGTCCCATTCAGGGAACCTGACCTGACCCCTGACCTGGGTAGCTTGCAGGCAGCCGAGGGCGTGGATCCCAGGTGCAGGCTTGCTATGGCGGACCCAGGGAAGGCGCGGCCCGGATGGTTGTCTGCAGTCACGGATTTGCACACAGATAAACCAGTGAAGAGACGTGCACTGAGACAGACTGCACAGGCCCTGGTGCAGGGTGCACTTTTGCACTCATATAAACAGGCCGGGGTGAGCTGTCAGGCGAACTGGGCAAGCGGAGAGGACCGCCATTGCTCCCTCTCTGACCCCACCCCTACATACAGCTTCACAAACCAGTGACCTAGGTGGCCCCACCCTGGTGAACATCTAAGGTGCCTCTCCTCATACGTAGGTAACAGGCCCAAACAGATCAAAACATGGCTCAAGAACAACTCAGAGCCCCAGAGCCAATAAATCTAAGCAATGAAGAAATAGCCAAACTTTCAGATGCATTGATCAGGATGCTCACAGAACTGGTTGATTTTAGTCACAAATTAGAGGAATATATAAAGGCTAAACTAATTGAAATGAATGGAAATGCACAGGAAACCAATAGTAATGGAAAGGAAACTGGGACTCAAATCAAGGGAACCGATCAGAAGGAAGGAAAAAATGACCAAACAGAAAAATATGAAGAAACAAGAATTCAAAAAAATGAGGAGAGGCTTAGGAATCTCCAGGACATCTTTAAACGCTCCAACATCTGAATTATAGGAGTACCAGAAGGGGAAGAGGAAGAGCCACAAGTGGAAAACTTATTTGAACAAATAATAAAGGAGAACTTCCCCAATATGGCAAAGTAAATAGACTTCCAGGAAATCCAGGAAGCTCAGAGAGTCCCAAAGAAGTTGGACCCAAGAAGGAACACACTAAGGCACATCATCATTACATTAGCCAAGATGAAAATGAAGGAGAGAATCCTAGAAGCACCAAGAGATAAAGGGACAGTCCCCAGTCAAAGGAGTTCCCATCAGACTGTCAATGGACTTCTCAAAAGAGACCTTACAGGCAAAAAGGGGCTGGAAAGAGGTATTCCAAGTCATGAAAACTGAAGACCTACAACCAAGATTGCTCTATCCAGCAAAGCTTTCATTTAGAATGGAAGAACAGATAAAGTGATTCTCAGATAAGGTCAAGTTCAAGGAGTTCATCATCACCAAGCCCTTATTATATGAAATGTTAAAGGGACTTATGTAAGAAAAAGAAGATAAAAATATGAACAGTGAAAGGACAGCAAACTCAGTTATTAACAACCACACCTAAAACAAAAGCAAATTAAGAGGACAGCTAGATTAGGAGTGAACCATAGAAATGAAGATCTCATGGAGGGTTAGCTACAGGGGTGTGAAAGAAGGAGAAGGGGCAAGAAGGTACAGAAAATAAATAGCATAGACAATAGAAAATAGATGGGGGAGGGTAAGAATAGTAGGGAAAATATAGAATCTAAATAACTTGAGACATGTGTTCATGAACTAAAGGGGGGAATGGTGGGGGAGGGGTGTGCAGGATGTAGGGGAATAAGGGGGAAATAAAACAAATGTAATGGCATAATCAATAAAATAAAAATATATATTTTAAAAAATAAAATAAAATTTCAAATGGCATTGGTTGCTCTTGCTCTCTCTTACTTCATTTTGCCTTCCTCCTGCCCTTGCTTATTTGAGTTTGGAGTGGTTTTTTATTTTATTTTATTTTATTTTTCTTTCCTTTACAAGTGATTTTTCTTCACTTGTAGACATCTCATTTTTTTCAATATTCTTTTTTATTATTTTTCAATTACAGTATTCTGTTTTTTACTCCCATCCCAGCCCACCCCCCAGTGTCCCCCACCTCCCTCCCATTTCCACTCCCCTTAGTTCTTGTCCATGTGTCCTTTATACTAGTTTCTGTAAATCCTTTCCCCTTTTCCCCTGAAATTTCCTTCCCTCTCCCCCCACCCCGCCGTCGCTGTCCACCTGTTCTCTATTTCAGTGTCGTTATTTCTGTTTTGCTTTCTTGTTTGCTTTGTTGTTTAGCTTCCTGTTACAGGTGAGATCATATGGTATCTGTCTTTCACCACCTGGCTTATTTCACTCAGCATAATGCTTTCCAGTTCCATCCAAGCTGTTGCAAAAGGTAGGAGCTCCTTCTTTCTTTCTGCTGCATAGAATTTCATTGTGTATATGTACCACAATTTTTTGATCCATTCATTTACTGACAGGCACCTAGGTTGCTTCCAGCTCTTGGCTATTGTAAAGTGTGCTGCTATGAACATTGTGGTGCATAGTTTCTTTGAAATTGATGTTTTAGGATTCTTAGGATATAATCCTAGCAGTGGAATTGCTGGGTCAAAAGGCAGGTCCATTTTTAGTTTTCTGAGAAAATTCCATACTGTTTTCTATAATGGTTGTACCAGTCTGCAATCCCACCAACAGTGAACTAAGGTCCCCTTTTCCTCACAACCTCTCCAACATTTGTTGTTTGTTGCTTTTTTTATGATAGCCATCCTGACTGGTGTAAAGTGGTATCTCATTGTGGTTTTAATTTGCGTCTCTCTGATAGCTAGTGATATTGAGCATCTCTTCATGTGTCTCTGGATGTTCTGTATGTCCTCCTTGGAGAAGTGTCTTTTCAAGATTCTTTATTCCCTTTCCACCTTATTAATTATTGGTCATCTGACATCGTTATTGACATTGTTGTGGTTTTTTGTGCAATTTTATTTCTATTGCTTCACCATTTTTAAAATTGTATTTCAGTCTCATATTTATACTCTTTTCTTACTCCATTTTGCCATCTCTCTTCTTTTTTTACGTTTTAATATTACTTTTTTCTATTTTTCACCTTGTTTCTATTCCCTACTGTCATTATTTTTCCTCCTTCTTCCCTCCCAAAGTCATTTTACTTTCTTTTAGTCATTTCATACTCTTTATTCCCTATCTTATAAAGTTCCTAATCTCTTTCCACCTTTATTAATCTTTGCTCATTTACTGTTGATACACTGATGTGGTATGGGGATATTTTTTTTACCATCATGGATTTGGTTTTCTAGATAGATTTGCTTTGTTCTGCCAGCACTTGTAAAGAGTATCAAAAACATCACGGAGGTTGTGACTCTCAGTTAGCCAACCAGAAAGGAGAACCCATCAATGAATAAGACATCATCAGATGACTCTTACTAACTTTCAGGGAAACAGAAAACTTGAGACTCTTGAGTCAGTGACAATGGCATCATTATTCACATCACAGCAAATAGCATTAGCTTTATGATCACATTGGTTATTGTTGCCTCCAAATACAGCAGGGGTGATATGAGTGAACTCAGATGGAAGCTGCACATGCAGTAAACTTGTGCCACAGTTAAAGAATTCTAAATTTAAAAAACCTCAGTGTTTCCTAGAAGCATCTAGAAAACCTTGATCTTTGCCTTTGAAGAAGATATTATCTTTGTTATCATGGTCAGGGATCAGTTCTCACCTTTGCCTTGGAGGGAGATAGTATCTATTTTCCCAGTTTGCTTGCTATCCTAAAGTCATTGAAAATGTAGTCCAGATCAAAAGCTGATCTAAGACACAAAAGACTCATTTTCTAGTATCTTTTTTATGCCATATCTGGTTCCTAAGCCTGTCAATTAAATTTTGAAAACATAAGTTTCTAACTTAGAAAGGAAAGGGCTCAGGGAAATATGTCAATAGAGTAAGAAAGGGTTCATACTGAATATCAACTTCCTGACTTTGAATCTTAGTTGAACCTTCAGAATCTGCCTAAATATGATTTATGGATCCACTTTGATTGTGAAATACCTCTTTGCTTGCCCAATCTCATGGGTTGGTGAGTTAAGTAATACTCAGTCCATTTAGGGAACTTGGGACGAAGGCCTATTTGTTGTCTTATAGTCTGGCGTTTACTCTCTACCAGGGCCTGTATGTGAACCAATCATCAGAAGTAGCTTTGCACAGAAGTACATATTGGTCATAACTTGGCAGAAATGTATCTCCTGTATCATCCTGCCATTAAACATTGAATCTCAATAATAATATTCTTGTTCTGATTTTCTTCATTTTAAGAGTATTTAAACCATTTAATGTGGTATGCTTACTGCTAGTGAATGCACTGGTTTGAGCAACACAAATATCAAGTTCACTTTTACATTTCTTTTTACAAATAAAAAAATTGAATTCTTGATTTTGTTTTTCTGATTAGGTATTTCTGAGCTTTGATAATAAGCTTCCTAAATACCATTAGTTCTAAGCACACTTGTATAAGAGAGTATCTAAATCTTGATATCTAAAAGCACATATCCATGTAATAATTTGGTATAAGCTGAACATCTATGGACTGAGGAAATGGCCAGGTTTTTATAGGAGGCACACCCATTGTTTGCATCATAGGTATTCTTCTTTTAACTTCATGTTCTCCTCAGTCTGAAACAACCTTCATCCTTCTGCTTTTAATGTTCAGCTTATGGATAAATCAATAAAACCATTTCTCACATTCAAAGTCAGAATTAACAGCATGACTCTGTATAGTCTTGGCACTTTGTTTACATCCTCCTCTCTGTTTAAGTTGTAGTTAATTTTAGTTAAGAACTATAACACATTCATATTGTGAAAAATAATATAAATGGCACCACTTCAAAATGGACTCTGAGAAGGTGCCATTGTCCCGTAGGTCTTACTTCTCAATCTTTTGGAAGGGTAAAATTGGGCAAAATAACCTTTGAACCAGGCCAAACTCACACTATATTTCAAGATAACAAGAAAGCAGATATTATGACTAGCGGACTATAAATCAAAGGCATTCTTTAAAATTAGCATCACTATGTTAATTTATCTGTACTCCTAGAAATTCCTTCCTCATAAACAGGGCTTTCCTTCATCTCCTTATCACTAGGCTACTGAGATTTCTGCTTGAGTAAGTGCTCCCAGGATATCTATTCCTTTTGGTCTCAAATAAAGCTTATTGCCTCCCACTTTAGCCTTTTATTTTTATGATAATAATATTCATGATCCAAATAGCATATTGAAGAGTGCCTTACAGATACAACTAATTTCAAATATGTATGGCAACCAATTTGAAAAAATTCAAGCTCCTTTATTGGAACTTAACTAAAAAAAATTGTTACATGACACAAGATGAGATATGTTCTCTTTGATATATATTGTTCTTACCAATAAAAAAATAAAACACAAAAAATGTATAAATCACAGAAAGACAATTCATATCTGCACAGAAAGATTTATGAAAATTTTAAATTTAATTAAAATTAATAAGGTGCTGCTTTTCACCTAAGCATTAACAAATACAAAAAAGATTCCTAATACCTTGACTGGGGAGGCAGATATGCATAACGGATGATAGTCATATATACTCACATATATTGCTGGTAAGAGTGTAAAATAATATAATCTTTCAGAACAGAGATTGGTCGATATGTATGAAAAGATTTAAATATATTTATTCAGTAATTATAATTTTATGAGTTCACCTAATTGAGACATGTGCAAAAAAAGGTTTATGAGTAGTTGACAGAGCATGCTATATCCTTCTTTTCTCACATATTATTGTAGCATAAACATTCTACTTCTCATTATAATATTCTTCATAAATAACTTTACTAAAAGGTGTATAATTTTAATGTTGTAACATCACACTTTATTTATTCATTACTAAAGTGTTCAATATTGAAGTTATTTCTGTAATTCATCATTATAAATAATATTGCAATGGATAACTTCTCTGCAAAAATTTTAGGCTAGAGTCTTAGGAGAGAATAGCAAGGTAAAAGGGTGGGTACACTTAAAGTATGAATGCATGTGTTTAAATTCCCTCCAAATTATTAACCCAGCTTCCATCAGCAATATATATGACCTATTTCACTGTAATTTTATTAGTATTATTACATTGTGAAAATAATTTTAATTCCATAGATTATAAAAGTCACAACTATTACTCCTTTTATTTTCTAGTGTTCATTTTGATCTTTTTCTACATTGTGATTAAATTTTCACTTATTTATTGGTAATATATATTCTTTTTTTTTGTAATTTTTCTATTCATTGCCTTTACTGTTTTTGTATTGATCCTCCATGGAGAGTTCTATAGTGCTTATTTGTGTAAAATTTATATATTAAAAATGTCAACATTGAAAGTATAACACTTAACAATTTTATGTAATTGCAACATTATTCCCTTGAGAAAGAAACAGATGATTACATGTTGCAAAAATACTTATTCCAAAGACTAAATAAATATTCATCTACACTGATGTTTTTGCTTTACCTTTATGTGTTAATTTACTTGGAATTTACTTGGAACATGCCATTTTACCAGAGTGAGGTGTTACTCCCAATGTTTTTCTAGTTATCCCAATGTCTCTTATTTTTTTAAAAACTGTACTATTTCTGTTTCTAATTAACTCTTCCTTTATTTTATATTTTATATTAATTTCCTAAACATAGCTTTTCTATACATACCAGGGTCCCTCTTAGGACTCTTTTGTTCTATTGTCAATCTGTCCTAACATGAGGTCAATAAAATGTTTTATTATTTTTTCTTTCTAATGTTTTTATAAACCTAGCAGGAGAAATACCCCTTTTTTGCACCTTCTTTTCAAAACAAGCATAGCATTCCTGTCTCATAATTTTAAAAATAATACTGGGTGGGGTAAAATTAGGTTTACAGTTATTCATATGAAAAATTATATAACAATTAATAAATAATAATAATACAAGAATAAACTGTTTCAAATACAACTATACACTTATTTTTGTCTCACCCTGTATTTTTGGTGAGAGCTCAACATTAATCTGAAACATAAAAATATAATTCTTCCCACAGGTACAAGTTGGTAAATCAATAAGCTATCTGTCACTGAAATGAAAGCACTATTCAAAGATGCTTAATGAATAATTTCTGAAACTGTACCAAGGGATAAAAAGTCACTTTAAAAATTTTTATCAGGCATAAAATTAATGCTCACTAAAGATCCTCTTAAAATAATAAAATATGAGATGAAAGATAAAGTTTCTAACACAGCAAAGACCTAGAAATACACAGTATGTACAGTAAATGTTAATTATGGCAAGGTTTAATGGTCTTTGGTGGAATCCTTGAAGAGCTGATTTTGCTAGAGTTTTGGAAAGACTGAAATCTTCCCAGCCATGTAATTAGGGCTTGAACTCAGACTACTAATTTAGGCTTTCACTAAACAAGATTCTGCTTCATGAAATGAAACAAACTTCTACAGAAAAGGTGGAGGAAAGGATTGTAAACTATATGGGCCTACACAAGTACAAAGATGGTTCAAGTTTAAAGGCATTCTGGACTCAAAACTCAGGAGTTGACTATTGTGTTGAATGTCAATTACATTTTGTATTGCTTTTTAGAAAAATTCTACTGAGGTGAACTATAAAAATAAAAACAAATAAGATTTGTGATAGTTTTAAGATCCTTAGGCCAAATTTCAGGAACAATTAATTTCTTTCTAACTGTAATAATTACGATGATGTCTTTATATACTAAAGAGTAAATAGCTTGTCTAATATTATCCTTTTAGAACATACAATAAGTTAAATTTTCTTCATCAAGAAAATGTTTATTATTAGAATCAAGTTAAAGTTATTGAATTTTATTCACAGTTTTTATAAGTACTAAGATACTAAATTGTGTAGGTCACAAAGAACTTCTTTCTGGAAATATATCTATATTTCTCCATTGGAGTCTCATTTCTAGAAATAATCCTTTAAGTGTGTAGATGCAATAATAGAGTCTATACAATATAACAAAGTGATGTATATGAGAGTGATTTGTAAGCACTCAAAAAACAAAATACAAATGTCCCATTCCATTTTCATTTGACAAAATACTCCTGAATTCACATTATATTAAATAAAAAGAGTGGACTTAGAAAAATACTTTTAGGTGGATTAAAATAAAGTTAACTTTCATCCATGTATACATGTATATATGTAAAATTAACATTCATTTATATATAACATATATATGCACATATATAATTACTAACATGTAAGTAACCCACACATAATTTTCTACTGGTGTATATTAGTGCAAAAATAAAATACATTGCATTAAATATCACATGAGTGCTTATTTGGTAGAAATTGGACATGGTATTGTTTATATAGTATTCAGTCATTGCCAAGAATATACCAATGATGTATTTATGTTTATTCACTATTGTTACAGACCCAGCCAATGGTGTCCTAGAATGGCTGTGGGGTTCAATTGCCTGCGGCCAAGAAGCATGACTCCAGAGACAACAGTTTTGTAACAAAAGAATGGTATTGTTTATTTAAAGGCTATACAGTTTTAGAATCTCTTCATGGTAGCAAATCTCTGCCATGAAGGCCCACTCCCTTAAAACATACCAAAATGAATAGCCCTGCCTCTTTCTTCGAAGCCAAATCAGTTTCAGAATATGCTACTCAAAAGTACTTTCATTCAATAAGTGCAGAAGTCTGCAACTCAGCATTCCTGGTCACAGTACAGCTTTAAGCATCTCTCATGAGTCTGTGTGTTCCTGCCTGGGCAGAGTCCCACCACAGGGCCAGCACCGCCACTCTCTTATGTGTGGGAGCAGTGCTAAGGATGTTTCCAGAACCATGCAGTCTCTAGGGACCTGCCAGTCTCAGAAGGCTGGGCTCCATGTGGCCAACTGGATGACCCAGGGGAAGGGCAAAAAGTCTATCGAACTTGTGTTTCCTGGTGCACTGCATTTTAAAGGCTCAGCTCAGAAATTCCTGTGTTCTTCCGGGAACACAGGAATAGTTCAGAAATATCCAGTTCTTCCTATGGTATGTTAGTGTCTGCCATTTCTTCCAGTGTCTTTGGCCCTCTTTTGGCTGCCATTTTTAGTCACGACAAAAGTTTCTCAGCCATGCCCAGGAGCACAAACATGTTTGTCCAGAGTGAAGCATCTGGCTTCTGCAGATCACACAGGCACTGAAAGAGCTTCCCCTACCCCTGCCAGCTATATGTCATGAGTGGCTGTGCTGGCACATGGTCACTTAGCAACGTTGTCTGTGTTTATAGTTTTTCTCAGGCAGCAGCTTCCTTCTACACCACCATCCTTCAGGAAGATGTGGCTGCTTGTTGTAGCAGCCATTGTTATGCAATGTTCCTTAAGCACTGCACCTTCTGCTCCATCAGCCCATTCCTGCATTAGAGAAGACATGTTACTGATGGGGCACTCAAGTGTTGGAAAAATTTTAGTTTCAGGTAATAGCTAATAAGCTTAGTAATGAATATATGTAAAAAGCTATTGTTTCAGGAACTGAAGGTATGACCCACCTTGACTCCAGGAGACCATAAGTTGTTTCACCTTTGTGCCTCAGGAGGACTGCAAGACATTAAGATCGTATCTGAACTATTGTACTATAGGGTGAGATGCCCACTGCCCAGAACACAAATAAAGACCACCACTGTCCAGGAATGCTGCAGGTTTCTATCTGATTAATATTTTTCCCAAATTCCAAACCCCTTACCTATGCTTTTCTTCTCTTTATAAAAAGTGTTGGTTTAAAATGGAATTTAAGATAAGTCTGTTAGGGTATGAATCCACTGTCTCTCAGATCGATGTCCATCTGAATAAAGCTCCCACAAAAATTCAATTCCTGCTCTGTTTATTGGTTCTGGTAGGTGACAGGCAGCATGAACACCTGCTTTTCCAGTTTCAGTACTTTTAATCTGCCACTTTGGCACCCTCCCATCCCCTTGCTTCTTACAGGATTTGGGGGGGATCCCACTGGACCTGGGGTCTCCCCTGTTCTCCAGTCTGACCTCTAGTCTCACCTACCCTGTTACACTATGTACATAAGAGACATTCAAGCCTATAGAAAATTTTTGGTGAGTTTATTTGAAGCAAACTGATGACAATTACCAGAAAGTAAAATCTCAATGGATAGAGAAAAGTTCTAGAATATGGCAGTTTACCACCTAGTTTAAACATTACAATCAAAAGAAAAGTCATGGGGGTTACATGAAATCTACTGGTACTACATTAGGGAGGAAGAAGAAAGTAAAGCTGGGAAAACTCTGGGATTGGATAAAGGGTAACAGGATAGATCCATACTTCCTTTACATAGGTCAGTAATAGATAATTACTAGTCAACAATTAACATGATAACACTAACAATGAAGGGATTTGTAGTTTCAGCTCTGGTGGTTGTGCCCCAGGGCTTTAGAAAGAGGGAAGTTACCTTGATATTCCAAAGGTATGTTATCATAGATGCAAAAAGACAACAGAGGGGCTTAAGTAAGATAAAGATTGGCCTTTGGTAGAGAAAAATACAGGCCTGGGACATGACTATTGTCCATGAACTAATTTTAGTTAATGTTTTAATTTCATACCAGCCTTTGTGGTTATTGAATAAGATGACCAGACCAAACCACTGAGGAACAGAGGGGTGACAAGAGGACAGGGGGCAGGGAGAAATGCAGAGGCAGCAGATTAAAGTGACAGATTGAAACAGCAGCTGGAGAAAGACACTGCCTTCTCTGAAGGAAGGGGTGGCAGAGAAATTTGCCTTGAGGCAACTATAAACAAGACAGCATGATTTCTCCAGAAAAGCAGGAGAGAGACAGAAAGGCAGGGATGTGCTCCTCAGAGGGATCCCTGAGAGGGGTTGGGAAGTGCCAAAGGCAGCCCAGTATGGAAACTGGAGCTGGGGCATGGTTTCATATTCCCAAGGAAAGTAAGCAATGCAGTCAGTGACCCAGCCAGCAGCAGCTTGTACCAAGGCTGCATGGGGCTGAAAAACTTAAAATACACTTGTATGGTGGAGGTCAGCAAGTTACAGTAGGGGCTAGTTGTCCCCTCTGGGCCAAGACACTAGTATGTCCTGGGACGAATCTAGGAACTATGCCCACTTGGGCAATATAGCAACTGGAAAGAGTCGTAAAGACAAACATGGCCAACACTACCACACATTGGTTGAAAAGCTGGACACCCTCTTGGCATGCAGGATTCTAGGAAGAGACTTTAAAAAACAGAACATGGGCTGAAGCCCTGCACCCTCTCTGTTCTGTCCTGCAAGGAGGCTAGGAGAAGCATATGGAAGTGTGAGATAGAAACATTTCTTGGCCCCAGAGTGCAAGCAGCCTCAGGTACCAGGGTCCCATGGATGGAGCTTTCCCTGAACAACCATCTGGAATGATCTGGCAGCACACCTCTGGCACCAGAGAAAGAAACAACTACTATGAGGCTATTGTGACTATGGCACCAGAGAGTGAGCCTGGAGGTGGACAGACAAAGATACATTTGAGTAACAACATTGGGCCACAGATAAGGAATTATGGGGAACTTTCAGGTTTGTTTTTAGATTTCTATCTTTTTGGGAACAAAGAAATTTCTATGCTTTGTGATTAAGGCCAGCTCAGAACAGGAATGCTCTCACCCTCTCAAATTGGGAAAACCTATTCCCTTCTCCACAAGACTTTGTGTTATGTGTGTACTTGGCAGTAAGCAGCCAAACCCCAGATTGCTTGGTTATAGTTTCTTTTGGTCTCTGAGTTTGTCAGGCTTCCATACAGGCCTCCCCTGAGCTTCTCAGTTAATATTCAGCCCATTTTCTTCCACAACTACATAGAGAAAATTATAGATATTATCCGGTCATACCTTGGTACTCGTTGGCTTCAGAACTAATCAAACCCTGTATTCATTGCTTTTTTTTTTTTTTTTGAGAAAAAAAAAGTTGTAACACTCGGCACTTGCTCCAGACTCATTGCAGCTTATTAGAATTTTCATGGGCATGATGCTACCCTACAGGAAAAAAATGCTTCATCACTCATCACTTGCTGGCTGCTCAGCACCCCTCTCTCACAATGAAACTGAGGTCGAGGCATCAGTCTTGTTGTAGCTTGTGAACAGTGCAGGACCCCAACGCATTCATCATTACTGTCTTGTACTTTTGTGCATCTTAAGTGATAATCATGGGTCACCAAGTGGTTAAGAGTGACACCAACAAGTCTAAAAGGCAGTTAATAAAAATCACATTTGAAAAGAAAAAAGAGATTGTAGTTAAGTATGAGAGTGGTGTAGGTATGACTGATTTCCCCTTTATGTTCAAGATGCTAAGAACAATGATCTTGAAGACAGCAAGAAATAAGGAAGCAATTAAAGCCATAAGTGTTGCTAAAAGTATAAAGTATGTGAGTAAGCAACATTCAATAACATTGGAAGAAGTTGAAAAATTGCTTCTCATCTGTATTAATGAAAAACAGTTAGTGGGTGATAGCATTTCTGAGGCAATAGTTTGAAAGAAAGCTCGGCAATTGCATGCTGATCTATTAAAAGACAAGCCTGAAACAAGTGGTGAGAGCACTGAAGTGTTTAAAGCCAGTCATGGACAGTTCAATAAATTTAAAAAGAGAACTGGCATTCATAGTGTGGTGAGGCTTGGAGAAGCAGCCAGAGCCAACAAAGAAACTTCCAAAAGCTAAGTCACCAAATTTAGGAAGTGTGTAGAGGCTGAGGGTTTTGTCCTTCCACAAGTGTTTAACTGTTGTGAGACTGGTTTGTTCTGGAAGAAAATGCCTGACAAAACCTACATCACTCAAGAGGAGAAGGCATTGCCAGGGCACAGGCCAATTAAGGACAGACTAACTTTGTTGTTGTGTGGGAATGCTAGAGGGAATTTAAAACTCAATTCCATCACTACACTATTACAGGCTTAATTCCTGTACTAGTGTATCACAGTGAAAACCCCCAAGTTTCTAGAGAGAGAATATGAGAAAAATCCAGTTAAGTATGACATGAAGGGCCAATAAGAAAGCTTGGATAACAAGACAGTTCTTTACAGAGTAGCTAGATGAAGTTTTGGCCCCAGTGTGAAAAAATATTTTCAGGAAAATGAACCGCTTCTGATAACTTTGTTAATTATAGACAATGTTCCTGCCCACCCTCCAGGCTTGGAGGACAACTTACTGGAGGAGTTCAGTTTCATAGCTGTGAAGTTCTTGCCTCCTAACACAACTCCTCTGCTGCAGCCCACCGGCCAGCAAGTCATTTCCACCCTCAAAAAACTTTACACAAAGGTCCTATTCCAGAAGTGTTTTGAAGTAACCACAGACACACAGTTGACACTCAGAGTTTTGCAAGGACCATTTTAATATCCTCCCCTGTGTCACTCTCATAGATGATGTCTGGCAGAAGTTTCTTATAAGACTGTGAACTCTGCAAGGAAGAAGTTGTGGCCAGAAGCTGTATCTCCAAGGGACTTTGAGGCCTTTGAGGATGATTTTGGTAGCTCAACAGTGGAACATATTGTGTCTCTGGGCAAGTCTGTGGGCCTGGAGGTCAGTGATGAAAATGTCAACTTAGTGGAGGAGCACAGAGCAGAGCTCAGTACTCAGAAGCTGTAGGGACTTCCAAAGGAGCAGCAACAGATAGTGGCTGAGGAAATTTCTTCAGGTGAGGAGGAAAGAAGGGAGGAGGCATCTACTGCAATGATAAAGGAAATGTGCAGTAAATGGGTTGAAATTCAAAACTTTGTGGGAAAGTATCACCCAGACTTGGTTTCATCATTGGTTTTTAATGAAAAACCAATGTCACACTTTAGCAACAAATTTCTCTTGATAGGCTCTTAGTGAAATTCCCTAAATCTGCATCTCCAACAGCATTCATTATATCCAAGAGACAGAAAACAGAAGAAACCCCTGAGTAATCACCAAAAATTAATCCCTCTCCTCCTTCCTCTACCTTGCCCCCATCCCATTATGCCTGGAACTCCTCTCAGTAAGATAAAGTGCAGTTAAATTTTACTTTATTTTTATGTAATTAATTGATTGTTATCCATGTCTGTGTAGTTTTAAGGTTCTGTATTACAAAACAACTTCATTATTTAATATTAGTCCAGTAAAATGTGAAAGTCCTGAAGAACTTTCACAAATTAATCCTAATAACATTATTTCTTTTTTTGTTGTTGTAAATTTATTTAAAAAACATTTTATTGTTGTCCAATTACAGTCATTATCATTTTTACCCATTAAAATCTCCCCTGCCTTACCCACCACCCACATCCCACATTCAATCCACCCCCACCATTGTCTTTGTAAAGACAGTGCTATTATCCACCTGCCTCCTCTCCTCTGGTCACCATCAGTTTGTTCTTTATTTCCATGTCTCTGGTTCTGTTTTGTTTGATTGATTGTTTTGTTGATTAGGTTCTACTCATAGGTGAGATCAATTGGTATTTGCCTTTCACTGCCTGGCTCATTTCACTTAACATAATACTCTCAAGTTCCATCCATGCTGTTACAAAAGATAGGAGTTCCTTCTTTCTTTCTTCTGTGAGTATTCCATTGTACAAATATACTACAGCTTTTTGATCCACTTATTTAGTGATGGTCAATTAGGCTGTTTCCAGCACTTGACTATTGTAAATAGCTCTGCTATCAATACTGGGGTGCATGGGTTCTTTTGAACTGGTATTTCAGTATTCTCATGGCATAAGAACAGATGCAAAGATCAGTGGAACAGAATTGAAAGCCCAGAATTAAGCCCATGTCTCTATGGTAAATTAATAATTGTCAAATGTAGGGGACCGGTTTGTCTTGGCCTGGCAAATGTGACTCAGCTCTGTATGGAAAACCTATAGATGCGAAGTGGTGGGCAGGAGCCAGATCTTCAAACCAAGTTTTCCCATGGGAATCAGGCCTAGAAAATACTTGCAGACTTTTATGGCTTGCTCTTGCTAAAACTCCCTCAACCTGGTCTAAAGCAACAAATGTATATTGTTTATCCTCAAGGTAACTTTCAAAGCCTGTGTGAGCTCTCCCAAGGACAGAGCTAATGAGCTAATTGCCACCTCCCTCTGCATGTCATTTTTATTTCCTTGATTGTACCTAGAATGTAGACAATAATGTTCTGTGTGATAGATAATAAATCTTTTTATGATGTAAGACCCCAGGAAAACAATAAAAGCCTGTCTAGGCAAGGGTTGTGGTGCTCCCCTCTTGAGGGAGTGGCCGAGGCCACTTGAGAGAGTGGTTGTGCCGGTTCCCTTTTTCCATACAGGATTGTTGTCACCTTTACATTGATTCTCATCATCAACCACAACAGGCAGACTCTGCTGGACAGGGTCTGCAACAATCAAAATAGGCAGGAGCATAAAATGGGGTAAAAATAGCCTATTCAATAAATGGTGTCAGGAAATCTGGACAGCTACATGCAAAAAAAGAAAGAAAAAGAAAAAGAAACTCGACCACCAATTTATACCATATACAAAAATAAACTCAAGATGATAAAAGACTTACATACAGAATATGACACTCTAAATGTCCTAGAGGAGAACATAGACAGGAAAATTCAGTTGTTCCATGCAGCAATATTTTCACTGACATGTCCCCTAGAGCAAGGAATATAAAGGAAAAAATAAACAAGTGAGACAACATCAAATTAAAAATATTCTGTGTGGCTAAAGAAAACATCAGCAAAATAAACAGGGTATCAATGGTATGGAAAAATATATTTGCCAATGATACCTCAGGCAAGGGTCTGTCTGAGCTCCAAAATATATAAAGAACTCACATGACTCTACTCCAAGAAGACAAAAAACCCAATTAAAAAATGGGCAAAGGACTTGAACAAACACTTCTCTAAGGAGGACATACAGAGGGCCCAGAGATATAGGAAACGATGATTAGCCCCTAGCCATCAGAGAGATGCAAATTAAAACCCCAGTGAGATACCACTTCACACTGTCCGAATGACCATCTTAAACAAACCAACAACCAACAAGTTTTGGAGATCATGGAGAGAAAGGAACCCTCGTGCACTCTTAGTCATGCAGACTGGTGCAGCTAGTGTGGAAAAGAGTATGGAATATTCTCAAAAAAACAAAACACAGAACTGCCTTGTGGCTCAGCAATTCTAACTACATTATTTCTTATGGGAAAAAATTGTTCAGTACTTGTCAGTTTCAGAGTTTGTCAGGAATTCTGGAACAAATTAAGTAGTACTGAGGTACCACTGTACCTCATAATAAAAAAGTGGAAAATTCCCAGAATTCCACTGCAAATGAAATGTATTCATTTGTTCATTCTTTCATTTAATATGCCTGCATTATACACCCACCATTTTCAGGCACTGTGCTTGTCCTATGGATGAAAAGATGCCTAAGAATCTCATAGCCTAGGTTACCCACTAGGTTACCCTAGTGGGTGAAGCTTATACTACTGGGATCTAAGATTCTTTTGTCAGAGGTACTGGAAATTTTTCTTTTTTTATGGTTTTAACTATTACCTAGTTTTATGTATTAATTTTTTATCTTTTTTTTTTTGCTGACTTGTTTCTATTTGTTTCCAGAAAGGACTGAGGGATTCACTGATTGTGTTTATAAGATTTTTAAATTGTTTTTGAATTTATTCTGAATTCCTAGAGGTGAATTTCTTCTCCAAACATAAATATTTCATATAGTTACCTTTAAAAATGAAATAAAACATTTTTATACTCAAGAAAGAAAGTAGAAAGAAACTCTGAAAAGCATCTTTCCTTCATTGTGAGAACTGAGGGACATTGGTTAATACCATTGTAGAGGTTTTTAAAGCATACAATTCTATAATACATCCTCTGTATATTGTATTGTATGTTCATCACCCAAAGTCAACTCTCTTTCTGTGATGTGTGAAACTCACCTCTGCCCCAGAAATAGGGGAGGGGTTGGGAAACACCAAGGATGGAACATGAGCCACAGCCATACTGTGGCTGCCCAACAGTGTATGTTGCCCTGGCCACTGGGGTATGTATGCTGGCCATGCAAGGGATTGTAGGGGAAGCCTATAAATAGGAAATCTTGCCAACCCATGGCTCTCTTGGTTTCTCCTCTTTTTCTGGCTGCCAGGGATTGTAGTTCCTGGACTTTAGGCCTTGAGGTCTGGGAATATCCCTAAGACCCCACCCCAAGTGCTCCAGGGCCTGCCTGGAGCACAGTGGGCACCAAGTGGGTAAGGAGGTAGAAGAAAAGGCTTGGCCTAACAGACCCAGGGAGTGTGGCAGAGCAGCAAGACCAAGACCCCTCCCACACACCAGAAACCACAGTGGTTATAGTCTGCCCCCTGTGGGCCAAGCCAAGCCTCCAGTGTGGGCCTATTAGCCCTGCACTACTTCGCATACATGAGGAGCCACAGCAGCAGCTGACCATCCATCACCCTTGCCTCAGTGCAGCCCTGGCAACCACCAGCCTGTTTCCCATGCCATGAGTACAGGCATATCAGTGGCAGCTCCCAAAGTCAGCTTGCTGCCTAGAAGCTTCAGCAGCAGAAGTCACCTGCCTGCCACCCACACACTCTTCCAGTGGGGGCCCTGGTAATGGCAATTCCCACCATCACTGCTCCTCCACCTGCTCCAGCCTGGACAGGGCCTCAGACTCACCACACTGTGCAGGATGGGTTTGGCATACCACCAGAGGCTAGCATGACCAGAGGAAAAGGACAGTGCTGCGAGAAGGCTGTCTGGACGCAAACACCCGAAGGATGCCTGAAGCCAGAGAGTGACTGGAAACCAGCTGGCTAAGATGCCTATGTTTCTAAGAAGATAGTAATATGGGTGGAAGAAGAGGTTCCTGGCACAACCTTGAACTGACCTGGCCAAGGGTGATTTTCTCTGGGTGTCTTAGAGAACACAGGCTTTTAGACAGAAACCTGCCATTTTTTTCAAATTATACGATTGTTAGATAAAAGATTCCTTTCCCTTCCCACTAAACTCTGTCTCTAGAGTTTTGCCAATATTGCTATGAGTGTGGGACCTGCCCCCCCCCCACTGGCTGAGTTCCATAACCTTCTGTCACCATTTTTCCTCCCTGTACCTAATTCTACCTGCCTCCACTTCCCTTATCTCTGGTAATCACCATTCTGTTGTCTGAGTCCATGAGTTTCTTTTTTAATTTTTTTGCTTAATCCCTTCATTTATTTCACCCAGTACCCTGAGCCACCTTCCCACTGACTATTGTCATATTGTCCCACAGATCCATGTCTCTTTTTTCTATTATTTTGTTTATTCATTTATTGTATTCACTGTATTCCAATTATAAGTAAAATCATATATTTGTCTTTCTCTGACTGGCTAATTTCACTTAAAACTTTCCATGTTGCAAAAGTTTAGATTTTCCTTTTTTATGACTGAGTAGTATTCCATTATATAAATGTACCATGACTTTTTAATCTGCTCATCCACTGATGGACAATGGACTGCTTCCAGATCTTGGCTATTTTATGTAATGCTGCAATGAACATAGGGGTGCATCTAGTCTTTCAAATTGGTGTTTCGAGATTCTTTAAATAAACTTTCAGAAGTGAAATTGCTGAGTCACAAGGCAGTTCCATTATTCTTTTGAAGTAACTCCATACTGCTTTCCACAGTGGCTGTACCAGTCTGCATTCCCACCAACAGTGCACTAGGGTTCCCCTTTTCTCCACAACCTCACCAGCACTGTTGTTTATTGATTTATTAATGATAATAACTTTGAGAGAGGTGAGATGGTTTCTCATTATGGTTTTAATTTGCATTTTCCTGATAGCGAAGTTGAGCAACTTTTCATAAGAAAATTAATTTTTTTTCCAAAAGTAAAGTAATTTTTTTATAAACTTAAGAGCATGATATTCAAAACTGGAAGTAACACAAAGGGTCACTTTACAAAGAAAAAAATTAAGTGCTTACCTGATGGGCTTGGTCTCATGAAACTAGAATGTGACTCCCCTAGGTCTAAAACTACATGTCTTTCCAGCTACTTCTTCTGGTGGTTCCTAAGACCCAGTCAGTGCAGTGCATCCAGTTTGAATTTGTTTGTTTATTTCCAACCATTGTGCTATAGTTCACTCATGAAATGATCTTTCAGAGATATGGTGGTAAATTTTTATCAACATTTATAATTCAACTATACTAATATTGAAGATATATACTGCCACAGAATGCTAAAGGTAAGAATAATATTAAAAATCATTACTGAATATAGAAGAGCATGTTAATTCAGAAGGGGATACAATTTCTATAAATAAAAAAGTAAATGGCAGGTGTAGAAAATAGATTTGTCAATTGTTAGCAAATTTATCTGGGAAACTAAGTAATAAAATTCTGATTAATACTTTTTATGACATTGCACTACTTCTGTAAAGAGCAAAATTAAGGGCAGAATGTACACACTATCTGCATATTCTAAAGAGAATAACAAGAAGTTACTAGACCCTCCAACCTAGAATTTTAGAAAGGTGACCAAAACAGTGGTGTGACCATCATCCCTCCTTCAACCTGTTTAAAAGGTGATTTGACACTTGTAAAATGTAAGGGAGGGAATTAATAGTAGCAAGATATAAGCCTAATAAAAGAATATGGTAGTATTTGCTTTCTCCTTTATAAGAAGGATTATTTCTCTATCAGACAAAAGTAGAGAGACTATAAAAAAAATCACTCACAAAGGTCAAGCTCCCTACAACACAGAAGACTTTGCAGTCATAAGAAAAATAGAAATCTGGAGCTTTCTTCCTACCTAGAGTTGTTTAAAGGTAGGTGGCAGACCAAAACATTTTACAATAGAAAAAAGAGGCATAATTATAGTAGTCTTATTTTTTATCATTTGCCTAACATAGATATATTAACTTTCAATGGAGCAAGTGAAGAATGTAGAAGATGAAAGGTAACCAGCACAAAATTCTACCCTATTAGACTAGGAAAATACCAATAGTAAAAAAAAAACACCAAAAAAACTTGAATAAAGCTGGAAGCAAAAACTGCAAGTATGTCCCTAAAACACGGTAGGAGTATATATTGCATGAATTGAGATGTAGTGCAGAGTTGCTCACCGGGAGCCTAGGAATAATGCACATATGCTCCATGAGTATCCATATTCAGACATCCTAAAGACCAATGGTTTCAGTACATACCAGTTTTACAATGAGACCTTCATCCTCTTTATGTTAATAACCTTTACCCAAAGCTAGAGTACAAATGGGGAGATACATTAGACTGTACATGAGACTGATGTTTTGAAATAGATAAGAATGGAAGTTTTAGCTCTGGCTGGACTGGCTCAGTAGATTGAGCACTGGCCTGCAAACCAAAGGGTCACCCGTTTGATTTCCAGTGAAGGGCACATGCTTGGGTTGTGGGCCAGGTCCCCAGTGGGGGTGAACAAGAGGCAACCACACATTGATGTTTCTCTCCCTGACTTTCTTCCTCCATTCCCCTCTCTAAAAATAAATAAAATCTTAAAAAAAAACTTAAAAGAGTGAAAGCTTTAAAATCTAAAACTCCTAATTATCAAAATAAGTTGTTTATAACACAGTGTCACCAGAATGTAAAGAATCTGATAACCTTCCTAAATGAAAGAAGTATCTAAAAAGCAAACTTAAGTCTTCTTGTTACTATACTTATATAAAAGTGTTTAATTAACTAGACATATTTAGTGACATCTTTATGCAGCAATTAAGCTTTTCCTGAGATTTTTAAACACAAAATTAAAATGATTTTGTATTATTTATAGCACACAAAACATATGTATATGTGTAATATTATTAATATAGGCTCTATGAGAAGGGAGAAATCAAATAATTCCTAATTTTCATATTCCATATAAGCAGCTAACAGTTTAAATGAGGGTTTAGAGCCTAATATATGTAGAAAAGATAAGCAATTATCTAGTTTGTAGCCATGAAAATGTACAAAATAATATATTTAGCAAAGCCTTATAAAACAAAATGGAACTAATTGTATTTCTAGTTACTACAATAAAAAATAAGTTTTTAAAATATTATTTACAGAAAATCAAGTCATGGTCTTGGCTGGGTACCTAAGTTGGTTAGATTATCGTCCCAACATGCCAAGGTTGCAGGAGCAATCTCTGGTGAGGACACATGCAAGAAGCAACCAATGAATGCTAAATAAGTGAAACAAATTGATTTCTCTCTCTCTCTTTTTCCATCCCCCCTTTCTCTCTAAAGTCAATAAATAAAATTTAAAAAAAGAAATATCAAGTCAGAAAACACTTAGAAATATGTTAAAGACCTCTACATTGATAAAATTGTATTTTCCTAAATTAATACAACAATATATCTAATACTACAAGCCATTTTTACAATATAATTTTGACACTCCCTGCCATCTGTTTACTTCCTATAGGCAATGGTTGGTAACCACTGTCACTAGTAGAATGTGATAAAAATTATGCTATATGGCTTTCAAACATAAGTAATAAATAGATTAAATGTTGACCTAGCTCACTCTTAACACTCATGCAAGTTAATGGGGCCTCCCACAATACAGGCAGGACACGTGTCAGCCAGTGGTCTGACTTTCAGGTACAGATGACATCTTAGTTCATTGCTACTACCAACTTCAAGGTATATAGTGTTAAGTGTTCAAATGATTTCATCCTCCAGGCTTTGATATGGCACAACCCACACTGAGTAGAATATAAATAATTTCTCACCTCTGAGCCTTGGTCAAGTTGCACATCCAAGAACAAAACAAACATTCCTTTAAAATTATAAGCATTGAGATGACTTGTTATGTAGCATTAGAACTGAAAGGAATGAAAAAATAAAAACTATAAAGCATTGCTAATATAAATTAAGGAGGATCTACATAATTAGAAAGATGCAATATTCATAGAATTGAAGTTTCAATTATGGCACATATATTTACCAAAAGTCTTCTATTGACTTATTGCAATTCCAATCACAATATCAAAAAATTTTAAAAGAAATGGGCAGACTCTAAACTTTATACCCATATAAAAATACCTAGAAAGTCAAAATCCTTTTGCAAAAAAATAAATCAGATTTGAACTAACACTATCTGATTTTAATACTTAATTTAAAATTACAGTAGTGAAGATAATGTAATATCAGGGTAAGAAGTAGTAATTTACATAAAGGGAGCATTACAGAATTCAAAATTAGATGGAAACATAAACTTCTACTCATTTTGAAGATAGATATCATAAGTCTAAGAATAAAGAGACTAATCTAAAAAGCAGTGCTAAAATAATTAGATGTCAATATAGAGACACCATATAGAAAATTATGTGTAAATAGGGCAAAGACATAAATTAAAGCTAAAACTACTAAATATCTAAAAGAAAACATAGAAAACCACCTTCTCAGCTTTAGGTTAAACACAATGCCCTAACAACAAAAAGTAGAAAAATTTAAAAATTGGATACTGGCATATTTAAAAATTCCTGCTCTTCAAAAGACACCACTATAAAAAGAAAACCTTAAAATAGAAGAAATATTCCCTATATTATTTATGGGAAGGTTACAACAATTCTGGGAATTTGTAGCTTATAAATTTAATCATATATTTACTATATGATCCAGCTCTTCATATTCATTCCTACATATTCACCCATGAGAAAGAAAAGTGTACATATGTACAAAGCTTATAAATGAATATCTATAGCACCTTATTAATAATAGCACTGCTAGGATTATATATATCCCAAGAATCTTGAAACAACAATTCAAAACAACCTATGCACCCCCAATGTTCACATAGCCCCACAATTTACAATAGACAAGTGCTGGAAACAACCTAAGTGCCCATTGGTAAATGAATGGATCAATAAACTATGGTACATTTACACAATGGAATACTACACAGCAGAAAGAAAGAAGGAGTTTCTACCTTCATGACAGCATGGAGGGAACTGGAGAGCATTATGCTAAGTGAAATAAGCCAGGCAGTGAAAGACAAATGCCCTATGATCTCACCTATAAGTGGAATTTAATCAACAACAACAACAAAAAAAATAAGCAAGCAAAATAGAACTAGAGACACAAAAATAAAGAACAAACTGACAGTAAATGGAGGGCATGGGGGAGAGGGATAATAGGGGAAAATAAGGAAAGAGTAGTCAAGGAACCTGAATAAAGGACATGGACAAAACCAAAGGCAGTAGGATGGAGGGTGGGAGGCAGGGACAGGTGGGGCAGGGGTATTAGAGAGAGGAAAATGGAGACAACTCTACTTGAACAATAAAAAATAAAATAAATAAAAATAATAGCCTGCAAGTGTAAAAAATATTTGTTCAAAAGGTGAATGAATAAACTGTGGCCTGTGTATACAAAGAGATACTATAGAACAATAAAAACTGGAATATTAATGCACACAATTATATGAATTAATCTAAAACCAGAGAGCTGAGTAAAAGATGACAATGTATGATTTCATTTGCTTGTATGAAATTCTATAAAAGGTAAAACTACTAGTGAGAAGAAATCAGATCAGTGGTTACTTGGCACTGGGGGTGAAATAGTGACAAAGAGCTAGGGGATTTTTTGGAATAATGAAAATGTTTAATATTTTGATTACAGAGATTTCATAGTTGTATATATCTGTCAAAATTTATTTAGCTATTTATGCAATATCCATGCATTTTTTTCTATGTAAATTGTGTTTCAAAAGTCTGATAGAAAAAGTAAGTGTACATGGAGGTAACAAACTAAACTTGGAGTAAATAAATTTACAAAAGCATCAAAGAAATTCCATGTGATACTGCATAAAGTTTACTATTTAATCTTAACAGTGATGATGACATTATCTCTTTGTTCTGAAATAGCAACTTTCAACCATTTTACCTCATGACACAAAAAGTAACTGCTAAATTACTTAGCTCGTGACACAAATACTAATTGCTCAAATTATGTGGGACACCAGAAAAATACGATTTTTGCCAATCTGACAAAAAATAGGCATCCTTCACAGTGAAAAGCTATTGTTGTTCTGGTCATTGTCATTTTTTAAAATATAACAATCTAAGGGAAAAGCAGTCAGTGCACCTGACTAAATAGTCAGGTATTGCATGTTTGAAAAATTTATGTGGCACACCTGTTGAAAATTGCAGTTCTAGAATATTTTACCATGCTGAGGCCAAGTTTTGGCTCTGGGGATGTAATATTCATTACAAATGCAAAGGTATGATGTATGCAAACTTCTGCACACCAACTCCTGATTTCTAAGAGATTAACTGCTTGTCTACATAATGTTTAAATAAAATAAAAACTGCACACTTTTTTTCCACAACTACATTTCTGGGTTTGCATGGGTCTACATGTCACACAGTCTAATTGATGAACTAAGAGAATAAAATTTTTGGAGATTTTTGTCTAATCAGGCTATTTGCTTTCATACATAATCACATCAAAACTGCAGTGTTTGAGCCTTTTTTGTGAGTGTTTCAAAAATACATCATATCATACCACTTCAAGTATACCTCAAAAATATTGACCATTCATATGTAAATAAATAGTAACATTACAAAAATACTAGTTGTAAACATTATTTTAATTGCTATGTGTCAAGCACAGTTTTACAAATATTCACTCATTTGAACATTATAATAATCTCTGGAAATTTATTTTTATGTACCAACTGTGTTAATGAGTAAATAAAAGCTGATTATGTTATAAAACTTTATTCAAAGTACTTTCAGTAATTAAAAATAAGTTAAATATAGCTATACATTGATTTTTAAATTTAAATTATAAATTTTTTATAATTGAGTCAAGAAATTAATAACTGTTATTGTATAAAAAGATTTAATAAATAGAGGCCCATGGGCACACTGTGGGGGAACTGACTATGGGAGTAGGAGAGGACAGGGTGGGGTGAGCAATGGAGAAAAATGTGAGACAACTATAAATAAACAACAATAAATAAAACAAATAAATGCAAAAAATTTAAATAAAGCATTACCAAATAAAAAAGAAAGAGGCTTGTCCAAGATGGCAGAGTAAGTGGAAACTGCACTCACCTCCTCCCATGACCACATCAAAACTATAACCAAATTATACAAAAATAAACCTAGATAACCTGAAGACTAGCTGACCATGAAAGTCTTATGGTTAAGAATATACAGAAGAAACCACATCAAGCAAGACTCTTAGAAAGGTCCAAGACATGGAACCAGCTGGCCCCACACACATGTGACAATTAAAAATCTGAAGGGGTATCTCAGCTACAGAGGTCCCTGCTGAGGATTGAGGGTTTCAGTACCACTTTGCATCCTCAGCAGAGAGCACCAATACTAGGAAGAGGAGCCCACATAATACCTGGCTGTGAAAATCAGAGGGGATTCTGTCAGCCTAGTTAAAATGCAAGGCTGCTTAAAACTGAGGCATCCTCTTAAAGAAACAGAGAACAAACTTCCCCTCATAGGTACTCACCCTGGGCTTTGGTGGAGAATGGAGGCTTGAAGTGCGCAAGAACCATCACAGAGGGGAGAGAATGACTGTGTCCCTTGGGAAGAGGACTGAAGGGAAAGCCAACAGTGTCTCTGTGTTGAGTCTCTCTCCCTCACTGCCAGTCCTTTTCCTGAGTTGAGCACTCTCCCTTCAGGGCATCAGTCTGGTGAGCTACACTAACTCCACCATGAATACTCCCAAAAGCCTCACCCTATCCAACTCACTCAAGGCCATAAACTCTGCTAGCGGCAATCAGCGTGAACTTGTGTCACAGTCTTTCTTAAACACTCAAGAAATTTCAGGCAAGCTCAAGGAATGCCAGATACACACAAAGAGAAACAGTAGCATGCCTTTAGCCTGCCCTCCACAGGGACAAATCTTAATCTGCTATAGCCTGATGAACCCTACTGGCTCCACCTGAAGACTTCCTGAGAAGGTCTATGGATCTCAGGCAGGTAGTGACTGACCTTAATGTACCCTGAGACATTTGCCAAGTGGCCTTAGATCCACCACTTGTATCAAGTTGAACCTGTTAACCTGACAAACACCACTTGCCCCTATCTGGAACCTGCCTCACATAACTCATATACTTCTTGAGTATCTTTAACAGGCTGAGCCTAAAGGGAAGCTGATACATCTTGAGGTACTTTGGGCTTTTATAACCTGTCCATACCCTCTACTGGGGGGCAGCAAGTCTTATTAAATGGCTTGACTCCTCCTAAGTGCACGCAGGCTCAGCACAGTGAGCTACCAACTATAAATCACTCTGTAGTTCCTAATAGGTTGTGCTGGACCTGCAAGAAGTAATTTCTGACATTGACCTACAATAGAGTCCCTTCCAAAGGGCCACAGACCAACACACCCAGTGGCTGGATTTATACACAAAACACAACGAGACAACTAGCTCCACAAGTGGCACATCCGAACAGAGGTCTTGGCAGATATCAGCCCCACTCGGGAAAATTCTTCTTTGTGTGGTCAGCTCCTATACCGCACCTTGCACACTATGGTCATGGCCAATCCTCACACTGAGTAAGCTTGAGAGACAACCCTACCATTGATGTGGTAACAGCAATCAAAACTCAACTACAAGAGGAAGGTGCATATAACCCACATAAGAAACACTTCTGAAGCATCCAGCTAACAAAATCAGGTAGAATGCACCACTGGGCACAATAGGATGCCTACCATAAGATCATGCTACTAACACTGGGAGAAATAGCAGACCTACCTATACAAGTAGAAATAAATACAGACCTACCTATATAGAAGTAGAAATAAATACATAGAATCAGCTAAAATGGGAAAACAAAAAAAAACACTTCCCAAATGAAAGAACAGAACTCTCAAGAAAAAGAACTAAATAAAATAGAGAAAAGCCAACTACCAGATACAGAGTTCAAGACAATGGTTATAATGTAATGGTGTAGGAGGTCTGGCCAAATCACTGTGGAGCAGGAGGGAATCCCAATCTGCTCCCCTACCAGTAAAAAAACAGAGGGCGGAGAGGAACACCAAGGTGGAAGATTGAAACAGCAGCCAGTAGAGCCTGCCTTCTCCAAAGGGAAGGGTGGCAAGAGGAGGTTGATTCCAGGTAGCTCCAGGTAAACAAACCAGTGCTCATTGTCCTGGCAACAGAGTAACTCATGACCCAGCCAGAAGGAGCTTGAGCTGAGGATTCAGGGCATAAAGGTGAAAACACATGTGCATGGTGGAGGTCAGCAAGCCACAGCTGAGACTAGACACTCTACTTTAAGTCAAAATGCTGCACCCTTGTGCTTATCTAGGAACTCCATTGTCTTATGGGTCATGGCAGCTAAAAGAGGAGTGAAGACAAACATGGCTGAGTTGGCCCACATTGATTGAAAAGTTGGACATTCACAGAGTGCCTGGCTTTGGGGAGGGAACTTTAAAACAGAACATGGGCAGAAGTCTAACTCTTTCTTTGTCCTGCATGGGTGGGAGTGCCTGGGGCTTATGCCTCAAACAGTCAGAAGTCAGCTTGCTGAGGCAGAGGCCTGTGCTGGTTATGTATGTCAAAGGGTGCCAGCACAGGGGTTCAATCTGAGAGCAGTACATGGAGGCTGAGAGCAGCACACACAGGCATGAGCTGGAAATATTTCTTGTCCCAGGGGCACAGGCAGCCTTAGTATCCAAGCCTCATGGATAGAACTTTCCCTGCATGACCATCTGCAGTTATCTGGCATGACACTTCAGGTCCAGGGAGAAGAGAGAACTGTGTGAGGCGATGCCGATGCTGAATCTCACAAGTGTGCACCATAGAGAGAGTGTAAAGATGGAGACCCATTTGTGTAGCCATCTTGGTACTCCAAAAGGACAGATAAGCAATAATGGGGAAATTCTGAGCATGGATTTGGACTTTAGTCATTCTGGGAAGAAGAGAATCCCTGTGCTTTACATGAGAGGTTGGCTTAAAGCAGGAATGCTCCAAGCCTCCTTGAACTGCATACCCTGTTAATAGAAACCTTTATCCCCCACAAGTCTTTCTGTAATGCTTGTACATGGCATCACACAGCCAGACCCCAGACTTCCCAGTTACAATAGAGGTGCTCAAGGAACTTAGTGAGAATCTAGCATAAAATGGACATAAAAACCACAAACAGAATCAGAAGTAAACAATACAATAAAATGAAGAATACATTAGAAGGAATCAACAATTAGATGAAGCAGAGATTGAATCAGCATATTGAAAGACAAGGTAGAAAAAACACCCAATCAAGGAAGGAAATAACAATAATAATAATAATAATAATAATAATAATAATAATAATAATAATAAATAAGAGTAGTTTGAGGTACCCCTGGGACATCAAACATAAGAACACTAGTATCAAAGGGGTACTCGAAGGATAAGAGAGAAAGCAAGGTATTAGGAACCTATTTGAAGAAATTATGACTGAAATCTACTCTAACCAGGCAAATGAAATGGACACACAAGTCTACCTCTCCTTCCCAAACTATTCCAAAAAATTCAAGAAAAAGAAAGACTCCCAATCACATCAAATGGGGTAGGTAATTTCCTGATTGTAACGCCAGATAAAATATTATAAAGAAAGATAAGTATAGGCAAATATTCCTGATGGACATAAAAATAAAAAAATCCCTGAAAATATTAGCAAACTGAATTCAGCAATACAGTAAAAAGATTATACAACATGATATAGTAAGGTTTATTCCTGGGATTCAAAGTTGGTTAATATCCAAAAGCAACATAACATACCACATAAACAAAATGAAGAATAAAAACTATATAACTATATCAATAACTGCAGAAAGGCACTTGAAAAATTCAATACCCATTCATGATAACAACTGTCAGCAAAATGAGACTAGAAAGAATATATCTCAACATATTAAAGGCCACATATGACATGTATCAAAAATTATAAGATATTAATGAAAAAATGAAGAGGATACAAATAAGTGAAAAATATGTTGTTCTTATAGATAGGAAGAATTAAATTTGTTAAAATGTTCATACCACCCTCAAAAATCTGTAGTTCAATACAATCCATATCAAAATAGGTGTGGTGTTTTCCTATAACTAGAAGAAATAATACATAAATTTGTATGGATCCACAATAGAACCAAATAGCCAAAAAAATCTTGAGAAATAAGAACAAAGTTGGAAGTATCGCACTACCTGATATAAAACTATACTACAAGTGTGAAATAACTAAAACAACATGGTACTGACATAAAAACAGATACATAGATCATTATAATAGCATAAAGAGTCAAAAAATGTTACATTACAAAGGAAGCAAGAAAAACAATATAGTAAAGACAGTCTATTCAGGAAATAATGTTGGGAAAATTGGAAAGACATATGCAAGTGGTAAAACTAGTCTACCTTCTTACACCATATACAAAAATAAACTTAAAATGGATTAAAGACATTAATGTAAGACTCAAAGCCATTAAATCCTAGAAGAAAACATAGTCAGTAAAATCTGAATTCTCTCTTCACAGTAATTTTTCTGAGACATTTCCTTGGGCAAGTTAAACAAACAACAAATAAATAAAACTACATCACACTAAAAAAAATTTTCACAGCAAAGAAATCATTCACAATATGAAAAGACAGTTTCATATTTCACTATATGAAAATGGGAGTATATATTAAGCAATGATACATCAGATAAAAAGTTAATATTTGAAATTTATAAAGAACTCATACTATTCAACACCAAAAAAATAAACAATCAAATTTAAAAAAGGAAAGAGGACCTGAATAGTCACTTCTACAAAGAGAACACACAGATGGCCAACAGACACAAAAAGATGCTCAATGTCACGAATTATCAGAGAACTGCAAATTAAAACCACATTGAGATATCACCTCACATCTGTCAGAATGGCATGGCTATTATCAGTAAATTAAGGAAGAACAAGTAATGGCAAAATTGTGGAGAACAGAAACTTTATGCACAGTTGATGAGAACGAAGATTGGTGAAGCCCCTATGGAAAATAATTTTGGAGGTTCCTCAAAATACTAGTAATGGAACTGCCTTATGATCCAGTGATTCCACTTTTGGGAATATCACCAAAGAAGCCCAAAACTCCAATTAAAAAAGAATGTATAAAAGAAGCTGTGGTGCATACATAAAATGAAATATTATTTAACCATAAAAATAATGAAATATTACCATTTGCATATACCTTTTCTTTTTATTTTCAGTCTCTGTGTGTTTTTACATCTGATATGGGTCTCTTCTAGGCAGCATATATATGGATGTTTTATTATGCTTTCAACTATCTTATGTCTTTTGATTGGAGCATTTACATTTAAAGGGATTATTGAGGTACATATTTCAAGGAGTTTGGTAAGACTTCTTTCCATTCAAATTGAAGTGGTAAAATATTTATTCTAAGTAGATTTATGTATAGTAAAGATTGAATTTTGTTATTTTTAGAAAAAATAAAAATTGCAAAAAAGTCAAAACCACTGTAGATAAACCAAAAATATACAAGGTGTTCAAATAACCCAAAAAAGAAAATAGAGGAATGAAAAACAAGAATCAAATAATAAAATGACCCAACTTCAAATATGCCAATATTTATAATAAATGTAAAGGTTCTAAACCAGGGGTCAGGGGTTGCCAAATGCCTGCCTCGAAGCAGTACTGGTCCCTGACCTCTTAGGCACCTGGACACACAGCAGGAGGTGAGCATTGGGTGAGTGTGAGTCCACCTCTTTCCCCACCCATTTTCCCATTCATGAAAAAATTGTCTTCCAGGAAACCAGTCTGATGCCAAAATAATTGGGGACCACTGGTCTAACATATCAATAAAGAGACAGAGATTTTAAGAAGGAATTAAAAATGTGTTCCAACTATGAGGTTTTTACAAGAAATGCACTTGAAGTAAAGTGACTGTGGCAGGATGAAAAAATAGAAGAATAATAAAAGATTTATCATGCTAACACAAATTTAAAAAAGTAGTAGTAGCACTTACAATCAATATTACTGTATTGTGCACATAAATTTTAGTAAGAGGTTAGCTCTCATATTAAGCGCCCTTACAGAAGAGTGGGGAGGAGGAGGGAGAAAGGGAGAGAGAAAAAACTTTTGGAGGTGATGATTATGTCAGTTATATTCATTGTGGTCATGGTTTCATGAGTGTTTACATATACTCAAGCTCACCAAATTGTAAATGTAAAATATGTACAATTATTCAATATGAATGATACATGAATAAATCTGGACTTTAAAAAAATATCAGAATCATTCTCGCTCTGTACATGAGGAATTTCACCTGAGAAATACAAAGAGAGCACACAGGCAGTGGTAGACCCTGGTGCTAAATAATGTTGAATACAACATAATTTTTTGTAAAATACCTTGTACATAATCAGAAATCAATGGAAGATGATAAAATAAAAAAAGAAGTAGCAAGAGTTAAGTGAAGATGAGAGAGACCATATAGTCTCATAGAGAGAGGTGAAACATGAGTCTAGAGACATTAAGATTCTCCAGCTACCAGCCCTGGCTGGTGTGGCTCAGTGGATCGAGTGCCACCCTGCAAACCAAAGGGTCAGCAGTTCAATTCCAGGTCAGGACACATGCCTGGGTAGCAGGCCAAGTCACCATCAGGGGATATGTGAGAGGGAACCACACATTGATGTATCTGTCTCTCACTCTTTCTCCTTCACTTCTCCTCTCTCTAAAAATAAATAACTAAAATCTTAAACTGAATCTACCAGCACTGTGAGACCTAACTACATTGCACCCTTGAGTTCCTCTTTCTTTGAAACTAAAAGAACTCAGACTAGTACATGGTAATAAAGAAGGGAGTTCCTGAGCACAATTAGTTTCTACACTTTCTCTGCCTTCAAAATTCTCAGGACTATCATAGCACATTTCACTTTGTAATCTTTAGTTTACATTCTTGAATTGCCTACTAGAATACTCAGGCACATTGTGGATCCACTCATATTTATACAATCAATGACCATGCACTAAAAATAATGTTTTTTTTCTTTTTTAATTGTTGTTATATGGAACCATAGATGGCCCTGAATAGCCACAGCAATTTTGAATAAAAATAATGGTTTAATAAATACATGTAAAATGATTCCACTTAGAAATAGAACCCATTGCCTCTATTCTCTTAACCCCACTAACATGAGAAAAAAGAGCAGACATCATAACAGCACAAAGTCATTCATATAAAAGGGAAAAGGAGATAATGGGGGGTTGGGGATAAAGTAGGGAGAAGGAAGAAAAATTCTAACAATCATGGCTTAAGGGAAGTTTAAGAGAGGATGCATGTAGGAAGAGAGGATACCAGCAGGTAATGTTTAGTTTTTCTCCTTAGTAGCACTGATACTTTTAATTCTTAAATCAAATTATTTATTTTCCACTAAAAATATTAGGCTTTAGTTATGCACATATAGATACACCTCTCCTTCACCAAGTACAAGCCTGAATAGTATGAAGATTTCAATTCTGTTTTTCTCATTTGTAAATAGGAAGGAGTGAGAAGAAGAGAATCTACACAGAAGTCAGGCCTTGGAATTATAGTAGCCTAAATACATCATTTCTGTCCTCAAAGAGGTATAAATTATCTACCATTATCAGTAATTGAACAGTACGTGAAACTGTAATCTACATCCACTGACCCTCTCAAGACCCAGGGCATCAAAATTTTGGCAGTCAAGATGTGTTTAGTCCTCACAATTGTCAATACTATAATAGCATTTTATTCCAAAGGCACCTTGACTACTGTGACTTGAAATTCTCTTTACTTGATAGAATTTACATCATCTTTAAGATTCTCTGTCTTGATTTCTTTTCTCTCAGTAATATAACATCTGCCTTACTCTCTTTTGACATCCTAAGAACAACTCCATAAATATGTATTTTTCGTTGAACTGATGATACATCCAAAGCAAGTGCATTCTTGACTTTAAGTTCCTTAGTTGTCCACTGACATTGTAATGTTATTTTCTGCAAAATTTATTGACAGAAACTTGGAAACACTGTGACAGCATGTTAGTTGTCATTAAAGTGAATATTGAAAGCATATTTATATAAAAATCCCTTGAAGAAATAAAACACCAGATAGAACCTTGAAATAATTCATACTTTTAAAAAACAATTTAGCCCCGGATGGTGTAGCTCAGTGGATTGAGCACAGGTCTGCAAACCAAAGGATCATGGTTCAATTCCCAGTCAGGACACATGCCTGGGTTTCAAACCAGTTCCCAGCAGGGGACACACAAGAGGCAACCATACATTGATATTTCTCTCCATCTCTCCTTCCCTTCCCCTCTAAAGATAAACACATTTTTAATAACCTGAACAACCATTAGAAGTTTGTTCTAGTTCAGTGGCAGATGAAGAGACAAAATATCGCCATTTTTGCAAATATAAAAGGGATTTTTCCTGAAAAAGAAAAGTAGGATATAATCTAGAAATTCTTAATAGTTTCTAGAAAAACATGATGTAGTATTTAAATGTGAGATGTATTTATTACTCATGTCTTCAGCTTTTTGGGTAACATAATTATAGCAATAAAATGACCATCTACAAAAAAATGGAGATTTTTTAAGAGTGAATTTTAAAATATATATTTTAATATAAGCAGTATAGACTATCTCTAAGGTAAAAATTGACTTTTTCTTAACTTTTGGAGTAAGCCAAGAATACAAACCCGATTCATTTAAAATAAGCCTTTCATGCCTCTGCTATAAGTATTCTCTTACACGTACTTGTCATTGTCCTGATGCAATTTAATTAATGTCTCTAGGAATTATTGGCAGGAACAAAGAAGAACAAATAAAATTATAATAACTAACATTTATACCAAATGCTGCTAACCAAATATTTTATGCAGATAACCTCATTTAGTAGTGTCAAGAATCCTGTGGTGTGTGTATAATTATTGTTAACACTCTACCCCTGAGAAATAGCCTTCAAGAGGTGAATAAGTTAAAATCCGAACAAGTCTGATTCAATGACCATGCTGCAATACTTTTGAAAGAAGATAAAGAAAAAAAAAGGATCAGAAGTCTGCATGTGATGAACTGTAGTTAAGCATATCCACAGTTTCTTCCAGTACATAAAGATAGTGTTTATCATTTGCCATGCCTGCGGGAGGGTGGTGGAAAGCAAGTGTCTCTGACCCACAGCAATGAATGGTAAACCCAAGGTGGGATTTCTACATCATGTCTAGTAAGAACATGGCTAAAAGTAATTGTTGAAGGTCATCATGTCTACAAAGAGTGTGAATGGGCTTCTCTAGAACTCAATATAGTACCACCAAATCCTCTGAATTTTAGGTTGTTGCTACTAGTTCTCTAGAAAATAATTATATTTCATAAATTATTTAGGCTTATGGTTCAGCATAGTGGAATGTCTAATCCCAGTTTAGGTATTAGCTATAATGTATTCAAAGATATTACAGTCATTTTCATAGTACATTTTTACTTCAGTTGTAGCTATTCATGGCTTAGTTAAAATTTAACTTCGTGCATTGATTCTCTTAAATACATTTTTGTTAAACATTAATTTGCAGTAAATGTATTAACAAGGCAGTAGACGCAATATTTACCAGCCCTTAAATATAGTGCTTCATACCAGATCATTAGAAGGAGAAAATATGCAATAGTGTCAAAGCCTCATGGATTGCCCAAGTGCCAGAAAAATGTGGACATCTAGGCAATGATCCCTCTGGATAAACACCAGGGCAGCAGCAGCTGGTTCCAAGCCAGGTAACTTATGCAAATTAATTTAATGTATTTTATTTTAGGTGCCTAGTTATTTATTTCTATCATTAGACATGTATTTGTCGGGCTCTTCTGTCTATAATGAAATGGTGTGAAAGAGCCCCCACATTCAGTTTAGGAAATCAGTTAGTTTTTTTTTTCCATAAAATGTCTTTGTGTTTGTGTAGAGAATAAATAAACTGACACTGAAACATTTTTATGACCTCAAATTTTTCAAGTCAACGAATAACTTTCTTTGGCTCTTATTTGGCTCTATGGTGTGAATTAACTTATTCACCATTCAAACATGGAATTAACTTGGTGGTGTATTAAGACAGTTTAATAAAATAAAACAATTTTCCCATGCTCTCAGTTCTGACTTCAAATTGCCCTACAATGTTAATCACTAGATATTTAGCTACTCCAGAAACAAATCATTCAATTAAATTATTTTTTTCAATTAGGCTCTTAAGAATTTCAACAAAATGTGTGTTTCCAAGGGACTTCTAAATAAATGAATTTGCCTGGCTATGTTTAAATTATTCCTACACACAGGAGCTGGATGAGACTCAACATAACCAAATTTACTGATAGTTTATTGCCTTCAGTTTAGACAAGTATTTTAGGTAATTATCTTGAAGATGAGTGCTACCTGAATCCCTGAATTCACATAAATGAAAGAAGGTGGATTAAAACAAGACCTTTCCTAGAAACCTTAAAATTTACATATGATGTTTTAGGATTCCTTAGATTCACAGCTTCTGCAACAGTATTCACAATTATCCCATGATGAGGTAGGTCCTCTGATAAAAAGTCTGAATTAACTTACCAAGGTAATGCTCCAAGTAAAGAGCAAGATCAGAAACTACTATAAAGCACACATAGACAAAACCAAGGAGGAGGATGGAAGCAAGGGAGAGAGGTGGGTTTGGAAATGGTGATGGGAGAGGTGGGGAGAAAATACAGACAACTGTAACTGAATAATAATAAAATATTTTTTAAAAGAGCAAGATCAGAAGGGTATGGAACTCACAGCAACCTAACTCTAAAGGTCATGAGCAAAGATTTCCTGATGAACTTGAATGACACAGAGTAAATAAAATGAGATTATTTAGATAAAGTAAATATACCTCACTTTCCCTTCCCATCCTACTGAGTATCTCCTGGGATACTTCTTCTCATTTTCACTTATACGTTTTGCTGTGTCTCACATATCTTTTAAAATATGTAGCATTTACTCAAATCATTCACTATTGTTAAATTCTCCAAGAGAGTACTTCCTCTTTGTCCATTGCACTTTTTTAAATCCTCACCTGAGGATAAGTTTTTATTGACTTTAGAGAGAGAATAAGGGGGAGAGAGAGAGAGAAACAGAAAAACATCAATCAGCTGCCTCATTAATTTGTCCTCACCAGAGATGGAACCTGCAACATTAGTATGTGCTCTGACCGGGAATCAAACCCTCAACCCAAACTCACAACCTTTGGTGTGTGGGATGATGCTCCAACTAAACAGAGCCAGCCAACGAGAGCACCTATGGCACGTTTGGAATTCACTGTAAGTATTCTACAGAGGAACGGCAAAGAGGAATTCACCTGTGCCTGAAATGAAATGTCAAGACATATGCATGAGCAAAGATAGAGAAAGGATAAATTAGGGATAACAAGATAATAAATACCTCTATTTTCCTGATAAGTATCTCCTCTAATAACTTCAACATAATAAATTTTCTAACATTAGATATTATATAAGAGAATGGCAAATATTTTAAAATTAATAACATCACTGTGACAGATAAAATGCTATAGATATGCATTGTAAAGTTGTATATTCCCTTATTAAATGCTGAATGCTCATTCCAAAAAAAAGGAAGACAAAGGAAATATTAAGCAATGCAACAATGGCAAGAAGAGAAAAACCATTAAAAGTATCTAATAATATTTCATTCACCTAAAGTCTGGAATAATGAAATTTTATAGTAAATCTTTATCTATAGCTAGTATATTTAATTTGCATTTTCAATTTAAACTCTGGGATTATGTGTACAGAACTAACAGGTTTTCTAACCATTCAACACTTATATCTTGGGTATGAAAATATGATATTCTCAGCCCTGTATGTTGTGGTTCAGTGGTTTAAGTGTTGGCAGGTTTGATTCCCAGTCAGGGCATTTGCCCTGATCCCCAGTTGGGGATTGCAGGCAAAATCCCCAGTAGGGGGTGTGCAAGAGGCAACCACACATTGCTGTATCGCTCCCTCTCTTTCTCCTTCCATTCCCTCCCTCTAAAAATAAATGTCTTTTATAAATATATGATATTGTTAAAGACAAGATGCAAAAGTCATATACAAAAATTATGTATTTTATCTGACAATGTTGACTGGATAAATGACAAAAATGTGTAAACCTTGAGACACTTGAATATATTTTTTCTTTTTTAATTTAGATTATTTTATTGTTGTTCAATTACAGTTCTATGTATTTTCTCCCAATCCCTCATCCCCACCCCCTCCAAACCCACCTCCCTCCCTTGCTTTCACCCTCCCCCTTGGTTTTGTCCATGTGTCCTTTATAGTAGTTCCTGAAAACCTCTCTTCCCACTGTCCCTTCCCCACTCCCCTATGGCTATTGTTACATTGTTCTTAATTTCAATGACTCTGGTTATATTTTGTTTGCTTTTTTCTTTTTTTTTATTATGTTCCAGTTAAAGGTGAGATCATATGATATTTGTCACTCACTGCCTGGCTCATTTCACTTAGCATAATGCTCTCTAGTTCCATCCA
Organism: Artibeus jamaicensis; assembly: GCF_021234435.1. Classification (NCBI taxonomy): domain Eukaryota; kingdom Metazoa; phylum Chordata; class Mammalia; order Chiroptera; family Phyllostomidae; genus Artibeus; species Artibeus jamaicensis. The sequence goes on from NW_026521853.1 coordinate 759,293, forward strand.
TACTGTTGCAAAGGGTGGGAGCTCCTTCCTTCTCTCTGCTGCATAGAATTCCATAGTGTAAATGTACTATGGTTTTTTGATCAACTCATTTGCTGATGGGCAGTTAGGTTGCTTCTGCACTTGGCTATTGTAAATTGTGCTGCTACGAACATTGGGATGCACAGGTTCTTTTGGATTGGTGTTTCAGGGCTCTTAGAGTATAATCCCCACAGCAGAATTACTGGGTCAAAAGGCAAATCCATTTTTAGTTTTCTGAGGAAATTCCATACTGTTTTCCACAGTGGCTGCGCCAGTCTGCATTCCCACCCACAGTGCACTAGGGTTCTCTTTTCTCCACATCCTCTTCAACACTTGTTTGTTAATTTGTTTATGTTGGCCATTCTGACCAGTGTAAAGTGGTATCTCATTGTGGTTTTAATTTGCAACTCTCTGATGGCTAGTGATGCTAAGCATCTTTTAATATGTCTCTGTGCCCTCTGTATGTCCTCCTTGGAGAAGTGTCTGTTGAAGTCTTTTGCCCATTTTTAATTGGGTTTTGTGTCTTCCTGGAGTGGAGTCGTGTGAGTTCTTTATATATTTTGGAGTTCAAGCCTTTGTCCGAGGTGTCATTGGCAAATATGATTTCCCATACAGTTGGCTCTATTTTCATTTTTTAAATATTTATTTATTTATTTATCTTTAGAGGGAAAGGAGAGAGGGAAAGAAACATCAATGTATGGTTGCCTCTATTGTGTCCCCTGCTGGGAACTGGCCTGCAGGGAACTGGCTTGCAACCCAGGCATGTGCCCTGACTGGGAATTGAACCTCGATCCTCTGGTTCACAGACTTGCGCTCAATCCACTGAGCTACACCAGCCAGGGCTTCATTTTAATGCTGCTTTATTTAGCTGTGAAGAAGGTTTTTAATTTGATGAGGTCACATTTGATTATTCTTTCCTTTATCTCCCTTACTTTAGGGGACATAGCAGTGAAGATGTTGCTGTGTGGAATTTCTGAGATTTTCCTGCTGATGTTTTCCTCTAGGACTTTTATAGTGTTATGACTTATATTTAAGTCTTTTATCCACCTTGACTTTATTTGTGTGTATGGTGTAAATTGGTGATGTAGTTTCATTTTTTTTGCACGTAGCTGTCCAGATGTCCCAACACCATTTGTTGAACAGGCGACTTTTGCTCCATTTTATGCGTTTTCCCTTTGTCAAATATTAATTGACTGTAGAGACTTGGGTTTATTTCTGGCTCTCTGTTCTGTTCCATTGGTCTATATGCCTATTGTTATATTAGTACCAGGCTGTTTTGATTAGCGTGCCCTTGTAATACAGTTTGATATCAGGTATTGTGATCCCTCTTGCTTTGTTCTTTTTTCTCAAAATTGCAGCAGCTGTTCAGGGTCATTTATGGTTACATATAAATTTCTGAAATGTTTGTTCTATACCTGTAAAATATATCATGGGTACTTTAATGGGGATTGCATTGAATCTATAAATCGCTTTGGGTAGTATGGCCATTTTGATGATATTAATTCTTCCAATCCGTGATCATGGTACATGCTTCCATTTGTTTGTGTCTTCCTTAATTTTTTTCTTCAGTGTTGTATAATTTTCTGAGTACAGGTCTTTTATCTCCTTGGTTAGGTTTATTCCTAGGTACTTTATTTTTCTTGTTGCTATATCAAATGGGATTTTTTTTCCAATTTCTGTTTCTGTTGTATCTTTGTTGGTGTACCAAAATGCCTTTGATTTCTGAGTATTGAGTTTGTAACTGGCTGTTTTTGCCAAATTCCTTTATTAGGTCAAGTAGGTTTTTTTGGTGGAGTCTATAGGATTTTTTATGTACATTGTCATGTCGTCTGCAAACAGTGACAGTTTTGTTTCTTCCTTTACAATTTAGATGGCTTTTATTTCTTTTTCTCTTCTGATTTCTGTGGCTAGGATTGCCAGTACTATGTTGAATAGGAGTCGTGAAAGAGGGTATTCTTGCTTTGTTCCTGATCCTAGTGGGAAAGTTCTAAGTTTTTGTCCATTGAGTATGATGTTGGCTGTAGGCCTCTCATATATGGCCTTTATTATTTGGAGGGCTACACCAGCCAGGGGTTTATGTCCTCTTGATGGATTCTTCCCCTGGGTATTATGAATTGACTTTCTGGGTTTCTTTTTATGATCCTTGTTTTGAAGTCTGTTTTGTCTGATATGAGTATTGCTACCCTGGCTTTTTTTTTTCTGTTCATTTGCTTGGAATATTTGTTTCTAGCCCCTCACTTTCAGTCTGTGAAGTTCTTTTGTTCTGAAGTGGGTCTCCTGTAGGCAGCTAACATATGGGTCATATTTTCTTATCCATTTTGCTATTCTGTGTCTTTTGATTAGGGAATTTAATTCATTTACTTTTAAAGTTATTATTGATAGGTACTTATCCATTGCCATTTTTGTACCTGTGTTTCTCTTTCTCTATCACTGTTTTCTTCCTGTTCTTAAAGCAAGCCCTTTAGCCTCTTCTGTAGAGATGGTTTGGAGGAGGTATATACTTTGAGGCTTCTTTTGTCCAAGAAGCTCCTTATTTGGCCTTCCATTTTAATTGAGAGCCTTGCTGGAAAAGTAGTCTTGGTTACAAACCTCTGGTTTTCATTACTTGGAATATTTCTTGCCATTCCCTTCTGGCTTGGAGCATTTCCATTGAGAATGCAGCTGCTAGTCTTATCAGGCCTCCCATGTATGTTGCTTCCTGTTTTTCCCTCACTGCCTTTAAGATTCTCTCTTTGCAGTGAGATCATTGTAGTTCCCCTGTAGTTTCTGGTAGCTCATTGTGAGCTCTTTGAACTTCCTGATAACCAGTGCTTTGAATTCAATATCTAATAGCTGACTTGCTTGTATTTCATCAAGCATTCTTTCTGAGGCTTCCTCCTTTCTTTTCATTTAGGGATCATTTCTTTGTCTTCCCATTGTTTGTGAGACTATTCTTGTTAGCCTCTGCTTCTTATATTGATCTGTTCTGACTCCCTGGGTTTATGGTATGAACTTCTATGGTAGAATACCTGTGAGATTCACTGGTGCCGTATCCTTGATCTCCCAGGCTCATTGGTCTTGGGTTGTCATTTATGTTGGCTCTCTATATGTCTTTGGGTTTTTGTTTCTGTTGGGGCTTTTTTTGGTGGGTTCTTCCATCCAGCTGGATAACTGAGGGTCACTGTATCTACCACCTCTTATATTCTTTTGTGCAGGTGTGAGCAGATTGTGCTGATTCTGGTTCTTCCATGTGTACAAGGTGTTGCGGCTTCTCTCTTGCTCTTAATCAGTTGTTTGTTCTGGGTAATTTCTCCACCATTTAGTTGTATTTCCAGATAGGTCCTGGATTGAGTTAGTGTGGCTTTCACTCCTACTTCACCTTCTACTGTTGTTATTTGTTGGTGGTTCCTTTGTTGGTGGGTTTCCTCTTCCAGCAGGTATCCTGGTATTCACAGCTCTCACCTGCTCTTTTTTGTAATCAATTGGAGGGGGAAGCAAAATGGTTTGAGACATCAAGAGTGTATTCTATAATATTTACAGTACCTTCCCATAGAGAAGAAATATTTATTGTGTTAACCATGATATTTCACCCAACTAGACACTTTTTAGAAAGGTTGGAAAGAATATAAGACTCTTGTTGGGGGTGGGGGAAGGATTGTGAGTTGGATCTAGAAAGTGGTGAGCCCATGGAAGGTCAGATTATGAGGCAAAGTGAGAGTAAAGGATATAAAACAGTTGTAATGTGTGAGAGAATAGAGTTAACCACAACAGTAATAAAGTTCAGGAAACCATGAAGGGGGAGAAGATCTGGGAAGGGTGCTGTGTAGTATTTACAACTGTATGGAACAGCTATTATTTACAATAATAACAGAGCAACAATCATATAATCTGGATAACCAGAATAGAAAGTATAGAACATTGAGTAGTGCACTAATGGAACACAAGTGAAGTGAAAGACAGGAAAATAACAATATACTATGAAAGAGAGAACCAAGGGAAACCAGTCAAACAATACAATTTAATTAGCCAAGAGAAGAAGACTAATCAGAAAGAAGAGGTATACAAAAATACTAATAATATAAAATATATAAGAATAATGAAAATAATAATACAAATATGCAATAACTTACAAGTTCTCTGTAGTAGAAAAGTGAAATTTGTCTCACTGTCTCAAAGTGAGATGAGATGCCTCCTCTATGGGTCCATCTCTGGTGTTTTCATAGTTCCAGGGTTTTTTGTCTCATTTTTAGGAATTATTAAAAAAGAAGAAGAAGGAAGGAAGAGGAGATAATAAAGAAAAGAAAGGAAGAAGGAATAAAACAGAAAGAAAGAAAAAAGAGAAAAAAGAAAGAAAGGAGGAATAAGAAGTAGTTAAAAGATTTTTTTTAATTAAAAAAAAATAAGGATTTACTTAGAAAAAATAAAGCCTTCTGCTGGCTTCAAACTGGCCAAGCCAGTTTTGCTGTTCTTCCTGGCTGCAGTAGGATGAGGATTGATTGATTTAGCTTCTTTACCTTCCTGATAGGCAGTCAGCCTCCAGCCCAGTTCCCCAGCAGCCTTAAGTGTGCACTCGCTCCAGGGCTTTGGATGTGGGCTTGGGGCCTTCCACAGATCTCACTTTCCCAGGGGCTACAGGCCTGTGTGCTTGGCTGGGCTGCCTCTGGTCCCTCAAGTTGGGGCACTTACTCTTTCCAGGGCTATGGGAGTGTGTGCAGGGCTTTCCATGCCACCTCAGGAGTGCAAGGTGGCAGGGTGGGAAGGAGGCAGGAGTAGCTGCTACAGGAGAAGTCCCTAAACAGGCACCAAGTGTCTCTTTTTTCACTTGTTCTTTTTTGAGAAATTCCTCCTGCTCAAGCCTGATGCTCCATACAGAGGCCTGGCCTCTCACACAGCCCAATTCTCCAACCAGACAAGGGACTATCCAGGTCAGAACCCATCATGGCCCAACTCACAACTCTCCCCACTGGCATCCACGGACTCTATGAGTGTTCGCAGCCCCTGTATGTTTGCCATTTAGTCCTTATTCCCCTCTCTGTGACTTCAAGCAATGAGATCTCTCCCACTGCTGTTCAAACCTTGTTTGGCAGAGGAGGGAGCAGTTTACCTGGCTGTCTCCCAGGAACCCCATGGCAGCTCCAGTGAGTGCAGGGCCTAAAGCTGCAGCCACCCTGGTCCCCGAGCTTGTCCCAGGGAACTTATTGCCCTGAAGCACTCTCCTTACTGTCTGGTTTTTAAATGTCCAATTTTGGGTCTCTTATCTTCATATATGCTGGAGTACTGTTGGGTGTTTGCTCTGTTCCTTAGTAGATTGGCTAGGTATTTCATCTGTGTGCAGGGGGAGGTGGGCTCTGTTCCCACCTACCTCACCGCCATCTTCGTGCCCCATAAAAATATTTGTAATCACTCATTTTGTCTTTGTTTAGAATTAAATTGTTCAAAGTTTGATTGAAGGCATGTAATTGATTGGAAAAAAACATCACGTGCCACTTGATTTCCCTTCCAGGATTTACAAGTGGCTTACCAAAGCCCAATACTACCATCTTGGAAGGCAGAAGAAACTTCCCTTTCATCTTTCCTAAGAGGAGATAATTTCAGTATCCTGAAATTCTGTATTAGAATAAGCAGCTATTGATTTTATAACATACTAATGTTATTTTCCCATTATAATTTAAACAAATCTGACAGACTTCTAACATTTACTGACTTGTTATTTGATAACTCAAAACCAGTGTGTAGTCTGAGAAATCAGCAATGAGCAGCAAGAAAGAACCTCTGCCTTAATAGGAGAAGACCATCTGTGTATTGGGAGACAGATATATCAGAAAGATAATGCCAAAATAATGCATAAATACTGTAATAATGATCATAATGATGATGTTAATATTTATCTCATGCTTACAATGTGCAAGGCACTATGCCAATGTACTTTAAAAGCATTAACTTACTCAATCCTCTGTAAGTGCCATTATTATTATTATTTTTATAAATATCCACAGTTTATAGATGAGGTATGGACTGGGAAATTTAGAGGAGTTAAATTTACTCAGATAGTAAAGGACAAATTGTAAAATTAAACTCAAGCTGTTCTGAGGCCAAGACTATTAATTACGCTGTTGCAGAGAGAAGCCAAGACATTCTCAGAGTCCTGAGCAAACCTGGAGCAGGGGCATTCAGCTTTATTTGGTTCAAGGAGAGATTTCATGGGGATGAGCCCTGAATTGAGTTCAGCCAGGTGAAATAGGAAGAAAGATATTCCAGGAACAGAAAGACCAAGAAGATAGAAGTGTGACATAATGCCAGCCAAGTCTCCCTACTACATCATGAATGGTGAGGCTGCTAGTGAGCCGAGGAAAGGGGATAGAGCAAGGGTAGTCTGCAATGCATAACAGCTTGACCAATGAACTATAAACCTTTAAGAAGAAGTGTAACAGTTTAACATATCCTTGGTGCTTTCTATTGTGGCCAAAATCTGCCCTATGTATCACCCTTTAATTTTCACTTCAAATCATTACCCACACAACTACCTGGGTGATCTCTTTACATAAATGTGAATCTGTTATTTATTTTTTTATCTCTGTGTTTATTTATTTAAAAATAGATGTAAAACTTGTTTAATCAAGTGTAAACCCTGTAAGAGATAACCTTCAAAATATAACACAAAAATGCTATAGCCACAGGGTCTGATTTAAATTGTTAAATTTCCAAACCTGCAGAGACATTAAAGCATGTATGGTTTGTTAATCTTCTATGAAATTAAATGAAACTTGTTAAATAAGCTAACCTTTTGTACACATGATTGTTTTTCATTTATGACAGCAACATTTCTATTAACAATCTAAGAAGTCGAAATAACAGTGAATTCTTTCTTACTAGTTTCACTTTGAAATCACCACCTGATCTTAGTAAAAAAAAGGGCCTCTTCTTATGTTCATAGAAATAAACATTATCATGTTACTTTAAGAAATATGATTGGGTTAGAAGGGGCGTGAACAAAGTACAAGCTACTTCCCCTAGGCCTAAATTGTTAAATATAAAAATTAATTATAAAAATTATATCTTTTTAAATAAATAAATAAATTGAGAAGGTACGACTTCATGTACATCTTGAATTAATTTTATTTTTTTATGTGTATATCTGTTAGGAGCTCAGCTGAACTAGAGCACAGAGAGATGAAGTATGCAATGTAGGAGGAGCCAATTAAAGCAATAGACCATAAGTAAAAAAGAGCTAAGCTTCTTTTTATCCACTCACCTACTGATGGGCACTTTTACATTTACACAATGGAATGCTACTCAGCTGTTACAAAAAAGGAAATCCTATCTTTGACAGCATGAATGGACCTGAAGAGTATTACACTAAGTGAAATAAGCCAGTCAGAGAAAGACAAGTACCATATTATTTCACTTTAATGTGGAATCTAATGAACAAAATATACAGCAAACAAAGTATAAACAGATGGATAGAAACAGAGAATGGACTGAAAGAGGTCAGAGGGGAGGGGGTTTAGAGGTCTGGGTAAAAAAGATGAAGGGATTAAGCATACACACACAGAAGAATTCATAGACGCAGGAACCAGTATGAAGATTACCAGAGAAAAAGAGGGTTGGAAGTAGTGGTAAGAGACAGTAAAGGGGAAATAATGGTGACATGAAGAGATTTGGAGTGGTGAACACATGATGCAATATACAGATAATGTATTATAAAATTGTATACTTGAAACCTATGTGATTTTATTAACCAATGTCACCCCAATAAATTCAATGATTTTTTAAAGATAAACTTTTAATCATTTTGATAAGTCAGCAATAGTCTGAAACCTGAAGAAACACAGACTCACTCTGTTCCATTTTTCACCATGGAACAAACACACTGGTCAAGGATCAGTGTGGGTGTGAGGGCCATCTCTCTGTTGAGGGAACCCTGAATACAAATCTCAGGCAATTTTATGGCTGGGGATTAGGAAAAGGATAGGAGTGGGAAAGTACTGGGTATTGAGTCAGAATGTCTTTAAGTGTCTTTAAGGTTCCTCCCTCACCCCGTAAGGAGACCTTGGCAGATGTGTGAAGTTGACTTCTGCCCAAGGCAAAGGTCTCAAATAAAGAAACCTAGGAATGAAGGCACCTGAGCTAACAATGAAAATATATGAAAGAGCATGACCTGCCATCAGGGAGTGAGTGTTTGACTGCAAGTCCCTTTAGGACTATAACAACTATGCAGCCAAAATGGTGTTTGAAGGGCAGTTTTCCTGTGCAGTCTGCCAGGTAGAGCCTTTATAATTGCCTACGATCAGGCTTGAAAATCACACATATATTTCTACTAAAATTTGGTGTGGAAAATAACCACATTATACAAAATATCTGCTAGTTTAATACTTCTACGTGGTTAATAAAAAAGGTCACTTCTATAACCCAACTGTAAACACAAATAAACTGATAACTTCATGGATATATGACATATAAGTAAAACGCCTATCTAAGTGATGGACTCATTTTTTATTCCCCAGTTATGATGATATATTCTTGTATAAAGAAGTTACCTCCTCCATTTACAATATTCTTTTTTTGCCTCTACAAGTGTGTCAAAGATTATATTTATTCATTTATTTATTTATTTATCTTGTAAAGATTTTATTTATTTATTTCTAGATAGACAAGAAGGGAAGGAGAAAGAGAGGGAGAGAAACAAGGATACGTGGTTTCCTCTTGCACGCCCTCAACTGGGGACCTGGTCCACAACCCAGGCATGTGCCCTGTCTTGGAATGGAACAGGCCACCCTTTGCTTCACAGGCCAGCACTCAATCAATCCATTGAACTATACAAGCCAGGGCTTATTTTACTTTTTTATTGTTGAGAGTGATAATGGGGGAAGGTAGATGAAGGGTGGTCAAGGAACATATATAAAAGACATATGGACATATCCATTTACAATGTTCTTACTACCCCAATTCAGGTACAAAGTTAATAAGCATCAGAAAAGATGCTTAGTGTGATGTCAGTGAACCTTCACCTATTAGGATTAGATATCCTTTCTCTGCCCTATCAATATATCAGTAACACAATTAAATCCCAAATAGTATTTAAAAAGATAAGAATCAAGAATATGAAGTTAAAAAATCAAATCAACATTTTTATTTTTTAACAAAGATCTCACAGAGAGTTCTGTGAAAAGATTGCAGGAAAGTTGGTAGATGGAACCAAATTTTAATGTCCAAAATTCACTAAATATATGTATGAATTTTGAGTGAATCTGAATCAGGAAGAAAGAAAGTGAATATCACCTGCAAGTACTGATAGCCAAATAAACTCAATGGGCAGCAAGATCCAGACCAGAGAAAGAATGAAAAAGGAAACTAGAGTGGCTGGTTAAATGTATGAGTCAAATAGGATAAGACTGTGCAAAGAAATTCCAATAGCAAGGTCAGGTAGACAGGAATAAAAAAAATGTCTGGCACACTATGAAAGAAAATGCTTCTTTCAAGTTGTACACTTAGTAGAGCTGGCAGTACTTTACATGCTACCTCCGAGAGTCACCTCACTTCCAGGACATGAATGTTCAGTTTTTATGTTCCAACTACTTTAGGAATTTTTTACAGGTAAATTTCCTAAGTAAACACAACCTAAAATCTACATGTCACCTATAATTGTTCCAAACAAGTTAAAAAAAAAAAACAGTAGAGGCTTCCCATTAATTAATACCAAACATATAGCACAGTCAATTAATTTAGAAAAAGTGCTCATTAAAAAGGCTAAAATTAGCCTGGAAAAATTATACAAAGTTTGTATAAGCAATAATAATTTTTCCTTTTATGTTGTTCATAGTTTTAATACAAATCCCTATATAGTTAACTATGGGAAGGAGCAATTTTTAAGTGCTGCTCATTGAGTACATTTCGCTCTCAGTACTTGCAGGTGATACTCATTTTCTTTCTTTCTGATTCAGATTCACTCAAAATCCATACATATATTTAGTGAATTTTGGACATTAAAATTTGGTTTCATCTACCAACTTTCCTGCAATCTTTTCACAGAACTCTCTGTGAGATCTTTGTTAAAAAATAAAAATGTCGATTTGATTTCATAACTTCATATTCTTGATTCTTATCTTTTTAAATACTATTTGGGATTTAATTGTGTTACTGACATATTGATAGGGCAGAGAAAGGATATCTAATCCTAATAAGTGAAGGTTCACTGACATCACACTAAGCATCTTTTCTGATGCTTATTTTAAATCATATAAACAATGGTAATGGAACCTAATTTATTTCTCCTTACTGAATATCACAAATTGTGCAAGACACATTATTATTTAATCTCATCAAGAGTGCTTACATGGAAACTATGAGGAGACTACTTTTCTCACCCCCACTGAAACTGACAGATAATACATTGCAAAAGTTAAAGATTCAAGAGAAACTTGAGGTCAAAACTTTTAAAGACAACATTTTTGGTGATAGATGATCATACTTATTACCTGTTTCCATCACAGCTTATTCTCTTGCCATTTATAACTGTTACTTCCTGTGGTTTTGACAAGATGATGCAAAACTAATTAATTAATTTCAATTCATGACCAGTGAATCTATTGTTCTCAATTTGTTGTTTACATATTCCTGACTGTTTTACATTTTGTTTATAAGAAATTGTAGATAGTCTAGGGATTAAGTGAATAATAAATGTACAGCTTGCCAGTTTGAGAGTATGTCTCCTTGCCCCACCTCAAAACTTAACTGATTTAGATCATATAACCTGTTTGTGAACTTAAAAACCACTTATCCTGAGTTATTTAAATTTAATTTTCTCACTGTGTGTACTTTATTTTTAAAAGATTTTATTTATTTATCTTTTAGAGAGTGGGAGGAAGGGAGTAAGAGAGGGAGAGAAACATCAATGTGCATTTGCATCACATATGCCCCCCCACTGAGGAGCTGATCAGCAATCCAGGCATGTGCCCTGACTGGGAATTGAACCTGTGACCCTTTGGTTCACAGGCTGGCACTCAGTCCACTAAGTAATATCAGCCAGGGTCCTCTGTGTATATTTTAAATTTAATTTACAACCCACAACATTTCCATTATACCCTCATTTTCTTTACTGTGATAAAAATTGCTCCTTCATAATTTTATATATTCTTTATATTTGCCTTTTGAAAGGAATAACTTAACTGGAAGATAAGAAAAGGGAATCAGAAACAGAGATCATTAATCTTAATTTAAACTGAGCTATTTATATTATGTGTGTATTGATATTCACAGCTATTTTTATCTATCTTTTTATTTATCTGACTATGGATAACAATGCCTTAGGATGTTGGGAAACATAACTTTCCTAATTTATAACTTTACCAAGAACTTTTTTATTATTATTACTTTTTTATTTAATTGTTCTTCAAGTACAGTTTTCTGTCTTTTACTCCCATCCCAGTCCACCCCCTCAGCCCTTCCCACCTCCCTCCCATTTCCACCCCACCCCCTAGTTTTTGTCCCTGTGTCCTTTGTACTTCTTCCTGTAAACCTTCCCCTTTTCCGGAGAAATCCCCTCCCCTCTCCCCTCTGATTAGCCTGTTCTCTATTTCAATGCCTTTGGTTATATTTTGCTTGCTTGTTTGTTTTGTTATTTAGGTTCCTGTTAAAGGTGACATCATATGGTATTTGTCTTTCACTACTTGGCTTATTTCACTCAGCATAATGCTTTCCAGTTCCATCCATGCTGTTGCAAAGGGTAGGAGTTCCTTCCTTCTTTCTGCTACATAGAATTCCATTGTGTAAATGTACCATAGGTTTTTTTGTTTTTTTTTTAATTTTTATTTTATTGATTATGCCATTACAGTTGTTCTATCCCCCCCTTCATTCCCCTCCACCCTGCACCCCCCCCCATAATTTTTTGATTCATTCGTTTACTGATGCACACATAGGTTGCTTCCAAGACTTGACTATTGTAAATTGTGCTGCTATGAACATTGGGGTGCATAAGTTATTTTGGATGGTGTTTCAGGGTTCTTAATATATAATCCTAGCAGTGAAATTGCTGGGTCAAAAAGGCAGATCCGTTTTTAGTTTTCTGAGAAAATTCCATACCGTTTTCCATAATGGTTGTACCAGTCTGCAATCCCACCAACAGTGAACTAAGGACCCCTTTTCCCCACACCCTCTCCAACACTTGTTGTTTGTTGCTTTGTTTATAATGGCCATCCTGACCTGTGGGAAGTGATATCTCATTGTGGTTTCAATTTGCATCTCTCTGATAGCTAGCAATATTGAGCATCTTTTCATGTGTCTCTGGATCCACTGTATGTCCTCCTTGGAGAACTGTCTGCTCATTTCTTTGCACATGTTTTAATTGGTTTCCTTGTCTTCTTAGAGTGGAGTTGTGTAAGTCCTTTGTATATTTTGGAGATTAACCCGTTGTCTGAAGTATCATTGGCAAATATGTTTTCCCATACAGTTGGTTGTCTTACTAATTTAATACTGTTTTCTTTAGCCATGCAGAAGCTTTTTATTTTGATAAGATCCCATTTGTTTACTCTTTCCTTAATATCCCTTGCTCTAGGGGACATATCAGTGAAGATGTTGCTGCAAGAAATGTCTGAGATTTTCTTGCTGATGTTCTCCTCTAGGACTTTAATGATGTGATGGCTTATATTTAATCTTTTATTCACCTTGAATTTATTTTGGTGTGTGGTGTAAGTTTGTGCTCAAGTTTCTTTTTTTTTTACATATAGCTGTCCAGTTCTCCCATCGCCATTTGTTGAAGAGGCTATATCTTTACTCCATTTTATGCTGTTGCCCCCTTTGTCCAATGTTAATTGACTGTAGAGAGTTGGGTTGATTTCTGGGCTCTCTGTTCTGTTCCATTGGTCTATGTGCCTGCTCTTATGCCAGTACCAGGCTGTTTTGATTGCAGTGGCCTTGTAATACAGTTTGGTAACAGGTATTGTGATTCCTCCTACAATGTTCTTCTTTCTCAAAAGAGCAGCTGCTATTCGGGCTTGTTTATGGTTCCATATAAATTTTCGAAGTATTTGTTCTATGTCTGTGAAATATGGAATTGGTACTTTATAGGTATTGCATTGAATCTGTATATTGCTTTGGGTAGTATGGACATTTTGATGATGTTAATTCTTCCAATCCATGAACAAGGTATATGTTTCCATTTGTTTGTGTCTTCCTTGATTTCTTTCTTCAGGGCTGTGCAGTTTTCTGCATACAGGTTTTTTACCTCCTTAGTTAGGTTTATTCCCAGATATTTTATTTTTCTTTTTGCTATATCGAATGGGATTTTTTCCTTGATCTCTGCTTCTGCTGATTCATTGTTGGTATACAAAAATGTCTTTGATTTCCAGATTTGAATTTGTAACCCACTGTTTTGCCAAATTCATTAACTAGTTCAAGCAGTTTTTGGGTCGAGTCTATAGGATTTTCTATGTACACTATCATGTCATCTGTAAACAGTGACAGTTTGCTTCCTTCTTTCCTATTTGGATGTCTTTTATTTCCTTTTCTTGCCTGATCGCTGTGGCTAAAACTTCCAATACTATATTGAATAGAAGTGGTGAAAGTGGAAATCCATATTTTGTTCCTTATCTTACCAGAAAATCTTTTAGTTTTTGCTCATTGAGTATGATATTGGCTGTAGGTCTCTCATATATAGCCTTTATTATATTGAGGAATGCTCCCTCTATTCCCACTTTGCTGAGTGTTTTTATCATAAATGGGCATTGTATCTTATCAAAAGCTTTTTCTGCATCTATTGTATGGTCATGTGGTTTTTGTCTTTGCTTTTGTTTATGTGATATACTACATTTACTGATTTGTAAATATTGAACCATCCTTGCATCCCTGGGATGAATCCCACTTGGTCATGGTGTATGATCTTTTTGATATATTGTTGGATGCGATTTGCCAATATTTTGTTCAGGATTTTAGTGTCTATGTTCATCAGCAATATTGGCCTGAAGTTTCCTTTCTTTGTTGTGTCTCTCTATCTGGTTTTGGAATTAAGAAGATGCTGGCTTCTTAAAAAGAATTTGGGATTTTTCCATCCTCCTGGATTTTTTGGAATAGTCTTTGGAGAATAGGGGTTAGCTCTTCCTTAAATGCAGTTGTAGAATTCTCCTGTGAAACCATCTGGTCCAGGGCTTTTGTGTGATGGTAGTTTTTTGATTACTGCTTCAATTTCTTTTGCTGTTATTGGTGTGTTTAGATTTTCTGCTTCTTTTTCATTGAGTTTTGGAAGATTGTATTTTTCTAGAAATGTGTTCATTTCCCCTAGGTTTTCAAATTTCTTGGCATACAGTTCTTCATAGTAATTTCTTACAATCCCTTCTATTTCTGTGGTATCAGTGGCAATCTCTCCTCTTTCATTTCTGATTGTGTTTATTTGTGTCCTCTCTCTTCTTTTCTTGATGAGCCTACTTAAAGATTTGTCTATTTTGTTTATCTTCTCAAAGAACCAACTCCTAGATTCATTAATCCTTAGAATTGTGCTTTTAGTCTCAATGTCATTTAGTTCTGCTCTAATCTTGGTTATTCCTTCCTTCTGCCTGCTCTGGGCTGTCTGTGTTGTTGTTCCTCGAGTTCCTGCAGGAGTAGGGTTAGGTTGTTTGTTTGAAATGTTTCTATCTTCTTTAGGTAGGCCTGTATTGCTATAAACTTCCCTCTCAGGACTGCCTTGGCTGTGTCCCATAAGTTTTGGGTTGTTGTGAGATCATTTTCATTTGTTTCCAGAAACTTTTTGATTTCTTCCCTAATTTGATTCTTGACCCACTTGTTGTTTAATAGCATACCATTCAGTCTCCATGATTTTGGGTGCTTTGGGTGTTTTTCTTTGGGGTTGGTTTCCAATTTCAGTTTCTGGTGGTCAGACAAGATGCTTGGTATGATTTCAATGTTCTTGAATTTTTTGAGGCTTGTTTTGTGTCCTATCATGTGGTCTATCTTTGAAAATGTTCCATGTGCATTTGAAAAGAATGTGTATTTAGCTTCTTTGGGATGAAGGGCTCTATATATATCAGTTAAGTCCATTTCCTCTAGGGTGTTGTTTAATGCCACAATATCTTTGTTGATAATTTGTTTGGAAGATCTGTCCATTTTTGATAGTGTGGTGTTAAAATCCCCTACTATAATTGTGTTGCTGTCAATATCTTTCTTGAAGTCCTCTAAGATTTTCTTGATATATTTGGGTGCCCCTATGTTTGGTGTATATATGTTTACAATGTTAATGTCTTCTTGGAAGATTCTTCCCTTGAGTATAATGAAGTGACCTTCTGGGTCTCTTTTTATGGCCCTCTTTTTGAAGTCTATTTTCTCTGATATGAGAATTGCTACCCCAGCTTTTTTTTCTTGTCTGTTTGCTTGGAAAACTTGTTTCCAGCCTTTCACTTTTTGTCTGTGATGGTCTTTTGTCCTGAGGTGGGTCTCTTGTAGGCAGCATATGTGTTGGTCATGCTTTCTGTTCCATTCAGCTATTCTGTGTCTTTTGATTGAAGCATTTAATCCATTTATGTTTAAGGTTATTATTGATAGGTACTTATTCATTGCCATTTTTGTACCTGTGTTCCTCTCTGTCTCCCTCTTATCCTTCCTTCCCTTAAAGCAGTCCTTTTAGTATTTCTTGTAGGACTGGTTTGGTGGAGGCATATTCTTTTAGACTTCTATTGTCTTGGAAGCTCTTTATTTGGCTTTCTATCTTGATTGAGAGTCTTGCTGGGTAATGTAGCCTTGGTTGTAGGCCTCTGGTTCTCATTACTTGGAATATTTCTTGCCAATCTCTTCTTGTTTGGAGTGTTTCCATTGAGAAGTCAGTAGCTAACCTTATTGGGGCTCCCTTGTATGTTATTTTTTTCTCCCTTGCTGCTTTTAAGATTCTCTCTTTGTCTTGGAATTTTGCCATTTTGATGATGATGTGTCTTGAAGTGGGCCTCCTTGGGTTCCTCGTGATTGGAACTCTCTGTGATTCCTGGATTTGTGTGACTTTTTCTCTCATCAAATTTGGGAAATTTTCTCTCATTACTCTTTCAAATACGTTTTCTCTCCCTTGTTATTCTTCTTGTCCTTCTGGTATTCCTATTATTCAGATATTATTACGTTTCATATTGTCTTGCATTTCTCTTAATCCCTCTTCATTCTTTCTGAGCCTCTTTTCATTTTCTTGCTCTGTCTGTGAGATACTTTCTACTTTGTCCTCCAACTCGCTAACCCGATCCCCACCTCATCTCTTCTACTTTGGAAACTTTCTACTGTGTTCTTCAATTCGGAAATTGTATTCTTCATTTCCTTTTGTCCCTTGCTGATATTTTCTATTTTCTTTTTCATGTTGCTGTAGTTTGCAGAGAGATCATTGTAGTTCCCCTGTAGTTTCTCATAGCTCATTGTGAGCTCTTTGAACTTTGTAATAACCAGTGCTTTGAATTCATTATGTGATAGTTGATTAGCCTCTATTTCATTTAACATTCTTTCTGAAGTTTCTGCTTTTTCTTTCATTTGGGGGATTGTTTCTTTGTCTTTCCATCGTTTAAGACCCTTCTTGTTAGTCTCAGCTTCTAAAATTGATCTGTTCTGACTTCCTGGGTTTATGGTGTGAACTTCTGTGCTATGACACCTGTGAAGTTCATTGGTACAGACTCCTTCAGGTATCTTGATGTTCTCTGTCTGCACCTACTCTCATGCTGTTCCTCACGCTGGTCACCATGCTCGTCTCCTACCACTGCTGAGTGTCCGGCTCTCGTACCTGACTCCCCCACTCCCAGGCCAATTGCTGTGCCCGCGGCACAGGGGCTGCATGTGTCACAGCTCCCCTAGCTGACTCAGCATTGGTCACAATCTCTGGTCTTTTAATTTCATAAGTGCTGAGTAATGAATGGTTTATTGTGCTGTTTCTCTATAGATCTGCCAGCATTTTCACCTGAGAGTACGCGAGCTAGAATCCACTCCATCCTACTCCATTGCCATCTTCTCAGGATTTTTTTAAAATAAATTTTACCTAACAGTTCATCAAGCAAGACCGAAAAAGAAAATATGGATGTTTAATAAAACATTTAATAATGAGACATGAGGAATTATGTAGATTCAAAATGAAAGATACTCTCTTTCCTTGAATTATTTTTTGTATTCAGTATGTTTATTCATTTTGTCTAAAGTTCTACTAGATTTTAGGCATCTTCATTTTTAGTGAAATGATTCATGCCACCTCTGAGCTCCCAGATAATAGCAAATCTAGAAATCAGGAAAACAAGATACTGTTACTTATTTAGCCCTCTGATATTTCATTCCCTGTTTAGTCCTAAAAAAAAAATCACCCCTTAAAATAGTGCCCAGTATCTCAGCCCCAGGCTGGTTGATTTTACACATCCCTCAAATGTACTTTCTCTTACATGTTTAAACTTTGGTCACCCTCAAAGTACTCTCCATTTCATGCAATACACCTATTGAAATATTTTTTCACTGATCAGAACAATTTTTGTGCCCACTGAATTAAATTACTTTTAATGCTTCTGTCTTTTTTTTAATTTATTTTTTCATCTGGGGAGAATGAGAAAACACAATTGTTCAGGGTGAGATTGGATGAACAAGGAGGGTAAAGCAGGGGGATCATGCCATTTTTGGTCAAAAATGTCTGAACACTCAGCACAGTGCAGTCAGGTATTCTCATAAATCATCCATTGTGAAATGGGCAAATGCATTGAAAGAGTCTCCAATAACATTCAGTGAAGCTGAATTTAGCTTCTCACAACAATGCCAGATAGTATACCAATACAGATGGGTTTCTAGAATGCTCACCTAGTGGGATAAGCCTGTATGTACTCTAAGGGACTGATCCCCCAAGTTTTTTGGGGGGTGTGCCCACCTCAAACTATATGATGGAAGCACAGGGGTTGTTCCCTAATTGTGTTAAGTCACTTTCTCTGAACACTGTCCTTTCTCTGTGAATTTGATTACAATAAATAAATGCTAACTAAGAAGCTCTTTTGATTCTTTTTTTGGAAAGCAAAGAGTAATGGTTCATTGATGTGTGGTCTTTTTATGAGTTTTTTCTACGGGCCATCAGATTGGGAGAAATAATCACCTATTTCCTGAACCTAGAAGTAAAATTGTTTATGAGTGCCATCTAGCCAGTGCTTCCCATGTTGCTCACATCATGACACATATAGAAAATAACCATGTTCATAAAGCACACTGGAGTATACTCATAGCATGACAGTACTCCATCAACCATGTGGTGGGAAGCACTAAGGGTTCTATTCTGACTATAGCAATTTGTTATTGCTTCTGAGGTCTGCATTTACTGTACACTTTGTTAAATCTTTCAAAGAAAATAAATTTTAAAACTTCACATTTTCCTTCTTCAATGTTTAGCATTTGCTTATTGAATAGCATTATCTGGAAACCTATAAATTGTGTACACAAAATATAAATACCTTACTATGTATTTATACCTTAGTATGCATTTTCTCCATTTTTTTACTTGCATCATCCTATTACACTAAGGAAATATTAGTTGTATACATACACACAAACACTATGAAAGACTTTAATTATATGATTGTTTTAATACAGGGTGAATCTACAAATCTACTGCAGTATAATAGTAATAACAAAAACTCTAAGTCAACCTTGTATTAAAATAATAAATCCTGATTTATATCTAGCCAATATAGGTACGATCCAAAAAGGGTTATAAAAAATCAGTTCCAAAACAACAGCATAGTAAGTTCATTTATTCTGTACTTACTTATTAAAAATTTAGTTCTTTATATTTTCTTTAAACAATAGAAGAAAACATTTCAACAAATGTGGGATTCCCAGGCAGTGAAAGACAAACACTGTATGATGTCATCTATATGTGGAACCTAATAAACAAAACAAACAAGTGAGCAAAATAGAACCAGAGACATGGAAATAAAGAACAAACTGACAGTAACCAGAGGGTGTAGGGAAGGGGAATAACAAGTGAAAGAAGGGGAAGGATGAGGATGCTGGGAAGATGGCGAGGGAGTGAGACGGAGCTGATGCTAGCTCCTGTACTCATGGGTGAAAATTCTGGCAGATCTATAGAGAAACAGCACAATACACCATCGGTTACCAAGCATTTATGAAATTAAAAGACGAGAGGTTGTGACCGACGCTGAAACACCAGATGGTGGCAGAGTCAGCTACTGGAGCTGCCCCTGTACTGCCGCCAGAGCAACAGGCCTGGGAGCTAGGGAGTAAGGTACGGGAGCCGGACACTCCAAGCCCCTGTGACGGTTCTGGGAGACAGAGGAGTCAGGAACCGGAGCTGGGACATTCTCGGCCCCTGTGCCGATGCCATAGCTACCAGCTTGGGCAACAGAAGGGTCAGTTGCAGGAGCTAGGACACCAAAGACCCCTGTGACACCGCCATAGAGACAGGCCTGGCCCTGAGGAGCCAGCTACGGGAGCTGGGATGTTCTCAGCCCCTGTGCTGCTGCCATAGCGACTGGAATGGATGCCAGGGAGTCAGGTATGGAAGATGGGATTCTCCAAACCCCTGTGACAGCGCTGGGCAGCAGAGGAGCCAGCTGAAGAAGCAGAACATTCTCAGCCCCTGGGGCACTGCCATAGCGACGGGACTGGACGCTGGGGAATCAGGTACGGGAGTTGGGGCATTCTAAGCCTCTGTGCCACTGCCATAGAGATAGGACTAGACGCCAGGGAGTCAGGTACGGAAGCCGGGACACTCCAAACCCCTGTGATGGCGCTGGGTGGCAGAGGAGCCAGATACGGGAGCCAGGACATTCCCAGCCTCTGTGCCACTGCTGTGTAATGGGCCTGGGTGCTTGAGAAGGCGGCTACTAGAGCCGGGGCATTCAGCAGTGGTAGGTGACCAATGCAGGGACCAGCGCAAGGACCAGCATGAGAGTAGGGGGAGACGAAGAACATCAAGAAATTTCAAGGAGTCTGCACCACTGAACTTCACAAGGTTCATACCACAGAAGTTCACAACATAAAACCAGGGTTTCAGAACAGATCAATTTTAGAAGCAGAGACTAACGAGAACAGTCTCAAACAATTGGAAGACAAAGAAACAATCCCCAAATGAAAGAAAAAGCAGAAACTTCAGAAAGAATGTTAGATGAAATAGAGGCTGATCAACTATCAGATAGTGAATTTAAAAGCACTGGTTATTACAAAGTTCAAAGAGCTCACAGTGAACTGCCAGAAACTACAGGGGAACTACAATGATCTCTCGGCAAACTACAGCAACATGAAAAAGGAAATGGAAACTATCAGTAAGAGACAAGAAAAAATGAAGAATACAATTTCTGAATTGAAGAACACAGTAGAAAGTTTCCAAAGTAGGATAGATGAAGCGAAGAATAGGATTAGTGAGTTGGGGGACAAGGTAGAAAGCATCTCACAGAAAGAGCAAGAAAATGAAAAGAGGCTCAGAAAGAATGAAGAGGGATTAAGAGAAATGCAAGAGAACATGAAACGTAATAATATTCAAATAATAGGAATACCAGCAGGACAAGAAGAATAACAAAGGAGAGAAAACGTATTTGAAAGAGTAATGAGAGAAAATTTCCCTAATTTGACAAAACAAAAAGTCTCACAAATCCAAGAATCACAGAGAGTTCCAATCACGAGGAACCCAAGGAGGCCCACTTCAAGACACATCATCATCAAAATGGCAAAATTCCAAGACAAAGAGAGAATCTTAAACGCAGCAAGGGAGAAAAAATAACATACAAGGGAGCCCCAATAAGGTTAGCTACTGACTTCTCAATGGAAACACTTCAAGCAAGAAGAGAATGGCAAGAAATATTCCAAGTGATGAGAACCAGAAGGCTACAACCAAGGCTACTTTACCCAGCAAGACTCTCAATTAAGTTACAAGGCCAAATAAAGAGCTTCCAAGACAAAAGAAGTCTAAAAGAATATGCCTCCACCAAACCAGTCCTACAAGAAATACTAAAAGGACTGCTTTAAGGAAAGGAAGAAAAAGTTAGAGACAGAGAGAAACACAGGTACAAAAATGGCAATGAATAAGTACCTATCAATAATAACCTTAAACGTAAATGGATTAAATGCTCCAATCAAAAGACACAGAATAGCTGAATGGAACAGAAAGCATGACCAACACATATGCTGCCTACAAGAGACCCACCTCAGGACAAAAGACCATCACAGACTAAAAGTGAAAGGCTGGAAACAAGTTTTCCAAGCAAACAGACAAGAAAAAAAAAAAGCTCGGATAGCAATTCTCATATCAGACAAAATAGACTTCAAAAAAAAGGCCATAAAGAGAGACCCAGAAGGTCACTTCATTATACTCAAGGGAAGAATCTTCCAAGAAGACATTAACATTGTAAACATATATGCACCAAACATAGGGGCACCCAAATATATCAAGAAAATCTTAGAGGACTTCAAGAAAGATATTGACAGCAACACAATTATAGTAGGGGATTTTAACACCACACTATCAAAAATGGACAGATCTTCCAAACAAATTATCAGCAAAGATATTGTGGCATTAAACAACACCCTAGAGGAAATGGACTTAACTGATATATATAGAGCCCTTCATCCCAAAGAAGCTAAATACACATTCTTTTCAAATGCACATGGAACATTTTCAAAGATAGACCACATGATAGGACACAAACAAGCCTCAAAAAATTCAAGAACATTGAAATTATACCAAGCATCTTCTCTGACCACCAGAAACTGAAATTGGAAACCAACCCCAAAGAAAAACACCCAAAGCACCCAAAATCATGGAGACTGAATGGTATGCTATTAAACAACAAGTGGGTCAAGAATCAAATTAGGGAAGAAATCAAAAAGTTTCTGGAAACAAATGAAAATGATCTCACAACAACCCAAAACTTATGGGACACAGCCAAGGCAGTCCTGAGAGGGAAGTTTATAGCAATACAGGCCTGCCTAAAGAAGATAGAAACATTTCAAACAAACAACCTAACCCTACTCCTGCAGGAACTCGAGGAACAACAACACAGACAGCCCAGAGCAGGCAGAAGGAAGGAATAACCAAGATTAGAGCAGAACTAAATGACATTGAGACTAAAAGCACAATTCTAAGGATTAATGAATCTAGGAGTTGGTTCTTTGAGAAGATAAACAAAATAGACAAATCTTTAAGTAGGCTCATCAAGAAAAGAAGAGAGAGGACACAAATAAACACAATCAGAAATGAAAGAGGAGAGATTGCCACTGATACCACAGAAATAGAAGGGATTGTAAGAAATTACTATGAAGAACTGTATGCCAAGAAATTTGAAAACCTAGGGGAAATGGACACATTTCTAGAAAAATACAATCTTCCAAAACTCAATGAAAAAGAAGCAGAAAATCTAAACACACCAATAACAGCAAAAGAAATTGAAGCAGTAATCAAAAAACTCCCATCACACAAAAGCCCTGGACCAGATGGTTTCACAGGAGAATTCTACAACTGCATTTAAGGAAGAGCTAACCCCTATTCTCCACAGACTATTCCAAAAAATCCAGAAGGATAGAAAATCCCAAATTCTTTTTAAGAAGCCAGCATCATCCTAATTCCAAAACCAGATAGAGACACAGCAAAGAAAGAAAACTTCAGGCCAATATTGCTGATGAACATGGATGCTAAAATCCTCAACAAAATATTGGCAAATCGCATCCAACAATATATCAAAAAGATCATACACCATGACCAAGTGGGATTCATCCCAGGGATGCAAGGATGGTTCAATATTCGCAAATCAGTAGATGTAATACATCACAATAACAAAATCAAAGACAAAAATCACATGATCATATCAATAGATGCGGAAAAAGCTTTCGATAAGGTACAACACCCATTTATGATAAAAAAAACACTCAGCAAAGTGGGAATACAGGGAGCATTTCTCAAAATAATAAAGGCCATATAAGAGACCCACAGCCAATATTATACTCAATGGGAAAAAACTAAAAGCTTTTCCACTAAGATCAGGAACAAGACAAGGATGTCCACTTTCACCACTTCTATTTAATATAGTATTGGAAATTTTAGCCACAGTGATCAGGCAAGAAAGGAAATAAGAGGCATCCAAATAGGAAAGGAGGAAGCAAAACTGTCACTGTTTGCAGGTGACATGATAGTGTACATGGAAAATCCTATAGACTCTACCCAAAAACTGCTTGAACTAATTAATGAATTTGGCAAAACAGCTGGTTACAAAGTCAATATCCAGAAATCAAAGGCATTTTTGTATACTAACAATGAATCAGCAGAAGCAGGAATCAAGGAAAAAATCCCATTCGATATGGCGAAAAGAAAAATAAAATATCTGGGAATAAACCTAACTAAGGAGGTAAAAAACCTGTATGCAGAGAACTACACAGCCCTGAAGAAAGAAATCAAGGATGACACAAACAAATGGAAACATATACCTTGTTCATGGATTGGAAGAATTAACATCATCAAAATGTCCATACTACCCAAAGCAATATACAGATTCAATGCAATACCTATAAAGTACCAATTCCATATTTCACAGACATAGAACAAACACTTCGAAAATTTATATGGAACCATAAACGAGCCCGAATAGCAGCTGCTCTTTTGAGAAAGAAGATCAAAGTAGGAGGGATCACAATACCTGATATCAAACTGTATTACAAGGCCACTGTAATCAAAACAGCCTGGTACTGGCATAAGAGCAGGCACATAGACCAATGGAACAGAATAGAGAGCCCAGAAATCAACCCAACTCTCTACAGTCAATTAATATTCGACAAAGTCGGCAGTAACATAAAATGGAGTAAAGATAGCCTCTTCAACAAATGGTGTTGGGAGAACTGGATAGCTACTTTCAAAAAAGTGAAACTTGAGCACAGACTTACACCATACACCAAAATAAATTCAAGGTGGATAAAGGACTTAAATGTAGATCGTGACACCATTAAAGTCCTAGAGGAGAACATTGGCAAGAAAATCTCAGATATTTCATGCAGCAACTTCTTTACTGATATGTCCCCTAGAGCAAGGAATGTAAAGGAAAGAATAAACAAATGGGATCTCATCAAAATAAAAAGCTTCTGCATGGCTAAAGAAAACAGTATTAAATTAGCAAGACAATCAACTGCATGGGAAAACATATTTGCCAATGATACCTCAAACAAAGGTTTAATCTCCAAAATATACAAAGAACTTACACAACTCCACTCTAAGAAGAGACCCAACCCAATTAAAAAATGGGAAAAGGATTTGAACAAACACTTCTCCAGGGAGGACATACAGAACATTCAGAGACACATGAAGAGATGATCAATATCGTTAGCCATCAGAAAGATGCAAATTAAAACCACGGTGAGATACCTCTTTACACCAGTCAGGATGGGTATCATAAACAAAGCAACAAACAACAAATGTTGGAGAGTTTGTGGGAAAAAGGGGTCCTTAGTCCACTGTTGCTGGGATTGCAGACTGGTACAACCATTATGGAAAACAGTATGGAATTTTCTCAGAAAAATAAAAATCGACCTGCCTTTTGACCCAGCAATTCCACTGCTGGGATTATATCCTAAGAATCCTAAAACATCAATATCAAAGAACCTATGCACCACAATGTTCATAGCAGCACAATTTACAATAGCCAAGAGTTGAAAGCAACCTAGGTGCCCATCAGTAAATGAATGGATCAAAAATTGTGGTACATATACACAATGGAATTCTATGCAGCAGAGAGAAAGAAGGAGCTACTACCCTTTGCAACAACATGGATGGAACTGGAAAGCATTATTCTGAGTGAAATAGGCTAGGCATTGAAGGACAAATACCATATTATCTCTCCTTTGATAGGAAGGTAAACAATAAAACAAACAAGCAAGCAGAAAAAAAAAGACACTGAAATAGAGAACAAGGGGACAGTGACCAGAGGGGAGAAGGAAGGGTAGTTAAGGGGAAAAAGGGGGCGGGATTTGGAGGAACAAATAGGAAGGACACAGGGAGGAGAACTAAGGGGGGTGGAAATGGGAGGGAAGTGGGGAGCAAGGGGCGGGGGAGGCTGGGATGGGAAAAATAGACAAAAAAACTGTACTTGAAAAATAACTAAATAAAATTAATTTAAAAAAAAAGGAAAGATGGGGAAGGATTATCAAGGCACATGTATAAAGGACACATAGACAAAGACAGTGGTGGGGCGAGGATTGGATGTGGGAGGTGGGGGTGGATAGGGCAGTGGGAGAGTAATGGGGACAACTGTAATTCAAAAACAATAAAAAAGATTAAATAATATTAAATATCATATAAATAATATCAAATATTAGTGTTATTAATTAAATAAATGCATCATTTAATATTCAATGTTAAATATTATTAAATATTAAATATTTAAAGTACAAAAAAGCAAATGTGGGATTCCAAAGAAGTTGGCCAATATGGACCAATATTATCTCATAAAGTTTATTCATTCTAATTATAATTCCAATATACACACATATTATAATACGTAATGTAAATAAAATTCTATATACATGTATAGAATTTTAATTGTGCTCTATCATTTTTGTCTTCATGAAGAAGACATGAAAATTAGAATGAACCATATGAAATTGTTGATATTCTAATATTGATAAGATACTGTTATTAATTATTACTTGTGAACATATTACTTGGTCATACAAAGTCCTCAAATATTTCATAACAATCTATTCTCCAAAAGATAAATTCTACTTAATGTAACTCAATATTTCTTTTAGATAAATAAATATAAAAAATATGTTGATAAACAATAAAAATATATTCAATATATTTATGAAGACTGTATTTGGAAGCATTCTCTATATCCACAAATATGTTTTATTTGCCCTTCAATTTGACTCTTTCTCTATTTCTAGGTCTCCAGCTACTGCAACATGGTTGGGAATTAGAGGACATTAAATATTAGCTTAAAGTACGGTATGAAGATGAAAGGAAAACTGGTCAACTAAAACTAATAATTGTATTCAAAAGAAGCAATTAAACTGGTCGTCAAATGAATTGGCTTTTGGCTAACTTACCTGTTTAAACTCAGCTGTTTTGAAGAGATAATAGCAAATATTTCATTTGGAGTCGTCTGGAACCCAGCCACACTCAGTCAACATAGAAAATATTCCATCCATCTGGTCTCCATTATACTGTGTCTCAAATGTGATCCTCACAGTGTCATCTTAATTTTCCAGTTTTGTTTTCCACCATTTCTCACTTGTCACCAACATTTCTAGAACTTCTGGAAAAATTGCATAACTCTATATCAGGTAGAAAGTTTTCATCCATTAGGAAAAGAGAATTTTGTTTAAAGATTTAAAAGTTGCTTTACATTTAACATTTAAACTTTCCCCATAATTCATTTTCTAGTTAGAGTTTGCCAAAATTTGCTTCTTAATGGCCCATTTAGTTATTCAGAAGAATTTCTGCTGAAACTTCATTATACATAATTTGTCATAGCCATTTGCACATTTAGATATATCCATCTTCATCTCCTCATCTCTGACATTCACAATATATGAATAACATATACACAATATAATACACAACAATACAATACACAACAACCTTAAGTAATCTTTTTTTTATTTCATAAGGTCAGATTCTTATAATTTAAATATACCATGTTAATAAAAGCATTATTTAATTCACCAATAATTTTCATTTGTGTACTTATATTTTCCTAAGGTTTTAGTTGTCACGTATGGAAGCCAAAGTACTTAAAAGTGTAATGACAGTTCAATACCCATTAAAAAATTTAAATTCCAGCACTGGCTGGTGTAGCTCAGTGGATTGAGCGCGGGCCTGTGAACCAGAGTATCGTGGTTCGATTACCAGTCAGGGCATATGCCTGGGTTGCAGGCCAGTTCCCAGCAGGGGATGCGTGAGAGGCAACCATACATTGATATTTCTCTCCCACTCTTTCCCCTTCCCTTCCCCTCTATCGAAAAATAAATAAATAAAATATTTTTAAAAAATTTAAATTCCAGAATGTGGATCTGCTTATTCACATCACATCTATTTTTGCAATAGTGAAAAAATTTAATAGTGTGTCTTTGTATTTAAATATAAATTAAACATTTTCACTTAAAATATATTTCATTGCCTTGGTGTGGCTCACTGGATTGAGTGCCAGCCTGTGAACCAAAGGGTTGCCAGTTAGATTTCCAGTCAGAGCACATGCCTGGGTTGTGGGCCAGGTCCCCAGTTGTGAGAGTGCAAGAGGCACCCACACATTGATATTTCTCTCCTTCTTTCCTCCCTCCTTTCCCTTCTCTCTAAAAATAAATAAATAAAATATTAAAAAATATATTTCATCAATAAATATATAATTTGGTAATTTTAAGTGGTTCCAATATTATAGTATATTAAAATTTTAAAGCACAGTTTGATATGCAGCAGTTTTAATACTACATATTATTAGTTGAAATGCCTAAATATCACAAAAAAACATAAATAACTTCCTTATAAAATCAGCGTAATTAGAGCAATTGTTTGCATGGAAACATTACAGAACTCCTTTCTTAGAATTATTATCAAATATAACTGGCATGTTTATGCTTATTACTAAGAGACTTAAAACTGTTTTAAAAATATACTACACTTATAAAATTTTATGTTCAAGTTAAATATATTATTCATAAATATTTTAGAGTTTATTAAAATAACACATTGGGTGTCCTCTGAACTGCTTTTTAACTGCAGGACTTCCATCCCCTTCTCAGTGTGATAGGTTGCCAGATCATTTTAGAAACAGTAAGTAGAGTAGTAGTACCATGAAATAATGTAGTAGCCTGAGAAAGTGTTAGTTTTATGTAACTTTACAATGAACTCTTCCTGGAATTTTTCTCAAAAGACATTTTTTCACCTGAAAAACTATTGTTCGCTCACCCCTTCATCAGAAGATGGTGTAAGTCTCTGTTCACATTAACAGTGAGAAAGGACCAAAGAAAGGAATCAGGACTACACATGGTCCAAGTGATGTGTTTATTGAAGGGAAGTCTGGATGAATCTACATGAATAAGATTCCAGACATGTTTCATCCCAAACCATTATTCTTTAAATAATTTGTTAAGCCTTTGTTAATGTGAGCATGTATAAACTGATTATTCACTTATTAAAAAATGCATATTGCTATCTTTATATATAAAATAATGGTTATGTTATATGTAGTAAGTGTAATATTCCATTTTAACTTATATTTTTGGAATTATGTTTATATCACTATATTTCCATCATTCCTGAAATGAACAGTATAGTCACTCAGGCTCAATATTTGGATTAGCAGCTTTGGCTGGTATGGCTCAGTGGATTTAGTACCAGATTGCAAACCAAAGGGTAGTCAGTTCAATTCCCAGTCAGACCACATGCCTGGGTTGCCAGCCAAATTCCCAGCAGGGGTACATGAGAACAACCACACATTGATGTTTCTCTCCTTTTCTTTGTTCTCCCTTTCCCTTTCTCTAAAAATAAATAAATAAAATATTTTTTAAAAAGTGTTGGATTAGCAGACATTAACCTGCTTTTCACCTAGGAATGCCAGATATATATTTAAAACAACAAAATAGCCAGTTAAATTTGAATTTTTGTTAAACAAAATAATTTTAGTAGCAATACATCCTAAATCTTTCATACCTTATAGTTTAGTATAAGTATGCCCCAATTTTAAGCTATATTTTTACTACAAATACATTCATTGTGTATCTGAATTTCAGATTTAATTGAATGCCCTGTATTTTATTTGGCAATTTTACCAACCCACATTAGAAACTGTGAAATTCAATTAAGTTAAAATGTAGTAGCCTGAATATGCTATGCCCCAAACTTCATAGGATATACATTTTTAAAAGGACGAATGCAGGCTAAGTATCCTGGGCAAAGAATGCTCCTCTGTGGTAGATACAGCTGGAGAGTACAGGTTTTTTATCTATTCCAGACAGGAGATGGAATGGCCATGCATTAGGAAGAGAATGGAAGGGCTGAGAGATGTTAGGGTTGCAGGATATAAAAAGTGGTAAAATCAACAGGGGAGGCTATTTATCTAAACCAGCAATTTTCAAACTTTTTCATCTCATGACACACATGAACTAAATACTAAAATTCTGCAGTATATATATTTCAGGTCAATATATATACTTATGTATATATTGATCTAACCAAAAGTAGGTATAATTTTGATTCATTCACACTGGATGACTATTGTTGTGCGGGCTTTTGTCTTTTTTGTAGTTGACAGTCTAAGGGATGTGATGAGTACCCCTGACTAAATAATCAAGTATTGTATGATTTTAAATTCTTGAAGCACAACACTTGAAAATCACTGGTCTAAACCAAAAACAGCTAAAGCTTTGGGGTCCTAATGTCACAAAATGATTTCTGAGGAAATTGGGCAGAATCTAATTAGTGCACCTGCACTACTGTAGCCCTGAAGCAGTCAATCTTCATACAGCATCCAGAGGAATCTTTTCAAAAGGCAAGAAAGATTTTTGTCACTTCCATGCATTTGATCCTTTAATGGTGCCCTACTGCTATTAGGACAAAGATCATTTCCCATCTGGGCCTTGCCACACTCTCCATTGGCATCTACAATCCAGCTCCTACTGACCACCCCCAAACTCTCTAGCCACATAGGTTCTCTAAGTCGTATGACTCCCATTCGCCCTTCTAAAGTGTCACTTCCTATCAGAAGGCATTCTAGGCCTCCATGGATATACCAAATCCATGTATTATATGCTGTCATCAAACTGGGTATTTCTTCTCTCTTTCACTTGTTAGGAGTTGAATATTTTCATTTTTACCACTTTTCATTATAGCGAATATTAGAGATAAACAAATAGAAAGGATAACCATGAAGCCTCAGATTCCCATTGTCCAGATCCAGTAAATGTCAATTCATGTCAGTCTTACTCCATTGGGTCTTCATCCAGAAGCCAGCAATATTATCTTTACACAATGCAAAATAAATTTACTACTTTTGACTCAATTGTAGCTTAAGGATATCCTCAATGGAAGGTTAGTAGATGAATGCCTAACAACAGCCCCTGAAATGCAGTGAAGTCAGACAAAAAGCTTCCTCAAATAATGAAACACCATTCACAAATTTTGGAGTGGTCATTTTAATAAATATGAAATCTCACATGGTGAAAATTGAATAAGAAAAAATATAAAGACCTACACATGGTTAAAAATTGCTTCATAATCCCCACATGAAAATTATGGTTTAATGGGAACTTATATGAAAAAGAATAAAGGGATTTCCTTAAATGAGTTCCACTAAAAACATATTAAGTTCACTGTTCAATGTCTGTTTGCCTACAACACAGCCTTATACTCAGTAGATAGTCATTAACCATTTGGTAAATGCAAAACCGAAAGAGTGAAATGTCAGTTCTAGCTGCTACAAAAATTCATTGAAAGCTTGAGCTGCATTAACAGAATTGCAGGTAAGAGAACCAGGGAGGAGACAGCCTTATTCTGCTCTTGATAGCCAGACCATAATTCTAGTAGTGTTGTATTCAGCTCTTAACTATAAAGTGGATGTGTAAAGCCAGATTAATCAAAGGGAGGTTGCCAAAGTGATGATGGCACTGAAAACCCAGTAGGAATAGCTGAAGATGTGACTGGAGGTGAGGCAGTAGGATCACTATGTTTAAATGTACAAAGGGCGATTTATATAAAGAGTGGTTTGGATTTGCTCTAGGTGGCACGGAAGGACAGAATTAGATCAAGTGACTAGAAGAAAGGATGTGCTAAAAGTAAGGCTTATCCAAAAATTCCAGAAAAGAGTTAGAAACTATGTTTTTTAGAACATTTGTTTTGCTTTTTGAATGTACAAACATGAGAAAATACAATACCCTACATGAGGCCTGGTAAGCAGAAAGCTAGTAAGCTTTAACAAACCCTAACTTCTGTTAATGCAAGATCACAGGGTACCATTGACTTATTTTCAGGTTATAGCAACTAAAGCTAAAGTTCTTTCCATTACTCAGTATATTGTCATGTTAATTAGCACTGATACTGATGAGCAAAATTTCTATGTAAATAGGACCATGAAGTTCCTACATATTCTTTTTTTTTAGAAATAAAAGAAATAGAGTTCCATCTTTAGTTTTTTAAGGAAATTCCATACTGTTTTCCACAGTGGTTGTATCAGTCTACATTCCCTACAATGTACTAAGGTTCCCTTTTCTCCACAACCTGGGCAGCACTTGTTGTTTATTGATTTATTAATGATGGCCATTCTTACCACTGTGAATTAGTATCTCATTGTGATTTTAATTTGCATTTCACTAGTGGCTAGTGATGTTCAGCATTTTTCACATGTCTATGGGCACTCTGTATGTCCTTCTTGGAGAATTGTCCGTTCAGCTCCTTTGCCCATTTTTTTAGTTGCTTTTCTTCCTGGTGCAGCAGAGTCTGTGAATTCTTTACACATTTTTGGAGATCAAATCCTTGTTAGAGGTATCATTGGCAAAAATATTTTCCCCTACAGTTTGTTCCCTTCTCATTTTGTTGATGTTTTCTTTAGCCATGTAGAAGCATTTTAGTTTGATGTCCTACCATTTGTTTATTCTTTCCTTTATATCCATTGCCCTAGGGGATATATCAGTGAAATGCATGGGATATCTGAAATATTCCTGCCTATGTTCTCCTCTAGGACATTTATGGTTTCACAGCTTATATTTAAGTCTTTTATCCATCTTTATTTTGGTGTGTGGTGTCAGTTGGTAGTCTAGTTTCACTTTTTGCATGTAGTTGTCCAGATATCCTGGCATCATTTATTGAAGAGGTTATGTGTGCTCCATTTTATGTTCCTGCCTCCTTTGTCAAAGTTAACTAACTGTATTGACTTGGGTTGATTTCTGGGCTCTCTATTTTGTTCCATTGGTATGTGTGTTTTTATGTTGATACCAGACTTTTTTGATTATAGTGGCCTCGTAATATAGTTTGATATCAGGTGTTGCTATCCCTCCTACTTTGTTCTTCTTTCTCAAAATTGCTGAGGCTATTCAGGATTATTTATGACTCCATATACATTTTTTAAATATTTGTTCTAGATCTGTGAAATAAGTCACTGGTATTTTGATAGGGAGTGCATTGAATTTATATATTGCTTTGGGTAGTATGGACATTATGATGATGTTCATTCTTCCAATCCATGAACATGGTATATGCTTCCATTTATTTGTGTCTTCTTTAATTTCTTTCTTCAGAGTTATGTAGTTTTATGACCACTGGTCTTTTATCTCCTTGGTTAAGTTTATTCCTAAGTATTTTATTTTTTTTTTGCTATATCAAATGAGATTTTTTCCTAATTTCGGTTTTTGTTTTGTATTTGTTTTTTTTAAATAATTTTATTTAGTTATTTTTCAACTACATTTTTTTTGTCTATTTCTCCCATCTCAGCCCCCCCCCCACCCGATGCTCCCCACCTCTCTCCCATTTCCAACCCTCTTAGTTCTTGTCCCTGTGTCCTTCCTATTTGTTCCTCCAAATCCCTCCCCCTTTCTCCCTTACATTCCCTTCCCTCTCCCCTCTGGTCACTGTCCCCTTGTTCCCTATATCAGTGTCTTTGTTTTTATTCTGCTTGCTTGTTTGTTTTGTTTTTTAGCTTCCTGTTAAAGGTGAGATCATATGGTATTTGTATTTCAACACATGGCCTATTTCACTCAGCATAATGCTTTCCAGTTCCATCCATGTTGTTGCAAAGGGTAGTAGCTCCTTCTTTCTCTCTGCTGCATAGAATTCCATTGTGTATATGTACCACAATTTTTTGATCCATTCGTTTACTGATGGGCACCTAGGTTGCTTTCAACTCTTGGCTATTGTAAATTGTGCTGCTATGAACATTGTGGTGCATAGGTTCTTTGAAATTGATGTTTTAGGATTCTTGGGATATAATACTAGCAGTGGAATTTCTGGGTCAAAAGGTGGGTCCATTTTTATTTTTCTGAGAAAATTCCATACCGTTTTCCATAATGGTTGTACCAGTCTGCAATCCCACCAACAGTGAACTAAGGACCCCTTTTCCCCACACCCTCTCCAACATTTGTTGTTTGTTTCTTTCTTTATGATAGCCATCCTGACTGGTGTAAAGTGGTATCTCATTGTGGTTTTAATTTTCATCCCTCTGATAGCTAATGATATTGAGCATCTCTTCATGTGTCTCTGAATGTTCTGTATGTCCTCTTTGGAGAAGTGTCTGTTCCAATCCTTTTCCCATTTTTTAATTGGGTTGGTTCTCTTCTTAGAATGGAGACATGTAAGTCCTTTTAATGTTTTGGAGATTAAACCTTTGTTTGAGGTATCATTGGCAAATATGTTTTCCCATACAGTTGGTTGTCTTTTTAATTTAATACTGTTTTCTTTAGCCACGCAGAAGCTTTTTATTTTGATGAGATCCCATTTGTTTATTCTTTCCTGTATATTCCTTGCTCTAGGGGACATATAGGTAAAAATGTTGCTGCATGAAATACCTGAGATTTTCTTGCCGATGTTCTCCTCTAGGACTTTAATGGTGTCACAACTTACATTTAAGTCTTTTATCCACCTTGAATTTACTTTGGTGTATGGGGTAAGTTTGTGCTCAAGTTTCACTTTTTTGCACATAGCTGTCCAGTTCTCCCAACACCATTTGTTGAAGAGGCTATCTTTACTCCATTTTATGTCACTGCCCACTTTGTCAAATATTAATTGACTATAGAGAGTTCGGTTTATTTCTGGGCTCTCTATTCTGTTCCATTGGTCTATGTTCCTGCTTTTATGCCAGTACCAAGCTGTTTTGATTACAGCGGCCTTGTAAGGCCTTGTAATACAGTTTGATATCAGGTATTGTGATCACCCCTACTTTGTCCTTCTTTCTCAAAAGTGCCGCTGCTATTTGGGGTCATTTATGGTTCCATATAAGTTTTCGAAGTGTTTGTTCTATGTCTGCGAAATATGCCATTGGTACTTTATAGGTATTACATTGAATCTGTATATTGCTTTGGGTAGTATGAACATTTTTGATGATGTTAATTCTTCCAATCCATGAACAAGGTATATGTTTCCATTTGTTTGTATCTTCCCTGATTTATTTCTTCAGGGTTGTGTAGTTTTCGCATACAGGTCTTTTACTTCCTTGGTTAGGTTTATTCCCAGATATTTTATTTTTCTTTTTGCTATATCGAATAAGATTTTTTCCAACTGTATGGGAAAACATATTTGCCAATGATACCTCAGACAAAGGGTTAATCTCCAAAATATACAAAGAACTTACACGACTCCACTCTAGGAAGACATCGCACCCAATTAAAAAATGGGAAAAGGACTTGAAGAGACACTTCTCTAAAGAGGACATACAGAATATCCAGAGACACATGAAGAGATGCTCAATATCGTTAGCTATCAGACAGATGCAAATTAAAACCACAATGAGATACCACTTTACACCAGTCAGGATGGCTATAATAGACAAAGCAACAAACAACAAATGTTGGAGAGGGTGTGGGGAAAATGGGTCCTTAGTTCATTGTTGGTGGGATTGCAGACTGGTACAACCATTATGGAAAACAGTATGGAATTTTCTCAGAAAAATAAAAATGGACCTGCCTTTTGACCCAGAAATTCCACTGCTAGGATTATACCCCAAGAATCCTAAAACATCAATTTCAAAGAACCTATGCACCACAATGTTCATAGCAGCACAATTTACAATAGCCAAGAGTTGAAAGCAACCTAGGTGCCCATCAGTAAATGAATGGATCAAAAAATTGTGGTACATATACACAATGGAATTCTATGCAGCAGAGAGAAAGAAGGAGCTACTACCTTTTGCAACAACATGGATGGAACTGGAAAGCATTATGCTGAGTAAAATAGGCCAGGCATTGAAAGACAAATACCATATGATCTCACCTTTAACAGGAAGCTAAAGAATAAAACAAACAAGCAAACAGAATAAAAACAAAGACACTGAAATAGAGAACAAGTGGGCAGCGACCAGAAGGGAGAGGGAAGGGAACTTAAGGGGAAAAAGGGGGAGGGATTTTGAGGAACAAGTATGAAAGACACAGAGATGAGGACTGGGGGGGGAGGGGAGAGACCGGGCGGGGGATGGTGTGTGATGGGAGAAATAGATTTAAAAAAATGTACTTGAAAAGTAACTAAATAAAATTTAATATTAAATAAATAAATAAAAGATTTTTTCTTGATTTCTGCTTCTGCTGATTCATTGTTAGTATACAAAACTGCCTTTGACTTCTGGATATTGAATTTGTATCCTGCTGTTTTGCCAAATTCATTAATTAGTTCTTGCAGTTATTGGGTAGAGTCTAAAGAATTTTCCATGTACACTATCATGTCATCTGCAAACAGTGACAGTTTTGTTTCCTCCTTTCCTACTTGGATGCCTTTTATTTCCTTTTCTTGCCTGACTACTATGACCAAAACTTCCAAAACTATATTGAATAGAAGTGGTAAAAGTGGACATCCTTGTCTTGTTCCTGATCTTAGTGGAAAAGCTTTTAGTTTTTGCCCATTGAGTATGATATTGGCTGTAGGTCTCTCATATATGGCCTTTATTATACTGAGGAATGCTCCCTCTATTTCCACTTTGCTGAGTATTTTATCATAAATGGGTGTTGTAACTTATCAAAAGCTTTTTCTGTGTCTATTGATATGATCATGTGGTTTTTTTCTTTGTTTTTGTCTATGTGATGCATTACATTTACTAATTTGGGAATATTGAACCATCCTTGCATCCCTGGGATGAATCCCACTTGGTCATGGTGTATGATCTTTTTGATATATTTTTGGATGTGATTTGCCAATATTTTGTTGAGGATTTTAGTGTCTATGTTCATCAGTGATATTGGCCTCAATTTCTCTTTCTTTTTTGTGTCTCTCTCTCTGGTTTTGGAATTAGGATGATGCTGGCTTCATAAAAAGCATTTGGGAGTTTTCCATCCTTCTGGATTTTTTGGAATAGTCTGTGAAGAATAGAGATTAGCTCTTCCTTAAATGCTTTGTAGAATTCTCCTGTGAAACCATCTGGTCCAGGCCTTTTGTGTGATGGTAGTTTTTTGATAACTGCTTCAATTTCTTTGGCTGTTATTGGTGTGTTCATATTTTCTGTTTCTTTTTCATTGAGTTTTGGAAGATTGTATTTTTTCTAGAAATGTGTCCATTTCCCCTAGTTTTCAAATTTCCTGGCATACAGTTCTTCACAGTAATTTCTTACAATACCTTCTATTTCTGTGGTATCACTTGCAATCTCTCCTCTTTCATTACTGATTGTGTTTATTTGTGTCCTCTGTCTTCTTTTCTTGATGAGCCTACTTAAAGGCTTGTCTATTTTGTTTATCTTCTCAAAGAACCAACTCCTAGATTCATCGATCCTTAGGATTGTGCTTTTAGTCTCAATGTCATTTAGTTCTGCTCTAATCTTGGTTATTTTCTTCCTTCTGCTTGCTCTGGGCTGTCTGTGTTGTTGTTCCTCGAGTTCCTGCAGGAGTAGGGTTAGGTTATTTGTTTGAAATGTTTCTATCTTCTTTAGGTAGGCCTGTATTGCTATGAACTTTCCTCTCAGGACTGCCTTGGTTGTGTCCCATAAATTTTGGGTTGTTGTGAGATCATTTTCATTTGTTTCCAGAACATTTTGATTTCTTTCCTAATTTGATTCTTGACCCATTTGTTGTTTACTAGCATACCATTCAGTCTCCATGATTTTGGGTGCTTTGGGTTTTTTCCTGTGGGGTTGGTTTCCGACTTCAGTCCCTTGTGGTCAGAGAAGATGCTTGGTATGATTTCAATTTTCTTGAATTTGTTGAGGCTCATTTTGTGTCCTATCATGTGGTCTATCTTTGAAAATGTTCCATGTGAATTTGCAAAGAATGTGTATTTAGCTTCCTTGGGATGAAGGGTTCTATATATATCAGTTAAGTCCATTTCCTCTAGGGTGTTGGTTAATGCCGCCATATCTTTGTTTATATTTTGTTTGGAACATCTGTCCATTTTTGACAGTGTGGTGTTAAAATCCCCTACTATAATTGTGTTGCTGTCAATATCTTTCTTGAAGTCCTCTAAGATTTTCTTTATATATTTCGATGCTCCTATGTATGGTGCATATATATTTACGATGTTAATGCCTTCTTGGTGGATTCTTCCCTTGAGTATTATGAAGTGACCTTCTGGGTCTCTCTTTATGGCCCTGTTTTTGAAGTCTATTTTGTCTGATATGAGAATTGCTACCCTAGCCTTTTTCGCTTGTCTCTTTGCTTGGTTAATTTGTTTCTAGCCTTTCACTTTTAGTCTGTGATGGTCTTTTGTCCTGAGGTGAGTCTCTTGTAGGCAGCATATGTGTGGGTCATGCTTGCTTATCCATTCAGCTATTCTGTGTTTTTTGATTGGGGCATTTAATCCATTTACATTTAAGGTCATTATTGATAGGTAATTATTCATTGTCATTTTTGTATGTGTTTCTCTCTGTCTCTCACTTTTCCTTCCTTTCCTTAAAGCAGTCCTTTTAGTATTTCTGTAAGACTGGTTTGGTAGAGGCATATTCTTTTAGACTTCTTTTGTCTTGGAAGGTCTTTATTTGGCCTTCTATCTTTATTGAAAGCCTTGCTGGGTAAAGTAGCCTTGGTTGTAGGCCTTTTGTTCTCATTACTTGGAATATTTCTTGCCATTCTCTTCTTGCTTGGAGTGTTTCCATTGAAAAGTCAGTAGCTAACCTTGTTGGGGCTCCCTTGTATGTTACTTCCTTTTTGTCCCTTGCTGCCTTTAAGATTCTCTCTTTGTCTTGGAATTTTACTGTTTTAATGATGATGTGTCTTGAAGTGGGCCTCTTTGGGTTCCTCTTGATTGGGACTCTGTGTGATTCCTGAGTTTGTGTCACTTTTTCTCTCATCAAATTAGGAAAGTTTTCTCTCATTACTTTTTTGTATAGTTTTTCTATCCCTTATTCTTCTTCTTGTACTTCTGGTATTCGTTTTATTTGGATATTATTATGTTTCATATTGTCTTGCATTTCTCTTAATCCCTCCTCATTCTTTCTGAGCCTCTTTTCCTTTTCTTGCTCTTTCACAGAGTTTTTTTGTACTCTGTCCTCTAACTCACTGATCTGATCTTCTGCTTCATTGATTATGCTTTTACTTCCTTCTACTGTGTTCTTCAGTTCAAAAATTGTATTCTTCATTTCCTTTTGTCCCTTGCTGATAGTTTCTATTTTCTTTTTCATGTCGATATAGTTTGTGGTGAGATCATTATAGCTCCCCTATAGTTACTAGTAGCTCATTGTGAGCTCTTTGAACTTTGTGATAACCAGTGCTTTCAATTCACTATCTGATAGTTGATTAGCCTCTATTTCATCTAACATTCTTTCTCAAGCTTCTGCTTTTTCTTTCATTTGGGGATTGTCTCTTTGTCTTTCCATTGTTTGTGAGACTCTTCTTGTTAGCCTTAGCTTCTAAAATGGATCTGTTCTGACTCCCTGGGTTTATGTTGTGAACCTCTGTGGTAGAATACTTGTGAATTTCAGTGGTGCAGACTCCTTCATCGTATCCTGATGTTCTCCATTTCCACCCACTCCTTTTATTGTGTATGTCTAATCAGTTGGAAGGGGAGGCAAAATGGTTTATGACAGCAGAAGAGTTTTTTATGATATTTACTGTCACAGCCGGTAGAGAAAAGATAGGCAATCTTTAGGCTATATATAGTGTTAAGCATATTCTTCAGCCCAACTTGCCACTTTTACAAATGGATGGACAAAAGATAAGCCTCTTGTTGGGGATGGAAGTCTTGTTAGTTGGAACTAGGAAGCAGTGAGTTTGCAGACAGTCAGATTTTGAGGTAAGGTGAGTGTGAGGAACAGTAAATAGGTGTAGTGTGTGAGCAAATAGAGTTAATCACTATAGTGATAGAATTCAGGGACCTATACAATGGGCTAAGATCTGGGAGATGGGTTGTGAAGTATTTACTGTTGTATAGATCAGCTATTATTTACACTAATATTAGAGCAGCACTCATATAACAAACTCTATGTGATCTGTCTGAGTAGGGGGTATAGAGCTTTAGGTTGTGTGCTAAAAGAAAACAAGTGGTGTGGAGTATAGAGGATTAGCAAAGCATTGTGGAGGAAAGAACAGGGGGAGCCTGTCTAATCATACACTATAACTACTCAAGACTGAGAAGCCTATACAGAAAGAGGAGGAATACAGAGATATTATTAAAATATAAAAGAAGTGAGAATAATGAAAAAAATATGCAACACCTCGGGGCTTCTCTGCTATAGGAAAGTGAAATTTGTTTCTCTGTCTCTACTGTTGAGATGCCCCTTCTTTGGTCCCATTGTGGTCCTTTCACAGTTCCTAGTTGTTTGTGTCTCTTGTGGGTAAAAGAAAACAAAGCAACCAACAAACAAACAAACAAACAAAAAGGCAGGAGAAGGCAGGCAAAAGCGATTAGTTTAAGAGGAAAGGAAGAAGGACTAAAACAGGGAAAAAGAAAGGATAGGAACAAAGTATAGAAAGATAAAGCAGTGATAGAATTAAAAAATATATAAGATTACTAAAGAAACACACAAAAAAGTTACCAAAAAAGGGGGGAAACCACAAAAAACAAACAAATAAACAACAAAAAATGCAATAATAACAACAAGAGAGAAACCCTTCCCTTGTTGGTTTCAAACTGCCCAGACTGGTTTTTCTGGTTGCAGCAGGATATGTCTGTGGGCTGGGATGCCAGCGCAAGTGTGTGCACCAGCCAGGCTACCAGATTGGGGTGTGGGTGCCCGCACACTCGCCAAGCTGCTTGTGTCCCAGGGGTTCTGGTAGGGTCCTTCCCAGTCCTGTGTTGGGGACTCAGAGGCTTCTGTGCCTGTGTGCACCCTCCAAGCTGTCTGGGATCCCAGAAACCAGCAAGGTGCCTCCCAGCCCTGTGGCAGGGACCCAGAAGCCTCGGTGCCTGCTCGCCACCCCCCCCCAACAGCCATCTGGGACCCGAGAAACTGGGAGGGCACTTCCCGGTTCTGTGGCAGGGCCCCAAATGCCTTCTCTTTCCCCCTGGCTCACTGCAAGGCCGGTTGGGAAGCGAGCCAAGCTGCCCTGACAGGAGAACACCTCAGTCCACTTTCAAAAAAAACAAAAATCTCTAGATGGCCTGCCTCTCAGTCCAGCCCAGTCCCCAGCCAGACCAGTGAGACCAATGTGTCTCTCAATTCTCCCAGGCTTGCAACCACAGAGTTTGCAGTTGCACAGGGCCCTGTGTCTTTGCTACCCTCCCTCATAATGCAAACAGACAAGCAGACAGGTCTCTGCCCGGTGTTGTCCAGTTTTGCTCATACGGGGAGCGGGGGAGCTGCTGGCCCGCTCTGGTGGCCACTTGGGCCGCTGGGTGCCCAGGCTCCAGTGGCAGACACCTCTGGTGTTGGTCTCAGACCAATGGCTCTGGACCCTGACTGTAGAGGCAGCACCGGGGCCACCTGGCCTGGGGCGCCGGCCGCCACCGCTGCTTTTTCTTTACTCCAGTCCTAGAGACCCCAGTGACCTGCCGCTGTCTGGTGTTTCATTATCCGTCGCAATCTCTGTTCTTTTACTTTCACAAATGCTGGATAACCGATGGATTAGTGCGCTGCTTCTCTATAGATCTTCCAGGATTTTCACCCAGGAGTATGGGAGCTAGAATTCTTTCCATCCTATTTTGTCGCCATCTTCCCAGCCTCCCCTAATTTCTGTTTTTGATATTTCATTGTTTGTGTGCAAAAATGCCTTCAGTTCCTGGATGTTGACTGTGTATCCCTCCATTTTGCCAAAATTATTTGTTAGGTCAAGTAGTTTTTAGTGGAGTCTATAGGATTTTCTATGTACAACATCATTTCATCTGCAGACAGTGACAGCTTTACTTCCTCCTTTCTAATTTGGATGCCTTTTATTTCTTTTTCTTGTTTGTTCACTGTGGCTAGAACTTCCAATACTATGTTGAAGAGAAGTGGTGAAAGAGGACATCCTTGTTTTGTTCCTGATGTTAGTGAGAAAGCTTTCAACTTTTGCCCATTGAGTATGATGGTCCTCTAGGTTTCTCACATATGGCCTTTATTATATTAAGGTATGCTCCCTCTATTCCCACTTTGCCGAGTGTTTTCTTTTAGTAATTTTTTGTACCCAAATTTCCATGGTAAGAAGTAAATTTAAGTGTGTACACACATTAGACTCTAGCTTTCAGGGTTTAAAAAGCATGCTAAGAGTGGATAGTAGCCTCTTCTAAATTTATTTTCCTCATAAACTGAAGCAACATTCCTGTCTGAAGTAATTTTATGCAGTGAATTCCTGTGAGTGTTTTTGTCAAATGTGTGTTGTACTTTACCAAAATCACCCTTGCATTCCAATGCTGAGACTATACTCTAAGGATCCTGAATCATCAATTCAGAAGAACTTATGCACCCCAATGTTCATAGCAGCATTATTTACACTAGCTAAGAGCTAGAAACAGCCTAAGTGCCCGACAGTAAATGAGTGGATCAAAATACTCTAGTACATTTACACAAAGGAATTCTATGCAGCAGAAACAAAGAAGGAGCCCCTACCCTTCACAATAGCATGGATGGAGCTGGAAAGCATTATACTGAGTGAAATAAGCCAGGTGGTGAAAGACAAATTCCATATGATCTCACCTATAAGTGGAACCTGACCAACAAAACAAATAAGCAAGCAAAATATAACCAGAGACCTTGAAATTAATAACAAAGTGACAGTAACCAGAGGGGAGGGGGAAGTAGAAGAAG
This sequence comes from Artibeus jamaicensis, assembly GCF_021234435.1. Classification (NCBI taxonomy): domain Eukaryota; kingdom Metazoa; phylum Chordata; class Mammalia; order Chiroptera; family Phyllostomidae; genus Artibeus; species Artibeus jamaicensis. The sequence continues at coordinate 801,025 of NW_026521853.1, forward strand.
GATCAAGTAAAGAAACATGTATAGAGGATTTGTGGACAGGTACAAGGGGCATGATTGACTGGAGGGGAGCACTGATTGAGGGGGCACTTTATGAGTGAGAAATGTGGGAAAAGGTGGTACAACTATAACTATAGAATAATTAAAAAGGAAATAAATGAAATATTACTAAATTAGCAAATAATGCAGCAAAAGTTTCATTATTCCTATTTTTTAAAAAATACCTCATAGATTAACTAGGATGTTGAAATCATAATCAAGGAAGAATGAAAAATGGTCTAGAATTATTCATTGCATATTTGCACAGCCATGTACATTGCACATTTCACTACAATATATTACCCTCTCATAAGTGTTTTCCATGATTGTTATCAATAGAACTATTTATAACTTGAATTCTTAATATAACCATATGTAGAATAATAAATGTACTCTTGATTTCTTATTTGTCTTTCTGTGTACGTATTTTAAAAATATGTGAACAAAAGTTTTCTTGCTTGTTTAGTGCTTTTGAACAACAGGTTTTTCTTAAAATATTTAAAAAGGAGACTACCTTTAATTCAAGCTGAAAGGTAAGGGTCTAGAATTATGAAAGTAACATTTTATACTAAGACTTTTGAGGAAGTAAACAAAATAAGAATTATGTGCTTAAACAAAAATTTATGAACTATGGTTTCAAAATGTATTATCATGAACCTAAATGCCATTTATAAAATTGAAAACAATGCAGTTTTCATCAGCATTTTAGTTTCTTTCCAGTAGCAAACTGAACAAACCCATTAAAGCTAAAAATATATTTCAGCAGGAGAGAGTTCACATAGACTCCTTCTGACAGACTGTGGTTGATACCCAGGAAGCAACAAGAAGGTCCTTGATCTGGGATACCTGAAGGAATTTAGCACATGTAATTTATACATCACTTAGTAGATCTGAAAATTTCTTCCTTTCTTATATTCTCAGAGTTATGTGTGAAGCAACATCTGCAATTAATTATTTCTGAAAATTACTGTGATATATCATGGGATAATATCACAAGGGTTATTTAACTAACAATTGCATTTTCTCTGAATTTATTGAGAGTTCTGCACAGACTTTTGGTGCATTTTGGGAAAACGAGATGCAAATCTCTCATCTGCAAATATCAATTATCTCCCATGAGTGGGGACACCCTGTTCTAGCTATGTTAGGACAATGATCCTGACTAGACAAATGATGTTCATTATATAATATCAGCTTCTGTGACAACTCATCCTCTCGCCTTCCCTGAAGATGACATTCTCTATGGTCATTGAAAGTTTTCCATTTCACCTTGTCATATATAAAATATTCTCTTGCCTCTGCTCTCAGGAGCCTCATTTGGACCTTTTTACTTGGTACACGCTCTGCAACATAAAAGAGTTTGACTATAAAATACTCATTAGGCCATGTAAAAATTTCCTTATTGTTTTATTTTCTCTTGTAAGGACAATCAAGAAAAGTTTTCTTCTCCCCCTGGGATATTTAAGCACTTACCGTTCCTCAAAAAACATGAAACTCATCTATAAAAATTGCAGTCAGAGCCCCCTGTGCACAGGTGGTATACCTGGCTGATCTTCTGAGGAACAAAATGAACACCCAGTGATATCCCAGCATATATGAAGGTGGGGGGCTAAAATTACAGAGGACATTGAAAAATAGACAGTAGGGAGATTTCTTTGGGACAGTAAGGTCCCTGGGACCAGCATGGGAACCAGGGTTGCTGCAGCTCCAGGTCTGGTGCCTTCCAGGCATGCTGCAGGGGTCTTGGAAGACAGCCAAGTCAACGGCTCCCTCGCCTGACAAACAGGGAGGATACAGTGGCACCAGGATGGACCTGGATGCTTGAAGTTGCTGGGAGGAATAAGGATGAAGTGGCAGGTGCACAGGAATAATAAAATTCCTACCACAACAGAACAATGATAACTTACAAGGAATGTGACTACAGTGTTTGTATTATTTAAATACATAGGTATATTTAACTTTTCTATAATGCTATAAAATTAATTTTCAGAAGCTAATGGCAACCTTACTTTTCATGGAAGAATATAGATGGAAATGATCAATTCAATCAGTTTTCAAAGAAATCAGAAAACCATACCTCCTGAGAGTATAGCATTTAATGTAAGAACAACAGCACTTATATTCTTTGTGTGCACATTTAAACAATAGAAGACTAGCTTGGGTTTTTTTAAGGAACGAGGCTCATTTATAAAATATATATATATATATATATTACCAAGACTGGTAGGCATTTTTTCATTATTTTTATAAACTGTCTTCAGGGTAAATTATCATCTCTCTAAAGAAATAAACAATGAAACATTGAAAATTCAAATCTTCCAAATGACATACGTCAGGTTGAATGTCTGTTAGGGTTTAAATATATAAGGAGCCCAAGAGACCAAGCAAAGGTGACCAAGAGACTGAAAAGCTAAAGATACCTCAAATGAGATAAGCTCTGAGATGCTCTTCTAATATAGGCTTTGTTAAATTTTAAACAGGGTCTTTATAGTCACTAGGTTGAAAACCCAAATGACCATTAATCCATTTGAACACACATTTTTATTCAGATTTGAAAGCAATTATTTGCTCATCTCCCTGAACTATCTTATTTCTTTTACTGAATGTTATCCATAGACATATCACTTGCTCATCAAATAGTAAGAAGAAGACTGTACAAGATGTTAATATCTAACAGAGATTCACAATATATGGTAACATTAGCAGTGACTCACCATGAATAATGGCATTCCTTCTTTTATTCTTATTTCATTATATAATGCAGCTAAATGTGGTCTACTTTCTTCTCATTTATAGTAACTCATTGTGTACCTCATCTTCATGATTCAGTTATTTGTTGTCTGTAGTTTCCTCAGTATATTACACCTTTAAAATTATTTTGTACATGTTTTCTTTTTTTAAATCAAACACTGGCAAACATCCATAGAAAGGAATAAAATCACAGTTTTCTTATATTCAAGAAAAATTAATTGATTAATATGATTTACTAAAACTTACAATGAATTTGGATATAATTTTATTATTCCTCTGTACATAATACCTTTTAACATTATTATATTTACTATTACATGCTTTACATGTGAGTTAATTAGGAAAATTTTTATTGCATCAGTAAAAGTCATTAAATGTGTTCTACACCTGTTCAAATGCTTCAAAGAGAAATAGAACCCATGTGAAACCTATCTACAAAAAAAATATTGTTTCTGGTGATACTATGGTTTTCAAGACATTAGTTTTTTCCACCCCTCATTTCCTACATAGTCTTAGGTTTTAAAGACCTCTTACAACTGGCAGTTTCAATATTCATTTCATAGTTCATATTAACAAAATGTAGTCTATAGTAATGAAGGGAAATGAGGACAACTGTAATTGAACAATAAAAAAAGAAAAATATCAAAAAATAGCAAATCCTGATTGCATGAAACTAGAAAATTTGAAAATGAGAAACAAAAATCATGATATCAATGAAGACAGTTTTCTTTGAATTATGTATAGTATTTAATGAAAAACCAACTCAGAAAAATGTATGTATACAAAAGTCTGTCCAGAAGGTATCCATCTATGTAATATGAGAAATAGACACATTTATAGAAGATACAAAATATAAAAAACATTGAACACAGGGCACTGATGCCTCAGGCCCCTTCCAAGTAAGTACCTTGGAACCTCATACAGTTCTCCCAGACACCAACAGCTGCCTCGTTGTGTTTTTCTGAATCTCACCAATGGTCTGAAATCTCTTTCTTTTCAGAGGTAATTTTAGTTTAGGGAAAATCCAGAAGTCTGAGGGTGCCAAATCTGGGCTGTAGGAGGCTTTGTCACCTGAGTGATTTGATGTTTCACAGAAAAACTGTGCATGAGATGTGATACATGAACAGACACATTGTTGTGATGAAACTGCAAATCACCAGTTGCCCATAGCTGAAGGCTTCTAAATCATCTGAATACGTTCTGCAAACTATAGTTAATGTAAAATTCAATGCAGATTCATTGCTCTGCTTGCTCAGCCATTTTGAGTCAGATGGCCACATGGTTACACATGCTCACTTGGCAGTGTCTGCTGCCACCACCAACTAATACAGTGAAGTAGTCATCATTGTTCACACAAACACTTTTCAGTTCACTCTGTTTGGCTGTCACTGGTTACATTGATATTGTGCAAACCATTCTCATTATATTAACAATGGCTCAACTTTTTCCTGACAGACTTCATATTTGTAATCATTTAATAACAAATACTCTATAAAAAACTTCTGTAGACAATGTAAGTAATTGGGAGCAATTGACATCTCCTGAAACATTTATATCAATCATATAATTTTCCAGAATCTGGAAATGACTATTACTGCATCAGTACATTTGGAAGATTGGGGAGTACAATTACTGATATGCCACAATATTTTTCTTGTCTTCCAAAACTTACATTATTGTTTTTTCTTAATTTTTCCTTTGTTCAACTATTTATGATGTTATGTTTGTGTTATACATGTATAATCCTCTTTTGAAATAAAGAGGATTAGAAAATGAATGAATGAATGAACTGTCAAATACAGTCTGAGGTTGAGCTCATTGCTTAAAATTGATGGCTTCAACTGTCATCTTAACTTGAGAATCTCAAATTTACCAGATTTCTTGTAGTAAATTTTTCTTTTCTAAAAGGTACAGAAAAATGTGGTAGTTCATGGTTTGATCGACATTCTCTAGTAAATATTTTAGGATTTGTAGGTAATATACATTCTTAGGACATACAGTGTTTTTTAAAAAAACTTTTAAGTATGTAGTATAACATTCTTAACTGGCAGTTGTATAGAAACAGACATTGGGCCTATTTTGATCAGGAAGGATTATATTGTGAAATGATGAAGACCTTGCTAAGGTACTCTGGAACCTCCTTTTTTTTTCACTCTAGGCTGCTTCACACTGGCACGACATTAACTCTGAAGGAGCCAGATTTCCTGTCACAGCCCTCTGTCTGCTGCTCTAGAAGAGGTGTCATCTATAAGTCCCAGTAACGCTTCTCTGAAACACTCTCTAAACAGGACTTAGTAAACTGAGCTCATGAAATGTGCTGAGCTTTGGTGCTATACAAGCCTAGTCCAGATTCTGACTGTGTGACAAGCTGGCAGTGTGTCCTTGTTTGAGTTAAAGGGCAAGATATTCAATTTCCTCCTTAGTGAAATGGAAACACTAAAAGCACTGTTGTGTAGATGAACTGAAATAAAATAGCATTTGAGCAAATGAGTTCCCAGAGCCTAGAGCACTGTATTGGCTCAGACCCTACAAGTTTCTTCCTCCTTGCTCCAGGCAGCTGCCCAGCAGCAGGAGCACAAACAAGTGCTCACATTTTGTAAAAGTCAGTGCTGCATGCCCCAGGCAATTCCTTTCTCTCAGTGGCTGCCCAGTTCAGTGTTACTCTTTCGGAATTCTTTCTTTCCACTGAACTCACTATATGCAAACATTTGTCAAGACACAACTGTTTGTTAAGATACCCAGTCAAAATGCCAGAGCACATAACTAAGGAAATCTATTCATGAAAGGGTGTTTTAGAAGTCTCAAACTCACCTACTCTGGAACTACCTCTTCCCCAAGCTAACCCTAGGAAGGTTTGTTTCGAATATGTAAACTTAATTAGATAACATCAAAATCATACTCAATATTTTATGTAAAGAGCTGACCATTTGTGCCTTTGTAAGAAATAATGCTGTTTCATCATATTTGTGTGAGAGTAATTAAAGTTGTATTTGATTTTGATATTAAATCTTTGACATGGTCTTATACCTTCTTAGATTGTTCTCTTAAAGTATTGTCATCAAATGTTAGAGGGAGTGGCACAGACTGTTCAGGTCAGTGCACAGCTCCAAATATAAAAAGAACTAAATCTTTTAAAATTTCATTTTATTTCTTGTTATAAAGCACATAGTTTCTACTGCTAATTATTAGTTCCCAAACCTAAAAGAAAAAGGAAAGGAAAAAGAGGACAAAGAAAAACTCATGCTGATATTCCTGGCAGGTAGTCTACAATGTTGTTAATAATAAATGTTAACAATTTTAGAAAATATCCTATTATTCTTTTAGACTCATTACACAAGACACAATGTGCCTACAGTTCTTGCCAATTATGTGTTATACCTATATGCAAAATTTTTCATCATGCCTCTTCATCCTATGACTACATAGTTAATTAACCAACATTTCATTTGTTGAGCCCTCAGCATTGTGCTAGGACACACGTATTTAACCCTGACTTTGCACTGAATCTCCTATGGAAGCAATTTTCAACCACCGTGTCAGAGCAAGCACACTGGTATATGGTGAAAGATTTTAAGGGGTTGAGAGGGAGACAGAGGAGGGCTATGGCCCTAGGTGGGAGTTCCACATGGCCTGTGAGATACCCAAGGCTGAAGAGGCTACTGCTGAAGCTCTGGGAGGTAGCAGTGAGGCTCATCAGGGGGGCTGCATGGGGTAACGGGGGGGTACATAGCCAGGACCATGGAGGGGCAGAGCAGCAGCTGTAAGATTGTAGTGGTCAGGGACATGGATTATAGCAATATTGCCATGGGGAGACCTCCCCAGAAATAAGAAGGTTTGGAGAAGCAACGAAGGTGGTGCATACATGCATCACCCTAGCAACCAGGACAATGTGAGCATGATGCAGCAAAAATAGATACATAGGTTGGTGTCAAAATCTAAGGAGGTGATTGGATGGGAGGGACATGGTATTTCCTTTTACCATGGTGGGATTATGTGCAGTTCTTTAAAAGCAAAGTGCACAAAAACAATGGGTGCTTTTGCTCCCCCATTGCCAGGTTGGAGTGTCTGAGGCTGGGGGGAAAGGTTTCTGAGCAGGTGGGCCTTGTCAGGAGGATTCCCTGTGCCCCTGCCTAAGCGCAACAGGTTCCAGTAAGAAGGAAGAGGGTAGCTCAGGTTGGTGGGCTCAGGGGGCGTGGTTGGCCAGGAAGCCCCGAGCCCCTTTCCCAAATGGGAAGCTATGGTAGCTGTTGCCTGCCCACAGCAAACACCAGTGCTGACCTGTCAGGTGTGGCTCCAGCACTGCCAAGGGACAGGTGCCATGCCCCACTCTGAGAGCTCCAGGCATGAACAAGAGCACTGAAGGCACTAGGCTGGTAAGAGGAGGGTGGTAGGCTTGGGCCAGTGGGTCCTAGTAGCTGGTGTGGCCAGGTAGCAAACAATGTGCATCTCCAGCATGCATGAAGCTGCGGGATCCCGCAGTGGCAGCTGTCAGTGTGTTCCTCCAGCACGGGGGTGCAGAGCATCATCAAGAAACCCGTTGTGTATATTTTTAATAAAAATTCCTTTCTTCCTTTCCACCAGCCTCTGTCACTGGAGTTTTTTGGGTTTTTTTTTGTTTGTTTGGGTTTTTTTTTGCCTATAGGCAGCAAGTAGTAGGACCGCACTGGTTGTCTGGTTCAATAGTGGCAACCAATATGCAGCCCTAGCTGCCTATGGCTGGTCAACCTCTGCCCCCCCCCCAAGAAGTGTGACTGTGAGGCTTCCCAGTTGCCAGGAATTTCTCTGCACACCCACAAGAGATGTCAGCTGTGGGGGCAACTTTTCCCGTGAGTCGCCCCAGCCACAGGGGCTAGTTACAATTTCTGAAACCAGGCAGAGTGGTCCACAACTGTTAGCTGCTTGAACATGCATGGCAGGTGGAAAGGGAACAGGTCTGGGAAGGGAACAGCCTCTGGAAGAAGGAAGAATCACCTGAGTTTTAGGGCTACAACCCAGGGTCTTGGTGAAAACTCACTGAGTTTTTGGAAGGTCATTGCTTGGGGTCACTGAGATCACTGGTAAAAAGAAAAAAACTTTCTTTTGAGCATTTATTAGAATAATAAAGTCATGGATGCCAGTTCTCTCTGTATGTTCCCAGATTGCCTGGCTTCTTTTGTTGATAGGGTTGGGCCTGTTGTATATCCAGGCCAAAAGGGGCCACTCTGGGTTGATTCCTGGAGTGAGCCCACTGGGTAGGATTTTAGTGGACTGAGGAATGTACACCCATATCCAAAATCCAAGGAAGTATTGGTTTATTACTGTAATACTGTGTAATCTACTTACATTTTGGATTGTAGGGAAAGGTGGCCAGTGGATGGTCTGCTACATTACTATACTACTGCGCAACAGAAACAGTATTGCTAACAGTTGCATAAATGGGATTAAAGCAGTTATGTCAAGACATTTATGTAAATTGCAGAGTAGAATTTCACCGGAGAGAGAGGTCCATTTAATGGTGCAGAGACGGCAAAAGTCCTTAAAACCTCTGTCTGATAGTACACAGGAAGATAGGAGAATGAGTAAATAGATCCCATTAGTGCCTTGAAAGCAAGGCATACAAGGTCCAGAGCAAGAGGAACCCCTCCATTGCCATCCCCACCATAAGTATCATTAAAATGGAGTCTTAAGAGACAACAGCCCCAATCCAAGTATGGCGAAGAATCAAATCTGGAGAGAGTCAGTGTGTTTGAGGCAATAGACCATAGGTGGAATAACTCAGGAAGTCCAGTCCTGAGCCCATACTTTGTTCTCCACTTCAGATTGATTGAATTGAAAGAAATCCAACCCCTTATATAGGGAGGGTCCTCAGAAAATGACAGACCTTATTACTTCCATTTTTACCACTCATCATTCAAACTGGGCAGGTATACTGGCTCTTCTTAAAATCCTGCTAACAGTGGATGAGAGACAGCTGGTTATAAATAAGGCCTATAAAGAGGCTCAACACCACCACCAAGAGAATCCTAAGAGGATCTCCAACCCAGCTGGGGCAATTCCCTTGACAGAGCCTGACTAGAACCCAAATGGTCAGGGGCTAGCCTTCCTGGAACATTACAGAAAGTGTATACTGGAAGGGCTTAAGAAAGGAGTGACCAAGCCAAAGAACCTGAATATGATACAGGCCTTTCATCAAAAGCCAGATGAGGACTTTTCTGAATTTTTAGAGAGGATCTATAAGGTTTGTAGAAGGCACACTGGTGCTGATCCACAGGCACCAGAGAATGCACAGATGGTGAACATGACTACTACTGGGTAAAGTAGAAACTTTATCAGAAAGACACTCCAGAGTATAGATGGAAATTGGAAATGAATCCTTCTCAGCTGGTAGACATAGCCTTTAAAGTCTACAAGGCCCAGGAATCAAGAAAGATAAAGCAGGCCATGGTGTTCTTAGAAAAAGGGTGATGAGACCAGAAGTGGTGGGACCCTAAAAAGATGAAAAGAGGCCCACTAAGCACCAATGAATGTGTTTATTGCAAGGAAGAGGGCCACTGGAGAAAGTAGTGCCCAAAATTCAAAAGGCAAAGTAGGGATGAAAACCCTCACTGAGAAATGCTAAAAAGGTGAGGAATGTCTGATGACAAATGAAGATGCCCAGGGGCTCCCTTGGACATTTCCCAACCCATTACTATTTCCCCACAGAACCTATGGATACAGTTGATGATGAGAAAAAGGATGTAATTTTCTTGTAGCTATGGGATACCCTATAGATTCATACGCATTGTTAAATACAAGGGCCAGCTTGATGGGCATTTGACCTGTTCAGCTGTTGCCATCTTGAAATTCTTAGTAATTTTTGAATGAAATATTGCATTTTAATTTCATACTGACCCCACAAATTCTGTAGCTGGTTCTGTCTGAATATGATACATTTCAATTATTCTGAATAAAATAAATAAATTTAAATTTATTGTTAAATTAAAAAAAAAGTAACCAAGGAAAGTTTGGATACAGTAACAGGTACTGGAGTGACTAGACAATTACAAAAACAGGTATTCCTTCCACCCTTGGAATGCCAGCTTTGGGATCAAAACATTGTACATAGTTTTCTCTAAATGCCAGACTGCCCTATTCCACAGCTAGGCCAAGATTTACTTTTCAAGTTGCATGCACACATAACTTTTTCTCCTGAAAAGCAGCAACTATGTATAGACGTCCCACTTGACATGCTCTCCAGCTCCAGGTGCTCTTGAATTGCCTGGAAGGTCCCAGAGGTAAACTCTCCCCACCTGAGATCTATGAAAAGGTCTATTGAACTGTTAGGCTGATGGAACCCCAGATAAAGTGGTTAACATGCAACCCACAAAAGTAAACTTAAAAGAAGGAGTACTAATCCCATGAAAGAAACAGTACTTCCTCAAAAAAGAGGCTTTAGAGGGGATTCTGCCAATATTTCAGAAGTTCTTAAAATCAGAACTAATTTGGCCATGCTGGTCTCCTTATAACACTCCCATTCTGCTATTCATAAAGCCTCACACTAACAAATATCAACTCGTTCAGGATTTTAGAGCCATAAATCATGTTGTACAGGACACTCATCCTGTAGTGCCCAACACTTATATTCTGTTTTCTATGGTGCCTAAAGATAACAAATAATCCTAGACTTGAAGGATGCCTTTTTCTGCATCCCAATAGATTAACAGGCTCAGGTACTATTTGCCTTTTAATGGCAGAACCCAGAAACAAAAACCCTGTTCAGTACTGCTGGACTGTGCTGCCACAGGATTTAAGAACTCCCTGATTATATTTGGTGAAGTATTAGCCATGGACTTAAGGTGTATTCAATTAAGATCAGGAGCTCTTCTGCAATATGTAGATGACATTCATAACTAGTAATACCTGTGAGGGTGTCAACACCATGACAGTTCTAAATCATTTGGCAAAAAGGGGATATAGGGTATTTCCCCACAAGGCCCAGCTTTAAAAACAGGAGGTGTCATACCTGGGATTTCAACTGAAACAGGGCACTAGGAGCTTGGCGGTGCATAAAAGACAAGTTATTGCTACACTGAAAACTCCAGAGAACCAAAAGGAACTTTGTGGGTTCTTAGGGATTGTAGAGTTCTGTTGAATTTGGAATCCAAACTTTGGACTTACAGCAAAACCACTGTAAAATTCCTTGAAAGGACAGAATTCTGACCCTTTCAAATGGACATGGGATTGTCAGGTAGCATTTGATACCTTGAAGGAAAAGCTGTTTTTTGCTCCCATGCTAGAATTTCCCAATTTACATAAGCCTTCAAATTGTATATTCATTAAAGGAAGGAGATTGGACAGGGTGTAAAGACCCAGACTCTGGGAAACATCCTCAGACCCATAGCCTATGTTTCAAAAAAGTTGGATCACATGACAAAAGGATGGCCACCATGTCTTTGAGCAGTGGCACCTACCTGTAAAATTTTACAGGAAGCTGAAAAATTTACTTTGGATTGGCCTACTATTGTATTGGTACCATATCAGCTCCTAACTTTATTGGTACAGAAAGGAGGGTATTGGCTGATGGCAAGGCACATGGGAAATATCAATCCATTCTGTTGGATAACCCAAATGCTACTCTGCAGACTATCACAAGTTTGAATCCAGCTACTCTGATTCTGACTCAGAGTGAGAGAAAGCTGTCCAGCATGACTGCTTGTAAATCATACACCAATTTTAGTTTAGCAGGCTGGATATACTTGACCAGTGCTGGTAGCACCACACTGGGAGCTATATACAGAGGGGAGCAGTTTCATGGACAATGGACAATGATGAGTTTAGTACATGGTAGTCACCATAGACAAGGTAATAGAAGGCCAAGCCCTTGCTTGCACCAGGAACCTCAGCACAAAAGGCTTGGTTGATAGCCCTTAGAAGAGCCTTAGAAATATCCCAGAAAAAGAAGGTTAACATCTGCATGAACTCTAAATACGCCTTCATGGTAGTCCATGCCCATGGAACAATATGGAAGAAGAAAGGAATCTTAACCTCAAGGAACGAGGACATTAAACATATAGAGGATATTGTATAATTGCTAGATGCAATGGATCTACCAGACCAGGTTGCCACAATGCACTACCCTGGACACTGAAGAGATGCTTGCCAAATGATCCAGGGGAACAAAACTGCTGATAAAGCAGCAAAACAAGCAGCTGGAAGGCTGCTATGATTAGGGGTTTTGATCTCCTGCTTTGAATTGTCAAACTTTAAATCCCATTACAGAGAACGAGATAAGGAACATGCTCAGGAATTAGTTGGATTCACTAACTCTGATCTCAACTCTATGGATGATTTACACCATAGTATAATCTTACTTCCCCAGGCTCTAGTGTATCCCATCCTCAAACACCTACATGAAGGGACCCTTTATGAAAGGAATGCTTTGATGAACTTCATTAGGCCACATTTGAAGTGCCCCCATTTGCAAATGACTGTTCAGAGGATTACCCAAGCTCATCAGATATGTACCAGAAACAATCCTAAGACAGAACACACCCCAGCTAAATAGGGAGTGCCATATAAAGGGTTATGCCTATTTGAAGACTAGCAACTAGACTTTACACAAATGCCTAAAACCAGAGGGAATTTTAAATTTTTAATAGTTTTTGTGAACACTTTTTCTGGATGTGTAGAGGAATGCCCCAACAGAACTGATAAGGTGACTGAGGTAGCAAAACTTCTTAAAGAATTAATTCCTATGTTTGTATTTCCTTATAGCATTCAGAGTGACAATGGACCATCATTCACTTCAGAGATCTCTCAGAACATTGGACAGGCACTGCAAAGAAGATGGAAATACATGCATGCTGGAGACCTCAATTTATGAGAAACACTAAGAAAATGAATCACCTAAAAAATAAGACCCCAGTTGGGCCCTGGCTGGTATAGCTCAGTGGATTGAGCGCAGGTCTGCGAACCAGAGGATCGCAGTTCAATTCCCAGTCAGGGCACATGCCTGGGTTGCAAGTCAGTGCCCTGCAGGCCAGTCCCCAGCAGGGGATGCACTAGAGGCAACCATACATTGATGTTTCTCTCCCTCTCTCCTTCCCATCTAAATATAAATAAATAAATATTTAAAAAAAAGTAAGACCCTAGCAAAAATATGCCAGGAAATATATTTGAAATAGGACCAGGCACTTCCCATTGCTTTGCTCAGGATTAGGGTAGAACCCAGAAGTGGGCTTAAGTTAGAACTTTTGAAATAATTTATGGGAAACCCTTCCAAATCTGTTCTGGGAGTGCCCCCCAGATTTGAAGCATAAATGGAAAATTAAGCAATATGTACAACATTTAGGGAAAACTAAGAATTTTGCACAAGTTTCCTAACTGCAAGTCTGCCTACTCATTGATGAGCCTTTACACCCATTCCACCCAGGAGATTAAGGCTTACTAAAAAAACTTGGAAGACTCAAGAACATGAACAGCAGATACCCGAGCAATGGACTGTTCCCTATAATGTCCTATTGACAACACACTCTTCTCTAAATCTTGTGGGAATTAAGCCATGGATCCATGACACAGGAATCCAGCCAAAATGGGTACCACCTGAGGAATATTTGAATCCTGCTTTTGTGGGTGATGCTGAAAAGGAAAGCTGGACTTGCACTCTGAAAGGATCTTTAAAATTTCTCTTTCAGAAAAATGCAGTGGGCCCCAATGCAAAGTGACAATGTCACTGTACTTTATTTATATATTTGCAGATTTAGGGGATGTTAGGTGCCAGATGTGGAGTTTGGGGGTGGTCCATTCCATTGTTAAAAAAGACAAAAATTGAAAGTGTTATTGTTATTCCTGATTGAGTAAGAAGGTCTATGAAGTTTGCATCAAGTGTGTAGAAAGGTATAAGGCATATATAAAGCTGAATAAAATGTTTGTGAAGGTTGTAGAGGTCATAGAAGGCTATGAAATTATTTTTTTTAAAGAAAAGAAACTTCAGTGCTTGGATTGAATTATTTGCTTTAGCTTTTGTTTTGTTTCTTGCTTTCTGATATTTTGGGGACTTTGGGAACTTTGCTGTTATGTGTATATTGAACCTTCATGTCATTTGGGTCTCATAGAGGTGAGTTGAGCTACCAGTTAGCCTGAGAATATGTCTCTGCCTTTTGAGGGTTTGTGTCACTTGAACCTAAGAAAGGTTGTCCTATGCCAGTTAGAGCTGGCTGGGCTAAGAGAGCACATCTCTGCTGTAAAACCAGTTGGTAAGATGTCATACCTCTGCCAGAAAACCAGTGGATGCACTGGTAGGTGAGAGAATGCCTCTGCCATTGGGGCTCCATGCCATTGGTACCAGGTAGAATCTGGCTGAGGTGGAAACATACCTCTGTCTTTGGGGCTTTATGTCATATGGACTTAGGAAAGGTCACCTAGCACCAGTTAGTACTGGATGTGGAGAGAGAATGTCTTACCATTGGGGCTTCATGCAATTTTAGACCTGGAAAATGTTATTTGTATGACTGGTTGGTGAGAGAAAAGATTCTAAGGCTAGTTTTAGTCCCCTTTTATCTTTTTTTTTTTCAGAACTCTGGGTTTTTTATTTGTTTTTGTTGTTTTGTTTATGTTTTAAAAGAAATTGAGGATTTCTAACTGTCAAGAATTTTATATTAAGTTGGAAAGAAAGTAACATAAGATAAAAGACATGGAAATGTAATTTGGAAAGATATTGACAGAACAAGGATTTTTGCTTTGTGTTATTATCCTTACCCAATCCCTCTAAATTTTGGACATAAAATTCCCTTTGCATGAAACCAGTAAGACCATTTTCAAATTGTAGTTTTAATAACCAAGACTTTGACTGGAATGCCATGCCTGAATGGTGCATTCCTGGGCTCTGGCTGTTACCAGAAAGCCTTGAGGAACAGAGACTGACTTTGAAAGTTAAAAAAAAAAAAAACCCTAGAGTAATGGCCTAGTATGTTGTTTAGTGGTGTGGTTCATGGAAATCTTTCTAGGGAAAGAACAGGAGTTGCCTTCCTGAAATATGAAAAGGAGTATCCTAAAAACAAATGGGAACCTTAAGGACCTGAAGAATATAGGTACTACAGATAAAGCCATATGGAGGACTGTGGCTTGTCTTCTGTGACATGAAGAATAGACTAAGGTTCAATCTAAAGTTCCTTGTGTGAGTAGAATTTTTAAAAGCCTATGTCTTTAGTGCTGCTCTTGTTATTTTTATGTAAACAATGAGGCAAAATTGAAAACTGGCAGCCTTTTTGAGGACAATGAGGGTAATCTTAGGGAGAGGAATCAGATTTTAAGGAAAATCACAATGCTCAGTCATGAACATTGGACTCTAGTGTAGCTATCTTCAAAGTTTGTTTTCACTTGAGAGTTGATCTGGTTTCACTTGATGATATCAAATTATCACAGCTTAGGATCATTCCAGCAAACACCTTGCTAGTGAACATCTTCTCAAAACAGTCTTGCAGACTTACAGACAGTGTAGGTCTTACTTAAGAAACCCATCTACATTGCTGCCTCCTGGTACTCATTGGTTTTCCTGGACTAAACAGTAGAGTTGGTGAAGTGCTGCACAGCCTATAAGTTTCACTTTAAAACTATTTTCTTTTTATGCCAAAATGGTTCATATAAAAGGGGTCTAGAAGTGTTAAAGAGGGGAACCTCAGGGTATTCCCCTCAGCCTAATTTAAGTAGTAGGAAATAGGGCTTCAGACAGGTGTAACACACCTTACACACCTTCCTCCAAAGAAGCCACATTTTCTTGATCAGGGACAATGTACAATTAGTCTGCACCTTTGTTATTTAGTTGTTATAGTTTTGATTGTGCCTTCTAACTCTCTTGAACAATTTGTCATGTCCAGAATACAACTAAGATGCCAACTCATCCAGTAATGCCATCCTTTGGTTGTCTCACATGCTGCTATCCAGGGACAACCAACTGTCCTTGACTTTGCAAGAGTCTTCTCCCTTGTGTAAAGGTTCGCCTCCACTCCAGACCTGCCTTCGTTAGGGCCTTTGACCAGCAGATAGGTAGGCCTAAGTTCTTTGTCTAGCAGGAAGTAGTTACAGAAAAGCAAGACCTTCATCCATCTGCTTTTGTAAGATTATAAGTATACAAAATGTTAAAGCAGGGAATCATAATGGGGTAATATGAAAGAGTGGAGAAGAAATGAAGATATTCCAATCATGTGTCACCCCAGCAACTGGTACAACATGCACATGTTGCAGCAAAAAGAGGCACATAGGGCTGCCATCAAAGGTTGGGGAGGAGATTAGATGGAATGAATGTATCCATCTACCTCTGCCATGTGGGGGATTGTAAAGCTGTCTTTAAAAGCAGAGCACTCAGAGATACCAGACACTTTTGCTCCCCCATCTCCTGGCTGGTGGGTCTGCAGCTGAGGCACTGAGGTTCCTGAGTTTGTGGACCTTG
Organism: Artibeus jamaicensis; assembly: GCF_021234435.1. Classification (NCBI taxonomy): domain Eukaryota; kingdom Metazoa; phylum Chordata; class Mammalia; order Chiroptera; family Phyllostomidae; genus Artibeus; species Artibeus jamaicensis. The sequence goes on from NW_026521853.1 coordinate 817,217, forward strand.
CTGGTTAGATTCTCTGTGCCCCTGCCAGAACATTCCAAAACCATCTGCCAGGTATACTCATGCTCCTCTGCCAACAGGATGTCCCCATCGAGAAATGTCTTGTGTATATTTTAAAGAAATAATTTTTCCTTTGCTTTTCTTGTGTCTGTGCCTATGAGTAGCAAGTGGTAGGACCCCCCCTCACTGATTGTTCACTTATAAGATAGTATTGAAGGTTTTTGCCAAGGATGTCTACCCAAGGAGTTATGTACCCAATCTGTTGAGAACTATACCGCAAGCTTTGTGATAGACAAGCATTGGAATTTAGCTCAACATGAGGGACACTTTAGTTTCCTCTTACCAGGATAACATCTAGTCCCTGGCCTACCCTGAGTCAGAGGCTGTGCTCATATGCTTTGTCATTAGCTGAACAGAAACACTGGACAGTGTCCTTAAGACATGGCAAGGGGAGTCTCAGGGGTTTTACTCCAGTGCCAAGGTTCTGGTTGACTATAAACTGGACATGCAAACCAACCTGGCCACACTGAAAGACATGTCCAAGAAGTTTATCCTTGTTACAACTGAGCAGGGACCTGTGCTGGTCACACAAATGTCAGTTGTGTGCTACATGGAGTGCTCCTCTTAGTCCTTTGAGTGCAGCATCAGGGATGTCTTCCATATGGACAAACTGGCCTTTCTCAGCTGTGGTCATAGGCAGCTACACCATACTGACTCACTCTGGAGACTACAGTCATCTGCTCTGCTGGCAAGACGACCAGAATAGGGTAACTATAAGAAAGACAAGATACACAAAGACTGAGCCAAGAGTTGCAATTTCATGTGAGGAGCCGTGGAAGAGTGTCAGGAAGAATAATGAATGGCACAATTACTCCCTTTTTCCACCCTGGCTTCCTAACTTCATGACTGTGGCTGGGACTTTAAGATAGGTTGAGTGAACAATTCTCCTAGGCAAGGGGCCCAGAGGCAGAAGGTGCCACAATTCCCCATATCCTCATTCCCCTCCTGTCCATACAAAGTTGAAGGAGCTAGCAGGGCAGGCATCTGGGCCAGGAGCATGGAGGGAGCAGTGGGGTTGGGGAAGCTGGTATCAAGCAGCAACCTTGGTTGAGTCTCTGTATATGAAGGGTGCCTTCCCTCCCTGATGCCAGTCCCCATATCCTGGTCCTGACTTCCCTCCCTAAGGAAAGTGTCTGTTCTATGACCTTCTCTTTCCACTCATCTCACTTCCAGAGTTGTTATCACCCGCCAGGAAACATGCACTAAATTAAAAAACAAGTTAAGAAGCCCCTCCACACATATATCCACCAGTCCTAGTTTCTTCTTCTCTTCCCCAAACAGTCTCAAAACAAAACCCAAATCCATGGGGAAAAAAAAAAAAAACTAGGAGACTTCTGCCAAGATGGAGGTATAGGTGGAGATGCTGTGCCTTCTCGCACAACCAAGTTTAAAGACAACAAAGTTTTAGTAAAGCAAATACCCAGCCATAACACAGAAAATTAAATTACTGAAGTCCAACAACAAGGAACCCTTCAGCTAGACGAGTAGAAGGGGCAGGGCCAGCAGCTGGTGGAGCAGGGTTCCGCAGGAAAACTTGGTCAGACCAATCCAGGTGCACAGTCAGCGGTTGGCAAATCCCCAGGCGTGGGGTTGCAATGGGTGGACCCACTGAGGGCGCAAGGCAGCAGGCTGACTGCAGTCACACATTCCCACACAGATAGACCCACGAAAGAGTGAGCAGTGAGGTGAACCAAGCAGGCCCCAGCGGCTGGAAGCAGCAGAGGGACCACTATTGCCCCACTCTGACCCTGCCCCCACATACAGCATCACAAACCAGCAACCTGGGCAGCCCCACCCTGGTGAACACCTAAGGCTCTGCCCCTCATACTTAACGGGTACGAACAGACCAAACATGGCTCAAGAAGAACTCAAAGTCCCACAGTCCATAATTCTAAGCAACGAAGAAATAGCCAAACTTTCAGATGCACAGTTCAAAACACTGGTGATCAGGATGCTCACAGAAATGGTTTGATTTTAGTCACAAATTAGAGGAATAAATGAAAACTACACTAAGTGAAATGAAGGAAAATGCACAGGAAACCAATAGTAATGGAAAGGAAGCTGGGACTCAAATCAATGGAGTGGACCAGAAGGAAGAAAGAAACAACCAATCAGAAAAATATGAAGGAACAAGATTTCAAAAAAAATGAGGAGAGGCTTAGGAACCTCCAGGACATCTTTAAATGTTCCAACATCTGAATTATAGGAGTACCAGAAGGGGAAGAAGAATAGCCACGAGTGGAAAGCTTATTTAAACAAATAATAAAGGAGAATTTCCCCAATCTGGCAAAGGAAATAGACTTCCAGGAAGTCCAGGAAGCTCAGAGAGTCCCAAAGAAGTTGGACCCAAGAAGGAACACACCAAGGCACATCATCATTATATTAGCCAAGATTAAAATGAAGGACAGAATCCTAGAAGCAGCAAGAGATAAGGGGACAGTCACCTACAAAGGAGTTCCCATCAGACTGTCAGTGGACTTCTCAAAAGAGACCTTGCAGGCAAGAAGGGGCTAGAAAGAGGTATTCCAAGTCATGAAATTCAAAGACCTACAACCAAGATTGCTCTATCCAGCAAAGCTTTCATTTAGAATAGAAGAACAGATAAAGTGCTTCTCAGATAAGATCAAATTCAAGTTCATCATCATCAAGACCTTACTATATGAAATGTTAAAGGGACTTATCTAAGAAAAAGAAGATAAAAAATATGGACAGTGAAAGGACAGTAAACTCAGTTATTAACAACCACACCTAAAACAAAGCAAACTAAGAGGACAGCTAGATCAGGAGCAGAACCATAGAAATGAAGATCTCATAGAGTGTTAGCAACAGGGTAGTGGTAGGAGGAGAAGGGGGGAGAAGGTACAGAAATTAAGTAGCATAGATGGTAGGTAGAAAATAGATAGGGGGCAAGAAGAGTATAGGAAATATAGACTCTAAAGAACTTGAGACACATGGTCGTAAACTAAAGGGGGGGAATGGTGGGGAAGGGGGTATGCAGGGTGGAGGGGAATGAAGGGGGAAATAGAACAACTGTAATGGCATAATCAATAAAATTTAGAAAAAAACAAAAAAAGCAAAACTAAAGTGTAAAACATGCAATACCTGACTATTTAGTTAGGGGCACTGAACTCTTTTCCCTTAGATTGACAAATTAAAAAAAAATGATAATACCCAATACATAATAGCCATTCAGTGTGAATAAATCAAAATTACATATATTTTTATCAGATCTGCAAAAAAACATTTTTTTGTGCTGCAGAATGGTAGTAATTACTTTACATGTTCCATGAGGTAAAAAAGGTTGAACATTGCTGTCCTATGACAATCTTTCAATATTATATAGATGGCAGATAAAGTTTGGGGTACAAATTTTTCACTGGCACCTTAAAAAAATTGTTTGCATGTGATTATTAAGTATACCTAGAATTGAGAACTTCTGACTGTGACCTTGTACAGATGCAGAACAACAAATGAAAAATTGTAATAAAGAATAATCTAACAAGTGCTAAGTCTTGTGATGATTTATTAATTTATATTATAACAATCTTCAGTATTATTCTATCAAATATTCCATTTTTCTACTAATATCAAAAATTATATTCTAACTATCAAAAAGCTTCTAAGATGCAGTCAGATCTCCTACCCTAAAGCATATGTCATTTCCATCAGATAAAGAAGGCCACAACATTGTTGAGGTAATGAAGCAGCCAGTGACTACAAGGATCCCTGTAGCATGACCCTGCCCAGATCTTGGAAGTGTCTAGTGTCTCAGCTGATACACTGGCTTCTCTCAGCTGTGGTATTTAAGCCATCATCTTGCAAATGGAAACCCACCCAGAGCATAAGCTGATTTAGCCTGAAAAAACCTCATGTGATTTAAGAAATGCTAATTTTCTAAATAAAATTTAAAATGTATTTTCCTTTACCACATATGACATATATGGAGAAAGGCTCAAAACAACTATGATTATAGATATTAAGTAAGATACATTAAGTAATTTTTTTAGCAAAGGGCTTGATGTGCAATGAATATCCTAACAGGTGCAGGCATCTCCATCCAATTTCACCTTTTCCTAAGGGGGGAAATTAAAACAACAAAAGCAACAAATTTGACCCTGGCTAAATGCCAACATGAATGCCTTCTTTCCTTACAGAATGATGTCTTTTTTTTTTTTTACATGACCATAACCAACACCTTGTAACTCCTACTACTGCATCATAGGCCAGGATCAGCTCCTCTGTGATTATTAAACAACTATGACTGAACTCAATCAGCCACCCACCATGTGGCACAATAATTAAAATTTCTAGTCACTGATTTGCATGGCTATCTGTGTGATTATAAGGTTTTCTTCAACCTTAACAAAACCTTTTTCTTATTTACCCCACCACCTTGCCATGACATAAGATACATAGATTTTGGAAATTTTATGATTTATAATGCTATGAGAAAAAGAAAAATATCTGGATTGCATGTCAATCATAATTCAATTTAAAATACAAAATGAAAGTAGAAACATAAACAGCTTTAGACACAGAACAAAGTTATATGGCTTTCTTCCAACATGATCTGTGAAACCTAAATTACAACCTAAAGATCTAGATTGAAGATTGCATGAAGGGTATCCCATTTCTAAAGATTATAGGTGTTTTCATAGCCTCATGTCAGTATATTATAGCTGAGTGTTAAATACCACCTACCACCTCCTATTACTTTTACTTTCTATTAATGTATTTGCACATGATTTATTACATATTACTTAAGGGAAATATGTTGTCGTTTTTAGGGTATCCTACTTCATATCATGGTTCTCAAAATATAAAAAGGTAGGGAGTAAATATAATTTAAATTTATAAAATATTTTGACATGGAAGATGATTTGAGGTAATATTTGAGACAAGTTTTCTTCTGAAAACACATATACAATTATCTTTTAAACTATATATGTGTATATATGCATAAACATACATTTTTATCTTTACAAGAACACTTAGATGTGTGACTGTCATCTCTAGAAACACCAATCTACCACTTACTAATTTGATTTTTCTTACCACCTCTCTATTCTTTCTTTCCAACATCTTTTATAAATGCCTCCTCATGCTCTTTCCTTAGGTCTAACTTTTCATTGTCTTTACCTCTTTCAATATGAGATCCAGGCAATGTATATTCAACAGTGAAATTTCATACAAATTTTTATTATTTTCTCTGATCCCCATTAATAAGCTCAGTTGTAAGACAAAAAGAAAAGTGTGTTCCCCTTCCTTCATATTTTGTGAAAAATAGCATTTTGGTTCATCATTTCTAGACCTGTCTCCCAACATCTAAAGTTCTCCAAATGGCATGACTCATGCTCAGAGACTTTCATTTCAAAGCTATTCAGCTTTTCTACATGTACAATTACCTCTTTATACCTCTGTTAAAAATATGCTTTAAATATTTTAATGCTTTTGAAGTTATTGACAGATCTTCATCTACCAGTTGGCTAACATTTAGGCATCTTTTCAGTTTCCACATTACTTTACATTACTATTGTGGCCATATTATAATGGTCTACATTATTATTTTATTCCATAATAAAATGTAGTTTTAGCAGATTTCACAGTATTACCATTAAATTTTTCTAACATTCTCACTTGTTTCAGGAAAAGATTTCTAGCATAAGTCAATTTTCTATTAGGTGAAAATAATATGGTCTCACCATAAGAATGTTAATAATTGAAAATAAGTTCTGGGGGAAGATGGTGACCAAGTAGGAGGGAACGGATTCTACCTCCCATACTCCTGGGTGAAAATCCTGGAAGATCTATAGAGAAGCAGCGCACTAATCCATTGGTTATCCAGCATTTGTGAAAGTAAAAGAACAGAGATTGTGACGGATAATGAAACACCAGACAGCGGCAGGTCACTGGGATCTCTAGGACTGGAGTAAGAAAAAGCAGCGGTGGTGGCCGGCGCCCCAGGCCAGGTGGCCCCGGTGCTGCCTCTACAGTCAGGGTCCAGAGCCATTGGTCTGAGACCAACACCAGAGGTGTCTGCCACTGGAGCCTGGGCACCCAGCGGCCCAAGTGGCCACCAGAGCGGGCCAGCAGCTCCCCCGCTCCCCGTATAAGCAAAACCGGACAACACCAGGCAGAAACCTGTCTGCTTGCCTGTTTGCATTATCAGTGAGGGTAACAAAGCCACAGGGCTCTGTTCAACTGCAGACTCTGTGGTTGCAAGCCTGGGAGAATTGAGAGACACATTGGCCTCACTGGTCTGGCTGGGGACTGGGCTGGACTGAGAGGCAAGCCATCTGGAGATTTTTGTTTTCTTTTTGAAAGTGGACTGAGGTGTTCTCCTGTCAGGGCAGCTTGGCTTGCTACCCACCCGACCTTGCAACGACCCAGGGGGAAAGCAAAGGCATTTGGGGCCGTGCCACAGGACTGGGAAGTGCCCTCCCGGTTTCTCGGGTCCCAGATGGCTGGGGGGGGGGGGGCGGGCAGGCACCGAGGCTTCTGGCTCCCTGCCACAGGTCTGGGAGGCACCTTGCTGGTTTCTCGGATTCCAGACAGCTTGGAGGGTGCACACAAGCACAGAAGCCTCTGACTCCCTGACACAGGACTGGGAAGCCCCTTGCTGGTTTCACCTGGCCAGTGTGCACAGGCGCAGAAGCCTCTGAGTCCCACCACAGGACTGGGAAGGACCCTACCAGAACCCGTGGGACACAAGCAGCTTGGCGAGTGTGCGGGCACCCACACCCCAATCTGGTAGCCTGGCTGGTGCACACACTTGCGCTGGCATCCCAGCCCACAGACATATCCTGCTGCAACCAGAAAAACCAGTCTGGGCAGTTTGAAACCAACAAGGGAAGGGTTTCTCTCTTGTTGTTGTTATTGCGTTTTTTTTTTGTTGTTTATTTGTTTGTTTTTTGTGGTTTCCCCTCCTTTTTTTGGTAACTTTTTTGTGAGTTTGTTTAGTAATCTTATATATTTTTTAAATTCTATCACTGCTTTATCTTTCTATACTTTGTTCCTATCCTTTCTTTTCCCCTGTTTTAGTCCTTCTTCCTTTCCTCTTAAACTAATCGCTTTTGCCTGCCTTCTCCTGCCTTTTTGTTTGTTTGTTTGTTGGTTGCTTTGTTTTCTTTTACCCACAAGAGACACAAACAACTAGGAACTGTGAAAGGACCACAATGGGACCAAAGAAGGGGCATCTCAACAGTAGAGACAGAGAAACAAATTTCACTTTCCTATAGCAGAGAAGCCCCGAGGTGTTGCATATTTTTTTCATTATTCTCACTTCTTTTATATTTTAATAATATCTCTGTATTCCTCCTCTTTCTGTATAGGCTTCTCAGTCTTGAGTAGTTATAGTGTATGATTAGACAGGCTCCCCCCTGTTCTTTCCTCCACAATGCTTTGCTAATCCTCTATACTCCACACCACTTGTTTTCTTTTAGCACACAACCTAAAGCTCTATACCCCCTACTCAGACAGATCACATAGAGTTTGTTATATGAGCGCTGCTCTAATATTAGTGTAAATAATAGCTGATCTATACAACAGTAAATACTTCACAACCCATCTCCCAGATCTTAGCCCATTGTACAGGTCCCTGAATTCTATCACTATAGTGATTAACTCTATTTGCTCACACACTACACCTATTTACTGTTCCTCACACTCACCTTACCTCAAAATCTGACTGTCTGCAAACTCACTGCTTCCTAGTTCCAACTAACAAGACTTCCCTCCCCAACAAGAGGCTTATCTTTTGTCCATCCATTTGTAAAAGTGGCAAGTTGGGCTGAAGAATATGCTTAACACTATATATAGCCTAAAGATTGCCTATCTTTTCTCTACCGGCTGTGATAGTAAATATCATAAAAAACCCTTCTGCTGTCATAAACCATGTTGCCTCCCCTTCCAACTGATTAGACATACACAATAAAAGGAGTAAGTGGAAACGGAGAACATCAGGTTACGATGAAGGAGTCTGCACCACTGAAATTCACAAGTATTCTACCACAGAGGTTCACAACATAAATCCAGGGAGTCAGAACAGATCCATTTTAGAAGCTAATGCTAACAAGAAGATTCTCACAAACAATGGAATGACAGAGAGACAATCCCCAAATGAAAGAAAAAGCAGAAGCTTGAGAAAGAATATTAGATGAAATAGAGGCTAATCAACTATCCGATAGTTAATTGAAAGCACTGGTTATCACAAAGTTCAAAGAGCTCACAATGAGCTACCAGTAACTACAGGGGAGCTACAATGACCTCACCACAAACTATATCGACATGAAAAAGAAAATAGAAACTATCAGCAAGGGACAAAAGGAAATGAAGAATACAATTTTTGATTTGAAGAACACAGTAGAAGGAATCAAAAGCAGAATCCATGAAGCAAAAGATCAGATCAGTGAGTTAGAGGACAGAGTACAAAAAAACTCTGTGAAAGAGCAAGAAAAGGAAAAGAGGCTCAGAAATAATGAGGAGGGATTAAGAGAAATGCAAGACAATATGAAACATAATAATATCCAAATAAAACGAATACCAGAAGGACAAGAAGAAGAATAAGGGATAGAAAAACTATACAAAAAAGTAATGAGAGAAAACTTTCCTAATTTGATGAGAGAAAAAGTGACACAAACTCAGGAATCACACAGAGTCCCAATAAAGAGGAACCCAAAGACACCCACTTCAAGACACATCATCATTAAAACGGTAAAATTCCAAGACAAAGAGAGAATCTTAAAGGCAGCAAGGGACAAAAAGGAAGTAATATACAAGGGAGCCCCAACAAGGTTAGCTACTGACTTTTCAATGGAAACACTCCAAGCAAGAAGAGAATGGCAAGAAATATTCCAAGCAATGAGAACCAAAGGCCTACAACCAAGGCTACTTTACCCTGCAAGGCTCTCAATAAAGATAGATGGCCAAATAAAGAGCTTCCAAGACAATAGAAGTCTAAAAGAATATGCCTCTACCAAACCAGTCTTACAGAAATACTAAAAGGACTGCTTTAAGGAAAGGAAGGAAAAGTGAGAGACAGAGAGAAACACATACAAAAATGACAATGAATAATTACCTATCAATAATAACCTTAAACGTAAATGGAATAAATGCCCCCAATCAAAAAACACAGAATAGCTGAATGGAACAGAAAGCATGACCCACACATATGCTGCCTACAAGAGACCCACCTCAGGACAAAAGACCATCACAGACTAAAAGTGAAAGGCTGGAAACAAATTAACCAAGCAAAGAGACGAGCAAAAAAAGCTGGGGTAGCAATTCTCATATCAGACAAAATAGACTTCAAAAACAGGGCCATAAAGAGAGACCCAGAAGGTCACTTCATAATACTCAAGGGAAGACTCCACCAAGAAGACATTAACATCGTAAATATATATGCAACATATATAGGAGCACCAAAATATGTAGAGAAAATCTTAGAGGATTTCAAGAAAGATATTGACAACAACACAATTATAGTAGGGGATTTTAACACCACACTGTCAAAAATGGACAGATCTTCCAAACAAAATATCAACAAAGATATGGCGGCATTAACCAACACCCTAGAGGAAATGGACTTAACTGATATATATAGAGAGCCCTTCATCCCAAAGAAGCTAAATACACGTTCTTTTCAAATTCACATGGAACATTTTCAAAGATGGACCAAATGATAGGACACAAAACGAGCCTCAAAAAATTCAAGAAAATTGAAATCATACCAAGCATCTTCTCTGACCACAAGAGACTGAAATTGGAAACCAACCCCACAGGAAAAAACCCAAAGCACCCAAAATCATGGAGACTGAATGGTATGCTATTAAACAAAAAATGGGTCAAGAATCAAATTAGGGAAGAAATCAAAATATTCTGGAAACAAATGAAAATGATCTCACAACAACCCCAAACTTATGGGACACAGCCAAGGCAATCCTGAGAGGAAAGTTCATAGCAATACAGGCCTACCTAAAGAAGATAGAAATATTTCAAACAAACAACCTAACCCTACCCCTGCAAGAACTCAAGGAATAACAACACAGACAGCCCAGAACGAGCAGAAGGAGGGCAATAACCAAGATTAGAGCAGAACTAAATGACAGAGACTGAAAGCACAATCCTAAGGATCAATGAATGCAGTAGTTGGGTCTTTGAAAAGATAAACAAAATAGACAAGCCTTTAAGTAGGCTCATCAAAAAAGAACAGACAGGGCACAAATAAACAATCAGAAATGAAAGAAGAGAGATTGTAACTGATACCACAGAAATAGAAGAGATTGTAAGAAATCACTATGAAGAACTGTATGCCAAGAAATTTGAAAACTTAGGGGAAATGGACACATTTCTAGAAAAATATAATCTTCCAAAACTCACTGAAAAAGAAACAGGAAATATGAACACCTCAAAAACAGCAAAAGAAATTGAAGCAATTATCAAAAAAAAAAACCCATCACACAAATGCCCTGGACCAGATGGCTTCACAGGAGAATTCTACAAAGCATTTAAGGAAGAGGTAATCTCTATTCTTCACAGACTATTCCGAAAAATCCAGAAGGATGGAAAACTCCCAAATTCTTTTTATGAAGCCAGCATCATCCTAATTCCAAAACCAGATAGAGAGACCCAACAAAGAAAGAGAACTTGAGGCCAATATCGCTGATGAACATAGACACTAAAATCCTCAACAAAATATTGGCAAATCACATCCAACAATATATCAAAAAAATCATACACCATGACCAAGTGGGATTCATCCCAGGGATGCAAGGTTGGTTCAACATTCACAAGTCAGTAAATGTAATACATCACATAGAAAAAAGCAAAGACAAAAGCCACATGATCATATCAATAGATGAAGAAAAAGCTTTTGATATGATACAGCACCCATTTATGATAAAATACTCAGCAAAGTGGAAATATAGGGAGCATTCCTCAGTATAATAAAGGCCATATATGAGAGACCTACAGCCAATATCATACTCAATGGGAAAAAACTAAAAGCTTTTCCACCAAGATCAGGAACAAGATAAGGATGTCCACTTTCACCACTTCTATTCAATATAGCTTTGGAAGTTTTGGCCGTAGTAATCAGGCAAGAAAAGAAAATAAAAGGCATCCAAATAGGAAAGGAGGAAACAAAACTGTCACTGTTTGCCGATGACATAATAGCGTACATGAAAAATTCTATAGACTCTACCCAATAACTGCAAGAACTAATTAATGAATTTGGCAAAACAGCAGGATACAAAGTCAATATCCAGAAATCAAAGGCATTTTTTTATACCAACAGTGAATCAGCAGAAGCAGAAATCAAGAAAAAAATCCCATTCGATATAGCCAAAAGAAAAATAAAATATCTGGGAATAAACCTAATCAAGGAGGTAAAAGACCTGTATGCAGAAAACTACACAGCCCTGAAGAAAGAAATCAGGGAAGACACAAACAAATGGAAACATATACCTTGTTAGTGGATTGGAAGAATTAACATCATAAAAAATGTTCATACTACCCAAAGCAATATAGATATTCAATGCAATACCTATTAAAGTACCAATGGCATATTTCACAGACATAGACCAAACACTTCAAGAATTTATATGGAACCACAAATGACCCCAAATAGCAGCTGCACTTTTGAGAAAGAAGAACAAAGTAGGAGGGATCACAATACCTGATATCAAACTTATTACAAGGCCACTGTAATCAAAACAGCCTGGTACTGGTGTAAAAGCAGGCACATAGACCAATGGAACAGAACAGAGCGCCCAGAAATCAACCCAACTCTCTACAGTCAATTAATATTCGACAAAGGGGGCAGTAACAGAAAATGGAGTAAAGATAGCCTCTTCAACAAATGGTGTTGGGAGAACTGGACAACTACGTGCAAAAAAATGAAACTTGAGCATCAACTTACACCATACGCCACCATAAATTCAAGGTGGATAAAAGACTTAAATATAAACCATGACACCATTAAAGTCCTAGAGGAGAACATCGGTAAGAAAATCTCAGGTATTTCGTGCAGCAACATTTTTACCTATATGTCCCCTAGAGCAAGGAATATAAAGGAAAGAATAAACAAATGGGATCTCATCAAAATAGAAAGCTTCTGTGTGGCTAAAGAAAACAGTATTATATTAAAAAGACAACCAACTGTATGGGAAAACATATTTGCCAATGATACCTCAGACAAAGGGTTAATCTCCAAAATATACAAAGACTCCACTCTAAGAAGACATCTTACCCAATTAAAAAATGGGAAAACGAGTTGAACAGACACTTCTCCAAGGAGGACATACAAAGGATCCAGAGACACATGAAGAGATGCTCAATATCGTTAGCTATCAGAGAGATGCAAATTAAAACCACAATGAGATACCACTTTACACCAGTCAGGATGGCTATCATAAATGAAGCAACAAACTACAAATGTTGGAGAGGTTGTGGGGAAAAGGGGTCCTTAGTTCACTGTTGGTGGGATTGCAGACTGGTACAACCATTATGGAAAACAGTATGAAATTTTCTCAAAAAAATAAAAATTTACCTTTCTTTTGACCCAGCAATTCCACTGCTGGGATTATATCCTAAGAATCCTAAAACATCAATTTCAAAGAACCTATGCACCCCAATGTTCATAACAGCACAATAGTCAAGAATTGGAAGTAACCTAGGTGCCCATCAGTAAATGAATGGGTCCAAAAATTGTGGTACATATACACAATGGAATTCTATGCAGCAGAGAGAAAGAAGGAGCTACTACCCTTTGCAACAAAATGGATGGAACTGGAAAGCATATGATGGGTGAAATAGGTCATGTGTTGAAAGACAAATACCATATGATCTCACCTTTAACAGGAAGCTAAACAACAAAACAAACTAGCAGGCAGAATAAAAACAAAGACACTGAAATAGAGAACAGGGGGACAGTGACCAGAGGGGAGAGGGAAGGAAATTTAAGGGGAAAAAGGGGGAGGGATTTGGAGGAACAAATAAGAAGGACACAGGGACAATAACTAAGGGGGGTGGAAATGAGAGGGAGCTGGGGAGCAAGGGGGGCTGGGATGGGAGAAATAGACAAAAAACTGTACTTGAAAAATAACTAAATAAAATTTTTTAAAGAAGAAAAGAAAATGGAGTAGACATGGTTTTCCATTTTGAGAATACAACAAAACTATAAGACTGTTGTCCCTAGATGCAGTAAACCCTGGAAAATTCTGAAGTTTCTAGTCACTAGAGGCTTGTATTTTGCTTCTTAATGTCCAAACAAATGAAAATTTATCAGCAAGCCCAAATGGTTTAACTATCACTTATTTTCTCCTCAGTAAAATGACAAACAATATCCAGATATTACCATGTTTTCAACTCTTTTAAAATAAGATTCACAGATGGTCCCAACAGTTCTAGATGTCAAACTGACAGACCTCAACTTGTTGGTTACAGTGGCTGAACACAGAAAGATTTTTGCCTGCATTGTATAGAAAAGTAGTCAGGTTTGACAATGGGAGGGCTACAGAAAAAAAAAGTTGCTCTGTTACCTTTTTAATGTACCCTCTGTGCAGAAATTGGGGGCTCTTATTGGATTCCTGTTATAACATTCTTGACTCTGTTGGGACACTGAGAACAAAACTTTTTTTGTATTAAATAGTAAAAGTCTAAAACATGTGGTAATATCATTATAAACAAAGGTGTTTTATTTGTATTTTAACAAAATATGTTCATCCTATCTTCTGAGAAAACAAACTGTATATTAGTTTTCTATTGTTGCATAAGGAATTACCACAAACTTGGCAGCTTAAAATAATGCCCATTTATTATATCATAGTTCTATGGTCAGAAGTCTTGGTGTGCTCAGCCAGGTTCTTTGATTAGGTCTCACTATCTGAAAACAAGTTTTCAGCCAGTATTGACTCTTAAGTAGAGGCTCTGGAAGAATTTACTCTGGAGCTCATTCTGGTTGTTAGGAGAATTTAGTTTCTTATAAATGTAGGACTCTTTCATTTCTGGCTATTAGCCAGAAAACACTCTGAGATTCTAAAAGATTACTGACATTCCTTACCAGATGCCAGAGGAAACCTGCTGATTTTTAAAAATGTAATGATTGACAATGACAAGACCTAATATATAAAAACCCTGAAGAGTCTACCAGAATTTGTTAGAACTTTTGAGTTCAGTGAAGTTGCAAATACAAAATCAATTATCAAATTCATGGTGTATATATACAAGAATAATAACTATGTGAAAAGTAAATTAAGAAAATCTCATTTATAATAGGATCCGTAAATTAAATTAAATTCTTAGATATAAAAAATTAACCAAGACTGAAAGATTTGCACAGTGAAAATTATAAAACAGATGAAAGCAATTAAAGAAGGCAAATAGAAAGGCATCCCATGCTCATGGATTTCAAAAATCTTATTAAAATGTCCAAACGCCCCAAATAACCCACAGATGCACTGTAAACCTTATTGAAATCCAGTGTTATCTCCTGCCCTGACTGGTATGGCTCAGTGGATTGAGTGCTGGTCTGAGAACCAAAGGGTTGCTGGTTCGATTCCCAGTCAGGGCACATGCCTGGGTTGCAGGCCAGGTTCCCAATTAAGGAGTGCATGAGAGGCAACCACACATTGATGTTTCTCTTCCTCTCTTTCTCCTTCCCTTTCCCTCTCTCTAAAATGAATAAATAAAATATTTTTTAAATCCAATGGTATTTCCTGAATAACCATAAAAATTATCCTAAAATTCATATAGAATCACAAAATACCCTGCATATACAAACAATTCTTTCTCAATCTCTGTCCAAATTCTATTTATCTATCATTTTCAATTATATAAATATATTGTACAGAATTATAGCACTGGAAAAGAAGCTTTAAGGTAACTTTTTATTGATTAAAAAGCACAGTAAGAATAAAAAGAGTGATAAATACTGATCAATGCACATATGAAAGGAAAGTCCTAAGAAATAGAGATACATAATCTGATAGTAAATGGCAGAACTTTAAAATTTACACAGCAATCTCATGTACATTAGTCCATTTGATTCTTATCACAATTTATATGGTTATTATTATTTCTCCAATTTTACATGTTAAATTTCATGCATCTTAAATTTAAAATATTCTAAGTGTAGTATGGTTAATAAATATTCTGTTGTTTTGCTCTCATAACACTAACAATAAATCACAATTTTTGGTAAAAGAATAGCAATAAAAAAGCAAAAAAAGAAAGAAAATAATTGTAAATATTTTTGATACTAGTATTAAATTGTAATAGCATTAGAACATTACAAGTTATGATTTTAAACAGGTGATAATATGATGGCTTCTTTCTATTGACATATTTGAATTCATTTTTGGCATTATAATTTGGAAGTAATCTATACATTAATTTATACATTATCTAAAATGTGAATGTATGTTCACATGGAAAAAATAAATTGTAAGTAAAAAAAACACAAAAGGTTCAATGACAAAAATAGATTAAGAATCAACACACTACAGATGATTCCATAAAATAGATAAAAGTCATAGACATCATTCAACAGTTGTCTAGAAGTTCTACTCAAAGTAATAATTTTTTATTATAAAATCTTTTTTTATTGTTGTTCAAGTATAATGGTCTCCATTTTCCCTCCACCAATCTCCTCTGACCTTCCCACCCCCTAGTCCTTCTCCCCTTTGGCTTTGTTCATGGGTCCCCAACACATACTTCTTAACACTCCTTCCCTTTCTTTCCCGTTATTCCCCTTCCCTCTGGTTACTGTCAGTTTGTTCTTCGTTTTAATGTCTCTGGCTATATTTTGCTTGCTTGTTCATTAGATGTTTGGTTTGTTTAAAGACTGAGTTTACTCACCTGTGCACTTGCACATTTTTCTACATAGCCCTGTGGCCTTAGCAGCCAGCAGCTGTGCTGACTTCAAAACATTCCTGGATGCACCAGTGCCACTGGAGCAGGTGGAAACAAACTAAGCTACTTGGATGGGGACTGAGACTGCTAAGCAGCTGTCTGCAAGCTCTGTAAACTGAACTTTAATATGAAACAGAAACTCCAGACACTGACTTTTGTTTTGGCCTTGCAAGGACATGATTAGACTTTTTCCATGGCAGGATAGGCAAAGATGAGACACTGGTAACCCAGGGGCAGATTTCCATCTGAATAAACCTTTGCAGATGATAGCTTCTTATGTGTGGGTCCAATTTCCACCAACAACAGCTCCTGCCCTCAAAATGTTTCCTTATTTTCTCACTGTTCTTCTTTTTGGTGACTGGTTTTTAAAAAGGTAAGAAGAAGCAGTCACATGTCAGACATTTGTAATGAATTAAAAAATTAAGATCTTTAATCTGTGTATGTGAAATTCAAGCAACTTTGAGAGAGAGAAATGAGGCAGGGTTGGAAATCAATAAAATAGAGGCAAAATTGACCTTGGTGCTCTTCCTGGAGATGGAGAAGTGGTAAGAGCCATCAGTGGTAAAATGTGCCTGCACAAGGCATTGTTCAGTCTTGGCTGGACTCCAGGTTGGCATGTACAGCTCTTTAAAGTCCTCTTCTTCAGTCTTGGGCAGTTAAACCCAGCCAGTGTTGAAAGCAACCATCAGCAGTATGGGCATCAGCAGGAAGACCCAAGGCTGTGAGCCCATCTGCCATCCCAGCCTTCAGAAGACCCAAGAGAGTGGAGCCTCCAGGCAGTTGGTATGGCTGTAGCACCTCTGAGACACTTCAATTAACAACTGTGACATGCACAGAGAATCCCAGCTCAGCAACTCCAGGGGACAGGTGACTCCCGCTCCATTGCTCCTAGCTCAGTTTCCTGTTCCTAACTTGACTCTGATGCTGGGAGTGGCAATGCTTTCAGATCCAAGTCTGGGGCAACATTAGACAAATTGCAACTCATCTTCATGGAAAGGCCATGTTCTCCAATAGCACAGCAGAAAGTCTCAAAGCAGCTGTGGAGCTTCCATTAAGGAGCAGGTCATGACACCTAGGCCCAATGTGTCTGTGGCTGATCTGTCCTCTCAGGAGTTCAGTTACTCACGTTAGTCATCACCTAACAGCACTACTCCCAGGGACTTCCAATTTTGGCTCCTCAGGTAGAGAGGGCTGAGTTTTTTGTTTTAAATTGAATTTATGTCTTCTGAGATGCCACTGCTACCAACTGTCACTGGTAACTATCACTACTAACTATCTAATACTAAGATCTTCCCATTTCCACTTCCAGCCTTTATGTTTCTGTTCCAGACTGGGCCTGCTTCAGGACTGTACCTGGGTACTCACTGCCAGTGAAATCAGTGGTGGTAGCAGAGGCACCATTGACTAGACTGGAAGTGTCTTCCTTCAATCTAGTAGCAACTAGGTGATTCCCATGGGGATGGAATAGGAGGGTGTTGTGCTATTTGGGGAGATTGTAGCTGTCAAATTGGAGATGATATGACTTTTTCTGGAGGCCAACCAACCCCCTGCCTATGTGGGACCTTGTGATGTGGGGTCCATCAAGGTGGAGAGAAAACCCACTTGTACTAGCATTACAGACCCCAGAGGGTCTGGTGTGGGTGCTGAGATGGCCAGTGAGAATAACAGCAGCCCCTGGAAGGAACTGTCCTTGCTGAGTCACTCCCCAGCCACTTCTAATCAGAGTCAGCCCTGTTCTCCAAAGCTCATCCTCCTGGTGCATGACACCCCAGGGGAGCTTGCATGTGTGGACTGGGAGAAGTGCTGGAGCAGGAGGGATATGGATATGCAGACCAACATTGTCATCAAGAACCACGGTCCTTCAGAGGTGTGCCTCCCACATCCTAAGGTGGACCTGCTCATCCTGAAGCTTTGGCAACACTTCCAGGATCTATGGCAGCAGCAAGAGGGCACAGAGACCTCTTGGGAATCTCAACCATTGAATTCTGGAGCACTAGGTGTGGACCAAAGCTTTGAACCCTTTTTGCACACAACTGTGAACCAGTCAGATCATCTTCCATGTTTTTCAAAATTGTGATCCTATCAGATTATTCAGAATTAAGTTTAGGTAGGAAACCAAATGCTTGCTTTCTCAATGTGCCGTGGCTTCCAAGTGGCTCATTGAGTCCAGGAGTGAATCCCCTGAGCAGAAGGATGGTCAAGTATAATGTAGCAAACACTTTTCACTGGCTTCAGAAGAACCACTAAACCTCCAAGGAGAAAAACTTGAATCACCTGGCACATCTGCAGAAACAGCATGCCCAAACTCCCATGTCTCAGTTCCATGGAGAGATTCCATGGAGAGCATTTGCAGTAAGATCTACCATATCCCCCTGGAGTATGTAAAATGTATCCAAAAAAGGTGCTTTGCCATCCCTGAGAGGGTTCATGCTACAGAGGAGGAGCCCCACCTAGTGTACTGCTCCCCGGGACTGCTGGCTGTGTCTGGACCCCCCCCATTCCCAGCATGCTGATGCATTTGGTATAAGTGAGAGATGGTTGAGGTGAGCCACAACTACTTTAGTAAGCTATGGCTTCTTTACCACTACAGGTGCATTGATGACTCTGCCTTTGAGAGGTTCCATTCTCGAGTCTGGTGTCTTCTCTGATAGTACCAGATGATACTTGGTGTGCAGCTCTACAAGAAGATGGATCTGCAGGGATCATTAATGGTGCATATCTTTGAGGTCCTCCACTGACTCTGGAGGTCTTTAAAGTCAGGCCCTCCTGACTTCAAGGCCCAGAATACTTTGCCTAGACCCTTCATTGCTATTTCTGCCAGTACTGCTCTACCTCCCATGACAGATACTTTTGCTCCCACAGGACCCTCCTGGACTTCTCCCCAATGAGTGGTTCTTTTGAGGCCAACACACCATTCTGCACAAGAGTAGGTGTTTGTGTCTCTGGTTTTAGAAGGAACAAAGAGACAGCAAACATGCTGAAACTATTCAGTGACAGAAAGGATAAGGTAGGAAAAGAAGATAATGGAAAAAATAATAAATTAGGAGGTAGAGGGAGGAGGAGGAAGCTCAGAGTAGATTGTAGCAACACAGAAGTGAGGGAATCAAAGCTCACACCAAAAAGAAGGCTCACTCTGTGCAGTCTTTCTATACTCTAACCTCCTAACATCAAGTGTTCATGGCACATTGAAAATGGGGAATGCGATAGTATGTGACATTGTATGCTGTTCTGGACTGTGTCTAAAGGAGAAACTACTGATAAGCTGTAAGGACATGTAAATTGCATATCTGCTTAACTAAAAAGATGAGTGGTAAGAGATAAACTTCACAGTGCCTAAGTATAGTATGCCCGAGAGAGCTCTAACCTGTAATTACATGCTATGATGTGTTCCAAGGTTGCATTTCTTTTTTTTTTTTAATTTTATTTAGTTATTTTTTAAGTACAGTTTTTTGTCTATTTTTCCCATCCCAGCCTCCCCTGCCCCTTGCTCCCCACCTCCCTCCCATTTCCTCCCCCCCCTTAGTTCTCGTCCCTGTGTCCTTCCTATTTGTTCCTCCAAATCCCTCCCCCTTTTTCCCCTTAACTTCCCTTCCTTCTCCCCTCTGGTCACTATCCCCTTGTTCTCTATTTCAGTGTCTTTGTTTTTTGGGGTTTTTTTATGGAATGAGCTTCACTTAGATCTCACCAACCCACCAAATGTAATCATTTAAAATTCTCTAGTCTGTAGCAGTAAAGACTGTGGATTTGTCTATGAGACTCAACTTGCTTTTTAAAAGTACCCAACAGGCCCTGGCTGGTGTAGCTCAGTGGATTGAGCACAGGCCTTCAAATCAAAGGATTGCAGTTTGAAGGATTGTGGTTCGATTCCCAGTCAGGGCACATGCCTGGGTTGCAGGCTGGTTCCCTGCAAGCCAGTTCCCAGCAGGGAATGCATGGGGTGCAATCCTACATTGATGTTTCTCTCCCTCTCTCCTTCCCCTCTAAAGATAAATAAATAAAATCTTAAAATAAAATAAAAGTACCCAACAGGCACTTTTTTTAATGTAAGTTCTATTTTATTCCAATTATAAACTTGTCATTGCGCACAGTAGAGGAAAACTCTAAACAGAGAGTCTCCTTATGCATGTGAATAAACCTGTAACTCTATATAGTAAACCTTTTATTATTTCACTTTAGACTCAAAATATCCCTTTTGGATGACCATAGCACTGAGCACCATGCCTTGTACACCCTCAGTTCATGTTGAATAAAACAAGTACATAGTTCAGCTTCTGAACTGAGACCCTCCCCCTTTCAGGATGTCAGCAGTAGAAATTCACTCTTTTTTGGGACCAGCTCCTCAATAAAGCTTTTCAAGATGAAAGCAACAAGGGTGGTGGGAATTTATAGGTTAATATTTCCCCTTCTTCCATTCTAACTCTTTGTTATTAGCTCTGGATCCTCTTTATGTAACTTGTAAAGTTACTGGGCGATTTTATTTTTATTTATTTTTCCCCTTTTTAATTTTCATTTTTCAAAAATTTTATTTAGTTATTTTTCAAGTAGTTTTTAGTCTATTTTTCCCATCCCAGCCTCCCCCGCCCCTTGCTCCCCACCTCCCTCCCATTTCCACCCCCTTTAGTTCTCCTCCCTGTGTCCTTCCTATTTGTTCCTCCAAATCCCTCCCCCTTTTTTCCCTTAACTTCCCTTCCTTCTCCCCTCTGGTCACTATCCCCTTGTTCTCTATTTCAGTGTCTTTGTTTTTTTTTTTTTTCTTTTTTCTGCTTGCTTGTTTGTTTTGTTGTTTAGCTTCCTGTTAAAGGTGAGATCATATGGTATTTGTCTTTCAGCACCTGGCCTATTTCACTCAGCATAATGCTTTCCAGTTCCATCCATGTTGTTGCAAAAGGTAGTAGCTTCTTCTTTCTCTCTGCAGCATAGAATTCCATTGTGTATATGTACCACAATTTTTGATCCATTCATTTACTGATGGGCACCTAGGTTGCTTCCAACTCTTGGCTATTGTAAATTGTGCTGCTATGAACGTTCTGGTGCATAGGTTCTTTAATATTGATGTTTTAGGATTCTTAGGATATAATCCCAGCAGTGGAATTGCTGGGTCAAATGGCAGGTCGATTTTTATTTTTCTGAGAAAATTCCATACTGTTTTCCATAATGGTTGTACCAGTCTGCAATCCCACCAACAGTGAACTAAGGACCACTTTTCCCCACAACCCCTCCAACATTTGTTGTTTGTTGCTTTGTTTATGATAGCCATCCTGACTGGTGTAAAGTGGTATCTCATTGTAGTTTTAATTTGCATCTCTCTGATAGCTAATGATATTGAGCATCTCTTCATGTGTCTCTGAATGTTCTGTATGTCCTCCTTGGAGAAGTGTCTGTTCAAGTCCTTTTCCCATTTTTCAATTGAGTTGTGTGTCTTCTTAGAGTGGAGTCGTGTAAGTTCTTTGTATATTTTGGAAATTAAACCTTTGTCTGAGGTATCATTGGCAAATATGTTTTCCCATACAGTTGGTTGTCTTGCTAATTTAATACTGTTTTCTTTAGCCATGCAGAAGCTTTTTATTTTGATGAGATCCCATTTGTTTATTCTTTTCCTTTACATTCCTTGCTCTAGGGGACATATCAGTAAAGAAGTTGCTGCGTGAAATATCTGAGATTTTCTTGCCAATGTTCTCCTCTAGGACTTTAATGGTGTCACAACTTACATTTAAGGCTTTTATCCACCTTGAATTTATTTTGGTGTATGGTGTAAGTCGGTGCTCAAGTTTCATTTTTTTGCACGTAGCTGTCCAGTTCTCCCAACACCATTTGTTGAAGAGGCTATCTTTACTCCATTTTATGTTACTGCCCCCTTTGTCAAATATTAATTGACTGTAGAGAGTTGGGTTGATTTCTGGGCTCTCTGTTCTGTTCCATTGGTCTATGTGCCTGTTTTTATGCCAGTACCAGGCTGTTTTGATTACAGTGGCCTTGTAATACAGTTTGATATCAGGTATTGTGATCCCCCCGTACTTTGTTCTTCTTTCTCAAAAGAGCAGCTGCTATTCAAGCTCGTTTATGGTTCCATATAAATTTTCGAAGTGTTTGTTCTATGACTGTGAAATATGCCATTGGTACTTTAATGGGTATTGCATTGAATCTGTATATTGCTTTGGGTAGTATGGACATTTTGATGATGTTAATTCTTCCAATCCATGAACAAGGTATATGTTTCCATTTGTTTGTGTCATCCTTGATTTCGTTCTTCAGGGATGTGTAGTTTTCTGCATACAGGATTTTTACCTCCTTAGTTAGGTTTATTCCCAGATATTTTATTTTTCTTTTTGCTATATCGAATGATATTTTTTTCTTTATTTCTGCTTCTGCTGATTCACTGTTGGTATAAAAAAATGCCTTTGATTTCTGGATATTGACTTTGTAACCAGCTGTTTTGCCAAACTCATTAATTAGTTTGAGCAGTTTTTGGGTAGAGTCTATAGGATTTTCCATGTACACTGTCATGTCATCTGCAAACAATGACAGTTTTGCTTCCTCCTTTCCTATTTGGATGCCTTTTATGTTCTTTTCCTGCCTGATCGCTGTGGCTAAAACTCCCAATACTATATTGAATAGAAGTGGTGAAAGTGGACAACCTTGTCTTGTTCCTGATCTTAGTGAAAAAGCTTTTAGGTTTTTTCCCATTGAGTATGATATTGGCTGTAGGTCTCTCAAATATGGCCTTTATTATTTTGAGAAATGCTCGCTGTATTCCCACTTTGGTGAGTGTTTTTTTATCATAAATGGGTGTTGTAGCTTATTGAAAGCTTTATCCACATCTATTGATATGATCATGTGATTTTTGTATTTGCATTAGTTTATGTGATGTATTACATTTACTGATTTGCGAATATTGAACCATCCTTGCATCCCTGGGATGAATCCCACTTGATCATGGTGTATGATCTTTTTGATATATTGTTGGATGCGACTTGCCAATATTTTGTTGAGGATTTTAGCATCTATGTTCATCAGCAATATTGGCCTGAAGTTTTTTTTTTGTTGTGTCTCTATCTGGTTTTGGAATTAAGATGATGCTGGCTTCATAAAAAGAATTTGGGAGTTTTCTATCCTTCTGGATTTTTTGGAATAGTCGGTGGAGAATAGGGGTTAGCTCTTCCTTAAATGCTTTGTAGAATTCTCCTGTGAAACCATCTGGTCCAGGGCTTTTGTGTGATGGGAGTTTTTTTATTACTGCTTCAATTTCTTTTGTTGTTATTGGTGTATTTAGATTTTCTGCTTCTTTTTCACTGAGTTTTGGAAGATTGTATTTTTCTAGAAATGTGTCCATTTCCCCTAGGTTTTCAAATTTCTTGGCATACAGTTCTTCACAGTAATTTCTTACAATTCCTTCTATTTCTGTGGTATCAGTTTCAATCTCTCCTCTTTCATTTCTGATTGTGTTTATTTGTGTCCTGTCTGTTCTTTTCTTGATGAGCCTGCTTAAAGGCTTGTCTATTTTGTTTATCTTTTCAAAGAACCAACTACTGCATTCATTGATCCTTAGGATTGTGTTTTAGTCTCTGTCATTTCGTTCTGCTCTAAGCTTGGTTATTGCCCTCCTTCTGCTCGCTCTGGGCTGTCTGTGTTGTTGTTCCTCGAGTTCTTGCTGGCGTAGGGTTAGGTTGTTTGTTTTAAATGTTTCTATCTCCTTTAGGTAGACCTGTATTGCTGTGAACTTCCCTCTCAGGACTGCCTTGGCTGTGTCCCATAAGTTTTGGGTTGTTGTGAGATCATTTTCATTTGTTTCCAGAAACGTTTTGATTTCTTCCCTAACTTCATTCTTGACCCATTTGTTGTTTAATAGCATACCATTCAGTCTCCATGATTTTGGGTGCTTTGGGTTTTTTTCTTTGGGGTTGGTTTCTAATTTCAGTCCCTTGTGGTCAGAGAAAATGCTTGGTATGATTTCAATTTTCTTGAATTTTTTGAGGCTCGTTTTGTGTCCTATCATGTGGTCTATTTTTGAAAATTTTCCATGTACATTTGAAAAGAATGTGTATTTATCTTCTTTGGGATGAAGGGCTCTATATATATCAGTTAAGTCCATTTCCTCTAGGGTGTTATTTAATGCCATAATATCTTTGTTGATAATTTGTTTGGAAGATCTGTCCATTTTTGATAGTGGGGTGTTAAAATCCCCTACTATAATTGTGTTGCTGTCAATATCTTTCTGGAAGTCCTCTAAGATTTTCTTGATATATTTGGGTGCCCCTATGTTTGGTGCATATATGTTTACAATGTTAATGTCTTCTTGGTGGATTCTTCCCTTGAGTATTATGAAGTGACCTTCTGGGTCTCTCTTTATGGCCTTTTTTTTGAAGTCTATTTTGTTCGATATGAGAATTGCTACCCCAGCTTTTTTTCTTGTCCGTTTGCTTGGAAAACTTGTTTCCAGCCTTTCACTTTTAGTGTGTGATGGTCTTTTGTCCTGAGGTGGGTCTCTTGTAGGTAGCATATGTGTGGGTTATGCTTTCTGTTCCATTGAGCTATTCTGTGTCTTTTGATTGGAGCATTTAATCCATTTACGTTTAAGGTTATTATTGATAGGTACTTATTCATTGCCATTTTTGTACCTGTGTTCCTCTCTGTCTCCCTCTTATCCTTCCTTCCCTTAAAGCAGTCCTTTTAGTATTTCTTGTAGAGCTGGTTTGGTGGAGGCATATTCTTTTAGACTTCTTTTGTCTTGGAAGCTCTTTATTTGGCCTTCTATCTTGATAGAGTGCCTTGCTGGGTAAAGTAGCCTTGGTTGTAGGCCTCTGGTTCTCATTACTTGAAATATTTCTTGCCATTCTCTTCTTGCTTGAAGTGTTTCCATTGAGAAGTCAGTAGCTAACCTTATTGGGGCTCCCTTGTATGTTATTTCTTTTTTCTCCCTTGCTGCCTTTAAGATTCTCTCTTTGTCTTGGAATTTTGCCATTTTAATGATGATGTGTCTTGAAGTGGGCCTCTTTGGGTTCCTCTTGAATGGGACTCTGTGTGATTCCTGGATTTGTGTGACTTTTTCTCATCGAATTAGGGAAATTTTCTCTCATTACTCTTTCAAATATGTTTTCTATCCCTTCTTCTTCTTTTCCTTCTGGTGTTCCTATTATTCGGATATTATTACGTTTCATATTATCTTGCATTTCTCTTAATCCCTCTTCATTCTTTCTGATCCTCTTTTCATTCTCTTGCTCTTTCTGTGAGATGCTTTCTACCTTGTCCTCCAACTCACTCATCCTATCCTCCGCTTCATCTTTCCTACTTTGGAAACTTTCTACTGTGTACTTCAATTCGGAAATTGTGTTCTTCATTTCCTCTTGTCTCTTGCTGACAGTTTCTATTTCCTTTTTGATGTTGCTGTAGTTTGCAGAGAGATCATTATAGTTCCCCTGTAGTTTCTGGTAGTTCACTGTGAGCTCTTTGAACTTCATAATAACCAGTGTTTGAATTCACTGTCTGATAGTTGATCAGTGTCTATTTCATCTAACATTCTTTCTGAAGTTTCTGCTTTTTCTTTCATTTGGGGATTGTTTCTTTGTCTTCCCATTTTTTGAGACTCTTCTTGTTAGTCTCTGTTTCTAAAATTGATCTGTTCTGAAACCCTGGTTTTATGGTGTAAACTTCTGTGGTATGATCCTTGTGAAGTTCAGTGGTGCAGACTCCTTGAAGTTTCTTGATGTTCTTCGTCTCCACCTACACTCATGCTGGTCCTCGTGCTGGTCCCTGCGTCTGTCGCCTACCACTGCTGAATGTCCCGGCTCTAGTAGCCGCCTCCTCAAGCACCCAGGCCCGTACTATGGCAGCGTCACAGAGGCTGGGAATTTCCCAGTTCCTGTAGAGGACTCCTCTGCTGCCCAGGGCCATCACAGGGGCTTGGAGTGTCCGGGTCCCGTACCTGACTCCCCGGCTCCCAGGCCTGTTGCTCTGGCAGCAGTACAGGGGCCGCGTGAGACCCAGCTCCACTAGCTGACTCTGCCGCCATCTGGTGTTTCAGCATCGGTCACAATCTCTGGTCTTTTAATTTAATAAATGCTGGGTAACCGATGGTTTATTGTGCTGTTTCTCTATAGATCTTCCAGGATTTTCACCCATGAGTACAGGAGCTAGTATCAGCTCCATCTTACTCTGTCGCCATCTTCCCAGCATCCCCTCCCAACAGGCACTTTTAAGCACTATGCTGGTGAACATATTTCAGAATAATTTCAGTCTACTAAAATGGATGACACTAGATAATAAAAATTATACGTAAGCAACAGTAAACATGAACATTTTAAGTTTTAGAATTCAGTGCAAAGAAAAGAAAAGTGGGTGGAATATATAACATCATTGCACACACTAGATTTTTTAGGAAAAAATATTGTGATTTAAGAAAGCCAGTTGTGGAGAAACATTTAAAGCTACGCGTGTAAGTGTGAGGACAGCTGTGACAGTAGGTAATGGGTGTAATAAAGGTTCTAATCATCTCTAAGCCTTAATTTTCTGTTCCCAAAAGGCTTTATTTTAGAAATAGTATTATTGGGGAATGCAAGTGTATAATTTGATGATTTCATGTATGTACATATCTGTAAAACCTTCACTGTAATCACAAAAGCGGGCATGTCACACACCTCCAATATGTTTTCAGAGTTATTCACAGCATTTGTTTATAATCAATGTAATATCTGCAGAGTTTATAGTGATAGCCCTTTTTACATTATTTTTTTAAAAGATACTATTTATTTATTTTTAGAGGGTAAGAGAGGGAGAAAGATATGGAGGGAAACATCTGTGTTTGGTTGTCTCTCACGTGCCCCCCAGTGGGGACCTGGCCCACAACCCAGGCACGAGCTCTGACAGGAAATTCAACCAGCTACCCTTTGGTTCTCAGGTTGGCTCTCAATCCACTGAGCTACACCTGCCAGACTCCTTTTTTATTCTTGATTGGTTGTATCTTTTATCCTTTTTTCAGTTTTTCTAGAGGCTTATCAGTTTTATTGATCTTTTCAAAGGACCAGCATTGGTTTTCCTTATTGTGTTTCTGTTTTAAATTTTTGAGATTTCTTCACTGATCTTTGTTCCCTTCCTTCTACTTGTGTAACATTTATTTTGTTCTTCTTTTTTCTAGTTTCTTGAAGCAGAAGCTTAAATTATGATTTGGGATCTTTCCCCTTCTCTAATATAAGCACTGAATGCCATCAATTTCCCTCTAACCTCTGCATTAGGTGAATCCAGCACATTTTGATATATTCTACTTTCATTTGTAACTTTTCTTGAGATGTCCTCTTTGATTCATGAACAACTTACAAGTATCTTATTTTGCAAGCATTTGAGATTTTCCTATTTTTCTCTTACTGAGTTCTAGTTTAATTACATTATGTTTAAAAAACAAACCTTGTAACAAAGCCAAAGGTAGGTAGCATTGAGGTTGGGAGCCAGTGGGATGTGGGAGAGTAGTGGGGGGGGGGGAATGGAGACAACTATACTTGAACAGCAATAAAAAAATAAAGAACATACCCTGTATGGTTTCAATTACTTAAAGTTTGTTTTATGGTTTAAATTACCTATTTTCATTTTTATTACTAATTACCATTTATTGTATACAATTTTATTTGTAATATCTAAAATAGAATAGAAACATGACTTAAAAGAACAGAACAATCACAGACTTAGAGTGACTGAGGTTTTGGAAAAAAATTTTACAGCCTGTCTTCCATCATTTGAAAGAAACTAGATTCATGGCATCTTTGTGAAACAACGAGCTGATTTACAATGAAAAGATAGCAGGTTTTATGTATGTTCTCTCCACAACAAGGATATTCTAGTAGGAATTTACCCTAAATCTGTTCCCTTATAACCTAAGTTCACCTTCTCTTTTTCTTTCCTTACTGGAAACTAAGATTAGATAAACTTTATTTGCCTAAGTTTCAAACTATTATGAAAGAAATCATATTTATCACAGAGTAATGGAAAGCAACAAATACCTATTTGGGGTCAGAATTTTAAAACTTTGTTCATAGGTATTTCTGGCAACAATTGGATCCTACTGATAAAGTCCACTTTATATAACTCTGTGTACTTGTCTCTTAATGAGAGTTTTTCATTATCTGTGAAATTAGAAATAACTAGCATAAAGAACAACTAGGAGATTACTATAACAAATATCAAAATATGTTTTAAACCCACTGTAATTAAAATAGAATGGAGCCAAGGCATGGATAGATAGATTGATAAAACAGAATAGAATCCAGAAATATA
Organism: Artibeus jamaicensis; assembly: GCF_021234435.1. Classification (NCBI taxonomy): domain Eukaryota; kingdom Metazoa; phylum Chordata; class Mammalia; order Chiroptera; family Phyllostomidae; genus Artibeus; species Artibeus jamaicensis. The sequence goes on from NW_026521853.1 coordinate 845,441, forward strand.
TTCTTTTCTATACTGGAATTCAATATATGTTAAAGTTAACATTTCGAGTTAATAAGGAAAGGAAGGCATTACATACTTAATAGTTGGTGTTAAGGTACATCTCTTTCTACAATCTCAGCAAAAGTATAACTAAATTACAAAACAGCCATCATTGAATGTCACCTTGAGACCAGCTGAACAGAAGTTCTATAACAAAGGATATAAAGAAGAAGCTACATCAAGACTGGATGCAGATGCTAAAGGGCAGGCCCCAAACCCATGGAAAGGTAAAAGGTGGTTAAGAATCTGGAGAGTTGGGCAAGGAAAAAAATGAACAAATGGGACTACATCAACCTTTTTTCATAGTTAAGTATATCAACAAAATGAAAACACAACTTAACAGATGGAGGAAGATATTTGCAATTTGTTAATAACCAAAATGTATTAAAAACTCATACAACTTAACACACATAAAAACAAACAATACCAAGAAAACTGAAATCATACCAAGCATTTTCTCCAACCATAAGGGACTGAAACTAGAAACCAACCCCAAGGGAAAAACCCAAAACACTCAAAATCATGGAGAACAAATAGTATGCTATTGACCAATGAATGGGTCAAGAATGAAATTAGGGAAGAAATCAAAAAGTTTCTGGAAACAAATGAAAATGATCTCACAACAACCCAAAACTTATGGGACACAGCCAAGGCACTCCTGAGAGGGAAGTTTACAGCAATACAGGTCTACCTAAAGAAGATAGAAACATTTCACACAAACAACCTAACCCTACGCCTACAAGAACCTGAGAAACAACAACAAAGACAGCCCAGAGCAAGTAGAAGGAGGGAAATAACCAAGATCAGAGCGGAATTAAATGATATAGAGACTAAAAGCACAATTCTAAGGATCCATGAGTTCAGAAGGTGTTTTTTTAAAGATAAACAAAATCAATAAACCTTTAAGCAGGCTCATCAAGAAAAAAAGAAAGAGGACACAAATAAACACAATCAGAAATGAAAGAGGAGAGATTACAACTGACACCACAGAAATACAAAGGAATGTAAGAAATTACTATGAAGAACTGTATGCCAGAGACCTCCACCAAGATAGAGGCATAGGTAGAAGCACTGCACCTTCTCACACAACCAAGTTTAAAAACAACAAAGTTTTAGCAACAAAAATGCAGGCAAACCATAGAAAATTGAACTGTACAGAAGTCTGACAACAATAAACCCTTCAGCCAAACCGGTAAGAGGGGCAGGGTCAGCAGCAGAGCAGGGTCAGGCAGGAAAGATCGACTGGAGTGACCTGGGCACGCAACCCAGACACACTGGAAGCCGTAGGTGGATCCCAGGTATGGAGTGGCAGCAGGAAGACCCACTGAGGGCGCAAGGCGGTGGACTCACTGAGGGCTGACCACCGTCACACATTCCAGTGCAGATAAACCAGTGAAAGAGTGAGCGGTGAGACAGACCGTGCAGGCCCCAGTGGCGGAAAGTGGCAGAGGGGACCATCATTCTCCCTCTCTGACCCCGCCCCCACATACAGCATCACAAACCAGTGACCTGGGTGGCCCTGCCTTGGTGAACACCTCCTCATATGTAACAGGCACAAATAGACCAAAACATGGCTCAAGAACAACTCAGATCCCCAGATCCAATAAATCTAGGCAATGAAGAAATAGCCAAACTTTCAGATGCACAGTTCAAAACACTGGTGATCAGGATGCTCACAGAACTGGTTGATTATAGTCACAAATTAGAGGAACATATGAAGGCTAAACTAATTGAAATGAATGGAAACGCACAGGAAACCAATAGTAATTAAAGGAAACTGGGACTCAAATCAAAGGAGTGGACCAGAAAGAGGAAAAAAATGACCAAACACAAATGGAGGAAAAAACAAGAATTCAAAAAAATGAGGAGAGGCTTAGGAACCTCCAAGACATTTTTAAACTTTCCAACATCCAAATTATAGGGGTACCAGAAAGGAAAGAGTAACAGCCATGAGTGGAAGACTTATTTGAACAAATAATAAAGAAGAATTTCCCCAATATGGCAAAGGAAATAGACTTCCAGGAAATCCAGGAAGCTCAGAGAGTCCCAAAAAAGTTGGACACAAGAAGGAACACACCAAGGCACATCATCATTACATTAGCCGAGATTAAAATGAAGGAGAGAATCCTAGAAGCAGCAAGAGATAAGGGGACAGTCACCTACAAAGGATTTCCCATCAGACTGTCAGTGGACTTCTCAAAAGAGACCTTACAGGCAAGAAGGGGCTGGAAAGAAGTATTCCAAGTCATGAGATCCAAAGACCTACAACCAGACTGATCTATCCAGCAAAGCTTTCATTTAGAATGGAAGGACAAATAAAGTGCTTCTCAGATAAGATCAAATTCAAGGAGTTCATCATCATCAAGACCTTACTGTACGAAATGTTAAAGGGACTTACCTAAGAAAAAGAAGATAAAAAAGATGAACAGTGAAAGGACAGCAAACTCACAGTTGTTATTAAGAATCACACCAAAAACAAAAACAAACTAAGAGAACAGCTAAATCAGGAGCAGAACCATAGAAATGAAGATCACATGGAGGGTTAGCAACAGGGGAGTAGGAGAAGGAGAAGGGGGAAGAAGGTACAGAAAATAAGTAGCATAGACAGTAGGTAGAAAATAGATGGGGGAGGGCAAGAATAGTATGGGAAATATGGAATCTAAAGAACTTGAGACATGTGGTCATAAACTAAAGGAGGGGAATGGTGGGGGAGGGGTGTGCCGAGTGGAGGGAAATGAAGGGGGGAAATAGAACTGTAAAGGCATAATCAATAAAATATATTTTAAAAACTTCAAAAAAAAGAACTGTATGCCAAGAAATTTGAAAACCTAGGTGAAATGGACAGATTTCTAGAAAAATATAATGTACAAAAACTCAATGAGGAAGAAACAGAAAGCCTGAATACACAAATAATTGCAGATGAAATTGAAGCAGTAATCAAATAACTCCCATCATACAAAAGCTCTGGACCAGATGGTTTCATAGGAGAATTCTACAAAGCATTTAAGGAAGAGCTAGCCCCTATTCTCCACAGACTATTCCAAAAAATTTAACATGATGGAAGACTTCCAAACTCTTTTTATGAAGCCAGCATCATCCTAATTCCAAAACCAGATAAAGACACAACAAAGAAAGAAAACTTCAGGCCAATGGTGCTTCTGAACATAAATGCTAAAATCCTCAACAAAATATTGGCAAATTGAATCCAACAATACACTAAAAAGATCATACACCATGACCAAGTGGGATTCATCCCAGGGATGCAAGGATGGTTCAATATTCACAAATAAGTAAATGTAATGCATCACATAAACAAATGCAAAGACAAAAATCACATGATCATATCAAAGATGCAAAAAAAAGCTTTTGATAAGGTACACCACCCATTTATAATAAAAACACTCAGCAAAGTGGGAATAGAGGCAGCACTCCTCAACATAATAAAGGCCATATATGAGAGACCTACAGCCAACATCATACTCCATGTAAAAAAAAAAAAAACTAAAAGTTTTTCCACTAATATCAAGAACAGAAAAGGTTGTCCACTTTCACCAATTCTGTTCAGTATAGTATTGGAAGTTTTAGCCACAGCAATCAGACAAGAAAAGGAAATAAATGCCATCTAAATCAGAAAGGAAAAAACAGAACTGTCACTGTTTGCAGATGATATGATAATGAACATGGAAAATCCTATAAACTCCATGAAAAATCTACTCAACCTAATAAATGAATTTGGCAAACAGCAGGGTACAAAGTTAATATCCAGAAATTGAAGGTGTTTTTGTATAACAACAATGAAACAGTAGAAGCAAAAATCAAGAAAAAAATCACATTCAGTAGAGCAAAAAGAAAAATAAAATACCTAGGAATAAACCTAATCAAGGAGGTAAAAGACCTGTATACAGAAACTATACAACACTGAAGAAAGAAATCAAGGAAGACACAAACAAATGAAAACATATACTGTGTTCATTGATTGGAAGAATTAACATCATCAAAATACCCATACTACCCAAAGCAATTTACAGATTCAATGCAATACCTATTAAAGTATCAATGGCATATTTCACAGACATAGAACAAACACTTCAAGAATTTATATGGAACCATAAATGACCCCAAATAGCAGCTGCAATTTTCAGAAAGAAGAACAAAGTAGGAGGGATCACAATACCTGATATCAATCTATATTACAAGGCCACTGTAATCAAAACAGCCTGGTACTGGTGTAAAAACAGGCACATGGACCAATGGAACAGAACAGAAAGCCCAGAAATAAACCCAAGTCTCTATGGGCAATTAATATTCAACAAAGGAGGCAGTAACATAAAATAGAGTAACAATAGCCTCTTCAACAAATGGTGTTGTGAGAACTGGACAGCTATGTGCAAAAAAAAAAAAAAAAAAAGAAAGAAACTTGAGCACCGACTTACACCATACACCAAAATAAATTCAAGGTGGATAAAAGACTTAAATATATCTGTGACACTACTAAAGTCCTAGAGGAGAACATTGACAGGAAAATCTCAGAAATATTTTTACTGATATGTCCCCTAAAGCAAGGAATATAAAGGAAAGAATAGACAAATGGGATCTCATCAAAATAAAAAGCTTCCTCATGGCTAAAGAAAACAGTATTAAATTAGCAAGGCAACCAACTGTATGGGAAAACATATTTGCCAATGATACCTCAGACAAGGGGTTAATCTCCAAAATATAAAAAGACTCCACTCTAAGAAGACATCTTGCCCAATTAAAAAATGGGAAAAGGAGTTGAACAGACACTTCTCCAAGGAGGACATACAGAATATCCAGAGACACATGAAGAGATGCTCAATATCGTTAGCTATCAGAGAGATGCAAATTAAAACCACAATGAGATACCACTTTATACTGGTCAGAATGGCCATTATAAACAAAGCAACAAACAACAAATATTGGACAGGTTGTGGGGAAAAGGGGTCCCTAGTTCCCTGTTGGTGGGATTGCAGACTGGTACAACCATTATGGAAAACAGTATGAAATTTTCTCAGAAAAATAAAAATAAATGTGTCTTTTGACCCAGCAATTCCACTGCTAGGAGTGTATCCTAAGAACCCTGAAACACCAATCCAAAAGAACCTATACACCCCAATGTTCATAGCAACACAATTTACAATAGCCAAGAGTTGGAAGTAACCTAGGTGCCCATCAGTAAATGAATGGGTCCAAAAACTATGGTACATTTACACAATGGAATTCCATGCAGCAGAAAGAAAGAGGGAGCTCCTACCCTTTGCAATAGCATGGATGGAACTGGAAAGCATTATGCTTAGTGAAATAAGCCAGACAGTGAAAGACAAATACCATATGATCTCATCTTTAACAGGAACCTAGAGAACAAAACAAATAAGTAAGCAAAATATAACCAGACACTGAAATAGAGAACAGGCTGACAGTGACCAGAGGGCAGGGACTTTCAGGGGAAAAGGGAAGAGTTCATAGGAACAAGTATAAAGGACACATGGACAAAAAGTAAGGGGGGTGGAAATGGGAGGGAGATGGGGAGTACTTGGGTGATGAGCTGGGATAGGAGTAAAAGAAAACTCTACTTGAACAACAATTAATTAAATAAATGTTTAAAAATGAACAATACAATTAAAAATGGCAGAAGACTTTAATAAAAAATTCTCCAAAGAAGAAGTCATGGAGATAACCAATAGACATATGAAAAGATGCTAATATCACTAATCATCAGAGAAAATCAAATTAAAACTGATGATGAGATATCACCTCACACCTGTCAGAATACTAATCATTAATAATTACACAGATAGCAAGTGTTGGTAAAGATGTAGAGAAAGGGAACCCTCATGGACTATTGGTGGAAATACAAATTGGTGCAGCCACTGTAGGTAACATTATGGAGTTATCTCAAAAAATTAAAAATGGGGCTGCCTTATGACCCAGTGGTTTAATTTCACGCAATTTATCCAAAGAAACCCAAAATGTTAATCCAAAAGAATATATATGCCTCTATGTTCATTATAGTGTTATTTACAATAGCCAAGATTTGGAAGCAGCCCAAGTGTCCATTGATAAATCAGTAGGTGAAGAAGCTGTGATACACTTACACTATGTAATACTACTTGACTGTAAAAAAAAAAAAAAAAGGAGGAGCTATTGCTCTTTGCAACAGTATGGATGGGCATGGAGAGCATTATGCTGAGTGACATAAGCCAGTCAGAAAAAGACAAATACCATATGATCTCATTCATATTTGGAATCTAAGAACAAAATGAACAAGCCAGCAAAATAGAAACAGACTCATAGAGAGAAAGCAGTCTGACAGCTTTGGCAGGTGTCCTGGCTGGGAGGGTGGAAGGACTGAACAACAAAGAAGAAAAAGAACTCATGTCACCAACAAAAGTATAGTGATTGCCTGGGGTGGGAGGTGGAAGAGGGTGTAGGGAGGATAAATGGTGATGAATGGAGACTTGAATTGGGATGATGAACATTCAGTACAGCGTACAGATAATGTTTTGTAGAATTATGCACAGGAAACCTGTGTAATTTTGTTAACCAGTGTCATCCCAATAAATTCAATTTTAAAAAAGCAATTTTTAAAAGAAAAAATGAAGATGTGATGAATAATGTATTTGAGAATATACACATACAATGCATTATATTCACTTTTAAAATATTTTTATTGATTATGCTGTCCCATTTATTTTTCCAGTTTCAGATTATGCTGTTCCATTTATTTTCCCCTTTATTCCCCATAATGCTGTACCCCCCCCATCATTCCCCCACCTTCATTCATTTCCATGGGTCATACATATAAGTTCTTTTGCTTCTCCATTTTCCATACATTTCTTAACCCCCCCTATTTTGTACCTACCATAAGAAGATGGGAATATGCTTCTTATTCCCTGTACTTCCCCCCCATTATTCCTTTTCCACTCCCCCTCCCTGCTGATTATCTTCCATGTGATCTCTATTTCTGTGAATCTGTTCCTGTTCTAGTTGTTTGCTTAGTTTCTTTTTGTGTGTTTATTTTTTTAAGTTTGGTTGTTGCCCTTCATGACACTGAATACTTCTTTCAAGCCCTCTCTTTCCTGCAAGGTTTCTTTTGAGAAATCAGCTGATAATCTTATAGGAACTTCTTTGCAGCTAACTTCTTTGCTTTTGTTGCTTCTAAGGTTCTCTCCTTATCTTTAATCTTGAGTAATGTGATTATGATGTGTCTTGGTGTGTGCTTCATTGGGTCCAACTTTTCTGGGGCTCTCTGAGCTTCCTGGATTTCCTAGAAGTCTATTTCTTTCCCCAGATTGGGGAAATTCTCCTTCATTATGTTTTCAAATAAGTTTTCAATTTCTTGCTCTTCCTCTTTTTCTTCTGACACCTCTATGATTTAGATGTTGAAATGTTTACAGTTGTCCCAGAGGTTCCTAAGCCTCTCCTTATTTCTTTTGAGTTCTTGTTTTTTCATTCTGTTCTTCCTGAATGTTTATTTTTTTCCTTCTGGTCCACACCATCGATTTGAGTCCGTTTTTTTCCCGCCACTGTTGGTTCCCTGTACATTTTCTTTTATTTCACTTAGCATAGCCTTCACATTTTCCTCTATTTTGCATCTATACTCAACCATTTCTGTAGGCATCCTGATTACCAGTGTTTTCAACTGTGCATCTGATAAGTTGGCTATCTCTTCATCTCTTAGTTGTATTTTTTTTCTGGAGCTTTAATTAGTTCTTTCATGTGTGCATTTTTTTTTTGCCTTGGTGTGCCTGTTAGTCAGAGCCTTAAGTATTCATGAGGGGGGGACCCTTGTCATTGTGTTGTGGCATGGGATATGAGGGAGGGGTCCAAGAGGGAACAATGATGCTTGCTCAGCTCTCAGCTGTCTTTTAGTCATTTCCCTCACTACCCACAAGTAAATTGAGCCCTTCTGGTGCTGGTTCCTAGGTGATTGTTTTGCATACATTCTAGGATATGGTGGTCTCTCCAATGAACTCTCCTCCTGTGAGGCTGAGAATTTCTCCTGCTGCCTCAACCCCTACATATATTTTTAGTCAGAAGTTTTGAAGCCTTATTTCCTCATGCTGGAACCCTGGTTTGTGCAGTCTATCTGGCTCCCCAGTTGATCTTTTCAGTTTATCCCCCAAAAATGTGGGACCACCCACTCCACTAGTAGCCACCTGGCCCACCCTGATCCTCAGCTGCTGCCTTGCTGTGAGTCCTCCCTGCTGTGGCTGCCCATCTCTGTCCCTCCTACCAGTCTGGATGAATGTTTCTTCTTTAACTCCTTGGTTGTTGGACTTTCATACAGTTTGATTTTCTGGCAGTTTTGTTTATTTTTTGTTTTAAATTTGTTGTTGTCCCTCCTTTGGTTATGCAAGGAGGAAAAGTGTATCTACCTATGCCTCCACTGTGGTTGGAAGTCCATTATCTTAATTCTTTTGTAAAGTAAAAGGCAATATTTAAGCTGTTTCCAGCAATGGCTATTATAAATAATGTTGCTATGAACAAAGGGGTGCATAGGTTCACATCAGTAAATGAGGGGATCAAAAAAATTGGTATATTGTCATGGCTGGTGTAGCTCAGTGGATTTAACATGGGCCTGCAAACCAAAGGATAGCAGTTCGATTCCCAGTCAGGGCACATGCCTGGGTTGCAGGCCAGTTCCCAGCAGGAGACACACAAGAGGCAACCATACACTGATATTTCTCTTCCTAACCCTTCCCCTCTAAAGATAAATAAATAAAATTAAGGAAAAATTGTGTATTCCATACACAATGGAATACTACATAGCAGAAATAAATAAGGAACTCTTACCCTTCATGACAGCATGGATAGAAATGGAGAACTAAGTGAAATAAGCCAGGTGGTGAAAGACAAATACCATATGAGCTCACCTATAAGTGGAACCTAATGAAAAAAATAAACAAATGAACAACAGAATCATAGAATCATAGACTTGGAAATAAAGAACAAACTGACAGTGACCAAAGGGGAGAAAGGTGGGAGATAACGGGGAAAGGAAGGGAAGGGTAAAGTCAAGGAAAATGTATAAAGGACCCAATGGACAAAGTCAATGGGGGGATGATTGAAGGTGATGGGTGGATGTTGGGTAAGGCAGGGGAGAATAATGGAGGGCAATTTGAAACAACTATAAGTGAATAACAGTAAAAAGATTTTTTTAATACAAAAAGTTCAATCTTTTATTAATACAAAGTTAATTTAGGCTATGTTTAATTATTAAAATATAAGTAAATTTGCATTTAGTTTTAATAAATTAAATTAAAGCTATAGGTATGTCTATTAATATATATTTAAAATTAGATGAAATAAAATCTTATCCAGAATGCTTTTTTTTTTCATATTCTATTTTTTGCATTTGTTGGTTCAGATAACATTTCAGTATTAGTTTAATTTAATAAATGTACTAGCAATTACAGTCCTTGTTTTATTCTGCTCAGATATTGGGTGCATATGAATAGAATCAATTGTGGAAGGAAAAAAGCATACAAATTAATACTACAGAAATAGCTTCAAAGGTAAAATTTGAAGCTAATTTGTGTTTAACAAATTGATATCCCTTTTTTGGGGTCTCGGGTCCTCCAGTTTCCCTGATATCCACATCTGTATGCTGTTCTCAAACATAATTTTTCCATTTTAACCAGGAGAGTTTTAGACTTCTTAGAGTTTACTATCAACTACTCTATCCTTCTAGAAAGCAAAAGTCATCCTTTCTCAGCATTTTTATTATACAGACATGTGCTGAATAATTTTTCAGTGATGGATAGCATACATGACAGTGGTATATAGCATTATAGTGTAGATGTGTACTAGGTTAGTCCAGGTTTGTGTAAGTACACTGTATGATGTTCATAGTCCAGGTTTGTGTAAGTACACTGTATGATGTTCATACAGTTGATATAATCAGCTAATGTTTCATTTCTCAGAATATATCCCCATTGTTAAGCTGCACATGACTATATTCCATTGTCTCTAACTTCTATTTTTACCATTTTTAGCTCTGTTGGTGGCTATGATGGTGGCAGGCACTGCTATGCCTATCTCATAAACTTTATTTTACTCTTACTAGTAGCATCTCAGTTTTGTTGAAAGTACTCATTAAAAAATGTATCTATTTCAACATCTTTTCTGGTAAAACTTGGCCATGTGACAAACTTCTGACCAGGGACCATTTTGAAAGAATTTTTTTTCTGTCTACAAGAGACTCACTTTATTATTTTTTTCAGTACATTTTATTTTATTATTGTTGTTCAAGTATAGTTGTCTCCATTTTCTTTCACCACTCCCTCCCACCACACCCATCCCCACCCCCCACCCTTGATCCTACCCCCCTTGGCTTTGTCCATGTGTCCTTTAAACATGTTCCTTGATGACCCTTCTCCTTCCCTGGTTACTGTCAGTTTGTTCTTTATTTAAATGCCTCTGGTTATGATATCCTAGGATATCTGATATGACCAATATTACTAGTATTAGAAGTTTTATTAAAAAATAATATTACAAATTAAACCAGAATTATACAAAGTAACAATTATTTTATTAATTAGACTTGAGCTTCCAACAAAATAAGACCTTACCAATATGACATTATCTTGGATTGGGATTTACATGAAGGAGCAAATCTCAGTTAATTATGGATTCTAGTCTTTGGTAGTCATAATCATATGTCCTGTTTTATATTACAGGGAGGTAGAGACAAGTGTTACCAGTGGGCTCTGGTTATTTAAGTAATGCCTAACCTCTCCTCGCCAGTAAAATCCCAGTCAGTTTTAATAGGTTTCCAATCCCAACTGATAATTTTACTTTGTAGTTTTTGTATATGTGTGGGGCCTTAACTGTGAAAAAAACATTTATGCAGATTACATTATGAATTTCTGCAAAACAGGGGCCATTAGTTTCCCGCAAGTTCATTCCTTTAGCTTTCACTGTCAGATTCTAGTCCATTATTGTTTTCAATTTCCATGTGGTAGAACCTAATAAACAATGCTGCTTTTTCAGCATGCATGTTCTTCCCCATTTTTTCCTGAGTATGCTGTCTAATATCAATCTGTTCAGTTGTCTTTATCTAGTTTTCAAAAACTGTGCTACCTATTTAAACCACTTGCTATCTTTTTTTCCTTCTTGAAACATTATCCCTTTCATGCATCCAATAGAGTCCAATAAATCCTTTGCTTCAATATGTTTCTCTTCATTAAAGATAACTAAGGCTATCCTCGTACTACTAATCTTACACCCAGGTCTCCTTTAGAGCGTTTTGGCCATTGTTGGTTAATCCACCAAAGATGGTAGCCATCTATATTTATTTTATTTGAAAACTAAGACAGGTTTAATTTCAGAAAGTAGACATTTGGATAAACCTTTATGCTTCAGTATGTCATTTGAGTGCAAATGTGAATCTTTTTTAGAGAGATGTAGCTATTAGCAATTCACAGTTCACTATATTCATCAAAATGAATACCAAATAATTGTGTGTTTAAAATTAAATTTTAGCCCTGGCTGGTGTAGCTCAGTGGATTGAGCGCGGGCCCTCGAACCAGAGTATCGCGGTTCGATTCCCAGTCAGGGCACATGCCTGGGTTGCAGGCCAGTTCCCAGCAGGGGACGCATGAGAAGCAACCATACATTGATATTTCTCTCCCACTCTTTCTCCTTCCCTTCCCCTCTCTCGAAAAATAAGTAAATAAAATATTTAAAAAATAAATAAATAAATAAAATTAAATTTTAACATCTTAGTATTGGAAGTTTACCTAAACTGTGTGTGGTTTTTATGCTGACAATTGAAGGACATAAGCTATTAAAATAGCATTAATTTTAAGTGAGGTTTTTTTCAAAGGGCATCGTTATACACAATGTCTGAATTTTTTTAGCTTCATTCCTAAGCCTTATGATACAGATGCACATAAGGCTTGATTCCTAAGCCTTATGATAAAATTAACCCATATGTGAATTTCAATGAAATATTTTGCCTAGATTGACATAAATGTAGTAAAATTACAACGCTTATTTTAATGGTCCCTGGCCCATGAGAAAATTATGTAAGTCACTGGTCCTTTGAAATACTCTAATGTGACTTAGGGAATATCAAGCAGTAGCCTAAGGAACTCAAGACCTATGAGTTTAGATTCTACTCTCAGACCAAGAGCTAGTGAGGTCAAATATCATAATAAGAGGAAAAGCAAAAGAAATAATCGAGGTAAATGTTTACTTAATTTTAAACTTCCTTATTTAGCTGACAAACATTAGAATATATTTTTGAGCTATAAAGACTTCAGTTTATCTCTAGTAATAAATATTTTTTAAATATTTTATTTATTTATTTTTTAGAGAGAGGGAAGGGAAGGAGAAAGAGTGGGAGAGAAACATTAATGTGTGATTGCCTCTCATGGATCCCCTAATGGGGACCTGGACTGCAACCCAGGCATGTGCCCTGACTGGCAATCGAACGGGCGACCCTTTGGTTTGCAGCTCATTCTCAACCCACTGAGCTACACCAGCCAGGTCTCTAGTAAGAAATATTTTTAAAGCCTAAATTTTTCTAGCTCCTAAATGAATCCCAATATCCTACGATTTTCAGTAGTCTATTGAATTGTCTAGTACTAAATAACATTTTTTGGTAAGCAGTTGAATTCTGTCTTATTAGTTTAAAATGTTCACAGCAGTGCATACAGCTGACCTCAAATTTCATCTTGAAGCCCCAACTCTCACTTTACATGAAAATATACTGAAGTTTTCTTTCTAATTCATCAGTCTCTTCTCTTTTCTCAGACATTCCTCTTCTAACTATACTAAACTTTGTCAAAGTCTTTTGAACCCTCTCATCTCTGTTTGTGACTATCAGTACTATGGTTTTTTCACATAGTATATATCAAATGTGTATTATTAACCTAGATGTCTTCTTACCATGTTTTGTTTTCTACTTGCCATCTCTATTGCATACCCTATGTACCTTCCATACTTTTCTTTTCTCTACTCCTGAGGAAAGCCAGATTCAGATAGCTCTGCATGCTCATTTTGGCTGCCCTGTTAGGAGTTTAATAAACAAAAGTTTGGTTCAGAGTATCAGGTGCCAATACCTGAGCCCTTTCCTTTACTAGGAAACTTGTAAAATTTGGTGATAAGGAAAATATTTTTTGTACCCATTGCTTACAAATATGTAAAGCAGTAGAGAAGATAGTCTCTTTATTGGAGAATGTTGCTTGGTGAATCAAGCTATACCAAATCTAAGCCCTTTACTCAGTTTCATTAAGTGAGTACATTTCTCCAAAAAGCTTACTTTACTCTTACCCATACGTCCCCTTTCTATGACATTCTTCTCCATAAATACCTTCCTCTCCTAGTAAATGGCACCATTAATAGTGAAATATTTTAAGTCATGCACCAGTAGTCACTCTGTGTTTCTCCGCTCCTCCACCTTCATGTGAATTTTATTTATTCTCTTGTCCAATGTGCCTCCAAGATATATCTGAAATATATCACCCTACGTACTACCATTCTGTAACAGGACACAGCCAGGAGGGGAGGTCCCAAAAAAGAATTTGTAATGGGGTCCAGATCTTAGGGTGTCCAGAAAATATTAAGATGTCCTCACTCTTCCCCAAGGGGAAGGGACAAATAGAGCAGGGCCATTGAGAGCTGTTTTGCATAGCAACAGTTTCACAGCTAACCTCTAGAATGGTCATTTAACATATCTATAACTTTTAACTCGTTTCATAGATATGTTAAATAGCTGTGGCCATGCTCTGAGCCAGGGGGATAGAAGTGACTTCCACCCCAGATGTAACTAGGGGGCAGGTCCCCCGAGTTACAGTGCCTGTGTGAGAGCTTGGAGTTGATTGGCTCTATGCCATGGGGCCATATGATGGCAGCCCAGTAAACTTGTAATAATACAGAAATATTGGCAGGTGTAACTGATTGTGGGAGAAATCAGAAATGGGGTTGCAAAGAAGGATTGGTGCAGCGATTTAAGCCCAGACCTGGAGTCAGGAAAGGAGAGCCACCCTGTTTTGGAAGAGTGCAGACCGCTGCAGCCACTGAGGGAGAGAGTCATGAAGTTTGGACAGAGTGAGGACCCCTGCAGTCATGAAAGGAGAGCCATTCGGTTTTGGAAGAATGCAGACCCCTGCAGCCAGGTGAAAGGAGAGAGCCATGCGGTTTGGGGCAAAGAGAGGACCCCCTCTTGGCGAGGTGAAAGAGAGAGCCACGCAGCTTTGCCAGAATGGAGATCCCTGCAACCAGGTGAAGAAGAAAGCCACACGCTTTTGGTCAGAGTGGTGACCCCTGCAGCTTTGGTAGAAGAGCCCCATGCGGCTTTGAGGTGCTCCCTTGGGCCATGTGGCATGGGAAGCAGGAGAGACTTTGCCTGGAAGAAGGGTGCAAAAACTCTTTGCCAGTAAGCTATGAGAAGGTGCCACATGACTTTGGATTAATTGGAGATCCTGCCTGGACAGCAACACAGCTGACGGTGCCAGCAGCCTGAAACACAGACCTGTGCTTCTTTTTCTGAGATACGGTACCCTGAATTAGGGCAGGGGGAGAAGGAAGCACTGTGGGCGTCTGTGGTTATCGTAAAGTACTTTGATATTTTTATGGGGACATCAGCTCACTACTTGAAGTATGTACAGCTTTAAATAAACCTTTCCTTTCCTTTTCACAAATCTCTGGCATTGAGAGATGTCTTTCCTCTGACAGCAGACAGACGAGCCCAGTAGGTATTAGTATACCACCCTTGGGAGGGGCCCCTGTTGTTCTGTAGCAGTTTTTGGCATTCCTCGGTGGGCCAAATATTGCCCCCCCAACTCTGTTTGGTAACAATTCCTCTGTCCATAGGCCATTATGATCTTAAACTATTGGAAGAACCCCTAACTGTCCTTTTCTCTTTCCTTGCCCTCCTCTTTAATCTATTTTCCCATGCAGCAAGCAGCAAAAGTGATAAACCTCAACTATATCGCTTCACTTCTCTGCTTAACATCAGTGGCTCCCAGTGTACTTATAATTGTAGTCACACTTCCTATCAAGGTGTATTAGATTTTAATATTAACCCTAACTTTCTCCCTAACTTCATCTCATACTCTCCCAATGACCACTAAATCAGTAACTTCCCATTTATTTATTTTCCTGGAAAATCTGTACTCTTTCCTGCTTCAAAACCTTTAAGCATGCTACTTCAAATAATGGAGAAGCTGCCTCACAAAGAGCACCTGTTCCAGGCTATGTCTCTGGCCACTCAGCTACTTCATATGCAAGACACTTTTTAATCTCCATAAGGCATTCCATAGCAATTCTAAGGAAATTAGCCCCACCTAAACTTTCAGATTATCAAATTTGTGGTAAGAACATTTAAGATCTGCTCTCTTAGCAAATTTCAAGTATATTCATAAAATACAATATTATTAACTATAGTCACCATGCTGTATGTTAGAGCTTCAGAGCTTGCTCATCTTGTAACTGGCAGTTGATGTTTATTGACCAACATCCCCCATTCTTCCCCTACCCTAACCCTTGGTACACACTGGTCTACTTACTCTCTGTTTTATGAGTTTGACTCTTTTAAATCACACATATATGAGTAAGATCACATAGTATTTGTCTTTCTGTGTCTGGCTTATTTCACTCAGAATAATGTCCTCAAATTTCATTCATGTTCTTGGAAATGACAGGAATGCCTTCTTTTATAGAGCTGAATAAAATAACTATGTCTGTGTTTGTATCATGTTTTTTAACTTTAAATTTTTGTTTTGTGATTCCAGAAGGTGATTTTTATTAAATTTATTGGGCTTATAGTGGTTAGTAAAATTATATAGGTTTAAGGTGTACAATTCTATAATACATCATCCATATATTTCATTGCGTGTCCACCACCCCAAATCATGCCTCCATGACCATTTATCCCCCATTTACCCTCTCCTTCCTTCCCCACCCTCAATTCCCTCTGGTAATGACCACATTGTTGTCTGTTTATTAGATGTTTTTATTCCCCTTACCTTTTACATCCAGCTCTTTTACCCTATTTCTTTGATTGCTATGAGTTTGTTTCTGTTTGTTAGTTTATTTTGTTCATTGGATTCCACATATAAGTGAAATCATATGGTATTTATGTTTCTCTGACTGATTTATTTTTTTTTAATTTTTATTCTGTTATAGTTGTTCCATTTTCCTTCATGTGATCTCACCCATAAGGGCAACCTAAAGAGCAAAGGTAAACAAGCAAAGTAAAACCAGACGCATGGAAACATGGAACGCACTGACTTATTTGTTAATTCAGTCACCCATAACTGGACACTGAGGTTTCCATATTTTGATTATTGTGAATAGTGCTGCAATCAACATGGTAGTGCAGAAATCTCTTCAACCACTGATTTCTTTTACCGAAGTGGCACCACTGGGTCATATGGTAGTTCTATACTTAGTGTCTTGAGGATCATTCATTCTATTTTACATAATGGCTGAATGAACTTACATTCCAACCAAAAGTTTACAAGGGTTCCCTTTTCCACACCTCATCAACACTTGTTAGCTAGTCTTTTCTGATACTTGGTTCTTAATAGATGTGCAATGATACATCATTGTGGTTTTGACTTGCATTTCCCTCATGCTTAGTAATATTGAGAGCCTTTACATATATAATATCTGTTGGACATTTGCATTTCTTCTTTGAAAAAATGTCTATTTTGGTTCTTTGCCCATTTTTAAATTGGTTTATTTGATTTTTTGCTACTGTGTTATATGAGTTTCTTTCTTTCTTTCTTTTTTTTTTTTTTTTTTGGATATTAACCTCAATTGGATATATCACGTCCAGACATTTTCTCCCATTCTTAGGTTATCTTTGCATTTTGTTTGTTTTCCTTTGCTGTTTGGAAGCTTTTTAGCTTTTTGTGGTCTTATTGTTTTTATTTTGTTTTGTTGCCTGTGCTCTTGGTATTCTACCCCAACAAATTATTGCCCAGACTAATGTCAATTAGATTTACAAAGAAAGATGAATTATACAAACTTTAGCTAAGATTTAAAAATCATAAGAGTAATTTTTGATATATTATTAAGAATTACTTCATTAGTATGATTTGTACAATATTTAAAGCTCTAAAAGTCCATTTTTTTAAGTTCACATCAATAGCCTTTATTAAAAATTTACAATAGGATAATAGGTCTTGAAAAACTGAAATTTAAATTTTTTCTGTTATATAGAGAAAAGGTCTGATTTAGGTACATACTTGCTAGGTGTGCTTATAATTCAGTACTTATAATATTAATTCTGCGTTGATTTGCAGGATAATTTTCTTTTTTCTTTTCAGAGTAATAATGTACCTATAGTTTTCTTTTTGTTTCACTAGAAAGTGTTATTATCTTCTTTTTGTGTATTTCCAGTTAAGGGTTTGTCTTGGTCCAGGTGTTTTCCAGCATTTTTTCTGGTGTTGTCTTCTGAAGCTACTTCAAAATGTTCCTTGGCCAATTTCATAGTTTAGAAAAAAGAGCAAATATTTAGACTAAAATTAAATTTTTTCTATTATTTCCACTTTACTACTCTTTCTGACTTTCCCCCTATTTTAATGCTGATAGCAGTTTATAGGTATCCTGTTTGGTAATCCATTGAAAATAACACACATTCACAAGAACCATTTCATCCAGCCTCTTTTAAAGAGGAAGAACTATATTCTAGTACATATAATTTACAAAAAAATCATGTAAGTCCTCTAACTTGGCTTCATTCTTCCATGACCTGTCCATTTATTTGCTCTCTGGGGTTATAGCAAAGGTCTTTTCCTTACCCACCTGGAGGGTATATTTTATTTAATGATCTTCCCATTGGAATGCTTTTGCAACTCAATTTTACTTGGTATTTTTAACTTGTTTAGTTTTGTCAAAATAATATACTTCAGGAAAAATTATAACAAAAAACATGATGGCTATAATTGTTGATTCTTGCTATCAAAATGTGCTGTTATAGCACATGTAAGAATGGGGCTCAGTGCTTATACAGAAACATTGTTGAACCCCTTCATGAAGTCATGTCTTATGGTATCACACAGGATATAATAGCAACCAAGGTTATGTTCAGTTTGAACATGTTCTCAACTCATATCCTAAGCAGGAATTTGTTCCTCTAATAATGGAGCCAGCAAAATAATATCCCTTCCATTTTTACAGTATGAACATGTCACAAAGAAACAGAGGATAATTTTCAAAGAACTGTGAGCTTGGATTGAAGGGTAGAATTGCTGCAAATTTAAACATAAAGGAAGCTTTTCAGAGGACAGCAAGTCATTAACACAGGCCCTTCTTAGAGTGTTGTTAGTGGTAACCTCTTCAGGAGTTGAGGAAGACTTTGTAGTTCAAATTAACTTTGAACAAATTCAGATATAGAGATTAAATTGTTCTGTAAATAGTAATATGTGACAGAAATAAGAAAACATCCTGTGAAAGTGAAATTTGACATGACAAGATTAGCCTCAGTAGGATAAGACAAGAATGAGAAGAATCACTATGAGTCCCAGGAACATCCATTGTCTATCCCCAGTGCCTAAAACAGTGCCTGGGGCAAAGAAGATATTTGATAAATATTTTTAATAGAATAATTCATGTAGAAGATATGTCATACTGGATTTTTTACCATTTTAATAAAGAGAAATTAGAAATTAACTTTGAATGTTTATGTTCACTATTTATTGTTATACTATTTGAACAGTATAATGTACTTCATGGTTATTACATAAAGACAGTTCAAATATCCTCAATTTAACCATTATTTCTTTTTTTAAAGAAAACATCTCAGTATATCTGAATCTTGGTACCTGGGTTTTGTGAATCATTTTCAAGAGTTTGGCAGCCAGAATTAATAAAGCATAGTAAGTCGAATTTGTATGGGAACTAGCTTAGCCCAGCTGGTTTCATTTTTAAAAAGTGTATCTAACATGGAACCATTTACTATAGGAAAGTCATCTTAACCACCTTTAGGACATGTCTGGTTGTGGTATTTTAACATTAACTAAACTTGAAAACATTAAAATACAAAGCTTGGAATAAATATCTATTATAATCTATACTTAAGTTATTCTGAATTTTATTTTATTTGTATTTCTTTTTCCCACAAAAAGACTTACCTATATCTGAAATACTTGCATATTTTATTTAGGATTTAATTTGCTTTAGGAAAATTTCATGGCTTCTTTAATTATTTTTATTGAAATAGACTTCCGGTCTTATAGCATGAATTTTTGAAGTTAGCATTACTTTTTGAGATTTTTTTTTTTTTGGTAAAAGGTAGTGCTTATTTTACAGTGTAAAAATAGGATAAGAAATGTTCTCATCTTTTCTAAAAGTGCTTCTTTTGGAGACTGCCTTGGGAGTGATTCTAATGTTTATACTCTACTCATCATCTAGTCATATATGCTCTACCTGCTGTAAGGAGGAGCTATGCAGGTTTAGAACCAGGATAACTCTGGAGTCAGGGAACTAGAGAAAGAGTGTGAATGTCTGGGATTGATTATGGAGAATAGTGTGAGCAGACACAGCTAAACTCTGTATTTGGAATCTAGAAACTAGTGAGAGGTGATGCAAAGGGAAAAGTAGTTACATTAGTTATCTCATAGGTGTGGCTAATAGATGACTTTTAGTTATTTTTATGCGGGCTTCCTGTAACATTTCTTTTACATAATTTTGAAGGCACTTACATACTTTTATGTAAAAGAGTGTCATGTCTGGTATAGCTACCACATCTAAATAAATAAATTCTTAGAATAGAATTCTTAAATTCCATTCACCAACAAGACTATATACGGTATTAAATTGCATAATGAACCTGGAAAACACAAGTGGTTTATTAATATGTGGTTAGGTATATAGACAATGTAAAGTATATCTAAAATATATTTTAATTTCGATGTATATATGACAAGCTTCAAAATACTAAATACCATTAGCAGGCAATGCAATTGCCTTAGAGATACATACATATATATAACCTTGACCTCAGAGTAAGCTACTTCAGGGGAGGAAAAGTTACTTATCTTTATTTTTTTATGGTTAAAGAAAATGCCAGCATTTTTTTCACTTCTTCATAGAGGTGAGCACTGGCTCTACAATTAGCTGGAAATAAAGTTTGCACAAGGCAAGTTATATAATTCTGTAGCTAAGATTTTTTCTCCATAATCTAGTTTCAAAACCACACACATTTTAAAATGTTTAGCAATTTTTAAATAATCTCACATTTTGATTGTCTGTGATGGCCTAGGAAACCACATAGCTCCTTTAGTCCTATTGTCTCAGAGATTCCAATTTATTTTGAGATGTTTAAGTTTCTAGAGTGAATTTATATGTCATTGGAAGATTGTGTTCACATCACATTATAACACCCCAGTAATGGTTACAGAGGTCTTTTAGTGTTCTTTTTATTCTTAATTACATTTTTCTAAAATTTTTTTCATTTCCTTATTTTTTCATGTAAATTTTCCTCAGCCAGATTATTTCAACTATCCTGTACCTAAAATATCTGTTAATACTTTTTTTAATTTGTGAAAAAATTACACTCATTAGGATGGCCACTATTAAAAAGATAATAACTATGTTGGCAAGGTTGTAGAGAAATTGGAACTCTTGTGCACTATTGATGAAAATTTACAGTGGCAGCTACAATAGGAAACAGTATAGTAGCTGCTGAAAAAAATAAAGATAGAATTTCCATATGAAATAGCATTCTCCTTCTACATAAATGTATAAATTAATTTTAAACAAGATCTGAAAGATATATTTTACACCTGTGTTTATAGCAACATGAACATACAAGAGCCAAAAGAAGGAAGCAACCCAGTGTCCTTTGACAGATGAATAGATACGCAAAATGTTGCATACACATTTTGAGGTATTGTTCAAAATCTTGTAAAGAAAGTTCAGACACATGCTACTACATGGACAAACCTTAAGGACATTGTTCTAAGTGAAGTAAGACAGTCACAAAGGGACAAATACTGTATGATTCCACTTTTATGAGGTACCTGAAGTAATCAAATGAATAAAGCAGAAAGCAGAATTGTGGTTTCTTGAGGCTGGTGGTAGGGTAGAATGAGGAGTTGTTAATGGATAAAGAGTTCAGATTTTACAAGATGAAAAAGGTCTGGGGATTGTTTGCACAACCATGTAAATATACTTAAAACTACTGGACTGAACTCTTAAAAATTAAGTTGGTAAATGTTATGTTTTGTGTATTTTGCAACACAGTGAAAAATAAAATGATGGACTTAAAATAATTCTAGAAATCATTGTATACATTTCTTCATATGCCAAATTTATATGCTTCTAATTATATAAATTTTTCACTGTGACTGGCACTTTGCTTTTGTATTAATATTTGCTGACTGATTACAATCTATGTGTTTCATTTGAATTTTTTCATTTCTCAGGAGTGTAATTATTCATCAATATATAGAATCACTTGTTTTATAATTTTGTTGCCAATTATGTCAAATGACCAATAAACATACATATATATATGCAGAAATTTTATAATTAATGCAATATAACATAGTGCTTGCAACTGTACTTTTAAGACGGGTAAGAATATTTTGATGAGATCCCATTTGTTTATTCTTTCCTTTACATTCCTTGCTCTAGGGGACATATCAGTAAAGAAGTTGCTGCGTGAAATATCTGAGATTTTCTTGCCAATATTCTCCTCTAGGACTTTAATGGTGTCACGACTTACATTTAAGTCTTTTATCCACCTTAAATTTATTTTAGTGTATGGTGTAAGTCTGTGCTCAAGTTTCATTTTTTTGCACGTAGCTGTCCAGTTCTCCCAACACCATTTGTTGAAGAGGCTATCTTTACTCCATTTTATGTTACTGCCCCCTTTGTCGAATATTAATTGACTGTAGAGAGTTGGGTTGATTTCTGGGCTCTCTGTTCTGTTCCATTGGTCTATGTGCCTGTTTTTATGCCAGTACCAGGCTGTTTTGATTACATATACACAATGAAATTCTATGCTGCAGGGAGAAAGAAGGAGCTACTACCTTTTGCAACAACATGGATGGAACTGGAAAGCATTATGCTGAGTGAAATAGGCCAGGTGCTGAAAGACAAATACCATATGATCTCACCTTTAACAGGAAGCTAAACAACAAAACAAACAAGCAAGCAGAAAAAAAAAACAACAAAGACACTGAAATAGAGAACAAGGGGATAGTGACCAGAGGGTAGAAGGAAGGGAAGTTAAGGGGAAAAAGGGGGAGGGATTTGGAGGAACAAATAGGAAGTACACAGGGACGAGAACTAAGGGGGGTGGAAATGGGAGGGAGGTGGGGAGCAAGGGGCGGGGGAGGCTGGGATGGGAAAAATAGACAAAAAAAAACTGTACTTGAAAAATAACTAAATAAAATTAATTATAAAAAATAAATAAATAAAAGTAAACAAACGAAAAAGACTGGTAAGAATAAACATATGGTAAACATGTATGTAGTTTTTAGAATACTTTTTGGGTGAGAGACATTTATCAATGCAAATTTACCTATTTTAATTTTGCAAAAAAGGTTATTGTATGCTATAATTCATATTTGTTGTACAGTGTCTACATTACATTTTTTGTTGTGTCTACAGGTTTTGTGCATGACATTCTATGTTCTTCTTATAAGTTTTTCAAGCCAGAAGTAAAAGAAAAATCCAAGTTTTCAAATAAATTATTTAAACCTCAAAGGAATTACTATGCTAGCCAAATATGTAATTATCCATAAATTTTAATAAGGGTTGAGTATTGTGAAAGTTTCATTTTATTATTGAACAAAGCTTATTGAAACAGAAATCATTTCAGATAGTACATTTGCTGAGGGCATTTCAAAGAAAATGAGTTTGCAGTTATTATAAAGAAATATTTGGGGCTATCTGATAAATATTCTCATTTCTTTCTCTTCTCTCTCAATTTTCCTAAGCCATATTCTGAGAGAGAGAGAGGGAGAGAGGGAGAAAGAGAGAGAGAGAGTACTAACACAATACAGGATATTACAAATGAAGAAGAAAAGATCCATGCTTTAAAATGTATAAAACTTTTTATATACATTAACATTTAATTAATAATTGGTGGCCAAAGCTGGCTTGTAATATCAAAAAACCTTATTGTATAAAAATTATTTCAAAATGCTCAGTTAGGGGGAGGGAAGATGGTGACCGATTAGGATGGAGCAGTTTCCATCTCCTTGTACACATGGGGGAGGATCCTGGCTGATCGGCAGAGGAGCAGCACAGGCAGTCGGCAGTTTCCTAGCACAAATGAAAATAAGTGACCAAAAATCATGATGGTCAAAGAGGATCCATACAGTAGGGAGACAGAGGCAGTACAGTGGAGTTTCAGGGACCTGAGAAAAGACAGGAGGAGTAGGGACTTCGGCCAGTGCACAGTCTGGGGCCCAGTGCCTGGTGCACAGCACCTGGCACACCTCAGCAGGCGCCCAGCGCACCTGAGTTGATACCCAGGGCTCAGAACAGCTCCTGGTGCATCTCCCTTGAACTCTTTGGGAGCTCTGGGCCTACCAAAGGGTCCTTGGGAGAGAGCTGGGTTATCAGCTCCCTCCCTCCCTGGCCAAGCAAGGTTGGGCACCAAGAGACACTTCTTTGCTAGAGTTCGCAGAGAGGGTGCTGAGGACAAAGGGCCAAGATCAGCTGCGGACTCTGTGGTCTCCAGCCCCAGAAAACTGAGAGGCACAGTGTGGGGCTCTGACTCCAATAGTCACAGCCACCTGGTATGCTCCCCACCAAACCTGGCAGTGAACCCAAGGTTGGGCATAGGGCCTGGAGTTCCCCCACAGAACTGGGACAGGTCTGCACTTGAACCTGCAGGAAGCAGGCAGCCTGGCCGATCAGCGCAAATGCCCCACAACCCAGCCCATGGTGGTAACCCCTGGGAAAAGAGTTCTGTGAGGAAGTCCTAGATCCCAGTCCTAGGGTGCTAGGGAGAGGCGCTGGTTTGGCTCTTGGGAAAGCACTCTTAGAAAGACCACACTAATCACCCCTCAGCCTGCTACAGCCAGAAAAACCAGTTTAGCCAGTTTGAAACCAAAAAGAGATGGTTTTTATTTTTTTAAAGTAATCTTTTATTTTTTTTTAATTTTATTATTTTTATCAGTCGATACTTTTTTCCTCTTTTCTGTTTAATTCCTTCTTCCTGTCTTTCCAAACTTATCGCTTTTTTCTCCCTTCTCCTGCCTTTTTTTTTCTTTTACCCACAAGCGACACAAACAACTTGGAACAGCGAAAAGACCACAGCTGGACCCAAAGAAGAGGCTTCTCAATAATAGAGTCAGAGAGACAAATTTCACTTTGCCATAGCAGAGAAGCCACAAGTTCCTGCATATTTGTATAATAATAATTATTTTTTTCACTATTCTCACTTCTTTTATATTTTAATAGTATCTTTGTATTCCTCCTCTTTCTGTATAGGCTTCATTTCCTTGGCTGGTTATATTGTATCATTTGACAGGTTTCCCCTGTTCTCTCTTCCACGGTGTATTGCTAATTTTCTATACTTCACATCACTTGTGTTCCTTTAGCATACTACCCAAAGTTCTACACCCCCTATGCAGACAGATCACATAGAGTCTGTTATATACTTGTTGCTCTAATATTATTGTAAATAATAGCTGTTCTATAAAACTGTAAGTACTACACAACACATCTCCTGGGTCTTAGTCCACTTTACAGTTTCCTGAATTCTATTACTGGAATAATTAATTCTATTTGCTCATACATGACACCTATTTACTATCCTTTACTCTCACATTGCCCCAGAATCTGACTGACCGCAATCTCACTGCTATCTAGAACCAACTCACTAGCCTTCCCTCTGCAACAAGAGTCTTATCTTGTGTCTATCCTCTCTTAAAATTGGCAAGTTGGGTTGAAAATTATGGTTAACACTATATAGAGCCTAAAGATCTTCTATCTCTTCTCTACTGGCTGTGAATGTAAATATCATAAAATACTCTCTCACTCTCATAAACCATTCAGCCTCCCCATCCAAATGATCATAAAAAAAAGGAGTAGGTGGAAGGAGAGAAACCTAGGATAACTGAAGGAGACTGCACCACTGAATTTCACAGGTATTCAACCACAGAAGTTCACACCATAAATCCAGGAAGTTATAACAAATCAATTTAAGAAGCTGAGGCTTTAAGAAGAGTCTCACAAACAATGGGAAGACAAAGAGACAATCCCAAAATGAAAGAAAAAGCAGAAGCTTCAGAAAGAATGTTAGATGAAATAGAGGCTAATCAACTATCATATAGTGAATTCAAAGCACTGGTTATCACAAAGTTCAAAGAGCTCACAATGAGCTACCAGTAAATACAGGGGAGCTACAATGATCTCACCACAAACTATATCGACATGAAAAAAGGAAATAGAAACTATCAGCAAGGGACAAGAGGAAATGAAGAATACAATTTCTGAATTGAAGAACACAGTAATAGGAATCAAAAGAAAAATCGATGAAGCAGAAGATCAAATTAGTGAGTTTAGAGGACAAAGTAGAAAAACAATTCCCAGAAAGAGCAAGAAAAGGAAAAGAGGCTCAGAAAGAATGAAGAGGAATTAAAAGAAATGCAAGACAAGATGAAATGTAATAATATCCATATAATAGGGATACCAGAAGGAGAAGAAGAAGAAAAAGGTACAGAAAATCTATACAAAAAAGTAATGAGAGAAAACATTTCTAATTTGATGAGAGAAAAAGTCACACAAATCCAGGAATCACACAGAGTCCCAATCAAGAGGAACCCAAGGAGGCCCACTTCAAGACACATCATCATCAAAATGGCAAAATTCCAAGACAAAGAGAGAATCTTAAAGGCAGCAATGGAGAAAAAGGAAATAACATCCAAGGGAGCCCCAATAAGGTTAGCTACTGACTTATCAATGGAAACACTCCAGGCAAGAAGAGAATGGCAAGAAATATTCCAAGTAATGAGAACCAAAGACCTACAACCAAGGCTACTTTACCCAGCAAGGCTCTCAATCAAGATAGAAGGCCAAATAAAGAGCTTCCAAGACAAAAGAAGTCTAAAACAATATGCTTCCATCAAACCAACTCTGCAAGAGATGCTAAAAGCACTGCTTTAAGAAAGGTAAAGAGAGACAGAGAGGAATACAGCTGTAAAAATGGCAATGAATAAGTACCTATCAATAATAACCTTAAATGTAAATGAATTAAATGCTCCAATCAAAAGACATAGAATAGCTGAATGAATAAGAAATCATAACCCACACATATGCTGCCTATAAGAGACCCACCTCAGGACAAAAGACCTACACAGACTAAAAGAGAAGGGCTGGAAACAAATTTCCAAACAAACAGACAAGAAAAAAAAAAAAAGCCAGGGTAGCAATACTCATATCAGACAAAACAGACTTCAAAAAAGCGCCATAAAGAGAGACCCAGAAGGTCACTTCATAATACTCAAGGGAAGAATCCACCAAGAGGACATTAACATCATAAATACATATGCACCCAACATAGGAGCACCAAAATATATAAGGAAAATCTTAGAGGAATTCAAGAAAGATATAGACAGCAACACAATTATAGTAGGGGATTTTAATACACTACTGTAAAAAATGGACAGATCTTCGAAACAAAATATCAAGAAAGATAGTGTGGAATTGAACAGTGCCCAAGATGAAATGGACTTAACTGATTATATATACATATAGACAGCCCTTCATCATAAAGAAGCTAAATATACATTCTTTTCAAATGCACATGGAACATTTTCAAAGATAGACCACATGATAGGACACAAAACGAGCCTCAACAAATTCAAGAAAATTGAAATTATACCAAGCATTTCCTCTGACCACAAGGTACTGAAACTGGAAACCAACCCCAAGGGAAAAAAAAACAACAACAAAAAACGAACACCCAAAATCATAGAGATTGAATGGCATGCTATTAAACAATGAATGAGTCAAGAATGAAACTAGGGAAGAAATCAAAAAGTTTCTGGAAACAAATGAAAATTAATTCACAACAACAGTTATGGAACACAGTAAGGGCAGTCCTGAGAGGGAAATTCATAGCAATAAGGGCTTACCTAAAGAAGATAGAAATATTTCAAACAAACAACCTAATCCTACACCTGCAAGAACTCGAGAAACAACAATAAAGACAGCCCAGAGCAAGTAGAAGGAAGGAAATAACCAAGATCAGAGTAGAATTAAATGACATAGAGACTAATCCAGCAGCTATTTTTTTTTTTTTATCTTTAGAGGGGAAGGGAAGGAGAGAGGGAGAGAAACATCAATGTATGGTTGCCTCTAGTGCGTCCCCTGCTGGGAACTGGCCTGCAGGGAACTGGTCTGCAACCCAGATATGTGCCCTGACTGGGAATCGAACCGCGATTGTCTGGTTCGCAGGCCCACGCTCAATCCATTGAGCTACACCAGCCAGGGCAAGCAGCTGTTTTTTTACAGATAAACAAAATAGACAAGATTTTAAGTGGGCTCATCAAAAAAAGAAGAGAGAGGACACAAATAAACACAATCAGACATGAAAAAGGAGAGATTACAACTGATACCACAGAAATAGAAGGGATTGTAAGAAATTATTATGAAGAACTGTATGCCAAAAAATTTGAAAACCTAGGTGAAATGGACAAATTTCTAGAAAAATATAATCTTCCAAAACTCAATGAAGAAGAAGAAGAAAACCTGAACAGACCAATAACAGCAGATGAAATTAAAGTAGTAATCAAAAAATTCCCATCACACAAAAGCCCTGAACCAGATGGTTTCACAGGAGAATTCTACAAAGCATTTAAGGAAGAGATAACCCCTATTCTTCACAGATTATTCAAAAAATCCCAAATGATGGAAAACTCGCAAACTCTTTTTATGGAGCCAGCACCATCCTAATTCCAAAATCAGATAAAGACACAACAAAGAAAGAAAACATCAGGCCAATATCACTAATGAACATAGATACTAAAATCATCAACAAAATATTGGAAAATCACATCCAACAATACATTAAAAAGATCATTCACCATAACCAATTGGGATTCATCCCAGGAATTCAAGGATGGTTCAATATTTCCCAAATCAGTAAATGTAATACATCACATAAATAAAAACAAACACAAAAGTCACATGATCATATTAATAGATGCAGAAAAACATTTTGATAAGGTACAACACCCATTTATGATAAAAACAGCAAAGTGGGAATAGAGGGAGCATTCCTCAATATAATAAAATCCATATTTGAGAGACCTACAGCCAATATCATACTCAATGGGCAAAAACTAAAAACTTTTCCACTAAGATTAGGAACAAGATAAGGTTGTCCACTTTCACCACTTCTATTCAATATAGTATTGGAAGTTGTAGCCACTGCAATCATACAAGAAAAGGAAATAAAAGGCATCCAAATTGGAAAGGAGAAAACAAAACTGACATTTTTTGCAGATGACATGACAGTGTACATGGAAAATTCTATAGACTCTACCAAAAAAATGTTCAAACTAATAAATGAATTTGGCAAAAGAGTGATTTACAAAGTCAGTATCCAGTAATCAAAGGCATTTTTGTACACTAGCAATGAAACAGCAGAAGGAGAAATCAAGAAAAAAATCACATTCGATATAGCAAAAAGGAAAATAAAATATCTGGGAATAAACCTAACCAAGGAGGTAAAAAACTTGTATGCAGAAAACTACACAATACTGAAGAAAGAAATCAAGGAAGACACAAACAAATGAAAACATATACCCTGTTCATGGATCAAAAGAATTAACATCATCAAAATGCCCATACTACCCAAAGCAATTTAAAGATTCAATGCAATACCTATTAAAGTACCAATGGCATATTTCACAGACATAGAACAAAACTTCAAAAATTTATATGGAACCATAAACGAGCCCGAATAGCAGCTGCTCTTTTGAGAAAGAAGAACAAAGTAGGGGGGATCACAATACCTGATATCAAACTGTATTACAAGGCCACTGTAATCAAAACAGCCTGGTACCGGCATAAAAACAGGCACATGGACTGATGGAATAGAACAGAGCAACCAGGTAATAAACCCAAGTCTCTGTGGGCAATTAATATTCAACAAAGGGGGCAGTGACATAAAATGGAGTAAAGATAGCCTCTTCAACAAATGGTGTTGGGAGAACTGGACAGCTACGTGCAAAAAAATGAAACTTGAGCACAGACTTACACCATACACCAAAATAAATTCAAGGTGGATAAAAGACTTAAATGTAAGTCATGACACTATTAAAGTCCTAGAGGAGAACATTGACAGGAAAATCTCAGATACTCTCACAGTAACGTTTTTACTGATATGTCCCCTAGAGTAAGGAATATAAAGGAAAGAATAAACAAATGGGATCTCCTCAAAATAAAAAGTTTCTGTGTGGCTAAAGAAAACAGTATTAAAATAAAAAGAGAACCAACTGTATGGGAAAACATATTTGCCAATGATACCTTAGACAAGGGGTTAATCTCCAAAATATACAAAGAACTTACACAACTCCACTCTAAGAAGACAAGCAAACCAATGAAAAAATGGGCAAAGAAATGAGCAAACAGTTCTCCAAGGAGGATATACAGAGGATCCAGAGACACATGAAAAGTTGCTCAATATCACTAGCTATCCGAGAGATGCAAATTAAAACCACAATGAGATATCACTTCACACTGGTCAGAATGGCTATTATAAACAAAGCAACAAACAACAAATGTTGGGGGGGTTGTAGGGAAATGGGGAACCTAGTTCCCTGTTGGTGGGATTGCAGACTGGTACAACCATTATGGAAAACAGTATGGAATTTTCTCAGAAATCTAAAAATGGACCTGCCTTTTGACCCAGCAATTGCACTGCTGGGATTATATCCTAAGAACCCTAAAACACCAATCCAAAAAGAAACTGTGCACCCCAATGTTCATAGCAGCACTATTTACAATAGCCAGGAGCTGGTAGCAACCTAAGTGCCCGTCAATAAATGAATGTATCCAAATATTATGGTACATATATTCTATGCAGCAGAAAGAGAGGAGCTCCTACCCTTTGCAACATCATGGATGGAACTGGAAAGCACTTATGCTGAGTGAAATAAGCCATGTGTTGAAAGACAAATAGCATATGATCTTACTTTAACAGGAAGCTAAACAACAAAACAAACAAGCAAGCAAAATAAAAAGAAAGACACTGATATAGAGAAAAAGGGGAAAGCGACCAGAGGGGAGAGGGGAGGGAATTTCAGGGGGAAAGGGGAAGGATTTACAGGAACTAGTATAAAGGACACATGGACAAGAACTATGGTGGGTGGAAATGGGAGGGAGGTGGGGAACATGGGAGGGTGAGCTGGGATGGTAGTAAAAGACAGAAAACTGTACTTGAACAATAATTAAATTTAAAAAAGAATATTCATTTAAAAATGCTCAGTTAAAAAGTCTAAGCTGAATATGTTTATTTTATATTCAATGAGAAACATAACTATATATGTCATTTAAATCATCAACAATTAAAAGCTAATTATGGGTAAATATGTGTAACTATGCCTGGTATGCTTGGTAACTGGAAAGATCACTTAGGTGGTATTTGAACACAAACTTATTTGAGGTAAGTGATGTAGAGAGCCATTTGGACACCAGTAAGAGGATGTTTCAGACAAAGAAAACAAGAAGTTCAAAATACCTGAGTGAGAGTTCTTCTGGTCCTGTGTGAGATATTAAGGGAATTAATAGGACTAGAGCAGTACGAACAGTTTGTAGACTATGTATCACCTTGTAAATGATGGGTAAGTCTTTGTATTTTACTCTGAGAGGAAAAATCATTGAATTTTTTTGATAATAATGTGAAGAGTGTTCTGGTTTGTGTCTTGATAACAGATTGTTATGAGCTAAGAGCAGAAGGGAAACAAAAGAAGAGACTGCAATCATGTTCTCCTATCTGATACAGAATGGTGATTTGGCTCAGTATGTTAGGTGAGAAGTGGTTAAATTCACTTCTCAGAGTTTATTAAAGGTAAAGTGAATAGTGCATGAGATTAAGAGAGGAAACAAGGTTTGGTTAGAGAAAATGGAAGACTTTGAATTGTCAACTTTTGTCAGAAGAAGATAGAAGAAAACAGATACAGAGAGGGAATTAGCTTTGGGCATAATATAATTGTGTTGTACTGTTAGATATACTAATCAAAATGTCAGGTAGGCAGTTGCATATACAAGCCTACATTTCAAGGACAATAGTGGTCCACCCAGACATATGCATTTTATAGCTATCAACATATAGATGGTATTTAAATTATGAGACTAGATGAAATCACCTTAGGAATTAACATACAAAGAAGGAGAAACATCTAAAACTTGAACTCTGGGATCATTCTGACATTTAGGGATTAGGAAAGTGAAATGGCAGTTGGCAATAAAATAGAGAACTAAGATAGTTTTGTTCTCAAGGCTGCCTGTTATAGTCAGGCATGTTGAGTGTAGTTAAATGATGCCTGCCTAAAGTGCCAAGTTATAGGCTCATGGGGAGGGCTGCATCTGCCTTAGGAAATTCAGTACCACTGTCAAATATTGTGTATTGCTGTTAAGCATGGCAATGTTTGGTAATTGACCATTGTACTTGGATACACATAGGCTAGTCATGGAACGCTGATTTGGGCAAATGAAAAAATAGGGTAAATGAAGAAAATTAACACATGCAATTTTTTGAAATCTTAGTTTAAAGGAGAACAAAGAAAATGACATCATCCCTGGAGACAGATGTGTAGAAGTCAATGAATAACAGAATAAAATTATGTATGCTAATTCTAATATAACATAGGAATAGGAGAGGGTAATTACTCTTCTTTAATGCTCAGGGTGGGGTGGGAGCAACTGGCTTTAGAAACAAAGTTGAACACGGTATTCATAATAACATGACAAAGGATGAATTTATGTCCTCCCTGTAGGAGGACAGTAGATATGATTTGGAAATCTGTGGAAATTACCTTCTGAATGCTTTTATTTTCTCAGAGAAGTGGAAATCAAGATTCATTACTTAGCATGAGAGATGTATAGAGGTTTAATTACAGAGTAAGACATTTTCTTGGGAAAGTGGAAAGTGAATACAATAGATATGTTTTAGGGATCTATATGAAATTACTGGCCAAAAGTATAGAATAATACCTATGTTCATGGTTTAGTTTTCCTCAAAGTTGTGTATTCATCTGACTTGACAGAGGAGGTGGCATGGGCTTTAGCAAGGTGAATATAATGAAGGGTATATGGTAATGGAGTAGGTATAATGATGGATTATTAGAT
This sequence comes from Artibeus jamaicensis, assembly GCF_021234435.1. NCBI lineage: Eukaryota > Metazoa > Chordata > Mammalia > Chiroptera > Phyllostomidae > Artibeus > Artibeus jamaicensis. Next base: position 877,778 of record NW_026521853.1, read on the forward strand.
CTAAGAATCTATGTGAAAGAAAAAGTGAACACGCATTGGAGGAAAGTCAACAAAAAGAGTGAAAGTTTTGGTGGAGTCAAAGGATATTTGGAGGTGAGGTATTAGAAGGAGTAACACTTGAAATTTAAGTGGTTATGGGCAGACTTGAATGGTGAAAATTGCAATTACCTTAAGGGTGCAGATCTCATAAATTTTCATTCTGGCCTTCCCAAAATTTGAAGAGGCTATGGAATAAACATGTGAAGAGTGGAGGAAAGCAAACTAGTAGGAGGTAAAGGCTTATGCCTGTGTTTAGGTTGGCAGTAGAGATGTGAGAATAAATGATACTGAAATCAAATTAGGGAACACAAATCTGAGGAACACCCTAATCTTGAGATGTCTTTAGAACACTGAATGGGCTAGAAGGTGTTTTTGGGATTTACAAAGGAATTGCCAGGGTCATAGAATAAAAGTTTTTTCAAATACTTTTACATAAAAAATCAGGTAGAAAATTATCTATTTGATTAATATACAAGAAGGTTTTGTGGAGACAATAAAGTGTTTGGAGGAAAAGTTGACATAGAGTAGTTTGGAGAGTAAAAGGGAGCTAGGGAAGAAGAGACAATGAATGTAAAACAGCTCCAGAAGTTTGTCTGTGGAAGGATAGAAATGGATGGTAAGGAAAAGGGCATGAGTTGGACCTTGGAAAGAGTTTTCTTTATAGATTAAAATATTGAACTTTTAAAATAATGAAATGATTTAATAAGTAAAAAAGGATCAGAAACAAGGAGGGAATCTAATAGAGAGTAGCCACCAAGGAAAGGAGGCTCTCACATGGCTATCAGTGACTGAGTGGAATTTGAGTGCATTGCTCTTGAGTAAGGCTTTTGAGTCAGTTCTCTCAAACACATGACATCAAACCTAAACAAGAAGGCAGAGACGATTAAAGAATTTACATACAGAGAAGTCACATTTTACTTTAAATTATTCATTGAGTGGACATGACTTTAGAATCAGACGAGAAAATTTCAGAGAAACTTAAAAACAACAGCAACAACTATTTGTCTTGTGGTTGCTAAATTAATTAACCAAATGCATTTCAACAAATATTAACAGATGTGGACATTGCTAGGGCAATACCCTTCTATATTATGTCTTCACTAGCAATAATTTGTCTTTATTCCTAAAGGGAAAATAATAACGTCATAGACCCTGGTGCTTTGTCAAAATTAAGTATTAGTTTTGCCTTCCTAAACCTTACCCAAGTCTTATTCTAGTATGCACAGAGGCTACATCATAATTCTCTGAGTAATTATTGCAGATATTCATATTGATTAATGGGGAACAACTATACGGTGATTTTAGTGTGGCAACTACACAGCTATGAATTCTCTAAAGATAAAGAGCACTGTGTTGTGATACTAGAGTATGGGGCTCATGGTCGATGCACACTGTTTACTACTTTAGCCTTTCAGGGTTCTTTTCCAATCCCCCTCCCCCACAAACATCATGCTACCTTCATCACACACACAATATTTTAAATATATTTTATTGAGTATGAAATTACAGTTGTCCCATTCTCCCCCTTTATTAGCATCCACCCTGTACCCCACCTCCCACCATCACCTCCCCCCCTTAGTTCATGTTCATGGGTTGTACATATAAGTTCCTTGGCTTCTACATTTCCTATACTATTCTTAACCTCCTCCTGTCTATTTTGTACATAATTTATGCTTATTAAACTCTGTACCTCTTTTCCCATTCTCCTCCCTCCACCTCTGCACTGGTAACTCTCCTTATGATCTCCAAGATTTTTTATCTTCTTTTTCTTAGATAACGTTTTTTCTTAAACATTTTGTATAATAAGGGTTTGGTGATGATGAACTCCTTTAACTTGACCTTATCTGGGAAGCACTCTATCTGAACTTCCATTCTAAATGAAAGCTTTGCTGGATAGAGTAATCATGGGTGCAGCCCTTTGCCTTTCATGACTTTGATTGCTTCTTTCCAGACCCTTCTCTCTTGTAAGATTTCTTTTGAGAAATCATCTGATCATTTTATGAGAACTCCTTTGTAGGTAACTGTCTCCTTTTCTCTTGCTGCTTTTAAGATTCTCTTCTTATCTTTAATCTTAGGTAATACAATTATGATGTGCCTTGGAGTGTGCTTCCTTGGGGCCAACTACTTTGGGACTCTCTGAGCTTCCTAGAATTCCTGGAAGTCCACTTCCTTTGCCAAATTGGGGAAGTTCGCTTTCATTATTTTTTCAAATAAGTTTTCAATTTCTTGCCCTTCCTCTTCTTCTTCTGGCACCCCTAGGATTTGGATGTTGGGATATTTAAAGTTGTCCCAAATGTTCCTAAGCCTCTCCTCATTTTTTTGAATTCTCGTTTCTTCATTCTATTCTAGGTGAATGTTTATTTCTTTCTTCTGCTCTAAATCATTTGTTTGAGTCCCAGTTTCCTTCCAGTCACTTAGATCTCTTTATTTCACTTTGTATAGCTTTCACTGTTTCTCTCTTTCATGACCATACTCAGCCATTTCTATGAGCATCCTGATTACCAGTATTTTGAACTGTGCATCTGATAGGTTGGGTATCTCTTTATCATTTAGCTTTATTTTTCCTGGAGTTTTGATCTGTTCTTTCATTTTGGGACTTTTTTTGTCTTGGTGCACCTGTTACTTAGTAAGGGAAAGAGCTTTAGGTGCTCACCAGGGCAGAGCAACCCAAGTTGCTATGTTGTGGCATGGTATGTGGGAGGGGGATCTGAGAGGGAACAATGCTGCTTGCTTGGCTCTGGGGGCTGCTTTCTGTCACTTCCTCTGCTACCCATAAAAAAATTGAACCCTCCTGGTATGGGTCTCTGTGTTGGTGGATTTTTTGTACATTCTAGGACCCCATGTGTCTCTCCAATAAGCTCTCCTTTGAGGCTTGGAGTTTCTTCTGCTGACATGACACCCACAGGTGTTTTCAGTCAGAGATTTTGAGGCTTTTTCTCCCCACACTGGAACCCTGGGTTGTGCAGTCTGTTTTGCTCCCCAGTTCCTCCCAGTTTATCCACATGAAAATGTGAGACTGCCCACTTTACCAGCTGTCTCTTGCCCTGGTCCTACAGCCACTGCCTTGCCGTGAGTCCTCTCCACCCAGGCTATCTGTCTCCACCCCTCCTATTGGTGTAGATGAATGTTTTTTCTTTATTTCTTTAGTTGTCAGACTTCAATACAGTTCAATTTTTTTTTTGTCAATTCTGGTGTTTTTTTGTTTTTAAATTTGTTGTCCTTCATTGGTTGTACCAGGAAGACAGTGTATCTACCTACACCTCTATCTTGGCTGGAAACCACAAAAAAATATTTCATAGAAGGAATATTTTGGCATTATCTTTAGACATACCAAATATTGCAGAAAATATTTTTTCTATCTTAATCACAAATTCATTAGCACAAAATAAGTGATCACCAACAAGTGATTCTTTGGAAATCTATTTTTTGAAGTCCTCACCCAAAAATATATTTATTGATTTTAGAGAAATTGAGAGAGACAGAAAGAGAAACATTGAGCTGAGAGAGAAATTTGGATCATTTGCCTTTCATAAATGACTTGACCAAGGATTGAACCTGAAGCCTGGGTATGTGATCTGACTGGAAATTGAACCCACAACTTTTTGGGATATGGGAAGATGCACCAATCAACTGAGCCACACTGGTAAGGTGAAAGCCTAATTCTCGAACCTTCTATGTGTTGACTATATCCTGTTGGATTATTACATTATATTTTTAATTAATTGACTAGGGAATAAATCAGAAAAATATTGAACATGAAAATAAACTGGGTCAAAGAGGCAGCATAAAATGCTCAACAGATCAGATTGTTTTTTTATTTTGCTTGCCAGGTTTGTTTAACGAATTCAGTTCTGACTCTTAACAGTTGATGACATACTTGTCTCAGTTTGCCTAGGTCTCAGGGTATTTCTAGGGTCCAGGACATTCAGATTAAAATTGATATTTCTGGGAAAACTAGTAACCCTTCAACTAGGTGAGTAGGACTGATTTCTTAACCCTTGTGTACTTTATAAATTTAATCATATGTAAAATGAATTAAGTTAGTAAATTTCCCATCACATTATTTGCTACATACCATGTGTATAATAAGTGATAGTTTCTTTTTTTTTCCCTTCACCAATTTAAAACTATGTTTACTCCTTAAGAGTGTAGATCACGTATTTTTCTTCTTTGAATCATCCCTTGTTGTGTGAAGCATGTTTATGTAAACCTCAGAATAATACTTGGAACAAAGATACCTGGTAATGTAACAGGGTGCAGCCAAGAGGAGGGCCCAAGTAGGGATTTGTAATGGGGTCCAAAAACCCTTGGAGATAATTGGCTCCACACCACAAGGCCACACCTGCCTGGAATGTTCGCAGCTGTGTCTAATTGTGGGAAAACCTGGAAATGGGGCTGCAGAGTAAGATTGGCACTGGGATTTAAATCCAGGCATGGCAGCCATTTGGCATCTTTTGGGGACTACTTGGCTTAGGTGTCTTGTTGGAATCACCATGCAGCTATGGCAGGAGAGAGGGACCACATGGCATTGGAGGAGTTGGGACCATGTGGTTCTGAGGTGCTCCCTTTTGCCACGTGGTTTAGGCAGCAGGAGAGACCTTGCCCAGAAGAAAAGGGGTGAAAGGGCTCTTGTTGGAGGGCGATGAGAAGGTGCTATGTGGTTTTGGATTAACTGGAGATCATGGTGGCAACACAGCTGATGTTGCTGGGAGGCTGAGTCATGGACTTTTACTTCTTTCCTGAGATATGGTACCCCAGACTGGGCAGAGGAAGAAGGAAGGACTGTGTGCATCTGTGGGTATTCTAAAGAACTTTATTCTGTATAACTTTTAAATAAATAATAATTCCTTTCATTTTCACCAATCTCTGGCATTGAGAGACATCATTCCTCTTGGGATAGGCAAAGAGAACCTAGTGTGGGGGAGTAACCCCTGGAGAAAAGGGGGTTCTTTTATATTGTTCAGCCTCCTCCACTCCGCAGTCTGTTCTGTAGCAGTTACTGCTTGATAAATAGCTACTGAATAAGTGAAACTTTATCATTGGTTTTGAGATAATCAGGGAATTAACATATTATTATTATATTTATTAAGACAGAAAAGGAGGACTTCCGCCAAGATGGAGGCATAGGTGGAGACGCTGTGCTTTCTCCCACAACCAAGTTGAGAGACAACAAAATATTAGCAACAGAAAACACAGCCAGAACGTAGAAAATTGAACTTTTCGGAAGTCTGATAACAACAAATTCTTCAGCCTGACCGGTAAGAGGGGCGAAGCCAGCAGCTGGCAGAGCAGGGTTGCACAGGAAAACTCGGTCAGACGGACTCAGGCGCACGGATCCCAGGCATGGGGTTGCAACTGGCGGACCCAGTGAACCACCCAGTGAGCAACCCAGTGAGAGACCGGCGTACCCAGTGAGGGTACAGGGCAGGGGGTTGACTGTGGTCCCGCATTCCTGCACAGATAGACCAGTGAGAGAGTGGGCGGTGAGACGACGGGACTGAGCAGGCCCAAGCGGCAGCAAGAGGCAGCAGAGAAGGTCGCCATTTCCCCTCTGTGATCCCGCCCCCACATACAGCATCACAAACCAGCGACCTGGGCAGCCCAACCCTGGTAAACACGTAAGGCTCCACTCCTCATAATTAATGGGTGTGAACAGACCAAACATAGCTCAAGAAGATCTCAAAGCCCCAGAGCCCATAAATCTAAGCGACGAAAAAATAGCAAAACTTTCAGATGCACAGTTCAAAACACTGGTGATCAGGATGCTCACAGAACTGGTTGATTTTAGTCACAAATTAGAGCAATATATGAAGGCTAAACTAATTTAAATGAAGGGGATTGCACAGAAAACCAATAGTGATGACGAGGAAACTGGGGCTCAGATCAAGGGAGTGAACCAGAAGGAAGAAAATAATGGGCAAACAGAAAAATATGAAGAAACAAGAATTCAAAAAAATGAGAAGAGACCTAGGAACCTCCAGGACATCTTTAAACACTCCAACATCTGAATTATAGGGGTACCAGAAGGGGGAAATGAACAGCCACCAGTGGAAAACTAATATGAACAAATAATAAAGGAGAATTTCCCCAATCTGGCAAAGGAAATAGATTTCCAGGAAATCCAGGAAGCTCAGAGAGTCCCAAAGAAGTTGGACCCAAGAAGGAACACACCAGGGCACATCATAATTACATTAGCCAAGATTAAAATGAAAGAGAGAATCCTAGAAGCAGCAAGAGATAAGGGAACAGTCACCTACAAAGGAGTTCTCATCAGACTGTCAGCAGATTTCTCAAAAGAAACCCTACAGGCAAGAAGGGGCTGGAAAGAGGTATTCCAAGTCATGAAATCCAAAGTCCTACAACCAAGATTGCTCTATCCAGCAAAGCTTTCATTTAGAATAGAAGAACAGATAAAGTGCTTCTCAGATAAGATCAAATTCAAGGAGTTCATCATCACCAAGCCCTTATTATATGAAATGTTAAAGGGACTTACCTAAGAAAAAGAAGATAAAAAAGATGAACTGTGAAAGGACAGTAAACTCAGTTATTAACAACCACACCTAAAACAAAAGCAAACTAAGAGGACAGCTAGATCAGGAGCAGAACCATAGAAATGAAGATCACATGGAGGGTTAGCAACAGGGGAGTGGGAGGAGACGGGGGGAGAAGGTACAGAGAATAAGTAGCATAGACGGTAGGTAGAAAATAGATAGGGGGGATGGCAAAAATAGTATGGGAAATATAGAATCTAAAGAACTTGAGACATGTGGTCATAAACTAAAGGGGGGAATGGTGGGGGAGGGAGTGTGCATGGTGGAGGGGAATTAAGGGGGAAATAGAATAACTGTAATGGCATAATTAATAAAATATATTTTAAAAAAGAAAGAAAGAAAAGGAAATAAAGGTTTCTCACTTTTTACCAATGCTGTGGTTTCCTCTCAATATTTTTTCATTATTATCTTTTCTTTTTTTTTTATTGATTATGCCATTACATTTGCTCTATTCCCCCCTCCCTTCCCCTCCACCCTGCATACCCCTCCCCCACCATTTCCCCCTTAAGTTCATGAACATGTGTCTCAAATTCTTTAGATTCTGTATTTCCCCTACTATTCTTACCCTCCCCCTATCTATTTTCTATCTACTGTCTATACTACTTATTTTCTGTACCTTCTCCCCCCCTTCCCCTCCTCCCACTCCCCCTGTTGCTAACCCTCCCTGTGATCTTCATTTCTATGGTTCTGCTCCTGATCTAGCTATCCTCTTAGTTTGCTTTTGTTTTAGGTGTGGTTCTTAATAACTGTGAGTTTGCTGTCCTTTCACTGTTCATCTTTTTTATCTTCTTTTTCTTAGGTAAGTCCCTTTAACATCTCATATAGTAAGGGCTTGGTGATGATGAACTCCTTGAATTTGACCTTATCTGAGAAGCACTTTATCTGTCCTTCCATTCTAAATGAAAGTTTTGCTGGGTAGAGCAATCTTGGTTGTAGATCTTTGGTTTTCATGACTTGGAATACCTCTGTCCAGCCCCTTCTTGCCTGTAAGGTCTCTTTTGAGAAATCAGCTGACAGTCTGATGGGAACTCCTTTGTAGGTGACTGTCCCCTTAGCTCTTGCTGCTTCTAGGATTCTCTCCTTCATTTTAATCTTGGCTAATGTAATTATGATGTGCCTTGGTGTGTTCCTTCCCGGGTCCAACTTCCTCGGGACTCTCCGAGCTTCCTGGATCTCTCGGAAGTCTATTTCCTTTGCCATCTTGGGGAAATTCTCCTTTATTATTTGTTCAAATAATTTTTCAACTGGTGGTTGTGCCTTTCCCCCTTCTGGTACCCCTATAATTCGGATGTTGGAACATTTAAAGATGTCCTGGAGTTTCCCAAGCCTCTCCTCATTTTTCTGAATTCTTATTTCTTCATTCCTTTCTGCTTGATCATCTTTTTCTTCTGTCTGGTCCTCTCCCTTGATTTGAGTCCCAATTTTCTTTCCATCACTATTGGTATCTTTTGTATCAGCATTCATTTCAATTAATTTAGCTTCCATATGTTTCTCTAATTTGTGACTAAAATCCACCAGTTCTGTAAGGATCTTTATAACCAGTGTTTTGAACTGTGCATCTGAAAGACTGGCTATTTCTTCATCACTTAGGTCTATCGGTTCTGGGGCTCTGAGTTGTTCTAGAGCCATTTTTGGTTTATTCGTGCTGTTTAGTGAGCGGAGCGAAGCCTTAGTTGTTTACCAGGACGGGGCGACCCAGGTCGCTGGTTTGTGACGCTGTGTGTGGGGGCAGGGTCAGAGAGGGAGCGATTGCGTTCCTCTCCGCTAGCCCAGCGCATCCAGTCACTCAAACGCCTCGGGCTTGCTTATCCGATCCTAATTTTGCGAGCCTGCTGCACCGCGCGGGTTTCCCTTCTCACTGGTTTCTCCGCACGTAAATGCGCGCGACTGAGCGACCCACCGCGCCTATTCCCTGTGCGCTCCGGCAGCCAGCTCGCTGGCGATCAGCCCTCGGTTGCCTGCGCGCCCCCGCGCACCGCCCCGGGAATTTTTTCTTGCTAACCTGCTCTGCTTCTGGCCTAGCTCCTCGTACCGGTCCAGCCGAGTATCTAGTTGTCCTTTGGACTCTGTATTGTCGATTTTCCGTGTGGCTTGGTTGTGACTGCTGTTAAAAATAGTTGTTCTTAGATTTGGTTGTGCACAGAGGCGAGGTGGACCCTCCACCTACTTCTCCATCTTGGCGGAAGTCCTCATTATTATCTTTTCAAAGAAAAATGTTAACATTAAGTAACATCCTATGATAAAAATTAAATAATAAAGAATAGTAGTTTTACATAGGGTTAAGCTATAAACTATTGTAATACCTAAGATATTTTGCTTTCTCCAGAAGAACCAATTTTGCCTCCTTAGAAATAATATTGTTTTTGTCCAGTAATATCACATAGGTCATTTAAAACTATATTTTATATTTATTAAATCCCAGAGAGGACTTCTTCAATTATATAATATGTTAAGAATAGTAATTTAGATACTATATTATCAATCATATGCTAAGTGTATCTTGCTGAATTAAGTGCTGAGTGAGATACAGACCGCTGCAACTTATATTCCTGATAGGGAGACACTGTAAGTACACAAAGCAATTAGGAGCAATAGAAAGTGGGAATAAGACTGAATGGTATAGCCATTAACCTTAGGAGCCACTGTGGGGGTGACTTTCCTCAAAAGTCCCCCCGTGTGCCACAGATGAAAGTAAACATGACTGAGATATGATGTGATCTCCTTGGGGAGGAGAGGGGGCCAGTTTCTCAGGGGAAAAAGGCACTGAGCCCTTCCTCCAAGGGCTTTTATTGGGTTGTAATACACAGGAATACAGGGCAGCAAGAATCAAGCAGTAGATAACATTTCAAAGAAATCTGAGAGTTTAGTCTGAGCCAGAGTCTGTCAGGAACAGAGTTTTAGGGTTTCCTGCTCGAACCCTTAACATATAAATGAAAGCACTCTTAGCAGGGCAGATTTCACAGGTTTATCAGGAAGTCTTTGTGATGCCAGATTTTCTCCCAGGACACGCTCAAGCAAGGCAAGGAGCTGCACCCCCCCCATTAGGTATTCAGGCTTAAGAGGATTAGAGCCAGGAAGCACTTCTCCCAGAGGACATGGGGACTCTCGGGCTATGTCAAAGCCAGGGGGCAAGAGTCCACTGCTCTTTGTTGCAGCCCCCTGAGTTCTTCCATGAAGGACTCCCAAGTGATTGAGTCTGGTTTATGTTGCCCCCCACTGTGAGGGGCCTTACCCGTCATTGACTTTTTACCATGCTTTGGGGGCGGGGAGGAAACTGAGGCAGCATTTACTACCAGAGACAAGCTTTGTCTCCTGGGGCGCATTCCAGAGGTCACTCTCTCATTCTTAGCCACAGAAGGTAGAGTTACAATTCCTAGAACCAGGCAGAGTGGTCTGCAACAGGTCACAGTTAATATTAACTGGCAATCTATTAACCTTTGGGCCTTTGCCAATCTCAAGAGTGAGACTTACAACCACTATCCAATTTAAAGTAGATTTACATTTAAAGCAGAGATGAGACAATATAGGTGATAACACTTTGAAACTGCCAGCTGTTGTACAAGCATATACTAGAAACACAGTCTTATTTTAGAGCAGAAAAAGAGCAGCAGGGATGTAACTGTCAGAGCAGGGAAACTTGGAAAGAAACAGAGGACATGAGCTGTGGTGGCCCTTCCTCTTCCAGAATGCCCCAAAGCTGGAGAGCTGTGAGAAAAGGTGCTTATCTCTATGCCAGTCAGAAGGACACAGGGACCTGGAGGAGAGCCCCAAATATAGTCTAAAATGCTTTGTAAAGCAGTCCGAAAGGAACTGGATTTACCTCTCCTCCACATGGAGGAGATAGGGAGGCTATTGACAGCATCACACTGAGAAGTACTTAAGATGATCTAAAGTGACACTTATACACATGGAAGAAATAGTAGTGTCCAACTATGCTTTGATGGAACATAGTGTACGTAAAAAAAATGTGTTTCATGGTGTTAATTAGGAAGCTGATGAAATAGGAGTGAATTCAACCTGTGTGTTGCTGGCATCAAGGTTTACAGCAGAAGCAGCAACCGCTTTAGTCTATAAGAATCCCTCTAGGGCACAGGATTTTAGCTGTGATCCCGCTGAGTATTTTCAACCCAGCATTTTAATCATGTAATCCAAACCTGCTCATGAGAACCTGGTTCATTGCCTTTGATCAAGCAAACATCACTTGGCAGCTATCCAATGTACAGCCATCACTTGACTTTGTTCCTGTTGAGCACCTTCCTGTGTTATTTATTTTCAATGTCATGGGCTTGGCTTGCTGGCAGGATTTTTGCTCAGCATAATCTTTGGATATTATGTACTTACCTCAAATAAGGATATCTATAAATTAGGCTGACAGCATTTTCAGTTTAGAGATCAAGAGTCTGAAAGAGGAGGAGACAGGTAATTGTCATCACTCGGTAGCAAATGAGCACTTTAAGACAAAGCTCATAGTTCCTTTGGCACCATAAGAAAGTACTGAGAAAAGCTGGCCAGGTAATAATGCAAGTCACTGCACATGAGTAATTAAAAATTTTGTGGCTTGTGGAATACTCCATATTTCATCTCTCTTTTTTCAGAAATATTAGTTTGTGTCTATAGCCCTTGCTTTCTTATGACTATGATTTTTTAAGAAAGAAGTAAAAAAATACTTATTAATGGATGCAAAGACAAGTCTTGCAAAGCCAAGGTTAAAAAAAGGAGAACTGAAAAAGAGAAAACACTTTGAGTATAATAAATATGGTCTCTACTAAAAGTGTAATATTAGTTAAAAGCAGGACTCTAGAACTGGACTCTTTAGGTTTGAATCGTAGCTCAGCAACTTACAAGTCATGTGAACTTGCTGAATCTCTGCAACCTCCTTTTTCATACCAATAAAATGGAGGTAATCATTAGTAACTATTGGATCATCATGGGTTGTTGTGAGAAGTGTACCTGTTTTACAGGGTTGTTATGAGGATTAAATTGACTGATTTACATAAAGCTCTTAGATGAGTACATGATACAAAGTAATTAAGTATTAATTATATCTAGTAATAAATTTTAAGTGGATAGAGTTTCCAACATTCATGCTATGTCAAATATAGTTATTTTAAGCATAAACAATAATATTTCTGCAATAATATTTTGGGAATTTTAACTTCTGTTAAGATGTTATATTACATTAAATTTTTGTTTAGGTATAAAGGACCTCCCTCTTATTTGAATTACTACATTTTCTGAAAGACTGGTTTGTTACCAATATTAGTATTACCATAGTTTTTATTATTTCTTTAATTTTTATTGTTATTCTATTATAGTTTCCCAAGTTTTCCCCCTTTGCCCTCCTCCTCCCAGCCTACCCCCTAGTTCCACAGTCAATTGCCACACTGTTATCCACATCTATGGGTCATTCATACAACGTCTTTGACTAGTCCCTTACCCTTCATTCCACTGTTATCCCTCCCATTTTTCCCCTCTGGTCTCTGTAAGTCTGTTCCATGTTTCCATGTCTCTGTTTCTATTTTGCTCATGAGCTTATTTTTGTTCATTAGGTTCCTCTTAAAGGTGAGATTATAAGGTATTTTTCATCAACAGATGGTCCACGGATATATGAAAAGTTGCTAAACATCACCAGCCATCAGAGAGATGCAAATTAAAACCACAATGAGATACTACCTCACACCATTCAGAATGACCATCATTAATAAATCAACAAACAACATGTGCTTGTGAGAATGTGGAGAAAAGGGAACCCTAATGCACTATTGGTGGGAATGCAGACTGGTATGACCACTATAGAAAAGAGTATGGACTTTCCTCAAAAAAACTAAAAATGGAACTTCCTTTTGACCCAGCAATTCCATTGCTGAGAATTACCCTAAAAATCCTGAAACATCAATTCAAGAGAATGCCTGTACCCCAGTGTCCATAGCAGCACTATTTACAATAGCCAGCTGGAAATAGCCTAAGTGCCCATCAGTAAATGAGTGGATCAAAAACTGAGGTACATTTACACAATGGAATACTTCACAGTAGAAAGAAAGAAGGGACTCCTACATTTTGAGACAGCATGGATGGATCTGGAGAGGATTATGCTAATTGAAATAAAGCTTTTTAAAAAAGATTTTATTTAGTTTTAGAGAGAGAGGAAGGAAGGGAGAAAGGAAAGGAGAGAACCATCTATGTAAGGTTGTTTCTCACATGGCCCCCCACTGGGAACCTGGCCCATAACCCATGCATGTGCCCTGACTGGGAATTGAACTGGTGACCATTTGGTTCACAGCCCATGCTCAATCCACTGAGCCACACAAGCCAGGACAAGGGTATTTTTTGTTTGTTTGTTTATTTTTTAAGTTTAATTTTTAAGACACTTTAGTACTTTTTCTGCCTGGTAGATTCTCATACCATTAACACCTATTACTCCACATGTTAAGTACCAATCTGTATTAGTCTGAGTTCTCTAAAGGTGTGTTTGTATGTGTGTCTGTGAGTGCATACATAGAGGTCTGTTTTTTCCTTACCCTTCAATTATTTAGATGAGACTCACCCACATTATGGATAGCAATCTTCTTTATAGCAATCTGCTTTCATAGTGTTCTGCTTTATAATTAATCTCATCCAAAAATAATTTCTTCAAAAAACAATTGTGAAGTTTGAAAAAATAGTTGGGTGGTCTGGTTTAGTCAAGTTGACAAATAAAACTAGATATCTCACTCTTTGTACCTCATATGAAATTATATTGTTGAGAAAAAAGTCATAAGATATATAACTTCTGATAATATTTGAGAAATATACTTTATACATGCAAACAAATTAGAAAAATGTATAATGGTAGAAAGAAGTGCTGAAATGTATTTAAGCAATAGCATAATAGGAATTAATAGAAGACACATATCTTATTTTTTCATTATTTTTAGAAAATTACCTAGAGAAAGAAAACACTGCTTCTTGCTTAAATGTATGGAACACTCAACTAGTAAAATAGCATTTAGTTTTCAGTAAAATTTAATTTTATCTTCCCTGTAATATAAAAAAATTAATGAATGAGTTCTACTGAAATAAAAGAAAAAATAACTAATAAATAAGGTCAAGCACACTCTCAGAATAATTCTGGTAGAAAACTTTCTTGGTGTTCTTCTTTCCTGAACTGCCCAGTTAATGTGAAGTTATAAATATTCAGAAGAAGACAAAGTGGTATCATGTAAAATATGGACCCTGGGAATTCATGATTTAAATACATACTGACTTACCTACTGCATACCTACCTACCTACATATATACTTAAAAACACGATTTCTATCTTCATGCTTCAGCCATCAAGGTTAACTTCAGATTATGAACAAGCAATGAAAAATATATATAAATGAGTTGAAAGTTAAAATTATATTAAAAATTTAGAAATAAAAACCTTTTTACAAAGAACAACAACAAAAAAAAACCTCAAATGTTGACCAAGACAAGAATGGCTAAATAAGCTAGTACATTAATAGTGAAGATTTCTACTGACATAAATTTAAAAATAACATATAATATTTCTCCAAGTTGTGTGATGTAATGAAAGCAGTTTATGTGTATATATAATATAAAACATATTAAATAAGCATATAAAATTATACTCTACAGTAGGGTTCAGCAAACTATGGCCAACAGGTTCAATCTTGTCTTCAACCTCATTGTGATTTGGGAATAGTTATTTTGTAACATACTTTGTCTACTCATTCACCTGCTGTCTGTGAACTCTTTCATGCTACAAACGCAAAGTGGAGTAATTGTGACAGAGGCTACATGCTCTGCAAATGATCTTGCAATGAGCACTCATATGTATCTCCAATGTAACACCCATATGCAATGGGTGTCACCTTCTAGAAATGATGCTGCCTTATGGTATGGTCTTCATAAGTATTTCATGAGTAGATGAATTATTAACCTCTAACTTTTATTTCAACTAATCTTTAAATGAGACAAAATCTAACCAGGCTTGGAGGTAGGAGACAATGAGGGTACATTTCTAGCCTTGTCATTTAAATCAGATCTACTATTATTAATTCTTATATAATATTCTCTTCACATTAGAAAAATAACTATAAGTTTTATTTTTGAAACTCTATTTGGAAAAATAGAGGATAATGTAAATTAAAAATAGGACCTTTTTAATACAAAGGTATTGTAGTGCAGTATACTGAGTAACAACACGAACTCTGAAGGCAGACGGCTGGATTCAGATTCTGGACTCATCATTTACTAGCTAAGTTTCAAGGAGTATTTTATTAAACTCTTAGTTTTTCAGTATCATAATTTGTAAAATAAGAATAGCAACTGTATTTAGTACAGGACTGTCACGTGAATTAAAAGACATAATACATATAATGTACCAAAAATAGAATCTGGCCTTCAGCACATGCTCAGTAATATTATAATAGTGATGATCTTAATTATCAATTGTATTGCTTTCAAATAGAAAAAACTGAAATAATTTTGATGGTGAAAAATAAATGAAATAAACATATTTATAAGACAATTTTAACAATTCAAATGGAATATAAATAATTTTCCTCTTTTAATTGATATAAAAGAAAAAACTTATTTTCCTGTTCTTCCTGTTGAGCAGGTTCCAAAAAATTACTTGACCATCAGCACAAGCTATGAGAGTTATCAATTACACAATTATGAAAAGAAAAACTGTAGCAATTAATGTTCAAAGGAGACAAATGATTCTACTTTTCATTCTAAATTTGTCGACAGGATCAATGTAGAATGTGACAAACAGTAATCATTACTGATGGGATCTTTGCCTGAGGCTTAGAAATATTCAAAATGAAAAGGAAATAACTTTGATTAAGTAGAAAAAGTGCTGTTCAACATCATTTTACCAATATAATATTCACTATAGAAAGAACAATATATTTTATGAATTATTCTAAAATTTTTAAACTTAGAATTGAGTTTATAATTGTGAAATAAATCATCTAACACTTTCCACTGATTGAATTTATTCCAAGTCTTGATTGTGACTTTTATTTATGACTTGGAAAATCATCTCAAACAAAAACACTTGGACACAGTGTACCTAATCTGTTGCAACTATGCTTCCATTTACTTCATCCAGGAATTCTTACAGATAGGCACAATTATATTTTGACTCACTACATTTGTTGTTTCTGTATGTGGATCATTTATTTTCTTCTTGCTTATTATTTATTTTTACTTTAAAAACATTGTCTGAATTGACTGATGAAAGTAGGTTTTCTAAAATATTTTAGTCTATTATAATAAGGTTTACTCTCTCTGTTAGAGCTAAGCTTAATATTTAAAAGTCCAATTCTCAAAATTATATTTTTATTAAAAGTACTTACTTTGAACATCTTATTACATTCAAGTCCACATGGCTGAACAATGTTTTAGACAATTTACATATAAACACAAATTTTTTTCCTTTTCCTTTTTTATTGTTGTTCAAGTACTGTTGTCTCCATTATCTGCTACCACTTTCCCCTGCCATACTCACCCCCCTCCCACCCTCAATTCTACCCTCCTTTGGCTTTGTCCATGGGTCCTGTGTACACATTCCTTGATGACACTCCTTCTTTCCCATTACCCCTCCCCCATTCCCTCTGGTTAGTCAGTCTGTTCTTTATTTCAATGTCTCTGCCCATACTTTGTTTGCTTGTTTGTTTTGTTAATCAGGTTCAAAAAACTACTTGGCCCGATAAGTGAATTTGTCAAAGCAGAGGAATAAAAAGTCAGCATTCAGAAATCAAAGGCATATTTGTCCACTAACAATGAAATATCAGAAATAGAAATTAGGGGAAAAAAATCCCACTTGCTATAGCAACAAAAGATAAATAAAGTACCTCGGAATAAACCTAACCAAGAAGGTAAAAGACCTGTACTCAGAAATCTAAACATATTTTCAAACTGTTTCTCCAAATGGATGTGGACTTCTAGCACAGTGTGTGTGCTACACACTATGAATGGCAAACCTGTATTTTTTAAATTGCCATTAGCTTTTAAATTCCACATTATCAGTTAGAAGCAAGTGTTCCATTTTGAATTGTGCATGCCTGTGGGCTATTAGAAGAGAAGGAAGAAAGAGGAACTGGGTAAATATTCCAATAAGATAAGACTTGATAAACATTAATAGAGTTCAAATATGACCTTGTTTTGCAATATTCAAAATACAGGACTTATGTAGTATTAGAAAAATTATATCTGTGGTAAACAATTAACCTTATCCAAACAGAGGTCCTGGAATATGACCTCTAAGCTGTTGGAATCTTATGCCTGATGAGACTGACTTGGTTCACCTAGGGTCTTTAGGCCATGTCATACAGTGAAACTGTGATTTAGGGTGAAGGCTACAGACTGAAGTTGTCCATGTAAGTGGCCAAAAGTTTTCAGGAGACCAAACCCCAGTAAAATTGGAATCAAAGGTTCTGAGATACTTGGCTGATTGGCAAAAATCTGTGTGCATCATCACATATAATTGACAGGAATTTAACCTTGTCCATTACCTCATGGAGAGAGAACAATTGGAAGTTCCACATATGGAACTTTCATATACTCTACCTCTTGTATCTCCTCCATTGACTTATTTTTGTCTGTATCCTTTTACTGCAACAAATTGTAACCATAAGTATGATGCTATTCAGTGATCTCTGACTTTTCCTAGCAAATTCTAAAACCTGAGAGTGGTTATGGAGTTTCCTACACTTATGGTTTTTGTTGGAAGGACAGGTGTGATCTTGGGGACTGTTCTCTAACTTTACAGACTTTTCGTGTGTGTGTGTGTGTGTGTGTGTGTGTGTGTGTGTGTGTGTGATTGTCTTTCTTATTTTTACTGCTTAAAAATCTTCAGAACAGTAATGTTTAAAACACAATTTGCTTTTCTATTTGTACTATTACATATATTGCAGATAAAGACATTTATTAATGGTTTGGGTTTGTTATTCTGGTAAGTGCTATTTAGTATTTCTCAATATGTAATAAAAATAATGGAAATTAAATTTTTTTTCTTTTGTAAAATAAATGTAAGAATAAAGGCTTAGTTTAAATTATTTGAATTAAAAATTTAAAAATTTAGCAATAAATAGTGTGAAAACCTCTTTTTTGTAATTGTTTTGTGTTGACTGTTAATTTATCAAAATATACTTTTTTACATGGTTCTTGCAAAAATATTTATTTAGCTTCCTGTGTCAACAGTTTTCACAGAATTAATGAGCACTTATAAACAGAATCATTGTTTTCTTCCTCAAAACTAGACTTTCTCTCAGGTACATAACATGGCCTAAAAATAAAAGCTCCACAACAGAAAAAGAGCCTACTTTAAGTAAAGTAGATTTTATTCCCTCACATCAGGCTTTTGGCAGCTAAAACAAATGCTCCCTTGATTTTTGTGTCACTCTCTCCCAGACAAAAAAACAATGAGCAAATAACAGTACAAATAGTCTTAAAAGCTAATTTTCTAACAAGAAATATCAGTAATGAAACACTATTATCTAACTCATTTTTAACCTATATAAATTTGTTGAATAATTTAAAATTTGTATAGTTTAAAATTTTTATTGTTCCTTGCCTGGATGGTGCAGTAGGTTGGAGTGTTATCCCATGCACCAAAAGTTTGCAGGTTAAATCCCTGGTCAGGGCATATACCTAGGTTGCATATTTGATCCCCAGTCCAGGTTCATACAGGAGACAACCTCTCCTATTTCTCCTCCTGTCTGTCTCCCTCTCACCTTTCCTCATTCTCTCAAATTAATAAATGTATCCTCAGGTGAGAATAAAAATTACCTTTGAGTTTAGTTTCCACAGTGGAAGCACTCTGACAAGTGTACAGATGAGGGCTGACCTCCTACCAACCCCCTTCTCTTTTTTAGATCATCTATGGATGGAACTTGGGGCCCAGGATATACCTGAGCTTGACTCCATTCATGAATATTTACTCTCAGCATATCTTCCTTCTTATGCACCACTCAAGTCACATCAAGGAATCTAAAATATGTACTAAAGAGTAACATCATATGAATGGTAGCATAAGAGATCCCCTGGATTTCTACCCTTGAATTTTCAACAATTCAAACATCTGTAATTCAACAAAAGGTTCCGTGTGCAGCTCACAAACATGCCTGATCTATGAAACATCTAAAGGTAGACAAGTGGGAATGAAAGAGGAGGCAAGAAAGGATAAAAGCTGAGATGAGGGATGGATGAAGTCATGCAGCAGGTACTTCAAAGCAGGGCTCAGCTTGGAGAGGGGAGAAATTGGGTTGTGGTTAACTCACTGTTCAGCAGGGAGAAACAGAGATTCACTGAGTATTATTGAATAAGTTAGCATCACTAACTGCAGCTAAGACCAGAAACCTGGGCAAGGACTTGCCATGGGTATATGATTGGGGCCACTGGCAGTTGGCATTCTAGACAGAAAAACAAAACCACAGAGCCTTGGCACAGACACCAGCCCACAGCGTCCATGCCATTATAGATGAGATATGAGTCAAATTCACACATACTACTGAGTTCTGTGGAGGAAAAGAGACAGTGCTTTCCACTCTCTCAAGAGGAGAGCACCCTGACCCTTGCCTTGACAAGCTTTTATTGTGTTCAATTTTCACAGGAATAAAGCTCATTAATCATTGTCAGGCAAAAATTATTAAATAATAGATAAAATTCAAAGAACTCCAAGGGCCTATTTTGCATCAGGATCAGATAGCTAAAGGGCCATAAAATTTTGGGGAAACAAACTCATTTCCTGCTTGGACCCTTATCATTGAGGGTATTAGCAAAGTAGGTTTCATAGGATTTTATGCATTCTTCCTTAGGCTTGATGGCCCTAGGGAACCCACCCTTTTCAGCACAGGGCTGCACCTACCATCAGTGTTGTTTCAGGCTTAAGGCATTGTTTCAGGCTTGAGTCAGGCAGGGAAAGAAAGGCATCCAATAGATTAGGAGATATCTTGCAGACAGAAAGAGGACTCAGGCTGTCAAAGCCAAGGGGTGAGGGTCCATCAGAACTAAAGGGAAAAACACAATCATGATGAGGACCTTAATACTCCATTAACAATCTGGACAGTTCATCCCAACAGAAAATCAATAAAGAAACATCAGCTTAAGTGACATCTTAGACCCAATGGAATAATTGACATGTATAGAGCCTTTTATACATTCATCTCCAGTGTACATGGAACATTCTCAAGGATAGACTATATATTGGGTCACAAAACTAGTCTCAACAAATTTGAGATGATCGAAATTATACAAAGCATATTCTTTGGCTGCATGCTTTGAAATTAGAAGTCAACTGTAAAAAAGATAATAAAGAAACCCATAAATATGTAGCTATTAAACAATACATTACTACAAAATGAGTAGGTCAAAGAAGTATTAAAAAAAGTATTGAGACCAAAAAGTATGTAGAGACAAATGAGAATAACAATAAGACATATCAAAACTTCTGGAATGTAGTGAAAGCAGTAATAAGAGGCAAGTTTATAACATTACAGGCCTATGTCAAGAAAATACAGAAATCCCAAGTAAACAACCTAACATTTTATCTTAAAGAACTAGAAAATAGCAACCCAAATTCAGCAGAAGCAAGGAAATAATGAAAAAAAATTAGATCAGCATTGAAGGAAATTAAGAAGAAAAAGAGATGGTTCTTTGAAAAGATTAATAAAATTGACAACCCCCTGGCTAGAATCACTAAATAAAAAAGATGAATGACTCATATAGTAACAATCAGAAATGAAAAAGAAGTTACCACAGACACAGATATGCAAAAGATACTACTAGAATACTATGAAAACTATATGCCGACAAATTTTAAAAAACTAGAAGAAATGAATAAGTTCCTAGAAATATAAAACCTTCCCAGACTGGATCATGAACAATTGGAAAATCCAAATAGACCAATCAACATTGAGACAATTGAAATAACCATCAAAAACCTTTTTAAAAGTCCATGACTAGATGCATTCACTAGTAAATTTTACCAAACATTCGAAGAAGATTTGATATCTATTTTTGTCAAACTTTTCCAAAAAAGAAAAGAAGAAGTTCCTCCTAAGACATTTTATGAGCCCAACATAATGCTAATACCAAAACCTGACTAGAAAAATAAGCAAACAAAAAATACTACAGACCAATATTTCTGAGAGTACATATCTAAAAATCTGAAACAAAATACTGCAAATCAAATACAATAATACATTTAAGAAAATAATACATGACGATCATTGTATTGTACGGTTCATTATAGGGGAATAAGGATGGTTCAACATATGCAAATTGATCAGTGTAATACAGCACATTAACAAAACAAAGGATAAAAATCATGATCTCATTAATAGATGCAGAAAAAAGAATTTGATAACATAAAACATCCATTTATGATTAAAACAGTTAATAAAATATGTATAGAAAAGAAGTACCTCAGAATAATAAAGGCCATATATGACAAATCTTCAGCCAATGTCATACTGAATGATGAAAAACTGAAAAATTTTTCTCTAAAATGGGGAATAAGAGAAGGCTGCCAATTCTGACCACTCTTCAAAGTCAGCACAATCAGGCAAGAGAAAGAAATGAAAGACATCCACCTTGGGCATGATTAACTAAAAGTGTCACCTTTTGCAGATGACATGATTCAGTGTATAGAAAACTCCAAACTCCACAAAAAATATATTGGAAAAAGTAAACAAATATAGTAAAGTTACAGGATATAAAATCAATATACGGAAATTCACTGCTTTCCTTTATACTAACAATAAAATTTCAGAGAAAGGAAAAAATAAGCAATTCCTTTTTTTGAATTCGCAATCAAAATGACAAACTACCTAAGAATAACTTAACAAAGGATGTAAAGGACCTATATATTGAAAATTACAAAGCATTATTGAAATATATTGAAAAGGACACATGAAATGAAAAAATATTCCATGCTCATGGATTGAAAGAATCAACATAGTTAAAATGGCCATATTACCCCCAAAATATATAGATTTAATACAATCTCTATCAAAATACAATGTTATTTTTTAAATAAATAGCACAAAAAATCATTAAATTTCTATGGAACAACAATAAAAACAACAAAATCTAAACAGCCAAAGCAATCCTGAGAAAAAAAGAATGAAGCCAAAGTATCACACTACCTGATTTCAAATTATTCTATAAAGGCACTATAATCAAAACAATATGGTATTGGTAAAAAAACAGTCACACAGACCAATGAAAGTGAGAGTTCGGAAATAAAACCACACATGTATGGGCAAATAATTTTTGACAAAGAAACTAAAAACACGCAATGGAGAAAAGAAATCCTGTTCAATAAGTGGTGTGGGGAAAACAACACATGAAAGAACTAGATTAGTTACTCCCTATGTACCAGAATTAATTCTATGTGGGTCTAAGATCTAAATATAAGATCTGAAACAATAAATTACATAGAAGGAAACATAGCTAATAAACCTATGGTACTTGATCATAGAGAACATTTTATGAATTTAACTGAAAATGACAGGAAAGTAAACACAAAAATGAATGGGAGTATATCAAGTTAAAAAGCTTATCCATAGCAAAAGAAACCAGCAACAAAATAAAAAGGCAACCAACCAAGTGGGAGGAGATATTTGCAAACAACAGCTCTGATAAGAAGTTATTGAAAATATATAAAGAACTTATACAACTCGACAAGATATAAACAATTCAATTAAAATTGGCAAAGGACCTGAACTGACACTTTTCTCAAGAAGACATACAAATGGCCAACAGATATATGAAAAGATGCTTGACTTCATTCGCTATTATGGAAATACAAATTAAAACCACAATGAGATATTACTTCATATCTGTTCGCATGGTTATTATCAACAAGGCAGATAATAACATATATTGAAGAGGTTGTGGAGAAAAAAAAACTTCACTCACTGCTGATAAAAACGTAAACTGGTTACAGCCACTATGAAAAACAGTGTTGGAGCCCGGGAGGCCTGAGAGGGGTCGAGGATAGGGTCCTGCACCGCAGATGTGGTGACTGGACCTGGTTTCCGGCCTCGGGGCTATCTTGTGACTGTTCTCTGACCCCTTGAGAAACTAGCCGCCTCTCCTTACCCATCAACTCATATCTTTGGCCTGTGCGTCATGTACCCAGAAGGTATGTTAGCCTGAGAACATCCTGACTCTAAGGGAAGAGATAAACTTTGTAGGTCAAGGAAGTGAGCTACGAGCCAGAAGGCTTCTCCTTTGTTCTCTATGTACTCAAGATTGTATTTAAGCCTGAAGACTGCGCAATAAACTTGCCTTATGCCAGCAGAGCATTTGGTCCTCTCCTTTGTTTCGTCCCTCGCTCAGCCTCACGACCACCCTTGCTGCGGGCTGCGGTAGAGTGGCGCCCGAACAGGGACCTGAAGAGTCCGAAATCGTGAGGATTTGAGACCCCAAGAGGACCGCTGCTACAGGCCGGGTAAGTTAAAAGTGAAAGTAGCAGGGAGCGGTGTCGGAGAGCATAATAATGGGGAATTGTTTGAAAGGGGACTCTGAGCTAGATAAGTGGGAAGAAGGTACTAGAGGCAGTCCCACTCTGAGGGCTACACGCTCTGCAGAGGATTCGTTTAACAACCCCCCGGCCTCTGCCATCTGCACCTCCGCCACCGTTACAGGCTCCGCGGCGTGAGCATGAGGGTCTTGAATCTAGAGATCCAGACCCTGCGAGGTCAATTGGGACAATCTAGAAGAACGAGCGGCGGCTTATGATCCCCCTCATGGAGCGTTTGTTGCCACTGAGGCTAAAGAAAATAAGAAGAATAAGCCAGAGCCGGCTGTGCTCTTTAAGGACCTTCTGCAGTTGTTGCATTCCCTTCAGGAGCAGACTCAGGGTTCTGGGAAGAATGTCGCAAATAGAGAACGGACCTCTGTTTCTGAGAATCCTTTGTTTCCCAGAGATCCCACTTCTCCGTTAGTAGCTCGAGTGGGGTTCCGCCCGCATCCTCCCCGGGAGGACGCTGTCGCGTCGCCTTTGCAGACTGCGCTGCGGCGAGCGCTCCGTGATGGGGAATCAATAGATGGTTTCTCCCCCGAGAGACAGATTTTCCTTGTCCTTCAGAGGCAGAATGATCAGGGCCAACAGTGGCGAGATTATGAGCCTATTCCTTACAAGACCTTGAAGGAGTTAAAATTAGCCTGTGCCCAATATGGGGCTACGGCTCCCTTCACCATTGCTACCATGGAAACTATCGCGAGCCTTGCGCTTCCCCCGCAAGATTGGAAAACTATGTGTAAGGCAGTGTTAACTGGGGGTGATTATTTGTTATGGCTTGCTGAATATCACGAGAGCTGTGAGCGACAAGCTAGGTCTGAAGCTGCTGGCAGGCTTGGAATAACATATGAACAATTGACAGGAACGGGGAATTTCGCAGATACCCAGCAGCAACTCAATTTCCACACCCAAGCATATGATTATATCCGCTGGTCTGCCTCCACGGCATGGAAGAAGTTACCTAAGACAGGAGTGAGAAAAGAAGAATTGTGCAAGATTCGGCAAGCCCTGACAAGCCCTTCCAAGATTTTGTAGCTCGCCTTCTTACCGCTACTCAGCGTGTTATTGGTGAGCCCGAAGCCGCCACTATAGTAGTTAGAGAAATGGCCTTTGAGAATGCTAACGCCGCTTGTCAGGCGGCGTTGCGGCCTTGGAAGGGCAGGGCTACGTTGAATGATTATATCAAGTTGTGCGCAGACATTGGACCAGGATATATTCAAGGAATAACTTTAGCTGCTGCCCTTAAGGGACAGACAGTTAGTGAGTTTCTAGCTATTAAGGGAAAAGGAAAGAGAAAACCAGGACCACCAGGCAGCTGTTATATTTGTGGAAAGATGGGCTATGTTGCGAGACAGTGCCGAGACTACAACTCTAATAATCCCAATGCACCCGTCACCAGTCGAAGGAAGTCTCCCGGCTTATGCCCGCGGTGTCGGCGCGGTAATCATTGGGCTAATGAATGTCATTCTAAGAGAGATAGGGAAGGGAGATTACTTGTTCAGTGGGGAAACGACAAGAGGGGCCAGCCTCGGGCCCCACAACAAGTATACGGGGCGATGGCGACCTCCAGTCATCTGCTGGGGCCGGAGCAAAAACAACTATATCCGAGCTCCGACGTGCAACCCCAGGGAGCGCCGGGCTGGACATTTGCCTTGCCGAACATGTCGTCTTAACTCCTGACATGGGGATGCCGGTGTTACCAACCCATGTCTTTGGGCCCCTACCTGAAAACTCTGTAGGGATAATATTAGGAATAAGTGGATTTACTATGAAGGGTTTGACGGTCTCTCCAGGAGTCACTGATGCCGATTATATTGGGGAAATAAGGATTATGGCCAAGACTGAACAGCATGTAATCAATTTACCTGCCGGCACTCGTGTGGCTCAGCTATTGCTCCTCCCTTATATAGATAATCAGAACAAAGCCTATATGCAACCATACCGAGGAGCGTCCGGGTTTGGGTCCACTGATGCCTTTTTTTTTTTTTTTCAGAGTTTCTTTTTTTTTTTAATTTTAATTTTATTTAGTTATTTTTCAAGTACAGTTTTTTGTCTATTTTTCCCATCCCAGCCTCCCCCACCCCTTGCTCCCCACCTCCCTCCCATTTCCACCCCCCCCCTTAGTTCTCGTCCCTGTGTCCTTCCTATTTGTTCCTCCAAATCCCTCCCCCTTTTTCCCCTTAACTTCCCTTCCTTCTCCCCTCTGGTCACTATCCCCTTGTTCTCTATTTCAGTGTCTTTGTTTTTTGGGTTTTTTTTTTTCTGCTTGCTTCTTTGTTTTGTTGTTTAGCTTCCTGTTAAAGGTGAGATCATATGGTATTTGTCTTTCAGCACCTGGCCTATTTCACTCAGCATAATGCTTTCCAGTTCCATCCATGTTGTTGCAAAGGGTAGTAGCTCCTTCTTTCTCTCTGCAGCATAGAATTCCATTGTGTATATGTACCACAATTTTTGGATCCATTCATTTACTGATGGGCACCTAGGTTGCTTCCAACTCTTGGCTATTGTAAATTGTGCTGCTATGAACATTGTGGTGCATAGGTTCTTTGAAATTGATGTTTTAGGATTCTTAGGATATAATCCCAGCAGTGGAATTGCTGGGTCAAAAGGCAGGTCGATTTTTATTTTTCTGAGAAAAATCCATACTGTTTTCCATAATGGTTGTACCAGTCTGCACTCCCACCAACAGTGAACTAAGGACCCCTTTTCCCCACAACCCCTCCAACATTTGTTGTTTGTTGCTTTGTTTATGATAGCCATTCTGACTGGTGTAAAGTGGTATCTCATTGTGGTTTTAATTTGCATCTCTCTGATAGCTAATGATATTGAGCATCTCTTCATGTGTCTCTGAATGTTCTGTATGTCCTCCTTGGAGAAGTGTTTGTTCAAGTCCTTTTCCCATTTTCTAATTGGGTTGGGTGTCTTCTTAGAGTGGAGTCGTGTAAGTTCTTTGTATATTTTAGAGATTAAACCTTTGTCTGAGGTATCATTGGCAAATATGTTTTCCCATACAGTTGGTTGTCTTGCTAATTTAATACTGTTTTCTTTACCCAAGCAGAAGCTTTTTATTTTGATGAGATCCCATTTGTTTATTCTTTCCTTTACATTCCTTGCTCTAGGGGACATGTCAGTAAAGAAGTTGCTGCGTGAAATATCTGAGATTTTCTTGCCAATGTTCTCCTCTAGGACTTTAATGGTGTTATGACTTACATTTAAGTCTTTTATCCACCTTGAATTTATTTTGGTGTATGGTGTAAGTCTGTGCTCAAGTTTCATTTTTTTGCATGTAGCTGTCCAGTTCTCCCAACACCATTTGTTGAAGAGGCTATCTTTACTCCATTTTATGTTACTGCCCCCTTTGTCAAATATTAATTGACTGTAGAGAGTTGGGTTGATTTCTGGGCTCTCTGTTCTGTTCTATTGGTCTATGTGCCTGTTTTTATGCCAGTACCAGGCTGTTTTGATTACAGTGGCCTTGTAATATAGTTTGATATCAGGTATTGTGATCCCCCCTACTTTGTTCTTCTTTCTCAAAAGAGCAGCTGCTATTCGAGCTCGTTTATGGTTCCATATAAATTTTCGAAGTGTTTGTTCTATGTCTGTGAAATATGCCATTGGTACTTTAATAGGTATTGCATTGAATCTGTATATTGCTTTGGGTAGTATGGACATTTTGATAATGTTAATTCTTCCGATCCATGAACAAGGTATATGTTTCCATTTGTTTGTGTCTTCCTTGATTTCGTTCTTCAGGGCTGTGTAGTTTTCTGCATACAGGTTTTTTACCTCCTTGGTTAGGTTTATTCCCAGATATTTTATTTTTCTTTTTGCTATATCAAATGGGATTTTTCTCTTTATTTCTGCTTCTGCTGATTCACTGTTGGTATACAAAAATGCCTTTGATTTCTGGATATTGACTTTATAACCAGCTGTTTTGCCAAACTCTTCAATTAGTTTGAGGAGTTTTTGGGTAGAGTCTATAGGATTTTCCATGTACACTATCATGTCATCTGCAAACAGTGACAGTTTTGTTTCCTCCTTTCCTATTTGGATGCCTTTTACTTCCTTTTCTTGCCTGATCACTGTGGCTAAAACTTCCAATACTATATTGAATAGAAGTGGTGAAAGTGGACAACCTTGTCTTGTTCCTGATCTTAGTGGAACAGCTTTTAGTTTTTTCCCATTGAGTATGATATTGGCTGCAGGTCTCTCATATATGGCCTTTATTATTTTGAGAAATGCTCCTTGTATTCCCACTTTGCTGAGTGTTTTTATCATAAATGGGTGTTGTACCTTATCGAAAGCTTTTTCTGCATCTATTGATATGATCATGTGATTTTTGTCTTTGCTTTTGTTTATGTGATGTATTACATTTACTGATTTGCGAATATTGAACCATCCTTGCATTCCTGGGATGAATCCTACTTGATCATGGTGTATGATCTTTTTGATATATTGTTGGATGCGATTTGCCAATATTTTGTTGAGGATTTTAGCATCTATGTTCATCAGCGATATTGGCCTGAAGTTTTCTTTCTTTGTTGTGTCTCTATCTGGTTTTGGAATTAGGATTATGCTGGCTTCATAAAAAGAATTTGGGAGTTTTCCGTCCTTCTGAATTTTTTGAAATAGTCTGTGGAGAATAGGGGTTAGCTCTTCCTTAAATGCTTTGTAGAATTCTCCTGTGAAACCATCTGGTCCGGGGCTTTTGTGTGATGGGAGTTTTTTGATTACTGCTTCAATTTCTTTTGCTGTTATTGGTGTATTTAAATTTTCTGCTTCTTTTTCACTGAGTTTTGGAAGATTGTATTTTTCTAGAAATGTGTCCATTTCCCGTAGGTTTTCAAATTTCTTGGCATACAGTTCTTCATAGTAATTTCTTACAATCTCTTCTATTTCTGTGGTATCAGTTGTAATCTCTCCTTTTTCATTTCTGATTGTGTTTATTTGTGTCCTCTCTCTTCTTTTCTTGATGAGCCTGCTTAAAGGCTTGTCTATTTTGTTTATCTTCTCAAAGAACCAACTCCTGGATTCATTGATCCTTAAAATTGTGCTTTTAGTTTCTATGTCATTTAATTCTGCTCTAATCTTGGTTATTTCCTTCCTTCTGCTTGCTCTGGGCTGTCTTTGTTGTTGTTCCTCAAGTTCTTGCAGGCGTAGGGTTAGGTTGTTTGTTTGAAATGTTTCTATATTATTTAGGTAGGCCTGTATTGCTATAAACTTCCCTCTCAGGACTGCCTTCGCTGTGTCCCATAAGTTTTGGGTTGTTGTGAGATCATTTTCATTTGTTTCCAGAAATGTTTTGATTTCTTCCCTAATTTCATTCTTGACCCATTCGTTGTTTAATAGCATACCATTCAGTCTCCATGTTTTTGGGTGCTTTGGGTTTTTTTCTTTGGGGTTGGTTTCTAATTTCAGTGCCTTGTGGTCAGAGAAGATGCTTGGTATGATTTCAATTTTCTTGAATTTGTTGAGGCTCCTTTTGTGTCCTATCATGTGGTCTATCTTTGAGAATGTTCCATGTACATTTGAAAAGAATGTGTATTTATCTTCTTTGGGATGAAGGGCTCTATATATATCAGTTAAGTCCATTTCATCTAGGGTGTTGTTTAATGCCACAATATCTTTTTTGATAATTTGTTTGGAAGATCTGTCCATTTTTGATAGTGGGGTGTTCAAATCCCCTACTATGATTGTGTTGCTGTCAATATCTTTCTTGAAGTCCTCTAAGATTTTCTTGATATATTTGGGTGCCCCTATGTTTGGTGCATATATGTTTACAATGTTAATGTCTTCTTGGTGGATTCTTCCCTTGAGTATTATGAAGTGACCTTCTGGGTCTCTCTTTACAGCCTTTTTTCTGAAGTCTATTTTGTCTGATATGAGAATTGCTACCCCAGCTTTTTTTCTTGTCCCTTTGCTTGGAAAACTTGTTTCCAGCCTTTCACTTTTAGTCTGTGATGGTCTTTTGTCCTGAGGTGAGTCTCTTGTAGGCAGCATATGTGTGGGTCATGCTTTCTTATCCATTGAGCTATTCTGTGTCTTTTGATTGGAGAATTTAATCCATTTACATTTAAGGTTATTATTGATAGGTACTTATTCATTGCCATTTTTGTACCTGTGTTCCTCTCCGTCTCCCTCTTATCCTTCTTTCCCTCAAAGCAGTCCTTTTAGTATTTCTTGTAGAGCTGGTTTGGTGGAGGCATATTCTTTTAGACTTCTTTTGTCTTGGAAGCTCTTTATTTGGCCTTCTATCTTGATTGAGAGCCTTGCTGGGTAAAGTAGCCTTGGTTGTAGGCCTCTGGTTCTCATTACTTGAAATATTTCTTGCCATTCTCTTCTTGCTTGAAGTGTTTCCATTGAGAAGTCGGTAGCTAACCTTATTGGGGCTCCCTTGTATGTTATTTCTTTTTTCTCCCTTGCTGCCTTTAAGATTCTCTCTTTGTCTTGGAATTTTGCCATTTTAATGATGATGTGTCTTGAGGTGGGCCTCCTTGGGTTCCTCTTGGTTGGGACTCTCTGTGATTCCTGGATTTGTGAGACTTTTTCTCTTATCAAATTAGGAAAATTTTCTCTCATTACTCATTCAAATACGTTTTCTATCCCTTGTTCTTCTTCTTCTCCTTCTGGTATTCCTATTATTCGTATATTGTTACGTTTCATATTGTCTTGCATTTCTCTTAATCCCTCTTCATTCTTTCTGAGCCTCTTTTCATTTTCTTGCTCTTTCTGTGAGATGCTTTCTACTCTGTCCTCCAACTCACTAATCCTATCCTCCGCTTCATCTATCCTACTTTGGAAACTTTCTACTGTGTACTTCAATTCAGAAATTGTATTCTTCATTTCCTCTTGTCTCTTGCTGATGGTTTCCATTTCCTTTTTGATGTTGCTGTAGTTTGCAGAGAGATCATTATAATTCCCCTGTAGTTTCTGGTAGCTCACTGTGAGCTCTTTGAACTTTGCAATAACCAGTGCTTTGAATTCACTGTCTGATAGTTGATCAGCATCTATTTCATCTAACATTCTTTCTGAAGTTTCTGCTTTTTCTTTCATTTGGGGATTGTTTCTTTGTCTTCCCATTGTTTGAGACTCTTCTTTTTAGTCTCTCCTTCCAAAATTGATCTGTTCTGAAACCCTGGTTTTATGGTGTAAACTTCTGTGGTATGTTCCTTGTGAAGTTCAGTGGTACAGACTCCTTGAAGTTTCTTGATGTTCTTCGTCTCCACCTACACTCACGCTGGTCCTCGCACTGGTCTCTGCGTTGGTCGCCTACCACTGCTGAATGTCCCGGCTCTAGTAGGCGCCTCCTCAAGCACCCAGGCCCGTTACTAGGGCAGTGGCATAGAGGCCGGGAATGTCCTGGCTCCCGTATCTGGCTCTCTCTGCCGCCCAGGGCCGTCACAGTGGCTTGGAGTGTCCTGGTTTCCGTACCTGACTCCCCGGCGTCTAGTCCTGTCTCTATGGCAGTGGCACAGAGGCTTAGAAAGTCCCAACTCCCGTACCTGATTCCCCAGTGTCCAATCCCCTCGCTATGGCAGCAGCACAGGGGCTGTGACCCTCCCAGTTCCCGTAGAGGGATCCTCTGCCACCCCGGGCTGTCTCAGGGGTTTGGAGTGTCCCGGCTTCCGTACCGGACTCCCCTGCGTCCAGTCCCGTCACTATGGCAGCAGCACAGGATTTGAGAGCTTCCGGGCCGTAGCTGGCTCCTCAGCTGCGTCACAGGGGTTTGGAGAGTCCCGGCTTCCGTACCTGACTCCCCGGCGTCCAGTCCCGTCTCTCACTGATGCCTTTTTATTGAAGGCCATAAAAATGGAAAGGCCTGAGTATCACTTGACCATTAATGGAAAAATTTTTAAAGGAATTCTAGATAGTAGAGCTGATGTTTCTGTTATCGCGCTTGAGCATAGGCCTAACTCCTGGACAGTCCACCCCACTTCCACTGCTCTGCAGGGAGTGGGACAGTCCACCTCCCCATATCAGAGTTCAGCCATTTTGAAATGGAATAATGACGAGGGAGCGCAGGGAACCTTTCAGCCTTATATACTTCCTCGTTTACCTGTCAATCTGTGGGGACGAGACATTATGGAACAGATGGGACTTGTCCTTTGGCAGCCTGAGACCCCTGTCCAGTCTTTTTCCTAGCGGCCATTGATACTCCTGCCCCATGCGCTGACCCTATTTCATGGAAAGATGATATCCCTATATGGGTAGATCAGTGGCCGCTTACTCAAGAGAAACTAGAGGCAGCTAGAAAGCTGGGGCAGGAGCAGCTTGCTGCTGGACATATTGAACCTTCCACGTCACCATGGAATTCTCCTATATTTGTTATCAAAAAGAAGTCAGGAAAGTGGAGGCTCCTTCAGGATTTGAGGAAAGTAAACGCTTCCATGTTCCCCATGGGTGCGTTGCAGCCTGGACTTCCATCTCCTGCTGCCATCCCTCCATCTACTTATAAGATTGTGATTGACTTAAAAGACTGTTTTTATACTATTCCGCTGTTCCCCTCTGATTGTCAGCGATTTGCTTTTAGTGTTCCCTCCACTAACCTTTGGGAACCAATGTTAAGATTTCAATGGAAGGTTTTACCTCAGGGTATAACTAATAGTCCTACCTTGTTTCAAAAGTTTGTACAGCAAGCAATTCAGGGAACACGAGATGAATTCCCCTCGGTTTAAGTCATTCATTATATAGATGATATCTTGCTAGCACATTCCAATCATGACCTCTTGATTTTAGCATTTTCTAGGATGAAACAAGACTTAGCCATTTTCGGTCTGCAAATAGCAGCTGATAAGATCCAAAGTGCTTACCCTTATTCCTATCTTGGATATCAACTTAAGCCCCTGACTTTTTCCCCTCAAAAATTGCAGATTGATACTTCGCACCTGCAAACTTTGCATGATTTTCAGACCGTATTAGGAGAAATCAACTGGATACGCCCATCTTTGAAACTTACCACCGGCGACCGTAAGCCTCTTTTTACCTTACTTAACGGAGATTCCAATCCTGCCTCTCCTCGAGCGCTCACCCCGAGCACACGGCAGGCCCTACGGCTAGTGGAAGACGCTCTTCAGTCTGCCCAATTGTTTTACTGTGATATTTCACAACCTTGGTCCTTGTTAATCATACCTTCTTCTATCGGTCCGACAGGAGCTCTCTACCAGCATGGGGTACTCCAGTGGATCCACGGCCTGGCAACGCCGAAGAAGGCGCTTGCCTCTTATGCCTCGTTAGTAGCTGAACGAGTTCAGCAGGGCCGCAAAGTGTCTATCCAAATCTTAGGATGAGACCCTCCTGTTGTAGTCATACCCTATACTTCCAAGCAGTTTTCCTAGCTAATGAACATGAATGATTCTTTTCCATTGGCCTTTGAAGGTTTTTCAGGACAGGTCTCTCATCATTTCCCGAAGGACAAGATTTTGCATTTTGCCTCTCGAATTCCCCCTTTTAGTCTTTTGTTCCTGGGTGAGCTGCTCGAGCAAACGTGAGTAACGAGGATCCTCTTTTACATTTGGTTTAGAAGTCTAGACTGTTTGACCCTGAGGTGGTAAGGCGAGACGTTGCCGGAAGTCCACCCAGGGGCTTCCAAAGGACGGGACGCCCTCGGGAGTAGTGACTAAGTCACTTTTGGTTTGGATGCGTGAGAGCCGTGGTTCGCCTGTGTGAGAGGAAATTAGGATCGCTTGCGTGAGAGGAGAAACTATGTCTGTGCTGGCGTCAGTCTTTGTTTGTTACGGCTATGTCAGTGTCTGTGCTTCTATGTCTAGTTTGTGATTTTTGTTTCTGAGCGTATTTGTTCCAGGACCTTTG
This sequence comes from Artibeus jamaicensis, assembly GCF_021234435.1. NCBI lineage: Eukaryota > Metazoa > Chordata > Mammalia > Chiroptera > Phyllostomidae > Artibeus > Artibeus jamaicensis. The sequence goes on from NW_026521853.1 coordinate 910,703, forward strand.
GCACACTTCGATGTCTACATGTCACTATTGATACTTGTTCTCATTTCCTTTTCGCCTCCCCTCTATCAGGCGAAAGCGTTCGAAATATAATCTCTCATTTGCTATCTTGCTTTTCAGTACTTGGTGTCCCTGAAATTTTAAAGGCCGATAACGCCCCTGCCTATACCAGTAAAGCCTTCGCCTCTTTCTGTTCTTCCTTTCAAATCCTTCATAAAACAGGTGTCCCTCATAACCCTCAAGGGCAAGGAGTCATCGAGCGAGCGCACCTTTCCCTCAAGCAACAATTTGCTAAACTAAAAGGGGGGAGATGGTATAGCCCCCACTCTCCAAAACTGCTTGTATCTCATTCCTTATTTGTTTTGAATTTTTTAACCATAGATTCGGAAGGGCGCTTAGCAGCGGACAGGCACTGGGGGCCACGCATGCGGCACTACCCTCAGGTATTTTGGAGAGACCCCATGGATGGGTCTCGGCGTGGGCCTGACCCGGTACTAGTTTGGGGCGGAGGGCATGTTTGTGTTTTTCCCACAGATGCTGAGTACCCACGGTGGTTGCCCGAGAGGTGTGTCCGCCATGCCCAAGAGCAAAATAAAGAAGCTCCGAAGGAGACTCGCGGCCATGTCCCTGAGGAACCGGAACACCCATCCCCGGAGAGCCCAGAGGAGACTCCAGCAGTTGGCGCTGATCTTGAGCCTCCTGTGGATACTGAAAACTCAAGTGAAGGCTGAAGAATATTGGGCCTTTCTTCCCAATCCTCCCATCCTGCATCCAGTTACTTGGGAGGACAATGATTTTGTGCCTGTTTATGTGCACAATACCCAGGTCTTAGGCCAGCCATCTACCGGGCATATCTTGCCCATGTCAGCTAAGTATAATTATACCGGCTTGTCTACTACTCAACCTATTTGCTTCTCTTCGACCCCGGGAAATTGTACCCTTATCTCCAGGTGTACTGATTGGGATGGCAATTTCACTAATGGATCTCATTGGGGTGTGGACATGCTTTATCTTCATAGAAATGTGAGCACCACTACTGTTAGCCAGGGGTCCCCTCCTCCTAACATCTCGGTATGGAAGCAGAGAACGCTCTCTCAGAGCCAGTGGGGCCCGGCATGGAAAATTTGCCATCTTAACCATACCATTTGTGATCAAGGAATTTGTGACGAGTGATTACCAAGAAGGGACTTACAGGCCCATGAATCTGCTGTATGGAATATGGACAAAGAATAATCGGACCTATCAGACTATGCTTTGGAAGGCTGTCGCCTCCCTCCAATATGTCACCGTAGCCAAGAGAAAAGTAGTTTGGATGCATATAGGAACACAAGACGCTATCTCCGTAGACGGAACCCAGAAAAATGTATCTGTCATAGCTTGTGTACCCGACCCCTTCGCGTTTATTGCAGGGGATTTGCAGCTTGTTCAGAATGCTACGTATAATCTAACCTGTCACGATTGCATTTTAACCAATTGTCTTAATTCCTCCTTGAATGTAAGCTCCTTTGCTGTTGTTAAGCAGCCCGCCTTTTCTTTTGTTCCTGTTAATCTCACTATTCCCTGGTTCAATGATCCTGGTTATGCCGTCATTCGAGCAGCTAATGAAATTATATTAGCTCGCGCCAAACGCTTTGTTGGGATGCTGATTGCAGGAATGGCTGCCCTTGTAGCTCTCATAGCCACTGCCGCCACGGCTACTATTGCCCTAACAGAAGGAATTCAGACAGCAGACTTTGTTAATGAATTGTCTCATAATGTTTCTGTAGCTTTTCAGACTCAGGAGGATTGGGATCGGAAGATAGAACAGAAGTTGAATGCCCTCTACGACACAGTCAGAGTTGTAGGGGAAGAATTGAATTCTCTTGAAGTTCGGTCCTCATTGAAGTGTCATGCCCTGTTTTCTCACATTTGTGTTACCCCCTTCCCTTACAATTCTACCACTTTTCCTTGGAATAAGATACGTAACCATTTATTAGGTATTTGGCATAACTGCAATACTTCTTTAGACCTTGCTGCCCTGCACAAGGAAATCCGAGACCTGGCAGAAGCACCCCCTATAGATGTAGATATTGCTCGGGACACTCAAAACTTTCTGTCAGCCTTAGCTAAGCAGTTCCCTACCTTTAACCAGCTCATGTATAATTGGATTGGTGTTGGAATCTTTGTGCTCTTGTTCCTCTTGCTAATACCCTGTGTTATTCGAGTTTTTGTACGCCAAATGAACGGCTTATATGTCGATCTACAGCGGCAGAAATTGGAGATGACCAAAAACGAAATTCCACTAGGTTATATAAAATAAAAAAGGGGGAGATGTTGGAGCCCGGAAGGCCTGAGAGGGGTCGAGGATAGGGTCCTGCACCGCAGATGTGGTGACTGGACCTGGTTTCCGGCCTCGGGGCTATCTTGTGACTGTTCTCTGACCCCTTGAGAAACTAGCCGCCTCTCCTTACCCATCAACTCATACCTTTGGCCTGTGCGTCATGTACCCGGAAGGTATGTTAGCCTGAGAACATCCTGACTCTAAGGGAAGAGATAAACTTTGTAGATCAAGGAAGTGAGCTACGTGCCAGAAGGCTTCTCCTTTGTTCTCTATGTACTCAAGATTGTATTTAAGCCTGAAGACTGCGCAATAAACTTGCCTTATGCCAGCAGAGCATTTGGTCCTCTCCTTTGTTTCATCCCTCGCTCAGCCTCACGACCACCCTTGCTGCAGCAGGCTGCGGCAAAACAGTACAGCAGTTCCTGAAAAAATTAAAAATAGAGTTACCATATGACCCAGGAATGCTTCTTCTGGTATATGCCTGAAAATTTTGAAAACATTTATTTGCAAAGATGTATGCACCCCTGTGTTCATTGCAGCATTGGTCCTGGTGGACAACACATGGATAAAACAAAATTTTCCTTTGATAATAGATTGGAGAAGATACGCTACATATATATGGTTGAATACTGCCCAGCCATAAGAAAAGATGAAATACTGCCATTTGCGAGAACATGGATGATAATATTTGCTTGAAAATATTATACCCAGTGAAATATATCAATCAGAAACACCTAAGAACCATATGATTACATTCATATGTGGGATATAAAACTGAAACTCAAATACATAACAGTATAGAGGTTACCAGAGGGAAGGAGGAGGGGGGTGTAATAAAAGGTAACAACCAAATATGCAATGATGGAAGAGGATTTAAGTGTGGATGGTGGGCAGATAATGCAATATACAGATCATGTATAATAAAAATGTACACTTGAAATCTATATGATCCTATTAGCCAATGTCACCCCAATAATAAATTTAATTTAAGATTACATTGATAAATTGATAATTATAATTTTTGGTACTGTACTTTTTCTAAATTTAGTATCTTGAATACAGTAACCATTTGTACCTCCAAATGTGTGTATTAGTTTCTTGTAACTACTGTTACAAATTATCACAAATAAGTAGATTATCAATACAGAAACGTTTGTCTTACTGTTCTGAAGGCCAGCAGTCTGAAGTGTTGCATTCCCTCCAGAAGCTGTAGAGGAGATCAAATTCCTCACCTCTTCCAGCTTCTAGTGTCTATAACATTCTGATCTTTCCTGTCATTAGTATATCACTTTTTCCTCTTTGTATATGTAAAATTTCTTTGCCTCCCTCTTGTAAAAACACATGTGATTGCATTTGGGGCTAAAAGAGATAATCCCGGACAATTTACCTACCTCGGATCTTAAAAAATCACCATATTTGTAAAGATCCTCTCTGCCACTCCAAAATAAGGTAACATACATTCTGGGGATCATAAACATGAGATTTTTTATGGCAAGGAAGAAAGGCATAGAGCACTTTTTAAGATTCTGACAGTGTATGTTTTTATTATTTTGTTGTTTTTTGTAATCTCAAGTCTATATTAAACTAACAACATTAACCATAATTTTGTATTTATAAAGTGATAAAATTATTTTAAATCTTGGCTCTGCTTTCACTTATTCTATTGTTGTGCATTGTATATAACCAAAAGTATTTCAAGTATATATTAAGTAAATAAAATAGAGATTGTATTAAGATTTTTCCTATACTTTTATTATTATTTTTTAATTTTTTTCATTGTTGTTTGAATACAATAGTCTCTATTTTTCCACCACCACTTTCCCTGCCTCACCCAAACTCAACTCCCACTCATAACACTACCCACCCCTTGGTTTTGTCAGTGGGTCCTTTATACATGTTCCTTCATGACCCTTCCCATTCTTTCCCCATTATCTCCCTCTCTCCTCACCTCTGGTTACTGTCAGTTTGTTCTTTATTTCAATGTCTCCAGTTATATTTTTCTTGCTTGTTTGTTTTGTTGATTAGGTTCCCCTTATAAGTGAGATCATACTGTATTTCTCTTTCACCATCTAGCTTACTTCGCTTAGTGTAATGCTTTCCAGTTCCACTCATGCAGTCACAAAAGGTAGGAGTTCCTTCTCTCTTTCTTTCTGCTGAGCAGTATGCCATTGTGTAAATGTAGCACAGTTTTTGATCCAGTCATTTACTGATGGGCACCTACATTGCTTCCAGCACTTGACTATTGTAAATTGTGCTGCTATGAACACTGGTGTGCATAGGTTCTTTTGAATTGGTGTTTCAAGATTCTTAGGGTATAATCCCAGCAGTAGGATTGCTGGATCAAAAGGCAGTGCCAACTTTAGTTTTCTAAGGAAATTTCATACTGTTTTCCACAGTGGCTGCACCAGTCTGCATTCCCACTGACAGTGTACTAGGGTTCCCTTTTCTACACAACCTTATAAGAACTTGTTTGCACCTCTTTGATGGCTAGTAGTGCTGAGCATCCTTCCACATGTCTCTGGGCCACCTGTATGTCCTCCTTGGAGAAATGTCTGTTGAGGTCCTTTGCCCATTTTTTAATTGGATTGTTTGTATTCCTGGTGTGGAGTCATGTGAACTCCTTCTGTATCTTGGAGAATATACATATGTGTGTGTGTGTGTGTGTGTGTGTGTGTGTATTCTCCCAGACATTTTACCTACATCAGAGCTTTAAAATCACTGTATTCGTAAAGATCCTTACCCCCCAAATAAGGTAACATAGGTTCCAGGAATTACAAACATGATTTTATTTGTGACAGAGAGGGGAAGCATGGAGGACTTTTTAAGATTATCACAGTGTGTGTGTGTGTGTGTGTGTGTGTGTGTGTGTGTATGCTTTGCCTTTGTCCAAGATATCATTAGTAAATATATTTTCCCACACAGTTGATTCCCTTTTTATTTTCTGATGTTTACTTTAGCTCTGCAGAAGCTTTTTATTTTGATGAAGTCCCATTTTTTTTCCTTTATGTCCCTTGATCTAGGAGAATTGGTGAAAATATTGCTGCATAGATTATCTGAGATATTCCTGCCTATGTTCTTCCCTAGGACTCTTATGGTATCACAACTTATATTTGAGTCTTTTATTCATCTTAAGTTTGTTTTTGTGCATGGGGTAACTTGGTGGTCAAGTTTCATTTTTTTGCATGTACCATTTTAGATGTCTCAACACCATTTTTAAAAAAGCTATTTTTACTCCTTTTTGGGCTTACGCCCCCTTTATTGAATATTAATTGACCATAGAGACTTCAGTTTATGTATGGATTTGTCTATTGATCTTTGTCTCTTCTTATGCCCGTAAAAGACTGTTTTGATTGATGTGGCCCTGTACTATAGTTTGATGTCAGGGATGGTGATCCCTCCTATTTTTCTCTTCTTTATCAAAATTGCTGCAGCTATATGGGGTTGTTTATGGTTTCATACAAATTTTTGAATTGTTTTTTCTATTATCTGTGAGATATACCATTGCTATTTTAGTTGGGATTGCATTGAATTTGTAAATTGCTTTGGGTAGTATGGACATTTTAATGATGATAATTCTTCCAATCCATGAACATAGTATATACTTTGATTTATATGTGACTTCCTTCATTTCTTCAGTGTTGCATATTTTTCTAAGTTCAGGTCTTTTACCTCCTTGATTAGGTTTATTCTTAGGTACTTTATTTTTCTTGTTCCTATATCAAATAGGATTTTATTCTGATTTCTGTTTACGATATTTCATTGGTACACACAAATGCCTTCAATTTCTGGATATTGACTTTGTATGCCACTGTTTTGCCAAATTCACTTATTAGGTCAATTAGTTTTTTGGTGGAATCTATAGGATTTTCTATGTACATTATCATGTCATCTGCAAACGATGACAGTTTTGCTTTCTCCTTTCCAATTTGGATATCTTTTATTTCTTTTTTCTTGTCTGATTGCTGTGGCTAGGACTTCCAAAACTATGTTGAATGGAAGTGGTGAAAACGGACATCCTTGTCTTGTTCCTGATCTTAGTAGGAAAGTTTTTAGTTTTTTTCCCATTGAGTATGATGTTGGCTGTAGGTTTTTCATTTATAGTCTTCATTATGTCCAGGAATGATAACTCTGCTCCCACTTTGCTGAGTATTTTTATCAAAAATGGGTGCTGTACCTTATCAACTATTTCCCACATTTATTGATATGATCATATGATTTTTGTCTTTTTTTGTTTATATGACATATTATATTTATTGATTTGTAACTATTGTACTATCCTTGCATCAAATGGAACGAATCCCACTTGATCATGCTGTATAATTTTTTTGATGTATTGTTGGATGTAGTTTGCCAATATTTTGTTGAGGATTCTGATGTCTATGTTTGTCATGGAATCTGGCCTCTGGTTTTCTTTCTTTGTTGTTTCTTTGTCTAGCTTTGAGCAATACTGGCCTCATGAAAACAGTTTGGTAGTCTTTCCTCTTCTTGGAATTTTTGGAGTAGTCTGAGAAGAATAGGGGTTAGATCTCCCTTAAATGTTCTGTAAAATTCTCCTTTGAAACTGTCCAGTCTGGGGCTTTTGTGTGATAGGAGTTTTTTGATTACTGCTTTAATTTCACCAGCTGTTACCAGTCTTTTTTAGGCTTTCTGCTTGTTCTTGATTAAGTTTTGGAGGACTATATTTTTCTAGAAATTTGTCCATTTCACCTACGTTTTCAAATTTCTTGGCATATAGTTTTCAAAGTAGTTTCTTACAATCTTTTCTATTTCTGTGATATCAGTTGAAATTTCTCCTCTTTCATTTCTTATTTTAATTATTTGAGTTCTCTCTCTCTCCTCCCCCTCTCTCTCTCTTTCTCTCTTCCTCTCTTTCTCTCTCTGTATCTGGTTAAAGTCTTGTCAATTTTGTTTATCTTTTGAAGGAGCCAGCTCCTGGATTTATTGATCCTTTGAATTGTTCTTTTAGTCTCTATGCCCTTTAATTCTGTTCTGATCTTGATTATTTCCTTCCTTCTACTCTCTCTGGGATTTTTTTGTTCTTCCTCCAGTTCTTGTAGGTGCTGGGGTTAGGTTGTTTATTTGAAATGTTCCTATCTTTTATAGGTAGGCTCATACTGCTATAAACTTCCCTCACAGGACTGCTTGTGCTGTGTCCCATAAGTTTTTTACTGTTGGGAGTTCATTTTCATTTGTTTTCAGAAACATTTTTATTTCTTCCTTGATCTCATTTTTAACCCATTCATTGTTTAATAGTATGCTATTCAGTCTCCATTATTTTGAATATTTTTTAATTTTTTCCTAGGTGTTAGTTTCTAGTTTGAAGGCCTTGTGGGCTTCATATACTTGATATGGTTTCAATTATCTTGAATTTGTTGAGTCTTGTTTTATGTCCCATCATGTGGTCTATCTCAGAAAATGTTCCATGTGCATTGGAAAGGAATATATATTTTGCTTCTTTGAAATTAAAACTTTTACATCTTTCAGTTAAGTCCATTTGATCTAATGCATCATTCAGTTCCACAATACCCTTGCTGATATTTTGCTTGGAAGATATGTTCATTGTTGAAAGTGGGTTGTTAAAATCCCCTACTATAATTGTGTTGCTGTCAATATCTTTCTTAAAATCCTCAAAGAATTTCCTAATATATTTGGGTGCTCCTATTTTGGGTGCATATATATTTATAATATTTATGTCTTCTTGATGGGTTCTTCCCTTGAGTATTATGAAGTATCCTTCAGTGTATTTTTATGGCCTTTATGTGAAGTCTATTTTGTTGCATATAAGAAATGCTACCCTGCCGCAGCCTGCTGCAGCAAGGGTGGTCGTGAGGCTGAGCGAGGGACGAAACAGAGGAGAGGACCAAATGCTCTGCTGGCATAAGGCAAGTTTATTGTGCAGTCTTCAGGCTTAAATATAATCTTGAGTACATAGAGAACAAAGGAGAAGCCTTCTGGCATGTAGCTTACTTCCTTGACCATAAAGTTTATCTCTTCCCTTAGAGTCAGGATGTTCCCAAGCTAACATACTTTCCGGGTACATGATGCACAGGCCAAGGATATGAGATAATGGGTAAGGAAAGGCGGCTGGTTTCTCAAGGGGTCAGAAAGCAGTCACAACCCAGGACAGCCCCGAGGCCGGAAACCAGGTCCAGTCACCACATCTGCGGTGCAGGATCCTATCCTCAACCCCTTACAGGCCTCCTGGGCTCCAACACTACCCTGGCTTTTTTTCCTGTCTGTTTGCTATGAATATTTTTTTCCCAGCTTTTTACTTTCAGTTTGTGTAGGCCTTTTCTTCTGAGGTGGGTCTCTTTTAGGTAGCATATATGTGGATCATGTTTTCTTATCCATTCAGCTACCCTATGCCTTTTGATTAGAGCATTTAATCTTATGTTTAAGGTTATAATTTATAGGTACTTAGTCATTGCCATTTTGCTTCCTTCATATCTATGTTCCTCTCTCTCACAATTTTTCTTCCTCTTCTTAAAGCAGTGCCTATAGCATATGTTGTAGTGCTTATTTGGTGGAAGCATATTTTTTTAGCCTTCTTTTGTCCAGGAAGCTCTTTACTTTGCCTTCCATTTTAACTGAGAGTCCTGCTGGGTAGAGTAGTCTTGGTTGTAGGTCTTTGGTTTTCATTACTTGGAATATTTTTGCCATTCCCTTCTGGCTTGGAGCATTTCCATTGAGAAGTCATATGCTAGTCTTATTGGGGCTCCCTTTTATGTTACTTCCTGTTTCTCCCTTGCTGCCTTTAAGATTCTCTCTTTAACTTGGAATTTGCCATTTCATTATGATGTGTCTTGGAATGGGCCTCTTGGAGTTACTCTTGATTGGGACCCTATCTGATTCCTGGACTTGTGTGTTTTTTTGTCTCATCATATTAAGGAAGTTTTTCATCATTACTTTTCAAACAGGTTTTCTATCCCTTGCTCCTCTTCTCCTTTTGGTATCCCTATTGTATGGATATTATTACATTTCATGTTGTTCTGCAGCTCCCTTAACACCCCTTTGTTCTTTCTGAGACTGTTTTCTTTTCTTGCTCTTTCTGGGAATTTTTTTATACCTTGTCCTCCAGTTCACTGATTTGATCCTCTGCTTCACCACCCTGATTTTGATTTCTTCTACTGTGTTCTTCAATTCAGAAATTATATTCTTCATTCCCTCATGGCCCTGTTGACTGTTTGTATGTTCTTTTTTATGCTGATATAGTTTGTAGTAAGTTCCTAATAGTTTCCCTGTAGTTTTGGTAATTATCACTGAGCTCATCGAGATTCGTTATAACTATTTTTAACTCAATATGTGATAGTTGACTTGCCTTTATTTCATGTAGCACTCTTGCTGAAGATTCTTCCTTTCCTTTCCATTGGGAATTGTTTGTTTCTCTTCCCATTATTTGTGAGATGCTTCTTATTTGCTTATGTTTCTTAAATTGATCTGTTTTGACTTCCTGAGTTTGTGGTATGAACTTCTATGGTAGGAGACCTGTGAGATTCAGTGGTGCAGTCTAGATCTCCTGAACCTGCTGCACTTGGGATGCCTTTTATGCCATTTATGTTGGCTCTCTGAGTGTAATTGGTTTTTGGTTGTTTTTGAGTCATTATTTGGTGGGTCCTTCCCTCCAGCTGGTTGACTGAGGGTAATTCCACCCACCACATCTTGTGTGCTGTTGTGCAGGTGCAGATAGGTTGTGCCAAAGGTGATTCTTCTTTCTGTTTGAGGTGATAAGGCTTCTCTCTTGATATTGCTCAGTTGTTTTCTTCTGAATGGTTTCTTCACAATTGAATGGTAATTCCAGATTGATCTTGGGAGGAGGTTAAGTGTGACTTTCATTCACTCCTCCTCCATCTTTTTAATAACTTTTTGAAGAACTGGAGGTCTTTATTATTCAAAGAAAAAAAAGAAGACCATTAACATTTTTTCCCTAAAAGTTCTAAAAACATTTAAAAGAAATTGTAGCTTTTGATTGTAACAATGATCTGAATTTAACCAAATACATTATTATCTGAAATTTTATTTCCTCTGTTTCTAGACTCACTTCAAAAAAATGAAAATTGATCTAACTTTTGGTACTTCCCACTCTCTGTACAAAATTACACAATAAAATCTAATGCCTCATGGTCAAATCTCAGTTGTGTTATAAAGTATTATTATAAAAGTATTAATAGAATATATATATTAATTTATTCTTATACTTCCATCTATAGTAGGATCTCTACTAGTTATATGGAAATGTCAAAATGTGCTAAGAAATACATACATTTATATAAAAGAAAGGAAATTTATTTGTTATCACTAAGTATAGGAATTTTATTGTTCTGAGATTATATTCTTGTGGTTGAAAAAGTATGCATTCTTGCATATAGAACCAATGAAGTATGAAAATAGAAAACAGAGTAAGAGCTATGCGATAAAAGTGTAATGAGAACTGAGAACAATTAAAAATTAGATGATCTAGACTATCAGTTTACTTCTCTGTATGGTAAAAAAGTACTGGCCAAGTTTTATCACATGAAGATATTATAAATATTTATAAACCTATAATGATAACTGGCATGAATACTTATGTGTGAAAAGTTCTCCCCTTGAGTGAATGATTTAGTTGTTGGTGTAAAATAGAATTACCTATTTTAGGTAATGGCTGTACAGCCAACCACTGGGATGGCTGTACCTTCCAGTGCTCAACTAAAATACTAAGTGGGAAAAGTGACATTGCAATCCATCTTTTCCAATTGCTCTATGGCTTTATTAAGAAATTTTATGTGACTGGTTACAAGGGGAAATACTTGCTCTGTTGGCCATTTTGAATGATATTCCAACAAAACTCCAATTTAGTATCTAGATAACTTCTGTTTGTCAAATCTAAAATGTACCATGCTAGAGCTGAGTTGGTTAAAAGAAAAATCAGTTTTGAAGTGAGGCATTAGAACCTGATTTAAATGAAATTACATTGGAAAGAGTGAGAGAGAACAAAGATAAATAATTTGAAAAATTAGGGGGAGAAAGTTATTTATATTCTTCTGCTCCCATATAATTTCCCAGAATTTTTGCCATAGGAGATGAGGTTACTAAATTTACGAACAATTGCCAGGTCTAGTATCATAAATGACCATATGTTCCAAGGAATCTTCTTGTCCTTCAATGAAAATAGACTAGATTAAACCCAATTTTTGAAATTTTGTTATTTTTTTCAAGGATAGGAGAGAACTCAAGAAATATTCCCATTATAACAAACTTTAGCACTGACAGGGAAGGCCAACCAAAGGAGAAAGGCAAAGACTCTTTATTCAGACTATACAGAGCTTTCAAGGGAGTCCACCACCATCACTTATGTGTTGTCATGGGCTCAAATGCAAGTGGAGGGTTGGGAAAGCTTTATAGTGGGGAAAAAAGGATGGCTTTAGGTATGGCTGGATTTGATGCTGTTGGCATGGAAGCTATAAGCAGGCTAACTACATGTGGGTCATTCTATGTAGCTGATTAGGAGTACATACTTGCCTTTTTCTTGTCTAATTTGGAAACATAGGACAGAAATTAAGGAAGATTATGCCCTGGCTGGGTAGTTAAGTGGTTGTAATATTATCTCAACACACTAAAGTTGCAGGTTTGATTACCTGGTCAAGGCACATACAAGATTCAACACATGAATGCATAGATGGGCTGAACAGCAATTCTTTTTTAAAAAATATTTTAATTTATTTTTAGAGAGAGGGGAAGGGAAGGAGAAAGAGTGGGAGAGAAACATCAATGTGTGGTTGCCTCTCATGTGTCCTCTACTGGGGACCCGGCTTGCAACTCAGGCATGTGCCCTGACTGGGAATCCAACCGGCGACCCTTTGCTTCACAGGTCTGTGGTCAATCCACTGAGCTACACCAGTCAGAACTGAACAGCAATTCTCTCTTTCTCTCTCTCTCTCTCTCTCTCTCTCTCTCTCTCTCTGTCTCTCTCTCTGTCCCTCTCTCTGTCTCTCTTTCTCTCTCTCTCTTCCTCTCTCCCTCCCCATCTCCCTTTCTCCTTTTCCCCCTCTCTCTCTGAAATCATTACATATCATTTATTTATGGAGGTTTAATAATCTGTTATTAGTGAAGTCCTAACTATTTGAAATTAGTTGTTACAGAAGTTATAGTTTACATTCTTGAAATGTCACTAGAAATATAGATGTGGCTTTTTGCAAGTCTAATCACTGGAAGATTGGGCCAGAGAAGCAGGAACCAAAGCACCAGGGATCTTGCCCAAAGCAGCTGGTAGCTGGAATAATTGAGGCTGACCTAGGGTTGGATTCCTGTGTAGTATTTTGAACTTCAGAGGAAATTGAAGGTGAGGAAGCTGAATATTTAATTCCTTCTATGAACTCCAAAACTTGAAAGGCATTGAAATGTTCCTACATTTGGAGAACTCCCAAACTACTAAAAAATAGAAAACAAAAATTTTATTCTAATTTTTTCCTGCAGGACTTTCATAAAATAAAACAGAAATAAACTCAACAAAACAGTATCAAACATACTACTAGAAGGCAAACCACAATGACAGGAGATAATAGAATCAAAATTCAACAATTTAATATCCCCGAGTTTACAGAAATTACAGTTATTAGATTAAAAATATAGAATATCTACAAATGCAATAAAAAATACAGGATTGACTGAAGCAGAAGCAGATTTCAAAAAACTATAAAAATGACCAAACAGAAAAATGATTTACTTCCTGAAATAAAAAGTAAAATTATGAAATAATAAACTCACTAGATAAACTAATTCCCATGTTAAGCATAGTTGAAAGGATTATCACGGAACAAGAAGGTATGTGAAAGAGGGTAGTAAATGATTTTAAGGATAGAATGAGAATCCAAGAATGCACCTCAAGAAGGAGATACTACCCTTTGCAACAACATGGATGGAACTGGAAAGCATTATGCTGAGTGAAATAGGCCAGGTGTTGAAAGACAAATATCATATGATCTCACCTTTAACAGGAAGCTAAACAACAAAACAAACAAGCAAGTGGAATAAAAACCAAGACACTGAAATAGAGAACAAGGGGACAGTGACCAGAGGGGAAAGGGAAGGGAATTTAAGGGGAAAAAGGGGGGTGGGGTTGGAGGAACAAGTATGAAGGACACAAGGACAAGAACTAAGGGGGGTGGAAATGGGAGGGAGGTGGGGAGCATGGGGTGGGGGGCTGGGATAGGAGAAATAGAAAACTGTACTTGAAAAATAACTAAATAAAATTTTAAAAAATTAAAAAACAATCTAAAGAGCACTAAGCTAATATATATAAATATCTAGAACTGATGACAAGAATGACTTTATATACATTAAATGCACAGCATGTATTACTCATATAAATAAGAAATATATATTATAGTGATACTTTTATTTGTAAGGACTAAGAAAATGAAGGGAATTAGAGAAAATACACTGAAAATATAAAGAAATGGCAATGAGATTAATAGCAGAATAATATTAAGACCAAAATCACTATCTTATTTCTTTATTTTCCCCAATTATATTGATTATAATTACAGTATTTACTAATGTGGACCCTGGCTTGTAGGGTCTGCTGTGTTAAGGATGAGATATGAGACAAATTCACATGGACTACTGAGTGGAGGAAAAGGGACAACACAACCACTCTCTCAAGAGAAGAGCAACTGACCTTTGCCTTGACAATCTTTTATTGCTTTTCTGGGCACATTACATGAAGGTTCTCATTTAGTATACAGAGGTTCACTTTAAGTGGTTATTTTTTATAGAAAACAAAGGAGAAGGATGCTACTAATCATATCACAGAAGAAGGATATTTGCAAATGCAAAAGGGAAAAGTGATTGAACTGTCCACTTGTCCTAGGGAGGTTTAGCATGGATTTTAAGAAGTTACTTTAAAGATATGCAGTAAACATTTTCTGCCTCAATTCAAGGTGAGGGAGTTTTAGCAAAAGCAAGTTTCACAGAAGTCTAGGTACAATGCAGGCCTGATTCCCCACAGGAGAGCCTATATGTGGGCATGGATCCTGTGCATCTCCAAGTGGCAGCTGGGCACGCCATGCAGAACAGTCTCCTATAATTTACTATATACATACAAAAAACTTCATCTGATTTATTAAAGCAGTTCTCAGACATGTAAAAAATATTTCTCACAGGTAATCACATTGTTTTTGAAGAACTAGACTTACAGATATATAATACAGATACAGCCATAAATTAGATTGATATAACCATGATATTATCTAGAATATTCTGTTTAAATAGAGTTAATTATATAGAAATTATTTAATTTATATTAAAAAATCTTAATTAAGCAAGTATTTTGTACCAAGATTATGCTAGGCATTGGAAATTCATATAAGAGAGCTATAGTTCTTGATCTTTATTTTTAAAAGTTTATAAAAGTTATAGCACATTAAAACAGAAAATCTGCATATAAATTTTATATTTCCATACATTATATTATACAAATTTCATATATCTTAGGTGGCTTTTGAAACTTGTACTTTTAAGCCATGTACATCAAAGATACGGGGTGTGTTTTCAAGTGATACTTAATAGATACTGAATTTCCAAATAAACTCTTATTTTATTAACTCTTTTTAACAGAAGTAAATGTACTCTAGAAAGTTTTGTTTTCTAAGATAACAATTTTAGTTGGTATATAAGAGCTTAAATCAGACTTTTCAGCTTGGTTCTTACATTCAAAATGTAGATATATTTAAAATACTTGACATAGGGAAATTAATTTTAAATCTATTTCACTTTTGTCAGATATACACAATCTTCTTTCTTAGATGTACTGTCCCAAAATGAAATCAAAGTACCTCTAAAATGAAAATATATCAGACTAATCTTTATTTATAGGTATTTATAAATAGAGGTTTTCATTCATAATTTAAAAGTATTCCTACCAAAAGTGTTTACTAAGCACTTAATATGTGTATGACACTGTCACAAATGCATTACATACATTATCTCAAACAATAGTAGTGACAATTTTCTCAAACTAGTATAAAGAAAGAGCTCTAAACAAAACCAAAGGTTGGGTAGGATCAAGGGTGAGAAGTGGAGATGGCTGGGGTGGGTGGTGGGGAAATGGAAACAGCTGTACTTGAACAACAACAAATAATTTTTTTAAAAGAAAGAGCTCTGTTTCATGTTCGATGGAGCTGCAGTTTAGGAACTTTGAATAACAGGCTCTGAATCACAGATCTGTTCACATTCAGGATTTGAATTTTATAATCTGAAACCAAAATCATTGCTCATAAGAGCTACAATGTGGTATTATATAGAATGCCCTTGTCTGTATTTAGTTTTAAGTCTTTAGAGGTCAGAGACCTACAACATACAATAACCAGCATTTCATAGACTGTCTCTAAATGGTAAGCACCAAAGCATTACCATTTCTTCTTTTCAATTTATTTTTACATTTTAGCTTATAAAATATATAAAATTCAGCCTACATAATTTTATTGTGAATGAAATATTTATATTTTAAATGCTGTGAGACAAGGGATTGTGTTTATATTCCTATATTTTGCCTTACTAGCTATCACAAGTTCTGCCACATAATCGATTATCATAATTCTATTCTTTCTTTCTTTCTTTCTTTCTTTCTTTCTTTCTTTCTTTCTTTCTTTCTTTCTTTCTTTCTTTCTTTCTTTCTTTCTACTGAAGTATTTTTTATTATTGTTCAGTTATAGTTGTCCCAAATTTCCCCCATTGGTCTCCCCTGCCCCACCCACACCCTGCTCCCTCAGTCAGTCCCCACCCTGTTGTCCATTACCATGGGTCCTTTATACATTCCCTTTGACTAGACTCTTCCCCCTCTACCCCCTGCTACTTCTCCCCACTTCCCTCTGGTCACTCTAACTTTATTCTTAAATATCTTCAGTATATCCATGTAGGTTGCATACAAGGATAAAGGCTATTATTAGTTCAAAGACATACAATTGTCCATTTAATACTAGTTCTAGCATAAGAAAAATTCCATTCAATGGGCTGCTTTTAAATAGCTCAGTGTATCTTTCAATTACAATTGTAAATAGATAAAATCATGTCTGCAAAATGATTTTGTGACATTTCTACATGTACCAGAAGGATTTAAAGCAGCATTTGATGACTGTGTTTACTAGACAATGATTTCCACTGGCAGTACTTTATTTTTCTGGGCAAAGGTTCAGGAAATTGAGCACTTTAACAAAAAAAAAAACCTTGACCTGGAAGAGGTGAAGGTACATAAGACAAATGGTATATTTGGAAGACCAATCTTTTTTGAAACAAAGAGATGCCACTTTTGGTTTTGCTTTGAATTTGAACCACAAGTTGTCTTATTTTCCCACTGAATTGAATGCTTAACTCTGTTTAACTTCAGAACCACATGGCTGGAAAAAGGATATTTCCTGTACTTTCAAATATGCCAATGATTGGCGCTAGGGAGGAAAATTCTTGCCTTACTGCCCTTACTTTTTTGTTTCCCTATTCTCTATTCATTCCTTCCAATTCTTTTAAAAGTGATTTCTTGATGCCTTCTTTTGCTATGTGTGTGAGGGGGTGTATATGTGTACATGCATTGTGTTTTTCTCCCACTGCTCATCTATTCTTTGTATTATTCTTTTTATTTGCTCTTTTCTCTTCAGGTTCTCTTGATTTATTAGTTTCATATTGCTGTTATCTTTCCACCTCCTCCTAAATAAGCAGAACTTCAATTTCTCTTACTCTCCAAAGTCCATTGTATGTAAAATGTAAAAGTTGTACAAGTTAAAGTGTACACATTTTGTCTTTAAGGAAACTGCAAAATTCTTGACTTTATACTTTTTAAGAGTTTTTTCCATATTGTAAATGCAATATTATAAAATTAACCATTTGGGCCTTGGCTTGTGTAGCTCAGTGGATTGAGCATGAACCTGTGAAGCAAAGGGTCCCTGGTTTGATTCCCAGTCAGGGCACATGCCTTGGTTGCAGACCAGGTCCACAGTAGGGGACACATGAGAGGCAACCATACATTGATGTTTCTCTCCCACTCTTTCTCCTTCCCTTCCTCTCTCTCTAAAAATAAATAAATAAAATATTTTTTTAAAATTAACCATTTGGTTTATAAAATATTTACAATAACATCTGAAACTAATATCTCATTGGCTCATATGCTCTTTTTATTTAATCCTATCTCCATGGGCAGTTGTATTACATCTCTACCCATGTCTGTATCTTATACTCCAGTTACTTCTGAGGAATATATATATACTACCTGCTAATTATTTTAGTTCATTTACAACTATAATAAGAATAGGCCCCATTTTAATTGTGACCAGTTAAATGTCTCTTTTTTTCAGTTCCCCAAATAAATACTTAAGACCTTACACTATTTATCTTAATTCCTTGGGAAGCCCAAGAGTAGTTTAATTAACAGGCATTTTATGTTAAAGATTGTCAAACCTTTAAGCACTTTTGAAAAAAATTATTTTTTCTATAGAACCAATTTAATTTTTTGGTAATGAACTTATATAATATATCCAAATAATATTTAGAGCTTTTTGTTCATGGCAAATTGATCAGGGTATTTTTCTTTGGCTTATGTGCTTTCTTACATGTTTTGTTTTAAGGTGAATTCTTTTTGTTTTTTTCCCTCAGTCAACATAGCAATTTTAAAATGTAGAAGTAACAGTGTCCCCTGAGGATATGTGTTGTATTACTTTCATTTTTTAAAGAAAAACAAAAATGTTTTTGATAGAGTTTATTGATCTAAAGTATTGGGTGAAGTTTGCATAAGTCTGGTAAATTCTCATAAGAGGCTAGTGTCTCAATATTCTGATCTGGATATTTTCACTGAAGTTCTATAACTATTTTATAATTTTTAAATAAAAGTATGTTTATGCAGAGTAGCAAAGGGTGTGCTATACTTAATACTTGAACATTTCCAACAATTAGAGAAAAATGGATATTTAATGGAGGCATAGAATCAGGGATGATAGCTCTCTATAATGTCTAACCTATTTTTTTAGCTTACTTTCTGAAGTTCTTGTTTTATCTAGAAGCAAAAAACTTTCATCCAACTTTGTTTTTACAGATAATACTAAATCAAGTGGCCAAAATGCTGACTACATTAGTTCTAAATTTACATTTAGTTCTGACTATATTAGTTCTACATTTACATTAGTTCTACTTCTACATTTACTTTAGTAGAAATATTATGCTTTTAGATTATCCCTGGGTTGCACAGATTCCTGAGAAGGTTGATTGTCTTAGCAGTCACTTTATGCACCTGAATGTTTTTCTTTTAAAGATTTTATTTATTTATTTTTAGACAGAAGGAAAAGAAGGGGAAAAAGGGGGAGAGAAACATCAATTTGTGGTCACCTCTCCTGCATCCTCCACCGCGAACCTGGCCTGCAACCCAGGCATGTGCCCTGACTGGGAATTGAACTGGCGACCATTTGGTTCATAGGCCAGTGCTCAATCCCCTGAGCCACACCAGCCAGGCTGTGCATCTGAATTTCTTACTATCACATATGTTGATTTACACCAGATAATTTTGAAGAGAGATTTGGAAAGTATCTGGTTTTTCAAGCCAGAGATATTTAAAATTGATTTCCAACTTTGCCATTTAGTAACTGTTTAAAAAACAATTGTCTTTGGTGTATCTCATGTAATAAAATGTTGAGAAAGAGTTATTCAGAAGAATGATTATCATAGTGATAGGATTAGAGATTTCTGCCATGTTCGCACAAAGAACATGGATTTTTACAATCACCTATAGATAAGAGTACCTTTGTAGAAATCTAGGAGGTCAGCTGAACAGTTCCAATTCATGATTGGAGGAAAAAATCAAATACTGGTGACACTTACATCACTTTATGAACCTCACCCATACCTCCTTCATGGGCCAGTGCCTATTCATGCCTCCAGGCATGGAAAAAGTCTTTACAGGTGGCTAGGGAGCATGCACAGAAAGCTGACCTACTTTTGTGGGCTTGGGAGAAAACACACAACCTTGAGAATTCAGTAATACCCTCGGGAAAGCAAATGAGAGGATTTTTACAGTGACCTGACTTTGAAGGACTGAGATAAGGAACAATTCTTAGGAATCTCCACCCTTCAAGAAAAAAATAAGAAGAATGGAACAGGCATACCAGTAGCAAATGTCTGAGAAGGTTTAAATGTCCCTAACAGCTAAGAAAAATATTCATCTTTTGAAATCAGTCAGTAAAGACTAGAGAAGCTGACTGCTTCTTCAAAAGCAAAGACAGCAATCAGAAAAAAGTCAAGGGAACATGAAACCATAAAAGGAGCACAATAATTTTTCAGTAACTGATCTCAAAGAAATGTAGATCTCTGATTTTCCAAATAAAGAATTCAAAAATAGTTGTTTTATAATATTCAGGAATCTACCAAAAAAAGAGAAAATTTAATTAAATTGGAAAGACAAAACAAAAACTTTAACACAGGGAAAGAAATTATATAAAAGAACCAAACAGAAACTCTGAAGCTAAAGAATACTCAAATGAATTTTTTTTAAAAATGTAATAGAGTACATCAATAACAAACTTGATCAAGCAGAAGAAAGAATCTGTAAAGTAGAAGACAAGTTATTTAAAATTAGTCTGAGAACAGAAAAATAAAAATGAAAGAGAGTGAGGACTGTTGGATATTAGACTTAATTGTTGCACTGTGATACACTAAGAGAAACAACCTGTGCATTACTAGAGTCACAAAAGAAGAAAGGATAAAAGTGACAAAAAGGTGGAGCAGGGGGTGTGGTAGAGCAAAAATGGGGACAATTGTACTTGAACAAAAATAAAATTAAAATTAAATAAAATAAGGGTGAAAACTTATCAAATCTTGAGGAGAAATTTGAATATACAACCCTGTAAAGCTTATCATTTCCCCAAAAATTTCAACCCCAAAATATCTTTTCCAAGACACTTTATAATACAACTTTCTAAATCCTAAGACAAAGAATCTTAAAAGCAAGAAGAGAAGAAAATAACTTCTCCATAAGACAGTCCCCATAAGGCTATCAGAATATTTCTCAGCAGAAACCTTCCAGATCAGTAGAGAGTGTGATATTATACTCAGATTACTAAAAGCAAGAACTGCTCACCAAAAATATTTCACTTGACAAAGTTATACAACAGAAATGAAGGAAATATAGACTTGGATATATTTAAGCAAGTCCAAAACTTTGCATGTAATAAAATATGTGTAGTGATATAAAAATATCCTAATTAGATTTTTTATAAATTAAATATATGCAGATAGCTTTTTCCACTAAATAATGGCAATTATAAGTTTTGGAAGAAAATGAGGGAAGCGGAGGCGAAGGTCTTGAACCAAGGGAAGTAAAACACATGCATAAAATAGTTCAGACTCATGGTTCTGTCTCTGAGAGAAATATCAGGATATATTGTTCATATAGGTGACCTTAACTATAACATACTTTTAATAGCTTATTAAGGTATTTTATACTTTTATATTTTAATAGACTTCAGTCTCCAAGCACCTGTATAACTCACAACTATTGTTTTCTTATTACAATACAGATTATGCATCACATCTTGGACCTAATAAATTATAATCTTCATCTATAGCTACTGCTGTGGGCTAATGTTCTTCTAAGAAATATTTCAAATACTTTGGCATCAACCAGAATAAGAAAGAACAGAATTACACAAGATTTCTTTTATTTGTACAGTCAAAGACAGAAGTGGAAGTCAAAACTTCTGTTTGTTTACACATAGGAGTCTGAGAGATGAACAGGTAGTTAACCAACTACTCTAATAAATGGAAAATTCTGAGTTTTCAAAGCATAAATATTCCACAAAATATCATTGTACCAGTAGAGATGAAAGCTCATGAATTTAGGCTTAAAACTGTGAAAATTTATGATGTGTTTTTAGTTGCACTCCAGAAGTAGATGACCTAGCTTTGGTTTTCAATGTTATCAAGGATCTAGGCTCATTCAGTTCTTCCCCCTTGGCTATTTCCACCATGATGGTTTACTCTTGGTCTCTATGTGAGTCTAGTATGGCTGCTACAGCTTTAAGAATTATGCCTTACTCACATGACAATAACATCCCAAATAAAGAGAAAAGGACTGCTGGAAAGAGATCTGTTTCTCTCACATCCCTCTTGTCATAAAGCAGTTCTCAGCAAATGTCCCATTATGCTCTGTTTACTGAAATGAAGTCCTGTGCCAACTCTTAGAGCAGTTATTCACAAAATTAGATGAGAAGTTTATGACTGGTGTCAATTATGACTTGTCCCTTTAAACTGGGTTCATTATCAACCAATAAAATCAGGGAATGGCTCCTAGGTAGGCAGGCAGGTAATCACTGGTTGCTAATGCAACCAAGAACACTAATAAGCTATTAAAAGTATGTTATAGTTAAGGTCACCTATATGAACAATATATCCTGATATTTCTCTCAGAGACAGAACCATTAATCTGAACTATTTTATTCATGTGTTTTATTTCCCTTGGTTCAAGACCTTCACCTCCACTTCCTTCATTTTCTTCCAAAATTTATAATTGTCATTATTTAGTGGAGAAAGCTATCTGCAGATATTTAATTTATAAAAAATCTAATTAGGATATTTTTATATCACTACACATATTTTATTATATGCAGAGTTTTGGACTTGCTTAAATATATTCAAATTCTACGAAAGTGTATTCAGCGTCATTTATTCAAGAATATGTCGTAGTTTCATTCATGCAGATATTTTTGATATTGGACTCTACCAATTTTTAATAGTAATTTTAGCCCTGGCTGGTTTAGCACAGTGGATTGAGTCCTGGCCTGTCAACCACAGGGTTGCTGGTTTGATTCCCAGTCAGGACACATGCCTGATTTGTGGGCCAGGTGTACTCAGTTGGGGGGCTCATGAGAGGCAATCACACATTAATGTTTCTCTCTGTCTCTTCTCTCTTCCTTCCCTTCTGTCTAAAAATAAATAAATTACAACCTTTAAAAATAATTTTAATCTTTTTATTATAAAAATTGAAAAAATATATAGTCAAATATTTTATATCAAAAATCCTAAAATTACGTTAATTGATTTTACATCCCACATTAAACTTAGATTTCAATATTTTTCTTGAAATTTCATTACTGACCAACTGCTAAGAACTCAACATTCCATATATTTTCCTAACCTGAAGATCTGTTGTAGTAATTGACACAGGCTTTGTTCTTTTATGAACAGTGTGACATTTCTGTGACATGTGATGAAAATGCAGTAAAAATGATTTGCCAAGAAATACAAATGGCTTTTCCTTTCTATAGAGCTATTTGGAACATTTCTGATTACAAATATATATATAGTTCCTTTCATTTATTAAAACCTGAAATGTTGGAGATAAAAGTTTCCACTTGAGAAATATTAATTTTAATTTCCTTCACTTAAAAAGATTTTTCTTTTTAAAATATTTTTAATTCATTCCTATTTTTAAAAATGCAGAAGCTGAACAACTCCTAGGTAAGACCCAGGACATGAACTAAAGGCAGGGGAACACTACAGGGATGGGGATGCCGAGTCCCCATCAGAGGGGAGGCAGATAAAAAGGAGAAGAAATGGGATAACTGTAATAGCATAACCAATAAAATATACTTAAAATGGCTAAAAATAAAAGAACCCCAATGTTATTTCACCCCAATGTTTATAGCAGCACAATTTAAAATAGCTAAGTGCTGGAAGTAACCCAAATGCTCATCAGTAAATGAGTGGATCAAAAACTGCAGTACATTTACCCCATAAAATACTGCTCAGCAGAAAGAAAGAACTCCTACCTTTTGTGACAGTATGGATGGAACTGGAGAGCATTACACTAAGTGAAGTAAGCTAGACAGTGAAAGAGAAATACAGTATGATCTCACCTATAAGTGGAACCTAATCAACAAAACAAACAAGAAAGCAAAATACAGCCAAAGACATGGAAATAAGGAACACATAAAGAATAGTGACCAGGGAGGGGGATGGAGAAGCATAATAGGGGAAAATATGAGAAGGACCATCAAGGAACATGTATGAAGGACATACAGACAAAGCCAAAGAGGGTAAGTCTGAGGGTGGGAGACAGAGATGGGTGGGGGGGGGCTGTGGTGGGAGGGAAATGGAGACAACTGTACTTGAATAATAATAAAGAAAATAAAATAATGGTTTAAAAATAAATACATAAAATGTTAAAGAGAAATAAAATGACAAAAGTTTACCTTTGTGACCAAGGAACAATTTTTTCCTTTCTTATTGCAAATCCTAATTCAAATTTTATTCCACCAGAATCTCAGTAAAGGTTATAAGAGATTTATAGTGAATTGACATTGTGCCTTACATATGCTATTGTTAATTATATTTCATGTTTGTGTTTCTACTTTATACATTGTGTATAATTTTATAGAAGTTGATAACTATTTTTGTTTTTTTCAACTTATTTTCCATTTTAAATGTTTTATAAACTTAAAATATGAAGTATTAATATTTAATATTCTAATTATTAACTGGCTAGAAATCTTAAAATCACTGGTTTTAATACTTCATTTATAGGATTTCCTATTTCCTGGTTCCCTAATGACAAGAATTAATGAGTATGAACAAGTAATCAAACATTATCTGTGCTACAGTATGAAGCAGAACATAGTTTCTGCTGCCATAAATTTTCTTGTCCATATGGTAAAGGTACAATATTGACACTGAAGCTGGC
The DNA here is from genome assembly GCF_021234435.1 of Artibeus jamaicensis. Classification (NCBI taxonomy): domain Eukaryota; kingdom Metazoa; phylum Chordata; class Mammalia; order Chiroptera; family Phyllostomidae; genus Artibeus; species Artibeus jamaicensis. Next base: position 934,708 of record NW_026521853.1, read on the forward strand.
AAATCCATCTGGACAGAACTTAATTTTTCTGGATAAGGCAAAGCTTTCTAAATCAAGCCATCTGTTTGTATTCCTTTAAAAAAACTGTAAATAAAATAAGTCAATATGTCCATGTGAAAAGAGAGATCAGAATTAGCTTGAGATTTATTTATGACAATAGAGAGCCAATGATGACAGCATATTGATTATTGTCAAATGTATTATTTTTGATGTTTTTGACCAATAAATGTTTATGTGACCCATAAAGAATAGCTAATGCATGTATTAATCATTAATATCAAAAGCTCATAAAGGAAGAAAGGACCCCACTTTTTCATCAGTACAGCCAGCTCTTTTTCTGGGCAATTGAAGAATTCCACTTGTTTCTTTTATCACAGCATTTTATAAATTTTTTCAGAAAAATTTTACAGTGTACATGTAATACCAGAAAGTATAGGGAAAGGATATTAATGAATTACTCTGGGGAAATATGTATTTAAAAATTAATATCTGCCTCTTATGTAGTGGTTTTAATGTATTGTGGTAGGCAGAATTCTAAGATGGCTCTCATGACTTTGCCCCTAGGTGTTACATGGCAAAGCAATTTTGCTGTTATAATTAAGGTAAACTAACAAACTGACTTTAAAACCAGGACATAAAAATAATTAAAAAATAAAAAGATAAAACCAGGACATAAGCTCAGACATATGAACTCTTTAAAAAGTAGAGTTTTCTCCACTAGGTAGCAGAAAATGAGGTGAGATTTGCTAAGTCCATGAGATTTGCAAGAAAGTAAACATGCAGTTTTTGAATTGCCTGTGTTACTACCTGGGAAGGAACTGCAGGTGAAAACTGGGAGATGAGAGCCTGATTTAGCTGACAGCTAGTAGAAAAGTGGGGACCTAGGTCATTCAAATGCAAGGTCATTAAATTCTGCAAGCACAATGTAATAGGCACAAACTTTTAAAGCACTTTTCTGTTTTTAGTTCTGATGGAGTATTGAAGTATGCATATGCTGAATCCTTTAAAAGTAGCCTGAATTTATGCAGAACAGATTTTTTGTTGTTGTTTGTATGTTTGTTAGAAGATAACTCTAAGCGTATCCAGTTGTTCTAGAATATTAGCAGTGATGTCACTGAGCACACACATACATAGTTTATTTCCACAGTGATATGAGATAAATTGATATGCATTAGTTCTGTGCATAATAACTCGTACAACATGATCTTCAGGTATAATACTATTTTACACCTTTTTCACATTTCCCAAATATATGTTTCTTAATTTATTATTTTTATATATACACATACATTATCATTTAGTGTGGTAAATATTTACAAACTATGTACAATTAATCATAATCATCAATAATTAAAATACTCAAGTTCACAGATACATGGACATTCACATTTTTTCTAGATTGGATTCCTCAATACCTGGGTTTCTTTTGAACCCAACTTTTCATGCCACATTTCAGGTTGAGGATTCAGCTTTTCCAATGACACCTTTTCCCAGGCCTCTTGAGTTCTTGGAATCCTGTTGTTACTGGAATTGGAGCTCTTAAGATCCCCAAGACAGAAATCAAGAGGAAACCCCAGAAAAATTTTGAGACATATTATTAAATTTATGCTCATGCACTTCAAGAGAGGCAGCACAAAGGAAAGTTAGCTCCTCTGCCCATCAGTAAATGAATGGGTCAAAAAATTATGGTACATATACACAATGGAATTCTATGCAGCAGAAAGAAAGAAACAACATCCATGCTGTTCTTTGCAACAGCATGGATGGAACTGGAAAGTATTATGCTGAGTGAAATAAGCCAAGTGTTGAAAGACAAATACCATATGATCTCACCTTTAACAGGAAAAAACTAGAAAACAAACAAGCAAGCAAATTAAAAACAAAGACACTGAAATAGAGAAAGGGAGGACAGTGACCAGAGGGGAGAGGGGAGGGAATTTCAGGGGAAAAAGGGGAAGACTTACAGGAACTGGCATAAAGGACACACGAACAACAACTAAGGGGAGTGGAAATGGGAGGGAGGTGGGGAGCACTTGGGGGGGGTGAGAAAAAAAGAAAGTTAGCTCCTCTGAACTGGCTGGCTCTGCTTGGCTCCACTTATAAGATGGGGACAAAGTGGGCTTATGCAAAAAGGCTGGCTGTTTTGAAAAAAGTAGGCTTACAGAATTTTCCATTTTGGGGTCAGGTGAATACCTTTTCTAGCTGTATTGCCCAATAATTGTGATCCACCTGTTCTGTGGTTCAAGATGGCAGATTTCTTATGACTGCCACCTTAGGAAGGTTGTATAAAGTTCAAACCATTACCAATCATGCATGCAATTTAAGCAGGCAGTTAGGAAGGACATAAAATCAGCTAACTCTGTGGTTTGAGTATGGAGAGGAGGGGTGTTGACATTGTTGTCAGCTTATCCTGAGTTTCTTCTGACCACATGGTCTTAACTTGGCTTCTTGATCTATTCCCAGATCCAGTCCCTATGCTGTCTCACTGTGGCCATTATCATTTTTCCCTTATACTATGATTTGGGAGTATTTAACTCCTAAAAGAGATTAGAGGTTAGTTACTACTAAAGCATCGAACTATATTCTGTTATGTAATTTGAAAGGGAGAAAAGAAAAACAGGATGGGTTCCTTGGTATGGTAGAAGGACTAGGAAGAGTTTAGGAAAAGAAAAAAATGTATTTTCCTTTCATATTTTTTTCAAAGTGGATGTCAGAGCCAGGAATTAAGTGCATTCTATGTTTATTTAAATAATTCCTCTGCACCAAAAATTTATACCTACTGCTTAATATTATTTTAACTTTATATAATAAAAAAGAGTTTGACTTCATGGTTATAAAGTTTTTAAAAAGGCAAACACAAGGGGGAATTTTAATATTTAAATAAAAATACATCATCAGAATAACTAATGTGATACAAGATCTGTTCTAATTTTGGAAGAAGAAAAGTGTTGAAAGTCACCATCGTGTTGAATTGTGAGAACAATTTTTATTAAAGGTGATAAAGGAGTGAGAACTCAGAACAGATTTTTTCACCCTGAGCAATTTTGCTAATAGCTGCACTGTGTCCCTTAATTTGTATGACAAGAAAAGTTGAGCATTACAAGTAAACAGAAGCCACACCTTGTACATACCTTGCAGTGTATGTATCTGAGCAACTTGAAAGAAGCTGCAGTTCACAACTAACCCACCTTACACTACAAATCAGCCTTTGAATCAACTCTGAACAGTAGGTCACATATAGGCAACTTCTATTCTGTAAGGTGTTCTTTTTTTTGTTAAAATGTGTTTTTTAAAATATTTTATTTATTTATCTTTAGAGGGGAAGGGAAGGAGAGAGGGAGAGAAACATCAATGTATGGTTGCCTTTCGTGCATTCCCTGCTGGGAACTGGCCTGCAGGGAACTGGTCTGCAACCCAGGCACGTGCCCTGACTGGGAATCGAACCTCGATTGTATGGTTCACAGGCCCACGTTCAATCCACTGAGACACCAGTCAGGGCTATTCCGTAAGGTGTTCGTAAACAATACTGGCAAAGATCAAAGCTCACATACAATAGGAAATATTAAATACCATTTTTCCCAAGAGATTCACTTTTAAATTTGGGATATAATTTTGGGACATCTTTGGCAACACTCCTGCTAGTCGGCTCTTGTGCCAGATGAGTTAGAAGAGAGATGCTTGAGAAACATGGCATGATGTAGAATGGGAGAGGTGTAATAGCTTTCCTCAAGTTTAGCATAGCAGGATGTTTAATCTTTCCATGGGAAATAAAGATGCTTAGATAAGTTGACAGAGCTAGTGATGCCTTGTGGTTTGGAGATTCCCAGTAACAAGTTGCTCTGAAGTTATGCTCTAATTGCCAGAACTAAAAAATGTGAAAAGATTGAGCTAGAACACACACATGAAAATCTGTAAAAATGAGAGTGTTTATAGGATACTTCAAAGCATGCACATAAGAAACCAAAAGAGAGCAAGGTCACAAAGAAGGCACTCAGGGTCAACATAGTCATCCAAATGGGTGGTGACATTGATATAGAAAGCTATTTGTCCCTTTTCCCACTACCCCTCTCATCTCTCCTCACTATAAGACAGAAAAGCAAGTAGGCTTTCAATGGAAAGGACAAAGCAGGTATCTGAGAACCAGAATCATTACCCCTCTCTCTATCCAGTCGGGGAAATGTAAAGGATCCCGAGAGAGTTTAAAGTAGATGGAAATGCAGATTGTGCTTGCAATATAGAAATGAATAGAAAAAATGACTAAAAATTGTATTATATACTAAAATAACAGAAAATAGCAATTCAACACAGTATAATATAATGTAGTAGTAAGAGAAAATTCATTTTAACCACATTGAGATAATCTAATTAAAAGTACACTACGGCAGTGAAAAGTATTACTTAAATGTTACACGCTAGTTGTATTTTTCAAAGACTTCTAGGTATAACTAGCCAACTTGTGAAAAAGTGTAGATATACAATTGCCAATAATCAATTTTATTTACCCCACTAATGTAGGAAAACACCTTTGTCTCTACTAATGCAAAAAAACAAAGTTTAGTCTTAAAAATATATTTATGCTACAATGTTTTCTGTTAAACCCTAAACTAAGTAGAAAATGTAATTTTGTAAATTTTGTTTTCTTTAGCATTCTGCTTATTTGAAGTTTGAGGAAACTGAACACATGCAAAGAGATAGTGACTTTTACTATGTTTCTCCAATGATTCAGTTATAGTAAAGATAAAGTTATTTGACAATTGTGATTAGTTTTCATGAAATATTGGAATAAAAATAACAAAATAATATAATACTAAGGTATCTTTAGTACCTAAATGAATAGTTTTGTTTATTAAAAAGAATACTTTGAGGTGACTCCATCACCTGTATTATATTGAGTGTATGTTAAAAGCCATAAACATGTAAATATTTCAATAAATTTATTATATCTCTGAGATCATGATCTGTATTTTCTTTTTAGCTGTTTCAAAAAATTTAAAAGTTTTCTTTTTAAGGTATATGTTATTGATTATGTTATTACGGTTGTCCCATTTTTTCTCTCCTTTATTCCCCACCACTCTGCCCCCCCTCCCTCCAGCATTACATCCCTTTTACTTCTTGTCATGGGTTGTACATATAAGTTCTTTGGCTTTTCCATTTTCTATACTATTCTTAACCTCCCCTTGTCTATTTTGTGCCCCCCAATTATGATTCTTATTTTATGTGCCCTTTTCATCATTTGTACCCTCTCACTTCCCACTTATAAAGTTCAAAGTGATCTCGATTGCTGTGAGTCCGATCCTGTTCTAGAATCCTGTTGTTTGCTTAATTTTTGTTTTTGTTTTTTAGTTTCAGTTGTTGATAGTTGTGAGTTTGCTGCCATTTTATTGTTAATAGTTTTGATCTTCTTCTTTTTCTTAGGTAAGTCCCTTTAACATTTCACACAATAAGGGCTTGGTGATGATGAACTCCTTTACCTTGACCTTATCTGGGAAGCACTTTGTCTGCCCTCCCATTGTAAATGACAGCTTGGCTGGATAGAGTAATCTTAGATGTAGGTCCTTGCCATTCATGACTTTGAACACTTCTTTCCAGCCCATTCTTGCCTTCAAGGTTTCTTCTGAGAAGGGGAGAAGGAAGGGAAGTTAAGGGGAAAAAGGGGGAGGGATTTGGAGGAACAAATAGGAAGGACACAGGGACGAGAACTAAGGAGGGGGGGAGGAAATGGGAGGGAGGTGGGGAGCAAGGGGCAGGGGAGGCTGGGATGGGAAAAATAGACAAAAAACTGTACTTGAAAAATAACTAAATAAAATAAAAAAAATAAAAAAAAAAGAGAAATCAGGTGACAGTTTTATGGGAACTCCTTTGTAGGTAACTGTCTCCTTTTCTCTTGCTGCTTTTAAGAGTCTCTCCTTATCTTTAACTTGGGTAACTTAATTATGCTATGCCTTGGTGTGTACTTCCTTGAGTTCAATTTTTTTGGTACTCTTTGAGTTTCCTGAACTTCCTGGAAGTTTATTTCGTTTGACAGATTGAGGAAGTTTTCCTTCATTATTTTTTCAAATGAGTTTTTAATTTCTTTCTTTTCCTCTTCTGTTTCCGCCAGCCCTATGATTTGGATATTAGAACATTTAGTTGTCCCAGAGGTTCCTCAGCCTCTCTTCATTTTTTTGAATTCTTGTTTCTTCATTCTGTTCTGATTGGATGTTTATTTCTTCCTTTTGTTCCAAATTGTTGATTTGAGTCCCAGTTTCTTTCCCTTCACTGTTGGTTCCCTGTATGTTTTCCTTTATTTAACTTTGTATAGCCTTCATTTATTCTTTTATTTTCAGGCCATACTCAAATCATTTCTCTGAGCATCCTGTTCAGCAGTGTTTTAACTCCGCTGATAGGTCATCTATCTCCTTGTCACTTCATTTTTTTCTGGAGTTTTAATCTGTTCTTTCATTTGAGCCACAACTCTTTGTTTTGGCACACCTGTTACATTGTAAGGGTGGAGCCTTAGCTATTCACCAGGGTTGGGCAAGGGGTCCAACAGGGATAAATGCTGCTTGCTTGGCTCTCAGCTGGCTTTCAGTCACTTCCCCCACTACCCACAAAAAAATTGGGCCCTTGTGAAGATGATCCCTGAGTGGATGGACCTGTGTACATTCTAGAATTCTGTTGGCCTCTCCAAAGGACTCTCCTGTGAGACTGGGGGTTTCTCCTGACACCAAACCCCCCCACATGTTTTTATAACCTGAGATTTTAAAGCTTTAGCTCTCTGAGATGGATCCCTGGTTTGCATGGTTTGTCTCCCTCCCCAGTTGTTCTTCCAGGCTCATCTACACTCAAATGTGGGGTATCTCAGTCCACCAGCCACCACCTTGTCTTGTGTGCTCTCCACCCCAGCTTCTAGTATCTGCCCCTTCTACCAATCTAGATTAATGTTTCTTGTTTAACTCCTTTGTTTTCAGACTTTCATACAGCTTGATTTTATGACATATCTGATTGTTTTCTTGTAGAAGACCCTATCCAGCAGAGTCCACCTGTTGTGGCTGATGACAAGAATCAATGCACAGGCGACAACAATCCTGTGTGAAAAAAGGGAACAGGCACGATTACTCTCTCAAGGGGAGAGTGCCTATGGGTGCCTCACCCACTCCCTCAAGAGGGGAGTGCCCCGACCCTTGCCTAGACAGGCTTTTATTGTTTTCCTAGGGTCTTACATCATAGAAAGATTTATTATCTATCACATAGAACATTATTGTCTACATTCTAGGTACAATCAAGGAAATAAAAATAACATGCAAAGGGGGATGGCAATAAGCTGATTAGCTCTGTCCTTGGGAGAGATCACACAGGCTTTGGAAATTACCTTGAAGATAGACAATACACATTTGTTGTTTTAGATCAGGGTGAGGGAGTTGTAGCAAGAGCAAGCCATAATAATCTGTAAGTATTTTCTAGGCCTGATTCCCATGGGAAAACTCATTTTGAAGGTCTGGCTCCTGCCCGCCACTTCACATTTGTAGGTTTTCCATACAGAGCTAAGTCACATTTGCCAGGCCAAGACAAACCAGTCCCCTACATTTTCTGTTTTTTAATTTATTGTTTTTCTTATTTTATTTTTGAGAGGAAGTGAAGCATATGTAGCTACACTTCCATCTTGGCTAGAATACTAAAAGTATGATTTGTATTTTCTTACTATATATTTACTTTCACATCTTAGGTATTCCTGCACACAAATTTGCTTTTGTTCATAATGTTTTCTTTAATTCCCACTTGGGGGTATGTTTTTTGATTTTAGAGTGAAAAGAAGAGACAGAGAGAAAAACATTGGTGTTTTTCTCTCCAGCATGCTCCTTGCCCAGGTATCAAACCTGCAACCTAGGTATGTGCCCTTATCAGGAATCAAACTTATAATCTTTTGGTACATGGAATAATCAAGTGTCCAGAGCTTGTGCAGAATGTTTTTCTTAAAAGATTATTTATTTTTTTAAAAAGATTTTATTTATTTATCTTTAGAGGGAAAGGGAAGGAGAGAGGGAGAGAAACATCAATGTATGGTTGACTCTTGTGTGTCCCCTGCTGGGAACTGGCCTGCAACCCAGGCATGTGCCCTGACTGGGAATCGAACCGTGATTGTCTGGTTCTCAGGCCCACGCTCAATCCACTGAGCTACACCAGCCAGAGCTATTTATTTATTTTTTAGAAAGGGAGGAAGAGACAGATAGGGAGAGAAACAGCAATGTTGTGGTTGCTTCTCTCATGCCCTCTACTGGGGACCTAGCCTGCAATCCAAGCATGGGCCCTGACTGGAATTTGAACCAGAGACCCTTGGTTCACAGGCCAATGCTCAATCCACTGGGCAACACCATCCATGGCCAGAATGTTTTACCTTAAATTATAAGTCTTGATATAGAGTCTTGGAACAATTGATCCTAAATTTCTCTCATGTAGTATTACCACATCTGCTAATTATAACAGGAAGTGATGACTTGAATGACTGTTGAGAGGTTCTGTGGTACATGAAGTACAAAAACACTTTTGTCTTAGTGATTTGAACTTTACTTATAATTGACAAACTTGGGAGAACAACCTCTCTAGAAGTTATGCACTCTGCTTTAAAATCAAAACAGTTTTCAAGTAAAGAAGAAAATATATCACAGAGTTATATATTTGAAACCTGTACAGTTTTATTAACCAATGTCACTTCAAAATATTTAATAATAAAAGACATATTACAAAACACTAAATAGACAACAGCTATTTAATCATAGGATAGTGGCCTTTTATTTATTGTGGAAGGAAATCATATCTCTCCTAGGCATTCACTGAGTTTTTCATTTTATGAAATGAAGAAAAGCTATTAGTGTTTCATAATTGAGTAAAAGTAAATATTAAAATCTTTTAAAACTTTAAATAATTTGGGTGGCACATGTCTCATATTTTCAGGATAGACAGTGATAAGCTATAGAATTTCTCATTATATTTCTGGCACCATAAATTAAATGGAACAGACAACAACTATCTTTCTCTGAATAAAGATTGTTTCATGAATAGTGCATTGCAGTGGCAAGACTAATGGCAACCAAGAATGACAGTGAAGAGAAAATACTTCCTGACACATGGAGGTAATAATAACACTATTATAGATTCAAAAAATTATAAATATTAAGTGATATGCTTAAATGTAAAGGAAATATGTCAACTTATTATTACTATAAAATTTTAACAATAACAATAATTATGTGGATATATGTATTATTAACTACAGTATAGTGAAAAGAGGGGAGTAGAAAAGCAGGTTTTGAGGTTGGTTTTTGTAAATACAATAATGATTTTGTACTAGTCACATATCCCCTTTTAATGCCAAGTAATTTATAAAATAGAAATAATAACCTTCCTTATTTAGTGGATTAAATTAAATAAATTGATATAGATTATGGCAATTAACATATCTTGAAATCCAGAAAGATACCAACAAACCTATTTATGAAAGAATATCTTTCTATATTATAAAACTAATTTTTCTTATATTCTAGACTTATTGAAGTTTAATAATTATTTATATACACACTGTTTCATAAACACTTAACCTCATTTCTTGTGATAGTAGAGGATCCAAGTTATTCAAAAAGCAACCTTATAGTTTAGGGTCGAACCTCTAAATCAGACAACATTAAAGGGCTTACATTAGGACAAATTTATATAAACAGTAATATACTTTTTTCACAATCAGTATGAAGCTGTAGTGAACAACCATTCTTCCTCTACTGATTTTACATGAAAAGAAACAACATGTTCCAACCTTTTCACCTTGAGTGAGGCCTACTTTATTCTAGGGAGGTGACTGCAATATATATCTCCAATGAAAAGAGTGGTCTTAGATCTGCTACTTATTCGCCATTGCTCCTGTGGCCTATAGAAATGGTGTGACTGATTCCAAAATGAAAGCCATTGTACTATATATTTAATCATTCTGACACACATAAAGCTTTCTGAATTTAATTCTCTAAATGTGTTTTAATCTTCTGTTTATCACTTGTTACTGTAGATGATTAAGTACATGATAAGAACCCTGTCCTTGAGGGACATTAAATAAAATATCACTAGAAATTAATATTATAGATTAGGCAATCAAGGTTCTATGCCATCAGAGAAATAGAGATTAATGTCAATTCCAGTAATCTCTGTAAGCCCTTCTAGAATAACATAGATTACAGCTGAATATTAAAGAATGGGTATGGTTTAGATATGTAAAGAGGGCTGAGAAGGTAATTTGAAGGGAGATTCTGAGTTTAGTGAGAGACCATTGCATCGAAGGTGAGTTCTTGGTTCTGTCATGGAACATTCTGCTATTGCAGAGACTTTATGTTGGCTAGCAATGATGGTAGGAATTAACCGAATTGGAGGGAAAGACTTGAATACAAGAAAGTCTTTTAAAAATAACTTTTTCAGGCAATAATAAATAATTATAGGATTTTAAATTATAAAATTACTTGGTGAAAGCAACATGTAGGATATTGTTCTAATGGCACAGTTCAGAGTAGAATACTACAGGGAAGTACTTGGGAAATCATCTCCATCATTCAGGTGTAATGTGATGATAAGAATGAAAACTAGGAAGTTGCATGAATGGAAGAATAATTATTGAGATAGATAAAAGAAGAGATGCACACTAAATAAATAAAAAATAAAGAGCTAAGATACAGAGAATTTGAATGATTTCATTAGATGAGTGATTAAAAATGAAAATCCAGATATTCTGGCTTCCAGCAGGATATTTCTTTATTCCATTAAATAATAAAATATTCTACGATGATTTGAACTCATTCAAATGCTTTATACCAGAGGTATCAAACTCATTTTCACTGGGGGCCACATCAGCCTGTGGTTGCTTTCAAAGGGCCAAATGCAATTTTAAGACTGTATGAATGTAACTACTCCTTAACAGCTAAGCAAGAGCTTGACACCACAGCCTGGCAGAAACATGGTGCTGGGCCAGATAAAACAAGGTGGAGGGCTGGATTCATCCCTTGGGCCTTGTGTTTGCCACCTGTGCTTTATACAGCTGACCCTTAAACAACATGGATTGAACCATACGAGTCCACTAATATGCAGATTTTTTCAATAAGTACATACGGTACTGTAAGCATATTTTGTCTTATGATTTTTTTAATTTTTTAAATTTTATTGTATTTTCCATTATATTTAACCCCCTTATACTCCTCTCTCCTTCCTGCATTCATCACTCTTGTCTGTATCCATGAGCCTTTTCTTTCCTTTTTGCTTGGTCCCTTCATCCCCTAACCTCCCACAATAGTTGTCATCCTGCTATCTATGAGTTTGTCCCTATATTGCCTATTAGTTCAGTTTGTTCATTAGATTCCACATGTAAGTGAAAGCAATGATATTTATCTTTCTCTGACTGGCTTATTTCTCTTAGCCTAATGTTCTCCTGGTCCATCCATTCTGTTGCAAAGGGTAATTCTTTTATTTTATTATTATTATTATTTAATATTTTATTTATTTATCTTTAGAGAGGAAGGGAAGGAGAGAAGGAGAGAAACATCAATGTGTGGTTGCCTCTCGTGAGTCCTCTTCCGGGAACTGGCCTGCAACCCAGGCATGTGCCCTGACTGGGAATCGAACTGCAATCGTGTGGTTCGCAGGCCCGTGCTCAATCCACTGAGCTGTGCCAGCCAGGGCTTATGAGTATTTTTTTTACTGCTGAGTAGTATTCCATTGTGTGAATGTCCCATAGTGGTTTTGTCAGCTCATCTATTAATGGACACCTGGGATGCTTCCATATCTTGGCAATTGTAAATAATAGTGCAGTGAATTTAGGGGGGCTTATGTTCATTTGAAATAGTGTTTTGATTTTTTCATATATATTCCCAGAAGTGGGATCACTGGGTCAGAAGGCAGATACATTAATTTTTTGAGGTATCTCTATATTGCTTTTCATAATGGTTGTACAAGTCTGAATTCCTAATAACAGTGCAAAAGGGTGCTCTTTTCTTGATATCCTCACCAGCACTTGTTGTTTGTTGATTTATTGATGCTAGCCATTCTGACTGGTATGAATTGATATCTCATCATGGTTTTAATTTGCATTTCTCTGATTACTAGTGATATTGAGCATCTTTTCATATGTCTGTTGACCATGTGTATGTCCTCTTTAGAGAAGTGTCTATTCAGGTCCTTTGTACATTTTTTAATTGGATTGCTTTTTTTTGCTGTTAAGTTTGGTAAGTTCTTTATAAATTCTGGATATTAATTCTTTGTCAGTTCTATTGATGAATATGTTCTCCCATTTTATAGGTTGTCATTTTATTTTGTTAGTGGTCTCTTTTGCTTGGCAAAAACTGTTTAGTAGTTGTTATAACACTTTCTTTACTATAGCTTACTTTATTATAAAAAATACAGTATTTAACACATGCAAAATACAAAACAGTCAATTAATTGACTGTTTCTGTTGCCCGTAAGGCTTCAGGTCAACAGTAGGCTATTAGTAGTGAAGATTTGGAAGAGTCAAATATTATATTTTAATTTTTGACTGTGAGCAGAGGGTTTTGGTGCCCCAACCACCACATTATTCAAGCTGACGATAAGAGTGAAAAAATGGAAAGTTGCATTAAGAAGAAAATAATCACTGAGATAGATAAAGGGTCAGTCTGTTTGGGTCAGTCAGTGTATTTGAAATTTGTTGTCATTAATACTAATCCCCTTTCCTTCACTCAACCTATTATTTTTCCTTTTGAAAATATTTTTAGAATTTTTATTAAATGTGTTATTGAGTCTTGGAATTTGCTAATGATGGTAAATTGAATTTTTTAGCTACTTCAAATTCTGATATATGTTCTTCATAGAATGGTTATGAGTATCAATGATATATAAAACATCTATTACACTACCTGGAACATAAAGCCCCTCCTAAGAGTAGTGAGTATTATTATTGTGGAGTACTAAGGATCTAGTATTTATAGCTGTAAAACTAAAATACTAAATCTTGTGTCAGTTTCCATCAAAATCATTTATTTTGCTTTCTATCACTTCCTTTAACATTCTCTTGCTGTTCTCTCTTCCTAATACATCTTTTACCATTGACTCCTCTAGTTCCCTTTACCCAACTAACTTTTTCTTGCCCCTCAAGACTCAGTCTGACTTTGCTTCCTTTGCAGAAATACGTTTGACCCCATTAAAATGAACTATGGTCCCACTTCCCATGGTATATCTTTTGCAGCACGATATTTCTAGGACCTAGTATAGTATCTGTAACCACAGTTATGAAATAAATATTTACTGAATGAATAGTGTGTGAAAGGAATTGAGGTGATATCTTGCAATTTGGCTCTCAGCATACTCTAGCTGATTTTTTGTGTTCAGAACATTCTTTTGAAATGCTCACAAGGCATTTCTCCAGTATTGCTAGCTGGATTAGTGATTTTCTATTTTGTGCCTCACAGCACCTTTCTCTGTTGCACCTACAATGCTAACTACAACATTTGGTAATTTCTCATTTATATTATGTTTACAGGACACTGTTGGCGTCTGAGGAGGCAGCCTTTTGTCTTATAATATATATAGTAGGGGTACCTGCCACTGACCAGCTAGTTAATTATGTTACCTTTCTAAACTTGTTTCTTCAAGTATAAAAGGGGATAATGTTGCTCTTCCTAGGTTAGTGGGTAACATAATTAACTAGCTGGTTAATTGGTTAAGTAATCTAAATTAAATGAGAGTTTCTTCCATGCTTTTGTATATGTCCCTGAAATGGCATTTTGTGCCCTCTTAACCTTGCCAACTCACAGTCAGTCTAGTTGGACTGCGCTCAGGTGTCACCACTGAAGACTGGAGTTTTATACCCACTACCACCACAACCATGATGCACCCTTATAGCTCCCATGGTAAGAATATTTAGTAATGTAAATAACCAGTCTCTTAGACCAGACTGTAAGCTTCTTGAAAACAAGGGCTGTGAAATACTCGTATATGTATTTTTCCAGTGCTGAGACCACATTATACTCAGTCATATTTTAAGAAATCAGTGTATAGATAGATAATTGACTAGCTGGGTGGTTGGATGAATTGATGAATAAATACACAAATAGCCATGTGTTGGTTGACTACTTTACCCATCATCTTAGTGGAGTGGTACAAAGAGCTATTTTGAATAGTTTTGTTGCTGCTGTCATTCTCTGAAAATCACCTATATCTAAAGTAATTCTTTTGATTCAGCTTATACATTGAGGGGAAACCACTCTAACGCACTCATATGAGAATCATTAGTTTTTCTGACATTCCACATCACTTGGATAGATTTGAAATCATTCTCAGCTGCCAGACATATCATGCTAACATATATTTTATTTACTGTCATGAATCATAATTGCAGGAAGACTTGTTTTCACATTGGTAGGAGATGTGTTCTTGATGTATATAGTGTGTATGTATGTCCATTTGGTAGGCAGAGAAGATATCTTTGTGTTTTAATATCATTACGTTGAGTAATTCTCAGGGTTCTACAGTTGTCTGAAAATAACTAGCGATGTTGAACTTTCCCTAGGCATTGTACATATTTAGAATGCTGGGTTTTTTTTTCTTCAGGAAGCAGTATGAATACATGTCATCCTTTTTTCTGAAGCAAACAAACAAAAATGCTGTCCCTCTTAGTACACCACATTCCTGAACTTCATACATTTTCCAACAAAAATATCAATAAATGTTGATTATTGCTTTTTACTGTTATAGCACCCTCATTATTTTCATTACACAGCTTGAAATGGTTTCTTGCCAACTTAAAAATTGTAGGTATTCAAAGGATTAAGTTTGCTAGTTCAGCCAAAAGAAATTTCAAGCTTACCCATATTAAGATTTTTATTTTTTATCATTCTACTGCAAACCATTTTGTTATGATGGTATAATAATATATGCTACCCTTTTGGGAACACTTGTCAATTGTTGAAAATATATACTTTGCATGTTCACTAAGCAATGAACTTTAAAGACAATAATTGTTATTGACTGACAAAGCACTGGAAAGTTTCAATATCATAGAACAGTATTTTCCCAAAAATGCATTCCAAAGAACACAAATACTTGGTTATTAATGTGTAATATTTAAATAATTATTCAATGATAAAATTGGAAACATTGAGTTAAACTATTATTTGAGTTTTATTAATGCAGAGGTTCTCAAAGTTTTTTATGTACCATGAAAATTAAAATAAGCTCACACTAAGAGCATCAATGAGAGTAAAACTATTGACACTGCTTAATCCTCTATTTACTTTCCAACCCCATTCAACATCATTTATTGTCAAAATTCCAGCTTTTTATTTGCTATCTGAGTCATCACTCTACCAAAGTGAAATCCCCTAGCGAAAAGCACTACATTATACTTTGGATAGATACTGCCAAATTGTCACCTAAAGGGCTTATACCAAACATGTAATACTAATAACCCAGTCTGGCCAACAGAAGGTGGGGCTAGTTATTTTGTTTTTATCCAGTCTTATAGGTGGAAAATACTATCTCTGAAATTTTGATATGGATTTTTCTTAACCAGAGCATACTTGAGTATCTTATCTTTCCATTGGTTTAAGAGTCTTTTCTATTTCTTGTCCTGTCTTTTCATATGCTTTGCCCATTTTTCTACTAGATTTATGTTAATTTGTTTCTCATAATTTGATGGACACTTTCAATATATTAAGATTTATAAATCATATCACATATATGTAGATATAGATCTTACTAAAATTATTCCAAGTTATTTAATTTATATTACCATATTTAAATGATAAATTTTTATTCCCCTATATTTATCCTCCAGTTTTCTAAAGTTGCTTGGGGTTTATGGCTGTTTCTCTTTCAGAATTTCTTTTTTATGTTAGTTCATATAATCAACACAAAATAACTAGAGTCATAATTATGATTGCACTATAATTATAACTAAATATATTTGTAGAATATTGATTTTATTAATGTTATATTGATACATTTTAGTAGTATAAAATTAGAATATATGCATCAGGTGATTGAATGTCATTTTATTAAAACATTAGTGAAATGTCAAAGGAATGTAACTGTTATTTATATCAATTAAGCATATGATAAAATTGGTTTTACTATGTGTCAATTTGCCACAGTTCCAAGAACCTATCAATGACCTTAAATGAGAACTTAATGTTTAATTATTATTATATTACTTATATTAATTACATATTGAGTAAATATTGATAGTCTTATTTAAAAAATATTTTAGTTATTTATTTAGAGAGAAGGGAAGGCAGCGAGAAAGAAAGAAACATTGATGCAAAAGAGAAAGATGAGACAGAGAAACATGGATCAGTTGCAAGTTGTCAACTCTCCTACCAGGACTGAACCTGACCCAGGCATGTGCCCTAGTTAGGAGTTGAACAGGCAACCTTTCATTTTGCAGAATGGAGCCCAACCAACTGAGCCACACCAGTCTGGACTTTTTAATTTTTTTTTTAGCTAAACCTAGAAACAGTGTGAAAAGATAGTGTTGATAGTTGGAATATGCATCTTATCTTTTCAATGCCTTGAAAATAACCACATCACACACACACACACACACATGATATATATATATATATATATATATATATATATATATAACTGTATTAATAAATCATTAAGATTTAATTTACCCCACTCCTTGGTATAGATCTCACTTAGATATGACATATAATTTAATGTGTTTTTGTTAATAATAATCATTGGCATTTTTGTCCTGGAAATTTTGTAATTTTCTTTATTGCTGGACCTTTCTAACCTTTTGATGTTTCTTGTTTTCCTTACTCAACATGATCCTGGGCTTACCTCAGATGTTTTCTGCAACTCTAACTTGTGTTTTTTAATCTGTCAGCTAGAGCACCTTCTTTATTTTGATAAAATTGAGATTATTTTTAACTTCCATTTTAATTTTTCACTGTATTTAAGAGGTGAAGGAAAGTGCTAATTTCTTCCTAATTGTAATTTTCTCTCCCTTAGATTCCAGATAACAGTTATCTTCTTGCTTTTCCTTCTTACTTTGTCTTTAGCTCTTCAACTTCTGTGTAGGAACTCCTTTCATTACCTAATCAATAACTGCTGGATTTACTCTAGGTTTATTTATGAGCCTTTGTTCTCTTCTCATTACACATTTTCTCTCTCAGCATTAATATCATTTGGATTAAAATGAGGGAGCAGCAACAAATATATAGCATCAAGGAAGTATTTTTCCTGGATTTTTCAGACACACACAGAATGATACAATTGAAACATTTTATAATCTTCTGTCTACATACAAAGCATGGTGGACAGACTCCAAGGTAGCCCCTGATCTTTGCTTCCTGTGGTCAAGCTCTTCTATGATTTCTTCCTCTGGGTATGGTTAAGGCTTATTTCTAATCCATAGAATAAACTTGCAGATTATATATTACCATGTGTTTTAGTTTATGTTATATAACATGTAGCAACCATCTTATGAGAAAACTGTATTTCTCAATGCATCTCATGAATTGTAAATCCATTTGGAAAAAAGCTACATGATAAGGAATTGAGTTTGGCTCCCCAACCAACAAAAAAAATGAGGTCTTCAGTCTGACGGATCAATTCTTAGAAGCATATTCTGTCTTACTTGAGCCTGGGATGATACTATAGGCCCAGATAACACTTTGTTTGGAACGTAGTGACACCTTAAAGTAGAAGACCCAGGTACTAGTTATTATTTTTATGTAACCAGATTATGGACACACAAAAATAATAAATAAAATGTGATCAGTTCATAAGTTATATAAATGTCTAATTACTGGGTTGTATACCTGAAACTAATCTAATATTGTACAAACTATAATTGAAAAATAAAATATATTTTTTTTAAAAAGATGAGCCTCTGGCTGGGTAGCTAAGTTGATTAGAGGGTTGTTCTGATATGCCAAGGTTGCAGTTTTTATCTTTGGTCAGGACACATGAAAGAAAGAACAAATGAATGTGCAACTAAGTGGAACAGCAAGTGGATATTTATTCCTGACTCTCTTTTTCTCTCTCTCTTAAAAGTAAAAAATTGAGTAAAAAATGACTAACCTAAAAATAATAAAATGTGAAATAACAAATGTGTCTTGTATTAAGTTTGTGCAATAAATGTGTTATGCAATAAGTGTGACAGTACATAGCTATTATGTTAAATATTTATCCAGATAATTTATTTCAATGAGTATGTCCTTTCCCAACAATTATGCAAACCAGACACCTAAAATTTATCCTGTGATTCTCTTCCTGTTCTCTGTGTAATATCATCACTTAATAATTCAAACTGGTCTATTAAGGACAGTTCAAGTTTAGCTTTAATCTATTCTCTACACCCAGAATATTCTTGACATACAAATGCAATCCTTTCATGCCTCTTCCAAATATTTGTTGTATGGCTCTATGCCTTCCCTAAGAACAAAATCTTTAATTACTTAAAAACTGAAAGCGTATTTTATATCACTTCTACAGTCAAAAGTACTTTGTTTCTGTCAAATGTGTCTATCACAAGTGTCATATGGTATCATTCTCCCTTTTGCCACTGCACATATATTTGTGCTTTCCAGTCACTACAAAGATCTTTAATCCTGCTTTTTCTATTTAAATATTAGATATCAATTTAATATTATTTAAATTGTTACTTCATCAAGAAATCCTTGGTTGAATGCCCAGTCTAATAGGAACCTTATAATATCAAGTACTTCTTGTCTGTATGATAGTTTATAATTGCTATTGTAAACACTTATTCACATAATTACTTTAGTAATACTATATCTTCTTGAAGCACATCAACTTTCTCCTCAATGCAGTCTTAGTTCCCACTATACAAGTAATATGCAAATGTTCATTGAATAAATAAACTATGCAAATTCCTAAATGAATTTATGGAACCCTTATTTCGAAGTGGAAAAGTTTGTAAGAGGAAAGTTCTGACAAATAAATTTTGGTAAATTTTACATAGAATAATAAAGCTGAAAGAAAATTTTGAGACTGAGTTCAATTCCTTCCTTGAACTGATGATATACCTGATACCCAGAGAAGTTGGTAATTTGCCATAACTAATAAAACAAGATAGAGACTTGTTCTAAACTCAGAGTAGAATATGTATCTCTTGACTTATAGTCTAGCTTTATTTCCAGATGCTATGGAATTAAAAATAAACTTCTATAACTTTTAAACTTGTGTTTTTTAATATTAGGCTTTCTCACATATGAAACACATTAATTAGGAGAAAGTAAGTGAAGCCTCTATTATCATAGTTTAAAAATTTTAAAGCTACATGAGGAAGCAGATGAATTATAATAAAAATTACTATGTGACAAAATCTTCAGTTAAATACACATTCAGTATAAAATACAAATTATTTTTACTGAAATGAAAGGAACTTTTCACCACTGAAGCTTGATATTCTCTGTTAATCATCACTACCACTTTCTATATAGAGTAAAAAATAAATTTATTGTTTATGTCTATTTTTACATTTCAGCTTGAAGGATGAATCTGGGTTAGTGAACACTCCCATAAAATCTTTAGAATCAAAGTCTAAAACACTCTTAAAACAGATCCTTATGCAGCCCAGTGAATATATTGTAGCATGCAATGACAATCAAGTTAAAAGAAATTTTAGGTTTCTAAATTCAAATTGGCTTAATTAAAAATACAGGTTATTTTAATCTCCTGAAAGATTGTGGAGTGGCTGTGTGAAAAAATAATTGACCCTAAGAACAATTCAAGAAGATTATTAGATAACTATGCCATCTATTGTTTCCACTTGACTGTGTTAACCTGTTGTGGATCTGAGACCAATTGGATATGTTTTCATCAATCTTATTTGGCTTATACAAAGTTCATTTAGGCACAGATGGGTTGGATATAACATCCAAAGATATCTGATGTTCTGGCTCTGTCTACTTTCATTATGTGTAATTATATTAGCATAAAGGAGCAGAAATAATTAGAAAAGTGAGCTTGTCTAATTTATGTACACACTGGCATATAGATACTGATATTTATGTATATACACATATATATATATATATCACATTTATGTTATATTATGTAATAAGCACCAATTTCTCCTAAGTTTTTGCTAAAATATTCATTTTCATATGAATATTGTAAGTGCTTGATGTTCATATATTTTTGCTAAAGTCACTCAAAATATGTATAATATTCACTATATCTCAGACTATGAATGGTAGATACAGGTTGTAGTAAGTGGAGGATAAGTGTTTAATACTCACTGAGAATTTTAAAAATAAATATTCACTTTGAAGCTGGCATTGAAAGTGATTTTTGTATAATAAACTAATCAAGTTATTATTGACACCAAATAACGAAGAATTTTTGTAATTATAAAATTCATGGTAATGGGGAAGATTAATTTTATTGAACAGTATGCTGCATTACTAAAAGTATTTTATGTGAATGCCAGAATCATCTGAAGAAAAGAAATATCTTAATGTTTCCTGTCCTCTGCGGCCAGTGAGTTTTCTCTCAGATAAATATAAAATGTTTTATGCACTACTTGCATTCTGTCAGGGGATTTTGCCCAACTTGTAAAGGTGGTATGAGTGGTACTCTTACAGCATTTATTTGTTTATTCAAAAAAAACATTTTTGTGTGACTTGGAGGAATAATTTGTTTAATAGTAAAACTGCTTAATAGTGAGCTTTATAAAGCATTACTAATTACCCATGAATTTGAATGAGGTGTCACCATACAGTAAAAAGAAGCCAGTATTTTAGTCTACTGGTATATTTACCACATATTTAAGGAAGATATTATACCAGTTCTTTATAAAAGTTCTTCTAGAAAATAGATATGGTAGGAATCTCTCCTAACTCATCCCAGAAGAATAATGTTATTATTAACATTAATAACATTAATTAATATTAATAATAATAACATTATTCTTCTGGGAATAATAACAAAACCAGGGTAAGATATTAAAAGAAAGAAAAACTACAGACTGACATCTCTTTTAAACATAGATGTAAAAATCCTCAAAAAAATCAAAGCAAACCCAATAATGTATTAGAAAGAGTACACCATGACCAAATAAGATTTATTTCAAATACACAAAACTGGTTAAACATTCGAAAGTTAATATAATCTATCACATCAGTTAGCTAAAGATATAAAATTACTTAACCAAATCAATACACTCAAAAAGTACTTAATAAAAGCATACACCATTTGTGATATCTCTCAGCAAACAACGATGATAAAGGTTCTTTCTCAACTTGATAAAGAATGTGTAAAAAAATCCAACCAGTAACCATGTCTAATGGTGAGAAACCAGACGGTTTTCTGCTAAGCTCGGAAACAGGACAAAGATGTTTTATTTCATACTTCTTTTCAACATCTTACTGGAAGTCCTAGCTACTGTGATAAGAAGAAAAATTATATAAAGCTAGAAATCAACTTCAATAAAAAGCCTTAAAAACATACAAACACATGGAGGCTAAATAACATGTTATAAACAATGAATGTGTTAACAATGAGCTCAAGGAAAAATTAAAAGTTACCTGGAAACAATGAAAATTAATACCCAATAACCCAAAATCTATGAGACACAGCAAAATCAGTCCTATGAGAGAAATTCATAACATTACTGGATTACCTGAATAATAAAAATATATATATACTATACAATTTAACCCCACACCTAAGAAAACTAGAAAAACAACAAACAAAGCCCAGTGTAAGTAGAAGAAAGGAAATAATAAAGATCACAGCAGAAATAAATGACTTAGAGACTAAAAAATATAATCAAAATATCAAAGAAACTAAGAGGTGTTGTTTTGAAAAGTTAAAAAAAGATTGACAAATCTCTAATGAAACTCATCAAGAAAAAAAAATAGGAGAGGACCCAAATAAATAAAATCAGAAATGAAAGAGGAGAAGTAATAACTGACAATGCAGGAAAACACTATGAAGAACTAAATGTCAACAAATAGGACAACCTAGGTGAAACAGATAAATTCTTAGAAACATTCAACATTCCAAAACTGAATCAGGAAAGATAAGTAAACCTGAGAAGACCAACTGCATCTAATGAAACTGAAGTAGTATTCAAACATCTAGGGGAAAAAAAAAGTCCTGGGCCAGATGGCTTTACAGGCAAATATCAACAAATATTCCAAAGGAACTAAAACCTATCCTAAAACTATTCCAAAAAATTCAAGAGGAGTGACAACTCCCAAACTCTTTTTTAAATTATTGTTCAAGTATAGTTGTCTGCATTTATGAGGACCCCATCATTCTAATTCCAAAAGTAGGTAAAGACACTACAAAGAAAAAACTTATAGACCATTATCCATGATGAACATAGATACTAAAATTTTAAAGAAAATATTAGTAAATACAGCAATATATTAAAAATATCATACAAGATTTATTTCACAGATACAGGTTGGTTCAATATTCACAAATCAATTAAAGTGATACATCACATAAACAAAATATAGGAAAAAGGTCATAGAATTGTATTAATAGATGCAGAAATGCATTTTATAACATTCAACACCAATTTACGAGAAAAATGCAGCAAAGTGGGATAGAAGGATCATACCTCAACATAAAAAAGGTTATATGAGTAAAAAACCTACTGCCAGCATTACACTCAATGGATAAAAACTATTAGCATTCCCCTTAAGTTCAAGAGCAAGTCAGAGGTGTCCACTTTCACCACTTTTTTTTCTTTTTTTAAATATATTTTATTAATTATGCCATTACAGTTGTCCTATTTCCCCCTTCATTCCCCTCCACCCCACACACCCCTCCCCCACCATTCCCCCCTTTAGTTTATGACCATGTGTCTCAAGTTCTTTAGATTCTATATTTCCCATACTATTCTTGCCCTCCCCCGTCTATTTTCTACCTACCATCTATGCTACTTAATTTTCTGTACCTTCTCCCCCCTTCTCCTCCTCCCACTCTCCTGTTGCTAACCCTCCATGTGATCTCTATTTCTGTGGTTCTGTTCCTGTTCTAGCTGTCCGCATAGTTTGCTTTTGTTTTAGGTGTGGTTGTTAATAACTGTGAGTTTGCTGTCCTTTCACTGTTCATCTTTTTTATCTTCTTTTTCTTAGGTAAGTCCCTTTAACATTTCCTATAATAAGGGCTTGGTGATGATGAATTCCTTGAATTTGATCTTATCTGAGAAGCACTTTATCTGTCCTTCCATTCTAAATGAAAGCTTTGCTGGATAGATCAATCTTGGATGTAGGTCTTTGGATCTCATGACTTGGAATACTTCTTTCCAGCCCCTTCTTGCCTGTAAGGTCTCTTTTGAGAAATCTGCTGACAGTCTGATGGGAACTCCTTTGTAGGTGACTGTCCCCTTATCTCTTGCTGCTTCTAGGATTCTCTCTTTCATTTTAATCTTGGCTAATATAATGATGATGTGCCTTGGTGTGTTCCTTCTTGGGTCCAACTTCTTTGGGACTCTCTGAGCTTCCTGGATTTCCTGGAAGTCTATTTCCTTTGGAGAAGTTCTCCTTTATTATTTGTTCAAATAAGTTTTCCTCTCATGGCTGTTCCTCTTCCCCTTCTGGTACCCCTATAATTCGGATGTTGGAACATTTACAGATGTTCTGAAGGTTCCTAAGCCTCTCTGATTCAACATAGTACTGTAAGCCTTAGCCATGGTGATCAGACAAGAGGAAAATAATGCATCCAAACTGGAAAGTAGGATGTAAAACTGTCATTATTTGTGAGGACATGATATTGTACACAGAGCAGCCTAAAGATTCCACAAAAAAACAAACTACCAAATCTAAAGAATGAATTTGGTAAAAAAAAGCAGAATACAAAATTAATATTTAAAGATTAGTGGTAATTTTTTACACCACTTATGAACTATCAGAGAAATTAAGAAAACAATTCTATTTACTACTGAAACAAAAATATAATTAAGATACCTAAAATTTAATTTAACCAAGGAGGTAAAAAACCTCTACTTGGAAAATTATAGACTTAAGACAGATATTGAGAAAATAAAAATAAGTAGAAGCATATACCATGCTTATGAAATGGAAAAATTAGCATCATTAAAATGTCCATACTACCAAATACTATATAGCAGAAAGAAAGAAGGAGCTCCTACCATGTGTGACAGCATAAATGGATCTGGAGAGCATTATACTAAGTGAAATAAGCCAGGCAGTAAAAGAAAAATAGCATCTGATCTCACCCATAAGTGAAATCTAATCAATAAGACAAGCAAGCAAAATAGAACCACAGACACTGAAATAAAGAACATACTGACAGTTACCAGAGGGGATGGGAAGAGGGATAAGATGGGAAGAAGGGCAGGGGTCATCAGGGAACATGCATAAAGGACATATGGACAAAAAAGCCAAAGTGGGGTATGATTGAGGGTAGAAGGTGGGGACGGGCAAGAAAGAGGAACTGGTGGGGGAAGAATGGAGACAATTGTACTTGAACAACAATAAAGAAAGAAATGTCCATACTACCCAAAACAATCCATAGATTTAATGTCATTCCTACTAAAATATCAGTGGCAATATTTCACAGATCAAGAATAAATATTCCAAAAATTTATGTAGAACCAAAAAGACCTTAAATATCTTCAGCAAATTTGAGAAAGAACGTAGCTGGAAGAATCATACTACATGATAACAAAGTAATGCTACAAGATCATTGTAATTAAAACAGGTTGGTACTGGCATAAGAATAGACATACGTATCAATGAAACAGAACAGGGAGCCCCAAAATAAACCCACACCTTCATGGCCAATCAATATTTGACAAAAAAAGGCAAAAATATACAATGGGGTAAAGATAATCTCTTCAATAAATGGTGTTGGGAATATTGGTCATGTATATGCAAAAATTAATTAAATAAATAAATAAAATTAGACCACCAACTTACTATATACATAAGCATAACTTCAAAATGGATAAAAGACTTAAATGTAAGTTATGAAACCATAAAAATCCTTGAAGAAAATATGGACAACAAAATTTCTGACATCTCTCCCACCAATCCTTTAGCCAATATCTTCTCTTAGGGCAAGGTAAACAAAAGAAAAAAAATAAACAAATTGGACTTCATCAGTCTAAAAAGTTTTTGCATAGAAAAGAATCAACAAAATGAAAATCTTCTGCACAGCAAAGAAAATAAACACTTCTCCAAAGAGGACATACGTATGACCAATAAGCATGTGAAAAAAGTCTCACCTCTAATCATAAAAGAGATGCAAATTAAAACTGCAATGTGATAACATCTCACACCAGTGAGAATGGCTATCATCAATAAACAAACAAACAAATGCTGGTGAGGATGTGAGGAAAAGGGAATCCTTATGTAATGTTGATGGGAATCCAGACTGATGCAGCCACTGTGGAAAACAATATGGAGTTTCCTCAAAAATTTTTTATTTTATTTTAAGCATATTTTAAAACCATTTTACAAAACCATAGGAAGGAAGAAAAGTGAAGCCCAGCCCCTCTCTTCCTGTGGCATCCAGAAAGACCAGCAGAAGTCACTCAATGGGTTTAAAGTCAGCAGGAGGCTATTTTTTTCTTTCCTGTCTCTTTTTTTTCTTTTTTATTCCCCCAAATAAAGCAATAATACAGAGAGTTATGAAAAGCCCAGAGATAGATACAAAGGGAGAGCACAAGGCTATCCCCAAAAAGTGAGAAACTGAGACAATGTCACTTTGTTATCCCATAAATCAGGCATTTTATTGTTTATGTGTATTACTATTATTTCTTCATGATTTTTACTACTTTTATTTTATTAGTATTTATTTATTTCTCTTCCTTATGTTTAGTTTTCTTCATTTAATTTCTGTTTAATTGCACTGTTTGACTGTTTTTTATATTCTGTCTCTAATGTATTTTAAGTTTCCTTCCTTCACTTCACTTGTGTTCCAAGAAAATGCAAGTAGACATAGACTTTATATCCTTCACAAAAAAATTAACTTAAAATGCATCATAGACCTAAATAAAATGCATGGCTATAAAACTCCTAAAAGGTAACATAGGAGGAAATGTAGATGACTTGGAGTATGGTGAAGGCTTTTCAGATACAACACTAAGGGCAGGAAGATGAAAGAATAAGTTGCTAAATTGGGCTTCAGAAAAATTAAAAACTTCTGCTCTGTGAAGACACTGTCAAGAGAATGAAAACAAACTATAGACTGGGATAAAATATTTGTATAACACATATCTGATAAATGACTGCAACCAAAATATAGAATGAACTCCTAAAACTCAACAATAAGAAAACAAAAACCTGATTGAAAAATGGAAAAAGACATGAACAGAAACCACACCAAAGAAGAAATGAAAATGACAATTAACCATATGAAAAGATGCTCAACATTATACTTCATTAGGGAATGACAAATTAAGACAACAGTAAGATAGCACTACTCTCCTAATAGAATGCCTAAAATTTCAAACACTGACAATGACAAAGGCTGACAAATATGTAGAACATCAGAAATTCTAACTCATTGCTGGATTGAAAAATGGTACAGTCACTTCACAAGAGAGGTTGGCAATTTTTAAAAAATCAATCTAAATATAAACTTTCTGTATAGTCTTGCATGAGTGTTCCTTGATATTTACCCAAATCAATTGAAAATTTATGTCTACACAAAAACCTCTGAATGTTTACCCATGATTTATTCATAATGCCCAAACTTGGAAGCAAATGAAATGTTTTTCATTAGGTAAATGCATAAATCAATTTTGCTACATCTATAAAATGAAATATAATTCAGTGCAAAATATTAGAGCTATAAAGTCACAAAAAGACATAGAGGAAATTTAAATGCATATTACTAAATAAAAGAAGTGTAACCTGAAATGACTGCCTACAGTATGATTCTAATAATATGATATTTGGAAAAGATAAAACTAGAAACAGTAAAATGATCAATGATTGCAAGGGGCTTGAAAAGAGTGATGAAAAAGTGGAGCATGGGGCATCTTAGGTCAATAAGACTATTCTATATGATACTGTAATCATAGGTACTGTCATTATACATTTGTCAAAACCCATAGAATGTACAACACACA
The DNA here is from genome assembly GCF_021234435.1 of Artibeus jamaicensis. Lineage (NCBI taxonomy): Eukaryota > Metazoa > Chordata > Mammalia > Chiroptera > Phyllostomidae > Artibeus > Artibeus jamaicensis. Next base: position 961,784 of record NW_026521853.1, read on the forward strand.
CAGTGAATGTAAACTATGGACTTTGATAATGATGTGTTAATGTTGCTCCATTCATTGTAACCAATATACCACACTGGAGCAGCATGTGATGATGGCAGGGGCTGTGGGTGTGGGGAGGAGGGAAGATGTAGATGAAGACTATATTTTCTGCTCAATTTTACTATGAACACAAAACTGATCTATAAAAACAAGTTTCATTTTTTTAAACAAAGCAAGTAGTGTTTTTTTCCTCTGCTGAAGTTGGAAGACAGAGTAAAGTATTTTTGAGATTCACAACTTCATGTACATTGTTCTTTTTTTATATGTAAAATAGTGCTTTTGATGATCTAGCCACAACTTGGTGTTTTCTTCATAGGATAAGGTTCTGCCCTGTTCATTTTCATGAACTTTCATTTGTTAATATTCATTTTACTTCCTATACTAGAGCCTCTATATCTATATCTATGTCTTTCTATATATATTGATATATATGAAAATGTGTTTACTTGAAACCTAAAATTACCTAGCTTAATGAGGTAGTTACATATAATTATTGAGGCTCTGTTGTATCTTTTTTGCCCCTGGGATAATTCCTGTTTAGTTTATTACAATGTCCAAAATCTTAGAGGTTTTTGAGAAAACCACAACATATTTCCTTTCCCTGACTGATATTCAGCTTCTATAACTTTTCTATCAGTTTCTAGAAGTGGACAATTAAATAAATTCCTAATATTTTATCATAAATTTTAAACAAAGCATTTAAAATTATTTTCTTCTCGAACAAATTCTGAGACTTTTGTTTTATGAATGAATGAATGATGATAATTTTAGAGTTTTATGGCCTTCACTTTAAATATCTACACAGACAAATATATCTAAAATACTCTCTTCTAGAGTTGGGAATTATGAATTATAAATTAGTGCCCATTGCAGAGAAGAATCTTTCATTTTAAATTTTTGTGTAAATTGTCATGTGTATGTGACAGCTGAGCCTGCAGAACAAAAATTAGTTATATGTTTGTTTTATGGAACATGATTATAAAAAATGCATAAGCATGATTTTTTAAGAAAATTTACTTGTTTTTACCTGTAGTATAAATTTTGCAAGGCATTCTTGAGGCATAGTTTTTGTGCAGTGACCAGTTTTACTTCTGCAATCATTTGCTATGTAAAATGGAATATGTGTATTCCTATGGATTAGGAATTATTCCTATGATTAATTAATGATTTAATAGGTAAAAACATAGATAATTAAAGATATAATAAATAAAATACATCCTCAGAGTATAAAAACAGTTCACAGAAAATGAGGGTATTTGATCAAATATACACATTATGGGGAGACAATAAATAGCCTGTAGAGGGTCAAAGCATAGACTCTGGAGCCAAACTCCTGGAATTAGATTTCTGTTTGTTACTAGTTCTGTGGTCTTGAGAAGGCACTTAACTTCTATATGCCTCAATTTCATTCATAAAACAAAGATAATGGTATCTTTTGAATACCTTAAAGAAAAAAATAATCATTAGGATTAAATAGGCTGCCATGAAGATCTTAATGATGATGGTGGCAATGACTAACTATTAGATAAATTCACTGATGTAGAAGGCATTTTATTTATCACTTAGAGTTAAGTATGGAGACTGTGCAGGCAGGGCTGGCTGCAGGGAGGCAGTGTAGCAAATGGGCAGGGCAGGCTGAATGGGAAACTGAGACTCAGAGCTCACTATGGACTATGGGTGTTGCTGCAGAGGGAGAAACTCTCAGTTTCACAACTGAGTTGAGAGACCCTTGGAAAGTGGGCTAGAGATGAGCAGGGGGGCGGCATTGTTCCCTCTCTGGCCCCTCCCCCACAGGTGTACCACAGGACAGCAAGGAGAGTTGCCCTGCCCTGGTGAATATATAAGGCCCCACCCCCTTACAACTTAACAGATGCACAGAGACAAAGAAATAGGGCCCGAATGAAAGAACAAAGCAAAGCTTCAGAAAGAGAGCTAAGCAATGAGGAGATAGCCAACCTATCTGATGGAGAATTTAAAGCCTTGGTAATCCAAATGCTCACAGAACTGGTTGAGTTTGGTCAAAAAATAAAAAAAAAAACAAATGAAAGATACCCCAAATGAAATAAAGCAAAATATTCAGGGGACCAACAGTAGCAGGAAGGAAACCAGGACTCAAAGCAATGATTTGGAACAAAAGGGAAAAATAAACATCCAACTGGAACAGAATGAAGAAACAATAATTCAAAAAAGTGAAGAGAGACTTATGAACCTATGGACAGCCTGAAACACTTCAATAGTCAAATTATAGGGGTGCCAGAAGGAGAAGAACAACAGCAAGAAGCTGAAAACTTATTTGAACAAATAATGAAGGAAAACTTCCTCAATCTTGTGAAGAAAATAGACTTTGAGAAGTCCAGGAAGCCCAGGGAGTCCCAAAAGAGTTGGACCCAAAGAGGAACACACCAAGACACATTATCATTAAGTTACACAAGATTGAAGATAAAGAGAAAATCTTGAAAGCAGCAAAAGGAAAGGAGAAAGTTTGTTACAAAGGATTTCCCATAAGGCTATCAGCTGATGTCTCAAAAGAAACCTTGCAGGCAAGAAGGGGCTGGAAAGAGGTATTTGAAGTCATGAAAGGCTTCAAATTCAAGATTTGAATCTGAATCTTGAATTGTAACCTACATTCAAGATTACTCTATCCAGCAAATCTTTCATTTAGAATGGAAGGAAAGATAAAGTGCTTCCCAGATAAGGTCAGGTTAAAAGAGTTCATCATCACCAAGCCATTATTATATGAAACATTAAAGAGACTTGTCTAAGAAAAATAAAATCACAAATATGAACAATGAAATGTCAATAAACTCACAACTATCAACAAATGAACCTGAAAAAAAAGACAAACAATGAAAACAAAACAAAGCAAACAACTAGAACAGGAGCAGGATCAGAAAAATGGGTATCACATGGAGAGATTTCAATGGGAGGGCAAAAGGAGGAGTGGGGGGGGAAGGTACAAGGAAGAAACATAATTGGTAGGCATAAAATAGACAGGGAGAGATAAAAATGGTATAGGAAACAGAGAACTCGAAGAACTTACATGTACAACCCACGGACATGACCTAAGTGGGAGAATGTTGGAGGGTTGGGGGGTTCAAGGTAGAGGAGGAATAAAAGGGGAAAATTGAGAAAACTGGAATAGCATAATCAATAAAATATACTTAAAATATTAAACATAGAATTAAAAGTATTCCTGACACATAGTGATACATTTTTGTATCTATATTTAATTATCCTGAGAGCAAACACAAGGGTTTTTTTTTTACCAGAAGCAAACCAGTTATAGTCATGCACTCCATAACAAACTTCCAGTCAATGATGAACTAAATAATGTGATCGTGGACCCAAAATATTATAATGGAGCTGAAAATTTTCTATCACTTAAATAAATTGAGTGTAGCCTTAGTTTACAGTATTTTAAATACTCATAGATAGAGAGCAGGATAACAGTTATTGGGAATAAGGAGGTTAGGAGGCAAAGGGATAGTAAAAAGGAGAAAGGACCTGTGAACATGCACAACAGTTGGTGATTGCATAGAGGAAAAGGGTATAAGGAGTTAAATGTCAGTGGAAAAATACAAAAACAAAATTAATAAAATAAAATGAAGTTTACAGTAGTGAACAGTAATATTCTAGGCCTTCACATTCACTTACCACTCACAGGCTAAATCAACCAGAGCAACTTCCAGTTCTGCAGTTACTATTCTGGTAAGTATGTATATAGGTGGATCATTTTTACCCTTTTATACCTCATTTTTACTGTAGCTTTTCTATGTTTAGAAGTATTTGGATATAAATGTACTTATCATTTTGCCCGCAGTATTCATTTCAGTAACATACTGTGCAGATTTGTAGCCTAGGAGCAACAGGCTACTATTAGCCTAATTAATAGGTTATATAATAAAGTTTGTGTAAATGTGTTTTGTGATGTGTACACAATGATAAAATTTCCTAACAACACATTTCTCAGGACATACCCCTGTTATTAAATGGCACATAAGTGTATTTACTTATAGGACATGTTAACATTGGTTCCCTATGCTTCATTTCTCCTTTAAGTGACATGATCAGTGCAAATGTAATTAATCTACTACAGGAGAGAAATACTGAAATTCTGACATTCAGAACTTTTCTAGAAATGTCTGCACAGCTGTATTCTCTCCTGAAGAAATTTCAGAGATCTTTATTCTCTAATTACACCATTTACAGGTAGAGAGGAGAGAGATCTTTAGATTTTTATAACAAATTTTATGTACTTGAACAATAAAAATATAAATTTAAAAAAAGTAAAAGAAAAATTAATGTAAAAACCTGGGCCTTTGTGTGTGTTTGTGGAGGACGGGGTTGAGGAATTGTTTGTTTTTTTCCCCTTTTTAAGTGTGAACAAATGGCTCCAGGGAAAAATAAACCCGTAAATTTTTGTGTGGGGTCATTCACTATCTTTAATATCCAAAACTTGTTTGACATCTACTCAACCTTTAATCCAGGCATCCAGTAATTTTTTTATCAAAAAGTCTTTACTGTACAGTAACATGAACATATACACTTTGCAGGTGCTCAGTAATGGCTGACTAACTGGAGAACTGAGGGCTGGAACAGATACTTGTGATACTGCAGAATAAATGAAGAACTTGCTAAATCTATATATGGATCAAGATTTTTTTTTTCTGCCCTGGCTGGTATGGCTCAGTGGATTGAGTGCAGGCCCAAGAACCAAAGGATCGAGGTTCGATTCCCAGTCAGGGCACATGCCTGGGTTGCAGGCCAGTTCCCTGCAGGCTATTTCCCAGCAGGGGAAGCACTAGAGGCAACCATACATTGATGTTTCTCTCCCTCTCTCCTTCCCCTCTAAAGATAAGTAAATAACATCTTTTAATTTAAAAAAAAATATTTTTTCTATCTGTCCCCACTCTATCGCACTAATGACATTTTCTACCAACGCCTCATTCATTCCATGTTCCACCCAAATAGCTTACTAACTTTTTAATAATTCAATACTTTATTCCCAATGACCTCTTGTTTTTCTCATTTCTTCCCAGGGAATCTCATGCATTTTAATCCAGCCCACAGTTCAGTTCTTCTGTGAATATCTTTCATATTTCTCCAGGATAAATGTGTTGTTTATCCTGCATGCTCTCATAGCATTCTGTTTATGTAGTGGCAAATCTTTAAACAGAACATTGTAATGTGTATAGTTAATTACTATAAAATTAAAAGTTTTACACATAAAACATATAACAATCGAAAAATGCCTTTCTTCCAGATGATATATTTAAATTTCTTTGAATGCTTTATATCTTAAGTGTTACCAGTGTGCTGTATCTTACCTGGAATTGTTAAGCAAGTTCTATGTCACCTTCAAAAAAATCCTAGCTGGTGTGGCTCATTTGGTTGGAGTGTTGTCCCATAAGTAAATCTAAAGGTTGCATGCTTGGTCCCAAGCTGGAGTGCATATTGGAGGCAACAAATTGATATTTCTCTCTCCCATAATTGCTTTTCTCTCTCTCTCTCTCATAGCATAGAATACCAAAGCTGCTTTTAACAGACAGCAAGTTTACATCAATATTACACACTATCCTCTATATAATCAATTCTCATTGCTAAAAATGGTATGAAATTTAAAATAAATAACCAGAGAAGGGAAGATAGGGATGGAGTAGGATGGAGTGGATTCCATTTCCCCATACACATGGGAGAAAATCCTGGCCGGCTGCAGAGGAACAGCACAAACAGCCAACGGTTCCCCAGCATATATGAAAATAAGAGGCCAGAAATTGTAACAGACACTGAAAAACCAGACAGTAAGGAGATGACTGCAGGACAGTAGGGTCTCAAGGACATAAAGCAGCAGTGGCCTCAGCCGGCACCCAGCTCGGAGTGCCCGGTGTGTCTACCATGGACTCTTTGGGAGCCCTGGGCCTGCCAAAAGGTACTTAGGAGAGAGCTGGGTCATCAGCTCCCTCCCTCCCCAGCCCCACAAGGTTGGGCACTGGGAGAGACCTGTTTGCTTGAGTTTGCAGAGAGGATACTAGGGACAAAGGGCTGTGATCAACCGCAGAGTCTGTGATTGCCAGGTCAGGAAAATTGAGAGTCGCAGTGTCTGGCTCTGACTCTGATAGTCACAGGTCTGGCTGGGGGATTAGGCTGTGCTGAGAGGCAGACTTTCTTAAGGAGAAATTTTTTAGAAAGTAAACTGAAGGACTCTCCTGCCACAGCTAATTGGCCTGCTCCCCACCCAGCCTGGCAACCATCCTGAGGTTGGGTGGAAGGCCTTGTGTTCCCCCACAGAACTGGGAAGGGTCCATGCATGAACCTACAGGACCCAGGCAGCCCGGCTGGCACGCATGCACCCCAGCATGCCAGTCCACAGCGAGGACCCCTGGGGAAAGTGCTCTAAAGAGGACCTAGATCCCCTTCCTGGGGTGCTGGGCAGAGGCGTCAGGTTAGCTCTTGGGAGAGCGCTCACAGAAAGACCACACAAACCTCCCATTAGCCTGCTGCTGCCAGTGAAACAAGAAAAAATTGTCCAGTTTGAAACAAACAAGAGGTATGGTTTTTTTAAAGTAATCTTTTATTTTTTAATTTTATTACTGTTTTATCTTTCAATACTTTTTTCCTCTCTTTTCTTATTTCCTGTTTTATTCCTTCTTCCTTTCTTTCCAAACTTATCACTTCTTCCTCCTTTCTCCTGCCTTTTTTTTTTATTTTACCCACAAGTGACACTAACAACTTGGAACTGCGAAAAGACCAGAGGTGGACCCAAAGAGGGAGCATCCAAACAGTAGAGACAGACACAAATTTCACTTTGCTATAGCAGAGAAGCCACAAGTTGCTGCATATTGGTAGTATTATTTTTCATTATTGTCACTTTTTTATATTTTAATAGTGTCTTTTTATTCCTCCTCATTCTGTATAGGCTTCTTTGCCTCAGCTGGTTATATCATATTATTTGACAGGTTTCCCCTGTTCTCTCTTCCACAGTGTATTGCTAATTTTCTATATTTCACATCACTCGTTTTCATTTAGCACACTACCCAAAGTTCTATACCCCCTACTCATGTTGTCCAGATGACATAGAGTCTGTCATATGATTGTTGCTCTAATATTATTGTAAATAATAGCTGTTCTATACAACTGTAAATACTTCACAACAAACCTCCCAGATCTTAGCCCACTTCACAGTTTCCTGAACTCTATTACTGATGTGGTTAACTCTATTTGCTCACACACTACACCAATCTACTATCCTTTACTCTCACCCTACCTCAGAATCTGATCCCCCACAACCTCACTGCTTTCTAGATCCAACTCACAAGCCTTTTCTCCCCAATAAGAGACTTATTATTTGCCCATCCTTTCTTAAAAGTGGCAAGTTGGGTTGAAGATTATGGTTAACACTATACATAGTCTAAAGATCTATGTCTTCTCTACCAGCTGTGACTGTAAATATCATAAAATACTCCCCTGCTGTCATAAACCATTTTTCCTCCCTCTCCAACTGATCACAAAAAAAGGAGTAGGTGGAAGCAGAGAAACCACAATACCCACTGAAAGAGGAAACTGAACAACAAAGGAACCACCAACAGATAACAACAGAAGGTGAAGGAGGGAGTAAAAATTACACAAACCTCAATCCAAGGCATATCTGGAAATATAACTAAATAGTGGAGAAACCTACCCAGTACAAACAACTGAACAAAAGCAAAAAAGAATCCTCAAAACTTTGCACACACAGAACAACTACCTTCAACACAACCTGACCTCACCATACAAAAAACTCAAACAGGTGGTGGAGAGAAGGACCAACATTTAACCAGCTTGTGGGAAGGACCCACAAAAGAAAGTCCCAAAAATAACCAAAACCGAAAGACAAACAAAGATCCAACTTAAACAAGAGAACAAGACAAGTGAGCTTGGGAGAACAAGGACACTACACCACCAAAACTCACAGGTATTATACCACAGAAGTTCACACTATAAACAAAGGGAGTCAGAACAGATCAATTTAAGAAGCTGAACCTAAAAAGAAGAGTCTCACAAACTATGGGAAGACAAAGAAACAATCCCCAAATGAAAGGAAAGGAGGAAGCCTCAGAAAGAATGTTAGATAAAATAGAGGCAAGTCAACAATCAGATGTTGAATTCAAAGCACTGGTTACCAGGAAGATCAAAGAGCTCACAGTGAGCTACCAGAAACTACAGGGGAGCTACAATGAACTCAATGCAAACTATATCAACATGAAAAAGGAAATAGAAACTATCAGCAAGGGCTAAGAGGAAATGAAGAATACAATTTCTTAACTGAAGAACACAGTAGAAGGAATCAAAAACGGGACCAATAAAGCAGAAGATTGGATCAGTAAGTTGGAGGACAAAGTGGGGAAAAAAAACACCCAGAAAGAGTAAGAAAAGAAAAAGAGGCTTAGAAAGAATGAAGAGGGATTAAGAGAAATGCAAAATAATATGAAACATAATAATATCCGAATAATTGTGATACCAGAAGGAGAAGAAGAAGAACAAGGGATAGAAAACCTATTTGAAAAAATAATGAGGGAAAACTTCCCTAATTTGATAAGAGAAAAAGTCACACAAATCCAGGAATCACAGAGAGTCCCAATCAAGAGGAACCCAAACAGGCCTACTTCAAGACACATCATTAAAATGGCAAAATTCCAAGATAAAGAGAGAATTATAAAGGCATCAAGGGAGAAACAGGAAGTAATATACAGGGGAGCCCCAATAGGGTTAGCTACTTGACTTCTCAATGAAAATGTTCCAAGCAAGAAGAGAATGGTAAGAAACATTCCAAGTAATGAGAACCAGAGGCTTACAACCAAGGCTACTTTACCCAGCAAGGCTCTCAATCAAGATAGAAGGCCAAATAAAGAGCTTCCAAGACAAAAGAAGTCTAAAACAATACACCTCCACCAAACAAGCCTTGCAAGAAATATGAAAAGGACTGCTTTAAGGAAAGGAAGGAAAAGAGGGAGACAGAGAGGAACACAGGTACAAAATTGGCAAGGAATAAATACCTATCAGTAATAATCTTAAACATAAATAAATTAAATGCTCCAATCAAAATACATAGAATAGCTGAATGGATAAGAAAATATGACCCACACATATGCTGCCTACAAGAGACCCACCTCAGGACAAAAGACCTACACAGACTAAAAGTGAAGGGCTGGAAACAAATATTCCAAGCAAGTGGACATGAAAAAAAAAAAGCCAGGGTAGCAATACTCACATCAGACAAAATGGGCTTCAAAAAGAGGACCATAAAGAGAGACCCATAAGGTCACTTCGTAATACTCAAGGAAAGAATCCATCAAGAAGACATAAACATTGTAAATATACATGCATCCCACATAGGAGCACCCAAATATATAAAGAATATCTTAGAGGACTTCAAGAGAGAAATCAACAGCAACACAATTATAGTAGGGGACTTTAACACTCCATTGTAAAAAATGAACAGATCTTCCAAATACAATATCAACCAAGATATAGTGGAACTGAACAATGCCCTAGATGAAACAGACTTAACTGATATATTTAGGGCCCTTCATCCCAAAGAAGCAAAATAAACATTCTTTTCAAATGCACATGGAACGATTTCAAGGATAGCCCACATGATAGGACAAACAACAAGCCTTAAAAATTTCAAGAAAATTGAAATTATACTAAGAATTTTCTCCAACCACAAAGGACTTAAACTAGAAAACAACCCCAAGAAAAAAAAAAAACCCAAACACTCAAAATCATGGAGATTGAATACCATGCTATTAAACAATGAATGGGTCAAGAATGAGAATAGGGAAGAAATCAAAAAGTTTATGGAAACAAATGATAATGAACTCACAACAATCCTAACCTTATGGGACATAACTGAGGCAATCCTGAGAGGAAAGTTTATAGCAATACAGGCCTATCTAGAAAGGATAGAAACATTTAAAATAAACAACCTAATCTTCTGTCTACGAGAACCTGAGGAACAACAACAAAGACAGCCCAGAGCAAGTAGAAGGAAGAAAATAACCAAGATCAGAACAGAATTAAATGACATAGAGACTTAAAGCACAGTTTTAAGGATCAATGAATATAAGAATTGGTTCTTTGAAAAGATAAACAAAATAGACAAGTCTTTAAGCAGCCTCATGAAGAAAAAAAAAAGAGAGAGGACCCAAATAAATACAATCAGAAATGAAAGACCGGAAACTACAACTGATACCACAGAAATACAAAAAAAAAATGTAAGAAATTACTACAAAGAACTATAAGCCAAGAAATTTGAAAACCTTGGTGAAATGGACAAATTTCTAGAAAAATATAATGTACCAAAAGTCAATAAAGAAGAAGCAAAAAGCCTGAATAGACCAATAACAGTAAATGAAATTGAAGCAATAATCAAAAAACCCCCATCACACAAAAGCCCTGGAACAGATGGTTTCACAAGAGAATTCTACAAAGCATTTAAGGAAGAGCTAACCCCTATCCTTCACAAACTATTACAAAAAATCCAAAATGATGGAAGACACTCAAACTCTTTATGAAGCCAGCATCATCCTAATTCCAAAACCAGAAAAAGACACAACAAAGAAAGAAAACTTCAGGCCAATATCGCTAATGAACATAGACACTAACATCCTCAATAAAACATTGGCAAATGGCGTCCAGCAATACATTAAAAAGATCATACACCATGACCAAATGGGATTCATCCCAGGGATGCAAAGATAGTTCAATATTCCCAAATCAGTAAATGTAATACATTACATAAACAAAAGCAAACATAAAAATCACATGATCATATCAATAGATGTGGAAAAGGCTTTTGATAAGGTACAATACCCATTTATAATAAAAACACTCAGCAAAGTGGGAATAGAGGGAGCATTCCTCAATATAATAAAGGCCATATATGAGAGACCTACAGCCAATATCATACTCAATGGAAAAAAAACTAAAATCTTTTCCACTAAGATCAAGAACAAGACAAGATTGTCCACTTTCACCACTTCCATTCAATATAGTATTGGAAGTTTTAGCCACAGTGATCAAACAAGAAAAGGAAATAAAAGGCATCAAAATCAGGAAGGAGGAAACAAAGATATCACTATTTGCAGATGACATGATGGTGTACATGGAAAATCCTATAGACTCTCTCCAAAAACTGCTTGACCTAATAAACAAATTTGGCAAAACAGAGGGATATAATGTCAATATCCAGAAATTAAAGGCATTTTTTGTATACTAACAATGAATCATCAGAAGCAGAAATGAAGAAAAAACTTTCATTCAATATAGCAAAAAGAAAAATAAAATATCTGGGAATAAATCTAACCAAGGATTTAAAAGACTTGTATGAAGAAAACTACACAACACTGAAGAAAGAAATCAAGGAAGACAAACAAATGGAAACATATACCTTGTTCATGGATTGGAAGAATTAACATCATCAAAATGTCCATACTACCCAAAGCAATATACACATTCAATGCAATACCTACTAAAGTACCAATGGCATATTTCACAGACATAGAACCAAGAATTTATATGGAACCATAAATGACCCCGAATACCAGCTGCAATTTTGAGAAAGAAGAACAAAGTAGGAGGGATCACAATACCTGATATCAAACTATATTACAAGGCCATTGTAATCAAAACAGCCTTGTACTAATATAAAAACAGGCACATAGGCCAATGGAACAGAACAGAGAGCCCAGAAATAAACCCAAGTCTCTATGGTCAATTAATATTTGACAAAGGGGGCAGTAACATAAAATGGAGTAAAGATAGCCTCTTCAACAACTTGTGTGGGGAGAACTGTACAGCTACATGCAAACAAAAAAAGAAACTTGAACACCAACTTACGCCATACACCAAAATAAATTCAAGGTGGATAAAAGACTTAAATATAAGCCGTGGCACCATTAAATTCCTAGAGCAGAACATTGACAGGAAAATCTCAGATATTTTATGCAGCAACATTTTAGCTGATATGTTCTTTATACCAAGTGACATAAAGGAAAGAATAAATAAATGGGATCTCATCAAAATTAAAAGCTTCTGCATGGCTAAAAAAAAGTATTAAAATAAAGAGAGAGCCAACTGTATGGGAAAACATATTTGCCAATGATACCTTAGACAAGGTGGTTAATCTCCAAAATATACAAAGAACTTACACAACTCCACTCTAAGAAGAAAGCAACCCAATTAAAAAATGGGAAAAGTACTTGAACAAACACTTCTCCAAGGAGGACACACAGAGGATCCAGAGACACATGAAAAGATGCTCAATATCACTAGCTATCAGAGAGATGCAAATTAAAACCACAATGAGATACTACTTCACACTGGTCAGAATGGCCATCATAAACAAAGCAACAAACAAATGTTGGAGAGGTTATAGGGAAAAGGGGACCCTAGTTCAGTGTTGGTGGGATTGCAGACTGGTACAACCACTATGGAAAACAGTATGGAGTTTTCTAAGAAAACTAAAAATAAATATGCCTTTTGACCCAGTAATTTAACTGCTAGGATTATATTGTAAGAACCCTGAAACACCAATCCAAAAGAACCTATGCACCCCAATGTTCATAGCAGCACAATTTACAATAGCCAAGTGCTAGAAGCAACCTAAGTGCCTATCAGTAAGTGAATAGATCCAAAAACTATGGTACATTTACACAATGGAATTCTATGCAGCAGAAAGAAAGGAGCTCCTACCCTTTGCAATAGCATGGATGGAACTGGAAAGCATTATGCTGAGTGAAATAAGCCAGGCAGTGAAAGGCAAATACCATATGATTTCACCTTTAACAGGAACCTAAACAACAAAACAAACAAGCAACCAAAATATAACCAAAGACACTGAAATAGAGAACAGGCTGACAGGAACCAGAGGGGAGAGGAATGTAATTTCAGGGGGAAAGTAGAAGGATTAACAGGAACAAGTATAAAGGACACATGGAAAAAACTAACAGGGATGGAAATGGGAGGATTGTGGGGGGCACTGGGGGTGGCTAGAATGGGAGTAAAAGACAGAAACCTGTACTTGAACAATAATTAAATTAAAAATGGAAAAAATAAAAATAAAATAAATAACATTATAATTGAGAAAATTATTTTTTAAATATATTCATATTTAGTTATCTGATTAACAATATTTTACTATACAAGTGTTACAACATTAATTCTATTATATTTCTTTATTTTTATTGTAAAATATAGTTTATAGAAAAGGTAATAAAGCATAAATGTAGAGATCAACATTATTTTAAAAAATTACCAACTATGAATGCTTACTAATTCAAGATGTAAAACTTATACCAGTTTCTCTTTTGAACACTGCAGCTTTTATATGTTTTTAAATCTCACTAATTCATTTCTTGTTCTTCTAGTGTTTCTTGCATTATACTATTACCAAAATAGACAAATAAACCAATAAATTATAGTAAAGAGTCCAGAAATAAATAAAACACATAATACTACATGCTTTATGGCAAAACCATCAATATAATTTAGTAGGTAAGATAATGTTTTTCAATTTAAAAATCTGGCTTCCAGCCAAGATGGAGGCATTGGTAGATATACTGTGCCTCTGCACACAACCAAAAGAAGGACAACAACAAATTTAAAAACAAACAAAAAATAAGACCTAACAAAAAATTTGACTCTATGGAAGTCTGACAACCAAGGAGCTGAAGAAAAAACACTAACGCAGACTGGTAAGAGAGATGGAGACAGGCAGATGGTCAGAGAGGACTTGTGGCAAGGCATGGCTGGAGGGCCTGGTGGTCTCAAATGTGCCTGTAGATAAACCAGGAGGAACAACTGGGGAGTGAGATAGACTGCACAACCCAAGTTTACAATGCAGGGAAATAAAGCCTCAAAGCCTCAGACTAAAAAAGTATGTGGGGCTTGAGGTGACATGAGTAACTCCCCACCTCACAGGAGAGTTCACTGGAGAGACCCACAGGGTCCTAAAATGTACAGAAACTCGCCCAACCCAGGATCAGCACCAGAAGAGCCCAATTTGCTTGTGGGTAGCAGAGGAAGTAACTGAAGGCTGGCAGAGAGCTGAATAAGCAGCACTGTTCCCTTTTGGACTACTCCCCCATATTCAGCACCACAACAGAGTGACATGCATTGTCCCACCCTACCTAATACCTAAGTCTCCCCCCTTTACTATGTAACATGTACCCTGAGACAAAAAGAAAAAAAATATGGCCCAAATGAAAGAACAGATCAAGGCTCCAGAAAAAAATATAACTAAGCAATGAAGAGATAGCCAGCCTATGAGATGCACATTTCAAAATATTGGTAATCAGGATGCTCATAGAAATGGTTGAGTATGGTCACAAAATAGAGGAACAAGTGAAGGCTACAAAAAGTAAAATAAAGGAAAATATACAGGAAGCCAACAGTGAAGGGGAGGGAACCTGGACTCAAATTAACAGTTTGGAGCAGAAGGAAGAAATAAACATTCAATCAGAACAGAATGAAGAAACAAGAATTTAAAAAAACAATGAGGAGACACTTAGGAACCTCGAGAACAATTTAAGTGTTCCAACATCTGAATCATAGAAGTGCCAGCAGGAAAAGAGGAAGAGCAAGAAATTGAAAACTTATTTGAAAAAATAATGGATAACTTCCCCAATCTGGCAAAGGAAACAGACTTAATAAAAATCAGCCATGTCATCAACATCTTCTTAAGAATGTTGACATACCTCTTTCCAGACATTTCTTGCCTGTAGGTTTCTTTCCAGAAATCAGCTGATTGTCTTACGAAATATCTCCTTTTCTCTTGTTGCTTCTAGGATTCTCTCCTTAATTTTAATCTTGGGTAATGTAATTATGATGTGCCTTGGTGTGTTCCTCCTTGGATCCACCTCTTTTGTGACTTTCTGAGCTCCCTGGACCGCCTGGAAGTCTGTTTCCTTTGCCAGATTAGGGAAATTATCCATTATTTTTTCAAATAAGTTTTCAATTTCTTGCTCTTCCTCTTCTCCTGCTGGCACTTCTATGATTCAGATGTTGGAACACTTAAAGTTGTTCTCGAGGTTCCTAAGTGTCTCCTCATTTCCTTTTCCTTTTTATTTTTTTTTGAATTTTTGTTTCTTCATTCTGTTCTGATTGAATGTTTATTTCTTCCCTCTGCTCCAAACCATTGATTTGGGTTCAGATTTTCTTCCCTTCACTGTTGGTTTCCTGTACATTTCCCTTTATTTCACTTTTCATAGCCTTCACTTGTTACTTTATTTTGTGTCCATACTCAAGCATTTCTGTGAGCATCCTGATTACCAGTATTTTAAAATGTGTATGTGATAGGTTGTCTGTCTCTTCATCACTTACTTGTATTTTTTCTGGAGCTTTAATCTGTTCTTTCTTTAGGGCCATATTTTTTTGTTTCATTATACCTGTTCTGTAGTAAGGAGAGGAGCCTTAGTTATTCACCAGGGCTGGGCAACCCATGTCATTGTGTTGTAGTGCAGTATGTGGGGGAGGGGTCTCAGAAGGAACAGTTCTGCTTACTCAGCTCTTGGTCAGCTTTCAGTAACTTCCTCTGTTACCCACTAGTAAATTGGGCCCTTCTGGTGCTGATTCTCAGGTTGATCAGTTTGTATATGTTCTAGGACCCAGGGGGTCTCTCCAACAAGGAGCCTCATCTCAGCCTGTGAGGCTGAGTTCTTCCCACTGCCTCAACCCCCACAGGGTTTTTTTTTTTTTTTTTCTATCAGAGGTTTTGAGGCTTTATTTCGCTGTACTGGAATACTGGGTTGCAGGGTCTGTCTTGCTACCCAGTTGTTCCTACCAGTTTATCTGCACACAAATGTGGAACTACCCACTCTGCCAGCCACAGCCTCCACTGCCCCAGTTCTCCAGCAGTGGCCTTACTGTGAGTACTCTCACCCTGGCTGTCCATCTACACACCTCCTACTGGTCCAGATGAATGTTTCTTCTTTAACTCCTTGGCTATAGAACTTCTATACAGTTCAATTTTCTAGCAGTTCTGGTTATATTTTGTTTATAAATTTGTTGTCTTTCTTTTGGTTGTGCAAGGAGGAGGTGTATCTACCTACCCCTCTATCTTAGCTGGAAGTCATATATATATATATATTAGTTTTTTTTTTAATTTGCTCTAGTGGGCATATTTTTAAATAAAAATCACAATGCTTTTGCAAATGGACAATAAATTTAGCCTCAGCAATTTAAAAATCAAAAAAGTGTTTCTGTACTAGCTCAAAATTTATATGGAGATTTAAAAGCATAATAGAACATATGTGTAATGATTTCTTCCTTTAAAACTATGAAAATCATTTAAAATTTTTTGGAATTGTGAAAGCTAATTAATTGTGAATAAGTTTATTATTTGAACTGAAATTTAATTGTCAATAATTTTAAACAAGTTGATTAATTGAACAGAAATTTGAAAGTAATTTAATAAATAAATTTTAGCTAAATACAGTTTCTAGAAGAGGATCGTGTTTTTTCAATAATCATTGTCAAATGCATTCTTTAGAGATTGCTGATGACATGGCTGATTTTTATTAAAACATAAACTATGTAAGTAAAATGAAGTTTATGATTCTGAACAGAGAAGAAAAGAGAATTGCTAAGTTAAGATCACTGTGTGTGTAATGGCACCACTAAGTCTGAAGTGAAAAATATTACAGTAGTAACAATAACTTAATGGACAAGTTTACTCTTTGTTAATCATCCAGTTAAAATTTATTATTGAAATATTGTAGTGAAGTACCATCCATTTAATTTATTTGCAAATTTTGTCCTATCCTCAGCATATTTTTTCTCATAAAGATGAAATAACAACAGCACAGTAAATCCAAAAACAAAAAAAGCAATATACTTCTTAAATATGAAAAAAAAATAGACACACACATGACATATAACACAAACTCATAGGTTTTGAGCTTCTCTCTTTTTAGAGCTTCATACTATAAATAACATTTCAAGCTGATTAAAAGTAGAGGTTATTGTGTTTATCTAACCCACTCAGTATATACTGAATTCAAACTGAAATGGTGTGTAAGAAAGTATATTATTAGTGTCTTAGTAATATACCCACATGATTAAATTTAATGAACCTCATCTCTATATGTATTTTATACAAAGAAAAATTATTAAATTAATTATATTGCCTGGGAAAGATTTGGTTTTCTTCATTTAACAGAATTTTCATTAATTCTTTTAAACTTAATTGTTTTTGCTTCCCTAAATTCTTTTAAAAAGATAAATCATGGGTGATGTTAGCAAGATGGCAGAAGAAGAGGTACTATCTTTCTCTTCTCCCAGGAATGCACTGAATAAACAGTTATGCATGGAACAGTTTCTTCTGAGAAAAGTACAGGAAGTGGGTGAGAGACTCCTGAATACCAGGTGACTGAGAAAATACCTATATTGAAACATGTATGAAAAGCTGAGACACACTCATGCCACAACCCCATCACCAAGACTGCACCTTATGATTGGGATGGAATCCATATCTCTAGCTTCTCCCTGAGGAGTGAAGGGCTGAACACAAACCTAGTGTCCCAACTTTCATGTCTGCCCTGTGAGGGACTGGCTTCCAAATAACCACAAAAGAAGGAGGCTGTTTTAAAGGGATATCCCCCCCGACTCAGCGTAAAGGAAATATGCAAAAATGCCCATCTCCCAAAGGAGTTATTGAATACATTATCAACCACAACAACAATAAAATACACACACACACAGATGGGCAAAACTAGGTTTACAGTTTATGTAAAATAGTTTATTCTTATATTATTATTTATTAAATATTGTATTATTTTCTATATGAACAACTCTAAATGTACTTTTGCCCACTGCTGTATATATGTTTGTATATATAATATATAAGTAAATGCATATATTATATAATATATATATGATCTGCCCAGAAGGTATACAGCCATATACTATGAAAAATGGAGACATTTACTGAAGAAGATACAAGAAACAATGTGCATAGCACAATGACACCTCAGTTCAAAGTAGCCACCTTGGCACCTCACACAGTTCTCCCAATCACCATCAGCTGCCCCGTTATTTTTTTCCTGAATCTCATCAACAGTCTAAAATCTTTTCCCTTTCAAAGGTGATTTTAGTTTTGGGAAAAGCCAGAAGTCACAGGACACCAACTCTGGGCTATAAGGATCTGTGTCACCTGGGTGATTTGGTGTTTCAAGAGAAAACTCTGCATGGGACATGATACATGAGCAAGTGTGTTGTTGTGATTAAGCTGCAAATCACAAGTTGCCCAGAGCCGAGGCCTTCCGAATCATCTGAATAGTAGTTTCTGTGGAGGAATGTTCAAGCTTAATGAAAAACTTGATACAGATTTGTTGCTCTGCTTGCTCAGTCATTTTGAATATGACAACCACACAGTATACATGCTCACTGAATGACATCGACAGCCCCCACTGATTAGTACATTTAAGTTGTCATTGTTCATGCATGTGCATTCCAGTCTAATTTCTATGGCTACCAAGTTACATCCATGTCACACAAACTGTTATCTTTACCATTCTTTAAAGAATGCATTAGACAATGCTTTACTTGTTGGGAATATATGGTATATAGAACACACCCCATTAAATTACATGAGTAAACAATAAAAAGTAAAATTAAATGCTCATAAATGTAATTTTATACTCAAGATTAATTTCCTCTTTTAAAAGATTAAATTCTAAAATTAATATAATCCCTGGCCTGGTGGCTTAGCTGGCTACAAAAAGCATTGTCCCAATACTTCAAGGATGTGGGTTCCACCCCCAGTCAGGGTACACACAAAAATTAATAATCAATGGGAAAGTGAATTGATTTTCTCTCTCCCTCCCTTACTTTCTCTTTAATCAATAAAAATTAAATTAATATATACAATTTAGTAAACTTTTGTGTCATATTTGGCACTTCTATATATATGGTTTACATTTTTTCATATATTTTGTGTTTCCTCTATTTTGTATTCAGTGACCTGGAATAGAGGACTCATGTTTTAATTTCTTAGTACATGGCATGTGATTAACTCTACTCATACTGATGAGAATCACTTTATGCCCAATTGTTAAAAAATAAATATTTCATATTTATGAAATACTACATACTATGATTGGTATCAACCATACCTAATAGGTTGATTTTCACATAGATAACATTATAAATACTTGAGACTTAGAAGGCAAGTGAATCTATTTTGCATAAATACTTATATTGCATTTCAAAATTTTTCTTAAGTCCTGAATTTTTATTTTATATTATAATGAGGTGGGAGTGTTTGTGAAAGAAGAGAGAATTATTATTTCTTTAAATCTTGGGACATTAATTCTTTAAACCCATTCAGCTATCATAGGACTAGTGTTCTTCATTTTCCATTTATTCCACTAATGTCATTTACTTTGAAGTGTGGTTTAGTGCAAATTTGCCTAAATTGGTTCTATGTGTTTGAGAGCTATAAAATAAATACTTTAAAAGCATAGTCTAAGAATTTATAAATATATAGAGAAGCATCTGTGTAAAAACATTGGTGTAATTGAAAATGCTATATCATAAACAGAAAATCTATACAAGGATTCAAGTTCAGTTATTTAGAATCAATCATCATCCATTAGGTGTACTCTCACTTTTTTTTTCTTATTTCTGACTCATGCTTGCCCTTGACTATCTACTTTTTGTTGTTGTGTTTTATAGTCTAGTTTTGGAAGGTTTGTGTGTGACACTAGAAAAAAATTTTAACTCTCTAATTTTTCTGTCTTACTATGTTCCTAGAATACAAAAATAATGCTAAATGGCCCTCATAGATACTGAAAGAAGTTAGTGATTCCCAGTTAGTTTTTATCAGTCAGACCCATACCAGTAAATTGAACATAAAAAACATAAAGAATTGTTAATCATGAAAAAGTTGGTTAACTGCTAAAAGACATAAGAAATCCTTCTGAGATATGGCAGAGGGAGAAACTGTAGAAAGGGGCTTTTAACACCTAGAGTCACTAGGGAAAAATAAATGATGAAGAATATAGAGAAGGGTGAAGGGTTTGCAGGAACAAGTGTAAAGGACACATGGACAATAACAACTGGAGTGAAAATGGAAGGGAGGTGGGGAGGGCTGGGAGGTGGACTCGAATGAGGGGGAAGGCAGAAAACTCTACTTGAACAACAATTAAAATAAAAGGCAAACAAGCAAAAAGAATACAGAGGAGAATCCTGAAAGGCTGAGATTCAGATTATCTCTAAGAGGATATTGCTGCCAAAAGGAGACACCACCTAGCACCTATGGTGAAGAAAAATTTGCTAGAATTTGCCCACTGTTGTACTAAGAAGACTGTTGCCACTATAATAATAAAGAAACTGTCTGAAGTGCATTAGTATCAGAAGCACAAGATTTGCCACCATTAGAGTAAATGGTCCCAGGGCCTAAAACATGTCAGTAATCTTGCTTTCACACTGAAAACTATAAAACTGAAGGAAGATAAAGTTGCTGCCTTCTCCTTGCTGCCTGTCCAAGCCAGGCAGTATATCTTGGACTCTGTATTGGCAGAGTACAACATAAAGCTGGCTGAGACAGAGAGAGAGAGAGAGAGAGAGAGAGAGAGAGAGAGAGAGAGAGAAATGCAATTTGCAGAGTCCCAGCTCTATACACACTCATGATCAAAAAATAGGATAGTTATGAGTTTGGAACTGAAAGCCATAAATTAGTAAATAGAACTGTTCACCTTTGGACCTTTTTAACATGGATTCACACCTTTTTAGGCACATTTAAATTTGCATGCGCAACACAAATCTATGTTTTCATCTCAATCACAGTTGTCCTTTGTACAATTGGTAAAGGAATTCTCATCCTGTTTTCAAGATGAAGAGACACAGAATCTCAAGTCATTGCACTCATCAGTGAATGTATTAATTACACTTTCACTTTATTCAATTTAGTTATGCTTTTATTGAATACTTTAATATCTAATAATTAATTATATTTAGTACTAAATACTAAATTTACAGCAAACATATAAACACAGTGGTACCTCTGTACTCATCAGTTTGTTCCAGAACCATGACAAGTGCCAAAACCAATGGGTATTGAAGGATGAATCACTTTCTTTTGGGGGAGCCAGAGGGAAGGAGGGCCATCATGACTCATACAAGTTCTAGCAAATGTGATGAATGCTGAATCACTTTTTTGTCATCATAGTGTGATGAGTACAGGGTTTGAGGAGTTCTGGAGCCAGTGAGTACTGACATATTACTGTAATAGGAAAAATGGTGATAAAGGATTATATATATATATATATATATATATATATATATATATATATATTACACATAACAAGCCATAACTAAATCTTCAGTAAAGCAGTTGAGAGACAACATCTTTAAATTTGGCCAGTTGCTTCTGGTTGGTGGTATATAAGATTAAATACTTCCATAGGTGTGAGGTGAACTATTGCTGTAAAAACAGATTCTTGATCAAAAATAATTCTGGGTGAAATGCCATGGTGGTAGGTAAGTCATTTACCATGGTATAGTTAAGACGGATACTAGTGTTGACAGAACAGTTGTCTATTCCATTGGGAATAGATCTTCACCTGCTCTATGACAAAAGAGTTCGTGTCATCAACTTACCAGCAAACACTTGGCAGATTCCCCAAGAATAGTGCCATATTGAAAGCTCAGTCTTGAAATTTTCTGTTGAAAAATTAGGTGCTTAGCTATAGCGGTAGTCAAATGTGCTTTTGTAAGGGAAACCCATGTTTTTGAGTCTATGTATAACCTCCATTCCTGCCCAAATGGCCATTTTGCCTTGTGAGGTATTGAGTAGACAGCAAGTAGCAGACATTTTGGGAAGAGAGGCTGGCTGACAAATAAAATATGTCATTTTTCTACATGATTATTAAAACTTCCTCTACAGTCGTTGCCATGTGTTAGATTTTCAAATAGATTATTAACATCTTCACACATTGTCAATTTTGAGAAATCCAACCCCTTGGTGAATTTACATCACCACTCTCCCAATCTTTTCCTTTCCAAGTACCTGACTTCCCAGGCAATCTAGTAGAAAGTATGCATGAATCAAAATATATCTATAATTATGACAATCTCCCTGTTCAAAGAGGAAAATCAAAAGTATCATTCACATTTTTGCCATCAGATAGAATTTCCTCCACTATAATACTTTAGTATAATATCTCATTGAATTATACTTCCATAGATGTCCTTTTGAAATAATGCCAGTATATCATGCAAAAACACTGTTTCTTTCTTTTCTGATAAACTATTTATAACTATTTCAGTGTGAGCTCTCAGATGTCAATTGAGAGAGTAAGCAATGTAGAAGTAGCCAGTGTCAAAAGAGTCTTAACAACATCTATATTTCATGGCCCTAGCCCAGTCTCTTAAACACAGTTTGTACTTGCTAATGCACTGCTGTACGCACCCACTTTCACAGATTTGCTTTTTAAAATTAGTTTAAATTTTTTAATTTTTAAAATATTTTTAAATGATTTTATTGTTGTTCAGTTACAGTTGTCTGCATTTACCTGTACCACTCCCTGCCACCCCAGCCATCCCCATCTTCCTCCCCTGATTCCACCCTGCCTTGGTTTTGTCCATGTGTCCTTTATAGTTGAACCCTTCACCCTTTCTACCCCATTATCCTCTCTCACCTCCTCCCTGGTTACTGTCAGTTTGTTCTTAATTTCAATGTCTCTGGCTATATTTTTCTTGCTTGTTTGTTTTGTTGATTAGGTTCCACTTATAGGTGAGATATATGGTATTTGCCTTTCACCATCTGGCTTATTTCACTTAGCATAATGCTCTCCAACCCCATCCATGTTGTTGCAAAGGGTAGGGGCTCCTTCTTTCTTTGTGTCTTGTAGTATTCCATTGTGTAAATGTACCACAGTTTTTTCATCCACTCATTTACTGATGGACACTTAGGTTGCTTCCAGCACTTGGCTATTGTAAATTGTGCTGCTATGAACATTGGGGTGCATAGGTTCTTTTGGAATGGTGTTTCAGGGTTCTTAGGATATAATTCCAGCAGTGGAATTGCTAGGTCAAAAGGCAGTTCTATTTTTAGTTTTCTGAGGAAATCCCATACTGTTCTCCACAGTGGCTGCACCAGTCTGCATTCCCACAAACAGAGCAGTAAGGTTCCCTTTTCTCCACATCCTCTCCAACACCTGTTGATTTGTTTATGATGCTCATTCTCACTGGTGTAAAGTGGCAATTTTTAAAAATATTTTATGTAATAAAAAGTAAAAGTCCTTGTCCAATCACTTTTGTGGGGCATCTGCCTTTAAGATCTTTTGTCTTCAGCATGGGATAAGAGGATGGGAGTGCAAGATGTGGTGGAGATGCACAGGGATAGAGCAAGAAGCCCCTACCCCCACTGGACCCTGGCCCATACACTTTGAGGCCTCTCCCATTAAGGGTGCTTGGCAGGAAACTTCCAGCTCCCCCAAGGAAAAGAGGAGATTGGGGGATTGGGACTAGTCCAACCTGGTGGAAGAAGAGACATAGATCACTCTTCCCACCACTTGTGGAGGTCTCTGGACTTGGGCAGTATAATTTTTAATACCCTGGGTTGGGGTTGAAGGGGAGCCTGTGGTAGGGAAGAAACTGAACTGGTTGGAGGGAAAAGAGAAAAGAGCAGTAACATTAGAACCCAAGCAGCTGGTCTGTGATAGGAACTTCAGGTCACATGATCATCTGATATTCTATGACTGTCCATTAATTCCCTACCAAGGCCCACTAGCAAGCCAGAAGTTTTTCACAAAAGAATATTTATTTACTTAACAAAATATTTCTTTGCTATAAAATCCAGAGATCTGAAATTATTTTCTTATTAGAGCTCAAAATTTGTTCCTCACAAAATAGGTTCCCTACAGACACTTTGAATGTCATTAGATCTGCTAGATCATAGATCCCAAGTAGAAATGCACCTTGTATATTAGTCTAGATTTGTTGTAGAGTTTTCTTGTTCCTCTGGTTCTTATCAATATTGGCAATCTTTTGAGTGACTTAATGGACAAGTGGAAGTAACGCATCAACTATTTTAAATGTTGCTAAAAAAAAACCAACGTATATTCAATAACTAACAAGTACTGTGCCTCATTTTCTGTGGTAATGGTGTGAAGTACACTAACTTTTATTTTTACCATGGGAGACCTATCTTGATATGCTCCAGTCCATTTTGTCTTTAGACATTTCACTGTTGTGACAGATTCCTGGCATTTCATATAATATATCTACAAATCTCTAATTTGAATGTCATATATTACTGACTACTTGCTGGTCGTTAGAATTAATTTTAATTTTATTGTCAATGTAGTAGAGTAGCTTGATAGTATGTGGAATGTCAAGATGTAAAGATGGATATTTGGCCTTACCAAGTGAAAACAAAAATGCTTTTTATGACCTTTGTAAATTGAATTGGAGAAAAGCTTGCATCCAGGTCCATACAAGCACACCACATGTGTTGATTTGTTTTTGCAAGGATATTACATCCAAAAAAATATGCACTTTGATTCCCTGCTTGATGCAGTTTATTATAATCCAGTGTCATAATGCAAAGTGATCTCAATTACTGCATATATACAGAGGAAAGCTCAAAGGGGATGTGGTAGGTTACGATATCCATGCCTTGTTCAAGTTTTTGATAGAAACATTAATCTCTGTTATAACTGTAATAATTGCATTATTATTTTTTTGTTTACTATCCTGGTATCAAGGGATAGTTTTGGGTAATTCCCTTGATCCCTTTCTACAATAGCTTTACTCCATGGGTTAGAGATCTATATGGGAATTCTGCCATTTGCCAAGAATATCTATTCCAAGAATATATTCAAGAACTTGGGATAACCAAAACATTAATCAATGAAACAACAGGGCCCACTGTGAGTGGAGACTAGCCTACATATCATCTCACCAACTAAAGCCCCCAATTTGAATAGTAGACTAAAACAAAATGCCTGTATCCCCAGAAACTAATATCAACTCAGAGTCAGTGTTCCATAATCCCTGAATAGTCTGGCTCCTTTATTTCTGTTGTTTCATGTTTGTTCTTGTAAATGGCTACCGATTCCTTTTAAAATTTTTGGAAAAATAGTTAACTTGTGTGATGAAAAAAGATCATATACTAACAAGCTCAGGGGAGGCTTACATGGAAGTCTTACAAACTCAGAGACCTAAAGTATCCACAAAGGATGGTATGAAATGAAAATAACTAAAAGCAGTATACTGCAGGTAGCCGTGCCATATTGACTGGGATCTTCCCTGACACAAGTCAATCTTTTCCTTCCTTAAGTAAGTCTTTCTATTGTCTTTTTGAATCTATGATAATGTACCTTTGGATTGTCAATTAATTTCCTTTTTCTGGATCCCCTCAAAGTGCAGATAGCACACCAGAGCACCAAAGTGAAAACCATAAATCTCCTCATTGTTGTTATTATCCTAATAATGGTTGGTTGTTACTATTCTATACACATTTATGTAAAAGAAACATGTGTCTATCATTTTACTTTTTATCCAATCCCAGAACTTTCCCTATTTTGCTTTCTTCCACCTCCCTAATCTATCATTGAAGAATGTTATGTAACCTACTTATGCCCTGTCTTTTGATTATAATGTATAAAGCAAGGTGCAGAACTCCCATTCTCTGGACAGTTTTCTCAGTCCATTGAGATTTTGCTTCCCAGAAATTGTCATCAGTTTGGTTCACAAAAATTCTCTACAGGTTTGAATGTTTCTTGTGTTGACACTTGTACATTTGTATTAACTTCTGGCAGTGATAGAGCCCAGCTGCCAATAAGGAACCCAGGTTTTACTTTGATGAATAGGTTCTTTATATTAGAACTGATATAGATATGGCCATTGCATTAAAGAATAGAAAAGTCTGCCCTGGCTTGTGTGGCTCGGTGGATTAAGCACCATTCGTCGAACCAAAGGGTCACTGGTTCTGTTCCCAGGGCACATGCCTGGGTTGTGGGCCAAGTGCCTAGCAGGGGTGCTCAAGAGGCAACCACATATTAATGTTTCTCTCCCTTTCTCCCTTCCTCCCTCTCTCTAAAAATAAATTAATTAATTTTGAAAAAGAATATGAAAGTTTGTTGTGGCCACTAATTAGATTTTTGATCAAGCAGATCTTTATAAGTTTTTGTGGGTTTTGTTTTGTGTTATTTTCTTCATATTTGATCAAGCAGTATTCTTATAGGCTACAAATCTATTTGATTCCTGTAGAAAGTATGACCAATAATTAGCCACTGTCAAAATATACCAGCAGGTAAAATATTCTAAGTATTGATGTATTCCTGCTTACGCTTATAGAAAATGTACCTATTTTATTTTTGTCAATAATGTACTTCCACTCTGCTGTGTGGTGATCCCATAATCTTCTTTCAGATCATAGAGATCATTCATTGTGATCATTCCCATGAGTCCTAACCTGGCCTACATAGGAGACCAGCAAGAGAGTATTTCAGAAATAAAGGTGCTACTTTCTGTTTCTAGTCAAGATGATAATAAAGGATGCAATTTATCCTCTCAACTTAAAAACATTTAAAAAATAAACAAACTATGGTTTTTGTAATTAAACATCAGGCAAGCAAGACTATTATTCCAGAGAGGAAAAGCAAAATAAGCATTATATTTCCCCAAATTATTACTCAAGAAAAAAATTTTCATGATGACCTAAGAAACTCAGGTTGAGTCTGGCAGTCACTCTGAACTGAAAAGAGAGAGCTCAGACATCAGGGAACCCAAGGTGGCAAGAATTCACAAGGCACAGAAGCAGAAAAGATAGAGATGCATAGTGAGGGAGAAAGCTCCATAAATCTGCCTAAGGCACTTCACATAGCTTTAGCTGAGTATTGATTAGCATAACACTCATGTGAGGAATTTCCAGAGGGATAGACCATGCCAAAGAAACCAAATAAATTAATCCCAATGAACTGGGAATTGTTCATGTTTCTTCCAGCTACAGCAATAAATGTTGTAAATTTCCAGGATGATGGTAGATTACTTGGCAGGATATTGCCTTTGTAGAGGGACACCTTTAGACCTAAATCAAAGGACACTTTTAATCTAGTCTTGATACAGGGTGCAGCCAAGGGGGGCCCCCCAAGAAAAAGATTTGGAATGGCGTCCAGAATTCAAAGTGTATAGGAATATTGGAGAGACATATAAGATGTCCTCACCCCTTCCCCCCACAGGTGTGAGTTGGGGGAAGGAGCAGGGACATGCAGGGCTGTTTCGTATAGCCACAGCCTTGCAGCTAATCCATGGCATGGTCATTTAACATATCGATAGCCTTTGGATGGTCACTTGGATATGTTAAATGGCTGTGGCCAGGCTTGGAGCTAGGGGGATGAAGTCACTTCCCAAAGATATAACTTGGGGCAGGTCCCCCAAGTTACAGCACCTGCGTGGGAGCTTGGAGAAGATTGGCTCTATAACATGGGATGATAACTGCCCAGACTAACGATGGCAGCCCAGTAAACTTTAATAATACAGAAATACTGGCAGATGTAACTGATCTTGGGAGGATTCAGAAATAGGGGTACAGAGGAAGATGTGTGTGAGGATTTAAAAGCCAGACACGGCAGCCATTAAAGACAGAGCCATGCAGTCAGTAAAGTAAGGGTCCCCTCTTGGCCAGGTGAAGGGAGAGCCATGAGGTTTTGGGCAGAGCGAGGACCCCCTCTTGGTGAGGTGAAAGAGTGAGCCACACGCTTTCAGCGGAGTTAAGACCCCCTCTTGCCCAGGTGAAGAGGAGAGAGGGCCATGTGGTTTTGGCCAGAGTGCAGACCCCTGCAGCCAGATGAAAGATAGAGCCACACGGTTTTGGCAGAGTGCAGACCCCCTCTTTCCCAGATGAAAGGGAAAACCACGCAGCTGTGCCAGAATGGAGATCCCTGCAGCCAGGTAAAGAAGAAAGACACATGCTTTTGTTGGAGTGCGGACCCCAGCAGCTTTGGTAGCCCAGCTTTGGGGTGCCCCCTTTGGCCATGTGGCCTGGAAAGCAGGAGAGACTTTGACTGGAACTGGGTACAAAGAACTCTTGCCAGTGGACCATGAGAGGGTACCACAGTACTTTGGATTAACTAGAGATCCTGCCTGACACAGCTGATGGTGCTAGCGCCCTGAAACACAGACGTGTGCTCTTTTCCTGATTTACAGTACCCAGAGTTGGGACAGTGGGAGAAGGGAGCGCTGTGTGGGTGTAGATGTATACCCTAAAGGACTTTGATATTTTAGTGGAGGTGTTAGGCCTGAATAGCATTAAATAAATATTTTGTTTCCTTTTCACAAATCTCTGGCATTGAGAGATGTCTTTCCAATTGGTGGCAGACAGAAGAGCCCAGTAGATATTAGTATTCTGTCCTTGGGAGGGGCCCCTGTTCTTTAGCAATTTTTGGCATCCCTAGGTGGGCCAAATATTGGCCCCCCCTCAGACCTGTTATTCCGTAACAGTGTGACAAGGCTTAAAATGTAAATTTAAAAGAATCAAACCACTTTTTATATCAAATTTTTATTTTATGTGAAGTTAATCTTTGAGAACACACAGCACAGTAAGATTACTAATATTTTATAATATAAATTTGCAACATTATAACCATAAAGATGAATCAAACCCAGAGAGGAGAAAAAATTTAAAAAATGAAG
Organism: Artibeus jamaicensis; assembly: GCF_021234435.1. Taxonomy (NCBI): domain Eukaryota; kingdom Metazoa; phylum Chordata; class Mammalia; order Chiroptera; family Phyllostomidae; genus Artibeus; species Artibeus jamaicensis. The sequence goes on from NW_026521853.1 coordinate 990,503, forward strand.
TAATTAATTCCTTAAGTTCAATGTTTGAATTTTTTCCTTTCCAACCTGAAAAAAATGTAAAGTGGAAAAAAAGGAGCACTTTTTTAACACTCAAAAGAATTGCTAACCTGTTCATTTAGTGCATTTTTTAAGGCTACAACTGCTGAATGAAATTGATAGGGGACTCAAAACTTGGAAATTTTAGCTTAAGGTAAAAAATTGTAAATCTAGCAAGTAATGTGTATGTTAAAGCTTTTGTTTCAGAAACTACAGATTAAGGCCCATCCTGGCTCCTGAGAAGAACAGCCTACCTCCCGAGGCACTGCTAGAGATTACAGCCTTGGGAACAAGTTGGAGGCATGGGGCCTTTTGTCTTCCAGGGGAGCAGACGACCACCCCCCACTGGGGAACAGCTAACTGCTGAGGAGAGGAATCTCAAAGCCTTTACCACACCTTGTTTGTCCTCCCCCACCCTCCTTATAGAAGATCTGGACAGGAAAAAGAAGGGAAGATGGTTTGTTAGGGTATGAACCTGCCATCCTCTCAGATTACCGGATGACCGGCCATCTGAATAAAGCACCCATAAGAGATTCAATTGCTGTCATTGCCACTGGATTTGGTAGTAACAGGCAGCTGAAATGCCAGTGTCTTTTCTGGTTACAAAATTAAAAGGAAGTTATAGGTCACTGTTGCAAAATAAAACACAATTAGCCAAATGAAAGCTAAAAACTATGTTAGTCCTAAATGTGATGTGTCAGAAACAAAAACTTTGTATAGGATTTAGAAATGTTTTTATTAATATCCACAAACCATATGTTTTTAACTTTAAGGTGATAAAGTGAGGTGGCAAATTTTCTATAAAGTATACAACTGTTTGTTTTTCATCTCTGTGGAATTGAACGAGTGTCTTTATTTAATCGATCTGCTACTAAGAAAGACAGCATTATACAGGAAACTTAATATGTGATTCTTTGGAATGTGTGAGAAATACTGTCAGAGAAAATTTTTCCCTGCCAATTTTAATAATTTGTGTGAACTTCCTTCACAGAATCCTGGAGGCGACCTCTAAAGACCCCTTTCAGATTTTCTAAAAGAATGTCTTCTCTCTGTCAAGATAGCCCTGGAGTCACATTAGAGAATATCCTTGTGAAGCCTGTAGCCCACAAAGAAAATACCTTCTGGGGATTGGAAAGCACACTTCCCCCCAGAGGCAGAAAAGAGGAAAGATATTATACACAATTCAAAAACATTTCTGTTATTTAATGAGTGTTGATATCTTATAACCACTTTTAAATAATTGTATCCCGGGACTTCCACCAAGATGGAGGCATAGGTGGAAACATTGTGCCTTATCGCACAACCAAGTTTAAAAACAACAAAGTTTTATCAACAAAAATGCAGCCAAACCACAGAAAATTGAACTATATGGAAGTCTGACAACAACGAACCCTTCAGCCAAACTGGTAAGAGGGGCAGAGCCAAGCAGCAGAGCGGGCTGGGCAGGAAAGACCCACCAGACTGACCGGGGCGTGAGAACCAGGTGCACAGGCAGCTGTTGGCAGATCCCAGGTGTTGGGTAGCAGTGGGCAGACCCACTGAAGGTGCAAGGTGGTGGACCCACTGAGGGCTGACCACCATCACACATTCGCGCGCAGATAAACAGGCAAAGGAGTGAGCAGTGAGACAGACTGTGCAGGCCCCAGTGGCGGGAAGCAGCAGAGAGGACCGCTATTGTCCCTCTCTGACCCCACCCCCACATACAGTGTCACAAACCAGGGACCTGGGTGGCCCCACCCTGGTGAACACCTAAGGCTCCGCTCCTCATATGTAACAGGCATGAACAGATCAAAACATGGCTCAAGAACAACTCAGAGCCCCAGAGCCAATAAATCTAAGTGATGAAGAAATAGCTGAACTTTCAGATGCACAGTTCAAAACACTGCTGATCAGGATGCTCACAGAACTGATTGATTTCAGTTACAAATTAGAGGAACATATGAAGGCTAAACTAATTGAAATGAATGCCAATGCACAGGAAACCAATAGTAATGGAAAGGAAACTGGGACTCAAATCAAGGGAGTGGACCAGAAGGAAGAAAAAATGACCAAACAGAAAAGGATGAAGAAAAAAGAATTCAAAAGAATGAGAAGAGGCTCAGGAACCTTCAGGACATTTCTAAACATTCCAACATCTGAATTATAGGGGGATCAGAAGGGGAAGAAGAACAGTCATGAGTGGAAAACTTATTTGAACAAATAATAAAGGAGAACTTCCCAATCTGGAAAAGGAAATAGACTTCCAGGAAATCCAGGAAGCTCAGAGAGTCCCAAAGAAGTTGAACCCAAGAAGGAACACACCAAGGCACATCATCATTACATTAGCCAAGATTAAAATGAAAGAGAGAATCCTAGAAGCAGCAAGAGATAAGGGGACAGTCACCTACAAAGGAGTTCCCATCAGACTGTCAGCAGATTTCTCAAAAGAGACCTTATAGGCAAGAAGGGGCTGGAAAGAAATATTCCAAGTCATGAAATCCAAAGACCTATATCCAAGATTGCTCTACCCAGCAAAGCTTTCATTTAGAATGGAAGGACAGATAAAGTGCTTCTCAGATAAGATCAAATTCAAGGAGTTCATCATCACCAAGCCCTTACTATATGAAATGTTAAAGGGACTTATCTAAGAAAAAGAAGATAAAAAAGATGAACAGGGAAAGAACAGCAAACTCACAGTTATTAAGAACCACACCTAAAACAAAAGCAATCTAAGAGGACAGCTAGATCAGGAGCAGACCCATAGAAATGAAGATCATATGGAGGGGTAGCATCAGGGAAGTAGGAGGAGGAGAAAGAGGGAGAAGGTACAGAAAATAAGTACCATAGATGGTAGGTAGAAAATAGATGGGGGAAGGGCAAGAATAGTATGGGAAATATAGAATCTAAAGAACTTGAGACACATGGTCATAAACTAAAGGGGGGAATGGTGAGGGAGGGGGTGTGCAGGGTGGAGGGGAAAGAAGGGGGAATAGAACAACTGTAATGTCATAATCAATAAAATATATTTTTAAAAAATAATTGTATCCCTATAATGGGAAGATGATTGTTACAAAACTTGGCTTTCTGAAAGTAAGAAAAATAATGAGACCATAAAATAATAAAAGCCAGGTAAAGTTTGCTTAATTATCAGAAGTTGGGGAGAGAAGTATAATTATTGTAGTAATCAGCATAAAAACCAGCACATGTGGAGCAATAGCCAAAATTTGCCCAGACTCTTACCACTGCTATATTCCAAAGTCATGTCATTATGTTTAGGTCTCTACATTTGTGTTAGTCTCCTATTGCTGCTGTAACAATTTATCAGACACTTAGTGTCTTAAAACAAACAATTGTATTATCCTATAGGTTGCAGTCAGAGGTCTGAAATGGGACTCAGTGAGCTATAATCAAAGTACCAGCAGGGCTGGGTACCTTTAGGAGTCTCTAGGGGAAATCCTTTTTCTTTTCTTTTCTTTTTTTTTTTTTGTCTTTTTCTATTTCTTGAGATCATCCTCTCTACTTGGCTCATGGTCTAATTCCTTCAGTGTAATTCCTTCTTCTTTAAATTCAACGACATCAACCCAAGTCCTTTTCACATTTTTATGTCCCTGTTTCTTCTTCTTCTTCCTACTTCTTTTATTTTTAAGACATTTGTAATTAGATTGGGCCACCCAGATAATTCAAGATAATGTTCATACATGTAAATCAGCTAATTAGCAACATTTTATCTGTAACTATAATCACAAGTTTCAGGAAATAAGACGTGGGAATCTCCAAGGGGCCAGTATTCTGCTATTACATATGATAAGAGGGACCATACTATGGAAGGCCATTTGGAAACATCTGAAATTTCCCCCCACTTGGCTAATAAATAACAACAATACCACATTGAGGAAGGAATATGGTGGAAATTAGTGCCAAACTTAAGGATGAAAAAAGATGTAGGTGTTTGTTCCCCATTATACTCGTATTCAGTTCATCAGTCTGGCCATTGTAAAAGCTGGATGATTCATGGAGAAAAACTATAGACTACCATCAGTTAAACCAAGTAGTAACCCAAATTTCAGTTGCTGAGCCAGATGTGATATACTTGTTAGAGCAGATACATATGTTCTCAGGTACATGATAAGTAGACATTAATTAGGTTAATTTGTTCTGCCCTAATCATAAATGAAAACCAAAAATTTTCACATTCATATGAAATGGACAATGATATAAATCTCCATTAATGCCATAGGTTTATAGTAACATGCTTGTTTCTATAATAACATTGTCAAAATATATATGGGATACCCTGCCATTCTTTAAAATATCACATTGATCAGCATTTCACAAGATACATTATATTCATCTACTGAATGATAAAGAGATGGGTAGCATGCTGAAGGCATTCTGTAGAACTCAAATATTTCAGGATGTGGATATTAAAGCCTATGTGTTTCAGGTTCTTCCATAACTATTGCATTTTTAGAGTTCTGAGAGTCAAGGACTTTTATAAGACATGTTTAGCAAAATAAAAGACAAATCACTTCATCTTGAATGTTCTTCCAAAAAGAAGGAAGCACAACATCTAGTTGATTTCTATGAGTTTTGATGTTACCATATAGCAAGGACTAAACATTCTAGCTTATTTAATGAACAAAAAACTGCCAGTTTTGTGTAGAACCCAGAGCACAGAAAGCCACATAGAAGGTCTGAGCAGCAGACTCTGTTGTTAAAAGTATTAGTAATGGAGAAAAGTTTATTTGTATTTTGAGACAAGTACCAGTCAGAGAATCCTAACATAGCCTTTAAGTTTCTGGAGCTAGGCCATTTCTTCGGCAGCAGAGAATTTTTTTATCTTTTGACAAACAATTCCTGGAGTGATACTAGGACATGGCAGCAATGTTATAGCTCACTGTTAGATACTAAATGTATGCAGCTGGAACTGGTCACTATGAGCTGAGTTCTGTCAAATCCATCAGGTCATAATATTGGATGTATCCAAAAACAAATCATAATAATGTGAAAGTGATTCATTTGGAGTAGAGGATGATGAGCAAGCCCAGACCGAAAAACACTGGTGTCTTGTATTCACATAAATGTACACAAAGAGCTCTCCCTCACCTCATGCCTATAGGTTAATGCAGGAAGTCACTGTCTGGGAAATACAGAATAAAATTAAAAATAATATTTGTAGGTGTCATCCCTTTCTGAAAGAGAAATTTTAAATCTCCTTAAGGAGTGTAGTTTTAGTTTCCCCTTGCAGTATCAACAGCAGCTACAATATCTGAGATCAACTCAGACAGTGCCTATTTTATCTGTGCATGGTGGATTAAAGGCTTGATTCTCATGAGCTTTAGGGGTGAGTGTGTTGTCATCATAACACCATAGAAACCGGCCTTTAGCTCAGCTAACTGGTAACTAACCCAACATAAGTGTTTCAAAATGATGGGTATGTGGTAGATCAGAAATTAACTGAATTAAGTTAGAATATTATAAACCCAAGTGGTTTTCAACTTGGAGAACTTTAAAAGTCAGAAGGCTCCAAAATATTGCCTTTGAAATAGAAGTTAATTCTTTCCAACAGACATTATGATTAAAAATCTAAAGGATACTCATAATATAAATAAGACATATCTTTTCTCAAGAAAAAAATAAATGAAAACACTCAAAGTAAATATTTTCTATTTATTTTTAATTTTTAGAATCTATCAGAGACAAAATTGATGTTGGTCTGAAGGTTGTGGGTTATTGTTAAGCTGATTAACAGAGACAAAATTCAAACTACTATTTTATTGTTTCTATAATTGTAAACTAATAATAAAACAAAAAATAGGAAAGGAATGGAAATACAGAGATTTAGAGTAGTTAAGAAGCATTAATTTCATCACCTAACAAGGTATATTAAGATATTTTTATTAAAGTTGATGAAATAAAGAAATATTCAATGTATATCTTTTTTAAATTATTCAAATACAAGGCACTTCTCACTCTGCATAGTAGTTTGCCACATACTCCCAAATGACTGTGCAAACTAAAATTGCACAAAATAATATTAGTTATCATTGGGGAAAATGACATTTGTTCCACAACCTCTCAAAGGTTTTTATTAAAGTATTAAAACTTATTTTTTTGTTTATAAATGTATCAGAAAATAAAACAGTAAAACTTTTTTATTTTAATAGTTTAAACACTATAATTTATAACATAAGGAAACATCTTTAGTCACACTGGTCTCTATGTTATTTTTATTTTTTAGCTTTTTATTACTTTTTATTTTTCATTTTTTAAACTTTTAACATTTCAGTATTTAAGTTCTTACATTTGTGTCAATTTTTCCCCTTTGCTCCCTCCATGCAGACTCCCTGACACCCACAATCAACACCCCCATTGTTGTCTATACTCATGGGTTATGCATATATTCTCTTTGACTAATCTCTTCACTTTAATTCAACACAGTTTCTACCTCCTCCACCCCCTTGCACAGATAGCCCCTAGCTTTCTGTCTGTTCTGTTTCTATGGCATTGATTCTATTTTGCTCAATAGTATATTATGTTCATTAAATTTCACTGATAAGTGAGATTATATATTATTTGCATTTCACTGACTGCCTTAATTTACTTAGCATAATAGTTTCCAGTTCCACCAATGCTATCACAAAAGATAAAATTCCTCCTTCTTTATCACTGTGTACTAGTATTCCCTTGTGTAAATGCTTTTACCACTGCTTTTACCACTGCTTTTTTATTTACTCAAATACTGATGGGCACTGAGGTTGTCTCAAAATCTTGGCTAAATAACTCTGCTATGAACATAGGGGTGTATATATATGTTTTTACATTGGTGTTTCAGGATTCTGAGGATGTATTTCCAGAAGTGGAATCACTGGGTTGAAAAGCAGTGTAATTTTTAACTTCTTGAGTAAATCCCATAATGCTTTCACAATGGCTGCATCAATCTGCATTCTAACCAATAGTGCAAAAGTGTTCCCCTTTCTCTACATTCTTGCCAGAACTTTCTGTTTGTTGACTAATGCTATCTATTTTGGCAGGTGTGAGGTAATATCTCATTGTGGTTTTAACTGGTATCTCTCTGATGGCTACTGATGTTGAGCATTCTTTCAAATGTCTACGGGCAATCTGTATGTTCTCCTTAGAGAAGTGTCTATTCAAGTCATTTGCACATTTTTTAACTGGAAAGTCTTTCTGGGTTGACTTGACTTATATAAGTTCTTTATATACTTTGGAGATTAAACACTTGTTCAACGTATAATTAGGAAATATGTTCTCCCATACGGTGATGATTTCTTTAGCTGTGCACAAGCTTTTTATTTGAGATAATCCTACTTGTTTATTTATTCTTTGTTTGTATTATTCTAGGAGATATATTGCCTTGAAATTTTTGGAATAGTTTGAGAAGGATAGGTGTTTGTTCTTATTTCAATGTTTGGTAAAATTTACTTGTGAAGCCATCTGCTCCAGGACGTTTATTTGCTGGGGTGCTTTTTAGAAATTACTTCTTCAATTTATTCTTATTTTTTTTAATTTAATTATTTTTCAAGTACACTTTTCTGCCTTTTACTCCCATCCCGGCTAACCTCCCCCCCCCATGCTCCCCAACTCCCTCCCATTCCCACCCCCCTTAGTTGTTGTCCATGGGTCCTTTATACTAGCTCTTCTAAATCCCTCCTGTCTTTCCCCTGAAAATCCCTCCCCTCTCCCCTCTGGTCACTGTCCCCTTGTTCTCTATTTCAGTGTCTTCATTTTTATTTTGCTTACTTGTTTTTTTGTTGTTTAGCTTCCTGTTAAAGGTGAGATCATAAGGTATTTGTCTTTCACCACGTGGTTTATTTCACTCAGCATAATGCTTTCCAGTTCCATCCATGTTCTTGCAAATGCAAGGAGCTCTTTATTTATTTCTGCTGCATAGAATTCCACTCTGTATATGCACCACAATTATTTGATCCATTCATTTACTGGCAGCACCTAGGTTGCTTCCAACTCTTGGCTATTGTAAATCATGCTGCTATGAACATTGGTGTGCATAGGTTCTTTTGGATTGGTGTTTTAGGGTTCTTAGGTTATAATCTCAGCAGTGGAATTGCTGGGTCAAAAGGAAGGTCCATTTTTAGTTTTCTCAGAAAATTCCATATTATTTACCATAGTGGTTGTACCAGTCTGCAATCCCAGGAACAGTGAACTAGGGTCCCCTTTTCCCCACAACCTCTCCAACATTTGTTGTTTGTTGCTTTGTTTATAATAGCCATCCTGACCTGTGTAAAGTGGTATCTCATTGTGTTTTTAATTTGCATCTCTCTGATAGCTAGCGATATTGAGCATCTCTTCATGGGTATCTGGATCCTCTGTATGTCCTCCTTGGAGAAGTGTTTGTTCAAGTCCTTCTCCCATTTTTTGTTGGGTTAATTGTCTTTTTAGAGTGTAGTCACGTGAGTTCTTGTATATTTTGGAGATTAAAACTTTGTCTGAGGTATCATTGGCAAATATGTTTTCCCATACAGTTGGTTCTCTTTTTATTTTAATACTGTTTTCTTTAGCCATGCAGAAGCTTTTTATTTTGATGAAATACCATTTGTTTATTCTTTCCTTTATATTCCTTGCTCTAAAGGACATATCAATTAAAAAAGTTGCTGGGTGAAATACCTAAGACTTTCCTGCCAATGTTCTCCTCCAAGACTTTAATGCTTTCAAGGCTTATATATAAGTCTTTTATCCACCTTGAACTTATTTTGGTGTATAGGGTAAGTCAAGTTTCATTTTTTTGCACGTAGCTGTCCAGTTCTCCCAACACCATTTGTTGAAGAGGCTATCTTTACTCCATTTCATGTCACTGCCCACTTTGTCAAATATTAATTGACTGTAGAAAATTGGGTTTATTTCTGAGCTCTCTGTTCTGTTCCATTGGTCTATGTGCCTGTTTTTATGCCAGTACAAGGCTGTTTTGATTACAGTGGCCTTGTAATATAGCTTGATATCAGGTATTGTGATCTCTCCTACTTTGTTCTTCTTTCTCAAAATTGTAGCTGCTATTTGAGGTCGTTTAGGATTCCATATAAATTTTTGAAGTGTTTGTTCTATGTCTGTGAAATATGCCATTGGTACTTTAACTGGTATTGCAATGAATCTATAAATTGCTTTGGGTAGTATGGATATTTTGATGATGTTAATTCTTTCAATCCATGAACACGGTATATGTTTCCATTTGTTTATGCCTTCCTTGATTTCTTTCTTCAATGTTGTGTAGTTTTCTGTATACAGGTCTTTTACCTCCTTGGTTAGGTTTATTCCCAGATATTTAATTTTTCTTTTTGCTATATAGAATGGGATTTTTTTTTTAATTTCTGCTTTTGCTGTTTCATTATTAGTATACAAAAATGCCTTTACTTTCTGGATATTAACTTTGTATCCTGCTGTTTTGCCAAATTCATTTATTAGGTCAAGCAGTTTTTGGGTAGAGTCTATAGGATTTTCCATGTACACTATCATGTCATTTGCAAAAAATGACACTTTTGTTTCCTCCTTTCCGATTTGAATGCCTTTTATTTCCTTTTATTGTCTGATCACTGTGGCTAAAACTTTCAATACTATATTGAATATAAGTGGTGAAAGTGGACAATCTTGTCTTGTTCCTGAACTTAGTAGAAAAGATCTTAGTTTTTTCCCAAAGAGTATGATGTTGGCTGTAGGTCTCTCATATATGGCCTTTATAATGTTGAGGAATGCTCCCTCTATTCCCACTTTGCTTAGTGTTTTTATCATGAATGGGTGTTTTACCTTATCAAAAGCTTTTTCTGAATCTATTGAGGTGATAATGTGATTTTTGTCCTTGCTTTTTTTATGTGATGTATTACACATACTGATTTGCTAATATTGAACCATCCTTGCATCCCTGAAATGAATCCTGCTTAGTCATGGTGTATAATCTTTTTAATGTATTGTTGGATGTGATTCACAAATATTTTGTTGATTTTATGTTCATCAGAGATATTAGCCTGAAGTCTTTTTTTTTCTTGTTGTTGTATCTTTATCTGGTTTTGGAATTAAGATGATGCTGGCTTCATAAAAAGAGTTTGGGAGTCTTCCATCATTTTGGATATTTTTGAATACTCTGTGAAGGATAGGAGTTAGCTCTTCCTTAAATGCTTTGTAGAATTCTCTTGTGAAACCATCAGGTCTAGGGCTTTTTTGTGTGATGGGAGTTTTTTGATTACTGCTTAAATTTCATCTGCTGTTATTGATCTGTTCAGACTTTCTGCTTCTTCTTCACTGAGTTTGGAAGATTGTATTTTTCTAGAAACTTGTCCATTTCACCTAGGTTTTCAAATTTCTTGGCATACAGTTCTTCATAGTAATTTCCTACAATTTCTTCTATTTCTCTTGTATCAGTTTTAATCTCTCCTCTTTCATGTCTGATTGTGTTTATTTGGGTCCTCTCTCTTCTTTTCTTAATGAGCCTACTTAATGGCTTGTTGATTTTGTTTTTTCTTTTTTTTTTTTTTTTTCAGAAAAACAGCTCCTGGATTCATTGATCCTTACAATTGTGCTTTTAGTCTCTGTGTTATTTAATTCTGCTCTGATCTTGGTCATTTCCTTCCTACTACTTGCTCTGGGCTGTCTTTGTTGTTGTTTCTCAAGTTCTTGCAGGCATAGGGTTAATTTCTTTGTTTAAAATGTTTCTGTCTTCTTTAGGTAGGCCTGTATTGCTATGAACTTCCCTCTCAGGACTGCCTTTGCTGTGTCCCATAAGTTTTGGGTTGTTGTGAGTTCATTTTCATTTGTTTCCAGAAACTTTTTGATTTCTTTCTTAATCTCATTCTTGACCCTTTCATTGTTTAATAGAATACCATTCAGTCTCCTTGATCTTTGGTGTTTTTTTTTTTTTCCCCCTTTGGGGTTGGTTTCCAATTTCTGTCTGTTGTGGTCAGAGAAAATGCTTGGTATGATTTCAGTTTTCTTGAATTTTCTGAGGCTTTTTTTTATGTCCTCTCATGTGGTCTATCTTTATAATCCTGTGGAGACATTCTGGTTCCAGCACCTCCTGAGGAGCCGGGGAGACAGGATCTTCACCTGCGGGTGAAAGGGTCGGGAGGAGGAAGAGGGGATGGGCAGTGCAGAGCCGGGCACGTCGAGATAATTGCTATTTCTGGGATGGCTAAGTCCTGCAAAACTGAGGAGGACAGAGGATTTAGTCGCACACTCTGCAGGTATCCCTGAGCGCCCTCGATGGGTCCCTGGGCCAGACACTGGAGACCCGGTGGAGATGAAGAAAGTGTGCTCCCGAGTGAAGGAAGAAAGCCTGGGGGATGGGGACTTCAAGATGATGATTTCAACCAGCGATAAGGACCGTGAAGGAAACAGAATAGTGTGATATGACCTTGTTCGCAAGGAAGGCCTCTCTGAAGATGTGACCTGCGAGCTGAGAACAGAACCATGAACTGGAATCACTTATGGGGTCCAGTGGAGGGAAAAGCATTGAAGGCGGAGGAAACAGCAAATAGAAGAGAAAGAGAAAGAAAGACTGGAAGGGGCATGAGAGTGAGAGGATGGATGTACGACCCCATGCGGTGCACACACCCAGTGGTGACAGACAGACGGAGGCCTGAGGCTCTACTATAGTTCAGTGCTGCAAAGAACTGTGCAGTTCAGATTACAGGGCCCCCCGAAGCCTTCTTTCTGTAGCAGCACATCCCTTCTGTGTTGTCTCTTAGAGGTTTTCCAGGAGAGGAAATTAGCCGAAATTTGTTCTCAAGTCTGAGTTCTGACGCCACAGGGAGCGTCTGCTCCGGCTTTGCCGGTCCTGGGGCTGGTCCCTCAGCCCCTCCGGCCACTTCTCTACATCTGAAGGGCAGGGGAAGGAGGTCAGGATCAGTTCGGCAAACACCCCCAAACACTCCAGGTCAAGATGAGCACAGAGTGTGGCCCCTCTTATTATAGACTCAGGAACATCTGGTTGTTGCTCTCCAGCAGCTGCTCCAGCTGTGGAGCGAGATTCATAGACATCCCAACCCAGGCAGTGACGCACAGGAGATCAAGGACGGAGATGAGCTTCCTGCTCATCCCAGACACTGAAGGTCAGGGTGGGGAGGGAGGCTCCAGCCGAGCTGAGCTGTGAACAGAGACAGTGATGTGTGTGTGTGTGTGTGTGTGTGTGTGTGTGTGTGTGTGTGTGTGTGAGACAGAGCAAGCGTGGCTGGGACTGCCACACTTTGATAACCCTGGATAGTCACAACTCTTCTCTGCATCGCAATTTTTACATCTATAAAATGGGAGAGGTGTCAATGACCCCCTTGGGTCCTGTCGTCTCTCAGGACCTCCCAAATGCGCCCTTACCAGGACAGTCCCTGGCAGGGAGTTGGGGGGTCGGGGCAAGGACCTGCCTCCTTAGGAGGCCTGGCACTCCTATTTTCCAGGCTCCTATCTGGAGCCTCCACAAGGGTGCAAGGGTGGGTGTTTACACTCGGCAGGCAGGCCCCAGGTGGCGGTGAGAAGGTCACCCAAAGCAAACCTGTCTTGTTTGCCTGGCTCGTAAAGGGAAAAAGGCTTTGGCACTCCCCAACAGGAACTTCTGAGAAATGAAAACACGTTCATCCTGGAGATTAGGCTGACTTCCGGGGCACAGATGGAGCCCTTTGTTCTCTTGTGGCTCCCTAAAATTGATCCCCTCACCCCCGCTGGGGCTAAACACCGGAGTCCCTGGGGTGGTACCTTGCCAGGAGGGTGGCAGTGGGCTTTGGACCCCGGCTGTCGAGCTTCTCCATCCCTTGAGCTGTGGTTCCTTCCCCACCTCCACCCTGACCCATAAAAACACTTGTTCTGTGCCAGGCAGTAAAAAAAAAAAAAAAAAAAAAAAAAAAAAAGAAAAGAAAATGTTCCATGTGCATTTGAAAAGAATGTGTATTTAGCTTCTTTGGGATGAAGGGCTCTATATATGTCAGTTAAGTCCATTTCCTCTAGGGTGTTGTTTAATGCCACAATATATTTGTTGAGATTTCGTTTAGAAGATCTGTCCATTTTTTGACAGTGGGGTGTTAAAATCACCTACTATAATTGTGTTGCTGTCAATATATTTTGTGAAGTCCTCTAAGATTTTCTTTATATATTTGGGTGCTCCTATGTTTGGTGCATATATGTTTACGATCTTAATGTCTTCTTGGTGGATTCTTCCCTGGAGTATTATGAAGTGACCTTCTGGGCCTCTCTTCATGACCCTTCTTTTGAAGTCTATTTTCTCTGATATGAGAATTGCTACCCCGGCTTTTTTTTTTTCTTGTTCATTTGCCTGGAAATTTTGTTCTAGTTTTTCACTTTTAGTCTGTGATGGTCTTTTGTCCTGAGGTGAGTCTCTTGTAGGCAGCATATGTGGGGGTCATGTTTTCTTATCCATTTAGCTATTCTATGTCTTTGATTGGAGCATTTAATCCATTTATGTTTAAGGTTATTATTGATAGGTACTTATTCATTGGCATTTTTGTACCTGTGTTCCTCTCTGTCTCTCTCTTTTCCTTCCTTTCCTTAAAGCAGTGCTTTTAGTATTTCTTGTAGAGCTGGTTTGGTAAAGGCAAATTCTTTTAGACTTCTTTTGTCTTGGAAGCTCTTTATTTGGCCATCTATCTTGATTGAGAGCCTTGCTGGGTAAAGTAGCCTTGGTCGTAGGCCTCTGGTTCTCATTACTTGGAATATTTCTTGCCATTCTCTTCTTGCTTAGAGTGTTTCCGATGAGAAATCAGTAGCTAACCTTATTGAGGCTCCCTTGTATGTTACTTCTTTTTTCTCCCTTGCTGCCTTTAAGATTCTCTCTTTTTCTTGGAATTTTGCCATTTTAATGATGATGTGTCTTGAAGTGGGCCTCTTTTGGTTTCTCTTGATTGGGACTCTCTGTGTTTCCTGGATTTGTGTGACTTTTTCTCTTATCAAATTAGGGAAGTTTTCTATCATTACTCTTTCAGCTAGGTTTTCTAACCCTTGTTCTTCTTTTCCTTCTGGTACCCCTATTATTCAGATATTATTACATTTCATATTGTCTTGCATTTCTCTTAATCCCTCTTCATTCTTTCTGAGCCTCTTTTCCTTTTCTTGCTCTTTCTGTGAGTTTTTTTCTACTTTGACCTCCAACTCACCGATCTGATCTTATGCTTCATTGATCCTGTTTTTGATACCTTTTACTGTGTTCTTCAGTTCAGAAATTGTATTCTTCATTTACTATTGACCTTTGCTGAAAGTTTCTATTTCCTTTTTCATATTGATATAGTTTGCAGTCAGTTCATTGTAGCTCCCCTGTACTTTCTAGTAGCTTATTGTGAGCTCTTTGAATTTCTTGATAACCAGTGCTTTAAATTCAATTATCTGATAGTTGACTTGCCTGCATTTTATCTGACATTCTGAGGGTTCCTTCTTTCCTTTCATTTGGGGAATTTTTCTTTGTCTTCCCATTGTTTGTGAGACTCTTCTTGTTTGCCTAAACTTCTTAAATTGATCTGTTCTGACTCCTTGAGTTTATGGTGTGAACTTCTGTGGTGGGATACCTGTGAAATTCAGTGGTATAGTTTTCTTCAGGTGTCTTGATCTCTGCTTCCACCTATTCCCTTTGTGTGTGTGTGTGTGTGTGTGTGATCAGTTGGTGGGGGAGGCAAAATGGTTTATTACAGCAGAAGTGTATTTTATGATATTTACAGTCACCGCTGGTAGAGAACACATAGAAGATCTTTAGGCTATATATAGTGTTAACCATAATCTTCAACCCAACTTGCCACTTTTAAGAAAGAATGGAGAAAATATAAGTCTGTTGTTGGGGAGGAAAGGCTTGTGAGATGGATCTAGAAAGCAGTGAGGTTGCAGTCAGTCAGATTCTGGGGTAAAGTGAGAATAAAGAATAGTGAATAGGTGTAGTGTGTTAGCAAATAGAGTTAATCACTACAGTAATAGAATTCAGGAACCTGTAAAGTGGGCTAAGATCTGGGAGATGTTTTGTGAATTATTCACTGTTGTATAGAACAGCTATTATTTATGATAATATTAGAGCAGCAATCATATAACAGAATCTCTGTGATCTGTCTGAATAAAGGGTATAGAGCTTTGGGTAATGTGCTAAAGGAAAACAAGTGGTGTGAAGTATAGAGGATTAACAATACACTGTGGAGGAAAGAATAGGGGAAACCTGTCAAATAATACAATATAATCAGCCAAGACTAAGAAGTCTATACAGAACAAGGAGGAATACAAAGATACTATTAAAATGTAAAAGGAGTGAAAATAATAAAAAATATGCAGCAACTGTGGCTTCTCTGCTATAGCAAAGTGCAATTTGTCTGTCTTTACTGTTGAGATACCCCCTCTTTAGGTCCCACTCTGATCTTTTCGCAGTTCCCTATTGTTTGTGTCTCTTGTGGGTAAAAGAAAACAAAGCAACAAACAAACAAACATACAAAAAAAGGCAGGAAAGAGAGGTAAAGTGATAAATTTGGGAAGAAAGGAAAAAGGACTAAAACAGGAAAAAGAAAGGAGAGGAACAAAGTATTGAAAGATAAAGCAATAATAAAATTTTAAAAATATAAGATTCGTAAAAAAGAAAAAGTTACTAAAGAAAGGAAACAACAACAACAAAAAAACCTTCCCTTGTTGGTTTCAAACTGTCCAGACTGGTTTTCTGGTTGCAGCAGGACCTCTGTGTGGGCTGGGATGCTGGCGCATGCGCGTCAGCCAGGGTACCAGACTGGCATGTGGGCACCCACACACCCACAGCAGGCTGCTTGGGTCCCATGGGGTCTGGCAGGGTCCTTCCCAGTCCTGTGGTGGGACTCTAATGCCTCCTCCCACCCCCATCGCCAGTGTTACCCAATTTTCTTGTGGGTAGTGGGGGAAGTGACTGAAAATGGGGTGAGAGCAGAACAAGCAGCATTGTTCTCTCTGACAACTCTCCCACATACAGTACTACAATGCAGTGAAATGGGTTGCCCTGCCCTGACAAATACCTAAAGCTCCAACACAATTTAACAGCGGCACCTAGACAGAGAAATATGGGCCACATGAAAGAACAACTCAAAACTCCAGAAAAAGAACTAAGTGCTGAGGAAATAGCCAACCCATCAAACACACAGTTCGAAACAATGGTAATCAGGATACTCAATGAAATGGTTGAATATAATCACAAAATAGAGAGAAAAATGAAAGCTAGGCAAAGTGAAATAAAGGAAAACGTACAGGGAACCAACAGTGAAGGGAAGAAAACCAGGACTCAAATCAATAATTTGGAAAGAAGGCAGAAATAAACATTCAACAAGAACAGAATGAAGAAACAAGAATTCAAAAAATAAGAAGAGGCTTAGAAACCTCTGTGGCAACTTTATATGTTCCAATATCTGAATCACAGGGGTGCTGGGAGAAAGAGGAAGAGCAAGAAATTAAAAACTTATTTGAAAACATAATGAAACAGAACTTCCCCCATCTGACAAAGGAAATAGACTTCCAGGAAGTCCAAAAACTCAGAAAGCCCCAAATAAATTGGACCCAAGGAGGAACACACCAAGGCACATCATAATTACATCAGCCAAGATGAAAGATATAGAGAGAATCTTAAAAAGCAACAAGACAAAAGGAGACAGTTACCTACAAAGGAGTTCCCATAAAACTAACAGCTGATTTCTCAACACATTTCAGACAAGAAGGTGCTAGAAAGAAGTATTCAAAGTTATGAAAACCAAGGACCTACATCCAAGATTACCTATTCAGCAAAGCTATCATTTAGAATGGAAGGGTACATAAAGTGCTTCTCCAATAAGGTCAAGTTAAAGAGTTCATCATCACCCTTGTTATATGAAATGTTAAAGGGGCTTATCTAAGAAAAAGAAGATTCAAAACTATGAACAGTAAAATGACAACAAACTCACAACTATCAACAACTGAGTCTAAAGTACAGTTGCTTAGTTTGTTTTTTTACAAAAAAACAAACAAACTAAGAAAACAACCAGAACAGGAATAGAAGCACAGAAATCACATTGAAGAATCACATGGAAGGTTATCAGCAGGGAGAAGGAAGGGGGAAAATTGGGGAAAAGTTACAGGGAATTAGGAGAGCATAATTAGTAGGTATAAAATGGACAGGGGAAGGTTAAGAATAATAAAAGAAATGGGGAAGCCAAAGAACTTATTTATATGACCCATGGACATGAAATAAGGGATGATGCTGGTGGGAGGGGGTACAGGGTGTAGGGGGATAAGTGGAAGAAAAAATGGGAACACTTTAATAGCATAATCAATAAAATATACTTAAAAAATACTCAGCATCAAAAAAGAAAAATGACAAAATCACAGGGTTTATTTGCTTTATTTGCTGATTTTGTTGTTTCTTTCAAGTAGTTAATTAGTATATCTATCATTAACTATAATTTATGTACTCATACTAGTTTTTTTCCCTTTTTAGACATATTATCTCTTGCATTTCTTGTATATGCATCTGTTCTTAGAATTGTGCTACACAAGAGTGTGAGTTTTAGGTCATGGGATTTGAAAGAAAGTAAGTAAATACTCCTAATTTTGAGTATTTAAATAGTATAGATTATAATTTATTAAAATATTATTAGATTATAAAATTGTGAAAGTAGATTTCCAAAGTATAGAAAGTGGAATAAAAGGAACATAAAATTTTCTTTTATTATGGATGGGTAGTATCCCATTGTGTAAAGGAATAATATATGTGTTATCTATTTATCTACTGATGAACACCAGGCTGTTTCTAAATCTTGGCTATTGTAAATGATAATGCAATGAACAGAGGTGATACATACATTCTTTTGAATTAATGTTTTGCATTTCTTCAGATAAATTCCCAGAAGTGGAATTATGAGGTCATAAGGCAGTTCCATTCTTAATTTTTTGAGGTATCTCCATTTAGCATTCCACAGTGGCTATAATTTTACCCTTTGTGACAGCATAGATGGGATATGGAGAATATTATTCTAAGTGAAATAAGCCATCCACAAGAAGACAAATGCCATATGATCTCACTCATCTGTAGAATATAATGAACATACTAGAGAAGTAAGCAAAATAGAGACAAACTCATAGAGAGCAGAATGGCAGTTTTGGAGGGAGAGTTGGTGAGGGGTAGAAGGATCAAGCAAAATAGAAAAAAATTCATGTGCATGGACAATAGTGTGGTAATTGCAGGGTGGTGAGTGGGGAGGTGGAAGAGTAAGTAGGGGGATAAATGGTAATGAAAAATACAATAAAAAATGATGCTAAGTGAAATAAGCCAGTCAGAGAAAGACAAATACCACATGATATCACTCACATGTGGACTCTAACGAGTAAAATCAACTAACAAGCAAAACAGAGAGATTCACAGATGGAGGGCAGATGACAGCTAGTGGTGAGGTTGTTAGGGGTGGAGGGATTGAGTAAAAGGGAAAAAGAACTCATGGACGTGGCCCCAAAGCAGCGATTGCCAGGGGGTGGGGGGTGGGGAGAAGGTATAAGGGGACTAAATGGTAATGGAAACAAAAATACAGTAAAGATTAAAGAAAAAGAGAGGAAAAGGGAGTAAAAAGTGACTTTATACATGTTAAATGCCTTTTTTGTCTTTTGTTGAACATTAAAATTATTTCATTACTTTATTAATAAATTTAATACTATGACCAGTGTCCTTGTACACACATTTTGAATGTTTTAGTATTTTATTATGCTAGACTCTTTGAGAATTTCTAGGATAATAGGTTTGAATTTATTTAAACCTCTCCAATGCTGAAGTTTTTTTCAAGAAAACTTTTAAGAATGGAAATTCTATATATGTCATATTTTAGTATTTGATCATTTTATAAGTAAAAATACTACTTATTTTAAATTAATAAACAATTAATTAATTTTACTTTTATTTTTATTGTTGACACTATTATAAATGCCCCCATTTCCTTACCTTTGTCCACCTCAACCCAGCCCCTTCTTTCATACAGTTGCCCCCACACCCTTTTTCTCTGGCAACTCTCAGTCTGCTCCATGTAAACATGCTCTGTCTCTATTTTTTTTGTTTTTGTTTTAATTTTTAGAGAGAGGGGAAGGGGAGGATAAAGAGAGGGAGAGAAACATCAATACATGGTTGCCTTTTATGCACCTGCCCACTGGGGACCTGGCCTGAAACCCCGGCATGTGCCCTGACTGGGAATCAAACCAGTGACCTTTTGGTTCACAGCCCACACTCATTCAATTGAGCTACACCAGCCAGGGCTCTACCTCTATTTTGTTCACCAATTTACTTTGTTCATTAGATTCCACATATAGGAGAGATCATAGGATATCTGTCTCTTTCTCACTGGCTTATTTGACAACATAATCTATAGGTCTATCCAGGCTGTTGCAAAAAAAAGAGAATGGGTTCCTCGATTTTTACATCCACGTTGTATTCCATTGTGTAAATATACTACAGCTTTTTTATTCATTTATCTCCTGATCAGTGCTTGGCTATTATAAATAATGATGCTATGAATATAGGGGTACTGTATTTTTTCAAGTAAGTGGTTTGTTTTTTTCCTATGTATTTCCAGAAGTAGAATCACTGGGTAAAAGGCAGTTCCATTTTTAATTTTTGAGGAAACACCATATTGTTTTTCATAGTGGTTATACTGGCCTACATTCTCACCAATATTGAATGAGAGGTTCCCTTTTCTCTGCATCCTAGCCAGCACTAGTTTGTTGATTTATTGATGGTGGCCATTCTGAAAAGTGAGGTAATATCTCATTGTGATTTTAACTGATAGTAACCAGAGGGGAGGTGGGAGGGAATAGTGGGGGAGAAAGCAGGAAGGGTTTTCAGGAACATGTATAAAGGACAGACACATGGGGGATAGGATAAAGGGTGGGAAGTGAGGATGGCTGGGGTGGGGCGGAGTGGTGGGGAAATTGGAGACAACTGTACTTGAATGAAAATGAAAAAATGTGAAAAAATGTTAAGATTTTTTTCTATTTCTGTGAAAAATGCCATTTAAATTTTGATACAGATTATATTGAATATGTAGATTTCTTTAGGTAGTATGAACATTTTAACAATATTAATTTTTCTAATCTTAAAAAGTAATAATTTACATTTCTCTGAATATTATTTGCAGTAAAAATAAATAATATTTATTTCAGCTAAATAATTTAGCTGAAATTTTAGGATTTTCTGAGATTTTAGGATTTTTGTGGTCTTCTTTTAGGATTTTTATAGTTTCACAAAGTACATTTAAGTACTTTATTCATTTTGAGCTTATTCTTGTATATGCTATAAGTTGGTTTGTTTAATTTTATTTTTTGCACATACTTGTCCATTTGCCCTTAACCATTTATTGCAGAGGCAATATAATCTTACAAGTAAAAGAAGTAGAAAAAAAAAAAACAAACAAAGCCCAGAGTAAATAGAAGGAAGGAAATAATAAAGATAAGAGCAGAAATAAATTATATAGAGACTAAAGGAACTATATAAAGATGAGTGAAACCAGAAGTGTGTTCTTTGAAAAGTTAAACAAGATTGACAAACCTTTAACTAGATTCATCAAGAAAAAACGAGAGAGGACCCAAATAAATAAAATCAGAACTGAAAGAAAGTAACAACTGTTATCACAGAAATACAAAGAATTGTAAAACATACTGTGAACAACTCAACTATATGCCAACAAATTGGACAATTGTGTAAAATGGATTAGTTAAAAGAAGTGTACAATCTTCCAAAACTGAATCAGAAAGGATCAGAAAACTTGAATGGACCAATTACAGCTAATGAAATTCAAAAGTGATCAACAGACACTTAGCAAAAAAAGGTCTGGACCAGATGGCTTCACATGTGAATTATGAAACACTGAAAACAAACAAACAAACCCTAATACCTTTCTTTCTCAAACCAGTACAAAAAGAATTCAGAGGCAGGGAAGACTCCTAAGCTCATTTTACAAGTCCAGCATTATGCTGATTTGAAAATAAGATAAAAACACTAAAAAGAAAAAATTTTAGGCCAATAACTCTTATAAACAAAGATACAAAATCCTCAACAAAATATAAGCAAACTGAATTCAGCAATACATTATAAAGATCATACACCATCATCAAGTGGAATTTATTCCAGGGATAGAAGACTGGTACATCATTTGCAATAAAAAAATGTGACTCATCACATAAACAAAATGAAAGATAAAAATCTTAAGATATCAAATAGATGCAGAAAAAGTAGTCAGTAAAATCTAGCACCCATTTATGATAAAAACTCACAGCAAAGTAAGAATAGAGGAATCATACTTCAACATAATAAAGGCCATACATGACCAACCCTCAACCAACATCACACTCAATGGGCAAAAACTACTATTGTTTTTCTTAAGATTGGGAACAAGATAGGGATGCCTTCTTTCACCTCTCTTGTTCTGTGGAAGTCCTTGCCACAGCTCAGACAAGAAGACATAAATGACATTCAAATTGGAAAGGAGAAAGTAAAAATGTCTTTATTTGCAGGTGACATTATATTGTACATAGAGAACCCTAAAGACTACATGAAAAAGCTACTAGATCCAATAAATGAATTCAGCAAAGTAGCAGGATACAAAATTAAGATTAAAAAATCAGTGGCATTCTTATGCACCAATAATGGATTATTATAAAGAGAAATTAAGAAATCAATCCCATTTACTATAGCAACAAAAAAATAAGGTACCTAAAAATAAATTTAACCAAAAAGGTAAAAGACCTGTACTTGAAAAACTATAGTACACTGAAGAAATTGAGAAAGATACAAGTGGAAGTGTATAAAGTGTTCATTAATTAAAAGAATTAACATAATTAAAATGACCATACTACTCAAAGTAACCTATAGATTCAATGCAACTGCTATCAAAATACCAATGGCATATTTCACAGATCAAGAACAAATATTCCAAAAATATATTTGGAACAAAAATAGACCCCAAATAACCTCAGCAACCCTGAGGAAGAACGAAGTTAGAAGTATCACAATACCTGATATTACACTATACTACAAAGCCATTATAATCAAAACAGCCTTGCACTGGCATAAGAACAGGCACATATACCAATGGAACAGAACAGAGAGTGAAGAAATAAACACACCCCTTTATGGACAATTAATATTTGATAGAAGAGGCAAGACCTTGCAATGGAGAAATATACTATTTTTTATTTTTTTTATTTTCTAAGGTTGATCATATTTCAATTTTATTAGTTACTTACATTTTGTGTCTGAAAATTGTCCTAAATTTAACTTGTAACTGCCATTTTTAATGTCCCTTAGCATCATTTTCAAAGGTTGATGTTATTTCTTCATCTTTAGACTTTACCATTTGAAAGTGGCACATTACATAAAATGTTTTGTAAACTATCTCTGTTTGGCCCTAACTTTTTCTATTTCAGATATTTTTTATAGTTCTCCAGTTCATCATTGTGTGCTCACAGTTCTGTATTATTTAATTTTCTGATAAAATCAAAATTTTTAAAAGACTGGCTTCATATTTTTGTAAGATCCTACCTGTGGTCAAAAGCTTACTACAAAATAGATCCACCCTATTTTTTGTTTATATCTTATGAAAGACAAATTTTATTGTATTGTCATTATATTACCAAGCTGGATATCCTTATATGCATTTTTCTTTCACCTTGTCCAATAGCTCCCACATTCCATGTCTTTGCTGACTTTAATTTCATTCTCTGCATTATCTATTTATTTCTAACTCAAACTATGTAAAACATTTAAAATGCCACTTTTTTCATACAAATTTAGCTTATCCTCATCATGGGTTTCTGGGAATCACCATTTCTAAATTTGTTCTCATAAGACATTTACCATGTTCTGTCTCCTGTAAAGTGGTCTAAGTTACTATGTAGATATATAGAAAATATGGCTCTGTCTCTTCCTCCACATGGTACTGTGGGGATTTGCACACAATAGTCTTTAAAATATATATATATAATACACATATAAGTATATTATATATAATGCATATAAAAATATATTTATTTAAGATTGTGTTTGTTTATTTTAGAGACAGGGTAAGGAGAAAAGAGAGAGAGACAGAAACATCAAGGTGTGTGAGAAACATTGATTGATTGGTTGCCTTTCTTAGGCCCTCAAATGAAGAACTGAACAGCAACCCAGGCATATGCCCTTACCTGGAATCTAACCTATGTATGACCTTTTGGTTAGTAGGATGATGCCCATCGCACTGAGCCAAACCAGTCAGGGTACAATCTTTATATTTTTTCAATTGAATTATACCTCCATGTCTGTTAGTAAAATTCAGTTATTAATATACTGCAAAAATTAAATCCTTCATCAAATAGTTTCAAAACTTCTTCTGGGTTTTTGTATTTGTTTTTCACAGTAAGCTTTTCAGTTATTACTACTCTGGCTTAAAAAGCATATTTATACATATTCTTTAGGGGGATGCATTTTTAAACTTGTGAATAGTATGGACACATACACTTTGTGTCATGTTGTCCTCTGGGCAACAACACCTCAAAAATAGTTAATTTTGAAGAAAATACTTCTGAATTTTGGTCTACTAATAGTATATTTTTAGAGAAATTTAATGTTATTGTTTTATTTTTAATTTGAAAAATTGTTGTTCAAATACAGTTAGCCCCATTCCCCCACCACCACTCTTCCTTGTCCCTCTCACCCCCACCTCCCATCCTCAATTCTAGCCCCTTTTGGCTTTGTGCATGGGTTCTTTATACATGTACTTGATTATCTTTCCCCTTCTTTTTAACTTTATATGAAAGTAAGGAAGAATGTTAACAATGTCAATGATCTTTGCAGACTTGATTTAATACACTGATGTAGGAAAATCCATAACAAACATTTCAAATGTAAATGACTATTTCTATAGTATTAAAGGGTGAAGTACAAGTATTTTATGCTCTGAAATAATTTATATGGCAGTTTATACTTTTTATAGATTTAGATATAATTAAAGCTTAATAAATGTGTATTATTTTTATCTATATTGTCTTTTTTTACCTTTAGCATAGTTTATTTGGTAGGCAGTGTTTTCGATTTGCATTTTGCAAAGAAGGGAACCACTTCTGAGCAGGTAAAATAATTAACCAAAATTCTCAGAAAACAGAATATTAAAACTGAGTTATGTAATTTTTAATACCCTGTTATTGAAAGTATAGCCCATAAACTAGAAGCTTTGGCATCACATTGTTGAAAAAGCAGCTCCCCACTTCAGATCTATTGATTGTGATTTACATTTTAACAACCACCTTATTCCTTTGCATATTAAAGTTTGAGAAGAACTGGTTAAATGTCTTGTCACATTTTTAACATTTTAAAATGTAGTTTTTATTATTAATCATGCATATTGTGGTAGACAAATGAGGGGACAAACATAGTTTGATACACATAGTTCCCAAGTAAAGGGACCACACCATGGCATGCAGGAGTCACTCACGAAAGCACCAGAGTCAGTCAAGAGGCACAGGGAGTGAGAGGAAATGTGGGCAAGAACATTTATTGTGGTTTCCCTGGAAAAGGCAAGGCAAAGCAGGATAAGCAGTATTCAGACTGACTAATTTGAATATGTCAGTGGACACCATGGTATAGAGGGTATAGATATAGAAGCTGTCTATACTTGTCTGGTATCTGGCCCTGGGCTGATTAGGCCAGGAGAAGTGGCCTGGATTATAAGAACCTTTAAAACCAGTAGTGGGGGTATGGGCTCTATATTGGTTAGTGTGTATTTGAATTGGTTAGCCCTGGGAGGGGCAGTCTCTTCAGGTTCAGCAAAGCTCCAACATGTCAAAGCATCAGAAAAAAGGTCAATAAAATGCATAATTAATATATTATCACAGAATAAAATCTTATCATAATATAATAAGTAGAATCCAAAAGCCTCATCATGTAAAATATGAAGATGCAATATACTGCAAGGTTAATGGAAGGATTAAGTGAGCTTCCTTAGCTAGCTCCTGGAGTTTCCGGGGTCTTTCTGGTCAGATTAAATCCATGCGGGCACTGGTTATAGATGGGACTACCTGTAGTTAATATTCTTTGGTGTATTTCTTTATGAATGGAGATTATTCTGATTTCTCTGAGTAGCAAGAACATCTATGGGTACACTAGCAACTCCAGAAATAACCCCATTGGTAAGTATCTGACTCAATACCAGAATGTAGGCACAGAGAATAGTTTAGGCAGAGGACTTGCCCTCATTTACCTGGTTTTTGCTTCCTCCCCCACTTCAATCCCACCATTTCTCCTCCTCAATATAAAAATGAGAAGAACTTATGCCACTCCTATTTAAAGATGTTGAAGAAGAATAGAAGATAATTAATTGTTAACTTAATGTAATAAAATCTAATGAGGTTAGGAAGGACTCTAGAGATAATTGGTAGCAGCTAAAAAAAAAAAAATAACAATGTCATCTCCTTACCCATCCACTTACCTATTATGCTAGGTACACAGATGCTAATATATTTAATCTTAACATACAAGTATAATTGAAGATAAAGTAGATTTAGTATTTGACCAAAGTTACATGTTGAAGAGTTAGTATTAAATCCATGTCCATATGATTGAAAGCCTATGAATTCTCCTATAGTGTCATCTTTAGTGTCACAAAGGGGATGACAATGATTAAACAATTTATGTATTGTAAGAACTTTTCCATCCTCATTAAGATGAAGTCTGATCTCTCTGTTCATCAATTCATTGTGATAGCATCAGTAAAAGATAGAACAATTTCTTAATTTTTCTGAAATGTCCAGGGTTTAACATTTTTAAGTCATTGTACTTTCCTTTTTTCATACTGTAACAGGGCACAGTCAGGAGGGGGGCCCTAAAAAAGGATTTGGAATAGGGTCCAGAGTTCAGGGTGTCCAGGAAATATTAAGATGTCCTCACCCTCCAACCCCCAGGGGGAAGGGTCATATGAAGCAGGGCCATTGAGAGCTGTTTTGCATAACAACAGTTTCACTGCTGACCTCTGGAATATCTATAACCTTTAACTGGTTTCAGAGATATGTTAAATAGCTGTGGCTATGGTTTGAGCCAGGGAGAAGGAAGTGACTTCTACCCAGGATGTAACTGGGGGCTGGTCCCCTGAGTTCCAGTGCCTGTGTGAGAATTTGGAGTTGATTGGCTCCACACCATGGGGGCCACACTTGCCAAAACTCACTATGGCAGCCCAGTAAAGCTGGGAGGGTCTGGGAGTCCTGGCAGGTGTAACGAATTGTAGGGGGAGTTGGAAATGGGGCTGCAAAGAAGGACTGGCATGGGGATTTCAACGCAGACTCGGCAGCCGTTGGAGAGAGAGCCATGCGGTTTGGGCAGAGTTAGGACACCCTCTTGCCCAGGTGAAAGAGAGAGCCATGCAGTTTTGCCAGAATGAGGACCCCTGCAGCCAGGTGAAGAAGAAAGCCACACGCTTTTGGTCAGAGTGCTGACCCCTGCAGCTTTGGTAGAAGAGGCCCACGTGGCTTTGGGGTGCCCCCTTTGGCTGCATGGCCTGGAAAGCAGGAGAGACTTTGCCTGGAAAAATGGGTATGAAGAACTCTTGCCAGCAGACCATGAGAAGGTGCCACATGACTTTAGATTAACTGGAGATCCTGCCTGGATGGCAACATAGCTAACAGTGCAGTGCCAGCAGCCTGAAACACAGACATGTGCTTCTTTCTCTGAGATACGGTACCCTGAATTAGGGCAGAGGGAGAAGGAAGCACTGTGGGCGTCTGTGGTTAACCTAAAGTACTTTGATATTTTTATGGGGGCATCGGGCCACTACTTTAAGTCTGTATAGCTTTAAATAAACCTTTCCTTTCCTTTTCACAAATCTCTGGCATTGAGAGATGTCTTTCCTCTGGCGGTGGATAGATGAGCCCAGTAGGTATTAGTATAACATCCTTGAGAGGGGCCCCTGTTGTTCTGTAGCAGTTTTTGGCATCCCTCGGTGGGCCAAATATTGCCCCACCCTTGGACCTCTGTTTGGTAACAATACCGTCACAGGTGGGTACAGGTAACCAGGTTCTTGATGATCGGGACAAAGAATTGAACTGAACACCCAGAGTTTATAGCAGAGAACATGGGAGCAGGCCAACTCCAAGCAGAGATTCACCGCATGGGCTGGAGGGATTCTATTTTTACAGGGTGGATCTTTCCTGGCTATTTTTGGCAGGCTTTTACTGCTCATGTACAAGTAGTTATATTACTTTAAAGCTACTGAGCATGTGATCTCCCATGACTTTCGCTTATTGGCTACTCTCTTACATACTCAGAGCTAAATTATTTATCAAATCTGGAATGTTGTAACAGGGTACAGCCAGGGGCCCCCCAAAGAGGGATTTATAATGGGGTCCAGAACTCAGACTGTCCAGGAAATATTAAAAATATAGAGATGCCCTCACGCCTACAAGTCTGAACTGGGGATGGGACACATGGAGTAGGGCCCCTGAGAGTTGTTTTGCATAGCAACAGTTTTGCAACTAACCTCAGGCATGGTTATTTAACTTTCAATAGCTTTTAACTGGTTTCCTGGACATGTTAAATATCTGTGGCCATGATTTGAGCCAGGGAAATGGGAGTGACTAATGGGGAGGCAGCTCCCCCTGATTACAGTTTCACATGAAAGCTTGGAGATGATTTGCTCCACACCATGGGGCCATGCCTGCCTGGATTCACTGTGAGAGCCTAGAAAAGCTGGAAAAATATGGGAACACTGGCAGGTATAATCAGTTGTGGAGGAGTTGTAAATGGGGCTGCAGAGGAAGTTTGGTGCTGGGATTTATACCCAGGCATGGCAGCCAAGCAAGGAGAGAAACCATGTAGCTTTGGGGCTCCCTTTGCCATGTAGCTTAGGAGGCCAGAAAGCAAGATGTAGTAGTGATGCAGAGCTCTCTCTTAGTAGTTTGGGAAAATGCAGGAGAGAACTTGTAGGGATGAAAGGCCTCTTGCTGGTGGGCTAAGAGAAGGTGCCACTTGGTTTTGGATTCAACTAGAGGTCTCTGCAGTGACACAGCTGATGCTGCTGGGAACTGAGGGAGGACAGCCAGCTTAGCACAGATTACTGGAAAGAATGGGTTGGGGGCAGGAGCTACCTAAGCCACAGGCTTGTGTGTCTTTTCCTGAGATACAGTACCCTGGACTGGGCAGAAGAGGGAAGGAAGGACTGTGCATTTGTGGGCATTCTAAGGAACTTTAGGATCTCAATGAAGACATTAAGTCTTATGTCTGTATAACTTTTGAATAAATAATTCCTTTCCTTTTCATCAGTCTCTGACATTGAGAGCTATAATTCCCTGGCAGAGGACAAGTCGAATCTAGTACAAGGGGACCCCAGGAGGAGGGGGGGTCCATTCAGTAATGGTATATTGTACCCCCCTCCACAGGCTCATTCTGTAACAATGTCACCAGGACTGCCTTCTTCTGGCTTATCTAGGTTGATAAATATATGATATAATTTAGATATAAATAGCATTTAACTCAGGATAATAGGATTTTGTAGAAATGTATAAATATGGGAGAGAGTTTAGGTGGAATTGTAAAGTGATGTCTTAAATTTTTGTCACTTTTATTGAGATATAATTTACATACTATAAAATTCACCAATTTTTAAGTGTTTAATTCAGTAATTTTGGAAAATATATCCTGTCAGGTAGAGTTGTTTCTCAGGTTTGTGGTTTATAGGTAAAGGTAAATTTTAGATTAAAGGTTAAAAATATATATATATTCCATATATATGTATATATTCATATGCATATATTTAATATATTCCACATATATGGAATATACTAAAATATATCTATATGTACATATATGATATATAAATATATATCTCATATATTTATATATCCATATATGCATATATTTAATATATTCCATATATGTATGGAATCACCCCAAATGGAATTATTTCTGGAGGGCGAGCCCTGTGTATTACAGGCTTCCACCTCTAGGTGAGTGCTCTAGGAACCCACCTGTATCAGTGTACCAGCTAGCATTTTCGTGAGAAGATGTGTTCGGCTTCAGTGACTTTTTCTTCTTTTCTGAAAAAAAAAAAATGCTGAAGAATCTTTAAACACATTTGCCCTTCTTATGATAGGTGATTTACAAGTGCACCTGTCAAAACTGCACTGAATGTTCAGCAGTTTTTGACCAAAAACTTTATGGCCCCTATGCCCCACCCTCCCTCTTCACCTGATCTTGCTGAGTGAGATTTTTGCTTCCCCAATGAAAAGAGTCCTCAAAAAGAACCTTTTTGCTGATGTGGAAGAGGTGAAACAAAAAAAAGCAGAAGCACTGAAAGACATCAGAATTGATGAGTTCAAAAACTGTTTTTGCGCAGTGAAAAAAATTCTCGATAGCTGAATTGCATCATGTGGAGAGTACTTTCAAGGTGACTGAAGTTTAAACATGTAAGAATAAATACACAATTTTTATAAATTAATTCCATTTGGGGGGTCTCCTTTCATAAAACAGTCCATAACTGACTAGCAGATTACTATCATAATAAGGTTTTATTATTCATCTGTTTTTCTTCTTATTTATTAAGATATATATTAAATGCAAAATTATAAGTATCTTATTGAAATAATATATAAACATCCACATTAAATTAAGTTGTTTTTGTATTTTAACCTCCATCAGAATCACCCTAAAACCTTGTAAAACCAGGTTGGTGAGTTCTATTTCCTAAATTTTCCATCTAGCATTTCCCAAGTGAGGTTGATATAGCTGCTCTTAGGAACGTAACTTGAGCTGATCTGTGTGAAACATGATAATTTTCCAGCCATTTAGTAATGTGTCAAAATGTATTTCTGATTTCTTTATTTAAAAAGCCTAACTATTGAGGTTGTTGGGGTTTTTTTTGTATGTAGCTGTCCAGATCTCCCAACACCATTTTTTGAAGGGTCTATCTTTACTCCATTTTATG
Organism: Artibeus jamaicensis; assembly: GCF_021234435.1. Taxonomy (NCBI): domain Eukaryota; kingdom Metazoa; phylum Chordata; class Mammalia; order Chiroptera; family Phyllostomidae; genus Artibeus; species Artibeus jamaicensis. The sequence goes on from NW_026521853.1 coordinate 1,020,415, forward strand.
CTTCTGCCCCCTTTGTCAAATGTTGGAAACTGCTCTGCCTGGTTTCAGGAATTGTAACTGCCTCCCATGGCTAAGATTGAGTAAGTGACCTCTGGAATGCAAACCACAGGAGACAAAGCTTGTCTCTGGTAGCAAATACTGCCTCAGCTTACCTCCCTGCCCCCAAAGCATGGTCGGCTAGTGACAGACAGGTAAGACTCCTCACACAGAGAGGGGCAACCTAAGCCAAACATAATCACTTGGGAGGCCATCATGGAAGGACTCAGGGGGCTGTGACAAAGAGGGAGTGAGGGACACCTGCCCCCCCCAGCTATTTTGACATAGCCTGAGTCCCCTTTTCTGTCCGGGAGAATGGCTTCCTGGCTCTAATCTATTTAAGCCTAAAAACCTATGATGGGGAAGGGGGTGCGGCCCTGTGCTGGAATGAGCAGGATCTCTGGGATGATCAGGCCTAAGAAAGAATATGTAAAATCCTGTGCAACCTGCTTTGTTTAGAATGCTCTTATTTAAATGATAAGGGTCCAAATAAGAAGTTTGTTCCTCAAAGTTTTATGGCTCATTAGCCATCTGACCCTGACTGAGAATAAGCCCTCATAGTTCTTTGAATGCTATCTACTGTTTGATCCTCCCTTATATTCTTACGCAAATGAACCCAATAAAAGCCCCTTAAGGAAGGGGCTCTTGGCCCTTCCCCTTTGAGAGATCAGCCACCTTTCCTCCCCAAGCAGATCATGTCTTGGTAGTGTTTACTTACATCCGTGGTGGACTGGGGGACTTTGAGGGCAAAGTCACCCCCACAGTCAAATATTAACTGACTATAGAGACTTGACTATAGAGACTAGAGACTGACTATAGAGACTTATTTTTGAGATGTCTATTCTGTTTCATTGGTCTGTGTGTCTCAAGGCTGAGGCGGAAGCGAGGTAAACACTACTGGGAGATAACACCAGATATTTTCAGAGAGACCTTAACTCTCAGCCAAAACACCTTCCTCCCAAGTTAGCCTTGGACCTCTCAGGATGCCCTACACACACACATTTATGTTCTTCTAACCTGCATCTTCCCCTGTGTCTTTATTCTTTATCTGAGTCATAGAGGAATAAATTATATATGAATGGAAATGTGTTCAGCCATATTTAACTTTGCAGAATTTTTTTGTGTGTTCCAGAGATTGGGGTGTGAAAGTAGCCACAGTTTAATGCAGCATGTACTTACCCCTGAAATCTTGTTTTGAGTGTAAGGGGTGATAACCCAGGAGAAAGTAAGATTCACAGGAGGGAAAATGGAGTGAATCACTTTTGCCTTGTTAAATGTTACATGTTTTTATGTGTATATTCTTATTTAATTTAGACTTGGGCCAGTCATTCTGTTACCGAACAACAAGAGGTCCGAGGGAGGGGCAATACAATATTTGGCCCACCTAGGGATGCCCAACACTGCTATACAACAGGGGCCCCTCCCGAAAACAAAATACTAAAATCTACTGGGCCCTTCTGTCCGCCGCCAGTTGGAAAGACATCTCCCAATGCCAGAGATTTGTGAAAAGGAAACAAAATGTTTATTTAATGCTATTCAGGCCTAATGCCACCACTAAAATATCAAAGTCCTTTAGGGTATACACCTACACCCACACAGCGCTCCCTTCTCCCACTGTCCCAACTCCGGGTACCGTAAATCAGGAAAAGAGCACACGTCTGTATTGCAGGCTGCTGGCACCATCAGCTGTGTCGCCGTGCAGGATCTCGAGTTAATCCAAAGTACTGTGGTACCCTCTCATGGTCCACTGGCAAGAGTCCTTTGTACCCAGTTCCAGTCAAAGTCTCTCCTGCTTTTCCAGGCCACTCGGCCAAAGGGAGCACCCCAAAGCCAGGTGGGCCCCTTCTACCAAAGCTGCAGGGGTTCACACTCCACCAAAAGCAGGTGGCTGTCTTCTTCACCTGGCTGCAGGGATCTTCATTCTGGCAAAGCTGCGTGGTTTTTCCCTTTCACCTGGGAAAGAGAAAGCACCCTGTCAAAACCACGTGGCTCCCTCTTTCACAAAGAGGGGGTCCTCACTCTGCTGAAACCGCGTGGCTCTCTCCCAGGCCTTCTCACTCAGGAGCACAGCCCCTCGTTTCATCCTGAGTCCTCAAGCCCTTCTCACTCAGGAGTGCAGCCCCTAGTTACATTCTGAGTCCAACCCCTTCTCCCTCAGGAGAGCAGCCCCTAGTTCCCATCTTGAGTCCCTGCCACAACCTTCTCCCTTCTCCTTGGCTCCAAACTTGGCCACTGCTATTTAACATATGAAACCAGTTAAAGGTTATACATATGTTAAATAACCATTCCAGAGGTTAGCTGCAAAACTGTTGCTATGCAAAACAGCTCTCAATGGCCTGGCTCCATTCATCCCTTCCCCCTGGGGGGGGGGGGGCGGTGAGGACATCTTATATGTCTCTCCAATATTTCTATACACTTTGAATTCTGGACACCCTTCTAAATATTTTTTTGGGGGGGCCCCCCTGGCTGCACCCTGTATCAATTCTCACACATTCTCACTTCACCCAGAGAGGATAAATTTGGCATCTAGGTTCTTGAGTCTGAAGGAGGAACAAATGATGAAAGAGCTCATTTCTGTTCTGTAATTACTGAAAATTTATGTTTACTTAGAATTTATCACGCTGCTTAAAAATGCCAAAAAAGATCTTTTTTTAAATAATAACCCTGGCTCTAATCTAAACTGCTAAAATATCAAATCTTACAGGTTAAAACTGAGCCCACTTCTTGTGAACCTGGAGTTCTGCAGGGTGTTCACTAGCCTTAATAAAAAGACAAAATTCCTAATTTTTGTGGAGCCTACATTCTAGTTGGAGGGGAGAAAAGAAAAAAAAATACATGTAAATTATCTGCTAGACTAGTCAGTATAAATTGCTATGGAGAATAAATCAGTATATGGTGAATTGAAATTCTGGAGTGAGAGAAGCAGAATTTTTAGTTTAAACAGTGGACCAAATCAGCCTCACTGGGAACGTGAAATTTAAACAGTCTAGAGGGAGGCAACTGAGTCAGACATCTGAGGGAAAACATTCCAGGTGATGTGCCTGCAAAGGCCCAGAGGAATAATCCCTTGGTTTTTCAGGGAGCAGTTAATATGCAGATGTGGGTGGAGTACAATCAAGTGGGATCAGAGAGAGGACAGAGATGTGGTTTGAATTCCCTGCACCATTTACTGGCTCATAATCATAGAAAACTCAACCCTCAGGTGTCTTGGTGAATTCAGGGCTTTTTCCATGGCCTATTTACCTTCCAAGTTTTTTGGAAGAATAAAATAAAATAATGTAGGGAAGCAAGTGACCTACAAGCCATCTTGTTATTATACATAAGGATAGATAATAGGTAGGTAGATAGTTAGATGATAGATGATACATAGATAGATAAATAGATGATAGAACATAGACTTAGAGTCTGAAATTTTACACCGCCCTCCAGAAAATCCAGATGTTTCAGATGTTCCTGAGCAGGTGGCTCAGTTGGTTGGAGCATTGTCCTGTACACCAAAAGGTTGCAGGTTTGATCCTCTCTCAGTGTGTATATGAGAGGCAACTGATAGACGTTTCTCTCTCACATCAATTTTTCTCTTTTCTCTCTCTCTCTGTCTCCCCTTTCTCACTAAAAATATCAATAAACATATCCTTGTGTGAGGATATAAAAAATGAGCTAAAAATAATTATCCTGATAAGGCAAATATTTAACAAGTGCATAAGAAATGTAAAGAGGATTTTTAATTTTATGTTTTGATGCACTCACACAGTTAAAACTATTTCTAAATAAATAGAAGTAGTTTTATTTTTATGTTTTATAAAAACATAATAGCAAGTTGAACAATGCTGATATTCAACCCTTTTAACCCCATCCCCCCTCCAGAGATTGTTTTTCACTACTTCACTTTTACTTCCTTAATTCTAATCATTATGCGTATCCTGCTATATCATAGCATATTTACGTTAGCCATTTTACCACATTAACATGGGGAGGAATATAAAGTCTCACTCCCACTATTGTTCTCCTCTCTTCTGTTCCTGCATGTCATATTCATTTTTTTAATTTGCTGTTTCTCTTTGGTAACTTCATGCAATTCTTCTAGCTTTATAAGGAAAGTGGTAGCATAGTAGCACTGGGCTGAAATCCTTGTTCTTTAGCTTATTAACTCCGTAAACCTCCCGTGTCTCTGTTTCTTCATCTGTAAATGAGGGGAAAGAATATCTATTTTATTAGGTTGCTCATGATGATGCAAATAATAATGCATTTGTAGATGATACATTTGATAAGGGGTTAGTTTCCAAAATTTGTAAATAACTCATGCAACTCAACATAAAAAAAAGCAATTAAAAACTGCGCAGAGGATCTGAATAGATCTTCCCCATAGAGGACATACAGATGGTCAGCAGACATATGAAAAGATGCTAAAGATCACTAATCCAGGGAAACGCAAATTAAAACCACAATAAGATATCACTTCACACCTGTCAGAATGGCTATCATCGATAAATCAACAAACAACAAGTGTTGGCAAGGATGTAAAAAAAGGGAGCCCTTGTACACTGTTGGTGGGAATACAGACTAGTTCAGCCACTGTCGAAAATAATGTGAGATTCCTCAAAATATTAAAAATTGAACTGCTTTAAGACATATTGGCTTCAATTCTGAATCTTGTATATCCAAATAAACCCAAAACACTAATTTGAAAGAGCAAATGCACCTTTATGTTCATTGCAGCATTATTTACAATAGCCAAGATATGGAAGCAACCAAAGTGCCTATCAATACGTGACTGGTTAAAAAATTTGTGTTACATGTACACAATGGAATATTACTCAGCCAAAAATAATGAAATAATTTGTGACAGCATGGTTACACCTAGAGGATATTTTGCTAAGCAAAATTAATCAGACAGAAAAAGACAAATGTTGTATGATTTCACATATATGTGGAATGTAAAGAACAAAATGAATGAAGAAACAAAATAGAAATGATGAATAAATACAGAGAACAGAATGATGGATGCAAGAGCAGAGCAGATTAGGAGGGCTGGGTGAAAAAGATGAAGGGATTAAGAAGTACTAATCGTCCATGGCTGGTGTAGCTCAGTGGATTTGGCTTAGGCCTGAGAACCAAAGGGTTGCCAGTTAGATTTGCAGTCAGGGCACATGCCTGGTTTACAGGCCAGTTCCTCAGGATGGAGTACCAAGAGGCAATCACATATCAATGTTTCTCTCCCTCTCTCTCTCCTTCCAGACTTCTTTCTCTAAAAATAAAATAAATAAAACATTTTTAAAAAGAAATACTAATCGGTAGTTACAAAATAGTCATGAGTATGTAAAGAATAAGAAATATAGTAAAATATATTGTAATAACAATATATGGTGAAAGGTGGTACTTTGTAAATTATGTGACTAGCTGCTCTGTTATACACCTAAAACTAATACAAACTAATGTTAAATGCAAACTGTAAGAGAAAAATAAAATTTTAAATAAATAAAATTTTAAAATAAAATAGCAAGATATAACACTTTGAAGAATGTTTTGATGATGGCTACTGAAAATGTTTCTATCTTGAGAATTGAATATATATACTATTATAATATATAATATATATAATATATACTATGTATACACTAAAAGATATGTTAGTGTATATATAGTATATACAACATGTTTACAATAGCTTTATTTCTCATTGTTCATGTTGAAGTCAAGCCATTTGCTTATGTATAGTAGACTGGATATATAAATTGTGGTATATTCATATAATTAAATATTATGCACCAACAACAAAAAAGCAATTGCTACTACGTTCAATTGAGAGATGAAATTCAGTCATAATGATAAATTAAAAAAAAACAATACAAAATTTACATCTGCATGATTCCATTTATAAGAAATTTAAAAAATCATTTATATTGAAAAAAGTCAAAAATAGTGGTTTTCTCTGAGACCTAGGACCAGAAAGGAGTACAGTGGATCTTTCTCATATGTTGGTAATGATCTAGGAAGTGATTATACATCATATTGAGTTATACAATCTATGACTTCAGGTATTTCCTACCTCAATTTAAAAATAAAATGACCTAGCATGTAGTACTGTGAATGCTCTTGAACAAAGAATCAAATATATTCTGTTTACATTAAAGAAAAATCAACAAAAAATTTACATATTTGGTTTAATTTTTTTGAGAAAGTCCATATAAAATATTTCTATATTTATTTTTATATATGTTATTGTTTTACAGATATATATCTGTAGAGTCTAGCTTTAATCTTTTGGGAAAATCTGACAAAATAAATTTAAATCCCACTTTGCTCAAGTAATATACAACAGTGATTTCAGAGGAGGTGATAACAGAAAGAATAAATTTAAAACTTATAACTTATTAAATAAATGATCTAAAATGACCTTTCATCTTCTGAAACTATATAATTTTGACAATAAGCCCAGACTTTGAACATACAGATATGGTTTAGATTTTGCTTAAAAATAAAAAAGGATCTCTTAATAATTAACTTATTTATTAATAATTACTTCAATTTAAATTTGTCCTTTGTCTCAGGTAAAATTCATTGTTGTCTATTAGTAAATACCTGCTCTCTCAGAGAGGCCAAGCAAAGATAGCATTGCTTGAAAAATGATTTTCTGTAGGGAAGTTTTCCATGCTTAAGAGCTACCTTTCTGTCTCAGAAGATTACCTACAGCAACAAAATTATTGTACTCAAATGATTCTAAACATTTTATTGTGTAACACAGCAGACATACATCCTTAATATTTTCTCATGGAACTTAGGAAGAAGCTGCTTATGCTTAGTCTTCTGAAGCTCCTTTATACTCTGACTTAAATTAGTGGAATGAGTCCTTTCAATGTTTATATTGTGTTCTACCTATTCTTAATAGATTTCTAGAAAAATTCAAAATATTAATAGTAAATAAAAATAAAAAGAATTCAGTAACAACTTCTTATGTAAACTTTAAAGGCAAAGAGATCAATCAGTGAGTTTTGTTATTGATATCTACAAAGTGAATTGTAAGAAACATGTGCATCATCATTTTTAGCATCCTCCATGAATTTATGAATCAAGAATGAAATGATTAAGCTACTGGTTCTGTACCTGTAACTCTCATTCACTTTTCCTGTGTAATCTATAAGACTATATCATTAAGAACACATCTAGTTGATGCTATTGTATTTTATTCTTCTGAACTTTATTTTATAAAATAAATAATTATTTACTTCATAGAAGTTCACAGAGATGTAGATTTTCCTTTCCTATTTTCTACTTTTTTAAAACTTAGCTTTACACTTAGTTTTCCTGCTAGAAGCAGGGATGTTTCTGCAGGAAAGCACTAAATCAAGCTATTAACTCTGCCCCATTATTTCCCACACATCTGATTGCAATTGAAAATATTTATAGAGAAATGTATATGGTAGTATTGAATAATTTCAAAATAAATGTGTTTTTTAAAGGATGAATAGAGTGTCACATACCGTTTATATTTAATAGTCATGCAGAAGCACTTTTAAGATACTTAAAGGGTGAGAAAACACAGAGATCTCTGGTTTTCAGTGTTTCTACTGAAAGTTTTAGTAAGGACAAAAATGTTCTACTAAATGCATTGCTTTTTATAGCCTAATTTTTCTAAGAGTTGTATTGATCTAAAGTATTTTGGCAGCTAAAACTGAACAACAGAATAATGTTCAAGTCCTTACTTGCAGCCAAATGATTACTGGTGTAATAAATGAAAGTCAAGATGAAGAACCCTAGGAAGTGCACGTAAAATAAGTATTACAAAACATTAGCTCCATCACAAGTAGCTAATAGCATATGTTCAATATTAAAACAGAGACTTTGAATTTACAGACTCCAGAGGGACCCATGCAGCTTTGGTGAGAAAGGGAGACCCATGTAGCTTTGGAGAAGGAAGAATCTTCTCCAAAAGGAAGAACATGTGGCTTTGGGGTCCCTTTGCCATGCAGCTTAGGAGGCCAGAAAGCAAGATGTAGCAGTGATGCAGAGCTGTCTCTTAGCAGTTTGGAAGAGTGCAGGGGAGATGCTGAGGGAAGGAAAGAGGTGAAAGAACTGTTGCTGGTGGGCCAGAAGAAGGTGCCACATAGGTTTGCATTAAGAACTGGAGATTCTGGCAACACAGCTGATGGTGCTGGGAACTGATGGAAGCCTGTCAGCAGAGCATGAATTACTGGGAGGGTTGGGGGGTGGTGGGGCTGGGCAGGCTACCTGAGGCACTGAGTTCTATTTCTTTTCCTGAGATATGTTCTCCCAGACTGGGCAAAGTGGGGAAGGAAGGGACAGTGGGCATTTGTGGGTATTCTAAGGGACTTTGGGATCTTAATGAAGACATTAAGTCATTACTCTAAGTCTGTATAACTTTTGAATAAATAAATATTTTCCTTTTCACCAAAAAAAAAAAAGAAAGAAAAAGAAAAGAAATTACAAATTGCAAAACATTAATCCAGTTCCTACTAGTGATTTCCCAAGGAACAGCTCTAGAATCTGACTGGGATTTATGTGCATATGATGTTACATCCTGGCTGGTGTGGCTCAGTGGATTGAGCACCAGCCAACAATCTGAAAGGTTTGACTCCCAGTCAGGTCACATGCCTCGGAGGCCAGGTCTCCAGTTGGGGGCATGCCGGAGGCAACTGACCCATGTTTCTTTCACACAACATTTCTCTCACACACAGATGTTTCTCTCCTTCTCTTTCTCCCTCCCTCCCCCTCTTTTTAAAGTAAGTAAATAAGAAAAAATTGTCCCTGCCTTTCAAAAACTAAAATCATAAAAAAAGAAAAAGATAATTTTATATCCTTACTAACTGCCCTTCATGGTTTGTCCAAATTACGTATAGAGGGATAGTGCTTAGAAAAATACTTTTGAGGAAATGAACATCTCTGTAGAATGTTTCTGAAGACAACCTTTCAAACTGACATTGTGACTTTAAAATGGCCTATGGATATATTGTAAAGTGAAAGCAATCACTGTGCATATATTCATATACTTCTAAAATGCAAGATTGAAAATTTCTGAGTTCATACTGGCACTTGATTATTTATGCAAATGATTTGTAAGTATAGAAGTCAGTAGTGCAAATAAAACCTTGGTAAAGTCAGTAGGATAAATAAAACCCTTTCTCATATAGTGTGTGAGAGCAGTTTGTCACCCCAATATTTTTAAAAGTCATGGTATACTGAACTTATGAAGTCAACGTATTTATTTAGATATCTTCATGGAGGCCAAGAGGGAAGTATTTTATCATTGTGTTTAAGTGGAAATATGGGTAATCTGTATTATGAATTGATATATAGGTTGTTTCAAATGGTTTCAGATCTCAACCCTTTTTCTCAAATGCAGCCACTTCTGTTGCAGAAGTATTAGACTCTGAAAGTACAGTAGGATGAGACCTGGTTAGAAAATCTGTGTAGCCATACTTACCTGAATTTCACTAATATGCATGGTTCAATTCCCACTTACAATTCTAATTTCCACATGGCCTCTATAAAATACAAAAAGCCTGAATTTAACATGGTGAATGACAGGGTTTTTAAAGCATCAACTTCACTATTAATATTTATAAATATTTTGTTAAAATCAATATTATTGAGAATTTAAATTAAATGTATAGAAAATAAGCTATCATAGTTTAACACTGTTAATTATAATATATTTATACATTTATAGAAAAATAAATTAGCATAGCTATTATGTATGGAATGGCACTTTAATTTTTTAAGATATTAATGATATCTTCTGGCATTTCTATAGTGTTAAATCTCCACTATGCATAATTTTTAACTTGATCTATACAGTAAAAGTCTTCCTTTGAATTATTCATGTAGAGATAACTAAGCAAAATGTACATAAAAATAGCATGACGTTAGTGCATGAGACAAAACGCATTGTTATGAGAAATTTAGCTATTTCTTTTGCATACAAAAAGTATTATATGATTATTATTTACTTTGTACATCAAAACATTTAGCATTTAGTGGGGTGTCCAACCTTTTGGCATCTCTGCACCACACTGGAAGAAGAAGAGTGGTCTTGGGCCACACATTGAATACACTGTGAAACATAATCACAAAAAAATTATAATGTTTTAAGTAAAGTTACTGTTTTGTGTTGAGCCTTATTCATAGCCATCCTGGGCTTCATGTGCTCCATAGGTCACAGGTCGGACACCCCTGACTGAACATTGCTTTCTATGTGCTACATTATTTTTAAGAGAAAGGGGAAGGGAGGGAGAAAGAGAGGAACAGAAACATCTATGTGAGAGGGAACATGAGTTGGTTGTCTTCCATAAAGCCTTGACCATGGACTGAACCCACAACCCTCAGCAGAAATTGAACCAGTGACTTTTGGCTTGCAGGGCAATGCCTAATCAACTGAGCCACAGCAGCCAGGGCCCTAAATGCTACATGTTATTGAAAGAAATGACAGTACTTTTCTGATTATGATAATATGGATTTTTATTTTAATTAGTAAGGATAATTTAATTACTAAGGAGATTAGTAATCTTTTGTATATAAAGATGTCTAATATACTGAACTCCATATATGTGCTTACATAATTCAAATTCTATAGTAGTTTACATACATTAATGACTATATATGAAAGTATATATAAATGTAATATGTCCATAGAAATCATGGAAAGACTAAAAAAATGTTCAATGTTAACTTTCACAAGACTAAAGGAAAGTATAATTTGTGGTATAAATATGACAAAAACGTATTACAGTTTTATTATATGTTGTAAACATATCACATGATTAGATTACGCATCCGAAGTGTGCTTTGATAAACCATAGGTAGTATTAAATACATGCACTTAATAATCTACTTGGATCTCATTCAATACAATATATTCACCAATTTTAATTATGATGTTTATATATTGATTTTTAAATATAGATTTTTACCTTCATTTTGTTTATGTGGTGTATTACCTTTATTGATTTGCAAATATCGTACCATCCTTGCATTAATGGGATAAATACTAATCAGTGATTTTGTATGATCCTTTTAATGTGTTTCTGAATCTGGATTGCCAGTATATCATTGAGGATATTAGCATCTATGTTCATCAGAGATATCAGCTTATAATTTTCTTTCTTTGTTGTGTCTTTACCTGGCTTTGGAATTAGGATAATACTGGGCTCTTAAAAGAGTTTGGGAGTTTTCGCTCTTCTTGGATTTTTGGAATAGCTTGAGAAGGATAGAAGGTAGTTCTTCCTTAAATTTGGGTAAAATTCATCTGAGAAAACATCTAGGGCAGGGCTTTTGTGTTCCAAGAGTTTTTTGACTACTGCTTCAATTTGATTCATTGTTATTGGTCTATTCAGGCTTTCTGTTTCTTCTTGATTCAGTTTTGGAAGATTGTATGTTTTTAGAAATTTGTTCATTTAACTCAAGTTGTCCAATTTCTTGGCACATAATGCTCATAGTAATGTCTTTCAAACCTTTGTATGTCTTTGCTTTGTTTGTAACTTCTCTTTTATATATGTTTTATATTTTAAAGATTTTATTTATTTAATTTTAGAGAGAGAAGAAGGGATGGAGAGAGAGAGAGAGAGTGAAACATCAATGTGTAGTTGCCTTTTGGTGCCCTGTCCTGGGGATCTGGCCCACAACCCAGACATGTGCCTTGACTGGGAATCAAACTGGCAACCCTTTGGTTCACAGGCCCACACTCAATCTCCTGAGCTACACTAGCCAGGGCTCTCTTTCATTTGTGGTTTTACTTATTTGGGTCCTCTCCCTTTTTTTTATTGATAAATTCTGGTTAAAAGTTTGTCAGTTTTGTTCATATTTTCAAAGAACCAGCTCCTGGACTTATTAATCTGTTGAATTGCTCTTTTAGCCTCAATGTCATTTAATTCTTCTCTGCTCATGATTATTTCCTTCCTTCTACTCATCCTAGAGATTATTTTTTGTTGTTCCCCCAGTTCTTTTAGATGTAGGGGTAAGTTGTTTATTTGATATTTTTCTATCTTCTTTAGGTAGGCCTGTATTACTATGAACTTCCTTCTCAGGACTGTCTTCCTGTGTCTCATAGGTTTGGGGTAGTTGTGTGTTCATTTTAATTTGTTTGTAGATAGTTTTTAATTTCTTCCTTAATCTCATTGTTTACCCATTCATTATTTAACAATATGTTTTTCAATCTGAATTTTTTTTGTTTTTTCCTTGAGATTAGTTCCTAGTTTTGATTCATTATCATCTGATCATGTGCTTGATATGATTTCAACTTTCTTGAATTTTTTGAGGCTTGGTTTGCATCCTGCCATGTAGTCTGTTTTTGAAAATGTTCCATGTGCATTTGAAAAAGATGTATATTGTGCTTATTTGGAGTGAAAGATTATATATATAAATTAAGTCCATTTGATCTGGAGTATCATTTCATGCCACAATATCCTTGGTGACTCTTTGTTTGGAACATCTATCAATTGTTGACAGTGATGTATTAAAATCCCCTACAGTGATTGTGCTATTGTTAATATCTTTCTTAAAGTCCTCCAGGATTTTCTGTGTATATTTAGGTTCTCCTATTTTGGGTGCATACATGTTTAAATCACATGATCATATCAATAGATGTTGAAAAAGCATTTGATAAAGTCCAGCACAGTTATACTAAAAACACTCAGCAAAGTGGAAGTAGAGAGTGCATACTTCAACATAATAAAAGCCATATATGAGAAACATACAACCAACATTATCTTCAACTGGAAAAAACTAAAACTTTCTGTGGGTGTGCCTTTCCTCACAAGTCCCACCAGCCACCGCAGATGAGAGTAAACATGACTGAGATATGATGTGATCTGCTTGGGGAGAAGAAGTGGCCATTTCCTCAAAGTAAAAAGGCTGTGAGCAGTGGCCAGTTTCTCAGGGGTAAAAGGCATTGAGATCCCTCCTCCAGGGGCTTTTATTGGGTTGTAATACACAGGAATACAGGGTGGCAAGGATCAAACAGTAGATAACATTTCAAAGAAATCTGAGGGCTTAGTATGAGTCAGAGTCTGTCAGGAACAGAGTTTTAGGGTTTCCTGCTCGAACCCTGAAATATGAATGAAAGCACTCTTAGCAGATCAGATTTCACAGGTTTATCAGGAAGTCTTTGTGATGTCAAATTTTTCTTCAAGATGCGCTCTAGCAAGTCAAGGAGCTACACCTCTCCCCAACAGGTATTCAGGCCTAAGGAGATTAGAGCCAGGAAGTACTTCTCCCAGAGAACATGGGGACTCGGGCTATGTCAAAGCCGGGGGGTGAGAGTCCATTGCTCCCTCTTTGTTGCAGCCCCTTAAGTCCTTCCATGAAGGCCTCCCAAGTGATCTAGTCTGGCTTAGGTTGCCTTCCGCTGTGAGGGGTCTTACCCTTCATTGACTTTCGACCAAGCTTTGGAGTCAGGGAGAGGAAACTGAGGCAGTGTTTGCTACCAGAGACAAGCTTTGACTCCTGTGGCTCATATTCCAAAGGTTGTCTCTTGCCCTTAGCCACAAGAAGTTGAGATACAATTCCTAGAACCAGACAGAGCAGTCTACAACAACTTTCTCCTTCAGATCAGGAACAAGACAAGGGTAAGGGTGTCCACTCTCATCACTCTTATTCAACATAGTATTGGAAGATCCAGCCACAGCACACAAACAAGAAATAAAAGGCATTCAGATTGGAAAGGTGGAAGTAAAACTATCATTATTGGCAGACAATATGATAATGTACACAGAAAACCCTATAGTCTCCATCAAAATACTACTTGACCTAATAAGTGAATATGGCAATATAGCAGATTACAAAGTCAATAATCATAAAATGATGGAATTTTTGTATGCCAACAATGAAATATCAGAAAGAGAAACTAGGAAAGAAACCTCATTTACTATTGCAACAAGAAAAAGTAAAGTACCCAGAAATATATTTCACCCAGGAGGTAAAAATACCTATACTCAGAAAACTATAGAACATTGAAGAAAGAAATTAAAGAATATACAAATACATGGAAGCATACACTGTGTTCATAGATTGGAAGAATTAACATCACTACAAGGTCCATGCTAACCAAAGTAATGTATAGATTCAGTGCAAGTCGTACTAAAATACCAATGATTTCACAGATCTTGAACAAATATTTCAAAAATATATAGAGAGCTAAAAATGACGCCAAATAGCCTGTACAATCTTAAGAAAGAAAAACAAAGTAGGAGGGATCACAATACTCGATATCAAACTGTATTACAAGGCCACCACAATCAAAACAGTCTTGTACTGGCATAAGGACAGACACATAGATCAGAACAGAGCAGAGAACCAAGACATAAACCCAAGTTCCTATGGCCAATTAATATTCAACCAAGGTGGCAGGAGCATGCAATAGAGTAAAGATAGCCTCTTCAATAAATGATATTGGGAGAACTGGATTGGCACATGCAAAAAAATGAAACTATACCACCAACCTATACCATACCACAATAAACTCTAAACAGATAAAACATTTAAATATAAGGTGTGACACCATAAAATTCCTGGAGGAAAACATAGACAGGAAAATTCCAGGTATCCCACATAGCAATATTTTTGCCAATATACCTCATAAGGCAAGGGAAATTAAGGTAAAAATAAATAAATGGGACTACATCAAAACAAAAAGCTTCTGCATCATCAAAATGGGAAGGAAACTAACTGTATGAAAGAACTTATTTGCCAATGATACATTGAACAATGATTTGATCTTCAAAATATATAAAGAACTCATATGACTGTACACCAGGAAGACAAACTACCCAATTAAAAAGTAGGCAAAGAATCTGAATAGATACATCTCCAAGGAGAACATGCAGATGGCCCCATAGATATAAGAAAGGATGCTCAACATCACTAGCCATCAGAGAGATGCAAATTAAAACCACAGTGAGATACCACCTCACACCAGTCAGAGTGGCCATCATTAAGAAATCAACAAACAACAAGTGCTGGCAAGGATGTGGAGAAAAAGGAACCCTAATGCACTGTTGGTGGGAATGCAGACTAGTACAGCCATTGTGGAAAACAGTATGCAATTTCCTCAAAAAAGTAAAAATGAAACTGTCTTTTGATCTAGTGACTTTGCTCCTGGATACCATAAGAAGTCTGAGTTACCAGTTCAAAGAAGAATTTATGCACTCCTATGTTCATAGTGGCACTATTTATAATAGCCAAGTGCTAGAAACACTCTAAGTGCCCATTGATAAATGAGTGGATCATAAAACTGTGCTACATTTCCATGATTGAATACTTTGCAGCAGAAAGAAAGAAGGAACTTCTACCCTTTGTGACATCATGAATGGAACTGGAGAATATTAAGCCAAGTGAAATAAGCTAGTCAGTGAAAGACAAATACCATATGATCTCACCTATAAGAGGAATCTAATGAAAAAAATATAAACCAACCAACAAAATAAAACCATAGACATGAAAACATAGAACAGACTGAAAGTGAACTGTAGGTGGGAGGGGAATAATAGTGGAAAGGAGAAAGGACGAGACAAAGAACATGTATGAATGACTCACAGGCAGGGACAACAGTGCAGAAATTGACTGTGGGAGCCAGGGGTGGAAAGGGTGGAGATGGGCAAAGAGAGAAAAATTAGGATAACTGTAATGGAATAATAATAAATGAATAAAAATCAAAGGATAATTATAGATTGTTTAAAATGCAGAGTATGCAAATATGCCTTGCTAAATTTTAAAAATTTTTGTAGCATGTTTTCTCATTTTATTGTTATTTTGCCATGTCTAGATAATGATGTAATTTGGTAATTTATGTTCTTGACTACTCATTAGAATTGTCTGCAGAATTTTTTAAAATACCACTGTCTGGTCTCCAAAGATCCTAATTCATATGGAGACAATTTATCTCAGGTTCCAGGCATTTTTAATCTGCATGCATATGCTCATCAATTTGGGAATTATTTAAAAAATAGCCAGGCCTCATTCTTGCCCCATACAAATTTAATTAGTATCTTTAGAGACAATTAAATTAAATTTAATTTATATAACTATGTAAATTAAAATAATTCATGACATCAAATTGCATAGAACTATACAACAATAAACAATACAATATAAAACAACTATTATTATAATCCCCATTGCTCACATGTGAAGATTACACACAGAGATGTAATAACTCATCTAAGTAAACACAGTTTATGAATTGAAGCCAAGCAATCTGGATTCAGGATTGATAACTCTTTGAGTACACATTATACACTTCCTGCTTAATTTTTGTTAACACTTTATGTGGCATTACTAATGAAACTATGCTATAAATAAGTAAACTGAGAACAAAAGACTCAAGTAACTCCCATAAATCAAGCAGCTGATAAATGACACAGCTGATATTTCTGCCAAGGCATGAAAGACTTCAAATTCCATCACACTGTACTACCATGGCATGGTATAAATTACCTTATAAGTGCTCATTAAAGTTACACTAAATATGTTTTCTTAGTATAACAATTTTTTAAAGAAAAATTCACTTCTAAGTATATTTGTCTGTCATTTGATGTTATATTGATTCTGGATATATCTAGAAAAATATACTTGGCAATTCTAAAAAAATTAAGATAAAATTTAATGAAAAATTTATTCACTTTAAGTCATAACATAAAATAAAGACATTTTATATTTATTAACTTTGGCAACAGTGACTTTTTCAGAATGTTTAAAGACCCAATGGATTTTTTAAGATTCATTGTATACTACATTGAATTTCTCTAATTGCTAATAAGATAACACACGTGTAAGGAGAAACCTGTTTTTGTCAATCTTTTCTGACTTTGTTTTAAAAAAATTTTAAATATAAAATCTTTTTTTTTTAATTTATTGAGTTATTTTTCAAGTACAGTTTTCTTTTGTCAATTTCTCCCATCCCAACCCCCCCTCCGCCCCGTCTCCCCATAAATATAAAATCTTGATTATATTTTTCATTACCATTTAGTCCCCTTATACCTCCCCACAATCACCACATTGTTGTCCATGTCCATAAGTAATTTTTTCTTTTTACTCAATTCCTCCACCTACTGACCTTGCCAACCCCCCACCCCACTAGCTGTCATCTGTACAACTATGAGTCTGTCTGTTTTGCTTGTTATTTCAGTTTGTTCATGGACCTGGAGAACATTATGCTAAATGAAATAAGCCAGCCAAAGAAAGACAAATACTATATGACTTGACTCATATATGGAATCTAATGATCAAAAATATTTTTTGAGTACATAGCATTTCCCTTTTAGTAAAAAAAATGACAAATAGTAAATGTTTTGTGAAAACATACTTTCCTATAAGAAGAATGCAGGCTCCTCTGAATTTTATTCAAAATGTTATTTATTTTCCCATGGATATTTTTTGTAGAGTTTGACATAAAATTATTTACAGTGGAAATAATTGTCTAGTCTCTGGTTTTATATATGTATATATGCACACATATATATTTGTATAAAACTACAGTGTATTGATTTAATGATTATTTTGCAATTTGTCTTTAAAAATTAAATATTAACTCTAACTTATATTTACATAGTAGATATTGTTATGTTAACTGCAAAATATTACAAAAGGAATCAACAGAACATAATAGAAAAAGCAGTTTGTGCTATTTTCAATAAGAGACACATTAACCCTGATCAACCCCAACCAAGTCAAATATTGGTTAGGAGATAGAATATTCTACTTTTTATATTGTTGCTCTTGCTGTAAGTTTACCTTCCATTCTGCAAGTTTCCACCATTAGCAGAATCTGTATTTTCTAAATTAATGAATAGCCTTTTTCTCTACGTGGTTGCTCAAACCAAGTCTTTGGTTATCCTTAACTTCATCTCTGTAGCCAGTGTCACTTCAATTACCATTTCTTGTTGACTCTACCTGCTTAAATTAATATGTAAACTACCACTGAAAGAAATTATCTTATTAAAAATTATCTTTGCTTTAATTTTAATTTATTTGTCATGCTGTTTAAATTATACATAGTATAAAAGTTTTCCTCATAGTTTTAACTGGGTTTAAAGATCCTTCAACCTCTTCTTGGTCTCTGTGATGTATCATGATCTGAATGAAGAAAATCAAGCCAGGAATATGGACTGAGTCAACATCTTATCAAGAGTTACTGTTAGGAAAGATTTCAATAATATTGGTGGGGATGAGAGAAGAAATAGTAACAGGAAATAATCACAAATGTGAATGTGGAAGGCACGTATTATGCATAATTGCAACCGTATGGAGAAGAAAACTCAATAATGCCCTAGACTTGGAATGTATTTTGACCACCTAGTAAGTCTGGAGAAAGGAGTTTGTTGGTTTAATAACTAAGTGACATCAGAGATCCGGGGCAGAATCTAACAGAACACCAGCTTAAATTATTTTAGCCTTTATAGTGCTTACTCTGTGTCACATACCGTTCATATATATTTATATACTATATACTTCCCCTTATGGCTCATTAGTGGAGATGGGTCACTCTTATTCCTGGTTTAGGAGCTGGGACTATCTTCTATGACACTGGTGTGGGGGCATGGTTTAGAAGGAAAGTATAATGAGAATACATTTTTTTCTTAAATTGCACATATGTTTATAACTGTTGTAATAAATTTTCATGAAAAGATGTATGAGCTCTTATTTATAATTTCAAATATATAGAATGGTATATGTATGAATGGGCCAGGATGATGGCAAGATGCATTGTGACAGGAAAACTTTTAATAAATGAATATGCAAAACAGAATCTACAAACGTGGATATTCATAAATCTGAGAAACAAGTTTTCTGTCACTCTAGATTGTTCTAATTCTGTGGCTTTGCTCATGATTTCCTCCAATGTATTTCACCTCACTTTTCTTACATCTTCCCCATTCTTCATTTTTAAACCCAGCTTAAATGTAATTTGTTGAATCATTATATTTTATACTTGAAACTAACATAACCAATATAAGACTATAGACCAACTATACTTCAATAATATGATTAAAATTTTAATAATAAAAAATAAAGTAAAATACTAAAAATGTGATCTCCTTTATGTTTTCCCAGTCCATCTTTCTTGAAATGATTTCTTTTTATCTTAAATATCCTACAGTGGATTTTTCCCTATTATAAGTGCAATTTTTACTTTATTATATTTATTAGTGGATATGTGTTTTCTCTCCTTTTATATTCTAAGTTTTTGTGAGCTTATCAAGTTTGCTTATCCAAACTACAAATTATGGAAAGATAAAATCCTGTACTTTGAGAGTGATGTGGACCCTGGCTCCTGGGATTCACCATATTTTGGATGAGACATGAGACAAATTCACAGGGACTATCGAGTCCTGTGGAGGACAAGGGACACCATAGCTTCTTTCTCAAGAGGAGAGCCCTCCAACCCTTGTCTTGACAAGCTTTTATTGGGTTCAATTTGCACTGGAATAAAACTCATCAATCATTGTCAGGCAGAAATGATTAAACAATAGATAACATTTAAATAACTCTGAAGGCCTATTTTGAGTCAGGATCAAATAGCTAAAGGGCCATAAAATTTGGGGGGAAACAAACTTATTTCAGGCTTGGACCCTTATCATTTAAATTGAGAATATTAGTAAAGTAGGTTTCATAGGATTTTATGCATTCTTTCCTAGGCCCAATCCCTCTGGGAAACCCACCCTTTCCAGCACAGGGTGGCATCCACCTCCAGCATTATTTCAGGCTTAAGGCATTATTTCAGATTTAAGTCAGTCAGGGGAAGTATGGGAGCCAAGAGATTAGGAGACTTGGCTTCTTGCAGGCAGAATGAGAACTCAGGCTATGTCAAAGCCAAGAGGTGAGGGTCCATTACCCCCTTTTCTGTAGCTCCCAAGTCCTTCCCTGGGGTCCCCTGTGATCATGCCTGTCTTAGGTAGTCCCTCCCTTGAGGAATCTTACCCATCATTGGCTAACTGATCAAGTACTGGGGGCCAGGCAGGGTGAAGTAAAAAGAGCAAAAGCAGCACCCCTGCCAGGGAGATAAGCTTTGTCTCCTTAGTGGGTTATGGTCAAAGGTCGCTCACTCAACCTTAGCCATGAGGGTTACAGCTTCTGAAACCAGTCAGGGCAGTTCCCAACAGACAGAAGATGAAATACAATTACTTCTAAGTAAATCCTATCTCTCAAGATTGTATAACTGTTAATTCAAAAAAACATGCTTTATATTCAGCAATTATCCAACTTTCAGTTAAGAACTCAGGCTCATAACACATTTGTAATCTTTCTAAAGATACTATAGATACTATAATTTGAAATTCAAAGAAACCCAAATCTTAGGAGATTTAACACAAATTTTATATATATATATATATATATATATATATATATATATATATATATATTCACAATGTTTTTGATTAGTTATATGGTTGATGTGCTAAAAATCAAACAGAATTCTTGATTAAAAGTATAAATATTCAGCCCTGGCTGGTGTAGCTCAGTGGACTGAGCATGGGCCTGTGAAGCAAAGGGTTGCAGGTTCGATTTCCAGTCAGGGCACATGCCTAGGTTGCAGGCCAAGTCCCTAGTAGGGCACACATGAGAGGCAACCACACATTGATGTTTCTCTCCCACTCTTTCTCCTTCCCTTCCCCTCTCTCTATAAATAAATAAATCAAATATTTTTTAATTAAATAAATAAAATAAAATAAATATTCAGAAAACAGCATTTCAGATTAATTCCAAATTAATAAAGTTTGGTGTGAGAGATTATATTTTTTAATGCCTCAAGCTAATTTCGATACACAACAACTTTCAAATAACATCATGTCAACTTTTTATAGGGTACATTGGTATAGAATGATTAAGGAAATGTAAAAACTGAAGATGAGAAATTGCATGTTCTTAACTCTAATGGATCTGTTCAGTGAGGTAAAATTGGTCAACTCTTCTGTTATTTTGGTAATAGTCTTACAGTTTTAGAGGTGATGAAAGATTTGTAAGAGATATGAAAAAATTAGTATATGTATATATGAACAATTAAATATAGATTTTTCAATCAAACTCAGGGAAACAAAATGATTGCATAAATTTCAGGGAGGGAGGGATAATTGAATTTTTTAAATTTTTTTAAAAGATTCAAATTAACCATAATGGTAAGATGTTAATTTTTTTTGCACTCCTATGAGATTATTGGACTACATATTTGACTTCCAAGTGGAGTTCATTAATAATGAATAAGACATTCTAGTGAGTATTTAGATAATTAAGGTTGCAAAGACAGATTTTTTAATATTTTAATATAAATATATAGAATATATTTTATATTCTAAGAAGTATATTCTATATTTGTATTTCTTCTAAGAAATGCAGATTCTTAGAAGTATATAACTTTTCTAGACTGAATTATGAACAACTGGAAAATATAAATAGACCAATGAACAGTGAGGAAATTGAAACAACTATCAAAAACCTCCCCCAAAATTAAAAGTCCAGATGGCTTCACCAGTGAATTCTATTGAACATTCAAATATTTGTTACCTATCCTTCTTAAACTCTTCCCAAATAACAGTGAAGAAGAGACAATACTTCCTAATATGTTTTGTGAGACCATTATAACCCTGATATCAAAACCCAGCAGGTATAAAACACACACAAAAAAAATACAGACTAATATTGCTGATGAATACATGCAAAAATCCTAAACAAATCATTAGCAAATCAAATACAACAATATATTTTTTAAAAAATAATACCAGAGATTCATTCCAGGGCCACAAGAATGGTTCAACATATACAAATCAATCAATAAAAAAAAAGGATAGAAATCATATGATATTATCGATTGATATAGAAAGAACATTTGATAAGATACAACATCCATTTATGACTAAAACACTCAATAACATGAGTATGGAGGAAAAGTACCTGAATATAATAAAAACTGTATATGACACACCCTCAACTAATATCATACCCAACAGTGAAAAACTAAAATATTTTCCTCTAAGGTTAGGACCAAGCGACATATCTTAATGTCATTACTGACTCTGCTTTTTTAAGTCAACAATGCCACATGCCATTCACATGCCACATCTAATCCAGCCAATTCACGTTTAGCTTTCAAATATATTGGAAATTCCAACCATTTTCATTACTGCCAACAACCGAGTCTGAACTACCATCATTGTCACTGTATTAGTAACAGGTCTCACTCCTTCTACTCTTTTTCTACTGGCATTTTACAAAACATAAGCTAGAATGTTTACCTTTTTCAAAAAAAATTTTAAACGCAATTTATTTATTTTATTTTTTAAAGATTTTATTCATTTATTTTTAGAGGGGAAAGGAAGGAGAGACGGAGAGATATCAATGTATGGTTGCCGCTCCTGTGTCCCCTGCTGGGAACTGGCCTGTAACCCAGGCATGTGCCCTGACTGGGAATTGAACCAGTGACTCTTTGATTCAAAGGCTCAGTGCTCAACCCACTGAGCCACACCAGCCACAGCAGAATGTTTACTTTGAAACTAAGTCCAATAATTCATTATTTGAAACTCATCGATGGTTCCTATTTGTCTTCTAAATTCTATATGACCTCCTTATATCACCTTTAGTCATTCCACTTTAGCCATGCTGGCTATGGAATGCTAGCACAAACTACTACGTAGTGTCCCCGACTAAGTTGGTGCCCTTGGTTTACCAGTTCTCACTCTCTCAATTATTCTCCTCCAGCTGTCTCCATTGTTAACTTACACCTTTCTCCAACCATTGCTCAAATCTCACCTGCTTGATGATGAAAATGATGACTATTCTATGTGATACTGCAGTATACATTACTTCAATTTTCCTCAACTTTGACAGTCCTTATTTTTCTCTTTCTGCTTATTTTTCCCTCTCTTCATTACTCTTATCACCTTCCTACACAGTGCATAATTTACTTATATATCATGTTTACTCTTGATAATGTTTCTTTTTCTGCGAAAACAAAAACATTGAAAATCAATATTTTGGGGTTAGCCTTTATTTTTGTAAGCAATTAATTGTATGATCTTGAAAAACATTTTTGTCCTCTCTTGATATTTACTTTCCCATTTGGTTAAAAGTGAAGATTCCAGTCAGGGGTCTTTAAGTCCCTTAGAACTCTGTCTAACTCTAACTTTCTTTTGGTAAAACTCAATTACATTTTAAATCATAAAACTGAATTTTATCCTACAGAGAGGCTATGAAATTAGCTGTTGGAAACACAAGTGTCCAGAGTAGTGTCAGTAATTAGTTGCCTCACAGAAAATACATTACTTTTTTATAAAAACTTCCCCATTCTCCCAGAAATGACCACATTTCTTAATGTAAGCTGCCTTTTCAATTTAATGAGTTGTTAAAACCCAAATAAGTACAAGTTTTTTTCCCACTGTAATTCATGCTTTATTGTGATACAGAGTACAGCTACAAAATTGCTGCACTCATTCTGTTTTTGAAAGCAGGTGGGCTTACAGGATGAAATGCACCTTTACTGTACAAATAAAGAAGGTTGTACAGTGTGTACATATGATTGTAGTATGTAATTATAAGATAAATTCAATTTTTAATCACTGATTATATTTATCTAATTTTGAATGGAAAGTTGTAGTTTACCTGAATATGTTACTTTAATTATCTAAACAAGAAATTTGTTTACTATTACACACTTCTAATTTTGTGTTGATTGATCTATTTTTAGGTAATATTCAGGATTGTTTTCATTTATAGGATATTATTCTTTCTAAACTGTTATTTCCAGGCATAAATCTTGTTTACAACATGAAAAATGGATGGCTGTTTCTGTAGGTCTTGTGTTTGCCTCTCAGTACCCAGTGACAGAATCCAATCCTCAGAGGTCACAAAGATGCTGCTCCTGGTTGTGTGTAACAAGATAGAGGCCTGTCATTGATGCATCCATAATTTTTATCAGAATTACATATACAACTAATAGCACCAAGGGAATTAAAGATGGACTCATGCACCCACATCCCAATCTGTAGATTGCTGCCAGTTTACAAGACTCTGAGGCTCACTAAAAACTGACCTGTTATTTATAGTAAAAAAAAACAGTTATTTATAGTAAGCTATTTAACTTTGAAAGCATTGTTGGCAGACCCTTTTCACTTCAGGTACCTTTTATGTGTAAAACTTATTTTGTTCTGATGAAACACAGGCATGTGTATATATTTACTTTGTATAGTGTGTTCTCAATGTAATTCAAAAGATTTATTTCATGAATATAATCTGTGTGTATAGTAGTTCAAATATCTGAATCTTAGTATAAAGATGAAATAGAACATTTGCATCATAAAAATAGACTTTAACATTTTTCTTATCACTCAAAGCATAGAAGCAAATTTACTTTTAAACTACATTGATTTTTTAAATGAAATAGTTACTTCTTTTCATTTTATAACTGACTATAGGCAATATTTATTATGTTCACTTGAAAATAGGCTAATGAAGCATAAAATAAAAATCTCTGCCTGTAATACATATGACTACTGTAAAATATATGACTTAGAGCCAGGAGACATTGCCATCTTTATTTTAGTACTGGCTAAGTATTTGATGAACTGTAATGTATCTGTCCATTATTTTTGTAACTACTCTGTAAGACCTACTTTGACCAGTGTATATTGCAAGCAATTTTCATCTATTAAAATTTGAAGTGAATTTGCTGATACAATTTGTATAAAAAAAACTAATATGTTTAAAGCATGTCTCTTCTATAGAACTATCTAACATTTTTGCCTATTATTATTAATACCAAAAATTACCTATGTTTAAATCTCATGGAACTTAGACCTAAACATGATGGTTGGGACAATAAAATGCAAATAGTTCAGCAACTATTATAACATAGCTTATAAAAATGAGGTGTCTGCAAAATATGCTTAATCTATTTTGAAAGACATCAGAATGAGAAAGCAAATGTTACTGTAAAACACTAAAATACAGAATCCTGGTAACCACCTTATTACTCTCTGTGAATTTTTGTGGGTTTTTTGTATTTATTGCTTTTTCAGGGGTGTTGGGAGTAGTAAAGAGTAAAGAGGTTCAAATATATAATGGTGGAAGAAGTCTTGACTTTGGGTGGTGGGTGCACAATACAAAAGACAGATGATGTATCATAGAATTTTACACTTGAAACCTATATGATCTTATTAACCAATATCACCCCAATAAATTTAATTAAAAATAAAAAATGAATAAATAAATCATATAACATATATAATTCATAAAAATAAACAGACAATACTTAATGTACTGAATGTGCATCTTCATTAACAATATATTCAATAATTGCCCCTTAATCTGAGGTTTAGTTCTACTTTCTCTAAATTAAACAAACATTCCACAAAAACATTTACCACATACTAGCAAAATCAGTTTAGTAATTATTACTAATTATCTACAGTATAACTCTGTGAACTCAATTTAGGTTCATAAAAGTGTGAATAAGCAAATTAGCACTCATATGGTCTGTAACCTCTTATTTTATAATGCTGAGACATATTTTGTAAAGATCATTGGAGGCTTCTTAAAATATAGACATCATTAGTATTTAGTAATAAAAGACTTTAAAGGTTTAAATGTCTTGCTTTAAGAATAATTTGACAGCCCTGGCTGTTGTAGCTCAGTGGATTGAGCGCGGGCTTGCGAACCAGACAATCACAGTTCCATTCCAAGTCAGGGCACATACCTGGGTTGCAGGCCGGTTCCCTGCAGGCCAATTCCCAGCAGGGGACGTGCTAGAGGCAACCATACATTGATGTTTCTCTCCCTCTCTCCTTCCCTTCCCCTCTAAAGATAAATAAAAATCTTAAAAAAAAAAAGAAAAAAAAAGAATAATTTGACAACATTATTATAAAGATAGTTATTTAATTGAGATACATGGATAGGGAACAGAGTTGGCTAATTATAGCAATCTTAACCTTGGAAATTATTTGTTGAAAACATAGTATTATAAAACACCATATTCTGTCATTCTAACCTAGATTATTTGTAATCTATTTCCATTAGCTGTAATTATTCATACTATCTACTGTTCAGTACATTAATAATCCTTTTCTTTACATGTAATTATTAGTGACAAGCATTGGCATTCATCATATTTTAATGTAGTTATTAATATTAATGTAGTACTGGCCTCACAGAAGGAGTTTGGAGATATGTTCTCTCTTCCACTATTTTTCTGAAAGACTTTATAAAGAACTAGTATTGTTGCGGGAAGAAACTCACACCAAGAGGAGATAGCGGAAAACACGAGAAGTTTATTACCTGCACGAGCCCAGGGGAGTCAATCTCTAAATTCAGAGCCCTGAACAAAGGATTCTTGGGGTTTATACAGTCTACAGGGTCTTCCTGTCTCCATAGCAAAGCAGGATACAGAAGCGGAATGCAGAAATCAGTTCTAGCTATAGGGCTCCCTATACCTATGTGGCAGAAGCAGAGTACAAAGGCTAAATGCGGAAATTAGTTGGGGGGGGAGGGGTGCTGCTAATCTTAGCCCTTGTGAACATCCTGCTGTTTGCTTTATCACTCTTCCCAGGGTGCTTGGGGTTTGGGTAAACAAAGGTTCTTCAAAGCTTCCTCCATTATTCCCCCCTTTTTATGCTAAACAGCACTAATGCTTGTTTTAGCATCACTATCTATATCTGAATGTTCACCCTCGGAAAAATCTATCCTTTGGTAATGATGCCTCTGTAAGAAGAGGATCTTTGCAGTGGCTTTTCTGTTTACAGTAGCTTCCAGCTGCTGTACTATTGTCAGCACTAAGCTTGGCCCTAAGGTTAAGGCTAGGAACAGGATAAAGAGGGGCCCTAGAATCGGGGCTAGCATGGAAAATAAGGCAGATTGCCACCAGTTGTGGCCCTCAGTGAGATTATCGGTATTTCCTAATCTCTTATGGATTTCTTTTAATTTGTTAATGTTTTCTCTACTATCATACTTTCATTTATATAATAACAACATTCTTCTTGTAGGAATAAACAAGTTCCCCCTTTTGATGCTTGACAGTGCTGGTGACTGCTCTAGCATCACTTTATGGTTATTCTTGTATGTCAGGGGGCTGTATTTGTAATATCTGATAGTGGTATCACTGGAGGGACAGGATCCTGGCAGTTGCCCTGCAGGTAACTGTCACTTCTAAGTTCTGGACTATGATCCACAGGATATAGGGGCTGAAGCTAAAACCTAAGGAGATAATAATTAGGGGTCCTAGAAAGGGAAATAGCTACTGGAGCCAGGCATGAGGATTTATTCCTCAATTTCTCTAATTCTAACTTTCTGTTTCTTTGGTGCAGCGGTTTATATTCTCTCTGATTTCTTTAACTTTCTTAGCTATGATCCCTGACTGATTTACATAGTAGTGATATTCCTCTCCTAGGAATGTACAGGTTCCCCCTTCCTTGGATTCAGAGTATTAATGAGGTTTCTTTCCCTTCTGGAATTATATACAGGACAATGGATGAAGGTCTCATCTTCTTGTAACTGCTTCCAGCTGGACATGGATGTCATCCTACATACCCTTGGGTCAGGGGTACCCTGAAAGGGAATGGGTACAGCACAGAGGGAGTCCTTCCTTCAAGGGGAAGGACCTTACAGGGTCCTGCTCAGTTGGCTGTCACCAAGAAGTCACAGGCTTGGCGTCCAAAGGCTGGCATTACTAGACTGTTGGCATCCTGGTCAGGTTGTATTCTGGAGGTGACAGATTAGGCAAGAAATTGGAAGTACAATTAAATTATAACTATTAAATGACAAAGGCAGGGACTTCAGTAAAGAATGGCTTATCTGGTGGAAGGTGTACAAGGCATGCTACACCTATCCCAGATTCTTGTGGCCTACTATACTTTACTCGGACTGAGGGGAATACATTAGGATTTCCCTCCTTTTAGATTTCTGAACCCTTTCTGTCCAATCTATCAAGACAGAAAAGGGAAAATCAGTTCTAAAGTCAAGCCCACAGACTGCCCCAACCCTTTATCAACTTAACTACTTAGTTCAATCAAACCGTTGAGTCTCAGGGGGTGATGACAAAGATGGGCTCCTTAGCGAGGCCTATATTGTAACTAATTACTCATAGGCATAGGCAGGTCATAGGCATACGCCCTATGAAAACAGAAGAACACACAGGTTAATTCACACAACAATCTCTAAACCAGTCTCTGCACCTGTGAGACTGTCTTTTGGGAAGACATTCCATTGCAAGGTCCTTCCTGCAATGACATTTAACAGTGGCAATTTGACAGGTCCCTTGCACCTGTAAATTGTACATCTTCGGTGACATCACAATCCTGGTTTCAACTCTTTAATGAAAACAAACTTTCAAGACAGCTGTGCCATTCTGATGCCCAATATTGAGCACTGTGATTTTCATTGAACTATAGTTTTTCTCCTTAAGATCACCCTCACCTTTATTACAGGGAATGCTTTGGGTCCAACTTTTGATTTTGACTGTTTGTTTGCATAAACATACTAAGAGAAGCCTGGATTACTTATGATCCTTAAGTCCACTTAGCTGGAACTCACACACAGAACCCTCAGATTGACTTCTCAGTCTGCCCCTCGGGGCACAGAAGCAGAGGCACACATCTGCCATCTGACTTTGCCTGTCCTAGTCATTTCACTCAAATCCTTGAGCCTCCATTGTGCCTACAGGTTCCTTTTTAGCCATCTTTCAGGAAAGCAACCCTCGTTCCTTCCCTGAAAAGACTGGCACGAACTGCACAACTAACCAAAGTACCAGCCTTTTCTCATGGGCTTTCACTAGCTTCACAGGTCAATCCCAGTTCCTCAGGGCTTTCTGGTAATGGCCAGAACCCATACATGCCTCTTTCAGGCATGACATTTCAGTCAAAGTCCTGGTTAACAAAACTACTATTAATGACTGGTCTTATTGGTTTTATGCAAAGAAACCTTACGTCATCATATACTCCTTCAGAGTTCCAAATTCTGGAGGGATCAGGTAGGGAGAAAAATACAAAGCGTGATGGAAAATCCTTTTCCTTCTGATACTCACTAAGATTGCATCTCCATGCCTTATACCTTCCATTACTAACCCCACATAATTTCTTCCCAAAACTTTCGCAAACTTCTATAACCTTTTACACACCCTCTTCTATCTGCACAGCTTTCTACAGACCTTCAGCAACATCCAAAAACTTTTTCATCCTTTCATATACTTCTTTATTTACAAATCTTATACTTTCTATTGTTCATTTTCTTACAGAGTATGAAGTTTCAAACTTTTCTGGAATCCTCAATTTCCTTTCTCAGAGTATATACAGAGCAAAACCTGAAACACAGAGTTCTGAAACAACACACAGGTAGAGGCATTCTCTTGCACCAGTGCGTCCACTGGTGCCTCGCAGAGACATGCTCCTTCAGGCCTGGTCTATGGAAGAGACATGCTGCATTGCCTCAGGCTGAAATACTTATCAGCCCCAAATGACCCTTCCTGGGTCCTGGGTGGCAAAGGCATCCTCTCCAACCGGCTACAGTGACCTTTCCTAGGTCTTCAGGTACACAGGGTTTCTGATCAAAAACAACCAATGGCAGAGAAATTTGCTCTTTTCCCACAAAACCAGAAAATAAGTAGTTGAGCTTTCCTTTACTCTAGGTTTAAAACTTTCATATCCTTTATACATATTTCTACTCATCTAGATTTAACCATCATTCTCTTTTAATCTTGGTTCCTTTCCCACACTGGGGAGGACTATACTTAAACTCAGTATGTGGCAGCTAAAAGTCCCTAGTACTATAGGTACCTTCCACTAAAAGTCCCTAGATTCACAGGGACATTTTGCACCCTTCTGAAGCTTAGACTTTGCAAATACCCTATAAATCAGGTGGTCACTCTTGGACCTCAGTTCATGACCTTCAAAACCAGAGCCGTTACTATTAGAACCAGTTACACAGAGAACCTGACGGCTGCAGTGCCCACACAGCAGTAGCATGCAGCCTATAATCTGAAAAGAAACCTTATCCAGTTCCAAGATAGCGACACCTGTTCATGCTCTGTCCTCCAGGTGGGGCACCCATGTGGCTCATCTATTTTACCTACAATGGCAGTACCCCGACTCTGGTTCTGCCCACCTGCGAAGGTCCCAGGACTCCGGTCTCAGGAACCCCGGAAGCCCCCAAGGCCCCTTCCACCTGTGGGTGTGGAGGCACCACAAAGCCACCCTCCACCCATTGCTGTGGTTTACTGAGGCTGCAGTCACCAGTGGAGGCAGGGCAGAGGTCCTGCCCGCCTCTGAAGGTGGGTGCCCTGCAGCTCTGTTTTCAGAAGTCAAGGAAGCCTCTGCCAACCCCTGGTTCGGCGGGTGAGCAGAGCCTACTTGCAGAGGCTGCAAATCTATGGTGGAGACTTCTCCCACTTGCAGGGCAGAAGAGGCTGTAGTGGGTCTCATCTCCCTAGAAGGTAGCGACCCCACCGAAGTTCCCGCTCTCTGGGGTCCCCCATTGTCTATTCTGAGGATAGGAGGAGGTCTCCCAAAGACTAACTCATACGGGGTATAGCCTGAAGGTTAGGGGCATTCCTAACTCTAAGTAGTGCCAGCAGCAGCAAGTCAGTCTAAGGCAGTCCAGTCTCCTGGTGAAACTTTGTTAGAGTTTCCTTGAGAGTCTGGTTCATGCGCTCTACTTTTCCCGAGCTCTGGGGTCGGCGTGCAGTGTGCCCACCCTGCACCAGCCTGCGCCCCTTCTTCATGGACACCCGGTACCCTGTCTTGGTTAGCAGTTCAAACATCTGGCAAGGGCCCTCCCAGCACCAGTCTCAGGTTGATGTGGCTGAAAGGAGGTTATCTACACACCGATAACACTGGGTCAGTCTCCTTCTCGGTAAATGATTTTAGATCTCTGGCCAGGGCCTCTCTGAGGGGAGTGGGAGAGTTTCTGAAGCCCTGTAGCAGTCTGGTCTGGGTCTAAGCCAGCTAACCTGAGGACTATAGGCACTTGTAACCTTGGTCTTTGTCGCCCACCAGTGGACTTTTTTTCTTTTTCCTTTTTGGGGCACTCTCTTTTCTAGTACCCCTTCTCTCTGCAGTAGGTGCACTGGTCTTGTTCTATGCTCTGGTGTGCCGGTCTATTTCCTTTCTTAGACAATCTGGTGGCTCCCTGCTCCCAGGAGGTATCTGGTTTCCTAAAGGACCCACTGCCAGGGCTGCCAGCACAGGCCCAGGAAGTCTTCTCAGCTCGCTCCTGACTCAATCAGGGGGGTTTGGCCGGGACAGCCCTGCTTGTCTCTTTGGCAACCCATTTAGCAGAACCAGGTGCAGGGGGCCATGTGAGCCTCAGCCACCTCCCATCCTTCCAGTGGGGTGGGGGGGTTCACTGCTTGCTACCTCACTGTTCTGTTATACCGGGGCATATTTTAGAGAGGCTGACCCCTTTGAACAGGGTCTCTACTCTGCCACCAGAGACTGGCAGGAGCCAGAATCTTGGTCGCAGATGAGGGTCTTTGCTTCCCCGGGTCTGGCTGAGAGTTTCCAGAGCATATAGGGGAGGCGGACTGATAGGCGGCTCTTCCTCTGGCTCTCCTTTGAAAATGGGGGACAGTGTGTTCCTCTTGACCAGGCCACTAAAACACTGGATTGCGCCACTTTTCGCCTACTGCCAGCCTTTCCCATTGTCTTAGGCTTCTGACCTGCACCCTGACAGCATGTCCTGCACTAATTCCTGCCAGTGGTCTATATAAACATACTGATCAGGGTGTCCTGGCTTGCCTGTTACTATGAGGTGGACTGTCCTAATTATACCTAAGTTTAGTGTTCCTTCAGGGGGCCAGCCTACTCCAAATGTTGGCTACTCAGAGGTGCAAAAGATCTCTAACTGACTGGTATCTATGCTTGGTCCCTGGCCCTGGAATCAGTCAGAGTTTTGCGGCATGCAATCTAACACAGTGGAAGGTTCCCCACCCATGGTGATCCTCCCAGAATGGCACAGACAAACAAAGGGAAGGGGGTTTCATTTCACCTGCCTGGCCTCCCCCCTCTCAGGGAGCTTGGGTCTGTCTTTGCTAAGGCTGCCTGTGTAGAATTCAGGGTTAACTGCCAGCTGTTATGCCGTATGATCTGACACAGGAACCGCAGGTTGGGGCTCAATCTTCCTCCATAGATTTTCACCTGTGGAGCCACAAACACAGTCACTCCTACAAACATACAGACAAACATCCGAGAGTTTATACAGTCCCGCCTGAGTAGGACTACCCAGGTGGGGATACATTTCCCCTTCCAGATGGCCAGTTGGCCTCCAGAGGACTTAGGGCTAATTGCCTGCCTGAGAGGTGATCAGTCTCTCTTTCCAACCCAAGGGGTGGATCTGATCTCGGGCTCTGGTCCCCAGGGCACTTAACGATTTGGTGCCTCCGACAGGTCATGATCCTCTTCTCCCATCTCTCCCAGGTTTGGAGCAGCTGAGGGTGCGGCAAAAGGGTCCCCCATTCTGGGGAGGCCCTAAATCACTGGGGCAGGTGCTCCTCCCCTCGCAACCGGGTCTCCCCACCAAACCCCCCCGCTGTCCTCACCGGAGGCAAATGCCTGCTTTGCGTGAGCTCGATTCCCAGTCAGGGAACCAAATGTTGTGGGAAGAAACTCAGGCTGAGAGGAGATAGCGGAAAACATGAGAAGTTTATTACCTGCACGAGCCCAGGGGAGTCAGTCTCTAAATTCGGAGCCCTGAACAAAGGATTCTTGGGGTTTATACAGTCTACAGGGTCTTCCTGTCTACATAGCAAAGCAGGATACAGAAGCGGAATGCAGAAGTTAGTTCTAGCTATAGGGCTCCCTATACCTACATGGCAGAAGCAGAGTACAAAGGCTAAATGCGGAAATTAGCTCTGACTGCGGATTGCGGGCTGGGCGCGGAGTGGGGGTGGTGGGGGGTGGGGGGGGTGCTAATCTTAGCCTTTGTGAACATCCTGCTGTTTGCTTTATCACTCTTTCCAGGGTGCTTGGGGTTTGGGTAAACAAAGGTTTTTCAAAGCTTCCTGCATCAGTATTATTTCTTCTTTATACATTTGGTTGAACTGACTTTTGTGAGGCGAATTTTAGTTACTAATTCAAATACTTTGTTTGTAGATCCATTCACATTTTTAATTTTTAGCTTCCATAGAGAAAAATCGAAAACTAGTATGAAGCAATAAAAGTAAAAAAGCCTAAATTTTATTTTTTGTTCAAATTTATCAAGTTGTATCAACTTAGTTTAAGAGACAGTTTTAGTGTTAGAGTTTTTCAATGCAGTTCCAAAATATTAAACCAAGTACCCATAGAAACAACTGTCTCAAGCTCAGAGTTTGCAGTGCTTTAATAGTTAATCAAATTATATGATTACGACAAGAGGTACAATTAGGATAAAAGGTTTTGGTGACAAGCACAAATGAATTTTAGTCTTGCTAATGGGAGCGTATGGTGTTGAGGACTGCTCTGCCTGGTTTCAGGAATTGTAACTACCCCCCCATTGCTAAGGATGAGTGAGCGCGACCTCCAGAATGTGAGCCACAGGAGACAAAGCTTGTCTCTGGCAGCAAGTGCTGCTTCTGCTTCTTCCCCTGTCCCCAAAGCATGGTCAATGTCCATGATGGATAAGACACCTCACACAGAGAGGGGCAACCTGGGCCAGACACAATCACTTGGGAGGCCATCATGGAAGGACTCCGGGGGCTGTGACAAAGAGATAATAAGAGACCCTTGTCCCCCGGCTATTGTGACATAGCCTGAGTCCCCATGTCCTCTGGGGGAAGTGCTTCCTGGCTTTAATTCACTTAAGCCTGAAAACCTGTGATGGGAGGCGGTATAGCTCCTTGCCTTGCTAGAGCAGTATCGGGGTAAATCAGCCATAAGAAAGAATTTCTAAAAGTCCTGTGAAACCTGCTTCATTTAGAATGCTCTCATTTAAATGATAAGGGTCCAAATAAGAAGCTTGTTCCTCAAATTTTTATGGCTCATTAGCTACCTGACCCTGACTGAGAATAAGCCCTCATAGTTTTTTGAATGCTATCTATTGTTTGATCCTTACCTGTATTCTTGTGCAAATGAACCCAATAAAAGCCCCTTGAGGTAGGGGCTCTTGGCCCTTCCCCTTTGAGAGATCAGCCACCTTTCCACCCCAAGCACATCATGTCTTGGTAGAGTCACTTTCATCTGTGGCAGACAGAGGTACTTTGTGGGCAAAGTTGCCCCCACAATATGGAAAAGATTACTCAGAATTTCTGTACATTATGTAACTGTCAATGATCATATTTTCAGAGAAAATGATTACACTTTAACCTAGAGCAACATTTAATAAATGACTAATTAAGAAAACCTCTATCATATTGATTTATTATACTGCCCAAATGATTATTTTAAAAACTGAAATGAATTTGCTTTAGCCTATTATGCTAGAAATTATTTAAGTCATCTGGAGGTACTAGCTCCTCCACTTATGTATCTGAAAAACAAAAAAAAGTCATTATATATTTTATTGTTGTTTATAAATGATACAAAATATGTCACATAATAATTTAATAATCCATCATTTATTACAAGATTGGCAAGCAAATATCATTGAAACTAATTATGAATCTCTTGCATGTTTTATCTAAAATATGCATTACTGGACATGAATTCTGCATGTGGCCATGCATAAGGACTCCTTAATCTCTTCACAGCAGGGAATGACTACTTTATATAACTTCTGAGATTGGCAAGATACTGTAAAGTTAACAGAAGCCTGAAAGACAGTTCAATGCTGTATAACTGACTGGTCTTTTCCGCATACAAAGCATAACAAAACCTAATTATCTGGAGTTACTCTATGTTGACAATATTCATGTTTTAGCACATCATTCAGGAATCTCCTATAAGTCTTTAAACTCCATGATATTTTAGAGAAACACTTAAATATTGTTGACTGAAGTGTCTTCCACCAAAATTCTTATGTCAAAGCCTTAACCCCATATGACTATATTTGGATGCAGGGCCTTCAAAGCAGTAATTACGGTTAAATGAGATCACAAGGATAAGATCCTAATACAATGTAATTGTTGTTCTTACAGGCAGAGGAACAGGCACCATGAATGCAAGGGCACACAGAAAAAAATGCTCAGTGAGGACACAGCAAGAAGATGGCCATTCTCAAGCCAAGGAGAGAGCCTATGGAGAAATCAAACCTGCTGAAAACTTTGCCTTAAACTTCCAGCCTCCAGTCTGTGAGAAAATGTATTCTTGTTTTTTAAAACACCCAGTGTGTGGTATTTATTATAGCAGACCTAGAAAACTAATACAATAAATTGTCCTGATTAAAATAATGTAGCAAACTCAAAATTAATTATGAAAGTGAAACATATTTATGTAAAGTTTCTTTTGTTATTGTTTTTAAAGAAAGCACTACAGCTGTATATAGTTAAGTATTATTGTTTATGCATATTAATGCAATTTTGTTTAGAATAGTTTTAACCTTAGTTTGGAGCCCTACATTTAATTCTTTGAAAGTCTTCACTAATATATAAAATATCCAGAAAGTTGTATGTACACAAAGTTTAGACTAACTGTACAAGCAATTTTACAGAGTAATTTATGAAACATGTTGTAGGATTATAGAATCGGTAAAGAGTTATAAGACCTCCTGCTAGGTGGGGAGAATCATAAAAAAAAGAAAATTTAGCTAAGAAATAAGAGATTAGATTTATGTACTATACTCTTAAAATCATCAGTTTTATGATACCCTGCTAGTAGGAAAAATTAAATTAGACTCAAATATAACAGTACATATTTTAGATTATTGAGTGTTACTTTTGCTTGCTGGACAGGCTTATATAACTTTTGTTTACAACAATCACAATTTTTAAATTCAATGATCTATGAAAACTCTTTTTTTACTTATTATCAATGCTGAAGTCTTCAACACTCAGGCAGGAGAATCTAAATCAGTGTGAAGGTTTTACATTTCTTGTCATAAAAATTTTTCCTTCTTATGGAAAAACACATTGATTAGTTTTGCTCCTAATTGTAGGGGATCTCAGCTATAAAATTGCTTTTGACTTTTCTTTGTTTAAAGTTTATTCATTACCTTAGATGAGAAAATAATAACAATTGGGAAATGTGGAAACATACCCAAATTGGTGTCTACAAAGTAGTGTCTACATAATACCAAAGCAGTTAGGGGGCCTGAAATGTTAGTATTATGCAGCTGTAATATTCATTTGAAAAGTGAAGTATTAGGCAAATAAGATCATTTGAAATTATGCAGGTAACAGACATGTAAACTTGCCTTTAATTAACTGACTGACAACTAAATGGAGAAGTCTTATGACTCAAATATTTGACTCCTTAACAAACCTTAAACACTCACTGTATTTTGTTGTGTATGATGTGTAGCACATTTTTGTGTGCATTATACACAGGATTATTATGCCCATGGCATGTATTCATTATGCCCATGTATAATGTGCATCCTTATTTTCCCTCAAAAATTTGGGCAAGAGATGCACATTATACACCACAAAATATGGGTAGCTTAATTCATCCACTTCTTTAGGTGAGAAATACACTTGAAAATATTAAATGGTTTATCTAGATCAAAGTATTAAAGGATAATTAGTTGAGAACTCTATTATGAAGTGATACCATACATTTATATTTAGATAGATGTATGTAAATATGTAGTTGCATTTATGAAATTTATGAAATGAGTACTTTATAAATATAATGTAAAAACATTAACTTATTAAAAAACTATTGAGGTATTTTACATATTTAAATGCATTTTGAACCAGTAGATATGGTTTCATTTTTAAATACAAGAAAAAAAATTGTCTTGACATGTTCCATTTGTTAAAGTCCATTTAAAAACCACATATAATTTTAAATTTTTTATTGTTGTTTAATTACAGTTGTCCCAATTTCCCCCCAGTACTCTCTCCCACCCTACCCACCGCCACCTCCCACATTCAACCCTTCCTCCCCATTGTCTCTATACATGTTCCTTGATGGCCTTTCAGAAGTGTAATACTCAGATTTAGTTTAGAAGAGTGAGTATGATTATGGAAAAATGAACTAATAATATTGCAAGAGCTGTTTTAAAACCAGACTGATAAACTCTGTTTCCTTCCTTTTTAAATAAGTTTCTAAACCTATAGAAAACAATAACTACAACAGGAAAAAATACTAGATGTTATTTAAAAAATATTTCAGAGACATATCAGTAAAATTATACGAAAGCATTTAGAATTCCACTGTTCAGCGTGAACCTGTTCATACTGGTAGCATTGCTGCTGCTGCACAAGACTAGCACTGAAACTGGTCTTGGCCATCTGACAATTGGGTTTTCTTGGGAGCAATGTAATTGAGCTAATGGTTTTTGCTCATTATTGATTTTAAAATTTGCATTTTTGAATTTTGTGCTGAGCCTTTTTATTCATATTAATGTATTTAATGAAACATTAAAAACTGTATTAAAATTTTGAAAAATAATTGAGAAATATTTCAGGTTTATAATTTTAAATTACCTTGGGAAGTTGAAGTCAGCCTTCACTGAAGTGAAAGCTGTTACTACTTCTGTTGAATTACTTGTTACATTAGCCTTAATTTTTCAAAAGAAAAGTGACTATTATGGGAAAACTCTGATAATGAGTTACAAATCTTTTAAAAGCTATAAAACTTATTATTTATAATGATGTAAAGTATTTTATTTTCATAAAGCTGGTAATGTTATCAGTAGAAGTGGGGTTCTTGTATCCAAAGAAAAAGAATTTCCTGAGACCCAGAAGGAGGATATGACTCCATGGTATGGCTTATTGATGATGTACAATTAATGAGGTTCCTCTCCTGACTTTCCAATAACCCATATCCATCCATCTCACCATGGAAAAAGCCCAATCTTATCTTCTGTAGGGACTGATGAAGACCACTACCAAGAGTTTATGCTCCATATCAAAGTACATTGTAGTCAAGCATCCAGCAAGCTTAGTGTGTGTTTCCAGCTGCAGTCAATTGCTATGCTTCAGTATTCAGGCTCCCTCCTGGAGCCTGCATGTGGGGTTGCACAGCCATGTACCAAATAGCTAGCTGCTAAGGCCACATGGCCAAGAAGAGAACAGGCAAGTGCACTGTGTATATGCAGCTCGCAAGCAAGAGAATGAGCTCCTTTGTTCCTCTGGGGTTATAACTGCGAGCTGGGGCTTGGGACAGACCAACTGTTTTCTGAACATAACCAATCAACTTCCCAAATTTCTGTGATCTTTGATTGGTCCACACCCTAGTTCTCTATGGTCCCACTGTGCCCCTCCAACAATCCTTTACTGGAGAGGGGAATGGAGGAGTGTTAATCACCTTAAAGAAGCAATGCTCTAATTCCCTGTGGTGTGAAGAGCTGCAGCTTCCTGGTGAAGCAGACAAGTACCTGATCCCTATTTTATTAAACTTAAGGTTTAGTTCCCTTTACTCTCTTTTCTTTTCTAAATAACTAGCTAAACACTGATGGTAACAGGAAGACACTTAATGAATAATTTTCTTATACCTTATTTCCATTCTTGGCATTAAGAAGCATATATACTTTTCAGTGAAACAGTGTCTGCAAAGTTCTGAGCTCGGATACCAATTTTACTGATGTAAATATATTACCTTTTATTAAAGAGGTATTCAGTTGCTCATGATTTCATAGTATTTTCCCCTTTGTTGTATAATTTAGGAAGATTCCTTGTGGCTATATATATTTTTTGTATCATATTTTTTATTTTTGCTTCTATTGGTGGCTATCACCTTCAGCAGTTATTGCTGTGGTATATTTTATATCCTGTATTTAGTCAACATTTTAAAATTGAAATTATATGGAAGGAAGAGCTGTCCCTTCTATTTTTATGTTTCATTCAATTATTTATTTATATGAGAATAAACTCATAAATACTTGTTTCATTGTATGGAACATATGCTCTTTGTATAATTATTTAAATTGTAGCTCAAATTTCCCAAGTTTGGCTTTTTGGAGCTATTCTGAAATTGGTACCAGTGTCTTTTTCCCATATTTAAAAAAAATTAATTATTTCATTTAAGATTCTGGAATAGATTCTCATAATTTCTTTCTGTTAGGTATGAATAAAGCATTTCTTCAAAGAGTTGGGTTTCCTATTACTGAAGAATGGCATGTAAAAATTAAGGCCTGAGTACAAATGTTTTTATTGTTACTTGATTATTTTTGCTACTAGGACCTCTAGCCATAGCTAAGAAATACATGTATAAATATTCAAATATATTTATACACACAAGTTGTTATTTATGCAGATATTTTTCTCTTTTGTGACAGATTTTATTTAGTTTTGTTGTGACTAGAGGCTTTTTTTATTATCTTCTAAAACTCATTTTTTTTAATTGCCTTATGACTCAGAATATAGTCAGTGTGTTTATTCTGGGATATAGTTTCAAGAAAAAGTTTTGCACTCTGAAGTAATACATTTCTAGTTTTTGTTTTTTTTTTCATCTGTGAATAGAAGCAATAAAACTTTATTCCTGACTCTGACATTTAATATTTGTGTAAATCAGGTAATTTACATAATTTCTCACTGAAGTTTCTCTGTGTATCTTAAAATGATGGTTATAACAATAAACATTTCAGAAATGTGTGGATGACAAGAAACATAACAATGTTTCTATCAACAACAGACTGCATATATGAAAGGGATCTCATAAGATTAT
This sequence comes from Artibeus jamaicensis, assembly GCF_021234435.1. Taxonomy (NCBI): domain Eukaryota; kingdom Metazoa; phylum Chordata; class Mammalia; order Chiroptera; family Phyllostomidae; genus Artibeus; species Artibeus jamaicensis. The sequence goes on from NW_026521853.1 coordinate 1,060,110, forward strand.
AATGGAGATGGAAAATTTCTATCACCTAGTGATGTTGTAGTCATCCTAAAATCTAGTGCAACATGTTATTCATGTGTTTGTGGTGAAGCTGGTGTAAGTAAACTTACTGCACTGCAAATTGTATAAAAGTACTGTTTATACAATTTCTATAATGTAAAATACTTGATAATAATAAACAACCATGTTACTGGTTTATGTACTGGGTATACTATACTTTTTAAAAAGATTTTATTTACTTATTGTTAGAGAGAGGGGAAGGGAAAGACAAAGAGAAGGAGAGAAACATCAATGTGTGGTTGCTTCATGCACACCCTGTACTAGGGACCTGGCCTGCAACCCAGGCATGTGCCCTGATTAGGAACCGAACCAGTCACCCATTGGTTCACAGGCCTGCGCTCAACCTACTGAGCTATACTATACTCTTTATTATTATATTGCAGTGTACCTTAGTACTTATTTTATTTTTTATTATATTTTATGAGGAATGTAGTTATTGTTTTATTGTTGTTCAAGTACAGTTGTCTCTATTTTCCTGCCACAATCCCCCCACTTGACCCATCCCCACTTCCCACCTTCAATCCTATCCCCCTTTGGCTTTGTCCATGGGTCCTTTATACATGTTCTTTGATGACTGTTCCCCTTCTTTCTCCCATTATTCCCCTTCTCCCTCCCTTCTGGGTACTGAGCTAGCAGCTGATTTCTCAAAAGAAAACTTCCAGGCAAGGAGAAACTGAAAAGAAGTATTCAAAGTCATGAAAAGCAAGGACCTACATTCAAAATTACTCTAGCCAGCAAAGATATTATTTAGAATGAAAGGGTATATAAAGTGCTTCCCAGACAAGGTCAAGTTAAAGGGGTTTGTCATGGCCAAGCCCATATTATATGAAATGTTAGCTGATTTCTCAAAAGAGACCTTACAGGCAAGAAGGGGCTGGAAAGAGGTATTCCAAGTCATGAAAACCAAACACCTACAACCAAGATTGCTCTATCCAACAAAACTTTAATTTAGAATGGAAGGGCAGATAAAGTGCTTCTCAGATAAGATCAAATTCAAGGAGTTCATCATCGCCAAGCCCTTATTATATGAAATGTTAAAGGGACTTATCTAAGAAAAAGAAGATAAAAATATGAACAGTGAAAGGACAGCAAACTCACAGTTATTAAGAACCACACCTAAAACAAAAGCAAACTTAGAGGACAGCTAGATCAGGAGCAGAACCATAGAAATGAAGATCTCATGGAGGGTTAGCAACAGGGGAGTGGGAGGAGAAGGTACAGAAAATAAGTAGCATAGATAGTATGTAGAAAATAGATAGGGGGAGGGCAAGAATAGTATGGGAGATATAGAATCCAAAGAACTTGAGACACATGGTCATAAACTACAGGGGGAAATGGTAGGGGTGGGGGGTGCAGGGTGGAGGGGAATGAAGGGGGGGAACAGAACAACTGTAATGGCATAATCAATAAAATAAAAATAAAAAAAGTTAAAGGGACTTATCTAAGAAAAAGAAGATGATCAAAACTATGAACAGTAAAATGACAATAAACACACAACCATCAACAACTTAACCTAAAAAACACCCAAAAAAACTATGCAAACAACTAGAACACAAACAGATTCACAGAAATGGAGATCACATGAAGGGTTATCAGCAGGGAAAGGGAGGTGGTATAATGAGGGAAAGGTACAGGAAATAAGAATAATAATAGTAGGTATAAAATAGAGAGGGGAGGTTAAAATAGTATAGGAAATGAAGAAGCTAAAGACTTATATGTATGACCCATGGACATGAATTAAGGGGTAGGAAATGCTAGTGATAAGGCATTACAGGGTGGAGGAGAATAAAGGAGAGAAAAATGGAACAACTGTAATAGCATAATCAATAAAGTATACTTTAAAAAGAGAAATTTTAAAATAATGCACCTGGTATCTGGCTAAAATGAAACATACTCCTCCCACCCCTCACAACTGAAAACTCACAGAGAACAAGAGTGTTTACTATTTGGGATGCATACTGTGTTTATTGAATGATATGAAGTATAAAGTTATCAAAGCTTAAAAAAAAACTACAGTGGTTCACTGTAATGTCCTACGCCTTCACATTGACTCACCACTCACTTGCAGACATTCAGAGCCACTTCTAGTCCTGCAAGTTCCATTCATGCTAAGTGCCCTAAACAAGTGTAACATTTTAAATATTTTAAACCATATTTTTATTACATATTTAATATCTTTATATATGTTGAGATACACAAAACCCTACCATTGTGTTATAATTACCAGGAGTACGCAGTAGAGTAAGATGCTGTACAGGTTTGTAGTCTAGGAGCATTATCCTATACCAAAGAGCCTAGGTGGGTAGTAGGCTGTACCATCCAGGTTTGTGTAAATGCACTCTGTGATGTTCACAGTGACAAAACTGCCTAAGGACACATTTCTCAGAAAATGTCCCTACCATCACATGGTCTATGACTGTATATCTGAAGTCAAAATAGCCAACCTCTGATTAAGAAAATAAAGATAATAAACTGAAGAAACAAACGTGATATAAAATAATTGATGTTTAAAGTATGAATATTGTTTATAGATAATGTGAAGTCAATAAAGAAAATTTAAATATCATCCAAGAGTATAATTGTAAGAAATGTAAAAAGTGAAAGTCTCTGTTCAAATGGTATTAAAACAAACACTAAGGACAATTAAAGAATCCAAAACTAATATGTGCCCTAATAAAAGGCACCAAAGAAAAGAATAAGGACAAGGATTGACCTTTGTGTGTGTATGTGTGGGGTGGTAGTAGTGTTGGGGCAGGGGGTAAACAAATAAGCATTAATTAAGAATATTTTACTAAATATTACAGCAATTTGGAACCAGTAGAAGAAGAACTCTTGGCTCTGTTGGCCTGTTGCTGTCCTCTTTACAATGAAAAATTTTTGAAGTTTTTAAGGGATGCATCTGTTAGTCACCACTGACAGCAATAAACATTTATTCAAAGATACTTGTGTGGTTCTGGCTATAAAAGCAGAAAAAAATGGCAAGTGGCACTTTTGTTGTGTGTGTGTGTGTGTGTGTGTGTGTGTGTGTGTGTGTGTGTGTAGTTGTGTAGTTGTGGGGGAAAAGGAAAAAAAAAGAAAATGGGTAAGTAGAAAGTAGACAAGAGATTCTAGCCTATACTGTAGTAAAGGACATTTAATATAATTAGATCAAAGGTACTAGATACAATTATATATTAGAAATGTGCCATGCCAGGTATGATGTTTAAATAAAAGTATTGAGGATATATTGTGGACTGGATATTTGTGTCCCCTGACTTTGTTTGTTGCAGCTTAACCCCATTATAACTATCTCTGGAGATAGGGCCTATTAGGAGGCACTTAAGGTTAAACGAGGTCACAATTAGGGGCTCTATTGCAATAAAATCAGTGACCTTATGTGACAGCAAAAGAGAGAGAAATCTCTCTCTCTCTCTCTCTCTGCATCCTCCCACCCATCTCTCTGCAAAAATAAAAGGTCATGTGAACACACAGCAAAATATAGGCCATCTGAAAGCCAAAAGAAGACACTTTAGAATGAAAGCTACCTTGCCAGCACCTTTACCTTGAATTTTTCAGCCTCCAGAACTGTAAGAAGTAGATTTTTGTTTTTAAGCTACCCTGTATATGGTCTTTTGTTATAGTACCTGAAGCAGATTAAGACCAATTTTAGTAATCAAAAGTGGGCTGCTGCTGTAATAAATAACTAAAAATGTTAAACCTCTATGGAACTGGAAAATCAGTAGAGGCTGGAGGATTTTTGAGGTCCATGAGAGAAAAAACCTGGATTTCCATAAAGGAACAATGAGCAGAAATGTGGACATTAGAAACAATTCTGGCAAAGGCTCGAAAAAAAAAAAAAAGAGAAAACCTGGACCAGAAGCCTCCATCTTTTAAAATCATACCTAAATAATAAATAGAACATTGGTAGAAATATGGACATTTATAGGCTATTCCATGAAGTCTCGGATGGATATGAGAAACATGTTATTAGAAAAGGGATGAAGAATGATCCTTGTAACAAAGTGAAAAAAGAATTGGCTGAAATTGTTTCTAGTGTTTTGGGGAAGGTAGAATTTGTAAATGATGAAATTGGATATTTAGCGGAAGAGATTTTTAAACAAAGTACTGAAAGTGCAATTTTGGGGTTTTGTACTACTTACAGGAAAACATAGGAAGAAAGAAATAAATCAAAGAAGAAATTGGTAGGCAAAAAAGAACAACAGCTTGGAGAGTTGAAAAATTCTCAGACTATTTATACTGAAAATAAATGCAAAATCTTGTTCTAAAAAGAGCACTGAGGCTATGGCTTGACTGAGCAACCATTTAATAAAGACATCATGGGTGTAACTCAGGGACTTAACAAAAACAGGAAAGTTGCATTTTATATCACAGTAAATTGAATAAAACTCTATTAAACTCTAGGATTCTATAAAACTCTAGGATCCTTCACAAAATTTAGAATATATTTGGAAAGAAATCTAATTATCAGTTTGTTAACAGCCATCAGTGAAAGCTCAGCTCAGGGTCCAAACCAAGATAATGGTTGCTTCTTCAGTGCTTCGGAACTAATTGGTCATTTGAAGCCCAGGGAGTTTTCAAGATTGACACCAAGTAAATGAAAGTTTTTTGCTTATTCACTGTGGATAAAGTGGAAGAAGGCCAGAAGGTCAACTTTACTCCTTGGAAAAATTCAGAAATTTCTGCAAAAACTGTTTAGAAATAAGTATGTCTAAAATATGTATGCTATTTTGTTTGCTTTTTCTTAAACCAAAGAAAATAAAAAGTATTAATAATTTTTATGTAATATAAATTAAATAGTACTGTAATGGTGGGAAATTATAAGCCACCCCCTGTTTCTATAAGTGCTGACTCTGACTAATGTGTAGCTTGCAGATATAGCATGTTTGTATTAGAAGCCTAGAAACTAATTGAAAAGATACAAATGCTGACCTCAGTTATTCAATCTCTGGGAGATTTGCTGAACTGCAACTGGAAAACCAGGATGATAAAACGCAGGATGACAAACACCAAACCATCACTTGACCAGTTTTGAGGTCCTTATTGGAATGGACTATGCTGGTCTGGAGGTAGAGAACTTTTTAACCCCCTTACTTAATGTCTTTGTTCTTCTTTTCCTCTCCCTCCTCATAAAAACCTCTGTCTGCACTGAGATGTGCAGATGAGATTTGAGACAAAAGTCCCTTATCTTCTCAGGTGGCCAGCACTTGAACAGTCTTCTTTCCTTCTCTCCAGCACCTGTCTCACAAGTTTGGCTTTTGTTATGGCAGGCAGCTGAACCTGTGTTCAGTTACAGATTTTGGTGACTCTGCCAGGACAATGTGGAACCTAGTAAGACCTGGAGGGCCCCAGCTGGGGTCCCAGGTGCTTGTGGCAGGCTGACCCTATGGCAGAAATTGTAGGAATCTCCCAGAAACTACCAAGAATTCTTTATCTCAAGGATTCTCCCTGCCCTCTCTCTAAAGACATCAGCTGTCTGAAACCCTTAGCTGGTGAAGGATAATGGGTTATTAATGGGCTGAAGAAATTGAAACAGGGCAAGCTATTGGTGTGCATAATCAGAAGCCCTCTGCCCCACCATCTGTATCTTTGGACCACTCTGGGATACCATAGGAATCATTTGGTAGCTTCCAGTTGGTGAGAGCCAAGGCTCTGTGATGAGAAAAATCCTAGTTCCCTGATAACGAATTTGGTTAGAGTACTCTTTCTGGTCTGATTACATGGATTTCTCCATAATAAATCCTTTCTTAATTGAATCTGTGTTGTGGGCTGTTCTTATCATTGTGTTCTTTGTGTTGGTATGATTGCCTTGAAAAATTTGTACAACAACAATACAACATCTTCACCTGTCTCTTACTTTTGTTCCTCTGTACTAATCCCAGTTCCTCTGTGGGAAGAGGTCAGTTTCTGTTGAGATCATTCATCTCTCTGTTCTGTTTGAGAGCTCATATTTTTCTCTCCTTTGTGTGAAATAAAACTTTGGTTACAGTTGTCCTTTTCTTGCTTTCTCATATTTTGGGGACTTGGTTTGATCTTTGTTGTTTTGAACACACTGGGAATTCTCTGTGTTCACTGAGTTCTATGCCACTTGGACCTTGTCAGAGTCATTTGTGATACCTGCTAGTGTGAGATAAGATTCTAACAATGGCCTTGCCTAGCCACCTGGGGCATGCAGACAGACAGGGCCTGGCCCCTGTGTCACTGACCCAGTGTCACAGAGTATTCTGTCCACCAAGTCCTCAGTGTGGGGGACAGGACCACCTGCCTCCCCCTGCTCTAGGGTAGATGGTGCAGTAGGTGAGAGGAACCCTGTTCCCAAAGGATACCCAACACCCATTAGGACTCGCCCCCCATCCATTCTTCCCCAGCCCTGGGCAACCACATGCCGGATCTCTGGCTCTGCAGGTGTCCATTCTGCCCATTCCATGTCAGTGGAGTCGCACAGTGCTTGTCCTCCTGTGACTGGCCTCTCACACAGTCACCCTTTTGATTTAGGGTCCCCCCAGGCCAGAGATTACTCATTTGTTTGAACTCTGTCTTTGCTTTAGATGTTGTTTTGTTTCTGTTTTGAAATGGGTGGTTTGGTCTTGATCCCATCAGAAATTCCATTAGGTTGCATTTCAGACTAATTAGAATTGTTTTGCAAAAGGTCTGGTAAATGGGCTAAGATCTTTTATGTGTAAACTTTAATGTTGTTACACCATAAGTATTCTACTCAGCTAATATTAAAATATCAAAGAGTGGGAAAAGATCTCACTCCCCCCTCAGAGAGTAAAACTCAGAAAGAAGAAAAATGAGAAAATGAGTTTTTTAAACACCCTAAATCATCTCCTGGAAGTCCAGTATATGCTACCGTTCTGGGAACAATGGGAAAAGTAAATGTCACCCCAAATTCTGTGTGGGCTGTTAATTATCACAAATCCAACTATGTCTTTTAAAGTTATTAATATAAAATATGTTTGCTTTTGTCTTGGTTTACATAAAAGTTCATGTTATCTATGTTATGATTCTTAAAATGTAAGTGTATTTGCCCATTGAAAAGAACTTGCTTCTGAAAGTTAAGAAATATATTAATAAATTTGCCAATCTAAACAATGCTAACTAACTTACTTTTAGATTTCACTAAAAGTTAAGGCTTCTAGGAATTAGGAATTTTAATTAAGTTAGAAAGAAACTGCACAATAACTAACAATACTTTTTCTAAAAATGATTACTTCTGAATGAGTTTTTTTAAAAAGGACTAACTAAAAAGGACTAGAAAAGTTATGGAGAGTCTGTGAGTGGCAGAGGGTCTGTGTGAGTGGCAGAGGGTCTGTGTGAGTGGCAGAGGGTCTGTGTGAGTGGCAGAGAGTTTGTGAACACCACAGAGGGTTTGTGAAAGTTGCAAAAGGATTGTGTAGGGGGAAATTACAAAAACATAAAGAATTGAAGAAGTTAAAAAGGTGGGAAAGGGATATACATATTGTATGGAAGAAGGACAATGGAGAAGGAATTCTCAAGAAGGGATATGAAAATGAGAAAAAAGAAGTAAGAACAAAAAGAAAAGGTACATAGGTAGATGCTAAAGTGGGATGGTAATTTCATAAAAGGCTGGGAAGCTCCCTTTGATTTTTTCAAAACCAATTGTAAATTCCCCTCAGGAAACTCAGATACAACTTACAGTGGGGAACAAATTAATTGATTTCTTAATATGATATAATTTCTTTTGTAATTCTGAATGTTATTTTAAAATTTTATTACAGAAAAATAAAATTCCCTTGTCAACTGCATTATAGTCAGATCTGTAACTATGTCATTTTAACTAATATTTGTCACTTAGAGTTAGTCATTATTTTACTTTGATACATTTGCAAAAATGTTACATCTTCAGAAAGATCCATGGAAATAACTCTGATTTACTCTAACATATGAATTTCTGAGAAAAAAATTAGACCATACATTTATACTAGACAAAAATTACAGAACTCTAAAGAATAACTGGATTCATGGAAATACTGACAATTTGAATAAACAAAAATTTATTATGGAACTAAATGATAATATATAGCTGATGAAAAAAAGTGTTAGTTTTTTAGAGCAACTTATTAAATTGTACCTTGATAAGCAATGTTGAAGCACTTATATTTTTACTCCTACTTGATTCCTCCATAACATAAAAAACACTTAATGACTATTATTATTTTCATGGCAATGTATTTGCATAAATCAAAGAGGAATCTAATTTCTTTATGACAAGACACATAAAGCCAGTTACCAATTCTGGTTTTATTAACCAAGACTTTGACTGAAATGTCATGTTTCAGAGAGATATGCCTAGATCCTGGATGTCAGCAAAAAGCTTTAAAGGATTAAGATTGAATTTGACAAGCAATAAAAACCCCTTGGATACATCACCTGGTACCTTACTTAGTCATGTGGTTTAGGGCAGACTTTCCAGGTAAGGAATGAAAGTTGCTTTCCTAGGAGATGGCAAGGAAAGAACCCCAAGACATTTTGGGGACCTTGAGAACTTAAGGAACTTACCCAAACCTATAGGTATTCCAGGCAGAGCCTGATGGCAATTGTGTGGCTTGGCTTCTTTCCCTGAGAAAGTAATTAAAATTCAATAAAGAAATTCCTTATGTAATTCTAGCAAAGCTGATTTAAGAAAGCTTATGTGACCTATTGCTATTTCTGTTGTGTTTGTGTAAATAATCAAGCCAAATTGAAACTGGACTTAATGTAATAAATGGATTGATGTTGCTTTGACTCCTTAATAAAAATGAGGGTGATTTTAGGACAAAACTGTGTTTCAATAAAATTAACTTTACTAGAAGAAATATGTTGCTGCTCATTCAAAATATAAATATAGTTACCTAAATACTTCAAAAAATTTATTAAACATAATTATGGAAATTAAACTGTAGTTCAGTTAACTGTCTGTAAAATTTTATTTTTCACCTATAAACTAGATTGCATCCTAAATGTTTCTTTTTTTCTTAAATGTTTTGGCTACAACCCTCTTTCTTCCATGCAGATTCTAACAGTGGGGAATTGTAAAACCCAGACGTTCTTTTGACATTGTTTCTGTAAATGCTGACTCTGACTAATATGTAGCTTGTAGATAAATAGCGTGTTTGTATAATGATCCTACAAACTAACTTCAAAAGATATAGACTCCAACCTTCAGTCAACCTAGCTCTGGGAGATTTTCTGACTTGCAATCACAGAACCGGGATGATGTAAAATTAGGATGAAGAAAACCAGGATGACACACCTCAGACCCTCCCTTGACCACTTTTGAGGTCCTTATCAGAAAGAACCGTGCTGATCTGTACGTAGAGAACTTTTCAACCCCCACCCCTTGATCTTTTTGTACTACCTTCCTTCTCCCTTCTTATGAAAACCTGGGCTTGCACTGAGATGTGAGATGGGTTTTGAAACAAAAATCCTCCATCTTCTCAAGTGGCCAGCGCTTGAATAAATCTCCTTCCTTTTCCCTAGCACCTGTCTCATCAGTTTGGCTTTCAGTGTGGCAGGCAATCAAACCTGGGTTTGGTTGCAGTACTAGTATTTTATTTCCTGGGATTTTTATTTCACATTCAATCAAAAAGGAAAATACAAATTTTCACAACAGTTTGTGAGGTGGACCAGCCTGGAAACAGGTTCTTGTAGAGTAATTGTAAAAACATTTCAGAGACACTTGTGAAGGAATATTTGAATGACAGTGGCAAGATTTATTAGAGCACAAAATTACCACTTGATAAACTAAAGGCAGCATAGGGCACATATGCCCTTCAAAAGGCTGCCACACTCAATGAGGGGCTTCCCCAGAAGGCCCAGCATCTGAAGCTGAGCAATATTGTCAATCAGCCCCCAGACACACCATGCCTGATGTCTCATCCATAACCAGGTGCTTTAGTTCCATCTCACTGCAAAAGTGTAGCTCCTGGGGCACAGACCTATGTTCACCACCTGTGTTCACCAGGCCCAGGAAGGCCAGAGTCCAGAAACTCAGTGCCATTACCATGGGCCCTGAGCTCCAGTAGCTCAGTTCAGTGTCAGTCTCTGCTTCCACTCAGCTCCTGCAGCTGTCTTTCCCACTACCCCACCCAGATGAGCTTTTGTTTGTTTTATCACTACATTTCCTTGGGTTTGGGGAAAAGAACAGGCTTTCTTTTAAACTATCATTCTCTTTCCTGGCTTTTCTTGGGCCTGTGTTTGTACCCACACCCTATCCAATTTCTTTCCTGGATTTCCCCAGGCCAGTGCCCTCCCATTTCTATAGTCGCCATCCCAGCTTCTGCTGTGCATGCCATTAGTGAAAGGACTTGTCCCTGTGCCTTCCTCTCCCTCTCCCTGTTAGTGGGGGCAGACTTCCACTGTGCCTGAGAAGCTTAATCAAGCTTAATCAGATCTCTGGTTCTGTTCACACCTTCCCCTTTGGTTAATAACTAACTGCCTACTGAAGGATGATGGCATTTTAAGATTATATTAATTTGAATAGTCTTAAAATTATACATGTCAAAATATTGGAAGTGTGCTTCAAATGTTTAGTTACTATGTATCAACCCCCTTTCAAAGCTTAAATATACAATAACAAAGTGAATATACTGGGAACTGACCTAATAAATAGAATCCAAGTTAACCTTATTAAGCAAGATTACATCCCATGAGCAATTTCTGTCAACTATTAGATATTAAAAGATATTAAAACCTTATATTTTTCTGAGGCACTATTCATACTGAGAACTCCTTGCCTGGAATTCTAAAAATAATGGAATTAAAATTACATCAAATTATTCAGTGTTAATATATATCATCAAACTGGGTCACATAGTCACACAACAGATATATTATTCATAAAATATCACATTAACTGTCTGTTTCAACTGCTATTTTGACTTTTCCAATAAGTAGGGTAAATGATTGCTTTAGTTTTCAACTAAAATATGTATATAGTTGTATGTAGATAGAATTCCAGTGGCAATTGGAGTAGATAGTAACTTACAGCTTTCTCTTCATAATTCTGTTTTAATGAATTCTGTGCTCAGTCTCCTCTTCCTCTACACATCCCCCTTCCATGGTCTCAATAATCATGAGTCATATAATAAGTTAGATAGAATCATAGATTCCAGATTTATGTATCAAAGCCTTTTTAAGGAACAGAATCCTTGTATCTAAACTGTTTCCTGGGACAAATCTGCAGGTGCTTTAAGACCAACATTCATGCCCATACCCGTTAGCACGGTCTTTCTGCTGTATCCAGCACCTACACCAATAACACCATTATCTATATCTTTGTATAAGTGAAAACAAACTGGACATCAGTGCAAATTAATAATATTTTTAAGCATGAATATAATCTTCAAATTTTGTTGGATCCAAATGCCACAACATTTTAAAATTATTTGCATTTTATTTACAACAAAAATATAAAAACTTTGTGTATATGGGTGAGCAGGGGTAACTATTTATTTACTTTTCATTTAATGCTTACTTTAAATAATGCTCCATGAATGATCCAGAAATCTATGATCGACCATTAAAAACCATAAACCTTTCTGTTAGAGTATAAAATACACCTGATACTGATATATTTTAGACATTCATTATGTATTGTCAAGCTTATTGGAATAACCTGCCAAAGGCCCCTTTTCCCTGAGATTGGGACTGATTCTAATATTGTTCAATATGAGAGTTTTTTCTAAAAACACAAATGTATTTGATAGCCCCTCCCAGGTGAATTTCAAACATGTACCATCAAATACAGGGTAAATTTTGAACATTTATTAGAATGGTAGATAAAGTAATTTTTGGTCTGGTACTATCTCATCCATTTTTCCCATATGTAACAACACTGTTCTCATATCAAGATGCTTGTAATTTGACAGTTTGACATGTTTTTACTTCTTCCTTTGGGAAGTTGCTCATATTATGTATGCCCTCTAGACACTACTGAAACATCACCATCTGTCAAGCTTTGCCTAATTTTCCCAAGAAAATATCAGACCATCCCTTGATAGCACCTTGCTAACACCTTAATATGACATATATCTAGTTTCATCAAAATTGTTCAATTGTATGTTTAACTTCCAACTAATGTGCTGGCTCCTTGAATACTGATGCAGCCTTATTTATCTTTGTATGTTTAGCAGCTAGCAATGCAAGAAATGAGAGAAAAACATGTTTCCAAACCAAAACTTCTATCTTTAACTTCAGAATCATATAACTATTTGTTTATTATTGATAGTTTTTACTTTAATGTCTGGCAGATTCCTCACAAACAAGTAAACCAATTTTTGAAGCTGATTTCTTTCTTACTTTTGTATTTTACCTTATATTATTCTGACCTAGAATGGTGCACACTAACATTTCTACATCTATCAAAAATCTTTCAATTTTTAATTTCTCTGGCCCACTTTTATCACAAGGCATTTCCTGAATCCTCCAAGTAGTGAAGGCTCTCTATCTCCCTAGAGCCTTGAAGCCACTTTCCTCATTTTTTTTACTTAGACTACTTAACATTCTTTGTAAGAGGAGACCTTTTTATATTCAACTTGTAATTTTACTAGATATTAAATATCTAAAGAATAGGTCCTCATCACTTTCCATTTCCTCAGTCCTTCTAGCATTCCATACACAAAATAGGTCTGCTCTATAAGCCAAATTTTTTTAAAAAGTAATATTTTGTTGTGACCAAAGCTATTAAGTAAGACATTATCCTACTGTTTTTCAATTGTATACCATCTTAACCTGTATCTTTCTTCAATATATTACTTAAAGTGGAAAAGATAGCCCTGGCTGGCATGACACAGATGTCTGGGTGTCTTTCCATGAAGCAAAACATTGCCAGTTCAGTTCTCAGTCAGGGCACATGCCTTAGTTGTGGGTCTGATCCCCAGCTGGTGTGTGATGTGTGCACTGGCTTGCAGTGCCTGCAGCATCATAGATGAGACATGAGACAAATTCACAGGGACTACCGAGTTGACCTGTGGAGGAAAAGGGATGGCACAGCTACTTCCTCAAGGAGGGAGTTCCTTGTAGTGGCCTGACAGCTCTCTCAAGGGGAGAGGCCCCTGACCCTTGCCTAGGCAGGCTTTTATTGTTTTTTTTGCACAGGAGTTTAGGTGCAACTTATTAATCATTGTCAGGCAGTAAACAGTAGATAGCATACAAAGAACTATTAGGGCTTCTTCTAAGTCAGGGTCTATCAGCTAAAAGGCTACAAAACTTTGGAAAAACAAACTCATATTCTGCCTGGGCCTTTATCATTTAACTAAGAGCAAAACAGGCTTCACAGGATTTTACATATCCTTCCTCAGGCCTAATCACCCGGGGAATCTGCCATTCCCAGCACAGGGCTGCACCACTCTCTGTCATTGTTTTCAGGCTTAAGTCAGGCAGAGGAAGCAGATAGCCAAGGAATTCTCAGAGATTTCTCACAGACAGACTGAGGACTCAGGCTTCATCAAAGACGAGGGGCAAGGGTCCATCATCCTCTTTCTCCATAGCCCCCCAAGTCCATTCCTGGGGCCTCCAGGTGATCATGCCTGTCTTAGGTGGTTCCCCCCTTGGGAAATCTTACCTGTCATTGGCTAATTGATCAAGCATTGGAGGCCAGTTATGAAAAAAGGAGCAGAAGCTGGGCTCCTGCCAGGGAGATAAGCTTTTTCTCCTTAGTGGCTCCCAGTCCAGAGGTTGCTCACTCAGCCTTAGCCATGGGGGGTTTACAGCTCCTGAAACCAGGCAGGGTGGTTCCCAACAGGTGTGCATGTAAGAGGTAAAATATTTATGTATCTTTTTTGCGTGGTGTTTCTATCTCTTTCTCCCTACCTTCCCCTTTAAAGAGATACATAAATATAATCTTTAAAAAATAAAGTATAAAAAGATAAGGTACCAAATATAATGCTATACTGTAAAAACATGATTATTTCTCAAATAATTTTCATTCTGAACATGAATTATTAGGGAAAATACCACAAAAAGATAATCACTTTTAGGTTTCTTTGAAATATTAAACTATTATTTTAACATAGCATATCAAAAATAAAGGAGAGTTAAGAAGAGAGAAACTTATGTTTTGGAACTTATTTTTAGAGAGTTCTAGGATAAGTTCTAGAGAATTCTTCTAGGATAAACAAAATTGCCTTTTCCTTGAAATAACAGAATAAAGGAATAGATTAAATTAATATTTTATGGAAATAGATATGGGACCCAGAAGCTTCTCTTTCAGCTAAAAAGACTTAATTTCAGGGAATAATTATATACTTTAATACCAATATATTAAAAAAGATTGTAAAAATTATTTCATTTCCTAAAAGTTTCCATCAGAATTTCATATATACATTAGGTAAACAAAAATGGCTATTACTCATATTTTAATCTAAAATTTTTAGTTCAATAAATTAGAATGCACATACGTTTTAATGCTGTTACAATTTTATGTATAAAAATGTTTTTATGTTACCATTGAATTTGTGGACATGCCTTAAGGGAAAAAACACAATTAAAAGTATTTTGTGAAGATGATGGCATAGGTAAACATAGCTCACCTTGCACAACCACATGAAAATTACAACTAAACTATAGAACAACAATTACTCAGAATCTTCAGAAATCAAACTGAATGGAAGTTTTACAACTACAGGATTAAAGAACAAACTATATCATGACTGGTAAGAGGAGTGGAGACGAGGAGTGGACTTGGCCCACACCCAGGTATGGCACTGAAAAATCAGCAGGGTTATCTCAGGAACAAAGGGTCCCAGTCCCCCAACAGGTGCCCCAGCCCAGGGTTCCAGTACCAGGAAGATAAATCCTCTATACTTCTGGCTATAAAAAACAGTGGGGATTGAGACTTTGGAAGGCAGAAATGTCTGGAATCCCTGTAAGTTCCTCATAAAGGGCTTTTTCACAGACTTACTCAGACTCACTTGCTCTGAGCTCCAGTGCAGGGGCAACAGGTTGAAACACATCAGAGACATACAGGGAGAAACTGAATTTTCTGGAATCAAGGCAAGAGCTGGGGAGCACCTTTCTCCCAGGCAGAAGCACCAGCAGAGAGCATCATTCCTTTTCTGAGCCCTCCCCACAGAAAGCCAGAGAGCTTGCAGGTGATCTCCATATCAGAGACTCCACCAACCTACCTCACAATATTTGCCCTACTCTATGTGGGGTCCACAACAAGCTGTTTCCAATGGCTCTTCCATATGAATGGCTTGTCTTGACTCATGTATCAGATTTTCCTAAATTCTCCCAAACAAGCAACATCTGGCTTCAGTGAACCTCCAGGTGTGGCACTAGCAGCAGCTGGCCTTGTTTCACAGATTGGCTTCTCCTGGGCACCTCCAAGCCCAAAACAATTAGCAGCCATCTGCAGATGACTTTGTAGATTATGTTTTGTGACCATGGACAGAACAAAAGTGGTGGTTAACCTCAAACGGAACAAGATCAATCAAGCCTCAACTACAACTGGATGGTGTACACAGCCCATGTAGTTAGTGCACCTCAGGTGGCCAGCTTGGGTAATAGGGGAGGCTGTGCCACTGGACCTACAGGATACCTATAACATGAAGCCATTCTGCCAAGCTTGGGAGACATGGAAGCTCTATCTAAGGCATAGAAACAAACACAGGGAGGCTACCAAAATGAGGAGATAAAGAAACATGGTTCAAATAAAAGAAGAGAATAAAACTCCAGAAAAAACTAAACAAAATGGAGACAAGCAAGCTACTAGATGCAGAGTTCAAAACACTGATCATAAGGATGTTCAATGAATTTAGGGGAAGAGCAGATGAACTCAGAGAGAACTTCAAAAGCATAAAAAAGGACATGGAAACCAGAAAAAAGAGTCAGTTAGAAATTAAGGACATATTAACCAAAATGAAGAACAATTTACAGGGAATCAACTGCAGAGTAGATAAAGCTGAAAACCAAATTCATGATTTGGAATATAAGGAAACAAAAAACAACCAATCACAACAAGAAGAACAAAGTAGAATCCAAAAAACTGAGGATAGTGAAAAGAACCTCTGGGACACCAGGTATACCAACATTTGCCTCATGGGGGGTGCTGGAAGGAATAGAGAGAGAGAAAAAATGAAAACCTATTTGAATAAATAATGAAAGAAAACTTTTCTAATTTGGTGAAAGAAACAAACATACAAGTCCAGGAAGCAATGAGAGTCCCAAACAAATAAACTCAAAGAGGCCCACCCCAAGACACACCATAGTTAAAATGCCAAACGTTAAAAACAAAGAGAGAACCTTAAAATCACCAAGAGAAAAGCAGTTAGTTACCTACAAGGGAGCATTTTCTCAAAGAAGTTTTTCAGGCTAGGAGGAAGTAGCAAGAAATATTCAAAGTGATGAAAAGCAAGGACCTACAGCCAAGATTACTCCACCAAGCAAAGCTATCATTTAGAATTGAAGGACAGACAAAGAGCTTCTCAGACAAGAAAACTAAAGCACTACATCACCACCAAACCAACATTATATGGAATGTTAAAGGGTCTTCTTTAAGCAGAAGAAAATTAAAAATATGATCAATAAAATGGCAAAAATGCATATTTATCAACAATTGAATTTAAAAAACAAAATAATTAACCAAACAGAATCATAGATACAAAGGACATTTTAATGGTTGCCAGATGGAGGGGGTTGGGAGTTAGGTAAAAAAGATGAAGGGGATTAAGAAGTATAAATTTGTAGTTACAGAATAATCATAGGGATATAAAGTAGAGCATAAGAAATAGAGTAACCAAAGAACTGATATGCATGACCCATGGACATGGACATGCACATATGGGCTGGGGATTGCCTGAGGGAGTGGGTGTTACTGGGTGTAGGAGGGAAAAGAAGAAAATATTGGGACCACTGTAATAGTATAATCAATAAAATATAATTTTAAAAAGAAGTATTTTGAGCTGACTTTCAAATACTGTACAGACTACTTATTCAATATAACATATCCAATATAAAGGAGAGTAAAAAAAGACAAAACTAATTCTGATTCTTAGCTTAATTTTCAAGAGTTTATTGCATTGAGGGGAAATAAAAACCACTTCTTATTTAGAGTACCCAATAAAAGAGTAGGTTAAGTAAATCAGCCTATTATGGAAATAGAGATGAGGCCCAGAAGCTTCTTCACTTTCAATTAAAAGCTTAATTTCAGGGCAACAATATACTTTGCAATCACAATACATAAAAAGACTGGCAAGAATTGTTTATTTCTTAAACTCCATAATCCCTTTGCACAGGTTTTTCTTTCAGTGGAAGTCTTGGTGTAAATAACAGTGTATTTGAGCTTCATCTCAGATTTTGACACAACAGGCTGGTGTGATGGCACAGTGATAAGAATCATGGTAGGTGTCCCTGCTGGAGGGCTTTTGTTTGGAAAAGAGATTTTGCTGAAAGGAGTAAGGGGCATGAAGTTCTGTTGAGTATATCCCCAAGAGAAGTATGAGTGTTTGTTTCTAGTCCAGACCCTGGCCAGACTCCACAACTTTGTGTCCTCTGGAGAGAACCTATGGAGACAGAGGCTATAAACAGAAAAAAAAAAAAAAAAAAACAGATGGTTTTCATTAACATTTTATGAAACACAAACATATTTTCTTTAGACCAAGAGTACAAAATGTGAGAAAAATAGTTTAAAAAAGTAGTTTTCTCCTCACTTCTGTATAGCACACAGTACTACTTTGAGATTTGTAATCTTAGGGACCCTATGTCTTTTCCTAACAGAAATTTTGTGTGGAAGGTGAAAGCAGGTGAAAGTCAGTCACAGGAGATAGGACTATAGCAATGTGCTGCCTCAAGTAACTTCTAAGGCAAGAAAGGTCTGCGAGACACTCAGAGATATGACTTGTGTGACATACCAAGGAATATTATAGGAGAGAGTGAGGGTTTTGCACAGATCTAATGTTCTTCAAACTTATGCTGATAAGGAAAGATTCAAGAAATATTATTCTCTGCTCTTAATCAAATATAATGATACTTATATATAGTAGTCCATAGATTAAATTGGTAATAAAAACTAACTTTCACCAGGAAAGGTTTTACTAAATTAAATATAATTTTTATATTATAAACAAACAAATACAATGGCAAATACCATCTCTTCACATGATTTTTTCCATCTATCATCCTGACAAAGTTATTGTAAAATAAATATTATAATAATGACCTCCCTTATGTTTTGTTAATGTGTCTAGCAAAGAATATATAATAATATGGTAATATTTTTGAGCTACTTGGGTAAAGGTTGTTTCATGAATCTGATAACTAAACATAGATTTGACTTAATGAAATACTTACTGAAACAGCTCAGTGAAAATACTTATTTTTTATTTTTACAAACATTCACCATTTTACTTTATTTATTCATTTACCTAATTGCCAGGCATTATACTTTTTAATATTATATATTTCCTTATGGTAACTACTCATAGCTTTGGTATTGTCTATTCATTAAAAAAGAAAAAGTAAGCTCAAAATAAGCCTCTAATCTCCTGATAATATCCTCTTTGAAGACTTGAAATTCCTTTTAGATTAACACAACCTTTTTACCTGGATAATCTAGGTTCTTACTTTATACTTTCTTTTGTTAAATATCAAATGTGGTAAAATCCACAACAGAACACAAAAAACTAACAAGTTAATTTTCCATAAATTTTAATATCATTTCCAGGTGATGTTACTTCACATTTTTATGATTAAGAATATATTAAACAGATAACTTTAAAATTAATACTTTATTAAAAGGTAATTTTATGTATAATCTATAAATATGAGGTTTTAAACACAATAGTCTCCCCTATCCATGGTTTTGCATTCCTCAATTTCAGCTACTCATGGTGAACTTTGGTCCAAAAATTATTAAGTGGGAAATTTGAGAAATTAACAATTCATAAGTTTTAAATTACACATCATTTTGAATAGCATGATGTAAGCTTGAACATTCTACCCTGTTCCACCTAGGAATGAATCATGCCTTTGTCCAGCTTATCCACAGTGTATATGCCACCCTCTGGTTAGTCACTTACTGACCATCTTGGATATCAGATTGACTATAGAGGTGTCACTGTGATTGTGCTTAAGTAACCTTTACTGAATAATGGCCCCCAAAGCTCAACAGTAGTGATGCTGACAATTCATATATGTTAAAGAGAAACCATAAAGTGCTTCTTTTAATTGAAAAAGTATCTATGTGTGGGGGAAAATGATGTATACATAGAATTTGGTATTATCTGCTATTTCAGTTATCCTATCCTAGATTTCAGGGGTCTGAAATAATGAAAATGATTTGACACCCCTGCTGTAGAACTTAGGAAAGAGTGATTGTGATCTGAGAAACTATTACTGAAATAAAAATGTATGGATGTGTAAAAGAGAAAGTAGCAGTAGTTGATAATGGGGTGTTTAAGTAGAAACTGAATAATGTATAACCTTTCAGATTAAAGTAAATATATAACCTCATTTATTTACAAAGATATTAATCTTTAAATAATATAACAACCTGCTATAGACATTGTTATTATTATTTTGTCTCTATTAATACTTTCCTATGATTCAACAACAATACAGTTTTCACATTTTTCTGTTTTTGCTTGTGGAAAGTGTACATGAATATTCACAAAGTGGACACACATATGTAAACAGACTCTGATTTTTTTAAAAGAGAATATTATTAACACCCAGGTAGTTTCCACCATCCCTTTGCTTAGACTCTAATCATATTCACCAGATATAACCTCCATTTCTTAACTTTACAGAAATTGAGTCACAGAATACAAATTGATTTGTATTTGACTTCTTGTACTCAACATTATGCCTGAAATGTTTGTGGGTAGTCATAATTTATTTATTTTTAGGGTTGCATAATCATTTTATGCACACGTCATATTGATCAATTTTCACTTGATGTACATTTGGATCATTCCCCTTTATAAACTCTAATTAATTACCTTGTTTTGAATATTTGTATACATATCTTTTGGTAAAGTTATGTAAACAGTTCCGTTGAGTATATCGGGAAGAAGGAAACTGTAGGTCATAGGGCATGCCTACAGTTCAACTGCAGTAAATATTAGCAAACAGTTTTCCAAACAAGTAGTAGCATGTACATTTTCCCAAGCACTGCAAGAGAATTCCACTTATTCCACAACCTTGACATTTTCTTAAACCCAATTCAAACTTGTTATTTTGACATTTTCTTTTTTTTTAATTTTCTGAATTTTTAGTAATAATGCTCTATTGTTTCATTTGTTTTCCTTGCTTACTAATAAGTTTGAGAAACTTTTTATACATTTATTGGTCACTTCAGATACTCTTTTAATGTCAAGTCTGTTCAAATATTTTGCCTATTTTTATACTGGGTTTTCTAGCTGTTGTAGTAGATTTGTAAACTTTATATATTCTCATTATGTGTACTTTGTTAAATATATAAACAGTTAATCTCTCTTCCCACTTTGTGGCTTTTATTTTCCATCATTTAATGGTGTATTTTGATAAACAAAAAATCCTAATTTTAATAAAATTTAATATTAAAATCTTTATCAGCAAGCTATATTTGTGTTGGGTTTAAGAAATCTTTGTCCGCTCCAATGTCACAAAAATATTGTTTACATTGAAAAGCTTTACCGTTTCAACTTTCAAATTTAAGTCTACAATCCATCTTAAATTCATTGTTTTGTATAAAATAGAGTTAAAACTGTGTTTTTAAAAATTTCATATAAATATCTAATCTGCCTTGTACCACTTGATGAAAACACCATTATTTCCCCAACATCGTGCAGGGTCATCTTTTTCACACCAGGTGACAGTATATACGTGTGTGTCTGTGTCTTATACTGGACCCTACAATCAGTATCAATTTCCCATTTTCCTAACAGCATATCCTCACTATAGTATTATTTTGTTTAGTTTTACCAAAGGCTTTGAATTCTCTTGAGCTAAGTCTTCCTCTTTGATCTGTGTATTCAAGATTGCCTTTGCCTTCCATAGCAACTAATATTAACTTTCAATTTGGGGGGAAAAAAAGAAACAAACATAATTTTCACTGGACTGTGTTAAATCTGTAAATAAATTTGGGGAAACTATTTATTCTTCCAATTTGTAAAATAGACCACTTTTCCATTTGTTTTAGAATATTTATTTATTAGCTTAAAGAGAAATGATCTTTCATTAGATTTCTCTCCTGGGCATTTAATGTTTTTGATTGTTATGCATAATAGAGTTTTTCATTTAATTCTGTTTATTTCTGGAGAATATAAATATTAAAATAATTAATTGTGAATATTCTTTTCAGTAAATATATACATTTTTAAAAAATTATAATACTTTGTTTTTAGGTCTTTGAGGAACTTAAATAATCATATGAAAAATATATCCCCCTTTTCCAAACCTCTGTCTTTTATTTCCTTTCTCTGCTTTCTTTCATTGGCTGAAGTATCTAGTAAAAACTTAAAGTGGTCATAGCTAGTACATTTATCTCAGTGCTGATCTCAGGAGGAAAGTATCAAGTATGATGTTTGCTCTAGAATTTTTGAAGATATTTTATTAAATTAAGGGATATTTTCTTTCTACTTTGTATGCTTCAAGGTTTTTAGTAAAATGAACATGTGTTTAATTTTTATCCAGTGCTTTTACTATGGTCTTGTATTCTAAGTGAATATCTTCTAGCAGCATGTAGATGGGTTTTCTTTTTATCCAATCTCATAATCTAACTTTTGAGTATTTAGTCCATTAGAGTAAAAGTATTTGGGTTTCTATATAACATTTTATTATTCATTTTCTACTAAATTCTTATGTTTTGCATTCTTTTCTTTTTTATTGCTTTCACTTTGATCAATCAATACCATTACTATTCTATTTCTCCCTTACCCACCTTTTAAGCTTCTATTTACAATATGTTTCACTCTGCATTTAGTGCTAATTTTAGAGTTACAAAATGCCACCTTGACTTATTATTTTACCATTTATCAAATAATGTAGTAACTTAAATCACATTACCTCTACATCCCCTTCCCTCACAATCTGTGTTACTTTAACACATATTTAACTTCTCTCTATATTTTAAACACTAAAATATAGTATGTTACTAGTAAAGTCAGTATTACTTTATATTTATCCATACATTTTTGTTCTTTAGTTATTTGTTATTTTCAGTATTTTTGTGTATCTAACCTGGAACCTTTTATCTTCTGTCTAAAGAACTCTTTTTACTGTATCTAAGGTTTTGTTTATCTGAAATTGTTTTTATTTTGCCATCATTCTAAGAGGACATATTCAGTTTAGAATTGGGATTAATTTACTTGAACACTACCTAGTATTACATCATTTTTTGTATTCTACTATTTCTGTTGAGATGACACATTGCAAAGCTATTGTTTTTCATCTTAAGGAAATCAGTCCCTTTCCTCTAGTTGATTTTACATTTTCCTGTCTGTATTTATCTAGTTGATGATAATATTTTTAGATGTATTTCTTATTGTATTTTTTGTGCTTGGATTTGTAGAGTTCTTAAATATGAGGATTAATAACTTTCATCAGTTTGGATAATTCTGCTCTATTGTCTATATGAATATATTGTTTTGCACACTATCTTTCTCTTCTCTTCACTGTTTCCCATTTCATTGTCTCCCTTTCACTCTCTCTCCCTCTCTCTAACACACAAACACATGCGCCTATTTTCACATTTTTCTACCTGTCTTTATTTCAGTTTGAATATGTTCTATTGACTTATTTTTTCAGTTTATAGCTCTGCTTTTCTACTGGAGGTAAGCAGCCATTAAATCATAAGAAATTTTAGTATTTTAGTTACTAGGAGTTTCAGAATTTCAATATTTATATAGAATTTACATTTAGATTTAATATGTTATTTTTTAAATGTATGTCATATTTCATTGGTGAAACTTTAGTCCTCATATAATGAGTTATTTTGAAGGAGTTAAGGGAAGAAAAAACATTTTAATCCCTTTGTAGCATCTTTGGAAAAAACGTGATAGCCATCAGCCACCTAAAAATCCAGAAGAAAACTGAGTTCATGGAGATAACAGCACCAATTATAAAGAAGAAAATTGTTGCCCTGGCTGGTGTAGCTCAGTGGATTGAGCACAGGCCTTCGAACCAGAGGATTGCGGTTCGATTCTCAGTCAGGGCAAATGCCTGGGTTGCAGGCCAGTTCCCAGTGGGGGACACACAAGAGGCAACCATACATTGATATTTCTCTCCCTCTCTCCTTCCCTTCCCCTCTAAAGATAAATAAATTAAAATTAAAATTTAAAAAATATTAAAAAAAGGAGAAAATTGTCAATGAAGGCCTATTTTGAGAAAACGTTATCATTTAAACAGCCAGCTCTAACATTGCTTTAACAGAGCAGTAATAGTCTCCTAGTAAATCCATAGTACTGAGGAGCAATTACACCCTAGCCAATATGCCAAATAGTCATTTAGACACTCTATCAAGCTTATAAGTATCCTGGGTTTGACCATGTCAAACGCAGTTCAAAGATTTAAGGGCATAAAAAAAGAAAAGGTCCTCTCTATCTTCTTACAAATAAACACATAGAGCACATAGAATTTAATCAGAACAACTTGATTGGTAGGACTTTTGGAAAGGTGATCTAAAAATGCATCACAAAATCTTCATGAACTGAAATGAAAGATGAAAGTGCAGCTTATAATAATGAGTACTTTAAAAATACCAGATGTATCTTCAGATGGCTGAATTTTGTTCCCTTACTCCTCCCAAATTTATATATTGAAGCTTTAACTCTCAATGTAGCTGTATTTGTAGATCAAGCTTTTAGAGGTAAATAATGTTAATTGAGGTCATATAGCTAGGGCCCTAATCCTACAGGTTGGTGGCATTATAAGAAAGAGAGGGAGATTTAAACCACATAAGGACACAATAAGAAAGAAGGCAGCTATCTACAAGCTAAGAAGAAAAGCTTTATCAGGAACATTACAAGCCAGCAGTGGGATCTTGGAAGTTTAGCCTCTGGAAATGTGAGAAGACTAATTTCTCTTGTTTCACCCAGTCTATCATATTTTGTTATGGGAGCCTGAACTGACTAGCTAGTTTCTGGCACTTTCTTAGTGTGTCATGGCTATTACCTCACTTAACATCATGCTAATGATAAAAAAATATTTTTCCTGCATTGTTAACAATAAGGAAATTGATGGTCTGATAAATAATGTTTTGAATTTCTCACTGAATATTTTGGCTCCAGTGATCTTTGCACACCACATAATTAAGCCCTCATCAAATAAAAGATTCTGGCTGAAAACAAAAGATATTGAAAAGAAACAAGGAGTCTCTGAACTAAATATCCTAGGCAGGGAAGATATGGGAAAGTGGGCCCTGAATTTAATTAAATATTTTACTCATTATTTAGATGCTTTGTACAAAACGATCTCCTTCATACTCCCCAACTTATGATACAGTAATATAAATATAAAGCCTGTGTACAGCATTTTCATCATCAAAATAGAAAAGTTTATGAACACTCCAGATTGTGCTATTTTTAGATGGATTGTAAACTTACTATGAAGAAAGGTAGCATTTCATTTTCATTTGTAACATTCATAATCTGTGTTCTAATATTGTGAATGTAGAAGAGTCTAATTAAATAGTAAATCTTTTTTCCAGTGTTTTTGACATAGCAATGTTAGGCATTAGGTTTACTTTTACTGAATGTCTCTGGAATACATCAGATTTAATAATTCGTATGTAAGCATGATGTGCTATTTGAAGAATGTGCCATCTACCTTTACAATTTTTTGACTTATGAATTATCTCTAGTTTAACTTACTGTGTTAAAATTCTAGCTCCAGCACTTACTATATAATGCTAGGTAAGTTATTTAGAATTGCTCAGCCTCTGTTTTTCCATCTGTAAAGTGGGAAAAATATAACTGAATTTACTTATGATTTAATTATAAAATGATGTATAACAATGGCTAAGTGCTTAGTAAATATTTATCTCTCAAAAATGCTCATTTTACTGTGTATTCACTGGTATATCCTAGAATTTCTCAAAATCAGGTGCCCATAGTTTATTTGACAAATATGTTGGGTTTAATGACTCAGCACAGTAAACCTATATCAGACGCAATTAGATATTTCACATTCACCATCTCATCAAACTAATCAGGTGTTGTAGACCACTCTGCCTGGTTCTAGGAATTGTATCTTGACCCCTTGTGGCTAAGGGTGAGGGACAACCTTTGGAATGTGAGCCACAGGAGACAAAGCCTGTCTCTGGTAGCAAACACTGCCTCAGTTTCCTCTCCCTGACTCCAAAGCTTGGTCGAAAGTCAATGAAGGGTAAGACCCCTCACAGCAGGGAGCAACCTAAGCCAGACTAGATCACTTGGGAGGCCTTCATGGAAGGACTCGGAGGGGAGCTGCAACAAAGAGCAATGGACTCTCACCCCTCGGCTTTGACATAGCCAGAGTCCCCATGTTCTCTGGAAGAAGTGCTTCCTGGCTCTAATCCCCTTAAGCCTGAATACCTGTTGGGGAGAGGTGCAGCTCCTTGCCTTGCTAGAGGCCATCTTGGAGAAAAATCTGACATCACAAAGACTTCCTGATAAACCTTTGAAATCTGATC
This sequence comes from Artibeus jamaicensis, assembly GCF_021234435.1. Taxonomy (NCBI): domain Eukaryota; kingdom Metazoa; phylum Chordata; class Mammalia; order Chiroptera; family Phyllostomidae; genus Artibeus; species Artibeus jamaicensis. The sequence goes on from NW_026521853.1 coordinate 1,085,758, forward strand.
TGCTAAGAGTGCTTTCATTCATACATTAAGGGTTCGAGCAGGAAACCCTTAATGTATGAATGAGACTCTGTTCCTGATAGACTCTGACTCATACTAAGCTCTCAGATTTCTTTTTAATGTTATCTACTGTTTGATCCTTGCCACCCTGTATTCCTGTGTATTACAACCCAATAAAAGCCTCTGGAGGAGGGAGCTCAATGCCTTCTACCCCTGAGAAACTGGCCACTGCTCACAGCCTTTTTCCTTTGGGAAAATGGCCACTTCTCCTCCCCAAGCAGATCACGTCATCTCAGTCATGATTACTCTCATCTGTGGAGGCTGGGGGGACTTGAGAGGAAAGTTGCGCCCACAATCAGGGCATCTATTTTGCTATATTTTAAAAAGAGAACAGAACTATTTGTCTCAACATTCCAGCTTACATTTTAAAAGATCTAGATTATGCAAAATAAAAGGCTAAAACATACAACTGATTTGTTAGAAATTAGAGAAATTCACCTAAATGCGAAAACATTGACTTAGCTTTTTCATGTAACTACTGAACAAGATCCATGACTGCGAACATGTACCTGATCATGTTTCACCCCTTTCATTCAAGATCATTTGAGGATGTCACTCTCCCAGGGGACCACACTGCATTCTTCCCTTCTTGAGCTTATGGGTACAGGCATATGTCAGTAGCTGCTTTTTTCTACAATAGTATGTACTGAAATAAAATATTACTGCAGTTTAAAATATTTGTGTTAAATCATTGTGACATTTTAGAATTTGCGGTTTTTTTAAAGCAACAAAACTGTTAAAGATGTGGAGAGTTTAGTAAGCACAGAAACATAAACTTTAAACAGCAATTCACTTATACCCATTTAATTGTTTTTTATACCCAGAGGATGTTTTTGTGAGTACTCTGCCATTATTTACTAGGGAAAAAAGTGATTCATGAACAGCTACCAAAATCAATTAGATTTTGTCCACTTTGGGGGCCAATGAGACAGAGAATTAACCTCCAACTAATTTCCAAAGTCATTTACCAACTGATGGCTTCGTTCATTTACTGCCACAGGCATCAGGCACTTTGGAACATTTGCAAAATGCATGCTGTACAGTGCAGGGAACATATTATATGGGTTATGACAGGCTCATGAGCCATGAGTTTTTATTTATTTTACACTCTTAAAATCCCCTGAGGACCAGGAAATACACAATTTAATCTGATTATTAAGTACATTTCTCAAGTCAACAAGAAGTTCTATGCCTTCTAAAACAAACTAAAAAATATTCTAGTCACTGAAATTATTCTAAAAGGCACAATAATGATAGAAGTTAAGATGAGTTCAAATGAATTTCATGTTGAATTTTTTTGTAATATATAAAGAAGTGGGAACCAACTTCAGACATCGTGACATTCATAGACGATGAAATCTCTTAAATAAATTGATTGTTTAAAAAATTTTTTAAAGATTTTATTTATTTATCTTTAGAGGGGAAGGGAAGGAGAGAGGGAGAGAAACATCAATGTATGGTTGCCTTTCATGCATCCCCTACTGGGAACTGGCCTGCCGGGAACCGGCCTGCAACCCCGGTATGTGCCCTGACTGGGAATTGAACCGCGATTGTCTGGTTCGCAGGCCCGCGCTCAATCCACTGAGCTACCCCAGCCAGGGCTGATTGTTTAAAATTTTTTAAAAATGTAGTGACTTTATAGAAACTGTGGTTTAATATCCTTTTAGGTTCTAAGTTATTGGAACATATAATAGAAACAGACTAACTCTCCAGGGACACACTCTTTAATTGTCCAAAGAGTTAGCCAGAATATATATTTTATATTTCTACAATGATAACTGTTGATAACTGTTTATTTCATTTAAAATTCTGATTTGGATATTATCTTAAAATTTATAAAGTCTTGTTACTTTCTATTTTATATATATATATATATATATTACCCATAGTGACTAATAAATATTACTCTAAGTAAAAGTATAAATGAGTAAGAAATAAGCAAGGAAGAAAACTTCTCCAAAGACATAAGGATAACAGGATGAGAAAATGTAAGTAAGTGCTCTGAACATCAACATGTCTAAGGAAATCCTCTGTATGCATTCATCTACATTATTCTCTTAGAAAGATAACCTAATAAACATATAGGGTGAAAGAAAATTTATATTGGGTCAGCAGACAAAGACCAAATGAAGTGTTCGTTAGAATGCATTTAGAGTACCATTTGCAATACTGTGCGATCAAGATACAAATACGTGAACAGAAGAACATACCATGCTCATGGATAGAAAGAATTAACATTGTTAAAATGTTCATAGTACCCAAAGCACAATCTATGGAGTCAACACAATTCCTATCAAAATACCAATGATGCATTTCATAGAACTAGGGCAAATTATCCAAAACATTTATATGAAACCACAAAAGATCCCAAATAGTTACAGCAATCTTGAGAGAGGACAAAGTTGGAGGAATTATACTACCTAATACCAAATTATATTACAAGGCCATTATAGTCATAATAACATGGTGCAGGTATAAACACAGACATAGAGATCAATGGAACACAGTAGAGAGCCCTGAAATAAACTTATGCCTTTATGGTCAATTAATATTTAATAATGGAGGAAAACACATACAATGGGATAAAAACAATTGTTGGGAAATTGGACATATACATGCAAAAAATGAAACTAGACAACGTTCTTACATCATATACAAGAATAAACTCAAAATAGCTTAAAGACTTAAATGTAAGACTTGCAATTAAGTGAGACATTAAACATGTACATTCTTCAGAAAGTTGTAGAGAGCAGCATTTTTTTTTGTTTCTCTGCTGCAGTCTAATCATGTACTTCCATGCTTCCTAATTCAATATTGTTAATATTTATCTCATTAATTCAAATGACTTTGTCTTGTAATTATTATGTTATATTGTAGAAAGAGTTCTCAAGGCATTTACAACATCATATAAATATATTCAGATAGCTGGTTAATTGAATTGACAGTACCCAGAGAAGAAATAGGCAATCTAATGTATTCCAGAAGTCTATACATCCTCAGATTATCTTCTCCATAGAACAAAATGCCCACTATTAAAGTTTTAATAGGTAAGTAAATAATCTTGTGGACTTAAGTCCTGAAAGCAAGCCTTGGCAATCCCTGAATGTGGTTGCTATTTCATGAATTCTGGGCCATGGAGCAGATGGGTGGACAGTGGAAAGGCAAAGTATAAAATGAGGAAATGCTGAAGAAAGCTGGGTCATTCTAAAATGAGAGGAAGGGCCAACATTTTATTATTTTCCTCATACATCTTCTCCGTGGGTTTTTTAACTTTTTTTTATTGTTCAAATACAGTTGTCTCCATTTTCTCCCCACCACTCCCTCCTACCCCAGCCATTCCCACTTCCCACCCTTGATCCTACCCCCTTTTGGTTTTGTCCGTGTGTCCTTTATAGATATTCCTGAAAACCTGTGATTTTTATTTCTTTTAGTTTTCTTTCAATTAATTGTTTATAATTTAGTAACATAATATCTACCAACAGAACCATAATTATAATACTATGTTGTCCATGAATAAGAATTTATTATATTCCAAACATTGTACTAAGCATTACTTTTAAGGTGTCTTTGAGAAGAAAGCACTTACAAGGGTGCTTACCCTAGTTTTCTCAAACTAGGGTAACTAGCAACTTGTCAGAAGAATCTAGGTATAAACTAGGGTACAAGATTCTTTACTTTTTTATTTAAATAGAAATATCAAAAGAAGTTTTCACTTACAGTGGACCACTGGGACATATGCTCACCACCCCCCTTCCCTCACCATGTCCTATCAATACAGGTTCTTAACCTCCAGCTACAAAGTTACTATATAAAAGAGTTGACGAGTATTATTAGGGAACTAGAGCTAGAAAACTCAATGATCTAGAAAAGGAATTTACCATATGTTATCTAAAATGTGTATGTCCTCATAAATAAAAATTGTGGCCTCATACAATAATCTCTCCCTTATAAATTATATACACATACAGCCACAGACATTAAAATTATTCTCAAATCCTAAGTAAATCAAGCACTGTCTACCTTATTCAAATCCCTCCTCTTTGACAGTAATGTCAGCGAATTAAACCTTACAAGTGAAACAATAGCATAAATAAGCTGTTATGCCAAAACATAGCATGTGCTGAAGGTTAATTGAACTACCTCATCATGAATTACATATTTTCTCCAGTCTAGCAACATTTAGACACAATGATTTATTCCCATAATTCAATTAGTGTGATGGTGTTAATCATAATCTTAATAATTCCAGTACTGCTAAATATAAACCATAAAACTATTCATGTATTTTTTAATCAAATGTTATTTGAACCCCTTAAACTGTTATGTTAATGGCATTGGAAGTGGCACTCAAATACTGTTCTTTGAAAATTGAAGTCACCCTAACCTAAAGATGATGGCATTCTTCTGGATAGTGTTTTGTGCAAAATCCAATGAAGACTGTACGCCCCAGATGCTTCCTCAAAAATAATTTGCACAAAAAAGCATACAATAATTTCAAAATAGCACTGAAGAGCTTGTTCTACTGTTGGCTTTCTTTGGTTCTCAAATATACAAAAACAGGTTTGAGAGAAAGGTCAACAGAAAATCATAGATTTCAACCCCATAATCCTCGATATCTCTGTTGCACAAGTTTATATCTTTTTTCATTTTCAAAGTTATTTTTTTCTTTTTTCTATTGCATATGTTATTTTAGTTAATTTAGATCAGAATTTCTAAATTAGATTGTGGGGGCAACTTCTTCGCAAGTCCCCCAGGGTGCCACGGATGGAGAGAGAATATGGCCGAGACATGACATGATCTGCTTGGGGTGGAGGAGTGGGCTGTGGCCAGTTTCTTAGGGGAGACAAAGGCCAGCAGTGGCCAGTTTCTCCGAGGAGAAAAAGGCCCTGAGCCTCCTGCTCCAGGGCTTTTATTGGGTTGTAATACACAGGAATACAGGATGGCAAGGATCAAACAGTAGATAACATTTCAAAGATATCTGAGGGCTTCAGAGTCTGAGTCAGTGCCTGTCAGGAAGAAAGTTGCAGATACTTTGGGAGACATACTCATTTCCTCTTGGACCCTTATCATATGAATGAAAGCATTCTTAGCAGAGCAGATTTCACAGGTTTATCAGAAAGTCTTTGTGATGTCAGATTTTTCTCCAGGATGCGCTCTAGCATGGCCAGGAGCTGCACCTCTCCCCAACAGATATTCAGGCTTAAGGGAATTAGCTAGGAAGCACTTCTCCCAGAGAACATGGGGACTCTGGCTATGTCAAAGCCAGGGGTGGGGTGAGAGTCCATTGCTCTTTGTAGAAGCCCCTTGAGTCCTTCCATGAAGGCCTCCCAAGTGATCAAGTCTGGTTAGGTTGCCCCCCGCTGTGAGGGGTCTTACCCTTCATTGACTTCTGACCAAGCTTTGGGGGCCGGGAGAGGAACTGAGGCAGCATTTGCTACCAGAGACAGGCTTTGTCTCCTGCGGCTGGCATTCCAGAGGTCGTCCCTCACCCTTAGCCACAAGGGATCAAGATACAATTCCTAAAACCAGGCAGACTAGCTTACTGTAAAAATATCTTATTTGGGGGTAAAATTTGAAGGATATGTAACATTTGGGGGAGTGCACACTTGAATGTACACACATGTGCTTACCTTTCTTTAGGCTCATTATGAGCAATGTCTTTGTCTTGGTCATATTCATATCTCTGGTCTAGTATATGTGCTAGATATGGTAAATATTTGCATATATTTTCAAGAAATAAATTGGACTTTAAATTATTGAAACTTAAAATCTATAGAAATAGTTTACATTGCTGTTGTCATAAGCCACTAGGTCACATGTGGAAGTCTTTTTTATTAACTCTCCAGGAGTGTTAGTTTTTAATATCATTGACTGAAACTAGCTATATGGATGGTCAATTTGTTGTAAAGTGTTATAAAATGATACCAACAACAAAATGGCAAAAGAGTCAGACATGTGACCCATGCTTCATGTCTCAACCTGAAGTTTTAAACTGACACACTAAACCACCAGTCCTAATTTTTATCTATGATGCCAATGTCAACCCACAAGGATTGAAACTCAAATAAGAGATTTCCATAATAAAAGTTTCTCTTATAGCATTCACAAATTTTTAAGCTATTTTTGAGCATAACTTTAGGTATTAGGTTCTATCCATTAAATTATTATCATATAAAATATATGAAAATATTTTAATAAAAATACTTATCATGCATCATAAGTTAATTTTTCTAGTTTAGTTTTTGGTTATGTATATTAAATCTATGCTTTTGAGTTATAAAAATAACTAATTTTATGTTATTTATAATGGATTAGCTCTCTTTCATAGAACTTCAGTAATTTTCATCCTCAATGTCACGTCACCTCTTGATGTTGCCACAGTTGAATGCTCAACAACACTAAGAGCTGTCCCACTCCCAGGACCCCATTATAAAATTTCTCTTTCTGACCCTTATGGGCTTTGGAGAGAGGCAGATGGGGGTTAAAATTCTGATGTTCTCTTAACAAATTATCATATTGGATAACTTATTGAATTTCACTGAAAAGCTATTTAAATGAAAACTGTATTCTGTGATTTTTATAAAAATTAGAAGTGGAGCACATTGTAAATTGCCCTACAAATAAATAATACTCAATAAATGCTATACTGTGTCTTTCAGGATGAAGTCTCTTCACCCTAAACAATAACATTAACTCTTCCTAATTTTCCTTCTGTCCCTGAACACTTGATCATGTTCAGACTCCATAGTCAAACATTTTAACTTCATGCTTTCTTTAGATCTACTTTTTAAACATTATTGTTGACATTACAGAGGTTCCCATCTTCTCCCTGCTTTGCCCACCCCTACCTAATCCCTGCCCCTCTTTCCCTCTGACCATCATCACATAGTTTTCTGTGACATGGGATATATATATATATATATATATATATATATATATATATATATATATATGCTTTTTGGCTAATCCCTTCGCTTTCCTTCTTCCAATCCCCCATTACTCCTCCACTCTGACAGATGTCAGTTTGTTCCAGGTACCCATGCCTTTGTTTCATTTTGTTCATCAGTTTATTTTGTTCTTTAAATTCCACATAGATGTGAGATCATATGGTCCTTGTCTTTCTTTGACTGGTTTATTTGACTTAGCATAATAATCTCCAGGTCCACTCATGCTGTCACAAAAGGTAAGATTTCCTTCTTTTTCATAGCTACATAGTACTCCATTGCATGAATGTACCACAGCTTTTTGGTCTACTTCTCTACCAGTGGGCACTTGGGCTATTTATGGATTTTGGCTACTGTAAATAATACTGCATACATTATTTCTGATTAGCGTTTCAGGTTTCCTTGATTATATTCCCAGCAATGGAATTGCTGGATCTAAGGCCATTCTATTTTTTTTTTAAGGAACTCCATTCTGTTTTTCACAGTGGCTCTACCAATCTGCATTTCTAGAAACAGTACATTATAATTCCCTCTTCTTCAAATCCTCACCTATATTTATTGTTTATTGATATATTAGTGGTAGCCATTGTCAGATTTACTTTTTAAAAACCTCTTTTTCAGTATATGCCTCTTATTAATTCATATTTATTCAACCACATTTTAGTTGTTAAAACAACATGTATAGTTGGAACAGTCAGCACAACCAGGGGAATTATAATCATATTAATTAAATGAATTATTCACAATATCTTTTCTGAAATTGAGGTTCATAATTTAAAATGGCTGATATTTGTTACATTAATTTTTTTTGTCTTTAGATTCTATATTTCCCCTACTATTCTTACCCTCCCCCTATCTATTTTCTATCTACCGTCTATGCTACTTATTTTCTGTACTTTCTCCACACTTCTCCTTCTCCCATTCCCCTGTTGCTAACCCTCCATGTGATCTTCATTTCTATGGTTTACTCCTGATCTAGCTGTCCTCTTAATTTGCTTTTGTTTTAGGTGTGGTTGTTAATAACTGCTGTCCTTTCACTGTTCATCTTTTTTATTTTCTTTTTCTTAGGTAAGTCCCTTTAACATTTCATATAGTAAGCGCTTGGTGATGATGAACTCCTTGAATTTGATCTTATCTGAGAAGTACTTTATTTGTCCTTCCATTCTAAATGAAAACTTTGCTGGATAGAGCAATCTTGGTTGTAGGTGTTCGGTTTTCATGACTTGGAATACTTCTTTCCAGCCCCTTCTTGCCTGTAAGGTCTCTTTTGAGAAATCAGCTGACAGTCTGATGGGAACTTCTTTGTAGGTGACTGTCCCCTTAGCTCTTGTTGCTTCTAGGATTCTCTCTTTCATTTTCATCTTGGCTAATATAATGATGATGTGCCTTGGTGTGTTCCTTCTTGGGTCCAACTTCTTTGGGACTCTCTGACTTCCTGGATTTCCTGGAAGCCTATTTCCTTTGCCAGATTGGGGAAGTTCTCCTTTATTATTTGTTCAAATAAGGTTTCCACTCGTGACTGTTCCTCTTCCCCTTCTGGTACTCCTATAATTCGGATGTTGGAGCATTTAAAGATGTCCTGGAGGTTCCTGAGCTTCTCCTCATTTTTTTGAATTCTTGTTTCTTCATATTTTTCTGTTTGGTCATTTTTTCTTCCTTCTGGTCCACTCCCTTGATTTGAGTCCCAGTTTCCTTTCATTACTATTGGTTTCCTGTGCAATTCCATTCATTTCAATTAGTTTAGCTTTCATATGTTCCTCTAATTTGTGACTAAAATCAACCAGTTCTGTGAGCATCCTGATCACTAGTGTTTTGAACTGTGCATCTGAAAGTTTGGCTATTTCTTCATTGCTTGGATTTATTGGCTCTGGGACTCTGAGTTGTCCTTGAGCCATGTTTTGATCGGTTTGTGCCTGTTACATACGTATGAGGAGAGGCACCTTAGATGTTCACCAGGGCGGGGCCACCCAGGTCGCTGGTTTGTGACACTGTGTATGGTCAGAGAGGGAGCAGTGGTGGTCCTCTCCACTCTCCCGGTCCGTCTCACCACTCATCCCTGCATGTTTATCTGAGTGTAAATGTGCGAGCCCGCCTCCTATGCCAGGGCCTGCTCGGTCTGTCTAAATGCACATCTCTTCACTGGTTTATCTGCACGCAAATGCACGACCACAGACAGCCAGCCGCATCGTGCCCTCCCTGGGTTCCACCCATAGCTAGCCTGCACCTGAGATCCAGGCCCTCAGCTGCCTGCGCACTTCCCAGGTCCCGGGTCAGGGGATCTTTTTTGCCCAACCCGCTCCGCTGCTGGCTTTGACCCTCTCACTGGTGTAGCTGAGTGGTTCGCTATTTTCAGACTTCATATTGTTCAATTTTCTGTGGTTTGGTTGTGTTTATTATTGTTAAAACTTTATTATTTTTAGATTTGGTTGTGCAAGGAAGCAAAGTGTTTCCACCTACGCCTCCATCTTGGCGGAAGTCCCTCTATTACGTTAATGTTTTAATTAATCTCAAACTTATAAAGTCCAAATAAAGTGTTACTTTTGTTTTATCTTTTTTCTCTGTTCAGTTTTATTGAGATATAGTTGACATATAACAGTGTAGTAGTTTAAAGTAAAAAAGCAGTGATTTCATGCATGTGTATATAACAAAATGATTACTGCAGTAAATTTAGTTATTAAGTTATTTCCATATCTTGGCTATATAAATAATGCTATAATGATGGTGATGCCTTTTTAAGACAGTGCTTTCATTTCCTTAAGATATATACCCAGAGATAAAATTGCTGGATTATATGGTAGTTTTTTTTTTTTAATTTGGGGGGGAATCTGCATCCTGTTTCCATAGTGGCTATAACAATTAACATGCCCACTAGAAGTACACAAGGATTCCTTTTTCTCCATATTTTCCCCAACACTTATTATTCTTAGTTTTTGTTAATATCCATTTCTCCAGATGTGAGATAATATTTTATTGTGGTTTAGGCTCACATTTCCCTGTTTATTACTGATGTCCAGCATCTTTTCATGTGCCTATTGGACATATGTATTTCTTCTTTGGAAAATTCTCTATTCAGTTTCTCTACCCAATTTTAAATCAGATATTGAGTTGTATGAGTTCTTTATATATTTTGCATATTAATCCTTTATAAGATATATGATTCACAAATATTTTCTCCCATTTGGTTGGTTGTATTTTACTTGGTAGATGATGTTTGGTACAGAAGTTTTTTGTTTTGTTTTGTTTTGTGTGGTCCCTCTTGTGTATTTCTTGCTATTTGTTGCCTTTGGTTTTGGTGTTTAGATCCCCCCAAATTATTGTCAATATCAATGTACCCATTGTTTCCTTCTAGGAGTTTTATTATTTCAAACCTTGTAGTCAAGTCTTTAATCCATTATCAATTAAGATTTATGTATGTTATAAGATAGGGTCCTTTAATTTTTATGCATGTCACTGTCCTGTTTTCCCAAAATAATTTATTGAAGAGTCTGTTTTCTTCCAATTGAATATTCTTGGTTATTTTGTCATCTATTATTTGAACATATATGGATGTGTTTATTTCAGAACTCTCTATTCTGTCCCAATGGTCTGTGTTTGTTTTTATGCCAATACCATCCTGTTTTTATTACTACTTATAATTATGGCATGTAATATGGTTTTGAAATACACTTTGAAAAAATTTGATGCCTCTGTCTTTGTTCTTCTTTCTCAATATTGCTCTGGCTATTCAGGATATTTTCTGGTTCCATGCAAATTTTAGCATTGTTTTCTTCTATTGGGGGGGGTATCAGTATCATTTTGATTGGGATTGCATTGAACTGTAAACTTTTGGGAGGTGGTTTGGATTTTTAACTATATTAATTCTTTCATACCATAAGCACATAATATTGTTTACTTATTTGTGCCTTCACTTACAATTTTATTACCTGCTTTTTCAAATTTGTTTTTTGTCATTCTTTTAGTGTTCAAGCTTAAATAATTAAACTCATCTATTTATTGTCTTAGTTGATAATCTTGTCTATATTCAACTCCTTTCCAAGTTATTGACTTAAACACAAATCTTTTCAGCCTTAAAAGATTCACTTAAAATTTTAGTGGTACATATTTGATAGTAGAGTAATACTTAAAAACCTCTTCAGTTTGACCTCTACAATTTTCCTAGATACTCTTTGCCTAACTCCAAACAATTTCTGACACAATAGCAGAAATATTTTTTCTTCACGTGAAATATGTCATATCTTCACCCATTATTTTAAGCAGCTTCAATAACTTCTCAATACACAAAGAGAAATAAAAAAATCTTAATTTTTTTCAATAACCTCCAAGGCCCTGGATAATCAATTCCCTTCCTACCATTCTAATTGTGATTTTTGCCAGTCTCCCTTTTCTCATTATATACTCATTATATTATTATTTTTCAATTAATTAAAAAATTCTGCTCTCTACCATTTTGAAATCTCTGTATATGCTGACCTGCCAACTTGAATACTATTTTATCTCTTGCTTCACAGGCTTAATTCCTCTTAATCTTTGGGAGTCCTTCCCCAGAAAAGCTTCCTAAAGTTAGTTATTTCCCCCTTCTGTCTCAGCTCTTTTCTTAGTAACACCAATTTTAATTTGTAATTGTTTTGCAATTTTTTTTGTTTATACCCAAAATTAGCACAAAGTGAAATAAGGGCAGTTAAGTTCCCTGCCTTCTTCATCAGCACATTTTTTAAAATATAGTTCTTTGAAACTCAGCATCAGTCTAACCTTCAGAATGAGCAAATAATGAATACCAGGTGCTCAATTAATATGTTCAAATTGTGTATTAATCCCAATAGAATTCCAAGAAAGTGACAGCCATAAAGGAAAGTAAAAAAAATATTTCTATTAAAAAAAGAAAATTAAAATCTTATTGTACAATTGTTACTTTATTGTCAAAATGTCTCTGTTGGGTTATAGTTTTTACTTAAAAATAATATTAAATGACTTCATTTTGATGTATTACTGTACAGATTTAAAATGTCAGATATCAAAAAAGTTTTTGTGTCAAAAGATTTTAATATTTTTCTTTTTTAAGATTTTATTTGTTTTATTTTCTAGAGGGGGAGGGAGAGAAACATCAATGTGTGGCTGCCTCTCACATGCCCCAAACTGGGAACCTGGCTCACAACCTAGGCATGTGCCCTAGACTAGGAACTGAACCTGCAACCCTTCATTTTATAGGCTGGCACTCAACCACTGAGCCACACCAGCCAGGGCATTTTTAATATTTCTCAAGAATTTTCTCAATTTACACTTTCAATTAAATGAAATTAATGTAGAACAGATTGGTAACCTATAATTTCTATAATTGTGCAATTATTTTAGCAGGTAATTAATGTTACACATATAGCATATGAATTTAAAAATATGCCACTGTGGGAAATAGTATGGAATTTCTTCATAAAACTAAAAATGGAACTATCTTTTGACCCAGCAATTCCATTGCTGGGAATATACCCTAAAAATCCTGAAATACCAGTTCAAAAGGACCCCTGCACACCAATGTTCATAGCAGCACAACTTATAATAGCCAAATGCTGGAAGCAACCTAAGTGCCCATTGATAAATGAATGGATCAAAAAACTATGATACATTTATGTGATGGAATACCACACAGCAGAAAGAAAGAAGGAGCTCCTACCCTTTGCAACAGCATGGATGGAACTGGAGAGTGTTATGCCAGGGGGTGAAATAAGCCAGGGGGTGAAAGACAAATACCATATGACAGGGTGTCAAACTCATTTTCACCAGGGGCCACATCAGCCTCTCAGTTGCCTTCAAAGCGCTGAAAGTGATTTTGGGAGTGTATAAATAAATGTAACTACTCCTTAACAGTTAAGCAAGATCTTGGCACTGCTGCCAGGTAGAAACAAGGTGCCAGGCCAGATAAAACAAAGTGGAGGGCCAGGTTCAGCCCACAGGCCTTATTTTTGCCACCTATGCCATATGATCTTATGAATAAGTGAAACTTAATCAACAAAACAAGCCAGCAAAATATAGCCAGAGACATTGAAATAAAGAACAAACTGATGGTAACCAGAGGGGAGGGGAGAGATGGATAATGGGGGAAAATAGGGAAAGGGCCATCAAGGAACATATATAAGGGACACATGGACAAAGACAAAGGAGGTAGGATTGAGGATGGAAGATGAGGATGGGTGGGGCAGTGGGCAGTGAAGGGGGAAAATGGCAACAACTATACTTGAAAAACAATAAAAAAATTTTAAAAATGTATTTGCATATTTATATTTCTATATGTAAATACACACACATACATGCATACATAAGTGTTCATAAAAGTCATTAACTATTCTATGGTTAGTTCAGTATAACTATGATTATGGCCACACAGTACCCTATGTCTTCATTATACTTTTTCTGCTCTTTCATGGCAAACAAATGGTTTTATTAACTTTACTGTATTTCATGTAAAAAATAAGGAAGTAAAAACAACTAGATTTTCCTATCAACCTCTCTCTCTCTCTTAAAAATGCAAATGTCCAGCTTACATTACCAAGAATAAATAACAGTTATTTTTGTGGCATTAAACTTGCATTTAAACCAAATATTGAAGGTAAGCATGTATCTCATAATATAAGCTTTATAAGCAATCATTAAGTTCCTTGGAATAATAGCATTACTTGCCACCAACAGAATGTTGCAATATTCAAAAACCTATAATTATTTTCCCTTTGTCTTTGATACTATGTGTTCCTTTCAGATTTTTTCTTAGCTACTTGGTCAGTGAGGATATTGGTTCCTCTATTTGTTTTTTATAATGTTAAAGCTTCTTAATTGGTTTGTACAACAATTTGTCTTTTTCTTTCACAAGAAGGATGGCTTATAATAAAAAAGAGTACCTTAATAATTGTATAATATTATTTATACATTATAATATATAAACACATTAATCATATCTCTGCAAATATACTGATGTGTTATTTGATAGATGATTGAACATTGTTTATACTGATAAAAATAACTTTTGTTGTTGTAAAAGTAAGTCCACTGTAATTTCAAAAGAGTTCTAAGCTTAGATGTTTTGGTTTTTTTCAATATTTATATACTATTGGTCTTCTTGGATTAAGTTATTTATAATGCTTTATGCTTTTATTTTCTATTTTTATTTTTAAAATACTTTATTGATTATGCTATTACAGTTGTTCTATTCTTTTCTCCTCTTTATTCCCCTCTGCCCTGCACTGCCCCTCCCATCATCATTCCCCCAATTACATTCATGTCCATGGGTCATACATGTAAGTTCTTTGGCTTCTCCATTTCCCACAATATTCTTAACTTCCCCCTGTCTATTTAGTACCTACAACTTGTGCTTCTTATTCCATGTATCTTTTCTTCCATTCTCCCTCACCCACTCCATGCTGTTAATCCTCAATGTGATCTCTATTTCTGTGAATCTGTCCCTGTTCTAGTTGTTTGCTTAGTTAATTTTTGTTTTTTTTTTAAGTTTGGTTATTAATAGTTGTGAGTTTATTGTCATTTTACTGTTCATATTTTTTTATCTTCTTTTTCTTAACTAATTCCCTTTAATATGTCATATATAAGGTCTTGGTAATGACAAACGCCTTTAACTTGACCTTTTCTGGGAAGCATTTTATCTGCCCTTCCATTCTAAATAAAAGCTTTGCTGGATAGAGTAATCTTGGATGTAGGTCCTTGCCTTTCATGACTTCCAATACCTCTTTCCAGCCCCTTCTTGCCTGCAAGGTTTCTTTTGAGAAATCAGCTGATAGCCTTAGAGGCACTCTTTTGTAGGTAATTGTCTCATTTTCTCTTGCTGGTTTTAAGATTCCTTATTTTTAATCTTGGGTAACTGAATGATAATGTGCCTTCTTGTGTTCCTCTTTGGGTCCAAATCCATTGGGACCCTCTGGATTTCCTAGGCTTCCTGGAAGTTTATTTCTTTTGCCAGAGTAGGGAAGTTCTCCTTCATTATATTTTCAAATAAGTTTTAAATTTTTTCTTCTCCTTCTGGCAGCCCTATGATTCAGATGTTGGAATATTAAAAGTTGTCCCAGAGATTCCTAAGCCTCTCCTCATTTTTTTTGAATTCTTATTTTTTCATTGTGTTCTGGTTGAATATTTATTTCTCCCTTATGCCCCAAACTGTTGATTTGTGTGGGGGGCTCCACCCACAGGTCCTCCCAGGTCGCCACAGATGAGAATAAGTCTACCAAGACATGCTCTGCTTGGGGAGGAAAGGTGGCTGATCTCTCAAAGGAGAAGGACCAAGAGCCTTTTCCTCAGTGGGCTTTTATTGGATTCATTTTGCACAGGAATACAGATAAATCTCATTAATTATTGTCAGGCAGTAAGGATCAAACAATAGATAATATACAAAGAACTACTAGGACTTACTCAGAGTCAGGGTCTGTTAACTAAAGGGCTACAAAAGTTTGGGCAACAAATTCATTTCCTGTTCAGACCCTTATCACTTAATTGAGAACATTCTTGGGAAAACAGGTTTCAGAGGATTTTATATATTGTTTCTTAGGCCTGATCACCCAGTGAGCTTACCCTTTCCAGCACAGGGCTGCACTGCCCTCTGTCATTGTTTCAGGCTTAAGTCAGGCAAAGGAGGCAGATAGCCAAGGAAATTTTGGAGACTTCTCTCGGACTCAGGGGAGTTAACCTTCTGATAGTGGACACATGCCCATCTAACCATATTTTGCCTGACACCTAACCCTATCATCACCTTTTCATTCTTAAAAAGTCCTAATGGTGGTACATGTCAGATTTTCCCTTAAAACTGTTTTAAATATTATTTATATAAACTATCTCACTGACGTGCCAGAAATGTCACAAAACAAATTTTATAAGTATTGCTGTTTAAAAGTGGTATGAGAGGGTCATGACCAAGTATCTTGTTTTAGTACTTTTCTCCCACAATTAACAACTATAAAACTTGGCAAAATATATAGAGCACCTCTTCTCATGCATTGGATATCATAGCAAAATGCTGTTATCCTTCAGAGAAGGTAAATTTAACAGGTAAACCCTACAGTTACTTCAGCTTTTTCTTGGTAAAACTTTCCAGAATATAGTTTTGGGGAAAATTAAATAAATATACTGGGGCAACTAAATAGAAACTTGCAAAAAACTGAAGTTGGACCATTATTTTACATCATAAAAAAGTAACTCAAGATGGATCAAAACCTAAATATAAGAGCTAAAGCTATAAAACCCTTGGGAAAAAATATAAGAGTAAATCCTCATAACATTGAATTTGGTGAAAGGTTTTTTGATATAAAATGAAAAACATGATTAACAAAAGAAAAAATAGTTTTCACTTCACCAAAATAAGAAACTGTGCTTCAAAGAAAACCATCAATCAGCAGTCAGCTTCCACAATCATGTGAGAAAAAAATAAGCCCTGGTTTTAAAGCCACTTTTAGAGGCTTACACTTTTTCTTGGATCCTAACAGAAACAGAAGACTATGATGAAGAGAATGTGAGTACCACAGAAAACTAACTGTGGTAGACAGAATTCTAAAAGAGCCCTCAGTGTTCCTCTCCTGGTATCTACACCTTTGTGTAATCACCCCCCCTTGCCTGTAGGTAAATCTGTCTTCTTTCTGGCCAATGGAATATGGTGAAGGTGATTGAATAGTTACTTTCTTGAGTGAATTATGTTATGTAAAACTCTGAAAAAAGATTTCCTTTTGATCTTGAAGAAATTAACTGCCATGCTGGGGAGAAGGCCATGTGACATGATAGGGGCAGCCTATAGGAGCCGAGGGCCACACCCTTCAATCACAAGGAACTGATGCTGCAAACAACCAGTGAGCTTGGAAGAGGACAAACCATGAGCCACAGATGAAATCACAGCCCTGTACTTTATATTTTTAGTGGGAATTAAACTGTGAATTACATTTAACTGAGGTTTCTATTTAAATTTTTACTTCATTTTCATTTTATTTATGAAGATTGTCCTCTTTAAAACAGGGCTGAAGAGATAGACACACCAATCAGGGCTGAAGAGATAGACACACAATCCTTTTTATTATGTGTAGAAACAGAAACAGATTCAATTAATAGTTTTATACATTTGTATAATTCTGTGATTATTGCATGTTTATAACCCTTTGCTTTATTTGTGTCAATATTCACAGTATATCTGAACATAGTTCTCTTATTTAAAATATATCTTTAAGTGAAAGAATATAATAAAAGTCAATATTTATCCTATTAAAATGTATACTTTTATTAAAGATTGTGACAATATTGTAATTATTATGTTACCTTTCCCAGTTTTTCTTCTTACTTTTATTTTTTAGAAATAAAGGACAGAGCTACATTTAACATTTTAGTGAAGAAATCTTAGGCAGGGTTTATAATTTTATCCACCTATATCCAAATTCTCTGCCTAATCCCATTTTTCATCTAACTTGAAAAATGTCCTTTAGATACATTTTTCATATTTAAAATTAACTTTATATACATAATTCTAAACAAGTTAAGAAAACATGACAATATCTTGAATTCCATTCTAGTAATAATAAAGGCTTAGGCTGCTATTAACTTTCACCTAAGTTTCTTTTTTTTAATTAGTTCTTTTTTAAAAAAATTTATTTAGTTATTTTTCAAGTACAGTTTTTTGTCTATTTCTCCCATCCCAGCCCCCCCTGCCCTGTATCCCCACCTCCCTCCCATTCCCCCCACCCAGTCCTCATTCCTGTGTCTTTCATACTTGTTCTTCAAAATCCCTCCCCATTTTTCCCCTTAAATTCCCTTCCCTCTCCCCTCTGGTCACTGCCCACTTGTTCTCTATTTCAGTGTCTTTGTTTTTATTATGTTTGCTTGTTTGTTTTGTTGTTTAGCTTCCTGTTAAAGGTGAGATCATATGGCATTTGTCTTTCAATGCCTGGCCTATTTCACTCAGCATAATGCTTTCCAGTTCCATCCATGTTGTTGCAAAGGATAGTAGCTCCTTCTTTCTCTCTGCTGCATAGAATTCCATTGTGTATATGTACCACAATTTTTTGATCCATTCATTTACTGACTGATACAACCATTATGGAAAGCAGTATGGAATTTTCTCAGAAAGATAAAAATCGACCTGCCTTTTGACCCAGCAATTCCACTGCTAGGATTATATCCCAAGAATCCTAAAACATCAGTTTCAAAGAACCTATGCACCACAATGTTCATAGCAGCACAATTTACAATAGCCAAGAGTTGGAAGCAACCTAGGTGCTCACCTAAGTTTCTTTTATTTGATAACTGTGACAACTTTGTGAGGGATAATCACAGCATAAAACAAAGCTTGACAGAAGAATGACACAAATTTCACAAATTCCAAATATGTAAGGCTAGAAGTATGAGCTGAGGTTTCCTGAGATTTCCAGTGACTTCAATATATTCCTGATTTCATTTTAACGTGAAGAAATATCCAGGTGTCAAGATTTAATGGTAGAATTGAGGCAATTATATCTAATGGTCTCAGAGTCTTATTCATAATAATGCCAACATATTTTTAATATTTTGGGCCTCTACCTTCATAAGCCTGTCCTCACTACTATTCTTATGGGATACCATAATAAAATGGTAAAAAAAAAAAGGCAGCACCACAAATTAAAGTCATCTAGATGAAATTGCTGTGATTTTTATTTTTGGTTTATAAACTTCAGTTTCCAATAAGAAAGTATGTGAAAGTAATAGGACAGTCATTACATACTAGGGTAAATAACAACATTCAGCAGATTCAAAGGGTTGTCTCTTATTAGCAGATCTGTTTCCTGAGATGCCCAGATTTGATCCAGTTCAACACTGGGAGTACTTGAGATGCCTGCTCTGGAGTTCCTTCTCTTAGCTGAAGACTTTACTAACTCCTTCAGGAAAATCTCTGTAACCTTCTCTTCCCAATCAAACCACTATAGCACTTAGTATCTATCTTTATTATAACCTGTTAGCTCGTCTTTTTCCCCCTTTCTTCCATCCTCCCTTGTTTTACCCCCGAATAGAGAGATTTCTCTCAGTTACTTAAGTACTATGACCTGCCTTTCATGTGTGCTTTAGTCTCCCATGGGCTTGCATTTTTCCTAGAACAATGGTGGGAGTTGGGGAGATTCAGCTTTATTCTTGTCTGCCTATTAAGATCCTTCATTGCATGCTGTCTAAAAATGAGCAGGCTGAAACTAAAGTCAGCAGACCGAAGCTCCTAATATGCAGCTTAAAAGCCAAAGACCAAGGCATGGAGCAAAACACTCCCTGGCTCTATTCTTTTTACAGTTGCATTTTCTTTATGGATTCTGAGCTCTTCTTGGACAGACTTTTTCTCATCAACACGATGGCAAAATATGAAGAGTCAAAGTCCAGGTGTACAATGAAAGAGAAACAGGCAAGAGACAACATTTTACCTATTTTAACCATCAGGTCACTCATTAGAAAGAGAAGTGTCTGTGTGGCACAGTCATGTCAGGCTCAACACAGAAGTTCTAAGACAAAGCCTCGAGGAGAAACAGAGTTTATTCATTTGTTTATTAACTACACTCTTTGTCCATATACTTTCTTTTATACCCTAGGTAAATAATAAGTGCCTTAATAAGAATAACATTCAATGATTCAGTAACCTTGATTTCTATATCTTATCTTTTGATGTCTTCACACTACCAGCATATATGGGTTTGTCATATCATGACTACTTTCTAATAAGTTTATCTTGTCTATAAAACTAAACTTCTCAAACTCATGGAACATTTATTATTCATATTCTCTTCCCAGGTTAGCTTATCCCCTAACAGGTACTTGATGCTTGCTGAATAAAAGATCAAAGGAATGACAAAAGTACTATAGAACAGGCCACTGAGACACTAGAGAGCATCTGACAGAAATAATTCAGAAACTTCCACTTGCCTATGCAACTCACACAAAATCATTCTTTAAATAAAATGCTTGGAAATTAACTGTTTAAGTTGTGTTCTTTATAAAGTATGATATAACAGGCTTAGTATCAATATCTTTCCACTTTTATACTACAGAAAACACTTCACATAAGATAATTAACCTACTAAAGACTGTATGTAAATGTGTGAAAATGAAGCAAATTTATCAGCCTCTCAAAGTCTCCCGCCCAGCTACCTCTTTCAAGTTTAAGTTGTAAACATAGTTTATGGATTACTTTTCAGAAAAATAATGTTAACCAAAGAGAATAGATACATACCTAATATATTATTTTTAGATGTAAGCTACAGGGGTCCCAGAAATCAATGCTTCTCTTGTCCATACAATATTGAAAGATACATTTAGTCTTTGTTCTAGGCAAAATTAAAATTAGGAAGCAAAGCGAATATTAAGAAAAGTAGTTCTAATTTATTACAACTTTAATGGCTTGTAAAAGGGAAATTCTGAGAGCTTTTTAAAAATGTAAAAGTTAATGATTTCTCTGTCCGTCTGCCTTACATTTTTTTCTTTGGCAATGATTGTTTTGTATGTTAGTACTCTGCAGTTATTTTTATCTGCAGTTAATTTATTTAGTGAAAATGTCTGTTAAAGCATTCCATGCTTACTCTCATGATGTGAATGAAGAATATAAACTTGATATAACCAGATGTGAGAACTGACTTGATATATCCAGATGTGAGAATTGTAATTTACCCATAAATAAAAGCATTTACAGTGTTCACCTTATTTTTATTCACTAGCAAGAGTCATTTTTGTATATATTCAGTGAAAGAAAGTGTCATCTCTGACATTTTAAAGCAGTCTTTAATTTTCCTCTTACTTATTTTGTTCTTTCTTCTGTAAAATAATCAGTAAAAGTGGGGGGTGATATTAACATTTTAGATTGTATTTAAAATGATTATTCAGCTGGCCCAGATCTGTAACCCAGGTGGTGACTTTGGAATGATTTTGTTGTGATGTGTTTCAGCCTGATGGATTGTTCCTCTGTCTGATTCAGTTAGTGTTATTTAAATTTTTTTTGTCCCAGAAGTTCTTGAGTCAGCTCATGTTACTATACACAGATTCAGATAGAGATAGCTCTGTTGGATTAGTTATAAAATGACTTGCTCCAGTTCAAAACAATGAATGAGACTGTGAATTTGTTGTCATATTAATTTAATCTCACACCTTGACAATTAGCTCCAAATAACAATCTTAATCATGTCCCAAAATAGCAGAAACAGTTTATTTCAATAAAAGGTATTTTTCGGCAAGAGGAATTGCATTATTAACCTACATGTTCTACTTTGTACTCTTATTTAAAGATCTGACCTACTACATGGGCATTCATGAACTATTTTCTCCTATTTCTAGCCTCTCATTTAGATATATGGAAGCTATCTTATTAATAATTGCCATCTAAGACCAATATAAAAAATTTGAAATTATTTCTGATATTTTCCAAGTCTTTTTCTTTATAAAATATACAATAGTTGAATTATATTTTATCTTAATAATAGCTATTATCTTGTATAATTTGATGAAGACAAATGGAGTAAAAAAATACCTGTCTTACAATGATATTATTTATCAAACATTGACTCCTACAAATGTCTTTTGTTCTAAGGAGCTTGAATTCTTACTCATTCCAAAACTCTTTCTAAAGGAAAAGTAGATTCATCAAGATCAGGCATGCCCTGACTGGTGTGGCTCTGTGAATTGAGCACCAGCCTGCAAACCAAAGGGTTACCACTTTGATTCCCAGTTAGGGCACATGCCTGGGTTGTGGGCCAGATCCCCAGTAGAAGGTGTTTGAAAGGCAACTACACATTGATGTTTTCCCCTCTCCTTCTCCCTCCTTTCCTCTCTTTCTAAAAATACATACATAAAACCTTTAAAAGAAGAGCAGGCACAAAAATGTTTTCTTCAGGTTAAGAGACTCATGCTTCACTACCTTCTCTTTGTGTGTGTGTGTGTGGGGGAGATAAGTATATTTCTTTTTTTATTGTTGTTCAAGTACAATTGTCTCCATTTCACCCAACACACCACAATATGTAGCATTTCATGAAAGCATGAATAGAAATATGTTCTGAATATTCTGTTAGTTTTTCTTATCCAGATTTAGTGTCATAAACAAAAGAAGAAAAGAGAGAAGGAGGAGGAGGAGAAGAGTGCTGAGGACTGAGACGGAAACCTGATAGCTGCAACCTGAAGTACAACCACCCATCATTTCTACATTGTGTGTGTGTGTGTTGTGTATGCACACAAGATCATGTCGGAGTTTGTATGTACAAAGGTTGAAGTGTACAGGAATTTAAATATATGGGATAAATACTCTGGCATTCATTTCAGATATCACACTTGTGAGAATACTGGTCTCTTTTTCTGACATAAGTGCACTATAACCACAACTATTGTGAAAAAAATTAATTGGGCTACTTGCTATAGATGAAAAAGGGAGACCATATTTGCAGCTTAGGATCAATTTCTGCACAATAAAACCAGATATAATTGTCTTTCCTGTAGCCAGTTAGGTACTATGATTCCTTTTGAATACAGCAGACATACTAGTCATGTTTGTAATGTTGAAGTTCATTTAAATGCATTTTATGATGCTTAAATATTGGGACACTAGTTTATCATTATATGTACAATTTATTGTTACCTTGAACTCAAACGGCAAAAGTTTAGTAATTTAATCTTTTCTAGGCTGTAAATAAAAAGTATCTTGAAGATACATATACATGTTTATAATGTGTTTTCTAACACAAATACTGTTTTATAAAAGGGTTTGTTTAGATGAAGAAAATACATCCTGGTTGTTAATAGTTGTGATTTTGCTGTCATTTTTCTGTTCATATTTTCTACTCTTTTTCTTTTTCATAGATAAGTCCCGTTACCATTTCATATAATAAGGGCTTGGTGATGATGAATTCCTTTAACTTGACCTTATCTGGGAAGCACTTTGTCTGCCCTTCCATTCTAAATGAAGCTTTGCTAGATAGAGCAATCTTGGATGTAGGTCTTTGCCTTTCTTGACTTCCAATACTTCTTTCCTGCCCCTTCTTGCTGTAAGGTTTCTTTTGAGAAATCAGCTGACAGTCAGGGGAACTCCTTTTTAGGTAACTGTCTCCTTTTCTCTTGCTGCTTTTAAGATTCTCTCCTTATCTTTAATCTTATGTAATGTAATTATGATGTGCCTTTGTGTGTGCTTCATTGGGTTCAACTCTTTGGGACTCCATGAGCTTTCTGAACTTCCTGGAAGTCTGTTTCCTCTGACAGATTGGGGAAGTTCTCCAATAAGTTTTCAAATAAGTTTTACATTTCTTTCTCTTCCTCTTCTTTTTCTGGCAGGCCTAAGATTCAGATGTTGGGCCATTTCAAGTTGTTCTATAGGTTCCTACACCTCTCCTAATTTTTTTGAATTTTTCTTTCTTCGTTCTTCTCTAGTTAAATGTTTATTTCTTCCTTCTGATCCAAACCATTGATTTGTGTCGCAGTTTCCTTCCCTTCACTGTTGGTTCCCTGTACATTTTCCTTTATTTCACGTTGCATAGCTTTCAACTTTTCCTCTATTTTGTGACCATACTCAATCATTTCTGTGAGCATCCTGATTAGGATGTATCTGATAGGATGCATCCTGATTAGGTGTATCTGATAGGTTGGCTATCTTTTCATCTCTTAGCTGTATTTTTTTTCTGGAGCTTTAATCTCTTCTTACATTTGGACCATATTTTTTGTCTCTGCATGCCTATTATGTAGTAAGGGGTGGAGCCTTACATATTCTTCAGGGCAGTGCAACCCATGTTGCTGTGTTGTGGTGCTGTATGTGGGAGAGGGGTCAAAGACTGAGTAATGCTACTTGCTCTGCTCTCGCCCAGCTTTCAGTCACTTCCTCTGCTACATACAAGCAAATTGGGCACTTCTGGTGCTGAATCCCAGGTAGGTGGGTTTGTGTTCATTATAGGACTCTGTGGCTCTCTCCAGTGAACTCACCTATAAGGCTGGGGATTTCTCCTGCCACCTCCACCCCCACAGATTTTTTTTAGTCAGGGGTTTTGAGGCTTTATTTCTCCATGCTAGAACCCTGCATTGTGGAGTCTGTCTGGCTCACCAGTTGTTCCTACCAGTTTATCCACTCACAAATGTGGGACTGCCTGTTCTTCCAGCCACTGCCTAGCCGCACATCCTCTCTGACCAGTCTGCCTATCTCTGCCCCTCCTACCAGTCTGGATGAATGTTTCTTTAACTCTTTGGTTATCAGACTTCCATATAGTTCAATTTTCTGGTAGCTCTGGTTGTTTTTTGTTTTTAAATTTGTTGTTGTTCTTCTTTTGTTCACGCAAAGAGACACAGTATATCTAACTAAACCTCCCTCTTGACTGAAAGTCTCCAAATTTCAATAATTTCTGCAATTTATTTTGTATTACTTCTAAATTAAGATAATACTAAGATGGTGGCAAGATAGGAGGGAGTGGAGTCCACTTCCCCCTGCACATGGGTGAAACACCTTAGCCAATCTTCTGAGTACCAGAGTGAACAGCCAATGGTATCCCAGCCCATATGAAGGCTGGAGACCAAAAATTATAGTGGACATTGAAAAATCAGATGGTAAGGACAGTGCTTCAGGACAATAAGGTCCCTGGGACCAGCACGGGGACCAGGGCAGCTGCAGCCTCAGGTCCAGCACCCTCAGGGTCTCCCACAGATTTCTTGGTAGAGAGCCAGGTCAATGGCTCCTTCCCTTGCCAAAAAGAGAGGTTTGAGCAGCAGCAGGTAGGCCTGGATACTTGAAGTCACAGGGGGGAATAAGGACAAAGTGGCAAACACACAGGGGTGTTGTGTACCCACTGAGACTGTGGACACTGGCTGGGAAGAGTGGGCAGTGAGGGACCCTGACCCAGATAGTCCCCGGTCTGGTAGGACAGTTGGGCTGTATGAGAGGCCAGGTGATTGTTTGGTGTGGCAAGCTTGAATGGGGGGCGATTTTTAAAAAAGAGAAGGATCAGAAGGCAGAATTCAGCAGCTATTTACAGAATTCTCCCCCAGCAGCCACCCCACCTCTTGTGGCCCCAGCAGCTGCATTCCTACTGCTGCAGCAGCAGAAGCTGAATGCCCATGCCTGCAGCCCTGGGGACAGAGCACTCCTGACCCCACTGCCCAGAGGTACCTCATGCCCAGCCTCAGCGCCCTGGGTGCAGAAGCAGGGGAGACAGATGGAAGACAAGCATGGAAGGGATTCTCCTTGAGAGACTTTAGAGAGCATTAGCACTGTCAACAGTGGATGTGGCCTCCTCAACTGTGAGAACGAATTTCTTGTCTATGTTGTCTAGTTTGTGATTATTTGTTACAATTTGTCAGCACCCTAGGAAACTAATATGGTCTTCAAAAATGATTCTCTGTATAATTCTCTTGTTTTTCTATTAACTTTATATTTTCAAAAGTATAATCTAGTCACTGTGCACTAATATGGCCAGGTCAGTTAAGTGATTTGTTTAGTGCTCAACTCTGATAAGATTTGGACTGTGCCAAATGGTCATTACATATTTTGACTTTCACCCTTCTATATTTTTTAACATCATGCATCTACATTTGATTGACTCATCCTGAGCATTGAAAAAATATCCATGGATGGTATGTATTTTGGAAACAGAGATGAATTTAAAAGGGAGAGAGGAATGCAACAGGTTGTGGAATTCAGAAGAGGTTATGTTTTGACTCCTAAGACAGGAAATACTATAATTCTTCTGGTAAAAACAGGCAATATATTAATATTTAAGACCACATAACCTGTGCCCCAAAACAACAGGACTTTACTACTCAAGGACTTTAAAGTTTAATCTGAACAGTAATACACACACACACACACACACACACACATACACACACACACACACACACATATATATATAAAGATGTAACAATAAATAGTAGCAAATTATAAATGTCATCCAAGAGGTGGTGACAGAAATATATTCCAGATCTCATTGCTCATTATGTATAGATACCAAGAGCTTGTTGTAGGCTATATATTTTAAAATATAATTGTATTATATATAGAATTTCTTTTTCAGATACCTATATTACTAAACACTCTCCCCAAACACTTACCTCTGGAAAATTGGACAAGAGCTGTTTATTGTAAAGTTTTATCTCTAGGTGGATAGTATTGAATAGTAAAAAATTAATTAATTAAAATAACTAAAATATGCTGTTCTTGAAAAATACAATTCTGCTCCCAATTAAATCTGTTTATTTATTGACCATTCCTGCACCAGGAATTAAAGATTGAATTTTATATTTAAAATTTATTTTAATTTTGTTTTCTTTCTCCATTAAGATATAAGATTTTAAGATAAAGAATTAATGTATTAAAGAAACATATGATTGCCTATAAGTATGGTTTATTGTTTTTCTTTTTGCCTTTCTCTAAAAACTAATTACCTAAACTGTGCCTAAGTTGACGTATTGTTGCTTCCTAAAAGAAAAAGGAATGTTTTTTAATATAAAAGAATGTAGCTATTATTCAACCTGAAAAAAAGTGGGGGAGCAAAGAGAAAAATAGCAACTGTCTTGGTCAGTTCAGGCTGTTATAACAACCTACCATAGATTGGGTGGCTTGTAAACAATAGAAATTTATTTCTTGCAGTTCTAGAAGCTGGAATTTGGAAATCAAGATGCCAGCATTGCTGGGTTTGGTGAAAGCCTGCTGTTTTCTCATTGTACTCTCACATGGTAAGGAGCAAGAGAAGCAAGCTCTCTCTTGACTTTTATAAGGACACCATTCCTATATATGAGGGCTCCACCCCTGTGACCTAATCGAATCATAATCCCCTAGCAAATGCCTCACCTCCTAATAGCATCACACTGTGGGTAAGATCTCAACTTACGAATTTGGGATGACACAAACATTCAACCCATAACAGCAATTCTCGGTGAAATAATTTTCTAAAGAAAAATTTATTATCAACTGGATAATTATCTGAATATAAAGCAGATGCATCTTTGTATCTTTGATTATTTTCATGCCATGAAGTGAGTTAGGTGAGTTGTAGACCATCCCATGGCCTCCCCACGAGAGTTTCAGGTGGTAAACAGTTCATCATAAATTCCATTGCACTTTTAGCTAAGAATAAAAAACTAGAAATCCAAGCTTCACCAGAGATAAAACCAGAGTTAACCCCATTTAGCTGTAAGTCAGTTCTATGTTCACAGCAGCCAAGACTGTCTGTCTGCTTTCTGGGATTTACTGAATAAGTTTTCTTTTGCTTTTTCTCAAGGATATTACTATTTGTTTTTTACCTTACAGGAATTCCTCCAAATTTGAATTCTTCTAATGTTACCTTTTTTTTTTCAGTACTTTCATGGCTTTTTCCCCTTATTTTTGCTTAACATATTTTATATCAAATGGAATTTTGGGTTGACTAGAAATGGATACCTATGCTCAAACTACTATATACACCTCAAATTTCTCATTTAATATTGGTCTATTTACATGTATGACTTTAATAACTCATTTACTGTGAATTATGACTACTAAACATCATGAAAATATGTCTATATCAGTCAGTTGTTTCAAAAGTGAAACATTTAGTAAACCAGCAGGGGATGAAATATCAGAATTTAACTGAGTAAAAACAACCTGGCATTTTTTAATAAGTGTCTCATGTTTTGAGTTACTAATTGTTCCTTAACCTCAGTTTGTATAATGTTCTTTTTCAGGAATATGTTTCCTTATATTTTAAAGCTTTAAATTGAATCTAACTAACGTTGTTGTTTAGCTTCATGGTCAAGACATTGAACAGATTTCTTATGACTAAATTTTCTTAAGTAGGAAAAGGGCTTGGGTCCATGTTTTCTTCTTTTATCATTATTTAATATATTGGAAAACACAGAGACTATAATCTATTAGCAATCTTCTTCCCCTCTTTGAAAATCTCAGGTATTATTCCATTCTATAGCTTATTTTTCCTTTTAGTTATAATTTCTAACATCTTGTGGATTGAATTCTAGTCTTGAAACCAAAATTTCTCTTTTGTATACCTTAAGACATTTTCTCAATGTGTTTCTCTTCTCAAAAACCCACTCAGTTAAAGTCATTAAACACATCATCCCCTTACCACTAAGGTTATTTTCTTATCAATGGCTTATATGGGAGCCATGATCTACATGGGAAACTTGTGGATACCACATTGCTGTAAAATTCTTATTAAATTAGCTACTTTTACAATAGCTTATTTAAGTAATGTATTCTCACATTCTGAGTGTTTCAATGAATTAGGAAAATATCAGAGAAAAAGTACTAGCTACTAATATTTTCTAATTAGCCAAAAATATAATGGCCTAGTGTGTTGCCACCCTTTACTGTCAGACAGGTGTATGGTATTCGTGCAGAGAGAAAAATATTCACGGAGCCCTTGGGATATCTGGCATGCCTTTATTCATAGGTGGGCAAGCTATGCATGCTGCAAGCTGTGTGTCTATCTGCATGTCTCATGTCATAGCCCTTGCTCCCTGGCATGTCACCCATTGTGCCACCTGTTCCCTTGCATGTCTCTCATCATCATTGCCCCAGCAGGGAGTCTCTGTTTAAGTACTAGAGGGGAACACAGCTGGCAAGTTGCCAGAAATTATATAACATAACATAATTCTGCTCATGTGAGCCCACTTCATGTTATGGGGACAGAAATATGTTTCTTTATATTTAAAAGCTTTAAATTGAATCTAATTGAAAATATAACAGTTTATGGGATAGTTTATGGGACTCAGTCTCTAGGCTATGAGAACACTACTTATCAGGCTCCTTCAAGGCTTTGGGAACAGTGCTTCCCTTAGCTACCCAGACACCTGGGTGAGGAAGCCAGACTGTGTCCACTTACCCTACACCTAGTCATTACTACCCATCATGTTTAATAGAAAAAATAATAATTCCTAAGTGACTCTTACAGAGAATATATCTATCAATTTTATGAAGATTTTTGAAGAGGTAGTAGCCTGAAATTTTAACAACTATAGCAGTGTTTTGTAGGTGCCTATTCTGAGTGAGTGAGACAAAAGCACAAATCATTTTCAAACTTATGAGTCATAATTTTATCTTATTTTTAAAAATATTTTCTTTATAGTATTTTTTCATTACCATTTACCCCCCTTATACCTCCCCCCACAATCAACACATTGCTGTCCATGTCCATGAGTCTTTTTTTTTTTTTGGAGCTGGAGAACATTATGCTAAGTGAAATAGGTCAGTCAAAGAAAGATGAATATAAAATTTCACTCATATGTGGAATCTAATGAACAAATTGAACTAACAAGCAAAATACAAACTCATAAAGAGCAGGATGACAGCTCTGGGGGGGATGGTGAGGGGTAAAATTGAGCAAAAAAATTAGTCATACTTTTATACAGTTGATATTAAAATTCAAATATTGAGATAACTCACGAGTTTAATGAAAGCTTCTTGTTATATTCACAAACATTAGTTTTTCTTAACAACACTTTTTAACAGATTGTTCTAGACATTCCTTAGAAAATTACCAAATTATTTTACTGCTTTGGTAATGAAGTTTCGGTCATTATTACTAAGATGAATGATTTTATCTTCATCTTTCAATCCTGGGCTTTAGAAATACAACAGTTAATCCAGTGTGATTTTATGCATGCAAAAGTGAAGCTACTGTCTTAGTTATTTGTAATTGTGGCTAAAATTTTCATCATTGAGTAAAACATAAATTTGGCTTTTCATTAATAGAGTTAAAAACATCAAAAAGTTAAAGAAGACTTTGTTAAAAAGTGCAATGAAAGAGACTAAATTTTGAGAAACTAAGTTGTGCTGGCTGCTTTTGACTTCTCCCACATGGCTGTATCAATATTCCATCTACATTGCTTAAGCGGTGAATTAGAGAGCTATAGAAATATAAAGTCATCACCTTCAGTTTTTCCTAGAAAATATATTGAGCATTTTCTAGCTTTAAGCTCATTTTATTCTTGTTAATGTTTAATTCATATAGCAAATGAATGGAAAGGTGAAGCTTTCAGATTTGTAAAACCTCATTGAGCACTGCATAATGAAAAGGAAACCTGACATGATTACTTTTTGTGATTTTAAAATTGAACCAAGTCAATTTAATAGCAGCAACCATGGCTTTTTCCATTTGTGAAAAGGCGAGGCAAATGTCTTGCCAATTATATTTGCCATGCTTTCATTTCCTAGTATGTATATATTTATAATCATAATCTCAAATTATTTTATTTTAATAACTATACCAATAGGCTGAAATATATTTGAATAGTAAGGTGTTAGAAAACTATTTGAAATAATGCCAATAACAAGAAGCGCATGATTAGCAAGTTGAATTGTGCTCACTGAAAGAGAATTTCTAAGCTTCAGAGTATCTTTACAGACAGAGATATAATAGTATGTTCTTGTTTAAGAAAAAGAGCAATAACTAAATATTTTGGAACATTTTGAACTATGGTAAAAACTATGTAATTAATTTTTCCACAGTATCATATCTCTTCTAAACACTATAGATACTTAGAAATTAAATAAATGGGTCCATAAGAACCTGTCTCTTTACAGGCTAATTGGCCACTACTAAAAATGTGTGGGCATGTAGCAGTCAGTCCCATCCACAAAGTATATTTGGTGCTCATGACCTCTGGCTGCTGCATAAAAAATGAGAAAAGGAACCAACTACTTAATCAAGGGTTACTCTGGGCTGATTTTCTTGTAATGAGTATTATATTGCTAAATGATTAATGCCAGGGAATAAATCTGTCAGTTAGAAATGACCTTCTTTAATAGATGAAGACACCAGGTCTCTACAGCTTCTATAATTTACCATAGTGTATGACGAAGATTTAAAAGTTGAACCAAGTTCTCTCTGTTCTACAGCTATGTCCAAAATTTGATATTCAGTTAAAATATTGAATAATCAATTAAGTACTGAATGATTGCCCTAGGATAGCACTGAGGATAATTTAGATAGAGGGATAACAATTTACATAAACAAAGTCTATTTTGTTTGTCCTTTGCCCACTACCATGGTCCATCCTATAATTTAATACTGGGCTGTAAAAATGGAAAAAGAAAAGAGCCTTTTTATTGGATATATTTAATTTACAATATTTAATTTAATAAACAATAATGACACCAAGTGCCGTTTCTCCTACCTCCTTCCTGTTCACAGGTGATCTATAGAATGTGGATTGAATAGAGCTGAGTTCATTTTCATGTATTTGGTTTTGAATTAATAGAAAAATCTACAGAAGTTATGTATGTTACAGTAAAGCAACCCATGCCCAAAGTTTAGCCTTTTCATCCTTTAGAATCAGAACAAGACTCACTGGTCTCTATTCCCAATTCTAATTCCTACAGAAATCAGAAAAAGAGTGTGAGTGGGACCACAAGTTCTGGTATTTCTTTAGGCAACCAAGGGAGACAAGTTGTGACATTACTATATATCACAATGACTTTTTGTCAGATTCTTCTAATAGTACAAAATTTTCTTAGTTAAACTGTGCAATTAGTAACTACATGCTGTTCTAGTATATTAACAGTCCTCACCTACCAAACTGCCAACCTGTCTTTTGTCTGTATAATCCAGTAACAAATCTCCAATACCTTTCTATGGTTCCCCTCTCATTAATTCCCTACTGTTAACTACTTTGGTGTTGTTATTGTTAGCTATTTTTTGGATTCTCCTAGCTGTGTTCTTTTCAAGCCCCTTATGTCCTTAACTCCTTGACTGAAAGCTCTTTTTCAACCCTAGGCAAAATTAAAACTAAACTTTCCATTTATACACCTTTGCCTCTCATGTCAGTATCATTGGACAGTCCTTTGGAACATTTCTGCCTGTACATGAGTGTGTTGTACCATTAGTCACAGTGTTCTCCTTTCCTAGTTCCCTGAAGACATAGTATATCTTGTAGAACACTGGATCAGGATTGAGGAATGTACTTCAGCATGGCAGTGGACAGCAATAGTAATCTCAGTAGTGTTTTTCTCTACATCTTTCTTTTTTGCTTCCCTGGTAATTCTGGAATTCCCCATGTACTTTTGGATGAATTTTTTGCTTGCCTGTCTAAACATAATACATAGTTATTCCACATATCTTGAGTTATCACATTATTATTTAAGAAACTGGCCAATACTAGAATGAATGGAATTTCCTAATTTTCAAGAAGCAACTTTCAGCTTGAGTCATCTAATCACTATGGCTGGGGTGAGAAAGACTATCATTTTACACATAAGATTGTCTGGAGCTATATAAACACATACAGAGTAAAAGGCAATCTCTAGCTGGTGGAGTGAGGCAGACATCTTTATAGCATATCAGGACTTAATAAGCACAGAGTAGTTATCTAGGGTTTTATGTCAATTTTCACTATTTCTCAAGGGATAATTTTACTTCATACTTCACTGATAAATGAAACCTTCTTTTCTTTCACAAATAAACTCCCTTCCATATGTTGCTATGAGATGGAAAAAGTTTTTCAATGAGGAACAAATTAGAGTAGCCTGAAAATTGAGCTTATGAGTTGAACATCATTCTGATGTAAAAGCTGATAAAAAAGAGCACAAAAAGGAAATGCAGTAAAATGCTTCCAATGACTAGAAATGCAGGAAATAAAATAAAATACTAATCTGAAATTTTAAATTTCTTCCTTCTCTTTTCAGGCTCAGATAGTGACTTAAGTATATAGGCTTACAATTTCTATTGTTTACTAAACTAAACTCCCACTTTTTTCACAGATCTCTTCCCTAACAGAAACAAGACACTAT
This sequence comes from Artibeus jamaicensis, assembly GCF_021234435.1. Classification (NCBI taxonomy): domain Eukaryota; kingdom Metazoa; phylum Chordata; class Mammalia; order Chiroptera; family Phyllostomidae; genus Artibeus; species Artibeus jamaicensis. Next base: position 1,118,467 of record NW_026521853.1, read on the forward strand.
TCAAGCAATACTCCTTTACCACACTTTGCATATCATCTATTTTTATTTTTGTACTAGATCACCTCATCAGCATACAAATGTGTTACTTCTCCTATCTTAGCAAACAAACATAGTAAAAAACAGATAAACCAAACAAGAAGTAATTTTAGCCCCACTTTTCCTTCCAGGTACTACCCCATACAAAAATTCTTCAAGAATGTTTATAATAATCATTTCTGATTATCCTTTTCCCATTCCCTAACAACAATTTTTATGTGTTGTTAGCACAATCTTATGGAGGTGCTAGCACTCTCCATATTGCCATCATGCATTGCAAATTCTCAGTCATCATCTTACTTGTCCATCAGCACCACTTAATACAAGGAGTGTTAATTCATTCACTTGGCTCCCTTGACATTTCCCTTTCCTGGTCTTCTTTTACCCACTAACAGTCTTTTTCACCCTGTTTTGCTGCATGAACTCCATCATCCCAGTCTCATTCATAAATTGTCACTGGTTCACCCCTCAGCCCTCACTCACCTCTATCTACTCCTTTGGTGATTTTGTCCTGTCTCATGTCTTTAAATATCTTCTCTATGATTATAATACCCAGATATGTTTCTATCCAGAACCTCCCCTAACATATAAGATTCAGATATGAAAATCATTTGCAAAAGTCTCTACTTAGATATCTAATAGGAAACTAAAACATAACTGGTCCTGAACCAATCTCCTGATTTCTGTTCTTTCCACCCAATCTTAAACCATTTACATTTTTTTTTCTCGGTTAGGTGCATCATTTATTTTTTTATTATTATTATTTTTTAATTTAAATCTTTTTTATTGATTATGCCATTACATTTGCTCTATTCCCCCCTCCATTCCCCTCCACCCTGCATACCCCTCCCTCACCATTTCCCCCTTTAGTTCATGAACACGTGTCTCAAATTCTTTAGATTCTGTATTTCCCCTGCTATTCTTACCCTCCCCCTATCTATTTTCTATCTACTGTCTATGCTACTTATTTTCTGTACCTTCTTCCCCCCTTCTCCTCCTCCCACTCCCCTGTTGCTAACCCTCCATGAGATCTTCATTTCTATGGTTCTGCTCCTGATCTAGCTGTCCTCTTAGTTTGCTTTGTTTTAGGTGTGGTTGTTACTAACTGTGAGTTTGCTGTCCTTTCACTGTTCATATTTTTTATCTTCTTTTTCTTAGGTAAGTCCCTTTAACATTTTATATAATAAGGGCTTGGTGATGATGAACTCCTTGAATTTGGTCTTATCTGAGAAGCACTTTATCTGTCCTTCCATTCTAAATGAAAACTTTGCTGGGTAGAGCAATCTTGGTTGTAGGTCTTTGGATTTCATGACTTGGAATACCTCTTCCCAGCCCCTTCTTGCCTGGAAGGTCTCTTTTGAGAAATCAGCTGACAGTCTGATGGGAACTCCTTTGTAGGTGACTGTCCCCTTATCGCTTGCTGCTTCTAGGATTCTCTCCTTCATTTTAATCTTGGCTAATGTAATGATGATGTGCCTTGGTGTGTTCCTTCTTGTGTCCAACTTCTTTGGGACTCTCTGAGCTTCCTGGATTTCCTGGAAGTCTATTTCCTTTGCCAGATTGGGAAAATTTTCCTTTATTATTTGTTCGAATAAGTTTTCTACTGGTGGCTGTGCCTTTCCCCCTTCTGGTACTCCTATAATTCAGATGTTGGAACGTTTAAAGATGTCCTGGAGGTTCCTAAGCTTCTCCTCATTTTTCTGAATTCTTATTTCTTCATTCTTTTCTGTTTGATCATTTTTTTCTTCCTTGTGGTCCACTCCCTTGATTTGAGTCCCAATTTTCTTTCCATTACTATTGATTTACTTTGTATTACCATTCATTTCAATTAGTTTAGCTTCCATATGTTTCTCTAATTTCTGACTAAAATCAACCAGTTCTGTAAGGATCCTGATAACCAGTGTTTTGAACTGTGCATCTGAAAGACTGGCTATTTCTTCATCGCTTAGATCTATCGGTTCTGGGGCTCTGAGTTGTCCTAGAGCCATTTTTGGTCTATTCGTGCTGTTAAGTAAGCGGAGCGAAGCCTTAGTTGTTTACCAGAATGGGGCGACCCAGGTCGCTGGTTTGTGACACTGGTTTGTGACGCTGTGTGTGGGGGCATGGTCAGAGAGGGAGCAATGGCGGTCCTCTCTGCTAGCCCAGCCCATCCAGTCACACCACTCGCCACAGGCTTGTTTATCTGATCGGAATTGTGGGAGCCTGCAGACCTGAGCAGGCTTCCCTTCTTACTGGTTTCTTCGCACGCAGATGTGCGCGACCCACCGAGACAGCCCTCCGCGCCTCTCCCCAGTGCGCTCCCATAGCTAGCTCGCATCAGCGCCTTCGGCTGCTCGCTGCACCGTGCACCACCCGGGGATTTTTTTCTTGCTAACCTGCTCCGCTACTGGTTTCGCTTCTCTTACCGGTTTCGCTGAGCATTTAGTTGTCCTCTGGACTCCGTATTGTCGATTTTCCGTGTGGCTTGGTTGTGATTGTTGTTAAAAATAGTTGTTCTTAGATTTGGTTGTGCACAGAGGCAAGGTAGTTCCTCCACCTACGTCTCCATCTTGGCGGAAGTCCTTAAACCATTTACATTTAAGATGATTATTGATAGATGCATATGTAGTGTCATTTATTCTTAAGCTGTTTTCCTCTGTTTTTCTACCTTTTTTTTTCTTCTTTTTAAAACAAGTCTTTTAACTTTTTTTGCAGTACTGTTTTGGTGTTAACAAACTCCTTTAGCTTTTTTTCTTGTCTGGAAAGCTTTTTATTTCTCCTTCAATTTTAAATGATAATCTTGCACTGTCAAGCAGCTTTGGTTGTGGGTCCTTGCTTTTCATCATCTTGAATATCTCACACTACTCCCTTCAGGCCTGAAATGTTTCTGTTGAGTAATCAGATGCCAGTCTAATTGGTGCTCCCTGTAGGTAATTACTTGCTTTTATCTTATGATTTTTAGGATTTTGTTCTGTCTTAAAGCCTTTTCATTTAAACTAAGATGTGTCTGAGTGTAGGCCTCTTTGTGTCCAACCTGTTTAGAACTCTCAAGCTTTCTGGACTTGTGTATCTTCTTCCTTCATCAGAGTAGGGAAGTTTTCATCATTATTGCCTCAAATAGGTTCTCAATCCCTTGCTCACTCTCTTCTTCTTTTTGTATTCCCATGACACAAATTTTGTTATGCTTCATGTTGTCCAAAATATTTCTTAAGCTCTCCTATTGTTTGTTTTCCTATATCGGCTGCTGCTTTGTATTTTTCACCTAAGATGTTACACTAAACAGTCATTAAACTGAGTGGCTGTTATATCATCATACTGTAATCAGCACCCTAGCTTAAGCACCACAGGGTGGTGCAGAGTAATTCCTGTGGATGGGAGTATTAACTTCCCCTCAGGCTAATGCCATTCAGAGAAGAGGCTCTGCCTATGAAAGATGGCCTCTGGGGTATGGAGAATGACTCAACTCAAGCATCCTACTGGCTATTCCTTCTGTTCCCTTCCCAGAGCCACCAAGCCCAGACTCTACTCAAATGTCTCTAGTCCACTCTGCTCTCCCTTTGCTGAAGACTAGGGTAAGTTGCTGCAAGTGAAATTTTGTGTTTTGGCCCTTAAAAAGTCTCTCTGGGTCTCCAGCTATCTCTCCTTGGCAGGTAGAATCCCTGCTGTTTTTCATAGCTGGATGTTATCTGGGTTCCTTTCAAGCTCTGGTGTTGTAGGCTGGGGAGCCTAACTTGGGGTTTGGACCCCATTCTTCTCAAGGGTAACCACTGGGCCACTGAAATATTCCTCTGGAACTTCAGCTGCCACCTATGGGAGCCCAGCCAGCCCTTTCATAACAGCCCCTTCTTCTGCTTTCCCTACCAGTCATATTGTGGTGAAGCAGTTTCTTTTGTCTGTTCATGGTTATAAAGCTTCTCTCCAGCTAGTGTTCATTTAGTTATTCTGGATGATTTCTCTATTACTTAGTTGTAATTCCAGATTGGTCCTGGAAGGACATTAGTGTAGCTTCCCCTTACTCCTCAACTATCTTAGATCCTCCATATCAATTTTAAATGATGCCTAATATATTTTGCTTATTAATTGTATCTTTCCTACTATAATATATTAATTCCATGAGGATAACTATTTTTATAAATTTTGCTCCCTGCCATGTTCCCAGCACTCAGAATAGCTGGCACATGACAAGTCTAAAAACATTTTCTGCAGGATGAAAAATATAGATTATAGCTGCTCTGTATGGAAACCCTGGAAAGTCTGATAATTCTCTCCTGGGTTCCCTTTCCTACCATTAGTCACTGCTGGAATCTTTGAATAAGACCTCACCACTCCTGAGTCAATAAGTGAAATAAGACATTTGTTCCTTAACCTTCCTGCACTACTCCTTCAGTACTTCCACAATTACCACCCATGTGAAACACAAATGAAGAGGTTTTATGGTTATTTTAGAAGGAAATTGGAGGACAAGTTAAAGTATATTACTTTTTTACTAACTTGTTCAACAGCTATTAATTATATGGAATTTCTTTAAGTCTGAAATGCATTTCTACTAGGTATTTGACCCTGTGTATACAAGTTAATATCTCTATGCAAAACTACTTTTATTAAGCAACACTTCACATCACCACAGACTCTTAAAACAACTCCATGATTTAAAACCCTTCCCCACCCTTGCCACTTTCCCAAAAGCCTCGTTTAAAACCCTAAATATCTTTAAGTCCAAAGTAATATTCCTTCAAGGATCCACAGCAATTTTGAAAGGCCACTGTAGGCAGAATCTTGCCATATATGTCTTTTCACTGAAAGAAGATGGCAGAGTTAAAGTGGAGCAAGTGAATTCCTCCTCGTTCAAGGTCCTTCATGATATTTTTACCTCTGTAAAGTTTAAGCAACAGATATATTCCATACTGAATCTATTAAATTTGATATGTATACATATACAAATAGAAAAATTATTTTTCATGAGGACTGCAATGTAAAATGATTATTTCCTCAATTAACAAGTTTCTTTGTTTCTTCCTAATATCACAAAATTAGCATATGCATTTAGTGTAACATCTGTAATTATTCAAACAGGCCATTATCTTAAAAAGCTTTTCACAATAACATAAAAATATAGTTGGAGTAATTCACAGGTGGATAAAGCAAAAATGAGTATTATTTTTAAAAAGAGAGAAAGGGATTGTTTTTAAAACTACTTCGGAAAGACAATGGTTAAAAAAGTGTGGTACTAGTACTCAAAAGAATGTATTATACTTTGGTTCACAATTACTATCCCAGAAAGGTCCTAATATGTAGGAAAACCTATATAATAAATATGGAATTTTAAAAACATAAACATCATATATATATAAATGGTCCTGCAATCATTAGTTACCTATTGAAAGAAAATTATATTGTAAATATATGCTTACTACAATTTTCAGGTATAAAGATATAAAAATAAAGAAGAAATTTGTAAAAAGAAAGAACAAAATATTGGTGGAAATAACTTCTAAACAGGACACAAAAGGCAGAAAAAATTACCATTTGAAGTACAATATCATAATGAGAAATACATTTTAGATACCTATATTATATTTTATATGGTACTAATAAATAAATATATCTCTCTAAATATGACTAATTTGTTTTTGTATATAAACAAAAAATTCTGAGGTTAGAAAGCTATTTCCAGAAATTTTATTCTCATGGGTCCTCTGCTTTATTTTATTCTGCCACCAGCCCTAAGTTAAAGAGGTGCAGTACAAATCTTGGCAGCATCAGGTTCTCTGTCCAGTGTTCCTGAGGTGCTGTGTGGCACAGGAATCTTAATTGCAAACTGAGTTTAATGACCATTTTGTGTGACATCTATCATGGATGCATCTTTGCTACTCTTGTATCATCCATGTGTGATTCTAACCAGAAGAATAACAGTCACAAATCTAAACAGAGCTTTAGGTTGCTTTCAATTCCAAAGGCCTTTAATAAAAACAAAGACACTGAAACAGAGAACAGGGGGACAGTGACCAGAGGGGATAGGGGAGGGAATGTAGGGGAAAAAAGGGGGGTGAATTTAGAGGAACGAGTATAAAGGACACAGGGACAATAACTAAGGGGGGTGGAAATGGGAGTGAGGTGGGAAGCATGGGGCAGGATGGGTTGGGATGGGAGAAATAGACAGAAAACTGTACTTGAAAAATAATTAAATAAAAATAATAATTAAAAAAAGAATGTGATATTTAGCAGGAGTAAATAGACTGGCTAACAAAGATGGGACATGTCCTCATACCTAATGAACTCATGTCAGAAAATAGCAAAGGTCTGATACAGAGAGCCATGTTCTTGTTCTGAGCTGCCCTGCTGCAGGACTTTTTTTGACTGAAAGCTCAGAACAATTTACTTGCTCATAATCCAAATCAAGAAATTAGCATTGTTTGAACTTCAAATAAAATAAAGATATATTATCTCAGATGAGAAAATATTTAACATGAATTTCTTATACAAACTAAGACTTACACAAGATGGGACAAAAGTACATTTACAGTTGTTTGTACACAAAATAGAGTTTATTTTTGTATTATTATTTATTAATTATATTATTTTCCATATAAATGTAAACCTACTTTTTTCTACCCTGCATATGAGCCAAAAATAAAAAAAAATAAATAAAGGAGAATAAAATTAGAATGAGCAATTTATATAGCAGAACTGCATACTGAGATGGTAAAAACCATGGAAGTTATACTTGGATGTTAATTATCACTAAAATAACTACCCATGATGCTATATTCATGGTCCAGGTGTATCTGAGACTTTTTTGTCCCTTAATCATTTCATTTGGTTTTTTATTATTCAATTACAGTTATCTTCACTCCCCTCCCATTACTCTCCCCTCCTCACTCTGCCCACCCCCACCTACCACATTCACCCACCCTCCCCCGTTGTTTTTGTCTCTGGGTCCTTTATACATGTTTCCTGACAACCCTTCCCTTTCTTTTCCCAATTATCCCATTCTCCTCCCTCCTCTCTGGTTACTGTCAGTTTGTTCTTTATTTTATTGTCTCTGGTTCTATTTTATTCACTTGTTTGTTTTGTTGATTAGGTTCCACTTATAGGTGAGATCATATGGTATTTGTCTTTCAATGCCTGGCTTATTTCACTTAGCATAACACTCTCCTAGGCACATCAGAGATCTTATATAATTACCCATTTCAACATAAACTCAAAAATTTCATTAGAAGGAAATCAGGAAAGCCTCTTTGAAAACCATGTCAGAAGGAATATTTTATGTTTAATGGTACTTCATTTATATGGAAAAAAGTCAATTTTACTTCTGGACTTAAGAAACTAATTCAATTCTATCAATAAATTGTCTTTGTGGAATTTTTCCCTCAGCTAAAATAATCAGTAAGTAAAAAAAAATATGACTTAGTCTATTTTTTCTATCTATATATTCTACCACCAACTTATATTTAATATTTATAGATATTGTATCAAAATAGTACATAACAACTTTTGTAAAGGACTAACTATGTTCCTGGTGTTATTTTATTTTCCTATATTTTTTAATTGATCTTCAAGTACAGTCGTTTACATTTTCTCCCTACCACAGCCACCAGCCTCTTCCTTGATCCTACCCCTTTTGACTTTGTCCATGTGTTCTTTATATATGTTCGTTGATGACCCTTCCCCTATTTTCCCCCACTATCCTTCTCCTCACTCCCTGATTACCGTCAGTTTGTTCTTTATTTCAATGTTTCTAGTTATATTTTGCTTGCTTGTCTGTTTTGTTGATTAGGTTACACTTATAGGTGACATCTTATGGTATTTGTCTCTCACTATCTGGTTTATTTAGCGTAATGCTCTCCAGATCCATCCATGCTCTTGTGAAGCATAGGAGATCCTTCTTTCTTTCTGCTGTGCAGTATTCCATTGTGTAAATGTACCACCATTTTTTATTCATTCATTTACTGATGGGCACCTAGGTTGCTTCCAACACTTGGAAATTGTAAATTTTGTGCTTCTATGAACATTGGAGTGCACAGGTTCTTTTGAATTGGTGTTTCTGGATTCATACAGTATAATCCCAGTATCCTGTGTGTCTGATCTGCAGAACTGAGGTCGTTTATCTCCACCCACCTTCTCTCACACCTGAGTGGGTGCCACCACCAAAAGGGAGATTCAGTGGACATGGACATGAGCCCTCTGAGGCACCAGAATTTTTCCTATGGTTATGAACCAAAGGCTAACAAAGATTATGACTTTAGGTGGATAATGATGAAAATGAGCAACAATTTTCTTATGAGTGGTAAGTTTAGGATCTGGTGCAAAAAAATGAATTACACATTGTTAAAGCAGAGGTAATGAATTATGAAGGCAGTCCAAATAAGGTAACTCTGGCAACTTTGAAAATGTACACCAAATGGTTTCCATTGACGGCTTTTAAATAACACTACCTGTGGCCTTACAGTTGAATTGTGGTCCAGGGTCTTTGCATATTAGTTGACAGCACTTAGCAGCTATGGAGGAAGATGAAGGGGAAAAAGATGTGAAACTCCTGACTATATCTGAAAAGTGTTCTGCTCCCAGAAGTGGTAGCAAGTTTCCACAATAAAAAGGAAAATATGCAGTTGATGAAGATAATGAGGACTATGATGATGATGATGATGGTAATGATGATGATGGGGGATGAGTGAGCTGAAGAAAAAGCTCCAGTCAAGAAATCTGTTTAAGATACTGTAGCCAAAAATGCACAAAAACCAAGCCAGAATGGAAAAGACTCAAAATCACCAAACCAAGATTAAAAAGTCAAGAATACTTCAAAAAACACAGAAAAAATTCAAATACTAAAAGGATCTAGTTCCGTAAAAGACATTAGAGCAAAATTTCAGCAAGTATAAAAAATGGTGGTCCATTCATCAAGTTGGAAGCCAGCTCCATCAATTACATGAAGCATTGCTTCTGGATGACTGACCATGAGACTATTCAAGATCTCTGGCAGCAGAAGTCGTCTCTTTAAGAAAATAGTTTAAATAGTTTGTTAAAATGTTTCATCTTTATTCCTGTAAAATTGATGTCTGGATGCCCTTTGTAAAGTACAGAGGGAGAATTTTCTGTGTCCCATAAATATTGTTTAGGTCCCATTACCAAGAATGTGTTGCCAAAATGTCTGTTTAGTTTTTTAATTATTTTTTTAGTTATTCTATTACAGTTGTCCCAGTTTTTCCCACTTTGCCCTCCTCTGCCCAGCCTACCCCCCTTCTCCCACAGTCAATCCCCACACCATTGTCAATGTCCATGGGTCATTCATACATGACTAGTCCCTTCCCCTTCTTTCTGCCACAATCCCCATCTTCCCCTGTTCACTTTGAGTCTAGGTTTCCATGATTTCATGCCTGTGGTTGTATTTTGACCATTAGTTTATTTTTTGTTCATTAGATTCCTCATATAGCTGAGATCATATGGTATTTGTCCTTTACTGACTAGCTTATTTCACTTAGCATAATGCTCAAAATACATCCTAAGAATCTCAAATCCCCAGTTCAAAAGAACCTATGCACCCCAATGTTCATAGCAGCACTATTTACAATAACGAAGTGGTGGAAGCAATGTAAGTGCCCATCAGTAAATGGATAAAAAAAAACTGTGGTACATTTATGCAATGGAATACCCTACAGCTGAAAGAAAGAAGGAATGCCTGTTTTTTTTTTAAAGATGGTAGTCCACCCTTTGCTTAGTTTTAAGTAATTATGGGATATTATGATAGAACATAGTAGTAGTGGTCATCAGACAAATAGAAATATTGGTAAAAAATATACATGTGAATTAAATTCAGTATTTTAATAATATGAAAAAATTGACTCTGCATGAAATATATGGTATTCTTACATATAAATGATATGATGACCCATAATTCATTCTTTCAAGGAGGACTTTACATGTTGTGCCATGCATGCTCAGTGTTGGGCATGCTGACTTTCGGGGGAAAGTGACATCAATTCCTGACTCAAGAAACACATGGTTCCAGGGATGTGTATTCTGAACAGTTTCTAATAACATGGACAAGATTGATGCACTGAATTGTCCATCTTCTCTGGTATAACATTTTGACTGTGTTATGGCTTTGTAAAATTGATCACTGGCAAAGCTATAGCTTTGGTCAAAAAATGAGATGTGGCCAGAGAACATGGATATTCTGTGGTCAACAGAAGGAATTACATTTAGGAATATAAAGCACTCCAATACGCAACTCCAGCTACATTATGTTTATACTTTCTGAAGACAGCTACAATAAAGGAAAAGTAATTTCTAAAATCTCAAATTTTTATTTTTCAACTATATATTTTTCCATTTCCATTTGTCCCCTTTATAGCCTATCCCACTTCTACCCACCCTCACCACACCTCCTATAATCACTTCACTGTCATCCATGCCCATGAGTCCTTTTCTCTTCTTGCCCTATCTCTGCACCTCATAGTACAGCACCTACCACTAAACTGTCAACCTGCTTACTATCTGAGTCTGTCTCTATTTTGCTTGTTAGCTCAATTTGTTCATTAGATTCCACACATGGGTAAAATCATATGGTATTTGTATTATTCTGACTGGCTTATTTCATTTAGCATAATGTTCTCCAGAAAGTAAACATCTTGTATTGATGGAGGTGTCAAGTTGGGTCTTCTTGGGGGAAACAGTATCTGAATCATAAGAATGTTTTTTTTTCTTTTTTTTTAAGATTTGATTTATTTATCTTTAGAGGGGAAGGGGAGAAGGAGAGAGGGAGAGAAACATCAATGTGTGGTTGCCTTTCATGCGTCTCCTGCTGGGGACTGGCCTGCAGGGAACCGGCCTGCAACCCAGGCTTGTGCCCTGACTGGGAATCGAACCGCGATCGTGTGGTTCGCAGGCCCACGCTCAATCCACTGAGCTACACCAGCCAGGGTATAAGAATGTTTTTGTTGCCATCATTTAACTTAGAAGCAGTGTACATTGGTAAAAAATTTCACAAGCAACAACAGTGTCTAGCCAACCTGGAAAATTAATGAGTGTTAAAATGGCTTGCATGAGACTAGACAGTAGTTTGGAGGTTGGGCTGGCTCTGTATGTCTTACAGGACCCCTTTTGTCCTGGTCTTATCCACTATTTTGTAATCTTATAGAGGACAGATATGTGATAGATCAATCCATATGAAAACAATAATGTAAATGTTACTCATCTTTTCCAGAAACACAGAGATTCTATTTCTTAAAAAATCAACTCATGTAAAGGTACTTCGATTTATTCTTTAACTCTTGAAAATTTCCATACTCCCATTTCTATATTTTCCAAAATTTATTTACCATTTCCATGTTTGTATACATATAGTCATATGCATTTGTATATGTAAATCCTGTTTAATTTTGTGTTGAATTCTAAGTGAATCATAAGAATTTGTTTTGCCAATGGTTATAAATGGAAGATCATAAAAGCTATTTCTTTCAGGAAAAATATTATTAAAATATTATTAAATATCTCATATAATAGCTTATTTCACATTCATAATTAATGCATTCTAAATGCAAATGCATTTTAGAAATAATGACTGTTGTCTGTTCTCCTCTTCATTAACTTTATTTATTTAGTTTAGGCCATAATAATGTGGAGTGACTATGCATCACTTCATACCAACAGCATCCTAGTCTATAATTTACCATGATTCTACCCATGCCAAAATTTCACTATAGAACACCTAATGTGATCTTTCTACAACATAAAATCAATTACCACTTACCAATTTAAAAAGAAGCAAAAACATTAAAACCTTATTTTTAACATTAACTAAGGAACATAATGTGTATATATATATATTAATTTTTTATTTAATTATATTTCAAGTACAATTTTCCATCTATTTGTCCCATACTAGCCCACCCCGCTCCGTGCTCCCCACCTCCCTCCCATTTTCACCCCCCTTAGTTATTGTCCCTGTGTATTTTATACTTGCTCCTCCAAATCCCTCCCCCTTTTCCCCTGAAATTCCCTCCCCACTCTCCTCTGGTCGCTGTCCCCCTGTTTTCTATTTCAGTGTCTTTGTTTTTATCCTCCTTGCTTGTTTGTTTTGTTGTTTAGCTTCCTGTTCAAGGTGAGATCATATGGTGTTTGTCTTTCAACACTTGGCTTATTTCACTCAGCATAATGCTCTCCAGTTCCATCCATGCTGTTGCAAAGGGTAGTAGCTCCTTCTTTCTCTCTGCTGCATAGAATTCCATTGTGTATATGTACCATAAATTTTCATTCATTAATTTACTGATGGGCACCTAGGTTGCTTCCAACACGTGGCTATTGTAAATTGTACTGCTAGGAACATTATGGCGCATAAGTTCTTTGAGATTGGTGTTTTAGGGTTCTTAGCATATAATCCTAGCAGTGGAATTGCTGGGTCAAAAGGCAGGTTGATTTTTATTTTTTCAGAAAATTCCATACTGTTTTCCATAATGGTTGTACCAGTCTGAAATCCCACCAACAGTGAACTAGGGTCCCATTTTTCCCACAACCTCTCCAACATTTGTTGTTTGTTACTTTGTTTGTGATAGCCATCCTGACAGATGTAAAGTGATATCTCATTGTGGTTTTAATTTGCATCTCTCGGATAGCTAGCGATATTGAACATTTTTTCATGTGTCTCTGGATCTTCTGTATGTGCTCCTTGGAGAAGTGTCTGTTCAAGTCCTTTTCCCATTTTTTAATTGGGTTAGTTGTCTTCTTAGAGTGCAGTCGAGTGAGTTATTTGTATATTATGGATATTATACAAATATATTAATATTTGTATAATTACAAATATATTAATATTTGTATATTATTCAAATGTATCAATATTTGTATAATTACTATATGAATATTTGTGTGTGTATAAATATATTATTTGTATAATTACAAATATATATTTAATATATTTGTATAGTAAACCTTTGTCTGAGGTATCATTGGCAAATATGTTTTCCCATACAGTTGGTTGTCTTTTTAATTTAATACTGTTTTCCTTAGCCATGCAGAAGCTTTTTATTTTGATGAGATCCCATTTGTTTATTCTTTCCTTTATATTCCTTACTCTAGGGGACATACAAGTAAAAATGTTGCTTCGTGAAATATCTGAGATTTTCCTCCCAATGTTTTCCTCTAGAATTTTAATTGTTTCCTGGCTTATATTTAAGTCTTTTATCCACCTTGAAATTATTTTGGTGTATGGTGAAGTCAGTGCTCGGGTTTCATTTTTTTTGCACATAGCTGTCCAGTTCTCCCAATATCATTTGTTAAAGAGGCTATCTTTATTCCATTTTATGTTACTGCCCCCTTTGTCAAATATTAATTGACTGTAGAGAGTTGGGTTGATTTCTGGGTTGCCTGTTCTGTTCCATTGGTCTATGTGCCTGTTTTTATGCCAGTACCAGGCTGTTTTGATTACAGCGGCCTTGTAATACAGTTTGATATCAGGTATTGTGATCCCTCATACTTTGTTCTTCTTTCTCAAAATTACAGCTGCTATTCATGGATGTTTATGGTTCCATATAAATTTTTGAAGTGTTTGTTCTATGTCTGTGAAATACGCCCTTGTTACTTTAATTGGTATTGCATTGAATCTGTAAATTGCTTTGAGTAGTATGGACATTTTGATGATGTTAATTCTTCCAATCCATGAACACGGTATATGTTTCCATTTGTGTCTTTCTTGATTTCTTTCTTCAGTGTTGTGTAGTTTTCTGCATATAGGTCTTTTACCTCCTTGGTTAGTTTTATCCCCAGATATTTTATTTTTCTTTTTGCTATAATGAATGGAATTTTTCCCTTGATTTCTGCTTCTGCAGATTCTTTGTTGGTATACAAAAAAAATGCTTTTGATTTCTGGATATTGACTTTGTAACCCACTGTTTTGCCAAATTCATTAATTAGTTTGAGCAGATTTTGGGTAGAGTCTATAGGATTTTCCATGTACCCTATCCTGTCATCTGCAAACAATGACAGTTTTACTTTCTCCTTTCCTATTTGGGTGCCTTTTATTTCATTTTCTTGTCTGATCACTGTGGCTAAAACTTCCAATACTATATTGAATAAAAGTAGTGAAAGTGGACAACCTTGTCTTGTTCCTGACCTTGGTGGAATAGATCTTAGTTTTTGCCCATTGAGTATGATGTTGGCTTTAGGTCTCTCATATATGGCCTTTATTATGTTGAGGAATGCTCCCTCTGTTCCCACTTTGCTGAGTGTTTTTATCATAAATGGGTGTTGTACCTTATCAAAAGCTTTTTCTTCCTCTATTGATATGATCATGTGGTTTCTGCCTTTGCTTTTGTTTATGTGATGTACTACATTTACTGATTTGTGAATATTGAACCATCCTTGCATCCCTGGGATGAATCCCACTTGGTCATGACATATGATCTTTTGGATATATTGTTGGATGCAATTTGCCAATATATTTTTGAGGATTTTAGTGTCTATGTTCATCAGCAATATTGGCCTGAATTTTTATTTCTTTGTTGTGTCTCTATCTGGTTTTGGAATTAGAATGATGCTGGCTTTATAAAAAAAGTTTGGGAGTTTTCCATCCTTTGGGATTTTTTGGAATACTCTGTGAAGAATAGGGGTTAGCTCTTCCTTAAATGATTTGTAGAATTCTCCTGTGAAACCATCTGGTCCAGGGCTTTTGTATGATGGGAGTTTTTTGAATACTGCTTCAATTTCTTTTGCTGTTATTGGTTTGTTCATGTGTTCTGCTTCTTTTTCATTGAGTTTTGGAAGATTATATTTTTCTAGAAATTTGTCTATTTCACCTAGGTTCTCAAATTTCTTGGCATACAGTTCTTCACAGTAATTTCTTACAATCCCTTTTATTTCTGTGGTATCAGCCATAATTTCTTTTCTTTCATTTCTGATTGTGTTTATTTGTGTCCTCTCTCTTCTTTTCTTGATGAGCCTACTTAAAGTCTTGTCTATTTTGTTTATCTTTTCAAAGAACCAACTCCTGGATTCATTGATTCTTAGGATTGTGCTTTTAGTCTCTATGTCATTTAGTTCTGCTCTGATCTTGGTTATTTCCTTCCTTCTACTTGCTCTGGGCTGTCTTTGTTGTTGTTTCTCAAGTTCTTGGAGGCATAGGGTTAGGTTGTTTGTTTGAAATATTTCTATCTTCTTTAGGTAGTCCTGCAGTGCTATAAACTTCCCTCTCAGTACTGCCTTTGCTGTGCCCATTCATTTTGGTTGTTGTGAGTTCATTTTAATTTGTTTCCAGAAACTTTTTGATTTCTTCCCTAATTTCATTCTTGAACCATTGGTTGTGTAATAGCATACTATTGAGTCTCCATGATTTTGGGTGTTTTTGGTTTTTTTCTTTGGGGTTGGTTTTCAATTTCAGTCCCTTGTGGTCAGAGAAGATGCTTGGTATGATTTCAATTTTCTTGAATTTGTTGAGGCTCTTTTTGCGTCCTATCGTGTAGTCTATCTTTGAAAATGCTCCATGTGCATTTGAAAAGAATGTGTATTTAGCTTTCTTGGGATGAAGGATTCTATATATATCAGTTAAGTCCTTTTCATCTAGGGTGTTGTTTAATGCCACAATATCTTTGTTGATATTTTGTTTGGAAGATCTGTCCATTTTTGAGAGTGGGATGTTTAAATCCCCTACTATAATTGTGTTGCTGTCAATATCTTCCTTGAATTCCCCTAAGATTTTCTTTATATTTTTGGGTACTCCTATGTTTGGTGCACATATATTTACCATGTTCATATCTTCTTGGTGGATTCTTCCCTTGAGTATTATGAAGTGACCTTCTGGGTCTCTCTTTATGGTCCTTTTTTAAAAGTCTATTTTGTCTGATATGAGAATTGTTACCCCAGTTTTTTTTCTTGTCTGTTTCCTTGAAATTTTTTTCCAGCCTTTGACTTTTAATCTGTGGTGATCTTTTGTCCTGAGGTGGGTCTCTTATAGGCAGCATATGTGAGGGTCATGCTTTCTTATCCATTCCGCTATTCAATGTCTTTTGATTGGAGCATTTAATCCATTTACATTTAAGGTTATTATTGATAGGTACTTATTCATTGTCATTTTTATACCTGTTTTCCTTTCTGTCTTTGTCTTTTCCTTCCTTTCCTTAAAGCAGTCCTTTTAGTATTTCTTGTAGGACTGGTTTGGTGGAGGCATATTTTTTAGAATTCTTTTGTCTTGGAAGCTTTTTATTTGGCCTTCTATGTTGATTGAGAGCCTTGCTGGGTAAAATAGCCTTGGTTGTAGGCCTGTGTTTCTCATTACTTGGAATATTTCTTTCCATTTTCTTCTTGGTTGGAGTGTTTCCATTGAGAAGTCAGTAGCTAACCTTAATGGGACTCCCTTGTATGTTACTTCCTTTTCCTCCCTTGCTGTCTTTAAGATTCTCTCTTTGTCTTGGAATTTTGCCATTTTAATGATGGTGTGTCTTGAAATGGGCCTTTGGGGTTTCTCTTGATTGGGACTCTGTGTGATTTCTGAATTTGTGTGACTTTTTCTCTCAACAAATTAGGGAAATTTTCTCTCATTATTCTTTCAAATAGGTTTTCTATGTCTTGTTCTTCTTCTTCTCCTTCTGGTATTCCTATTATTCGGATATTATTATGTTTCATATTGTCTTGAATTTCTCTTAATCCCTCTTCATTCTTTCTGAGCCTCTTTTCATTTTCTTGCTCTTTCTGTGAGATGTTTTCTACTTTCTCCTCCAACTCACTAATCCAATCTTCTGCTTCATTGATTTTATTATTGATACTTTCTACTGTGTTATTCAATTCAGAAATTGTATTCTTCATTTCCTCTTGTCCCTTGCTGATAGTTTCTGTTTCCTTTTTCATGTTGATATAGTTTGTGGTGAGTTCATTGTAGCTCCCCTGCAGTTTCTGGTAGCTCATTGTGAGCTCTTTGAACTTCCTGACAACCAGTGCTTTGAATTCAATATCTAATAGTTGATTAGCCTCTATTTCATCTAACATTCTTTCTGAGGCTACTGCTTTTTCTTTCATTTGGGGATTGTTTCTTTGTCTTCCCATTGTTTGTGAGACTCTTCTTGTTAGCCTCAGCTTCTAAAATGGATCTGTTCTGACTCCTTGGGTTTATGTTATGAACTTCTGTGGTACAATACCTGTGAATTTCAGTGGTGCAGACTCCTTCAGGTATCTTGATGTTCTCCGTTTCCACCTACTCCTTTTATGGTGTATGTGTAATCAGTTGGAGGGGGAGGCAAAATGGTTTATGACAGCAGAAGAATATTTTATGATATTTACAGTCACAGCTGGTAGAGAAGAGATAGACAATCTTTAGGCTATATATGGTGTTAACCGTAATCTTCAATCCATCTTGCCACTTTTATGAAAGAATGGACAAAAGATAAGCCTCTTGTTGGGGAGGTTAGGCTTGTGAGTTGGAACTAGAAAGCAGCGAGGTTGCAGAGGGTCAAACTTTGAGGTAAGGTAAGAGTAAGGAATATTAAATAGGTGTAGTGTGTGAGCAAATAGAGTTAATCACTACAGTAATAGAATTCAGGGACTTGTAAAGTGGGCTAAGGTCTGGGAGATTTGTTGTGAAGTGTTTACAGTTATATAGAACAGCTACTATTTACAATAGTTTTAGAGCAACAATCATGTGACCGACTCTCTGAGATCTGTCTGAATAGGGGGTGTAGTGCTTTGGGTAGTGTGCTAAAGGAAAACAAGAGGCATAAGGTATAGAAAATTAGAAATACATTGTGGAGGAAAGAACAGAGGAGACCTGTCAAATAATACAATATAACCAGTCAAGACTAAGAAGCCTATACAGGAGGAGGAGGAATACAAAGATACTATTAAAATATAAAAGAAGTGAGAATAATGAAAAAATAATACAGGTATGCAGCAACAAACAAAAGAAAACAGCACCAAAAAAAGGGCAGGAGAAGGAGGAAAAAATGATGTCAGGGAAGAATGGAAGAAAGACTAAAACAGGAAGAAAGAAAGAAGAGGATCAAAGTATTGGAAGATATAGCAATAATAAACATTAAAAATGTATAAGATTACTAAAAAACCCCACAAAACAAAACAAAAAACTTCCCTTGTTGGTTTTAAACTGTCTAAACTATTTTTTCTGGTTGCAGCAGTATCTGTCTGTGGGCTGTGTTGCCAGCGCATGCCAGCCAGACTACCAGACTGGGATGCAGGTGCCAGCACTCCTACCAGGATGCCTGGTTCCCTCCCTCTCTGGCGCAGTACTTCCTCGCTGCCAGGCTCGGTGAGAAGCCAGCCAAGCCATCGCAGGAGAGCACCTCAGTCCACTTTCAAAAAAAAAAAAAAAAGCCCCTCCAGACAGCCTGCCTCTCAGCCCAGCCCACTCCACAGCCAGACCGGTGGCAACAATTCGGCTCTCAATTCTCCTGGGCTGGTGACCACAGAGTCCTCTCAATTCTTCCAGGCTGGTTACCACAGAGTCCGCAGATGAATGTGGCCCTTTGTTCTTGTTGCTCTCTGTTCTCTGTGTAAACTCAATCAGACAGGCCTCTGCCTGGCGCTGCCCAGACCTGGAGGGAGAAAACTGCTGATTGGCCCTGGTCGCCTACCAGGGCTGCTTGGTATCCCGGCTCCTGGGGAGGACACCTCTGGCGCCAGTCCCAGACCCGCCGCGATGGTGGTAGCACTGGGGCCCACCGGCCCACCGCCGCTCCTGTCTCCACTGAACTCCCCTATAGGCCACTAACCTGCCGCTGACCAGAACCTCAGCGTCTATCACAATCACTGCTCTCCCAACTTCATAAATGCTATGGATCTATTACTTAATTACGCTGTTTCTCAGTAGCTTGGCCAGGCTTTTCACCCACGTGTAAGGGAGCTGGCATGCGTTCCGTTCTACTCCATCACCATCTTTCCAGTCCCTCCTATATTTCTTAATAAGATCCTTAACAGGCTAACTCCAGTCTCTCAATTTTTATTTTCTATTATGTCTTTCGATAATGCCTCATATCCTAGCTATACTAAATGCCTCCGTGCACTAAGTGCATTTTATTATAACATCTTATAATTAATAAAAAAACAACTCATATAATCTTTTATGCATGCTATCTACTTAGAATTCTCTTTTATACCACTAATAGGCTGGATAACTCCCTCTTGATTTTCATGACACAGGATTGTTTCTTCCTGGTAAGCAAGTATCACTCTTCTCTTACCTCTGAAATCCCACAGCTCTCCTCCTGCTTATTGTATTATAACTGTTAATTATCTGTCTATATCCTCATGAGGGAGGGAATGCAATTCTACTACCAAATATATAACTCATGTTTTCATGAGTTTTATTTTATTATATATTTTCTTTTTGAGTTATACACACACACACACACACACACACACACACACACTTGTGCGTGCCCATGTTTTATTTGAGCTTACTTTGAGGTAAAAAAAAAAAAAAACAACAAAATATTGTATGTCCAGGGTTGGATCTCTGAAAGTAAAATCATTCATGGTATCCATTAATTGAAAAAAAAACAGAATGTGTTTCAGAATTTAAACCCAAAGAAGAACTCTAAGTAAAGCTTTGAGAAAAAGAGAAAAAAAATCTTATTCTTTTGATGATGATTTTTGCATTATTACTAAGAGATTGCTTCTACCTAGAAATTTATGTGGTACTAATTTCCATGTGGATAGTGGATGGGAGCTAAGAAGTACAGAGTAACAAGTATCTCAAATCCTTTGGAGCTAAAAGAGAACCAGTCTACTTCGTAACTGAATTAATATGGGGCCTTCATGCTCTGAGAAAAATTAATTATGGAAGATCACAAATATACCTTTTTAAACATCTTTTTGAGTTATAAATTATATACCCTAAATATTCACCCATTTTACATATGTATTTCAATGCTTTTAGTAACAGTATTGTACAATTATTACCACAGATTTGACTCAGAATGATCCTATCCTGTTTAATGAGATATTGAGATGCTTTTCAGTAACAAACCCACAAGCCATTAAGCCAAAACATGCTCAAAGGAGAAATTTTTTACCTCCAGCTGCACCTAGAACCACCACAATATTGCTCCTCCAAACACACAGAGAACCAGAGCCAAGTATTTAACCCTGGAACTTGAAAACCAGTATTCTTTCAGAAGCAAAGGGTTCATTGCCAGGAAGATCTTGTGCTGACTCCCATTTACCATAAATGAATGGCTAAATTCCAAGATCCTCCAATTAAAATTCCACCAGCACTTCTGAATTCCCATTCCTCGAAACTCTTTAAACACCTATTCCACTGAGTGCAGTGGATTTGAAGCACTAATAGATCCATCTTTTTGGTTGGTGCCTTCTCATTCAGTGTCTCTCCTTATTCCAAACTCTGATTCTTTGTGATTTGAAGTATCAGACACATAAACTTGGGTTCAGTAATACAATCATTATGACTATTTAGTTTTAGCATCACCACAAAAATATTATATATTTTCTGACTATTTGTGTCTAATCCCTGTTCGTATCCCTAGTGCTAGGTAGCCATTAATTTATTTTCTGTGTATAGATTTTTCTTTTTTTTGTACATTTCATGTAATAAAATATCTAAACTTTTTCTTTTGGTGTCTTTCACTTAGAATAATATTTTTAAGCTTCATAGCACTTATCAGTAGTTTACTCTTTTTTAATTGCTAAATTGTACCTCTTTGTATGATATACCACACTTGTTTAACTTTTCACCAAATGATAGACATTCAAATGTTTTTCTAATTTGGGGTTATTATAAGTAATGCTGTTGTGAACATTCGTGCACAAGTTCTTTGTATAAGTATTTGTACAAAACTTATATTTTCACTCTTTAAGTGGAGTCCTAGGAGTGGGAATCCTTGTCATATGGTAACTTTATTTTTAACTTTTTATGAAACAGATAAAATATTTTCCAAATGGAGTAATATGTTAAATTTTCACTGGAAGTATATGAAAGTTCCTGTTTCTCCCCATCTTCAGTAGTGCTTGTCTTATAAATTGTACCAGCTCCACAGAATGAAGTGGAATCTCACTGTAGTTTTAATTTACATTTTCCTACTGACTAGTGTTTAGCATTTTTTGGTGTGCTCATTAGAAATTATTATATTTTCTTTGGTAAAATTTATAATACAATTTTTAATTTATGTCCTTTTTTTGATGGTGGAAATGAGGCTCTTGTACGTAGTCACAAGAAAAGCCCTTCAGGGACCTGCATCTGGGAGGCTGTGGCATAGTGGTAATGTTTACTGAAGCTGGAGCAAGCACAAAGGACTGTTCTGAGTTCAGCTGCAGTGTCTCAGCTCCATCTGTCCTACCATGGAAAAAATCCAGCTTTGTCTTCATAAAACCCAGAACAAAGGCCGAGGTCCAAAGATTCTATGCCATATTGAAGCTTAGTCCACTTTAGTGCATGTCTGTACTCACCTGGCTAATATAGTCTGTTCTCAGCTGTATTCTGGTTGGTACTGCTTTGCTGTACACATGCTCACACTTGAAGCCCAAGACCCCAAGTGGCTGCAAGGGCTGCATGGCTGCTATGGAGAGAGAATATGGGAAGGAACAAGGTGAGTGCATGTTACCAGGTAAGACAGAGAGGGAGAAAGGGGGAGAGGGAGATGAGGTGGGGAGAGAGAAACAGGGAGAGACTGATTCTTTATGAATCTTGGGTTATATTACACCAGTCTTGGGAAAGACCAAGCAGCCTTTCAAACTAGCCAATCAACTTTCCAATCTTTCATGACCTTCTGCTGGTTCCTCCCTCTAACTAATCCATTTTCTAGATCTTCCAGTGTTCCGTGTAACATATCCAGTCCAATCCTTTTCCTAGGCTAGACAAACAGGCCTTTATGGTCCATCTTAGTTCCTACTGTGCGTGCCTCATAGTAGAAGCACCTCCCCTGAAGATGGCAATTAAAACTGTGCCATCTTCACTTCTACTGGGAATGCACACAAAAGGATAATTTCCTCATTATTGTTCTATTCCTCCACCCCGTAATCTGGGCAAATGAACCAGTTGTACCTTAGAGATATTGCAAAGTTGATTCTCTCTTCCTTCAGGTGGAGGGAAGGTTGTTAATCTGCTTGGTGGGGAAATGAGGCAATCCCCTGGGAAGTCTATGAATGCTGCAACTTCCTAACAAAGCAGGCCATTATTCAATTCAGCTCCTCAGTTTATCATGCTTAATAATGTCTGATGCCCTTTTCTACTTTCTTTATTAATATCTAGCTACCTAGTTTAACATTTTTTATAATTGAGGTCTAAGACTTCTTTATATATATCCTGTATAAAAGTGTCTTACAAGATATGAGTTGAAAATGTTTCTTCCCACTCTGGGCCTTGTCTTTTTTTTTTCTATTCTTTCCTTTTTTTGATAGTTTTTGTTGAAGTATTTTAAGTGTTCATAATTTTCATGAAGTGCAATTTATTATTTTTATGTTCTAAATGCTGCTAAAATATTTTTGCCCAACCCAGTGTCACAAATATTTTCTGGTATGTTTTATAGTTTTAGCTCTTGCATTTAAACTATAAACCTTTGTAGGTTAATTTTGTATATGATGTGGTGTAAGAATCTGTGGTATTAATAAATGTATTTGATCTTTGTCCTGTTCCCTGGCACAAAGCTCCCAAAGCTGTATGAATGTCCTGAGTCATAGGAGTGTCTTTTTTTTTTTAGTGTAAGAAACCACTTTTGAGCCCTGGCTGGTGTAGCTCAGTGGATTGAGCACAGACCTGCGAACAAGAGGTCACTGGTTTGATTCCTTGTCAGGGCACATGCCTGGGTTACAGGTCAAGTCCCCAGTCGGGGACCCATGAGAGGCAGCCACACATTGATGTTTCTCTCCCACTCTTTCTCCTTCCTATTCCCTCTCTCTAAAAATAAATAAATAAAATATTAAAAAAAAGAAACCACTTTTGAACACACACAAGTTTATGCTAATGAGATGACTGAGAGTGGGTCCCCTAGATAACCTTAGGATGGTGCTGGTCACTAGAACAGCCAAGAGATTAGAAGGTTGGAACTTTTAGCCCTCCTCAAGACTTTCAAGGATGGAGGAGGGGCTGGAGATTAAGCTCTTTAAAAACTATCAAACAATAAGATTTAATGATATTCATTTCGGCAAGCACATCCAAATGCTGGGAGGGTAATACACCCCAGTTTCATGGGGACAGCAAATTCCCCTTAAGGACCCTTCTGGACCTCAACCTATGTAACTCTTTATCAGATTTTTATCTTCATAATCCTCTACTTCATATTATAGCATATAAAATACCCTACATTATGTCATCATTTTTATTATCCTATATCATAAACTTGTAAGCATATGTAAATGTTTTTCTAAGCTTTGTGTGCCTTTTTAACAAATGATCATACCCAGGAGGAAATCCTGGCAACCTCTGATGTATAGCTCCTATTCCACCAAGCTACAAATTCTGCCATAGGAATATGTCTTTTGGACTAAACATTTGTGTGTATTTATCATCTTTTTTCAAGTAGTCCTTTATTATTTTTAAAGGTCTTTAGGAAACCCAATTTGTGTCAGTTATACCAAGAAACAAATGAGGGAGTCCTTTGTACTATTTGAACCACAGTTATATTATGGAAGCATTTTGTGTGCATCACAGTTTAGTACCTGCAGTTACAGAAATGTGATCAATAAAATGGAAGACAGCCTTGGCTGGTGTAGCTCAGTGAATTGAGCACAGGCCTGGGAACCAGAAAATTGCTGTTCGATTCCCAGTCAGGGCACATGCCTGGGATGCAGGCCAGTTCCCTGCAGGCCAGTTCCCACCAGGGGACGTACAAAAGGCAACCATACATTGATGTTTCTCTCCCTCTCTCCTTCCCCTCTAAAGATAAATAAATAAATAAAATCTTTTTAAAAATGGAAGATAAAATTAAAGACACTGGGGGAGCCATTAACCAGGAGCCTTTACCCATACAGAGATTCTACTTTCTAAACCAGCAACTGAAGGGTTCAAATTAGGTTTTTCTAGAAGTGGTGGGAATTTATTGCAATTTCTTACTCAACTATTGATTTCTCAAGAAGCTACGTAGGCTTATATGGGTCTTAGTGATTGTATTGTGGCCTTTTCTGTAGTGCCTGTCACAGTGTAGCCTCTCAAGGAAAGATTGTTAAATAAATAACTGAATATGTCAAGAATTAATCTCCAATCTGAACACCTAATACAGTCTTTGTTGTATAAACACATTCTCAAGGGCTACTGAGATAGGTAGTCAGAACATTACTGTATAAGAGAGGGCTATTGTTTTTTAATTTATGTATTAAGTTCATCACTGTTTAATTTTCTGTATATCTAGTTGTAGTTGTCAGGCTGTAATTTGTCCTTTTATTTTTTAAATATATTTTATTAATTATGCCATTACAGTTGCCCCGTTTCCCCCTCTTCATTCTCCTCCACCCTGCCAACCCCTGCCCCCACATTAGTTCATGTCCATGTGTCTTAAGTTCTTTAGCTTCTACATTTCCCACACTACTCTTGCCCTTCCCCTATTTTCTCCCCACTGTCTATGCTACTTATTCTCTGTACCTTCTCCCCCTCTCTCCTTCTCCCACTCCCCCATTGTTAACCTTTCATGTGATCCCCATTTCTGTGGCTCTACTCCTGCTTTAGGAGTCCACTTAGTTTGCTTTTGTTTTAGGTGTGGTTGTTAATAACTGTGAGTTTGCTGTTCATTCTATGTTCACATTTTTATCTTCTTTTTCTTAGATAAGTCCCTTAAACATTTCATATAATAAGGGCTTGGTGATAATGAACTCCTTGAACTTGACCTTATCTAAGAAGTGCTTTATCTGCCCTTCCATTATAAATGAAAGTTTTGCTGGACAGAACAATCTTGGATGTAGGTCCTTGCATTTCATGACTTGTAATATTTCTTTACAGTCCCTTCTTGCCTATAAGTTCTCTTTTGAGAAATCAGCTGAGTCTGATGGAAAGTCCTTTGTAGGTGACTGTCTCCTTATCTCTTGCTGCTTCTAGAATTCTCTCCTTCATTTTAATCTTGGGTAATGTAATTATGATGTGCTTCGGTTAGTTTCTCTTAGGGTCCACCTTCTTTGGGACTCTCTGAGCTTCCTGGGCTTCCTGGGAGTCTATTTCCTTTTCCAGATTGGGGAAGTTTTCCTTTATTATTTCTTCAAATAACTTCTCCACTTGTTGCTCTTCCTCTTCCACTTCTGGTACCCCTATAATTCAGACACTGCAATGTTTAAAGATGTCTTGGAGGTTCCTAAGCCTCTCCTCATTTTTTTTTTTAATTCTTGTTTCTTCATTCTTTTCTGATTGGTTGTTTCTTTCTTCCTTCTGGTCCACTCCATTGATTTGAGTCCCAGTTTTCTTCCCATCGCTATTGGTTTCCTATGCATTTTCCTTCATTTCACTTAGTGTAGTCTTCATTTTTTCATCTAATTTGTGACTAAAATCAACCAGTTCTGTGAGCATCCTGATCACCAGTGTTTTGAAATGTGCATCTGATAGTTTGGCTATCTCTTGGTCGCTTAAAAGTATTGGCTCTGAGGCTTTGATTTGTTCTCCTGACTGAGCCATTTTTGGTTAGGTCATGCCTGTTACATATGAGGGCAGAGCCTTAGGTGTTCACCAGGTTGGGGCAACCCAGGTTGCTTGGTTGTGATGCAGTATGTGGGGGCAGGGTCACAGGGGGAGCAATGGCATTTGTTCCACACTCTCTCAGATTTTGGTCATCTCTGCTGCTTCCCACAAGCAAATTGGGCCCTTCTGGTGCTGGTTCCCAGGTGGGTGGGCTTGTGTACCTCTAGGACCCTGTGGGTCTCTCCAACAAACTCTCCTCTGAGGCTGGGAGTCTCTCTTGGCACCTCAATCCTCTGCTGCTTCCCACAAACTGGCACCTTTTCAATCAGTGCTTTTAGGCTTTATTTCCAGTCGCTGGGGCCCTGGGTTGCGTGCTTTGTCTCACTGCCTATTTTTTGCCTGGTTTATCTGCACGCAAATGTGTGTCCTCGGTCAGCCAACCATCTAGTGCACCTCACTGGTTTTGCTGGTTTTCTCCCCGCACCTGGGTTGCCAACCACAACCTTTTCATTCCAGGACCCCTCTGTAGGCCGCCAACTTCGCCCCTCTTACCGATCAGTACGAATGGTTCTTTGTTGTCAGACTTCAGTACAGTTCAATTTTATGTGTGTTCCAGTTGTACTTCTGTTTCTAAATCTTTGTTGTCCTTAAATTTGGTTGTGTGAGGAGGTACAGTATTTTCACCTATGCCTTCATCTTCGCCAGAAGTCCTCCTTTTATTTTCTTATTAAGGTGCTGGGAACTTTCTTTTAAGAGTAGAAATTTCTGCCCTGGCTGGTGTAGCTCAGTGGATTGAGCACCGTCCTGCAAACCAAAGGGTCACTGGTTCAGTTCCCAGTTAGGGCACATGCCTGGATTGTATGCCAGGTGCCCAATGTGGGATAAATGAGTGGCAACCACACATTGATATTTCTCTCCCTTTCTCCTTCTTTTCCCCTCTCTCTAAAAATAAATAAATACAATCTTTAAAGAAAAGAGTATAAATTTTTAATTCACTGTTATTTTGGAAACACTGCTGTCTTATCAGAAAAGTTAAAATGCTCTCAGGGTGTCCAACCTGTGGCCTGCAGGCCATATGCGTCCCAAGATGGATATGAATGCACCCAAACACAAAATTGTAAATTTACTTAAAACATTGTGAGCTGCTTTTTTGTGATTATGTGTTACAATATATTAATGTGTGGCCCAAAACAAATTTTTTTCTTCTAGTGTGGCTCAAAGATGCCAAAATGTTGGGAGTTGTATGGTTTAAAATTTCCTATACACATTTTCTTACATCTTACAACTGGTAGTTGATGCCTATCCATATCATAATGTTCATCAGATAGGCTGCAGTTTTCAATTTGTGTGTGTCATTGCTGATTCTTCTGAAACACATGTTATCATATGCTAGGTTACTTATTGAAACAGGAAAGAGATCCATTGGAGAAAAGAATCCTAGAGCACTATTTGAGCAGTCTCCTTAATGGAGTTTTTACATGTCTACAATTTTTTCTGCTGCTCTTGATAATTAAAAATGCGTATGACATATTAGCTGGTGAAACTTGAAATGTCATTTTCCATTATCTGCAAATGATTATTTTGGGTTCTGAACAAGATATGAATTTCTTAAACTTAACAGTTAGACACTGTCCATCCATTTATATACTGTTCATTTTATTTTATTGCAAAAAAAGTCTGACTGGAACAGCTGTGCCCAGTTCTAGTCTCTAAAGGAACATTAGTTGCTACTCTGTGCACTATCTGTGTGCATCTGAATAACTGAGAGGAGTATTTGAATTTGGAATGACTTAAGTTGTCAGATTCAAGTGTTATATTATTGGAGAAAGAATCCAGATAGATTTATTGGATTAGTTTTTTACTGATTCATTCAGATGTAGAAAATATCCAACAGCATCAACACCAGCAATAAAATACATGCTCCTGCTCTTAGATTTCAGAATTTTTGCTATTGAAATGTTCTGAGTAGAGGTTGTACATTTCATACCCTGGCCCTTTTTCATACTCTGGAACCTTTTCACCCCCTCAGCAACCAGAAAATCATATCAAAATATGTCAGCTGCTGGCCTATGTGAGTCTAATCCATTGTGAATATAATCCATTGTTGAGAAGAGTCTGTCTCGGCCCCAATTATCCTTTGACTCAAAAAATAGTTTCACTAACTCCCATTCATAAATGTTGATAGGTGTTGACCTGTCCTGTGAACCACTTGACAGATGCTTTTTTAGGGACAATGAAAATTCATTTATTCAAGCAAGTGATGATGTAAATGGCATTTCTTAAGCTTGTGTTTCTCCAGAACAGTATTCTAAAGCACACTGATTTTCAATATGCATGATTTTGAATGTAGCCTTCAAGGAATTGTTATTAAATATTTTAGAATATCACACATATTTCAAGTTTTTTAAATCTTGCAATAGACCCCTATTCCTGCTTTCTCCATCTTATTTTTGTAATTATTTACTTATTGCTTCTTAGAAAAATAAATAAATTTGTTTTTATATCTTAATAAAACCATCACAAAAACAGAGAAATAATTTTTAGTGATTTACAAATGTCTATAAAACTCATTCTTTGCAGTCATTGTTATAATTAATGTATACTAGTCTTCTCACAGAATATATGAGAAGGATAAGAAACTATAAAATCTATGCCCAGTTATGTCACACTCTTATTAAAATAGGTTTGGAATAATCAGTTAATAATAATGTACTTTCTGAAATTGAATCAGTATTTATTGACACAGAAGTCAGGATTCTTGGTAGTTTGAATTTAAATTCTTTATCATAAGTATAAGAAAATATTGAAATTAAACTTTGAAATAACTGTGTTATCAGTGACAACTTATAGCAGTATTGTTGCTATGGGTATATTATAGGTTATTAAAATAGTTACTATGCCAGTAGGTAAATTTTCATTCCTAATGTTTTAATTATAGTAAGAGTGGTAAGCTTACAGATTGCCCCTTTGGTACAATAAAAGTCTCCCAAGTGAATAGAGAATCAATCATAGATTTCATATAAACTAGGAGCATTTTAACCAGTACAGAGAGAAGCAATATTTGACACTGAATTTTTTTATCTGCCCACATCACTTAACCTGTTTTTCTAAAAATTTTACCTCATGTTAATATTAATACATACCATCATTTTTTTCATTAGAACAGATTTTATCCTGTTGATAGTCAGCACTCTAGCTTATGGGGAAACTATTCTCTGAGTGCTAAAAAAAAGAATTATGAACTTTGTCCACATTCATTTTCTTTAGAGTCAAGTAGCATATTTCCATCACAGAAGTGATTAAAAACAAAGTTACCTGTAATTATTGAAATATTAATGCATACACAAATACAGTCTCATACATTCACATATTCACTGTATTAATTGACCCTTATGCAACATAGCACATTTATTTATTCATTCATTCATCCATTCATTTATCCCTGAAATCAACATTATATATGTATATTGGGTATGAGTAGTATTTTGTATGGTTGTAATCAAGTTGAATGTGTGCCTCTTTCAGAAGTGATATTTTTACATCTTGGCACATGTGTGATGAAGCTATATATAGGTAAATACCATACAGATCCCATATGTGGGTAAATAGCACTTTATTTTTAACCAAAGGATGTAAGTCTATGGAATAATATTATAGTATAGTTGTAATAAAATACAAAATTTTTCCAAGTCTGATTTCATGATAAGTAAATGATATGCAATTAAATATATAAGATGTGGATATAACATTTAATTAGGTAAAAATTCTAGTTTGAATGGGGATTCGTGTGCTATAGTTGGAAATAAGAGGGGGTGGTAAATTGGGTTTTTTAAAAGCATGACACTAAACCTGCCAAGGCTAAAACCTGAATCTGTCTTGATTGTGACCTTGGGAAATCACAATACTTTTGGGTTTCTATTTGTTAATTTGCATTATGAGTATAATTATAATAACTAGCTATAAAACTATGTAAAAATTAAAGATCATGCATATAAATCTCTTAGCACAGTGCCTGGCCTGAAGTAAACCCTTAGAAAGTGTTATCGCTTATAACATATAAATATTGAATCTTTGCATTTATTTTATTGTTATCTGAGTATATGATCTTATTGATTCTAGAGAGAGAGAGAGGAAGGGAGAGAGACAGAAGTATTTGTGATGTCACAGAGAAACACTGATTGGCTGCCCTTCTCTGCATGTTCCCTGACCAGGGATCAAACCATCAACCTTCCAGTGCACAAGAAGTTGCTTCAACCAACTGAACCACCCGGCTAGGGCAAACCTTAACACATTTAAAGGATCAGGAAATATGACAATCATGTAGCTGTGTTAAATAAATATATAGGTTTTAGGTATGTTGGCAATAAGTTAGAACTAAAGGAACATTTTAATAGAAGAAATAGTGTTCTATTTATAGATTTCAATATAAGTGACTGGCAATGAGATTCATTTATTTCCTTTTCAAATGTTATAATTATGCTTCTAATTGAAAAAAGTCTAAGGAGAATGATTAAAGATAAGTCCTGGGATACCATGTGTTATTATATTTTGAAATGACATTTTAATTACTTGTTTTTAACTCTTGGGTTGACATATCTGGAGCTATTGCAGTAAATAGGTTTTAGGCCAGGGTGTCAAACCCATTTTCACTGAGAGCCACATCAGCCTCAAGGTTGCCTTCAAAGAGCCCAATGTAATTTAAGGACTGCATAAATATAAATACTCCTTGACAGAGGATGCTGGGAAGATGGCGACAGAGGAGGATGGAGTGGATCCTAGATCCCGTACTCGTGGGTGAAAATCCTGGCAGATCTACAGAGAAACAGGGCAATAAACCATCGGTTAACCAGCATTTATGAAATTAAAAGACCAGAGATTGTGACGGACGCTGAAACACCAGACAGCAGCATGTTAGTGGGGTCTTGGGTACCAGTGTAAAGACAAAGCGGAGGCAGGGGCCGGTGCCCCCAGCCAGGAGGCCCGGGTGCTGCCTCTGCAGTCGGGATCTAGAGCCATCGGTCTGAGACCAGCACCAGAGGTGTCTGCCACTGGATCCTGGGCACCCAGCAGCCCCAGTGGCCACCAGCGTGGGCCAGAAGCTCCCCGGCTCCCCATATAAGCAAAACTGGACAACACCAGGCAGAGACCTGTCTGCTTGCCTGCTTGCATTAACAGGGAGGGTTAAAAAGACAGAGGGCCGTGTTCAACTGCAGAGTCTGTGGTCGCCAGCCCAGGAGAATTGAGAAGCGCATTGTCCACACTGGTCTGGCTGGGGACTGGGCTGGGCTGAGAGGCAGGCTGTCTGGAGAGTTTTTTAATTTTTTTTTGAAAGTGAACTGAGGTGTTCTCCTGCCACGGCAGCTTGGCTTGCATGCCACCCAGCCTTGCGACAAGCCAGGGGAAAGCAGAGGCATATGAGTCCCTGCCACAGGACTGAGAAGCACCTTGCCCGTTTCACCTGGTGGGAGTGCACAAGCGCAGAAGCGGTTGAGTAATGCCACAGGACTGGGAAGGACCCTACCAGAACGCATGGGACCCAAGCAGCTTGGCAAGTGGGCAGGTGCCCACACCCTAGTCTGGTAGCCTGGCTGGTGCACACACTTGCGCCAGCATCCCAGCCCACAGAGAGATCTGGCTGCAACCAGAAAAACCGGTCTGGACAGTTTGAAACCAACAAGGGAAGGGTTTTGTTGTTGTTGTTGTTTTTATTTAGTTTTTTCCCCTTTTTTATTAACTTTTTTTGTTTGTTTAGTAATCATATATTTTTTAATTTTATTATTGCTTTATCTTTCTATACTTTGTTCCTCTCCTTTCTTTTTCCCTGTTTTAGTCCTTCTTCCTCTCCTCTCAAACTTATCGCTCTTGCCTCCCTTCTCCTGCATTTTTGTTTGCTTCTTTCTTTGTTGCTTTGTTTTCTTTTACCCACAACAGACACAAACAACTGGGAACTGCGAAAAGACCAGAGTGGGACCCAAAGAGGGGGCATCTCAACAGTAGAGACAGAGAGACAAATTTCACTTTCCTATAGCAGAAAAGCCACGAGTTGCATATTTTTTTCATTATTCTCACATCTTTTATATTTTAATAGTGTCACTGTATTCCTCCTCTTTCTGTATAGGCTTCTTAGTCTTGAGTGGTTATATTGTATTATTAGACAGGTGTCCCCTGCTCTTTCCTCCACAGGACTTTGATAATCCTCTATACTCCATGCCACTTGTTTTCCTTTAGCACACTACCCAAAGTTCTATACCCCCTACTTAGACAAATCACATAGAGTTTGTTATATGATTGCTGCTCTAATATTAGTGTATGTAATAGCTGACCTATACAACTGTAAATACTTCACAACACACCTCCCAGATCTTAGCCCATTGTACAGGTCCCTGAATTCTATTATTGTAGTGACTAACTCTATTTGCTCACACACTACAATATTTACTGTTCCTTACACTCACCTTACCTCAAAATCTGACTGTCTGCAACCTCACTGCTTTCTAGTTCCCATTCACAAGCCTTCCCTCCCCAACAAGAAACATATCTTTTGTCCATTCTTTCATAAAAATGGCAAGTTGGGTTGAGGAATACAGTTAACAATATATATATAGCCTAAACATTGCCTATCTTTTCTCTACTGGCTGTGATTGTAAATATCATAATACTCTTCTGCTGTCATAAACCATTTTGCCTCCCCCTCCAACTGATTAAACACACACAATAAAAAGAGTAGGTGGAAATGGAGAACATCAAGATACCTGAAGGAGTCTGCACCACTGAAATTCACAGGTATTATACCAAAAAAGTTCACTCCATAAACCCAGGGAGTCAGAACAGATCAATCTTAGAAGCTGAGGCTAATAGGAAGAGTATCAAACAATGGGAAGACAAAGAAATAATCCCTAAATGAAAGAAAAAGCAGAGGCTTTAGAAAGAATGTTAGGTGAAATAGAGGCAAGACAACTATCAGATATTGAATTCAAACCACTGGTTATCACAAAGTTCAAAGAGCTCACAATGAGCTACCAGAAACTACAGGGGAGCTACAATGATTTCACCACAAACTATATCAACATGAAAAAGGAAACAGAAACTATCAGCAAGGGACAAGAGGAAATGAAGAATACAATTTCCAATTGAAGAACACAATAGAGAGTTTCAAGTGTAGAATTGATGAGGTGGGAGATTGGATTAGTGAATTGGAGGAAAAAGCAAAAAACATCTCACAGAAAGACTAGGGAATTGAAAAGAGGCTCAGAAAGAATGAAGAGGGATTAAGAGAAAAGCAAGACAATATGAAACATAATAATATCCGAATAATAGGAATACCAGAAGGAGAAGAAGAACAACAAGGGATAGAAAACATATTTGAAAGAATAATGAGATAAAATTTCTCTAATTTGATGAAAGAAAAAGTCACACAACTCCAGGAATCACAGAGAGTCCCAATCAAGAGAAACCCAAAGAGGCCCACTTAAAGACACATCATCATTAAAATGGCAAAATTCCAAGACAAAGAGAGAATCTTAAAGGCAGCAAGGGAGGAAAAGGAAGTAACATACAAAGAAGCCCCAATAAGGTTAGCTACTGACTTCTCAATGGAAACACTCCAAGCAAGAAGAGAATGGCAAGAAATATCCCAAGTAATGAGAACCAGAGGCCTACAACCAAGGCTACTTTACCCAGCAAGGCTCTCAATCAACATAGAAGGCCAAATAAAGAGCTTCCAAGATAAAAGAAGTCTAAAACAATATGTCTCCACCAAATCAGTCCTGCAAGAAATACTAAAAGGGCTGCTTTAAGGAAAAGAAGGAAAAGTGAGAGACAGAGAGGAACACAGGTACAAAAATGACAATGAATAAGTACCTATCAATAATAATCTTAAACATAAATGGGTTAAATGCTCCAATCAAAAGACGCAGAATAGCTGAATGGATAAGGAAGCATGACCCTCACATATGCTGCCTACAAGAGATCCACCTCAGGACAAATGACCATCACAGACTAAAAGTTAAAGACTGGAAACAAATTTTCCAAGCAAACAGACAAGAAAAAAAAAAACTGAGGTAGCAATTCTCATACCAGACAAAACAGATTTCAAAAAGAGGGCCATCAACAGAGACCCAGAAGGTCACTTCATAATACTCAAGGGAAAAATCTACCAAGAAGACATTAACATCATAAATATATATCCACCAAACATAGGAGCGCCCAAATATATAAAGAAAATCTTAGAAGACTTCAAGAAAGATATTGACAACAACAAAATTATAGTAGGGGATTTTAAAACCTCACTATAAAAAATGGACAGATCTTCCAAACAAAATGTCAACAAAGATATTGTGGCATTAAACAACACCCTAGATGAAATGGACTTAACTGATATATATAGAGCCCTTCATCCCAAAGAAGCTAAATACACATTCTTTTCAAATGCACACGGAACACTCTCAGTGATAGACCACATGATAGGACACAAAACAAGCCTCAACAAATTCAAGAAAATTGAAATCATACCAAACATCTTCTCTGACCACAAGAGACTGAAATTAGAAACCAACTCCAAAGGAAAAAACCCGAAACACCCAAAATCATGGAGACTGAATAGTATGCTATTACACAACCAATGGTTCAAGAATGAAATTAGGGAAGAAATCAAAAAGTTTCTGAAAACAAATGAAAATGAACTCACTACAACCAAAATGAATGGGACACAGCAAAGGCAGTCCTGAGAGAGAAGTTAATAGCACTACAGGACTATCTGAAGAAGATAGAAACATTTCAAACAAAGGACCTAACCCTATGCCTCCAAGAACTGGAGGAACAACAACAAAGACAGCCAAGAGTAAGTAGAAGGAAGGAAATAACCAAGATCAGAGCAAAACTAAATGACATAGAGACTAAAAGCACAATCCTAAGAATCAATGAATCCAGGAGTTGGTTCTTTGAAAAGATAAACAAAATAGACAAGCTTTTAAGTAGGCTTATCAAGAAAAGAAGAAAAAGGACTCAAATAAACACAGTCAGACATTAAAGAGGAAAGATTACAACTGATACCATAGAAATAGAAGAAATTGTAAGAAATTACTATGAGGAACTATATACCAAAAAATTTGAAAACCTAGGGGAAATAGACAAATTTCTAGAAAAATATAATCTTCCAAAACTCAATGAAAAAGAAGCAGAACACATGAACAAAAACAATAACAGCAAATGAAATACAAGCAGTATTCAATAAACTCCCATCACACAAAAGCCCTGGACCAGATGGTTTCACAGGAGAATTCTACAAATCATTTAAGGAAGATCTAACCTCTATTCTTCACAGAGTATTCAAAAAAAATCCCAAAGGATGGAAAACTCCCAAGCTCTTTTAATGAAGCCAGCATCTTCTTAATTCCGAAACCAGATAGAGACACAACAAAGAAAGAAAACTTCAGGCCAATATTGCTGATGAACATAGACACTAAAATCCTCAAAAATATATTGGCAAATTGCATCCAACAATATATCCAAAAGATCATATGTCATGACCAAGTGGGATTCATCCCAGGGATGCAAGGATGGTTCAATATTCACAAATCAGTAAATGTAGTACATCACATAAACAAAAGCAAAGGCAGAAACCACATGATCATATCAATAGAGGCAGAAAAAGCTTTTGATAAGGTACAACACCCATTTATGATAAAAACACTCAGCAAAGTGGGAACAGAGGGAGCATTCCTCAACATAATAAAGGCCATATATGAGAGACCTAAAGCCAACATCATACTCAATGGGCAAAAACTAAGATCTATTCCACTAAGATCAGGAACAAGACAAGGATGTCCACTTTCACCACTTCTATTCAATATAGTACTGGAAGATTTAGCCACAGCGATCAGACAAGAAAATGAAATAAAAGACACCCAAATAGGAAAGGAGGAAGTAAAACTGTCATTGTTTGCAGATGACAGGATAGGGTACATGGAAAATCCTATAGACTCTACCCCAAATCTGCTCAAACTAATTAATGAATTTGGCAAAACAGTGGGTTACAAAGTCAATATCCAGAAATCAAAAGCATTTTTTTTGTATACCAACAATGAATCTGCAGAAGCAGAAATCAAGGGAAAAGTTCCATTCATTATAGCAAAAAGAAAAATAAAATATCTGGGGATAACCCTAACCAAGGAGGTAAAAGACCTATATGCAGAAAACTACACAACACTGAAGAAAGAAATCAAGAAAGACACAAATGGAAACATATACCGTGTTCATGGATTGGAAGAATTAACATCATCAAAATGTCCATACTACTCAAAGCAATTTACAGATTCAATGCAATACCAATTAAAGTAACAAGGGTGTATTTCACAGACATAGAACAAACACTTCAAAAATTTATATGGAACCATAAACAACCCTGAATAGCAGCTGTAATTTTGAGAAAGAAGAACAAAGTATGAGGGATCACAATACCTGATATCAAACTGTATTACAAGGCCACTGTAATCACAACAGCCTGGTACTGGCATAAAAACAGGCACATAGACCAATGGAACAGAACAGGCAACCCAGAAATCAACCCAACTCTCTACAGTCAATTAATATTTGACAAAGGGGGCAGTAACATAAAATGGAATAAAGATAGCCTCTTCAACAAATGGTGCTGGGAGAACTGGACAGCTACGTGCAAAAAAATGAAACTTGAGGACCAACTTACACCATACAGCAAAATAAATTCAAGGTGGATAAAAGACTTAAGTATAAGCCTTGAAACCATTAAAGTCCTAGAGGAGAACATTGGCAGGAAAATCTCAGATATTTCACGAAGCAACATTTTTACGGATTTGTCCCCTAGAGCAAGGAATATAAAGGAAAGAATAAACAAATGGGATCTCATCAAAATAAAAAGCTTCTGCATGGCTAAAGAAAACAGTATTAAATTAGCAAGACAACCAACTGTATGGGAAAACATATTTGCCAATGATATCTCAGACAAGGGTTTAATCTCCAAAATATACAAAGGACTTACATGACTCCACTCTAAGAAGACAACTAACCCAATTAAAAAATGGGAAAAGGACTTGAACAGACAGTTCTCCAAGGAGCACATACAGAAGATCCAGAGACACATGAAGAGATGCTCAATATCGCTAGCTATCAGAGAGATGCAAATTAAAACCAAATGAGATACCACTTTACACCAGTCAGGATGGCTATCATAAACAAAGCAACAAACAACAAATGTTGGAGAGGTTGTGGGGAAAAGGGGTCCTTAGTTCACTGTTGGTGGGATTGCAGACTGGTACAACCATTATGGAAAACAGTATGGAATTTTCTCAAAAAAAAAATCGACCTGCCTTTTGACCCAGCAATTCCACTGCTAGGATTATATCTTCGGAATCCTAAATCATCAATTTCAAAGAACCTATGCACCCCAATGTTCATAGTAGCACAATTTATAATAGCCAGGAGCTGGTAGCAACCTAAGTGCCCGTCAGTAAATGAATGGATAAAAAAATTGTGGTACCTATACATAATGGAATTCTATGCAGCAGAGAGAAAGGAGGAGCTACTACCCTTTGCAACAACATGGATGGAACTGGAAAGCATTATGCTGAGTGAAATAGGACAGGTGTTGAAAGACAAGTACCATATGATCTCACCTTTAACAGGAAGCTAAGCAACAAAACAAACAAACAAGCAGAATAAAAACAAAGACACTGAAATAGAGAACAAGGGTACAATGACCACAGGGGAGAGGGGACGGAATTTAAGGGGGAAAAGGGGGAGGGATTTGGAGGAACAAGTATGAAGGACACAGGGACAAGAAGTAAGGGGGGTTGAAATGGGAGGGAGGTGGGGTTCATGGGGCAGGGTGGGCTAGGATTGGAGAAATAGACAGAAAACTGTACTTGAAAAATAACTAAATAAAAATTTAAAAATACTCCTTGACAGTTAAGCAAGAGCTTGGTGCTTTCGCCGGGTAGAAAAAAGTTGCTGTTTGGATAAAACAAGATGAAAGGACATATTCAGCTGGTGGGCCTTGTGTTTGCCACCTGTGTTCTAGGCAGAAGGGTTACTGAGAACACTAGAAGAGGAGTATGTATTTCCAACAATTGGAAGATGAACTACACCAATAAAATCACACACACTCCTTAAGATTTCATTTAAATGTTTCCTTCACTCTGATATTCCCTATCTTCTTTTTATAATTTTATATTGCTTCATATCTACTTTGTTCATATACTGTACATTGTACATTCTCTTTCTTTTTTAGTACCAATAGTTGCTTTTATTTTTTCCTTCACCTGAGGACATGCCCATTCATGCTGGAGGAAGGGGAAGGGGGGAGAGAAAGATAGAAAAAAACATTCATGTGAGAGAGAAACATTGACCTGTTGCCTTCTGTAAATACCCTGACTGGGCACCAAACCCAGAACCTAGACATGTGCCCTGACTGGGGATCAAACCTGAACCATGACCCCTAAATTTATGGAAAAACTCTCAACCAACTGAGCCACACCAACCAGAACAATACTAATTCTTATTTATTATATATTTATCTTCTTCACCTCAAGCCCACAGACCAATCAAGTCTTAATGGACTATGTAGCTCCAAAGGTCTGTCCAGAAGGTATCCATCTACGGACTATGAAAAATAGAGACATTTCTTGAAGAAGATACAAGATACAAGAAACATAATACATAGGACAATAATGCTTCAGTCTCCTTCAAAATAGGCACCTTAGGACCTCATATAGTTGGGACCTCTCCCAGCATCTATTCCATTTTCCAAAACACTACAAAATCCTTTGTTGGAATCACCATCAACTACCTCATATTTTCCTGAATCTCACTGACAGTACATTTAAATCTCTTTAAAAGGTAACTAACTGCTTTTCACATACTGCTTTTAAGATTCTCCCTTCATCTTTAACCTTTGGCATTTTAATTATGATGTGTCTTGGTGTGATCCTCTTTGCATCCTTCTTGTTTTTGACTCTCAGTGCTTCTTAGACTTGTATGTCTATTTCTTTTACCAAATTAAGGAAAATTTCTGTTATTATTTTCTAATATAGGTTTCCAATATCTTGCTCCCTCTCTCCCCATTCTGGCACTCCTTGATAGGAATGTTGGTATGCTTGAAGTTATCCCAGGGGCTCTTTACAGCATTCTCATTTGGCTTATTTATTTATTTTTTGGATTCTTTTTTTGATGTTTGGTTTGCGTGTTTTTTACTTACTTATATTCTAAATCACTGCTTTGATTCTAAGCTTCATCCACTCTCTGTTGATTCCTTGTAATTTTTTAATTTCAATTAGTATACCCCTCATTTCTGAGTGGTTCTTTTTTATGCTGTTGATGTTCTCACTGAATTCACTGATCATCCTTATAACCAGTGTTTTGAACTCTGAATCTAGTAGATTGCATCTCTATATTTTGTTTAGTTCTTTTTCTGCAGTTTCGTTCTGTCTTTTATTTGTGCCATGTTTGCTTGTCTCTTCATTTTTTCAGCCTCTCTGTGTTTGTTTCTATGTATTGCATAACTCCCTTGGTAAAGTGGCCTAATGTAATAGGTGTTCTATAGGGTCCAGTGGTACAGCCACCCCTATCACCCAACTAGGTTCTTGAGATATAACGAGTGGGCTCTGTTTACCCTCCTCTTGTAGTCAAGACTTGAAAGCTTTTGGCACATCAATGGCAGGGATTTACCCAGGCCACTCAACTACAAGGATTAACCACCAACCTCCCACCACCATGGAGGATCATATGTTCAGGTCCCACTTCACTGAGCATGACTTACTTCAACAGGGTCTGGTGCTTGCTGAGTCTTCCCCTTGACAGTGTCACTTGTGGAGGTGGTGGGTAGTGGTACTCCGATATGGTCTGAAACTGTCCACTGGGTGTGCTGGCTGGCTCTGGGGCTTCCTAACAGCTGAAGGTCGAGGTCAGCCACCACCTATGTTCTGTCCAGGGCAACCCAGCATAAGCTATAAAGTGATCTGCAGATGGCTGCTATGTGTGCTTCAGTTTGCATGGTGAAAAATGATTACTGGAATTACAGGGGTAAAAACATTGTAAGATATAAAATGCCAAATCACTGTACTGTAAACCTGAAACTAATATAACTATATAATAATGTATACTTAAATTTAAAAATAGTACCTAAAGTCTTAATGGTTCTTGGTGAAGTATTAAAATCACTACAGAATGTCTGCTCTTACTACTAATATAAGGCAGAAAATTGAGCTATATTCTAACCCATTAGTTTCCAAACTTGTCTGCAATCAGCTGAAATGCTTCAATAAAAGTAAATAAATAAATATGAATGTCTCAGTCTCACACTCAGTGATTATGACTTAATTGCTGTGGGATAGAGATCATTATTTAATTTGTTTGACAGGTGGGCATAGGTAACCAGGTTCTTGGTGATTGGGACAAAGATTTGAACCAAACACCCAGAGTTCATAGCAGAGAACATGGGAGCAGGCCAACTCCAAACAGAGATTGACTTCATGGGCTGGAGGAACTCTATTCTTATAGGGCGGATCCTTCCTGGCCAGTTTTGGCAGGCTTTTACTGTGACAAGTAGTTGTAAAGCTACTGCACATGTGGTCTCCCATGGTTTTCCTGGACTGGCCACCAGGGAAGGGGCTTCTACAATATTACCTAGTTGACCCCCCTTCTCCTGGGGTCCCCCTGTACTAGGTTTGCCTTTCCCTTCACCAGAGAATTATAGCTCTCCATGTTAGAGATTGGTGAAAAGGAATTATTTATTCAAGTTATACAGACTTAAGAGTAATGACTTGATGTCTTCATCAAAATCCCAAAGTCACTTAAAACACCCACAAATATACACAATTCTTCTTTCCCCCTTTGCCCAGTCCAAGGTACCATATCTCAGGAAAAGAAGTAGAAAGCCATGGTGATTGTCTGCCAAAGCCTCATGATGGTTCTTTGCTAAAGCTGCATGATGATTCTTCTCATGGCTGTGGGGCGGGGGGGCGGTTTCCCCCCACTCTGGCCAAAGCCACATGGTTTTCTGTGCTAAAGCTACATGGTGATTCTCTGTCACATGGCTGCGAGAGTCCCCATTGTGGCCAAAAGCATGTGGTTCTCCTCAATGGTTGCCACATCTGCATTTAAATCCCCACACCAATCTTGCTCTGCAGTCCCATTTCCGACTCCTCTCACAAACAGCTACACCCACCACACCTCCCATATCCTCCCAGCTTTACTGGGCTGCCATAATGAGTCTGGGCAGGAGTGACCCCATGGCATGGAGCCAATCATCTCCAAGCTCTCACGCAGGTGCTGTAACAAGGGCCGAGGAGTTTCCTCCCAGTTACATATGAGTGGAAGTCACTCCCTTCTCCCTGGCTCAAAGCATGGCCACAGCTATGTAACATATCTATGAAACCAGTTAAAGGTTATAGATACATTAAATGACCATTCTAGAAGTTATCTGCAAAAGGCCTGTTGCTATGCAAAACAACTCAATGGCCCTGCTCAATGTATCCCATCTCCCCAGCTCAGACTTGTAGGGGTGAGGACATTCCATACTTTTTAATATTTCCTGGACACCCTGAGTTCTTGACCCCATTGCAAATTCTTCTTTTGGGGGTCCCCTGGCTGCACCCTTCTACAGTATTAGAGAATAGAAAACTGCTTTCCCTAAAATGTTATGTCCTGAGAATGTAACAGGGTGTAGAGTGAAATTTTAAAAAACAGGGCCTTGGCTTGGGGGATGGAGAAGCTGAGGTCAGCCTTTGAGAGTTACTTTGCATTACTCTGGCAATTTGGCTAGCTTCATAGTTATGTTAAAAAGCTGTGCTGCCAGGAGGATGGGTGTGACTTTAAGTAGTGATATAGCCTGGGACTTGCAGCACCTATGGAAGAGCTTGGAGGTGGTCTGCTCTGCATCACCAGGGCAATGCCTGCCCAGACTAAAAATGGCAGCAGAGAAAGTCAGAAGATATGGGGAAAAGGTAGGTGTAATTCATTGTAAGAGGAGATGAAAATGGGGTCTTGCTGGAAGCTCCAGACCAAAGTTTAAACTAGGCTGGCCAGCCATTCACCCTCTTGGCCATGTTGATCAAAAGGGTATAGAAGGACCACCACCAGCCTACCATGTGGAGGTGCCACTCGGTTTTGGATTAAAAGCTGGGTAACACAGTTACATGGCTTGATGATGCTGGGGTTGTGGGACCTGTCCAGCCAAGCACAGATTAATGGACATGTCTGAGATGCTGAGCTGTGGACTTCTGTTTTATTTTTTATTTTTTTCCCTGAAACACTGTACTTATGTCTGGCATAGTTCTGAAACTGGCCTTGTTACAGGGTGCAGCCAAGAGGGGGGCCCCAAATAGGGATTTGGAATAGGGTCCAGAGCTCAGGGTGTCTAGGAAATACTAGAAAGACATATAAGATGACCTCGCCCTTCCACCACACAGGTGTGAGTTGGGGAAAGGGACAAATGGAGCTCAAATGGAGCAGGGCCATCAAGAGCTGTTTTGTATAACAAAAGCTTTGCAGCTAACCTCTAACATGGTCATTTAACATATCTATAACCTTTAACTGGTTACATAGATATGTTAAATAGCTGTGGTGAAGCTCTGAGCCAGGGGGATGGAAAGGAACTCCCCCCCAAGATGTAACTGGGGGCAGTTCCCCCAGGTGACAGTGCCTGTGTGAAAGCTTGGACAAGATTGGCTCAATGACATGGGGCCACACCTGCCCAAACTCACAATGACAGCCCAGTAAAGCTGGTGGGGTACTGGACTGATGGTAAGTGTTACTGATTGCTGGAGGAGTTGGAAATGGGGCTGCAGAGGAGGATTGGCATGGGGATTAAACCTGAAATGGCAGCCATTAGGGAGAGAGTCATGAGGCTTTGGCAGAGTGGAGACCACCTCACAGCTTTACCAGGGAGAACCATGTGCTTCTGGCAGAGTGGGGACCCCCACAGCTGGGGTAGAGAGAATCACCATGCAGCTTCAGCAGAGAACTGCCACTCAGCTTTGGCAGAGTGGAAACCCTGTCCCTCCCCACCCCTCCCTACAGCTTTGGTGGAGAGAAGAGGATCATGCGGTTTTGGCCAGAGGGGGGACCCCTGCAACTTTGGTAGAAGATGACAACTCAGCTTTGGGGTACTCCCTTGGCCACATGGCCTGGGAAGCAGGAGAGACTTTGCCTGGAAGAAGAGCGAAAGAACTCTTGCCAGTGGGCCATAAGAAGGTGCCAAATGGCTTTGGATTAATTACAGATCCTGCCTGGATGGTGACCCAGCCGATGGTGCCAGCAACCTGAATCATGGATGCCTACTTCTTTTCCTGAGTTATGGTACCCCCAAATTAGGACAGAAGGGAAAGGAAGCACTGTGGGCATCTATGGGTATCCTAAAGGACTTTGATATTTTAATGAAGATATTAGGTCACTGCCTTGTCTGTGTAACTTTAAATAAACATTTTCTTTTCTTTTCACAAATCTCTGTCATTAATAGATATCTTTCCCAAGGCAGTGGATGAATAAACCTGTGTGTCTGTGTTCTGTAACAGTGTTTGGCATCCCTGGGTGGGCCAATAATTGCCTCTTCCCCCCACCCCATCTGTTCAGTAACAGCCTGATTTGGCAAAAGGGAGGCAGGAGTGTGTGTGTTTGGGGGGGTATTTTAAAAAGTGTGGGACTTAACAGAAGAATTATTTCATTATTCTAAGTCTGTATAACTTTTAAAAAAACAATTTTCTTCCTTTTTGCCAAACTTTGGCTTTGGGAGTCTTGGTGGCATACAGGACCCCACATGTTTCAGAAGTGCATAGACTGGGATTCTGTAACAAGAAAGACAATCCTTTATAGGGTAAGAAGCTCTAAGTTTTAAAAAAATATATCATAACTGATTCACAACAACCAATGGCATATACATTATAATTATTTTGGTGTAACAATGTGTATAATCTATTTAAAATGCTTTAGTCATAGACAGGGTGATATCACAAATAAATTAGTTTCAGGAATCCTACACCTAAAATTTACATTGTAAACTGAATAATACTCTTCAGAGGGAGCTATAAGATTCAGCAATTATTAATTTGATCAAAAAAGAAGTTTTGATGTTTTGTATAACTATAATTAAATCAATGGCTTATAAACCAATGATCATTAAGCATAGATCCTTGTAGGGAACTGCTTTACATGGCATGGAAATGTAGCTCAGCCTCCATGTGGAAAACCAGTGGAGTGCAGGTGGCATGCAGGACCATGCTCACAGAGAAGTTTTCCTGTGGGGAATCAGGCCTGCATTGTACCTAGACTGCTATGAGACTTGCTTTTGCTAAAACTCCCTCACCCTACATTGAGGTAGAAATGCCTATTGTAACTTCCTAAAATCTGAGCTAAACCTCCCAAGTATGGAGTGTGACTGGTTCAACCACTTTTCTCCTTGGTCTTCAACATCCTTCTCTTTGAAGTAATTAATAACATTCTTCCCTTTGTTGTCTGTAAAAGGTACTCACCTGCAGCAAAGCTGTGCATAGTAAATGAGGATCATCCTCCACGTAATGTATCTGGAGAAGCAAAAAGTTGTCCAGGCAGGGATCAGGGCCCTCTCTCAGAGAATAGCCATGCTATCCCTTTTGCTCCACAGGATTTCTGTAGTCTGTGTGTGTTTTTTCACTAGCAGCCACAACATAAACAGATCCTGTAGGCGGGATCCACATCAGATCCTCATTGATATAATTAATATTATAAATGTCTTCTGGAGAAAAGATTTTTAGAGACATACTTCCTACCTGAATGCATGGGCATACAAATCTAGCCCGCTTACTGAATATTCTGTACACAGAAGTATTGCTCTCCAGGTTTATTTCCAAACTGGTTCAGAAGGATCTTGGTGTCCTTTATATATGAGGGAAAGCAGAGTTTGCCATCCAAAAATATTCATTTTGGGGGTGTAGGTTTGTGGAAGAAGGGAGGCTACATACAAAACCTAACTAGCTCAAGGGAGGCCTGCATGGCAGCCTTAAAATTTAGAGACCTAAAATAACCACAGAGAATGGTCTGATATTAAAACTTATGAACTAAAAGCAGTTCATAGCAGGTACTAGGTAGAAAAA
This sequence comes from Artibeus jamaicensis, assembly GCF_021234435.1. Classification (NCBI taxonomy): domain Eukaryota; kingdom Metazoa; phylum Chordata; class Mammalia; order Chiroptera; family Phyllostomidae; genus Artibeus; species Artibeus jamaicensis. The sequence goes on from NW_026521853.1 coordinate 1,163,119, forward strand.
CCTTTTCAAAGGAAGGAAGCTATCACTTCAGCATTATAATAAACTAAGAGTGTCAGACAGGAAAGAATCTAGAAAAATAAGTTTGTTAAATCCACCCTCCACACAGTCCCCATTGTTCCTGGCGGGCTTGCCAAAAGTTTGCCTGTCTTATCTACCTGTGGATTTTCTACTTACTCTTTGAAGTCTCTGACTCCCTCTCCTTGTCCAGACTGGAAATTGCCTGATTTGCCTTAGGACTCCATATTCTTAGGCAACCCCACTATGTACATACATAGTGAATTTTGTTATTTTCTCCTGTTAATCTCTCTCATATCAATTTGAATATTTGACCGGCTAAAGAAATTAGAAGGGTAGAAGAAAAATTATTTTCCTTCACATATACATTTTGAATATTGTCTCATTGATTCTAGGCAATTTTCCATGAAAGATTTTTCAGATCTCCTCCCACTCCCCCCCCCAAAAAAAGGGAACTCCTAAGTTTTTAAGCTGACTGTTGATAAGTTTGGGGGAGTATGAGTGGAGAATTGGATTATGGCCTAACCAGTGTTAGGTTATTGGGAAATAACAATCTATCACCTACAAGACCCTAATTGTCTGCATCACCATTTCAAAACAGCCAATAGGAGATGGGAGGAATAGAGGTCATGAGGACAGTGTCTGGGAAGACTCACAGAGCAGAAGATATTTGAGCTGAATATTGAAAGTTAGTAGCAATTTCCTAAATTGACAGAATGGTATGAGAGGAAATATTACATCAGGGAACATTATGATATTGTCCCAAGATGCAAAAGAGTGTGGTTTATTCATTCAACTAGAAAATGACTACAACTCTCAGGTTTGGGGTACAAATCAGGTTAAAGCAAGATTACAAAGGATTTATATGATTTACAAAAGTGTTTTTGAAACTTTTTAACACAAATTATAGTAACATACTTTTATGTTACACAAGCATAAACCTATAAAATTGTACTCTGACAAAATATTACATCTTATTAGGTAAAATACTCAAATAGTTTTTATTCCACTCTATGTTTTTAGTTGATTTTATTCTATCTTATTTGATTGAAAGTGATAGTTTTGAATAAGTAAATTGATTTTCTGACACATCAGTGGGTCATCCTCCACAGTATGAAAACTCTGCCATGTGAAAAATTCAGTTATTAAATGTTTCAAGCAGCTTTTGTGATGACTGGAAAGATCATTGTTTTGGTAATAATAGAAAAAGGATTAGAGATGTGAAATTGGAAATGGAGAAAAGAAGTGGAGAATTATCATCCTAGTCCAGAGAAGTGATTGTGATTTTTTGGACTAGGCATTAGATTAATGGATTTGGGGCAGGAAAGATTTGGGAGATAAGTGAGTAAAATGATGAGAACTTGGTCAGTCTTTATTTGGGTGTTTGGTTTTGATGAGGGAGGTAGAATCACAGGAAATGTTTGAGGCTAATAGATGACATAACAATGTGTGGCTAGAAGAAATACATAAGCATACAATAAATACAGAACCAAAGTTGTGTTTTATTTATTTTCTAAAAGAGGACCTTACTACATTATGTAGTTCTCAATGTGGTTGGGGCTTTTTCATGATTCTGTAACTTTTTAATAAAACATATCTTAGAAGTATGTTGGCTCTTTAGACCTTAACCATTTTTTGATCCAAGAGATACAAAATCTGTTGCTGCCTAAAACAGGTCCCTCTGAGAGGATTCAAGGATGTGTATTGTTTAACAAGATCCTGAAAAGGTCTTTGCAGCAATCCTATGACTGTAGTGTGGCTATCACTGATCTTTATTTTACAGAGAAGAAAACTGGGTATCTATGATATATAGTAATTTCTCCAATGCTCACTATTTAGAGACATAGCTGAAACTAATATCCAGCCAGCATAGTGCTTTTCTCCATTTCTATGCTTTCATCAAAACCCTGGCAATTTACCATTCACTGATGACCCTGTCTTATACTTTTAAATTAAGACTACATGACAATTTCACCTTAAATATTTTTATACCTTCACGTTTTCTCTATCCCTTTAATTCTTATGAATCCTCTCCAACTGTTTTTATGTCTCTCATTGTGCCTTTCTCTTCCCAGATCAAAGTGTTGTTTCTATTTGCTTTTTAAGATCAATATTTTTCAGATGCTCTGCCAGCATGTGGTCTTTATGAACTCTTCCTTTAGGGTATTTCTATTATACCCACTTTTTTGTTGTTTAGAAACTGCTTTTCTATATTGAGTTGAATAGGATAGAAAATAAAGTGATATTTAACTTTGGATAAAATACATATATACCAGTACCAGTCTGTTTTTATTACTATGGTCTTGTAGTATAGTTTGATGTTAGGTAGCATGATTCCTCCAAATTTGTTCTTCTTTTTCAGAATAGCTGTGTGTATTCTGGGACTCATGGCTCCTCCATATAAATTTTTAAAATATTTGTTCTAGTTCTGTGAAATACATCATTGGAATCTTGATAGGAACTATGTTGAATCTATAGATTGTTTTGGGTAGTATGGATATTTTAATGATGTTAATTCTTCCTATCCATGAATGCAGTATGTACTTCCACTTATTTGTATCTTTTTCAATTTCTTTCTTCAGTATCTTATAATTTCCCAAGTACTAGACTTTTACTTCCTTGGTTAGATTTATTCCTAGGCATTTTATTCTTTTTGAGACAATTGTGAATGGGATTGTTTTCTTAATTTCCCTTTCTGTTTTTTGTTATTAGCATATAAAATACAACTTATTTTTGTGACATCCCCAAACAAGGATTTGTAATGGGGTCCAGAACTCAGGGTGTCCAAGAAATATTAAAAATATGGGATGTCCTCTCACCCTGGAAAATCTGAACTGGGGGATGAGGTACATGAAGCAGGGCCATTGAGAGTTGTTTTGAATAGCAACAGTTTTGCAGATAACCTCTAGAATGGTCATTTAATATACCTATAACTTTTAACTGGTTTCATGCATATGTTAAATAGCTGTGGCCATGCTTTGAGCCAGGGAGATGGGAGTGACTTCAACCCAGGATATAACTGGGAGGCAACTCCCCCTGGTTGCAGAGCCTGCATAAGAGCTTGGAGATGATTGGCTCCACTCCATGGGGACACGCCTGCCCAGAATTACTATGGCAGCCCAGAAAAGCCAGGGGAAAATGGGAATGCTGGCAGGTATAGTGGATAGTGGGAGGAGTCTGAAATAGTACTGCAGAGGAAGATTGGCACTGGGATTTAAACCCAGGCACAGTGGCTATGACAAGAGGAACCACACAGCTTTGGGTCTCCTTTTGCCACATGGCTTAGGAAGCTGGAAAGCAAGATGCAGCAGTTATGCAGGGCTTTCTTAGCAGTTTGGAAGAATGCAAGAGAGACACTGTAGGAAGAAAAGAGATGAAAGGACTCTTGCTGGTGAGCCAGGAGAAGGTACCATGTGGTTTTAGATTAAGAACCGGAGATCCCAGGGACACAGCTGATGGTGCTGGGAACCAAGAGAGGCCTGCCAGCCAAGCACGAATTACTGGGAAGAACCAGGGGCTACCTAAGTCATAGACTTCTGTTTCTTTTCCTGAGATATGGTATTCTGGACCAGTCAAAGTGGGGAAGGAAGGACTGTGTGTGTTTGTGGGTGTTTTAAGGGACTTTGGGATTTTAAAGAAGATATTAAGTCATTACTCTTAAGTCTATATAACTTTTGAATAAACAATTCCATTCCCTTTCACCAATCTCTGACATGGAGAGCTATAATTCCCTGGTAGCAAGGTAAACTTAGTACAAGGGGACCCCAGGAGAAGCGGGGGTCTATTTGGTAACATTGTGTGACCCCTTTTCCTGTGACCAATCAGGGAAAATCATGGGAGACCACATGTACAATAGCTTTAAAGTAATACAACTACTTGTACATGTGCAATAAAAGCCCACCAAAACTAGCCAGGAGCGATCTCCCCTATAAGAGTAGAATCCCTCCAGCCCATGAGGTCAATCTATGCTTGGAATTAGCCTGCTCCCATGTTCTCTGCTATAAACTCTGTGTGTTCAGTTCAATTCCTTGTCCTGATCACCAAGAACCTGGTTACCTGTGCGCACCTGTGACACTTGATGGCTTTGGAGTCAACTAGAGTGGGCACAATTAGAACAGCAACATGCCTTTTCCCCCCCCTTGGCTGCTGCTCCCTTAGTACACCAAGCCGCATGGTGGAATCTTTACTACAAACTGCATACATAGCTGCTTGCCATTTTCTTACTTAGACCCTATGGTCAAATCCCTCCTGGCTACTCCTTATTGCTTCTTGCTATCTCTTTCTTTTTTTAATCTATTTTATTGATTATGCCATTACAGTTGTTCTATTTCCCCCCTTCATTCCCCTCCACCCGACACACCCCCTCCCCCACCATTCCTACCCTTTAGTTTTTGACCACATGTCTCAAGTTCTTTAGATTCTATATTTCCCCTACTAGTCTTGCCCTCCCCCTATCTATTTTCTACCTACCATCTATGCTACTTATTTTCTGCACCTTCTCCCCCTTCTCCTCCCACTCCCCTGTTGCTAACCCTCCCTGTGATCTTCATTTTTATGGTTCACTCCTGATCTAGCTGTCCTCTTAGTTTGCTCTTATTTTAGGTGAGGTTGTTAATAACTGTGAGTTTGCTGTCCTTTCACTGTTCATATTTTTATCTTCTTTTTCTTAGATAAGTCCCTTTAACATTTCATATATTAAGAGCTTGGTGATGATGAACTCCTTGAACTTGTCCTTATCTGAGAAGCACTTTATCTGCCCTGCCATTCTAAATGAAAGCTTTGCTGGATAGATCAATCTTTATTGTAGGCCTTTGGATTTCATGACTTGGAATACTTATTTCCAGCCCCTTCTTGCCTGCAAGGTCTCTTTTGAGAAATCAGCTGACAGTCTGATGGGAACTCCTTTGTAAGTGACTGTCTCCTTAGCTCTTGCTGCTTCTAGAATTCTCTCCTTTATTTTAATCTTGGCTAATATAATTATGATGTGCCTTGGTGTGTTCCTTCTTGGGTCCAATTTCTTTGGGGCTCTCTGAGCTTCCTGGATTTCCTGGAAGTCTATTTCCTTTTCCAGATTGGGAAAATTCTCCTTTATTATTTGTTCAAATAAGTTTTCCACTGGTGGCTGTTCCTCTTCCCCTTCTGGTACCCCTATAATTCGGATGTTGGAACGTTTAAAGATGTCCTAGAGGTTCCTAAGCCTCTCTTTATTTTTTTGAATTCTTGTTTCTTCATCCTTTTCTATTTGGTCATTTTTTTTCTTCCTTCTGGTCTGCTCCCTTGATTTGAGTCCCAGTTTTCTTTCCATTACTATTGGTTTCCTGTGCATTTCCCTTCATTTCAATTAGTTTAGCCTTCATATGTTCTTCTAATTTGTGACTAAAATCAACCAGTTCTGTGAGCATCCTGATCACCAGTGTTTTGAACTGTGCATCTGAAAGTTTGGCTATTTATTCGTCACTTAGAGTTATGGGCTCTGGGGCTTTGAGTTCTTCTTGAGCCATGTTTTGCTCTGCTTGTGCCTGTTATGAATGAGGAGAGGAGCGGAGCCTTAGGTGTTCACCAGGGTGTGACAACCCAGGTTGCTGGGTTGTGATGCAGTATGTGGGGGCAGGTCAGAGAGGGACAACAGGGGTCCCCTCTGCTGCTTCCTGCCACTGGGGCCTGTGCAGTCCGTCTCACTGCTCGCTCCTTTGCCGGTTTATCTGCACGCCAAAGTGCGACCGCGGTCAGCCCTCAGTGGTCCGCCCAGTGCTACTCCACACCTGGGATCTGCCCACATCTGCCTGCGCACCTGGGTCTCGCACCCGGGTCGATCCAGTGGATCTTTCCTGCCCAACCCCGCTCTGCTGCTGGCTCTGCCTCTCTTACTGGTTTGCCTGAATGTTCAATTTTCTGTGGTTTGGCTGTGTTTTTGTCGCTAAAAATTTGTTGTTTTTAAACTTGGTTGTGTGAGAAGGCACAATGTTTCCACCTACACCTCCATCTTGGCAGACATACTATCTCTTTTGTACTTGCCCACGCCACATGGCCAAATCATCAGAGGAACAGATATAGCTCCTCTCTCACTACTGGCAGCATGGCAGAATCTCTCACATGGCTACCCTTCTCACTACAAACCAGAGGAGCTGCTTGTTGCTTTCTTACTACCCCATGAAGGACCAGCCTCTCTCTCTCTGCCATCCTTTAAATTCTGCCATAGTTTTAAATTCTGCCATAGTTTAAATTCTGACCTAGAGATTGCTATGTGACCTCTCATCCTGCTCTTCCCATGATGTGCTATACCTGCCAGTCTCCCTGTATCATTTACATTCTTTCAGCTGCCATCCTTAGTCAGGGCAAGAGTTCCCATGACACAGGGGCTTTCAGGGAGAACATTCACCTCCCTTAGCTTTGTTATGAATCCCTGAATGCTTGAATGCTCTCAGGATCACATAGACACCTTTTCCCCAGGGTGGTAGCACAGCCATTAACTTGCCTTTTTCTTATACAAAGTCTCTTAAACCATATAATTCATTTTTCTATCCCCCAATTGAGGTTTGTGGGGGTTTTCTCCTATTTGGGGGGACCCTTGCTTTGCACCCTATTTCATTATGACAACTCATCCCCTACATATTTCATCATTCATCTCCTAAGAACAATACCATTCTTCTGTGCCCAAAAAAAGTAATTGTACCCAAGAGCTTTAAATTGTTAGCATATTGTGATCTATTACAAAGACCTTCTTCAAAATGTCCTTGTTTTCTCAATAATGTTCATGAAGTTTTATGGGAAAATTCAAGTAATGTTTTTAGTTGTCACATTTCCTTAGTTTATTTTTATTTTTCTTCTTTTTCAATTATAGATTACAGTCAATATTATATTATTTTCAGGTGTATAGAATAGTGCTTATATATTCATATAATTTACAAATTAACCCTCCAATTATTCTAGTACCTACTTGGCACCATACATAGTTATTATAATATTATTGACTGTATTTTCTATTCTGTACTTCACATCCCCATGACTAATTTATAACTGCCATTTTGTACTTCTTAACTCCTTCACCCTCTTGTCTGGGTCTTTCTCATCTATCACTACACTGATGTATTTTTTTATTCATTTTCAGAATGAGGGGAGGGGAGGGAGAAAGAGAGGGAGAGAAACAGCACACTCCCAGTTGGGGACTTGTCCTGCAACCCAGGCAGGTGCCCTGACTGGGAATTGAAGTGGCATCCTTTCAGTTCACAGGCTGGCACTCAATCCACTGAGCCACACCAGCAGGGGAAACATTCATATATTTTTAAGAATCCAGGCAGGTAATTTTACAAAATGAGTCTCAAATTAGATCTGTTTAATTGCTTCCTTGTGATTTGATAGAATTTTTAAAAATTTGGTCAAAATGTTACATGTCAATTTTATCCACTTATTAGTGATGGTAAGTTTAATCACTTGGTTAAGGTAGTATCTGCCAAATTTCTCCATTGTAAAAGTCTCTTTCCCAGTATACCTAACACATAATCTTTGGGGTAATGTTCTGAGACTAGCCCAATCTCCCAGTACAATTTAGCCAATGGCTTCAGTATCCATCTGCCATTCCTTCTACATTAATTAGTTACCCACTTTTCAGTAGTTTTCCCTTTTTGTCTCATGATTTATGTTCTTAAAATTATCCAAGTGGATTAAGGCTCCATTTTAATTGATTATGTTAAAACCCATTATTATTATAATTCATTTTCATGCTAAAATTGTCCCACATTGAGCCAATGAAGGTAGGTTCTGCAAGATGACACCTCTCATTTTTATGAATTTCCTTACTTTCCAAAGTAAGTTGCAAACCAAATTTCTGACATAAAAGGAGAATCCAGGCTTACTTTTTACTTTTCTATCACCATCCTCTCATTTTCCTAAGGACTGATTCACATTTTTTATAGGATGGTTTTAGAAACCAAGATCAGGACTCTGAGTTTGCTTGTTCCTACTTAAATTTCATTGCTTAATATCCCTGTCAGTAGATATTAACACATATGCACACACACACACACATTTAATTGTTCAATTAAATGTGAGTGCATACTGGTATCTTTCATATCCAATACCACAAGTTTTATTCTAGTCTTTCTTCAAGCTTACCTGTAACTTTCCTCACTAACAGTAAAAAACCTGGCTCACACCATTTACCATTTATTTATGTGTTTATTTAACTCCAGCATATTGATAAGGCAGCTCAGAATTATTAACTCATATTCCCATGACCAAAAAGTTTACCACTAGAACAGGGATGTCAAACTCATTTTCGCTGAGAACCACATCAGCCTCATGGTTGCCTTCAAAGGTCCAATATAATATTAGGACTGTATAAGTGTAACTACTGTTTTTTTTGGATTTTTTAAATTTTATCTTTAGAGGGCAAGAGAAGGAGAGAGGGAGAGAAATATCAATGTATGGTTGCCTCTTGTGTGTCCCCTGCTGGGAACTGGCCTGCAACCCAGGCATGTGCCCTGACTGGGAATCAAACCATGATCCTTTGGTTCATAGGCCTACGCTCAATCCACTGAGCCACACCAGCCAGGGCAATGTAACTACTTCTTAACTGTTAAGGAGTTGAAGTTACATTAGGCTTTTGAATGCAACTGTGAGGAGGCTGATGTGGCCCCTCAATGAAAATGAGTTTCACACCCCTGAACTGGAGAATAGATATATAATTTATTTATTAGATTATAGGTATATAATTTATTTAGTTTTTACACTTACTGTTTACATTCTAAACAGTATTTTACAAAGGTAATTAGGCCAGCTCCATTTTGACCCCAACCTCCTATACTCAGTTAGATCAGACATTTATAATATACTTAGAGCCATTTGTCAAAGTCTCCATTTCGTTCAAGTATTCCTTGACATCCTAGCTGATGTGTTATTGTTTTAGATTGCATATATTAAAATTCACTCCTTTGTGATTACATTTCAGTAACTTTTAAAAAATATGTGGTATTCACTACTCTAGTAATATATAGATTAGTTCCTTCACCCTAAAATTTTATTTTTCATTTACTTTGGTCTCAACCACCTTACTTCTTCAATCTCTGGTGACTACAAATATTTTCTAGTGCTCTAGATTTCCCGATTCCAAAACATCATATGAATGGAATCATAATATGTAGCCTTTTGGTTTTCCTTTTCTTAGCAAAATACCTTAAAGATTCACCTCTCTTATGACATGATTAATGGTCTTTTTTATACTTGCTTAGTATTCAATTATATGGATATACCATAGTTTATCCATTCCCATGCTGAATCTGTTTAAGAACATCTTGGTTGCTTCTAGTTTTTTTATTTGTTTGGTTATTTTTAATATTATGAGTAAAGCTGTAGTAAATATTAGCAAACAGACTTTTGTGTAAACATAGCTTACAATTTACTTAGGTAATAGAGTGATTCCTGGGTCATGTGCTAAGTTTTATATTTAACTTTAGAAAAAACTGCATAACTGCCATCCAAAGTGGGAGACAGCAGTATGAGTGCCCGTTGCTTCTCTATTGATATGTGTAGATATATTTTATATAATGGCACATCACCAAATTACTTTTGTGTATATATAAGAGCTAGTCATGAAGTTTTAGATGTATTGCTTTATCATTTGCATATATAACTTATTTTACCCTGTTTTCAATTATTATGTTTTAGTGATTTCTCTAATTATAGCAGCTAATATCTCAAAAAATGTTTAATAGCAGTAGAGATTGTGCATATGTTGGCTTGTCCTTGACTTTATAGGGATTGCCTCTTGTGTTTCTCCACTAAATAATTGTATGTGTGCATGTGTGTGGAAGTATCCAACAATTCCTATTTCACTTACTATTTTTATCAGAAATAAAATGATGTTTTTGTCAACATCTTTTTTTGTTTAGTGAAGATGCATTGTTTCTTAATGCAGAGAGTGGGTTTGGTTTGCTCTAATTTTGTTAGGAATTTAAAATTTTTTCATAAATATTTATAGTGAGATTAATTTATAAAATTTTGGTGCTTTATCTGGTTCAATTATCAATGCTATATTGTTTTCATAAAATTTATTTTAAATTTTTCATTCATTTTCTATAATTTGAAATATAGCATTGGCATTACCTGATCTTTTAAGTTTAATAAGATTTTCCCTTGAAATTATCTTGGTGTATTGTGTATTATTGTTGTTATTATTTCTTCTCTCTTTTCTTATTAGACAATTGTTTAATAGCTTTAACAATTTTTAAGATTTAAATTTCCTATGCTTCTCTAATAGATTGTTGTAAACTCTTATGAAATATGAAAAATCAAAAAAGTCTTTATTTGTATCCATCTGAATATCAGATTCCCCTGATCTTTTCTGGGAGATCTCAAGTTGTTAATTCACCGTATCTGCGTGCTGTCGACAGAGACCTTCATTTTGTGTCATTTATTATTGACTCCTTGTCACTTGTGCAGAGTTTGTTAGAACCAATTTAGAGTTGCTTTTAACTAAAGTACACATCAATGCTATTACTAAGGAGGGAAGCTTCCTTAAATAAGTGCAAAATAGTGTTCATTAAAGAAAATAGCTGCACAATTCTGAAATATTCTGTCTCCATCATTATGCGTTGCACTGTCCTGGTTACACTGTCTGTGGTTGCATTTCTTCTGCTGGCTGCTGTAAACAGAGGTGCTTTAAATACATGTTGATGGAAAAGTCACTTGTGGTTAGGGGCTCAGCTGGAAACAAAATATTTTATCCATTTCATAGCATTATGACATCCCCAGTATCTGTTTGTGCTATTAAAACTCAAAACAAACAAACATATTCTTCAACTTTCTCAAGTTCATATAAAAGTCCTTACCACTAGTTTAAAAATATATGTCATTATTTTCTTTTTTAGAGGTTTCCCCCAAATCATTCTAAGTTAGTCCTGATATTAACTGTATCTACAATTGTCACCATCACTGAAGAGTTCTGCCCAATTCACAATGTTTCTATTTGTATGGCCTAGGCTCCCAAAGATTTTCACAACTATACCATATACAGGAAACTGAATAGCAAATTTCAGGAAATAACATACTAAACTAATTAATGTCTGGATGCTTCACTCTTGCAGATAATTTTGAAGTATAATCTGGGTTTATCAATAATTAATTCACATATCACACAATTTTCTTACTTCAGAACATTTTCAGTTTTCATACAGCCAAAGCCTTGGTATTAGAAAAATGTTGGTGTTTAGAAATGTAAACTATTTCCCACTTATGCAAATACAGAGCTTTCGCCTAATGATTGACTAACTTCTCCCATGTTCAAAATTTTGTTCAAAGCATATAAGTACAAAATGTTGTATTATTGTACTATTATTTTCTTTTTCTTTTTTGAAAGAATAAAATGTATTTTTATTGTTATTTTATTACAGTTGTCCCAATTTTTTCCACATTTCCCCTCTTCCACTCAGCCCTGTGTTATCAAGATGGAAAAGATTTTATGCTAGTTTTATCCCTATTATATACTAGTCTCCTCTCCTCTCCTCTGTCTCAAACTCTAAGCACAAATTAGAGTAACTTAGTCCTAACACCTACCCCTGCTATGGTTAACATCTTTGTCAGTATTGAGCAATGGTAACATACAGAAAAAATACTTCTATTGATAGGTTGTGTGGCTTTTTTCTCTTCAAAAGCAATTTGATGGTAGTGGCCTTCTTGCTGAAAGGATTAAGGAGCAAAAGAACAAGATATATTTATATATAAAAATATGTATAAGTTATATATATAAGTATACATAAATCATATATATATATATATATATATAATGGGACTTTATGTATATTTAAGCTTAAAAAGACAAGCTATCTCTCTTTGGCCCTCTCTTTGTAGTCAAGTGCTAGGTGATAAGTAGAAATGGGAAGAGAATAGAGACAAATTTCAGTCATTAACAAATGAACCAAATTAAGTAATTGCTTGAGAGAGCAAAATCATTATATCAAATGTATTTCTCATGGCTTTTCAAATTCTTTAGTGTCCTTTACATTATTCCTAAACCAGTAACTTACACATAACTGGCTTGTTTTTGTTTTTATGATAGGGAATGGCAAATAGTGAATTAAGAGATAGAGCACTTGTATTTAAGTGCTTCTAGCATCCAGCACGTCATCATGAAATTACAGTGCACTTTCTAAATGATTTTTCTCTTACATATACCTTCTTTGTTTGCTATATTACAAATTGGCAAATTACCACCCTTGGGCTAAGTCTAGCCTTCTGCCTGCCTTTCTAAACAAAGTTTTATTAAAACACAATAATGTCCATCTGTTTAGGTACTGTCTAGCTGTTTTCTTCTACAGACAAAGTAGAATAGTTGTAACAGATACCACATAGTCTGCAAAGCCTAAAATATTTAGTGTCTGAGTTTTTATAGAAAAAAAGTTTGCCATTCTTATATTAAATGTTTTAATTTGGTTCCCTGGTAGAGTAGGTCATTTGCTTTTTCTCTATTACCTGTTATTTTCTTATTTACATACTGTTTGGAGAAAAATACCAAACAAGGGTCATATTCAGAAAGGTTTTCTCTATTTCCATTCACTGTTACATGTGAAAGTAAATAACAGATTTCATTATGTACTCCTACATCCTCAGTTTCATATGGGCATGGAGTTCCTAGGCATTATTAGATCTATGTTGCTTCAATAACTTACCCAATGCAGCAAATTAGCTCTATCCCATTTTATGCATCTTGTTACCAAGGCAAACTCATTTTTATTCTATAATATTCTACATAATTTTACCACTAGCTATGTATGGTGGATTGATCCTATGTGGTAATTTACCTTCTTTATAGAAACACAGATGAGACATTACATAGTAACAAAACTGTATAAATCAGGAAGGAAAAACATAACAGGAAAAAATTAACAGTAGAAAGGCAATGTAAACACATTTGAAGGACTGAGCGTGGGTGAAAGAATAACTAAGGAAACAGAAGGTGCTATCACCTGGTGACCATCTAGAAGGCTAGAGAGAGTTTGCAGTTGAGAGATGCAAACTGAAAACCATTAGTGGAACTGGAGAAATTTGAAAAAAAAGCTTAAGTTTAGTTAATAATATTATACTAACATTAATTCACTTGTTTTGATAAATATGCTATCTTATATAAGATGTTAATATGAAGGGAAGCTGGAGAATAAGTTTTGTGGCATTTATACATATCTAAAATTATCTCAAACTAAACTGTTTAAAAAAGATATATTTCTAACATTACACAGTTCACTGTCTAATGAGAAACAGAAACATTAACAGAAAACAACAAAAATAAATATTATGCAACAAATGTTCTAATAATGAATACCCTAGAGGTACCATGGAAATACAAGATAGTTATTGATAGCCAAAAAATAGTGTGGGAAATGAAGATAAGAAGGTAAGAGATCTCAGGGAATTCTTCCTGGATAAGGTGCTTTCACACTCCATTATGAAAGATGAATGGGAGATACCCAGGCAAAAAAAAGGATAAAAAATTCCAGGTAGATGTAACAGCATGTTAAATGACATGTAAACACGAGTAAACATGGCACATTCTGAATGTTTAATATGAAGAGAAATGACTTTTGAGGGGTGGGGTGGAAAGAGATGGGACTGGAAGAGATTGGCAGTAAACATAATTGACAGAGACTTGTATAGTATACTGAAGAATTCAGATTTTTTAACCTGAAGAAAATAGTGACAATTGAGCAAGGTTTAACAGATTGGCATGATCAGTTTTGTGTTGTTCAAATGTTATCTTGGAGTCAGTGCGTGACATGGATTGGAAAAGAGCAACAATAGAAACTGAAAGACTAACTTTAACATCTTACTTTATTCCAGGTGAGCTAAGGCATTAGAGATATGATTTGAAAAAGTGGAAGGTGTTAAACATTATTAATTAAGTAGAAATCAGCATAATACAATGTTGTTTAGGTTTCAGGCTATTGAAACAGGGTTATCTAGAATGGAGCCACGTGCTTGTTCAGAAAATTAGTTGCAGAGAAGTATTAGTCTTCAATATTTAGAATGAAAGAGGTGAGCAGATTTCAAAGAAAGGATTGCAGGTGTCATTTCAACTGTTATTTTCAGTTGCACACAAAGATATTTTAAGATCCTGTCGGAGCTCAACTAATTCAGTCTAAATGAGCCATTAAGTTGGAAGTCATTTTATACTTGAAACTATAGCATTAAATACACTTGCCCAAGAAAAGTTTGAAGTGTAGAGAAGAAAAAAATTAAAAATAGTACTCTGGGAAAACCAGTACTCTGGGAGTCGTGTGAATTCTTTATATATTTTGGAGATCAGTTGAGTGAAGTGAAGGGAAAAGAACTGCATAGGAAGTTAAGACAAATTTACTATTGATTTCTGGAGGAATAAAACAAAAAATAGTGTCTTTACAAGAAGTAATAAAGAAGTTTCAAGAAAAGCTCTTAAAACATTGAGAAAACATAGAAAGCTATTTTAGAAATCAAACTGTGGTACATTGAATGGCATCAGGAAATATGAGGGAGATGACTTTTGTATGCATATGATAAAATACATTAAAGGGTCATTCGTGATGGTGCAAATGGTAAGCATGTGTACATGATGAATACAAAGTGCACATAGATAAGCTAAAAAAAGAAGAAAAGAGATAACTGACAATAAAAATGACCTCCTGAGGATCTCAGAAGAAATTCAGAACTTGATCGGGGTATTTTTATTGTTGATCAGTAGACATCTTCCTTTCATATATGAAAACAAATAGAAAAGAGATAATCAAATCAATTTTATTAGAATTTTTCCCTGAACTAAAGAAAAACTGCAGACTAAAATGATTTAACCTGTTGGGAAACTTTAATAGAAGAGATAAATGTCTATTCTACACAACCTCACCAAAGTGTTTACATTAAAAGGTTAAAAAAGCAATCTTGGTGCTTGTGAAAGATAAAAGAGGTAACAACAGTCATGAAAACAAGGTTGGAATTAGAATGCTCTACTTCCTAAAAACACAGCAAACTCTAAAAGGCTGAGGAACAATCCATTGAAATCGTAACAGAAAAATAACTGAGATCCAATAACCTCCTACTTTCGAATGTGAATGACATATGAAGACTGAAATGCAGCCATACTTTCCAGAAGAAATAACTCGTGAGTTTTCCAATTAAATGGTCTCCCTCCTGCATTTCATTTAAAACTATTGAAATATCACCTGTAAAAGAGGATTTAGATAAACACTACAACTACAATGCTTCAAACCCTATCATCTTACCAGTTTCATTTTCACAAACATGAAAATGTTTGTATTGCTGGGTCAAAATGCAGTTCCATTGTTAGTTTTCTGAGGAAATTCCATACTGTATTCCTCAATGGCTGCACCAGTCTGCATTCCCACCAACAGTGCACTGGGGATCCATTTTCTTCATAACTCTTCAATACTTGTTGTTTGTTGATTTGTTTATGATGGCCATTCTGACTGGTGTGAAGTGGCATCTCACTGTGATTTTAATTTGAATCTCTCTGATGGCTAGTGATGCTGAGCATCCTCTCATATGTCTCTGGGCCCTCTGTATGTCCTCCTTTGAGAAGTGTCTGTCCAAGTCTTTTGCCCATTTTTTAATTGTGTAGTTTGTCTTCCTGGTGTGGAGTAGTGTGACTTCTTTATATATTGGAGATCAGACTCTTGTCCAAGGTATCATTTGCAAATATGTTTTCCCATACAGTGGTTCTCTTTCCATTTTAATGCTGTTTTCTTTAGCCATGCAAAAGCTTTTTATTTTGATGAAATCCCATTTGTTTATTCTTTCCTTTATGTCCCTTGCTTTAGGGGACATATTGGTGAATATATTGCTGCATGGAATATCTGAGATTTGCCTGCCTATGTTCTCCTGGAGGACTTTTATGGTGTCACAACTTATATTTAAATTTTTTATCCACCTTGAACTTATTTTTGTGTATGGTGTAAGTTGGTGGTTGAGTTTCATTTTGTTTGCATGTAGCTGTCCACTTCTCCCAACACCATTTGTTGAAGAAGTTATTTTTACATCATTTTACGCTCCTGTCCCCCTTTGTCGAATATTAATGGACCATAGAGTTGAGTTTATTTCTGGACTCTATTCGAGAACATAGGTATTTTAAGTGAGGGAAAAAGAATGTGAGATGACCATTGACAAGAAAATTTGTTTTGAGATGCTCAACAGGGGAGGAATAGTAAGAGTCCAGAATGGAAACAAGTTGTAGCAAGAGAGAAAACAAAATTTAAAATGAAAATAATAAGAGGAAAGAAGAAGATTAAATGGGGCAAGGGAAGGGAAAACATGTGAATTAAAGTAACTATTGTATAAAATCTCGTGACTTACTATGCATAAACTTGAAGGACAAAATGAATGTTAAAAAACTATGCAGGGAAAAAAATATCACAAATCATGGAGAAGACCACAGTGTATTTGTCTTGGTAGCATCTTGCATTTACCACTGCATTTAATTTCTGGATTAGACTCTGATGATATCAGATAGTGGCCCCGTCTGACTTTAGGCAGCAGGTTGGAGACTTCCAGAGATTTACTGTCACTGGCTGTCTCCTTCACTTGTTCATCTAGTCACTCTACACTAAGCAGTCAGGCTTAAGTACCACAGGGAAGGGCTTAATCCCTCCTGTGGTCAAGGCTATTGTTTCAGGTTTCAAGGTGCTGCTAATCCCTCAGGGTGCTGCTGCTGTTTGGAAGGGAGTGGGCTGCCTAAGGATGATGGTTTCTGCAGTATTATGGATGACTCAGCACTCAGATCCCATCTGCTACTCTCTCAGCTCTCTTCTGAAAGCCTTTGTCCCCAGTCTCTCCTCAAGTGTCTCTAGTCCATTCTGCACTCCCACCCTTGCTATAATCCAGGGTAAGTGGCTGTAAATGTGCATTGTTTCTTTAAATGGTTGTTTGAGAGACTCCAGCCATCCATCTCTGGCAGGGAGAAACCCTGCCATTTTTCATAACTGGATGTTATCTGTGTACTTTTGGGGATCTGGTGTTTTAGCCTGGGGATCCCAGCTTAAGATTTAAACCCCACACTTCTCAGGGGAATCCAAATGGCCACTTAAATATCTCTTGGGTGCTTCAGCTGCTGCCTGTTGGTACCCAGCCAACCCTCTCATGTCTCCATCACACTCCCTACAGGTCATATTGTGCTGAAGCTGATTCTTCTGTGTCTCCATGGTTATAAGGCTTCTTTCTGGCTGTTGTTCAGTTGTCTGTTCTGGATGATTTCTCCACAATTTAGTTGTAATTCCAGATTGGTCCTGGAGGAGGAGGTTAGTATAACATCCACTCACTCTTCTGCCATCTTGGATCTAATCTCTCTATTTAAAAGAAAGAGAATGTAATGTACTTGTGAGCATGAGGAAAGTGGCCCAAGTTTTGAATTGTATTGAACAATGGAAAAGGTAGTTAAATAAGAGATGACCAGAGAAATTGCTGAAGAGTATTTAATAGATCATTTACTCATTCATTGGGCCTATGTTTATTTACTGTGTTCTTATCATGCTGTATCATCACTTCCCCTTGCCCTCTCAAGTGCTTCACTGGGTCATTTGAAATTTGTGTTATTGCTTTCTATCTCACTCATCATTCTCTTTCTTCCTGCTGCATGTTTCTAGTAGTTATACTACATGCAGACAACAATCCCATTGTAAAAATTGTTTTATCCTAACTTGACATCCCACTTCAATCTCTACTCATGTTTTTGCTGCCCTTCACAACCAGAAATGTTCAGTTTATATTATTACAATGATCTATTATAGCTGGTAAAGACAGGTTAGGGGGTGAAGGGATTGAGCAAAAAGGAAAAACGACTCATGCACATGGACCACAGTGTGGTGATTACTGGTGGGAGGGGAGTATAAGGAGACTAAATGGTAAAAAAAAAGTAAAGATTAAATCAATCAGTCAATTGATAAATGAAAGACATTTTAAACTATTAGAATACAGTAACTGATATAACACTCACCTGTGAAGCACCATAATTTTTGTTAGTATTTTATCATTTTTCTGAAGATATTTTTTAACTTAAATAACACATAATTGGTAACACTAAAGTTTCCTTTCTATAACTTACAATCATTCCACTTCTCATCAGTAGCAATCACTAGCATAAATTTGGTATTTATCTACCCTCTATTTATTTTATATTTAAATATGTAACAATATTTGTATTTCAATGTACATAAACTTAACATACGGTAGTCACTGAATAACCAGCTTTTTGTATTTAATCATACATATCCAAGATATACCAATGTCCACAATTAATAATTCATTAAAGACATTACATTTTTCTTCCATATACATGTACTATTTTTACTTATCTATTCTCATATTAAGGAGTATTTCTTTTTATTATATTTCATATCATTACATTTATGCATTATCTTTTGCAACCTCAGCTCACATCCTTCATGAATATTATAACAGCTTAAAACCTCTTCCATGAATAATTTTACTTAAGTAACTTTATTACCATATCCCACAAATGTAATCATGGGAGAGGATGATTATGACAACACCTACAGTCTGAAAATAAACTTTAGAGGGATAAAAACACGGAGTGATTGAAGGAAGAAAGGTCAGCATAGTAAATGGGAGAATTAAAAATTCAGGATAAACTGTTTCAATTCATGTCAAGGGAGTGTTTTAGGAAAAGAATATGCATGTTCAGTAATATAAAATAATTCAATTCAGAATTTGAAAGGTTATTGATAACCTTACCAAGTATAGTTTTAATGAAGTAGTGCAATGAAAGTCTAATTAAGTGGGAGAGAAATTGCCTTTTCAAAGAGTTTTGGTGGACACACACATAAACACAGTTGTGTTGAAAAAGACTAGTTTGAAAACTTGAAAGTGTCCCTGACTGATGTGACTCAGTAAGTTGGGCATTGCCCCACAAACCAAAAGTTCAATTCCCCTCAGGGCACATGCCTGGGTCCCGGTTGGAGGACATGCTAGAAGGAACCAGTCAATGTTTCTCTCACACATCAATGTTTCTCTCTCTCTCTTTTCCCCCCTCCCTTACTATCTCTCTAAAAATAAATAAACAAAATCTTAAAAAAATAAAACCTTGAAAGTTTCTTTTTTTTAATATTTTATTTATTTTTAGAGAGAGGGGATGGGAAGGAGAAAGAGTGAGAGAGAAACATCAATGTGTGGTTGCCTCTCATGTGTCCCTTAATGGGGACCTGGCCTGCAACCCAAGCATGTGCCCTGACTGGGAATCAAACCAGCTACCCTTTGCTTCACAGGCCCGTACTCAATCCACTGAGCTACACCAGCTAGGGCTGAAAGTTTCTAACTTAAAGAGGAAAGAACTTAAAACCACAGGAGAGCAATGAACACAGGAAGATTTGTTCAGATTGGATGATAGAGCATTTATGCACAAGATTGAACATAAGTTGTCCAGAAATTATTTTTATTTTAACATTAATTTACTGTTGAGGAAAAACAAGTGGTATAGAAGTGTGGTAAAATAGTCACTTCAGTCTTCATGATAACAACATTAAATGCCTAACACTGTGAGAGACTCTCTAGACTAATGACTTTTTTTTAGTAATGCTCAATTGTTTTGATCATTTTATAAAGGAACCAAACGTTCTCAACAAGTAAGTTTTCATCATTCAATCCACCACTTAAAAATAAAAATTAAAAAAAAAAACACAAAAAGACATACTAAAACCACAATGAGATGCCAATTCACACCAGTCAAAATGGCCATCATAAACAAATCAATAAACAACAAGTGTTAGAGAGGTTGTGGAGAAAAGGGAACTCTAGTGCATTGTTGGTGGGAATGCAGACTGGTGTATCCACTATGGAAAACGGTATGGAATTTCCTCAGAAAACTGAAAATGGAACTTTCTTTTAATCAAGTGATTCCACTACTAGGATTATACCCTAAGAATCCTGAAGCACCAATTCAAAAGAACCTGTGTACCCCAATATTCACAGCAGCACAATTTACAATAACCAAGTGCTGGAAGCAACCTAGGTGCCCATCAGTAAATGAATGAATAAAAAACGATGGTACATTTACACAATGGAATAACTATGCAGCATAATAAAGGAGCTCCTACCCTTTTCAATGGCATGGATGGAACTAGAGAGTGTTATGCTAAGTGAATTAAGCTAGATGGTGAAAAACAAATACCATATGATCTCACCTATAAGTGGAACCTAATCAACCCAACAAACATAACTGTGAGCAAAACAGAACTAGAAACATGGAAATGAAGAACCAACTGCCAGTGACCAGAGTGGTGGGGGCAGGGAGATAATGGGGGCCAAAGAGAAAGGGCCAAGTCAAGGAACACATATAAAGGACCCATGGACATGGACAATGGGGTGGGGATTGACTGTGGTTAGGGGGTGGGGCAGGGGAGAGCAACTGGGGAAAATTGGTACAACTGTTAATGAACAATAGAAAAATAAAATCCCTAGACCTGCTGCCAAATCTTGTTATTTAGTGTGTGAATAAAGAAGCACATATGTTACTGCATCATGTATTAAAAAATAAAAATAAACACTACTCAGTGAGTAAAGTTGTGGATGATATCTCCATGGTTGTTAAATTTAAAATTAAACATAAATAAAAAATGTTTTAAAATATTGAAAAAATTGCTACATACTTTAAATCTTCTGAATTAACAGAATGAGAAAAAATGTATGGCTATGTCATATGTGAGATATAAAAATAAAGACATAAATATAATAAACAGAAAATATTGCTCAATATAGAAAATAATTTTATGACTAGATTTATCTATAATATAAACTAGTACAAATGGATTAAATGTTACTCAAATAGGTTATAATGTTAGTTAAAAGTTAAAATATTTATGAAGTAACATGGATGAAAAAGAAATAAAAATTGAAATATCAGAGAATATAGAAAGCAATTATACTAAAACGAGTGAACATTAGAACCTATGAAATCTAGCTAAATTGTGCCATGCAAGGGTAAACATGAATTAAAAATAAGAGGTTTAAACTTCCCTCTTGAAAATAAGACAAGAGACTCTCCACTCCTCCCTTTTCCTAGAGCATTCACGTTCGAATACTTGTAATTATAAAGTCTTTATTTTTTCTTTGAATAGTATGTAAATCTTCTGAAGGCCAAATAAACCTCTTACCAGCTTTACAGCTCAGGACTGACTATCTCAAGAACCTGGGAACCACTTATTTGCAATATAGTCCTTAAGGAAGATAGTATCCATACACCCCAATGTTGTTTTTTTGTTTGTTTTGGGGTTTTTTTGAGGGGAGGGTCCTGTGCCCTGCCAACCCGTGGGAGAATAAGAGCATAAATTTCTCAGGTGTGTTGTTGCAAAACTACCTTCTGTTGTAGAGATAGCTGATCTTTCCTTTGGATAAAGTCAATTAGTTTACATGGATGGTTACCTCCAATTACCAGGTGAATTTGGTGACTCTGAATGATAAATGGTGTTGCAAAGTCTTTTTACTTAAAACTAGTTTATTCTAGGAACTTGTAGGTAATGGACTGTATTTGCTTGGGTATATGAAAAGATGAGATTTCTTTCTGTCTGCAATATATTTAGCAAATTACCTATGATTGCCGTTACTTTCTGGTTTAAGGCTTATTTAAGAAAAATTATTTTATTTCTCTTCTAGCTTTGTGGAATTGTTTTCTGAGTTGGGAAGATATTTTATTTTTAATTACATTTTTCCAACACTATTGGAAAAGCCATTGCTTAAATACTCAATTATAAGGGATCAGTAGAAAAATGGATTAAAATTTAAAGCTATTTGATAATATTCTAACCATGTTAATAAATCAGAAGAAAACAATATGTGATTATCTCCCTTATTATTTTGATAAAAAATATCATTTGTTTGGAATTAATTTGTTTTATGTTGTTCATATGGTGAGAACTATACTAAACATGCTCTTCCCATATGACCAAAGTATAACTGCACTACTGACAAAAAAAAAAAAACAAAGAAACAAACAAACTCCATGTTAGATCTAGGCAGGCCTAGGAGGAATGAAAATCATCAGGCAAAAAAATGGCACCATGGGAAGCTGCCTGCAGACCCTACCCAGGAAGATTAGGGTCTGGGGTCAGCCTATCCAGTATGACAAGATGCAGCTTTCACCCAGCAACCAGCTTTAGCCAATCAGACTCTGATACCCCATATGCAGGTTTTTGCATTTGAAAACCCTGATCTAAGAACAACTGAGCACATCCCAACTCATTGGTTTGCTCCACTTTCCCCCAGGAGTCCCAAACTCCCTTGGTTGGCTTCACTTTCCCTCTTATTCCCTGCTAATAAACCCTGCTCTCCTTAGCTCACTGAAACTGTCTCGTTTCTTGAGTGACTCCGACCTAACACTCCATTTATACCAAAGAAATAAAAAATGTATTTTCACATAAAATTCTATACACAAATGTTTATAATAGTTCTATTCATAATATACCCCAATCAAAAGCCAACCCAATTCAACTCAAAAGATGAATCATTAAGTAAATTATAATAGCCCTGACCAGTGTGTCTCAGTTGGCAGGGCATTGTATTACAGAATGAAAAGTCTCCTTGTGCTGGTTTGAATCCTTGTTAGGGCATATGCTTGGGTTGTAAGTTCAGTCCCCAAGTCAGCGTGTGTGCAAGAGGCAACTGATTGATCTTTTTTTGTTACATCAATGTTTCCCTCTCTTTCTCCCTCATATCCACTCTCTCTAAAAATAAATAAAATCATAAAAATTAATGAATTAATTAATTATAGTATATACATACCATGGAATACTATTCAGCAATAAAAAGAAGTATGCATTTATACATGTAACAACTTGTATGAATCTTAAGAAAGATATATTAATTGAAAAAAGTCAATCTCAGAACATTACATAATGTTAGATTCTATTTATAGAGTGCTTTTGAAATAACAAAAATCTAAAGGTAGAAGACAGATTAATGACTGTCAGTGATTAGGGAGATGTGGAAAGAATGGAGGAATCTATGATTGTAAAAAAGTAGAAAGAGGGATCCTAGTTATGAAATTGTTTATATCATAACTGTGTCAGTACTCATGTGAGCCTAAATAGGATAAATTTGCAAAGGACTAAACATGTATACACACACATACACACAAATGAGTGCATGTAAAACTTGCAATATATAAGGTTGAAGATATATATCAATGTCAATGCCCTTGTTTTTATATTGTACTATACTTATATGAAATGTTACCTTTGGGAAAAAACTACTTTCAGGGTATATGGGACCTCTCTATTATTTCTTAAAATGCACAAGAAAATATAATTATCTCAAATTATTTTCTTGAAAGTAAATTGTGAAATGTTAAAAGCCATAGTAACTCAGCAAAAAAAAACCCATTTTTTTAATTTAACAGTAGCATTGTATATTTTTATTGCAGAAAGAATTATTTTCTGGAAAATTAAGTCATAAATAAGTCATGCCTAAAATTAGCCCTTTGGTTCTAGAATGCATTGTGAATTCTTTTCATGAATGCATCAAAAGTCACAAAGTAAATGCTCTAAGGACAGCACTGCTGAGAGAAGAAAACACTTTTAATAAATACATGATGTTCCTCTAACACAGTGAAAGCCCTATTGCTCATATATGGTGTTTCTAGCATAGAATTGAGTAATAGCTTGAGAGAAAAATACAAACTATAAACCTTTCTGTAGAAATCTTATGCATATTTGCCAAAAATAATGGATCCACAGTTTAGGTGTGATGTTACAGTGTTTCACAAAGCACTGAAACCATGCACTTAGTATTTTGGGAACACTTTGACAGAGGGTCACACATTTAAAAAATAAATGTGAAATTTCTATAAGATGTACATTCTGATTTTCCATGAAGAGAATTTAAAGAATGATAGTTTCCAATGGGCTTTAATATGAAACTGAGCATTATTTAAAAAAAATAAGAAATGGAAGTTTATTTATAAAATATAAAGTTTAAGTTTTACTGAAGGTGCATATTCTGATTAAACAACCTCTTGGGGAAACTCAAAACACACCATGATATACTGACAAAGCATGTTGCTATTTGCAATGAAAATATCCATTATTGTTTTGTAGCATTCTCTATCAAGTTTGAGACAGGAAGTATCTGAATGATATCTTGAGTGGTGCATGTTTAAATGAGGACAGGACATCATTAAGGAACATGGTATCTCAGAGTATATGATTGATGGATAGGTAAGATTTTAAATGTTGACATATGCAGTGAAGGAATGAAGATAAACTATATATTAAAATCTTCAAAAAGGAAACAAAAAGTGACATTAAGTCAAAATCAGAATTAAACATATAAATGGGAAGACAACCAAAAATACCTAACTAAAAATACGAAACTGCCATGGAAAATAATACTTGATGGTATAGTCCATTATTACATAAAACTTCATTGCCCATGACCCTGACACCATCAAGATAAAACCAAAAGAAACTTGGATGAGCCATGAAAGGAAGGAACTTTACTGGATTTGACTGCTTTACTTTTTGCAAGTGTGTGTGGCATGAGAGTAACATATGCATTAGTGAATATAAAGAGCATGAGTGTACTGTGTGAGGAGAGCTAGTTTTCTCTTCCAGTTTAAATGGAATGTGTGAAGTAAGGATGGTTGGATGATTGTGGTATAAGAGATAAAAAGTTATCTACTGTACCTTGTGCAGGTGAAATAGAATTTCTGGATCATATCATTGAAACATTTAGTTATAACATTATATTTGTGTTTATTTGAGCATAAATTTGAAAATAAAAATATTCTATGACAATATTTTTAAATCCTCACTCAAAGATATATCTATTAGGGAAAGACAGAGACACTGATGTGAGAGAGAAACATCAGTTTGTTGCCTTCCAACACTTCCTTGAGATGGAACCCACAGCTTTGTGGCATATGGAATGCTGCTCCAACCAACTGAGACCACCAGTATAATCATATTGTTTTATTTTATCATTATTATTCTAAATAAAATGAGGATCTCAGATTTGGGCCCAAATTTGTCACATTGAAAAATGTGACCTGGATAAATAGAATACTTTTCCCACCACAAAAATAATGCTTTGTAGAATTTGTTGACATGGTCAAAAGTTGTATTTTTCAAAATCATAAAGAGAAAACAGACAAAAAGCCTGCCTGAGGGTAGTTCAACTGCATTGATAGGACCTATTGAGATTGTGAAGGTGCTCAGGTACTTGAAAGTTGTTACTTATACCTTACCTGAAATAGGAAATATATATACATACACACACATATATCTATATACATATGGTTATATGGTTCCTATATATGACATAAATATACATGTATATACATATAGAGAAACTGAAAATTCCCTTCACACACACACACACACACACACACACACACACACACACACACACATTTTTCCAAGGAGTTTTTATCTGGATATGCATAGAAAGTTAATACATTATTTTTCAAAAAGGAAAAACAACGATTGCAAGAATACAGCTATATGCTTCATTTTTTTTTTGTACAAATAAGTTGTCCTACAGCTGGGTCCTTAAACTTGAGCATTTATCAGAATCACTGAGAGGTTTTTCAGAACGCAATTTATGGGACCCCAGGGTGCTGGGGTGGACACCCACCCCATGGTGTCTAAGTAAATCTAAGGTGGAACCCATGAATTTTCATTTGTAAGAGTTTCCCATGAGTTGCTAATACTTCCAATCTAAGGACTACACTTTAAGAATCACTAACTTAGAGGAACACAGAATAGGAAACATATTGTGATGCAGATCCTCACCTGCAGGATCCATGTATGTTGTGGCTGCTAGTGAACAAACACACAGGAAAACAGAAGGCCTGTGGAGAAAAATGGATGGCATGGCCACTCTCTGAGAGAGAGAGGGCATGAGGGCCCCAGCCCCTGCTTGGACAAACGTTTATTGCTTCTCTGGGTACATTACATGGAGAATGGTCCTCATTTACTGTGCACAGGTTCACTGCAGGTGATTACCTTTTACAGATTGTAGAAGACCATTCTGCATTGGGTGGGTCCAGCCCCCAGTGGCAAACATTTACTGCAAAGTAACTTCCTAAAATCAATGCTAAACCTTCCAAGGAGTGTAACAGGTTCAAATACTTTTGCCCTTTTCATTTGCAAATACCCCTCTTCAGCTCCTTGTTTTCTGTAAAAGGTAACCACCTAAAGCAACCTGTGCATATTAAATGAGGACCATCTTGTAATGTGCCAAGAAACCCAATAAAGGCCCATCAGGGCAAGGGCAAGGCTTTTGCTCCCCTTGAGAGAAAAGCCATGCTGTCCCTTTTCCTCCACCGGACTCGGTAGTTCGTGTGAATGTCTCATTTCATCCATAATGATGTGGACACTGCCTGCCGTGTTCACATCAACAGATAACAAAGGAAAGAATGTTGCTAATTACTTCAAAGAGGATTTTACAGAACAGGGGAAAAAGTGGTTGAACTGGTCACACTCCATACTTGGGAGGTTTAGCACAGACTTTAGGAAGTTGCAGTAGGCACTTGCTGCCTCAATTCAGGTTGAGGGAGCTTTAGCAGAAGCAAGTCTTATAGCGGCCTAGGTACAATGCAGGGCTGATTCCCCACTGGGAAACCTCTCCTCAGGTTTGGTCCTGTGTGACAACTCGCCCCCCACTGGTTTTCCATCTGAGTGCTGAGCTACATTTCCACATCATGAGAAATAGTTCCCTACAACATTATAAACCAGGGTAGCTGAGCATGTTTTATGGAAGAGGTGATTCTTACATTGTGATTAAAAGATTTATACTCCATAACAATCTTATTCACTCTATAATTTCTATTAAGGCTGACAATGGTAAATTCAATTTAGTTATTATTGTTACCTTTTCCCCTCCTCATTCTTTCTCTTCACCTTCTTTCTTATCTTCTCTTCTTTTGTTTGAGAAAAAAATCATCTCAAGTCCTTATTGCAATCTTCACTTTTCATAAAGGGCACAGTATTTATTTCCTAGCAGTTTAAATTGGTACACTCCTATATTGTCCAGACCAATTTTCCAATACTTTTCCAGGCTGTGTGTACAACTTGTTTTGTACATAGTTATTTCTTCTGTAAACCAATCGAGTTGTTTCCACTGACTGCAGCAAACTTCATTATTGAAGTTGGGCTACTATATAATGAATGCTATATACAGATAAATGCTGCAATGTCGGTAATGTTTGTTCAATATTTCCAGTCACAAAAGCAATATAAATAGTGAAATGTCAAGTACACAAGCCAGATTTTCATTTTACATTATTCATGAAAATTTTTACCCACAGAAATTTTTTCTTTAACTTCAATAAACTTTTATCTTTGATATGCATGAGTTATTTTTGTTTATTTGGTTATTTTTTACAATTAAAATATATTATATTTACATAAAAAGGTAGTGCTTTGTGTTTCTTCTTTCCATGTTATATCTTTAGTACTCAAACTGAGAATACACAGAGCAGGAAAATTTACTTTTTAAAAATAACTAAGGAATATTTTTTAAATGACAGAATGTACTGTAAGTTTTATTTGCCAACATATTTATATTAAGCATTAAAATATATTCACTGCATTTGGACTGAAAGGTGTTAATTATATATGCTTTCCACATCACTGTCACAAGCATCTTTTTATATGTGATAAGTTTATTTACTTTTGAAAGTGAAAAGTTATGGGAGACCATTCTGCATGGTGTGGGCCCAGACAGGACCCATGCCCACAGATAGGTTTTCCGGTGGGGAATCAGACCTGTGTTGTACCTGGACTGCTTTGAGACTTGCTTTTTGCTAAAACTCCCTCACTCTGAATTGAGGCAGCAAACATTTACTGCATATCTTTAAAGTGACTTCCTAAAATCTATGCTAAACCTTCCAAGGACCAGTGTAGCCAGTTCAAACACTTTTCCATTTGCATTTGCTACTTCTGTGATGTGATTAGCAGAATCCTCTCCTTTGTTCTCTGTAAAAGGTAATCACCTAAAGCAAATCTCTGCATAGTAAATGAGGACCACCATGTAATGTGCCCAGAAAAGCAATAAAAGTTTATCAAGCCAAGCATCGAGGGACTGTCCCCTTGAGGAAGTGGCCCAGGTGCTCCAAGGCTTTTTCTCCTGTTGAGAGAAGCCACGCTGACCCTTTTTCTCCACAGGACTCAGTAGTCCATATGAATTTGTCTTGTATCTCATCCACAATGTCTCAGACCCCACAAGCTGGGGTGTGCATCAAAAAGTAAAGCCGTTCTTCCTCTTCTTTACTGACACTCAATCTAAAAACAAGAAGTATGACAATAAAGAGTAAAAAAGGCTCCCTCCTAATCCATCTACCTGCTCAGCTCCTACTCATCTGCCTCAATGGATTCCTAGATTCTTCTGTATCCTTTTCAGAGAATTTCTTCAGGTAAACTTACTGCAAACATAATACTAGATTTTCTCTTTATACCAAGTAATATGTAACATACACTGTTTTGCTCCAGGCTTTTTTCACTTAGCCTACATCTCCTAGATCTTTCCATGTCCGTACACCAACAGCCTCAATTTTTTCCCCAGCTGTGCAAGATTCCATTGTATGAATATGTCACACCTATCACCAATGAGAGACATGTTGTTCATTTTCATCCTCTGGTTGTCATGATCAGTGTCACAGTTTATAATCTTGTATATTCCTCATCATGCACATGTACAACTACCTGTAGAAGAAATTCTCCAAAGTGGAATTGTTGGGTCAATGATTATCTGTACATATAATATTAATGAATTCTGCCAAATTGCTTTCCACTGAGTCTGTACTACCTTATACTCCCACCAGTAGTGTATGAAAGGAAAGTCATTTACAGGTTATGCTAGAACAATTTTTAACTGGTATGCTGCAAGACCTTTTTTACTGTATTTTTATTGTTTATGTTATTACACTTGTCCCATTTTTTCCCAACTCCATCAAGTCCCTTCCCCCTCTTCCCTCAGGCCATCACCACACTTGTCTGTGTCTATGGGTTATGCATATATGCTCCTTGGCTACTCCATTCACCTTCTTTCATCCAGTCAACCACTCCCATTTCTCCTCTGACAGCTGTCAGTCTGTTCCATGTACCTGTGATTCTGTTTGTATTTTGCTCACCAGTTTATTTTGTTCATTAGATTTTACATATAAGTGATATCCATATGTATGTGACTTTCTGACAGGCTTATTTCACTTAACATAATATTCTCCAGCTCCATGCATGCTTTCACAAAAGGTGATTGCTACATTTTTACAGCTGCATAATATGCCATTGTTTAAATGTACCACAGCTTTATCTATTCATCTACTGATGGGCACTTGGGCTGTTCCAGATCTTGGCTATTATAAGTAACACTGCAATGAACATGGGGTGCTATAGTCTTTCAAATTAGTGTTTCAGTTCCTTTGAATATATTCCCAGAAGTGGGATTGTTGAGTCAAAAGGAAGATCCATTTTTAATTTTTTGAGGCAACTCCATACTGTTTTCCACAGTGGCTGCACCAGTCTGCATTCCCACCAGCAGTGTACTAGGGTTCCCTTTTATCAGCATTTTCACCAGCATTTGTTTGTCGATTTATTGATGATAACCATTTTAATTTGCATCTTTCTGATGACTATTGATGGTGAACATTTTTTCATATGTCTATTGGCTACATGTATGTCCTCTTTGGAGAAATGTCTATTTGGGTCCTTTTGCCCATTTTTCAATTGAATTGTTTCTCTTCCTGGTGTTGTATAAGTTCTTTATAAACTTTGGATATTAACCTTATATCAACTGTATCATTGACAAATACATTCTCCCATACAGTGAATTCCCTTTTCATTTTGTTGGTTTCTTGAGCTGTGGAGAAGCCTTTTAATTGATGTAGTACTATTTGTTTATTTTTGTTTCCCTTGCCCTAGGAGATACATCAGCAAAAATATTATTATGTGAGATGTGTGGAATTTTACTACCTATGTTTTCTTCTAGAATTTTTGTGGTTTCAAGTCTAACATGTAATTCTTTAATCCATTTTGAGTTTATTCTTGTGTGTGGTATAAGAAGGTAGTTTGGTTTCATGATTTTTTTTTGTATGTACCTGTCTAATTTACCCAACTCCATTTATTGAAGTGATTGTCTTTACTCCATTGTATGTTCTTGCCTCCTTTGAAAAATATTGATTGACCATAAAAGCCTGACTTTATTTCTGAGCACTTTGTTCAGTTCCATTGATCTATAAGCCTGTTCTTATGCCAGTCCAGGCTGTTTTATTACAATGGCATTATAGCATATTTTGATACCAGGTATGGTGACACCTCCAACTTTATTTGTCTTTCTTAAGATTGCTGAGGCTATTCTGGGTCTTTTTTGGTTCCATGTAAATTTATGGAATATTTTTCTAGATCTGTGAAATATGCCAGTGGTATCTTGATATGAATTATGTTGAATCTATAGATTGCTTTAGATAATATGGATATTTTAATTATGTTAATTCTTACAATCCATGAATATAGTATACACTTCCACTTATTTGTATCTTCCTCAATTTCTTTCTTTCAGGGCGCTGTCGTTTTCCAAATACAGATCTTTCACCTTCTTGGTTAAATTTTTCAGTTCTTAATTTTCATTGCAATAGTAAATGGAATTATTTCCTTAGTTTATTTTTTATAATTATTATAGGTACATAAATATGACATTGATTTCTGAATATTAATGTTTTATCCTACTACTTTGCTGAATTTATTTAATAGGTCTAGTAGTTTTTCAGTGGATTCTTTAGGGTTTTTTTATGTACAATATATGAATAATAACAGTTTTTACCTCCTCCTTTCCAATTTGGATGCCTTTTATTTCTTCATCTTGTTTGATCAATATGACTAGGACTTCCAGTACTATGTTGAATCAGAGTGCTAAAAGCAGACATCCCTTTTTCCTGATCTTAAGGGAGACACTTTTAATTTTTGCCTATTAAGAATTTAGCTGTAGGGTTTTCATATATGACCTTTATTATGTTGAGGTCTGATCCTTATATCCCCACTTATGAATATATTTATGAATAACCCTGGCTTCATAAATGAGTTTGGGAGCCTTTCCCACTCTTGAATTTTATAAAATATTTTGAAAAGGACAGGTGTTAGTTTTTGGAATATTTGGTAAAATTCACAGGGGAAGCCATTTTTTGGTGCAGGGCTTTTGTTTGTTGGGAGTTTTTGATTGGTGCTTCAATTTCACTAGTTATGGTCTGTCTATATAGATTCTCTGATTCTTCCTGATTTAGTTTGGGAATATTGTCTATTTCTAGGAATTTATCCATTTTATCCAGGTTGTACAGTTGGTTAGCATATAGTTGTTTATAATATTTTCTTACAATCCTTTGTACTTCTTTTTTGTCTGTTGTTTCTTCTCTTTCATTTCTGATTTATTTATTTGTGTTCTTTCCTTTTTTTTTTTTTTTGATGTCTAGTTAAGGGTTTGTCAGTCTTGCTTACCTTTCCTCAGGACCAGCTCTTGGATTCATTTTTTTTGTATCATTTTTAGACTCTATTTAATTTATTTCTGCTCTCATCTTTATTACTCCCTTTCTTCCACCCACTTTGGGCTTTGTTTGTTGTTCATTTTCAAGTTGCTATAAGTGTGGATGGAGTAGGATTGTTTATTTGAGCTTTTTCTGTGTTTTTTTTTTTTTTTGAGATAGGCCTGTAATGCTATGAATTTTCCTCTTAGGATTTTTTTCCCAGTGACCCACAGATTTTGGATTGTTGCGTCCTCATTTTCATTTGTTTCAAGGTACCTTTTGATTTCTTCTATGACCTCATTGTTGACTGATTCATTGTTTAATAACATATTATTTAACTCTATGCTTTTGCATGTTTTTCAGTGTTCTTATGATTAATTTCTATTTTCATATCATTGTGGTAAAAAAAAGATGTTTGATATTATTTCAATCTTACATTTATTGAGACTTGTTTGGTGT
Source organism: Artibeus jamaicensis (assembly GCF_021234435.1). NCBI lineage: Eukaryota > Metazoa > Chordata > Mammalia > Chiroptera > Phyllostomidae > Artibeus > Artibeus jamaicensis. The sequence goes on from NW_026521853.1 coordinate 1,195,079, forward strand.
CCTAACATGTATTCTATCCTAGAAAACACCCCATGTGCACTTGAAAAGTATTTGTGCTCTGCTTTGAGATGAAATGCTCTAAATATATCAATTAAATCCATTTGATCTATTGTGTTGTTTGAGGTCATTGTACCCTTATTGATTTTCTGCCTGAAAGATCTATCCACTGAAGCCAATTGATTGTTACAATCTACAACTGTGGCTGTATTTCTGTCTATCTTTCCCTTTATGTCCATCAAAATTTGCTTTACATATTTAGGTGCATATGTTGGATGCATAAATGTTTCCTAAGGTTATATCCCATTATTAGATTGTTCCCTTTATCATTATGTAGTGACATTCTTTGTCTCTTAGTGTTGCCCTTAGTTTTACAGTCTATTTTCTCAGCTATAAGTACTGCTACCCCAGGTTTTGTTTCTGTTCCATTTGCATGAAATATCTTTTTCTTTCCCTTTACTTTTAGTCTGTGTGTATCTTTTGATCTAAGATGGTCATCTTGGAGGCAGCATATATTTAGGTCTTGTTTTCTTATCCCTTCAGCTACCCTATGTCTTTTGGTTGAACCATTTAAGCCACTTACTTTATTTGTGATTATTGATAGTAACTTAGTTGTGCCATTTTATTGTTACACCATTTTCCTCTGTTTTTTTCTTCTTTCACTTTTTCTTTTCTTCTTCTCAAAGAAAGCCCTGTAACATTTGTTGCAGTACTGGATTGTTGTTAACAAACTCATTTAGTTTTTTTCTTGTTTGGGAAGCTCCTTATTTCTCCTTTGATTTTAAATGATAGCCTTAATGGGTAAAGTAGCCTTCCTGGTAGGTCCTTGCTTTTCATCTCCTTGACTAATGCATGCCATTCTGTTATGGCCTTAAATGTCTGTTGAAAAATCAGACAACAGCCAAATAGGTTCTCCCCTGTAAGAAACAACCTGATTTTCTTTTCTTTTTAAAAAGATTTTATTTACTTTTAGAGAGAAGGGGAAAGAGGGAGAGAAACATCAATGTGTGGTTGCCTCTCAGGCACCCCTACCAGGACCTGGACTACAACCCAAGCATGTGCCCTGACTGTGAATCAAACCAGTGACACTTTGGTTCACAGGCTGGCACTCAATCCACTGAGCTAAAACAGGCAGGGCTGAAACTACCTGATTTTCACTGTGGCTTTTTAGGATTCTGTTCTTGCCTTTAAGCATTGTCATTTTAATTATAATGTGTCTCATTATAGACTTCTTTGGGTCCCACTTGTTTGGGACTCTCTGAGATTTCTGGACTTGCATGTCTTTTTCTGTCTTTTTCCTTCACCAGATTAGAGAATTTTTTGTTCATTATTTCTTTTTTTATTTTGAAAGAATCTTTATTTTTTCCATATATTTTTTTATTTAATTATTTTTCAAGTACTTTTTTTGTCTATTTCTTCCATCCCAGCCCCCCGCCCCGTCTCCCACCTCCCTCCCATTCCCCCCCCCCCACCCAGTGCTCTTCTGTGTGTCTTTCATACTTGTTCTTCAAAAACCCTCCCAATTTTTCCCCTTAAATTCCCTTCCCTCTCCCCTCTGGTCACTGCCCACTTGTTCTCTATTTCAATGTCTTTGTTTTTATTTTGTTTGCTTGTTTATTTTATTGTTTAGCTTCCAGTCAAAGGTGAGATCATATGGTATTTGTCCTTCAATGCCTGGCCTATTTCACTCAGCATAATGCTTTCCAGTTCCATCCATGTTGTTGCAAAGGGTAGTAGCTCCTTCTTTCTCTCTGCTGCATAGAATTCCATGGTGTATATGTACCACAATTTTTTGATCCATTCATTTACTGATGGGCACCTAGGTTGCTTCCAACTCTTGGCTATTGCAAATTGTGCTGCTATGAACATTGTGGTGCATAGGTTCTTTGAAATTGATGTTTAAGGATTCTTGGGATATAATCCTAGCAGTGGAATTGTTGGGTCAAAAGGCATGTTCATTTTTAGTTTTCTGAGAAAATTCCATACTGTTTTCCATAATGGAAAACCAGTCTGCAATTCCACCAACAGTGAACTAAGGTCCCCGTTTCCCCACAACCTCTCCAACATTTGTTGTTTGTTGCTTTGTTTATTATAGCCATCCTGACTGGTGTAAAGTGGGATCTCATTGTGGTTTTAATTTGCATCTCTCTGATAGCTAATGATATTGAGCATCCCTTCATGTGTCTCTGAATGTTCTGTATGTCCTCTTTGGAGAAGTGTCTGTTCAAGTCTCTTCCCATTTTTTAATTGGGTTAGCTGTCTTCCTAGAATGGAGTTGTGTAAGTTCTTTGTATATTTTGGAGATTAAACCTTTGTCTGAGGTATCATTGGCAAATATGTTTTCCCATACAGTTCATCGTCTTGCTAATTTAATACTGTTTTCTTTAGCCATGCAGAAGCTTTTTGCTTGATGAGATCCCATTTGTTTATTCTTTCCTTTATATTCCTTGCTCTAGAGGACATATCGGTAAAAATTTTGCTGCGTGGAATATCTGAGATTTTCTTGCCAAAGTTCTCTAGGACTTTAATGGTGTCACAGCTTATATTTAAGTCTTTTATCCACCTTGAATTTATGTTGGTGTATGGTGTAAGTCTGTGCTCAAGTTTCATTTTTTCGCACGTAGCTGTCCAGTTCTCCCAACACCATTTGCTGAAGAGGCTATCTTTACTCCATTTTATATTGCTGCCCCCTTTGTCAAATATTAATTGACTGTAGAGTGTTGGTTTGATTTCTGGGCTCTCTGTTCTGTTCCATTGGTCTATATGCCTGTTTTTATGCGAGTACCAGGCTGTTTTGATTACAGTGGCTTTGTAATACAGTTTAATATCAGGTATTGTGATCCCCCCTACTTTGTTCTTCTTTCTCAAAAGAGCAGCTGCTATTCGGGCTCATTTATGGTTCCATATAAATTTTTGAAGTGTTTGTTCTATGTCTGTGAAATATGCCATTGGTACTTTAATAGGTATTGCATTGAATCTGTATATTGCTTTGGGTAGTATGGACATTTTAATGATGTTAATTCTTCCAATCCATGAACAAGGTATATGTTTCCATTTGTTTGTGTCTTCTCTGCTTTCTTTCTTCAGTGCTGTGTAGTTTTCTGCATACAGGTCTTTTACCTTCTTGGTTAGGTTTATTCCCAGATATTTTATTTTTCTTTTTGCTATATCAAATGGGATTTTTTCCTTGCTTTCTGCTTCTGCTGATTCATTGTTAGTATACAAAAATGCCTTTGATTTCTGGATATTGACTTTGTATCCTGCTGTTTTGCCAAATTAATTAATAGTTTGAGCAGTTTTTTGGTAGAGTCTATAGGATTTTCCATGTACACTATCATGTCATCTGCAAACAGTGACAGTTTTGTTTCCTCCTTTCCTATTTGGATGCCTTTTATTTCCTTTTCCTGCCTGATCGCTGTGGCCAAAACTTCCAAAACTATATTAAATATAAGTGGTGAAAGTGGACATCCTTGTCTTGTTCCAGATCTTAGTGGAAAAGCTTTTAGTTTTTTCCCATTGAGTATAATATTGGCTGTACGTCTCACATAAATGGTCTTTAATATATTGAGGAATGCTCCCTCTATTCCCACTTTGCTGAGTGTTTTTATCATAAATGGGTGCTGGACCTTATCAAAAGCTTTTTCTGCATCTATTGATATGATCATGTGCTTTTTGTCTTTGTGATGAATTACATTTACTGATTTGCCAATGTTGAACCATCCTTGCATCCCTGGGATGAATCCCACTTGGTCATGGTGTATAATCTTTTGGATATATTGTTGGATGTGATTTGCCAATATTTTGTTGAGGATTTTAGTGTCTATGTTCATCAGGGATATTGGCCTGAAGTTTTCTTTCTTTGTTGTATCTCTATCTGATTTTGGAATTAGGATGATGCTGGCTTCATAAAAGGAGTTAGGGAGTTTTCCATCCTTTTGGATTTTCTGGAATAGTCTGTGAAGCATGGGGGTTAGCTCTTCCTTAAATGCTTTGTAGAATTCTCCTGTGAAGCCATCTGGTCCAGGGTTTTTGTGTGATGGGAGTTTTTTGATTACTGCTTCAATGTCTTTTGCTGTTATTGGTCTATTCAGGTGTTCTACTTCTTTTTCATTGAGTTTTGGGAGATTATATTTTTCTAGAAATGTGTCCATTTCCCCTAGGTTCTCAAATTTCTTGGCATACAGTTCTTCATAGTAATTTCTTACTATCCTTTCTATTTCTGTGGTATCAGTTGTAATCTCTCCTCTTTCATTTCTGATTGTGTTTATTTGTGTCTGTTCCCTTCCTTTCTTGATGAGCCTACTTAAAGGCTTGTCTATTTTGTATATCTTTTCAAAGAATCAACTCCTGGATTCATTGATCCTTAGAATTGTGCTTTTAGTCTCTATGTCATTTAGTTCTGCTCTGATCTTGGTTATTTCCTTCCTTCTACTTGCTTTGGACTGTTTTTGTTGTTGTTCCTTGAGTTCTTGCAGGCGTAGAGTCAGGTTGTTTGTTTGAAATGTTTCTATCTTCTTTAGGTAGGCCTGTATTGCTATAAACTTCCCTCTCAGGACTGCCTTTGCTGTGTCCCATAAGTTTTGGGTTGTTGTGAGATCATTTTCATTTGTTTCCAGAAACTTTTTGATTTCTTCCCTAATTTCATTCTTGACCCATTCATTGTTTAACAGCATACCATTCAGTCTCCGTGATTTTGGGTGTTTTGGATTTTTTCCAGTGGGATTGGTTTCCAGTTTCAGTCCCTTGTGGTCAGAGAAAATGCTTGGTATGATTTCAATATTTTGTATTTGTTGAGGCTTGTTTTGTGTCCTATCATGTGGTCTATCTTTGAGCGTGTTCCATGTGCATTTGAAAAGAATGTGCATTTAGCTTCTTTGGGGTGAAGAGCTCTGTATATATCAGTTAGGTCTATTTCATCAAGGGTGTTGTTTAATGCCGCAATGTCTGCGTTGATATTTTGTTTGGAAGATCTGTCCGTTTTTGATAGTGGGGTGTTAAAATCCCGCACTATAATTGTGTTGCTGTCTATATATTTCTTGAATTCCCCTAAGATTTTCTTTATATATTTTGGTGCTCCTATGTTCGGTGTATATATATTTATGATGGTAATGTCTTCTTGGTGGTTTCTTCCCTTGAGTATTATGAAGTGACCCTCTGGTTCACTCTTTATGGCTCTTTTTTTGAAGTCTATTTTGTCTGATATGAGAATTGCTACCCCAGCTTCTTTTCCTTGTACATTTGCTTGGAAAATTTGTTTCCAGCCTTTCACTTTTAGTCTGTGATCGTCTTTTGTCCTGAGGTCAGTCTCTTGTAGGCAGCATATGTGTGGGTCATACTTTTTTATCCATCCAGCTATTCTGTGTCTTTTGATTAGAGCATTTAATCCATTTAAATTTAAGGTTATTATTTATAGGTACTTGTTCATTGCCATTTTTTTACCTGTGTTCCTCTCTGTCTGTCTCTTTTCCTTCCTTTCCTTAAAGCAGACCTTTTAGTATTTCTTGTAGAGCTGGGTTGGTGGCAGCACATTTTTTTACACTTCTTTTGTCTTGGAAGCTCTTTATTTGGCCTTCTATCTTGATTGAGAGCCTTGCTGGGTAAAGTAGGCTTGGTTGTAGGCCTGTGTTTCTCATTACTTGAAATATTTCTTGCCATTCTCTTCTTGGTTGGAGTGTTTCCATTGAGAAGTCAGTAGCTAACATTATTGGTGCTCCCTTGTATGTTATTTCTTTTTCTCCCTTGCTGCCTTTAAGATTCTCTCTTTGTCTTGGAATTTTGCCATTTTAATGATGATGTATCTTGAAGTGGGCCTCCTTGGGTTCCTCTTGAATGGGACTCTGTGTGATTCCTGGATTTCTGTGACTTTTTCTTTTATCAAATTAGGGAAGTTTTTTCTCATTACTCTTTCAAATATGTTTTCTATCCCTTGTTCTTCTTCTTGTCCTTCTGGTATTCCTATTATTCGGATATTATTACGTTTCATATTGTCTTGCAGTTCTCTTAATCCCTCTTCATTCTTTCTGAGCCTCTTTTCCCTTTCCTGTTCTTCCTGTGAGATGATTTCTACTTTGTCCTCCAATTCACTAATTCAATCTTCTGTTTCATCTACCCTATTTTTAATGCTTTCCACTGTGTTTCTTAATTCAGAAATTGTATTCTTCATTTCCTCTTGGCCCTTGCTAATAATTTCCATTTCCTTTTTCATGTTGATATTATTCGCGGTGAGATCATTGTAGCTCCCCTGTAGATGCTGGTAGCTCATTGTGAGCTCTTTGAACTTCCTGATAACCAGTGCTTTGAATTCAGTATCTGATAGTTGACTTGCCTCTATTTCATCTAACATTCTTTCTGAGGGTTCCTCCTTTCCTTTCATTTGGGGATTGTTTCTTTGTCTTCCCATTGTTTGTGAGACTCTTCTGGTTAGCCTCAGCTTCTTAGATTAATCTGTTTTGACACCCTGGGTTTATGGTGTGAACTTTTGTGGTGGAATGCCTGTGAATTTCAGTGGTGCAGTGTCTTTTGGTTATCCTGTCGTTCTCTGCTTCCACCTACTCAAATATGCAGCAACTTTTAGCTTCTCTCCTACAACAATGTGCAATGTGTCTCTCTGACTCTACTATTGAAAGGCCTCTTCTATGGGTCCAGCTCTGGTCTTTTCATATTTTCAAGTTCATTGTGACTCTTGTGGGTAAAAGAAAGAAATGACAAGGAAAGAAATTAAAGGAAGAAAGAAAAAATGATAGGGGAATGGAAGAAAGAGCAATAAGTTTAGAAAGAAAAGAAAAAGAAATAAAACAGAAAATCCGGGAAAAGAGGACAAAAGTATGCAAAGATGAAACAGTAATAAAATGTAAAAAAAATAACAGATTACTTTTAAAAAGCAAAAAGATAAAGAAAAGGAATGGAGAAGAAAGAAAAGTAAAAAAAAGAAAGAATAAAAATAAAATAAAGTAAAAAAAAACAAAAAGCAAGAAACAAAAAAAAACAAAAATCGCACAAACAAAAATAATCCCTCAAAAATATCAGAAAAGGAAATGTCACTTGTTGGCTTCAAACTAGCCAAACCGGTTTTTCTGGTTGCAGTTGGCTGAGGGTCGATTGTTGAGATTTTTTCAGCCAGCCCCTCTCAGGATCCAGACACTTGGCGCCTCTCCCCAGCTCCCTACAATGGGGAACTAGAACTTCCTCACAGCCTTCCCCTCCCAGGGGTTACCGCCATGGTCTGGTTTGCTGTGTTTGCTGCCCCATCACCAGCGTAGTTGCCTGGTTCCCTCGGAATTGAGCACAGACCTGCCCCTGTTCCGTTAGGAATCCCCAGGCCCTCTGCCCAATCCTGGGCTCACTTCCAAGGTGTGAAGCAGACCAGGCTGCCATGTCTACTGGATTCAGAGCCCCAGGCTGCACCTCTCAGTTCTCCTGGGCTGGCAACCACAGAGTCCTTGGTTGGGGCCCTTTGTCCTCCACACCCTCTCTGCAAACTCTATCAAACAAGTCTCTCCTGGTACCCCACCTTGCTTGGCCAGAAAGGGAGGGGGTTTGAGGGTCTCAGCTCTTTTCCCAGGACCCCTCAGTGCCCGGGGCTTCCAGATAGTCTGAGGGGCATGGACTGGAAGCCGGGAGCCGATCTGAGGACTGGGCGCCGACCTAGAAACTCTGTGTGCACGTCATGGCACACTGCGTGGTATGTATCCCTTCTGCTCCTGTGTTTGTCTGGGTCCCTGGCCAACCTCTGCCAAAAAAAAAAAACTAGGGATGGAGCAGCACCATGCCGGGCACTGGACCCAGAACTGTGTGCAGGCTGAAATCTCCTCTGCTTCCCTCTGGTTGGGTCTCTTGGCAGGTCTGGGCCCAAAAATCCTAGGGAGGGAGCTTTCTGGGCACTGAACATTGGCCTAGGCGCCCTCAGGCACTCTCCCAGACACACTGCGTGTGGAGCGACTAGTTCCCCAAATTGCACGCAGGCTGAAATTTCTTCCACACCTCTTTGCCTGGGCCACTTGGCCTGCCCGGCAGAAAAAATCCCAGGGAGGGAGCCGTCTGGGCGCTGAAGGCTGTCCTGTGCGCTGTTGGGCTCTCGCCACTGGGTGCTGGTTCCCCTACCCTGCACCGGCTCTTTCTCTTTGCTCCATCCCAGAGACTACTGTACCGCTGCTGTCTCCCTACAGTCTGGTTCCTCAGTGACCGATGAGGTTTCTGGTCTCTTATTTTCATATATGCTTGGCAACTGCTGGCTTGCGGGTTTCACCTCCTCCAATCAGACAGGTTTCTGTCCCTTTCGTACTAGGAATTGGTATGTGCTCTGTCCTAGTCCACCGCCATCTTGAAAGCCCTGCACTTATCTCTGTTCATTATTTCTTCAAACAGATTTTTGATGCCTTGCTGACTTTCTTGTACTTGTGGTGTTCCCATGATGCTAATTTTGTTGTGCTTAATTTTGTCCAAACTATTTCCTAAGTTCTCATTATTTTTTAAATTCTTTTTTCCTTTTATTGCTCCTTCTGAATGTTCTTTTCTACTTCATCTTCCAAATCACTGATTCAATCATCTTCATCTAACCTACTGTTTATCCCTTTCAGTGTATTATTTATTTCAGATATTGCATTCCTTATTTCTGACCAGTCATTTTTAATGGTTTCTATGTCTTTTTACATGCTATTGAGTATCCTTATCATCACTACCTAAATTCTGTATCTGATAAATTGCTTATCTCCATTTCATGTAGTTCTTCTTCTGGAGAATTCTTTTGTTATTTCATCTGGAATCAGTTTCTTTCTCTTCCCATTTTGGCTGCTTTGTATTTTCCACCTTAGTTGTAAAGCAGACCAGTTCTATAGCCTCAAGCTGTAATCAGAAGCCCTGCTTAGACACCATAGTGTGTGGCAGAGGAGTTCCTGCTGGCTGGTCTGTTGCTTCCTCTCAGGCTGATGCCACTTAGAAAAGAGTGCTCTACCTTAGAATGATGGCTTCTTCAGTATGGGGAATGATTCAGCACAGGAATATTGGTGGCTTTTCCTTCAGTCCTCTTCCCAGAGTCACTAACCCCAGACTACTTTCAAGCACCTCCTGTCTACTCTGCCCTCCCTCTGCTGTACCCCAGAGTATGTGGCTACAAGTGAAGTTTTTTCATTGACCTTTAAAAAGGCTCTCTTAAAAGCCTCAGATATCTGTCCCTGGCAGACCAAAATGCTGCTGCTTTTCACAGGTGGATATGTTCTTGGTTCTTTTTCAGCTCTGGTGCTATAGGCTAGGGAGCCTAGCTTGTGAGTTTGACCCCACACTTCTCATGAGAACCTCCCAACTGCTGAATATTCATCCAGCACTATGACTATTACCCATGGGAGAACAGCCAGCCCTCTCATGCCTCCTCAGTGCTCCCTACAAGTCTTGTTGTGGTGAAATGGTTTCTTCTGTCTGTTCATGGTTATAAGGCTTCTCTTCCAGCTACTGTTCAGTTGGTCATTCAGGATGATTTCTCTACAATTGTAGTTCCAGACTGGTCCCTGGAGGAGGTTAGTGTAGCTTCCACTTACTCTACCACCTTGTACCCTGCTAAAGATTTAACTCTTTTTGTCCATAAATTTTGGTTGTTCTGTGTTCATTTTCATGTTTCCAGTCATTTTTATTTCTCTTTGATCCTATTGATAGCACATGCATTATTTAATAACATGCTATTTAGCCTCCATGTATTTGAATCTTTTTGAGTTTTTTTTATTAAAGTTTATTTCTAGTTCCATTGTGATCCAAGAAAATGCTTTATAGGATTTCAATTTTCTTGAATTTTTTTAAGTTATTTCATGTCATTACCTGTGTTTTACCTTTGAGAATGTTCCATACGCACTTGAGAAGAATGTATATTCTGTTGCTCTGGGATGAAAATGTTCTGTAAATAGCAATTAAATCCATTCAATATAGTGTGCTGTTTAAGGTCACCATTTCCTTGTTGATATTTTGTTTGGAAGATCTGTCTATTGATTTCCATGAGGTATTAAATGACTACTATGACTGTATTGCCCTCAATATCTTCCTTAAATTCCACTAAGACTTTATATATTTAGGTGCTTCGATATTGGGTGCATACATGTTTGCATCATTAATATCCTCTTGTTGGACAAATCCCTTCAGTATTATGTAATGACCTTCTTTGTCTCTTGTTATGACCTTTGTCTTAAAGTTTATTTTCTCAGATATAAGTGAATAAGTTAAAATCTTTAACAAAGTGGCTCAATGCTTTTACTTTATGAATAATAAGAGAAAAAAATCAAATCTCTCAGCCCAAACTAATGTAATAACAATTCTTCAGAACATCATGAATTTGAAGTAAAATACAGAGTTGATTGGCAGACACATAGTAGCCTTCATGGTCTACCATGTAACCACATGGCTGAACACACAGAAGGTCCCTGTTCCAAGGCACTGTGGCAATTATATCTCAGCATCAGCCCAGGTTATTGTTCTCTCCTGGAGCCTCAGGACAGGGAACAAGAACAGTTTTTCATATTTTGTTATTTTTTTTCTTCTTCCCTTTGCTTTTGACAAGAGCTATTAGGATAAAGTGCTGTACTATTCATTTTCTACTAGTGAAGGGAAAACTTGGTGAACCTGAATAATGCAACAATAATTAAGATGAAACTGTACCAACCAAGAATTGTATAAAAAAATTAATATATTCAGCCCCAGCACACATGTAATAAATCAAAATGAACAGGATTCCAAAAATATGGTGCCCATGTGTAAAGGGTTAAATTTTAATTGATTCAGAAAATATAAATAGTAACTGTAAAAATTTATTATGTTAATCATGTATATATTTGACAAGATTATCTCTTGGAATCTTTATAACATGATGACATAACTTCAATTATTTCCTCATTTTATACAAATTGGATGTACAGAGCAAATAACTCCAATTTATACAGCTGGGAAGTGGTAGAGCAATAATTAAACCCAAGTAATCTGAAACCAGAACTGTTCTCCTACCTATTATTTTGTGCTGCCTCTGCCGCACCATAATATTAATTTTCTCATTGCTTTTTTTCTTCTTTTTTTAAATGTTGTTCAAGTACAGTTGTCTCCATTTTCCTGCTACAGTCATCCTTCACTATATTGCGGTTCACATATATGGCTTCACTGTATTGTGGGGTTTTTTAGAAAAATATAAGTCTCTTTATAGAGTTTTTGCTGTATTGTGAGATTTTGCAGTATATAAGTATTTATATAATATTTATGATTTTAATTATTTTTGCCTAAAAAATTTAAAACAATATAAAATGTTAATTCAAACATATTAAAATAATATTAATTTGAAATAAAATACAGTATGTATTTCATCAGCAGATGAATACCATACAGTACACAATGGAAATGCATTACACCACTACCACTTGCACAAATTTGCCAATGTGAGATTGTACATGGCACACTATTGGCTGATGGAATGGAAGGCAACCAACCACAGCACTGTCTTCTGTATCCTGATTGGCTCAGTGACAGTAGCAGTGGTCTCTTTGCTCTCCCGCACTGTGCCCATGATTCAGCATGTATCCTTGTCCACTTCACATCAATGTCTGATCGCTGTGTGTAGTGTTGCTCTGTGGTGTTGTGTTCTTGTGAAAATTTCATAAAAGTTTTCATTTATTTCAAGCCCTATGATGCCACCCGAAGGTTCTGCACCTTCTAAGACTTCTGGCAGTAAACCCAAGTACAAGAGGAATATGCTTACCATCAAAGAAAAGGTGGAACTTCTCGACATGTTAAAGGAAAGCAAAAGCTACACAGATGTAGGCCGCCATTATGGGATCAACAAATCTACTGTTCACTACATAAAGAAATACAAGAAGAATATTAGGTATAGGGCAACAATGACTTTTAACAAGACTGCAAAGAAGGTGATCACTTCCGACAATAAGACCACTTGGAGGATGGAGTCTGCATTGGCCCTGTGGATAAATGACTGCAGGAAGAATAATATCTTGCTGGATACCAACACCATCCAGATGAAGGCCAAGAAACTTTATGATAATTTTGTGGAAAGCATGGACATTCAAGAAGGTGATGAGAATGAAGAACAGGACAACAGTGCAGAAGCAGGACTGATTCTCCCACCAGACCAACCCTATTCAGTGCCAGCAAGGGCTGGTTTGACAAATTTCAGAGATTCTTTTGACTCAAGAGCATTTCTCTGCATGGAGAAGCTGCCTCTGTGGATAAAAAGCAGCACCAACAACTCCCCATAACTATGTTCATCACTCAGATGAAGAGATCAGTTACACCTATGCCTTTAGCAGAAATAGAAGTTATGGCCCAGGGTGAAAATACTGCACCACCTGATGAAGCGCTTAATAAAGTGGTGCCTTTAGAAGAGCTGTAATGCTCTTCTTGGCTGTGCAGTACATTCATCTCATCATCATCACCTTCATTGCCATCAATACTGCACAGCTACATAATTCCTGATCTTCATCATTCAAGTTGTAGTATACTTCACTAGTGAGTACCCATATAGAATTTTATATGTTGTTAAAATTACATAGGTTTAATAATGTAGAAAGTGTTTAGAGCATATCGAGTGTTTATAAGAGTGTGGGAAAGGTTAATAAGAGAGTGGGAAAGATTCATAGGAGTGTGGGAAGGGTTTATAAAGCCTTAAAATATATGTAAATAATAAAATAAATATAACACCACAACTTCATGAATTTTCACCTATAGTGGGGGTCTCAGGAATGTAACTCCCACAATAGGTGAGGATCACAGTACCACTTTCCCCTGCCCCACCATCCCCACCTTCTTCCCTCAATCCTTCCCCTCTTTGGCTTTATCCATGTGTTCTTTATACATGTTCTTTGATGACCCTTGCCTTTGTTTCCCATGTTATCCCTCTCCTCCCTCCCCTCTGGTTACTGTCAGTTTGTTCTTAATTTCAGTGTCTCTGGTTATATTTTGCTTGCTTGTTTATTTTGGTTATTGGGTTCCACTTATTGGTGAGATTATATTGTATTTGTCTTTCACCTCCTGGTTTATTTCACTTAGCATAATGCTCTCTGGTTTCATCCATGCTATTGCAAAGGGTAGGAGTTCTTTTTTCTGCTGTGTAGAATTCCATTATGTAAATGTACCATAGTTTTTTGATCTACTCATTTACTGATGGGCACTTAGGTTGCTTCCAACACTTGGCTGTTGTATTTCTTTATCTGTTTGTTGGTTTGTTTTTACAAAGTGCCATGCTTGTGATTCATAATTATAAGTGTATGAGTGTGTCTATGCTATTTTATAGAAAAATATAGCATTTCAGGTTAAAAACTGCTATGCACTAAAATGCATAAGATTAAGAAGCTCTGAGAGAAATACAGGTGTGGGTCCACTTACAGAAGAAAAGTTCTGGTCTTTTAAGGCCTTAGTAGACCTTTAAAGCATAAATTAAAGCTTACTTTAGATAAATCTACTTGCATTTTAATAATGACAAATTATTCTAAGAGATGGAATTACACCAAATTTTCCACACTTAAGTAGATGGAAGTATATATTAAGACTTGTTATTGAAATAGCTTCAAATTACCCTTTGGTCATAAATAGTGCCCAGTAGTTATTAAAATCACCCATTAAATGTTACAATTTTATACAAAGTATTCAGTGGAAAGTGTCTTCAACTATACAACTTGGTGGAGGTTAGTTACCTGCTTTACTAGTTATATAGCTCTTATGATAGAGGAAGAGCTGTGATAGAATAGCATTCCTCTTCCTCCAAAACATGTATCTTGAGTTACTATGATATTTTCCAAAGAAAAGTGTTATATTACACCAAATTCTAAGCTTCAGAAATTTGTGATAGAAAGCATACTAAAAAAAATTTTGGCCTGTGTTTCCCTTGACACCATTTACTACTAAGTGGGTAAGTCTTTTAGTATATAAAAATTAATATAAATCTATAATTCTCATCTTTTTTCTCATAATATATTTTGTCTTTGTTTCTGTTTAAGATATATTAATAGTACCATTGTGATGTGTAACAGTGCTAGAGATTTAATATTATTTAAGATATACTATACTTGATAATATTTGCCATATTTTGAAATATTATAGTCATTTTAGAATCCACTGCAAATAAAAATATACAGAGATTATACATCTACATTTTTATCTATATCTGTACATTTATACAAACACTTCTAAAGAAAGATTTGAGTCTTTCACAATTCCACTACCCTCCCTACTCACAGGCCACTTTGAGAAAATTCAATTTCTGTTAACTCACCTTCTGGTCTAGGAGGGTATTCATTGAAGCATTTTTTACAATAGCCAAATTATGGAAACAATCTAAGTGTCTTTTGATGAATGAATGGGTAAAGAATATGTGATATGTACACAATGGAATATTATTCAACCATAAAAGCACATGTAATCTTATTTTTGACAACATAGATCTTGAGGGCATTATACTTAGTGAAATAATTGATACAGAGAAAGGTAAATACTGTATGCTCTCACTTATATGTATAATCTAAAACAAAACAAAACTGGCTCACAGTTACAAAGAGCAGATTGGTTTTTGCTAAAGATATGAAGTGCAGATTGGCTGAAATGAGAAAATGGTACATAAAAAGGTATAGAAAATTTTAGTTATAAAATGTCATGGAGATGTACAGCATATTAATTATACCTGATTTTTTAAAATCTAAAGTGTTATTTCAGGGGTTTTATAGTTTAATGAAAAAGAGTTACAAGTAAAAACTGAAAACTTATAAACAAATTTGCATTTGAGGGAGTAGAAAGTTAATGGAAAATAGAGAATAGACAAAATAAAGAAAGAAGAGAGAAGGAGATTAAAAAAGAAGAGAAAGAAACTTCCAGGTACTTCTTCTGGTTATTTAAAGGGGGAGGAAGAAGTGTTAAGACAGGTACATAAAAGAAAGGGAGAATGAGAGCAAGAAGGAGAGAAGGAAACTTTTAAGTATATAATGAGTAAAATCTACTACTTTGATATTTTCTTGAGAGACATTAAGAATTATTTGCATAGATTTTTAATTTTATTGATTATGCCATTACAGTTGTTCTATTCTCCCCTTCATTCCCCTCCACCCTGCACACCCCTGCCCCTACCATTCTCCCCCTTTAGTTTATGACCATGTGTCTCAAGTTCTTTGGATTCTATATTGCCCATACTATTCTTGCCCCCCTTCTATTTTCTACCTACCATCTATGCTACTTATTTTCTGTACCTTCTCCCCCCTTCTCCTCCCACTCCCCTGTTGCTAACCCTCCATGAGATCTTCATTTCTATGGTTCTGCTCCTGATCTAGCTGTCCTTTTAGCTTGCTTTTGTTTTAGATGTGGTCGTTAATAACTGTGAGTTTGCTGTCCTTTCACTGTTCATATTTTTTATCTTCTTTTCTTAGATAAGTCCCTTTAACATTTCATATAATAAGGGCTTGGTGATGATGAACTCCTTGAATTTGATCTTATCTGAGAAGCACTTTATCTGCCCTTCCATTCTAAATGAAAGTTTTGCTGGATAGATCAATCTTGGATGTAGGTCTTTGGATTTCATGACTTGGAATACCTCTTTCTAGCCCCTTCTTGCCTGTAAGATCTCTTTTGAGAAATCAGCTGACAGTCTGATAGGAACTCCTTTGTAGGTGACTGTTTCCTTAGCTCTTGCTGCTTCTAGGATTCTCTCTTTCATTTTAATCTTGGCTAATATAATTATGATGTGCCTTGGTGTGTTCCTTCTTGGGTCCAACTTCTTTGGGACTCTCTGAGCTTCCTGGATTTCCTGGAAGTCTATTGCCTTTGCCAGATTGGAGAAGTTCTCCTTTATTATTTTTTTAAATAAGTTTTCCACTGGTGGCTGTTCCTTTCCCCCTTCTGGTACCCATATAATTCGCAGGTTAGAACATTTAAAGATGTCCTGGAGGTTCCTAAGTATCTCCTCACTTTTTTGAATTCTTATTCCTTCATCCTCTTCAGTTTGGTCATTTTTTTCCTCCTTCTGGTCCACTCCTTTGATTTGAGTCCCAGTTTCCTTTCCATTAGTATTGGTTTCCTGTTCATTGCCATTCATTTCAATTAGTTTAGCCTTCATATGTTCCTCTATATTGTGACTAAAATCAACCAGTCTGTGAGCATCCTGATCACCAGTGTTTTGAACTGTGCATCTGAAAGTTTTGCTATTTCTTTATCACTTAGATTTATGGGCTTTCGGGCTTTGAGATCTCCTTGAGCCATTTTTGGTCTGTTCATGCCCATTAAATATGAGGAACAGAGACTTAGGGGCAGAGCAGGGCCTCCAGGGTGGGTCGCTGGGTTGTGACACTGTATGTGGGGGCAGGTCAGAGTGGGGAAATGGCGTCCCCGTCTCCTGCCTCCTTTCACTGGGACCCGCTCAGTCCCGTCTCACTGCCCACTCCCACGCTGTTCTATCTGTGCAGGAATGCGCCTGCACAGTCAACCTGCTGCCCTGTGTCCTTGCTGGATCCACTGGTCACTCACTGGGTCACTCACTGGGTCGGCCCTTTGCAACCCCATGCCTGGGATCCGCATGCCTGAGTCCATCAGACTGAGTTTTCCTGTGCAACCCCGCTCTACCAGCTGCTGGTTTCACCCCTCTTACCAGTCTGGCTGAAGCATTTGTTGCTGTCAGACTTCCGAAAAGTTCAATTTTCTGTGTTCTGACTATGTTTTCTGTTGCTAATATTTTGTTGTCTCTAAACTTGGTTGTGTGAGAAAGCATGGCGTCTCCACCTATGCTTCCATCTTGGCAGAAGTCCTATTTGCATAGATTTTTAATTGTTTTCAAACATAAGATTTGTAGGTTATTAATATAATAGAGCAAATGTAGCACCATGAAGCATATTGTGTGTGTGCACTTAAATATATATTTATTTATTTACATATATGTATATTATGTATATATACACACACATATATATATGTGCATGTGTGTATATGTCTTCCATAAGTGGGAATCTCATGAAAACCTTCCAATTTATGACCACTAAATAGTGCTTATTCATTCATATTTTTAAAATAATATATGTTTATATATGTAGATTTTTGCCTAAATTAATATTTTTCTTCTTAAATTGATGTTTTTCTTCTTTTTTTTTTAACCTAAGAAGTACCATACTTGCAATGATTCTAGGATGGTAAAAAAAATTGCCACAGCAATAACAAATTATTCTTTCTTTTTTTTAAGATTTTATTTATGTATCTTTAGAGGGGAAGGAGCGAAGAAGAGAGGGAGAGAAACATCAATGCATGGTTGCCTTTCATGCTTCCCCTGCTGAACTGGCCTGCAGGGAACAGGCCTGCAACGGAGGCATGTGCCCTGACTGGGAATCCAACTCGATCTTGTGGTTCGCAGGCCTGTGCTCAATCTACTGAGCTACACCAGCCAGGGCAAATTATTCTTTCTTAATTAATATTTTAGAGATATGGACTTCTGAAAAAATGTAAAATTGTTTACAGAATAGGAAAAAAAGATATTGAGTAACTAAAAAACTACTCAAACTTTAGATATTTCTGATTCAGTGTTTCTTAATCATGTCATTATGCATATTTATATTAAGCAAAATTACAAATAATTGTATAATAATTAACTATTAAGAGAAATCCTATATGTAGACTTGAAATAATATATTTCTTATAACTTCCTTATCATACTTTCAGGTACACTTATTTTATAAGATATTTATTAACTTTTATGACTCAAAAATTAAGAACGACAAAAATATTCCAGTACAATTTGTTATTTTGTTGGTCAGTAACTCGGAAGCAATGAAACCTACAAATTTTGAAACTTGTCTTTAACAGTTATGTAAATATCATCTATTAAAATACATGTATAACATGTTTATAAAACTTCATCAGGAAAAATGAGAATTTTTAGCATATACCCTGAAAATTCACACCGTTCCTAAGGCTAGAATTTGTAGCTGATGGATACTACATTCCTTGCTTCTATTTCATCTGGCCCAAGATTTTTCTTTATGTAAACCAATCACCTAAGATGAAAAGCTCTCTCATTGTAATATACAGTGAGTAGTGTGTCCTCTAATTATTTTTTATCACAAAGGTATAAACAGAAGTTTCTCAAACATCAGTTTCAAGGTCTACAGCACATAACCTATTCGTGTTAAGTATAATGCAAAGTAAAAATGTGTTTTTGTTTTTCACTTATACACAGTAGGGATCCTTCTCATATTTTCCCTTAATAAAAATTTAGAAAAGTTACTTATAAAAAACTTTGTAAAAATTCAAAAAGTTATTTTCAGAATACTTATTTCTGTTTGTACAAGATAACATTTACATATATTTACTTGTGATTTGTCCCTAGAGATAAATTTAGAGAAAAATGATAGAAATATTGATTGTCAGTTTATGGATAAGCATTCATCTCTATAAGTGGTGCAGGACTGAATTCATATATTTTTGCAAAAATGCACTTTTGGAGTGGATCCAATTATTTCCTTTTGGAAATGAAACTTTCTAACTTACAAATACATAATGAAGTCACTAGACCAAATGAAGTGGCAGTTGAAATACAGCTGGCTTTGTTTTATGAGCCTTTTCAACATTTGTTATGCCTTAAGCCCACTATGCAAACCTTTCTATCAGAAAATATCTAAAAGGAAAAGAACATTGTTTTATTTCTAGGTTAAGATTCAGTGCAGCATAGACTTGATCATGTCTTGATTCCCAAACACTCCTTTTCATAACAGAATATTAGTCATAAATTTACCTATTAAGTGGTATAAAAGAGATATATTTTCTTGAAGGTCTATTCATCACACTCAATCTTTCTCAATTCTAGTTCTGGGAAGCCATCATGATTTTGTGTCTAAGAAGTCTAGAGGTCTTTTTACAGGCAGAGATCATTAATAACATTTTGCCTATTTTATGAAAAGGATAAATGGATGTGAAAAATGGGATGGTCTACCCCTCTGTTAAGGTCCTGGGTAATATTATATCTGATGCACCAAGATAAAAATATAAATGTGTTTTAGAATGGTACTGAAGATGATTCCACTAAACACCTGGAAGACAATGAAGTGTCTAAGAACTGATGGAAAGTCAGATTTTCTAGAACACTCATGGAGATATGAGCCTGCTTGAGAGGAACTCCTTGGAGAGGCAGCATATCATATGGATGTATACAGATGCCTGTATGAACTAGGCAATGAGTGCCCTGGATATGCGTGACTAGAAAGATACCTCATGCCAAATTTGGCATGGGGAATGAAGTCACCAGGAAATTAATTTACCCTGACATTGCCTTAGTTCTTCCTCAAACTATACTTCATTGACTGCCTTGAAGGGATATGAATTGAGTATAAAAGGGTAGGAGAAAAATAAGAAAAATTGTCTGCCTCCTTCACATGAAGATGAGATCGGGTGCATTCAGGGTGGTATGGCCATAGACTGCCTCCTTCACATTCAGAATATCTTAGTATCTACTTTAACAGATATACCTAAATTCACAAAACTTTAGATGCTGTAGAAGCACTTATAAAAGAGGGAATTTAAAAATAAAATACAATGTAATTATTTTATTATGAATTTTTTACATAAGATGTAAATTTAGAAAATATATTATAATCATGAAAGGAAATGTTAATTATATAAGACATGTTTAGGTTATATGGCATGGTAGTGCTAGGCTTATCTTCTAATATCAACATATGATTTGATTATAACTCTCTCTTCTGATTCTAAGCTTTGTACTAATAAGTGCAGAGCAATGGTAGGTCACTCCTGGAAAAACTTGAAGCTTGTGGTACATTAAAATTAACAAAAGCAAAGACAAATTTCAAACTAACCTCTACTTCTGAACCACCCACAATTTGTAGCCAGACAGGGGATAAGTCATCCTCATTTTGAAGAACAGATATTATTTACCTCAGCCTCTGCTATTCTATACACAATGACCACAAATCAATAAAAAGTTATGAAACAGATAAAGAAGTAGGAAAAGTTTTCAACCTTGTCAAAAAACAAAGAAATCAACACAGCCAGAAATGCAGATGATTCCGATGTTAAAACTGTGATAATATTATTTTATTTTTACATTTTAATTATTGTTCAAGTACAGTTGTCTCCATTTTCACTCCACCATGGTCCCCTGACAGAACCATCCCCACCTCCCACCCTTGAACCTACCCTCTTTGAGTTTGTCCATGTGTCCTTTATACATGTTCCTTGATGAACTTTCTCCTATTTTCCCCCTCCCCTGCCCTGTATGGTTACTGTCAGTTTGTACTTTTTTTCAATGTTTCTGTTTTTATTTTGCTTGCTTATTTTTTGTTTTTGTTTTTATTAGGTACCACTTATATGTGAGATTATATGGTATTTGTCTTTCACTGCCTGGCTTATTTCACTTAGCATAATTCTCTCCAGTCCCATCCATGCTGTTGTGAAGGGTATGATCTCCTTTTTTCTTTCTGCTGCATAGCGTTCCATTGTGTAAATGTACCATAGTTTTTTTATCCACTCATTTACTGGTTGGATTTTAAACAAACTACAGTTTATATCTTAAATACCTCTAAAGGAACTAGTAGACAAATGCATGAACATATTGAAACTTTCAGCAAGGATATGAACACAGCTAAGAAATGAATTACACCAGACAATCGCGGTTCGATTCCCAGTCAGGGCACATACCGGGGTTGCAGGCTGGTTCCCTGCAGGACAGTTCCCAGCAGGGGACCCATGAAAGGCAACCATACATTGATGTTTCTCTCCCTCTCTCCTTCCTTTCACCTCTAAAGATAAATAAATAAAATGTTTAAAAAAAAAGAAATGAATTACAGTAGTGAGTAGAAATTACACAAATTGAAACACAAAGGCAAAAGGGTGAGATAAAAAGAATAATGAGCATCCAAGAGCTGTAGGACCACATCATTCAGTCTAACATACATTTAATTTGAGCCCCAAAAGGACGAAAGAAAGAGAATAGGCCAGAGCAAAATTTAAAAATATATAAAATTAATGACTCAAAATTTCCAAAAATATTGAAAAATGTCAACCATAGATCCAAGAATCCTACAGATATAAAGTACAATAAATACCAAATACATACACAAACACACACATCATATTTTCAAATTGTTGAAACCTAAACGGAGAAATTCTTTAAGGCAGGCAAAGGAAAGAAAGACACAAAACACCAATAAAAAACAATGATAAGATAATAACCTTAAACATAAATAGATTAAATGCTCCAATCAAAAGACACAGAATAGCTGCATGGATAAGAAAGCATGACCCACACATATGCTGCCTACAAGAGACCCACCTCAGGACAAAAGACCATCACAGACTAAAAGTGAAAGGCTGGAAACAAGTTTTTGAAGCAAATGAACAAGAAAAAAGAGCTGGGGTAGCAATTCTCATATCAGACAAAATAGACTTCAAAAAAAGAGCCATAAAGAGAGACACAGAGGTCTCTCCTCATAATACTCCAGGGAAGAATCCACCAAGAAGACATTAACATCATAAATATATATGCACACAACATAGGAGCACCAAAATATATAAAGAAAATTTTAGAGGAATTTAAGAAAGATATAGACAGCAAAACAATTATAGTGGGGGATTTTAACACCCCACTATCAAAAATGGACAGATCTTCCAGACAAAATATCAACAAAGACATTGCGGCATTAAACAACACCCTTGATGAAATGGACCTAACTGATATATACAGAGCTCTTCACCCCAAAGAAGCTAAATACACATTCTTTTCAAATGCACATGGAACACGCTCAAAGATAGACCACATGATAGGACACAAAAGGAGCCTCAACAAATTCAAGAATATTGAAATTATCCCAAGCATTTTCTCTGACCACAAGGGACTGAAACTGGAAACCAACCCCACAGGAAAAAATCCAAAACACCCAAAATCATGGAGACTGAATGGTATGCTATTAAACAATGAATGGGTCAAGAATGAAATTAGGGAAGAAATCAAAAAGTTTCTGGAAACAAATGAAAATGATCTCACAACAACCCAAAACTTATGGGACACAGCAAAGGCAGTCCTGAGAGGGAAGTTTATAGCAATACAGGCCTACCTAAAGAAGATAGAAACATTTCAAACAAACAACCTGACTCTACGCCTGCAAGAACTCAAGGAACAACAACAAAAACAGCCCAAAGCAAGTAGAAGGAAGGAAATAACCAAGATCAGAGCAAAACTAAATGAGACAAAAACATAGAGACAAAAAGCACAATTCTAAGGATCAATGAATCCAGGAGTTGATTCTTTGAAAAGATGAACAAAATAGACAAGCCTTTAAGTAGGCTCATCAAGAAAGGAAGGGAACAGACACAAATAAACACAATCAGAAATGAAAGAGGAGAGATTACAACTGATACCACAGAAATAGAAAGGATAGTAAGAAATTACTATGAAGAACTGTATGCCAAGAAATTTGAGAACCTAGGGGAAATGGACACATTTCTAGAAAAATATAATCTCCCAAAACTCAATGAAAAAGAAGTAGAACACCTGAATAGACCAATAACAGCAAAAGACATTGAAGCAGTAATCAAAAAACTCCCATCACACAAAAACCCTGGACCAGATGGCTTCACAGGAGAATTCTACAAAGCATTTAAGGAAGAGCTAACCCCCATTCTTCACAGACTATTCCAAAAAATCCAAAAGGATGGAAAACTCCCTAACTCCTTTTATGAAGCCAGCATCATCCTAATTCCAAAACCAGATAGAGATACAACAAAGAAAGAAAACTTCAGGCCAATATCCCTGATGAACATAGACACTAAAATCCTCAACAAAATATTGGCAAATCACATCCAACAATATATCCAAAAGATTATACACCATGACCAAGTGGGATTCATCCCAGGGATGCAAGGATGGTTCAACATTGGCAAATCAGTAAATGTAATTCATCACAAAGACAAAAAGCACATGATCATATCAATAGATGCAGAAAAAGCTTTTGATAAGGTCCAGCACCCATTTATGATAAAAACACTCAGCAAAGTGGGAATAGAGGGAGCATTCCAGAATATAATAAAGGCCATATATGAGAGACCTACAGCCAATATCATACTCAATGGGCGAAAACTAAAAGCCTTTCCACTAAGATCAGGAACAAGACAAGGATGTCCACTTTCACCACTTCTATTCAATATAGTTTTGGAAGTTTTGGCCACAGTGATCAGGCAGGAAAAGGAAATAAAAGGCATCCAAATAGGAAAGGAGGAAACAAAACTGTCACTGTTTGCAGATGACATGATAGTGTACATGGAAAATCCTATAGACTCTACCAAAAAACTGCTCAAACTAATTAATGAATTTGGCAAAACAGCTGGTTACACAGTCAATATCCAGAAATCAAAGGCATTTTTGTATACTAACAATGAATCAGCAGAAGCAGAAATCAAGGAAAAAATCCCATTCGATATAGCAAAAAGAAAAATAAAATATCTGGGAATAAACCTAACTAAGGAGGTAAAAAATCTGTATGCAGAAAACTACACAGCCCTGAATAACGAAATCAAGGAAGACACAAACAAATGGAAACATATACCTTGTTCATGGATTGGAAGAATTAACATCATCAAAATGCCCATACTACCCAAAGCAATTTACAGATGCAATGCAATACCTATTAAAGTAACAAGGGCATATTTCACAGACATAGAACAAACACTTCAAAAATTTATATGGAACCATAAATGACCCCGAATAGCAACTGCACTTTTGAGAAAGAAGAACTAGGTAGGAGGGATCACAATACATGATACCAAACTATATTACAAGGCCACTGTAATCAACACAGCTTGGTACTGGCATAAAAACAGGCACATAGACCAATGGAACAGAACAGACACCCCAGAAATAAATCCAAGTCTCTACAGTCAATTAATATTTGACAAAGGGGGCAGCAACATAAAATGGAGTAAAGATAGCCTCTTCAACAAATGGTGTTGGGAGAACTGGACAGCTACATGCAAAAAAATGAAACTTGAGCACCAACTTACACCATACACCAAAATAAATTTAAGTTGGATAAAAGACTTAAATATAAGGTGTGACACCATTAAAGTCTTAGAGGAGAACATTGGCAGGAAATCTCAGCTATTTCACGCAGCAACATTTGTACTGATATGTTCCCCAGAGCAAGGGACATAATGTAAAGAATAAACAAATGGGATCTCATCAAAATAAAAAGCTTTTGCACAGCTAAAGAAAACAGTATTAAGATAAAAAGAGAACCAACAGTTTGGGAAAACATATTTGCCAATGATACCTCAGACAAGGGTTTAATCTCCAAAATATACAAAGAACTTACATGACACTACTCTAAGAAGACAAGCAATCCAATTAAAAAATTGGCAAAGTACTTGAATAGACACTTCTCCAAGGACATACAGAACATTCAGAGACACATGAAGAGATGCTCAATATCGCTAGCCATCAGAGAGATGCAAATTAAAAACAATGTGATACCACTTTATACCAGTCAGCATGGCCATCATAAACAAAGCAAGAAACAACAAATGTTGGAAAGGTTGTAGGGAAAGGGGGACCCTAGTTCACTGTTGGTGGGATTACAGACTGGTACAACCATTATGGGAAACAGTATGGAATTTTCTAAGAAAACTAAAAATGAACATGCCTTTTGACCCAGCAATTCCACTGTTAGGAGTATATCCTAAGAATCCTAAAACGTCAATATCGAAGAACCTATGCACCACAATGTTCATAGCAGCACAATTTACAATAGCCAAGAGCTGGAAGCAACCTAGGTGCCCATCAGTAAATGAATGGATTAAAAAGCTATGGTACATTTACACAATGGAATTCTATGCAGCAGAAAGAAAGGAGCTCCTACCCTTTGCAACAGCATGGATGGAACTGGAAAGCATTATGCTGAGTGAAATAGGCCAGGTGTTGAAAGACAAATACCATATGATCTCACCATTAACAGGAAGCTAAACAACAAAACAAACAAGCAAACAAAATATAACCAAAGACACTGAAATACAGAACAGGCTAACAGGGACCAGAGGGGAGAGGGGAGAGAATTTCAGGGGAAAATGGGAGGGATTCACAGGAATAAGTATAAAGGACACATGGACAAAAACTAAGGCAGAGGGAGAAATGAGAGGGAGGTGGGGAGCAATGGGGTGTGGGCTGGGATGGGAGTATGAGACAGAAAACTGTACTTGAACAATAATTAAATATTTTTTGAAAAAATTAATAAAGAGATTCAACATTCTAAAACAAATAAAAATAGCAAAAGAAAAAAAGAAGAAATTGATGACTGAATCACTCTGTCATAGAGATAAAAGCAATGAAATGTATTGTATATTTGTATATTCACAAACTTGTATGTGTACATGTAACATGTATATGTATATGTACATAAAGTGTGTAATATATGTTTTGTGTAAATTATAATCCATTATTCTAAATATGGATTTGGAATAAACATCCTTAACTGAGTTTAACTAAAAAGAACATCTTTTATCCATGTGAGATTTTCTTCTTCCAATTCCTATTCCTATGTTTTCTATTGGTCTTTTCTTTGTTGTGTTTTATTTATCTTTCATATGTCAGGATGTTCACTATCCTATAGTAAACCTCAGGATTATACAGAGAAATCTTATGTTGTCACTGACAGTTGCATATATTTTCTTCAATTGTAACATCTCCAGATTGCATCATTAGTTTCTGGCTCATTTTTAATAAGATACAGTAATAATTCTGAACACATATTATTTCCTAAAGCACAAGCCATAGAAAATAGAACATTTACAGAAATACAAAGCATATATAAAAATGCTCTTCAAGTATTCAAGTATAAATTCAAAATAAAACACTGTATCAAACATAAAAAAAACATACCACCATTCTTTTTGTTATTGTACTCTTTTGTTTTATCAATTCATATGCAAATTAAGTAACAAACTAAAATGGGCTTCATACTGAAAGCACAACAAAAAATGTTTGGGAGAGTGATTTGGTTGGAACATCATCTCATGCACAAAACAGTTGGAGTTTGATCTCCAGTCAGGGCACATACCTAGGTTGTAGGTTGAATCCCTGGTTGAGGAGCATACAGGAAGCAACTGATCAATGTTTTTCTCTCCAATTGATGTTTCTCTCTCTCTCTCTCCAAAAACAACTTAAAAAAAACATATTGTCAGGTGAGGATTAAAAATAAATAAAAATAAATGTATTATGTTCATCTGCTTTAGAATCAGTTATAATTACTTCCTTGCTTATATTGATAAACATGTAGATAGAAGCAGTTATCAGAATAATTCATTGTGAGTTAGTATGTTGAACATGTCATTGCTTCCTTGTTGACCACATGTTACAATACCAAAAATATGAATCATAATCTCACTGACTTAAAAGCATTTTGAGTGTGTTTCAAAGCAGTTTATAGAGCTTCTGGTTTAAGTCCTACCAAGTAGGCATTAGAGATGTTCTCACTTCCATCTTCACAACAACAACAAAAAACCTGACAAATTTAAATCTAGTAATTTTTTTGGACCCATTAGAGGACTGAAATCATAGAAGTGTTTATTGCCGGTAGAAGTGAGTTCTTTCAAGGGATCACAAGGAAAGCATTCCAGGAGACCCACCCATGGGAAGTTGAAGCTTTTTGTAAGATTTATTGTAGAAGAAAAATTAAAGGACTGCCCCTGGGTTCCCAATGTCTCATCTTTATCTATCCCACTGTGGAAGAAGTCCAATCTTGTCTTCATCAGGCTCAGAAACAGGGCCAATGTCCAGAGATTTGGTGCCATGTCAAAGTTTAATCCATATCAAAGCTTAGTCTAGTTCCTGGCTGTCTGGCTGACTGGTGCTACTTTATTCAGTACTCAGGCTTGACTTGGAACCTGCTTGAAGTCCATACGCTACTGGCCTGGGATGCAAGGACCACATGGTTGGTATGGAGAGAAAATGCACAGCATGAGAGTGAGAGACTCTTGAAGGCTGCCTTAGGGTCACCTCATTTAACATCTAAAACCCACACAAATTCTAATGGTGAAGAGCCAGGAAAGATCCCCCTCATGACACTATTAGGGGGAGGAGAATCTTACAATACATCCTCTATAACAGGAGTCCTCAAGCCCCTGGGCCACAGACTGGTACAGGTCCGTGGCCTGTTAGGAATCAGATGCACAGCAGGAGGTGAGCTTGAATCATCCCAAAATCATTTCCCCCTATCCTGGTCCATGGAAAAATTGTCTCACAAAACTGGTCCCTGGTGCCAAAATGGTTGGGGACTGCTTCATAAGATTCTCTGTAATCTAGAACGACATTCTCCATAACAGAAGTTTACTTACCAAGGAGAAAAACTGATGATGTTGCTTTGTCAGGAGAAAGGCATTTATCACTCTTCTGCCCCTCCCAGGCTTTGTGTTCCTCTTAAGTGGGGAGCAAAAGCTAAGAAATGCTGATAAAAGTCACAGCCCAGGGACAGAGGCTCATTTAAAGGCTGACATCTAATCAGCAGGTTATGAAAGGCTTCCACCTCCTCACATATTATCAACATATTTACAAGGTTACAGTTAAAGAATCAGCAGAACACAGAATCTCTCCAAGAAGAGGTACTTAGAAAAACTCAAAATCAACAAGGACTATGAAAGCCAGGACATTAGAATAATCTGAAGCGTATGGTAACACAGACCTAGCAGGTGTTAGACATGATACAACTAAAGCCAATATATGTCCAGGAGTCAACAAAAAATCCTACAGATTGCTATTATTGCTTATAATTGGATCTTAATTTTTTCTATATAAATAAATCCAAACCCAAATATCATAAAAACACATTTTAAGGAACAGTTTTGCAGTAGTGACAGGGGAAAAAAGTAAGAATTTCCCAAGAATCCAGACACTCAAAATATGTTTGATTATAAATATAAATATAAATATAATATAAATATAATATAAATATAATATAAATATAATATAAATATAAATATAAATATAAATATAAATATAAATATAAATATAAATATAAATATAAATATAAATATAAATATTATATATATATATATATATATATATATATATATATATATATATATATAGTGTGCCAAGGCACAATACTAACAAATTACTTCTACCTTCAAAGGCAACACATATAAACTACAAATAAGAAGTCATAGAATCTGAGCTTTAGAAAAAACTCACAAAGTCAGCTGACTGATGTTTTGTATCCTAGGGAAATACATCCTGGTGGTAGTTGAGAGGTCTTCAGAACTTACACTAATGCAAATAGCAAAAAATTATATGTTACTCATTCAAATTATTTTATTTTTCTATTAATTAAAAGTTATACCAGACGCTGAGTGGTGCGTCTCAGTGGGTTCAGCAAGGTCTCACAAACCAAATGCCATCAGATAGATTTCCAGTCAGGGCACTTGCTTGGATTTCGGATCAGGTTTCCGGTTAAGGAGGTTAGAGACATGAGAGAGGCAACCTATTAATGATCATCTCACGCATCAGCGTTTCTCTCCCTCTTTTTCTCCCTCCCATCCAATCTCTTTAAAAATAAATAACAAAAACTTTTCAAAAGTTAAACTGGGAAAACCAAAAATATAAACAAAGTAGAAAACAAAATGTGGAGTATTTTTATGTTAGATGTGGGATCAAAGGTAACTTGAAAAATATAGCATTTTAGCATTTTATAAACTAAATACTATATTAGTTACTATAGCCTTAAAATAAAAATGCCAAATATCTTTGAAAATAAGAAAGTGATGGAATTGCAAAGAATTTAATACTTTCTAAATTAACATTCTACAGAATTGAGCCTATTTTTCTAATTTCCTAATAAATATACAATATCTCAAAAGAATGAAAGGAAGTAAAGAATTAAAAGTGTCATGAAGAAAGATATGTTTCAGTTGACTAGAATTTAAAGATACATAAATTATTCTCACAAATTTTAAGATGAATTACAATAGTTTTGCCCAGAACAATTCTGTTTTTTTTCATTTTTCCAACCTTAAATATTAGTATTATGCCATTTAACTAAAAAAAAATTAGCAACCTGGCAAGCACTTGTTTGTTGATTTGTTTATGATGACCATCTGACTGTGTGAAGTGATATCTCATTGTAGTTTTAATTTGCATCTCTTTGATGGCTAGTGAGGCTGAGAATCCTTTCATATGTCTCTGGACCCTCTGTATATCCTCCTCCTTGCAGAAGTGTCTATTCAGGTCCTTTGCCCACCTTTTTAATTAGGTTGTTTGTCTTCCTGGAGTGGAGTTGTGTGAGTTCTTTATATATTTTGGAGATCAAACCCTTGTCCAAGGTATCATTGGCAAATGTATTTTCCCATATGATTGTTTCCCTTTTCACTTTGCTGATGCTGTCTTTGCCTGTGCAAAAGTTTTCGTTTGTTTTTTTTTTTTTTTTGATGAGGTCTGATTTGTTTATTCTTCCCTTTATATCCCTTGCTCTAGGTGACATATCAGTGAAAATATTACTGTGTGGAATATCTGAAATTTTCCTGCCTATGTTCTCTTCTGGGACTTCTGTTGTCATGACTTGTTTTAAGCCTTTTATCTGCCTTGAGTTTATTTTTGTGTATGGTGTAAGTTGGTGGTTGAGTTTCATTTTGTTTGCAAGTAGCTGGCCAGATCTCTCAAACCGCTTGTTGAAGAGGCATTTTTTTACTCCATTTTACAATCCTGCTCCCTTTGTTGAGTATTACTTGACCATAGAGACTTGGGTTTATTTCTGGGCTCTCTGTCCTGTTCCATTGGTCTATGTGTCTGCTTTTATGCCAGTACCAGCTGTTTTGATTACAGTGGCCTTGTAATATAGTTTGATATCAGGTGTTGTGATCCCTCCTACCTTGTTCTTCTTTCTCAAAATTGCAGCTGCTATTCAGGCTCATTTATGGTTCCACATAAATTTTTGAAGTGTTTGTTCTATATCTGTGAAATATGCCATTGGTACTTTAATAGTACCAATGGCACTGAATAGTACCATTGCACTGAATCTGTAAATTGCTTTGGGTAGTATGGACATTTTGATGATATTAATTCTTCCAATCCACGAACACATTATGTGTTTCCATTTATGTGTGCCTTCCTTAATTTTTTTCTTCAGTGTTATGTAATTTTCTGAGTACAGGTCTTTTATCTTCTTGGTTAGGTTTATTCCTGGGTACATTATTTTTCTCATTGCTATAGAAAATAGGATTTTTTCCTGATTTCTTTACATGTATTTTTTATTATTTCATAAGAACAACTAAAATGTGACAGATATTGTTAATATGTAAGTTTGGTTCTGGATCTATCTCAGAGAAATGACATAATCATTAGTAGCATTTTTAAAAGCAGTTCATGCTTAGATTTATGTGAAATTTATACAAAGGATAAGTTTTTAGTCTTTAATCAATCTTCCCATTTGTAATCCACTGATTCTTTATTAAAATGTTCTTTAAATACATTTTCTGCAACACAAACAAAAAGGTAAATTATTTCAATGCAGTATGTTGTGCACTTAGAACTATTATGAAAGAGAAATTCTCCTCAAGTCTTTGCACTACAGGTAAATATATCAATGAAAATATGGTATTCAAAAATCTAAATTATTGTATTAATTTGCTGGAACTACTATAACAAATTACCACAAACTGAGTACAACAACAGAAATATGTTGTTTTGCGGTTCTCTAGGCTAGAAGTTTGAGATCAAGGTGTCAGCCAGTCAATTTCTTCTGAGGGGTGGGATGAAGATTCTGTCCTATGTCTCCTGAAAAATTTTGGCATTCCTTTACTTATAAAAGCATCACCCCAAAATTTCTCCTCATGTTCACATGCTATTTTCTCTGCATGTATCATGTCTGCCTCCAAATTTTCCTTTTAAGGATACAAGCCATATTGTATGGGAACCCACCTAAAAACCTAATTTTAAGTCAAGTACTTCTATAAGGACTCTATCTCCAAATAAAGTCACATTTTGAAATATGGGGGATGAGGAATCTAACATGTAAATTTCAGGGGATACAATTTAGCCAAAAATAGTTATATTAGATCCCACAATGACTAAGCTTACTATCATAAATACTCATAAATTAATAATAATGTTAAAAGATAGATACATGCAAGCTTCTTCATAACTAAATTTCTTTTTACAAGACTTTCACAGATTTCTTGGAGTAAGAATGTTTTAGTAATGACCAATGATAACAAGGCAGTGAAAGATAAATTCCATATGATCTCACCTTTAAGTGGAACCTAATCAACAAAACAAACAAGCAAGCAAGCAAAATGTAACCAGAGGCATTGAAATGAAGAACAAACTGACTGTAACCAGAGGAGGTGGGAGGGGATATTGGGGGGTAAGGGGAAGGTTAATTAAATAACATGTATGAAGGATATATGGACAAAGCAAAAGGGGGTAGGATTTGGAATGAGTGATGAGAATGGCTAGGTTGGGGGACAGTTGTGGAGATAAAATGAAAAAAAAACTACTTGAACAACAATTTTTTTAAAGACAAAAAGTACAGTTTCTTGCTTCTTAATGCAAAGCAAAAAGAAAATCTTAAAATTTATAAACATAGAGTTTATTGAAGGTAGTTAATTATTTCAGGTTAGATAATAGATGTTAAATACAGTAAACATCTAGGTGTTTACCCTTTGAAATTATGAAGTTAATAAAATACTAATAAAAATAATGCATAATTTTAATAATTAATTCACAGAGGGTACAAGTTTATCCATGTATATAATTTTCTAAGTTCCAATATTTTAAAATAATTAATGGTAATTAACATGGTCCCCTGAATTTCATCTAATTATAAAATAACTCACAACTAATTCTAAATTATAATAATTCTTCCTAGAGTGAGATTTATTTTGTGCTTCTGGAAGACAATGACATCTACAACATCTACAAGAATATATTAAAGCAAATAAAGAAGCAAATTTTATTATATGTGTTACTTAGTTCATTTAGTAACAGTAAACATCTAGGTGTTTACTATGATGTGCAAAAAATTAGTAAAAATTTATCACCAAGAAATAGCTTGTTTCACAAGCATAGAAGTTGTTGTAGCATAATTAATGTGCATTACTTCTTCACTATGTGCCATACTCAAAGTATTAAAACATATGTTTGTTTTGTTGATTATGTTCCACTGATGAATAAGATCACATGGTATTTATCTTTTACTGACTGGATTATTTTACTTAGCATAATACTCTTCAGTTCTACCCATGCCGTTTTGAAAGACAGGAGTTCCTTCTCTCTTTCCACTGCATGGTGTATTCCATGAGACTTGAAAATAAAGAACAAATGGACAGTGACCAGAGGGGAGGGCAGAGGAGAATGATGGGGAAATAGAGGAAGGGGCAAGCAAAGGAACATGTATAGAGGACTCAATGACACAGACAATGTGTGGAGGTATTGACTATGGGATTGGGGGGGTACGTCTGAGCAATGGGGGGAAAAGCAGGACAACTATAACTGAACAAGAGTAAAAAAGTATTAAAACATAAAGATATAATTTAATATTATTAAACACTATTTCTCTTGTACTTTGAGTTAGAGAAAAAAATTTGGAATATTTTCTGTTGCTTTGGATGAACTGACCCCTTCAGATTTCTGTCCCTTTTTAAGAGTTGTATTGTTCTTTACAATATTATATGAGTTTATTGAAATTCTAATAATTAATTCAGTTAGTTAAAACTAATTTTTAATAAATTTTAAATATTTTGTAAAGATTGTTGCATTAATTCATCTGTATCTGAATTCTGAATATGAGATTACTACTTATGAGTAGGTATATAAGAGGAATTATAATGTCCTCTCAGTTAGATGCCCCATCCTAATCAGAGAGTTGGTGAATATGTTACCTTATATGGTAAAGAGTACCCTGCAAATATAATTAATATAAGGATATGGTGATGGGAATATTACTGTGAAATACCTAGGAAATGGGCCAATATAATCACAGGTGCCTTTGTAAGTAAAGAAGGGAGGCAGGAGTATCAATTAAAGAAGGAAGTAGGATGATGGAAGCAGAAATTGGAGTGACATGATAGCTGGCTTTAAAGATGGAAGACCAGCATAAGGCAGAGAATTCAGGCAGCATCTAGAAGCTATAAAAAGAAGAAAATGGTCTCCCTGGGACCTTAAAAAAGAATGCTGCCCTGCTGAAACTTTGATTTTAACCTCATGAGACTCCTTTTAGTCTTCTGACCCTCAGAATTGTAAGAAAATAATTCTGTGGTGTTTTAGGCCACTAAATTTGTGGCAGTTTGTTACAGCAGTAAAAGAGAAGTAGAACAGGTCATTTTTTATGATTGCAAGAGACTTAGATGAATAATAAAACCAACTCCTTAAATGATTTTTAGAACCATGTAACATAGCAATTGTGTTTCTGGACATTTATCCCCCCAAATGAAAATTATGCTCATAAATAAACTGGTACGTAAAAATTCATACAAGGCTTATTTTAATGAGAAAATACTGGAAAGAACTCAAATTTTCTTAAATGTGTGAATATTTACAAAAAAATCAGTTGCAATCTTGCAATGGAATACTGCTCAGAAATACAGAGGAATAAGCTTTTGGTATATTCAATAACCTGCATTGTATGATGTGATTCTAAATCTATACAGAAGAAATATACAAGAAAACTGCCGCAGCCCGCTGCAGCAAGGGTGGTCGTGAGGCTGAGCGAGGGACTGAATAAAGGAGAGGACCAAATGCTCTGCTGGCATAAGGCAAGTTTATTGCGCAGTCTTCTGGCTTATATACAATCTTGAGTACATAGAGAACAAAGGAGAAGCCTTCTGGCACGTAGCTCACTTCCTTGACCTACAAAGTTTATCTCTTCCCTTAGAGTCAGGACGTTCCCAAGCTAACATACTTTCCGGGTACATGATGCACAGGCCAAAGATATGAGTTGATGGGAAAGAAAGGGCGGCTAGTTTCTCAAGGGGTCAGAGAACTGTTACAACTCAAGATAGCCCCGAGGCCGGAAACCAGGCCCAGTCACCACGCCCGCGGTGCTAGACCCTATCCTTGAACCCTCACAGGCCTCCTGGGCTCCAACAGAAAACTATAATGGGGCATAAGTTTAAGTAAGATGTCTACATTTGACTCTAGTAAAATGATGACACCTGTAGAGAGTGATATGCTATACATATATAATAATACCTAGAGCAAAGACTAAATATATCACAAGAGATGTATTCAGAAACACTATAAATATATCAAAATGGAAATTTTAAAAATATTTGAGTAACTCATAGTAAGGCAAGAAAGAGAAGAGATAAAAATCAGAGAGAATGAACAGATAACAAAAAATAAAATGCCAGGCTTAATCCCATACACATAAATAATTATAGAAAATTAATATTGTGCAAATATATTAATAAAAAACAGGAATTAGAAGAATGGATTAAATAAAACATAGCATAATTACATACCCTCCACAAGAGACTCATGTCAGTATAATGCTATAGATAGGCTTAAAGTCAAAGAAAAGAAAAAGATATACCAGTAATTTCAACTTTAATCAAAAGAAAGCAGAAGTAGCTATATTAATATCAGATAAAATAGACTTTGAAGTAAAATAAATGATCAGGGACAGAGAAATACATTACATAATAATAAGAGGTCAACCTAACAAGAAAATAACAATCTTAAATGTGCATGCACAAAACAACAGCTGCAAAGTATGTGAAATCTTAAAATGATAAAACTAAAAGGGGAAATAGAAAAATTCAGGAGTATTGGAGACTCTAACTGTCCCCTTTCAAGAGCTGTAGAATAACAACATATAAAAATCTGAAACATTTAATAAGGATCCCAAAATATAATTATCTAACACTATCGACTGACATTTAACATTCCACCTCATCACAAAAGAATCCACACCTTTTCAAGCACTAGCAGAATATATGCCAATCATGTTTGTGTATCACAAGACCCAACATAGTAAAGGTAAAAATTCTCAAAAATTTTATGTCTCAGAAAATTTTTTTTGTATATATATATATATATATATATATATATATAATTATTACTTATATATATATGTGTGTGTGTGCAAGATTATTCTTGCTTAAATATATACCAAAATTATATGTACACAAATTATACGTAAAAGCAAAAACCCTGAATAGCAAAAAGAATTTTGAAAAAGAAGTGTAAAATGAGAAAAATCAGACTACTGTATTTGAAGATATTATCAGTAATACAAAACTGATATTGCTGGGAGCATTAACACATAGATCAAAGAAAGAAAAGAGAGCGCCACAAAATGGACCCACACAAATATGCTCAACTGACTTTTGACAAAGATGCACAATAAATTCAATCAAAGGAAGGTAGATTTTCAATAATGACCTTAGAGCAATTGGATATCCATGGGCTTATGCTAGATAGATAATGAATAGATAGAGATTGATGATAGATAGATAATAAACAGATGATAGAGATAGTTAGATAGATGATAGATAGATGGATAGATAAATGAAACATAGATGATGGATCAATCCTTGACTTAAACCTTACAACTTTCAACTTAATGCAAAAGACAATATAGATTTAAAATATAAAACTATAAAACTTTAAGTATAAAATAAAGGAGAAAATATTTTGAACCTGCAGGTTTGATGAAAAGTTCTTAGACATGACAGAAAAATATCCTATAAAATAAAAAAATTGATTAATAAGAAATCATAAACAAACTTATAATCTGTGAAAACTATCAAAAGAATGAAAAGACTAGCTATGTATTGGGAGAAAATATTTTTAAACTCGATATTTGACAAAGACCTTACATCTAGAACATAAGTAACACTCAAAATTCAACATTAAAAGAAGCAAATACTACACTACAAAGTGGGCAGAAGACATGAAGAGATATTTCACCAAAGATGATATATGCATGACAAATGAAAAGATGTTAAATATCACTAGGCATTAGAAGTCATAAATTAAGGCCATGATGCAGTATCATTATATACTTGTTGGAACAAATAAAATAAAAAACAGCAACAATACCAAATGCTGATCAGGATATGAGAAAACTTGATTTCTCATATGTTGCTAATGAGAATGATAGAGCTACTCTGGAAAATAGTTTGGAGTATCCTTAATTAAATATACACTAAACACAGCCCAACAATTGTACTCCTGGGCAATACCAGAGAAATGAAAACAGGTTCATATAGAAACCTGTACACGATTGTTGATAGCGGCTTTATTTTTTTGCAGATAAATTGAGACATAATTGACAATAAAATTATAAGATATTTAAAGCACACAGCAGCTTTATTTGTAATAGCCAAAAACTAGAAACAACCCAGAAATCCTTCAACAGGGAAATGGTTAAACAAATTGTGGTATATTCACACCATAGAATACACTCAATAATAAATGGTTCCTAAATATTGATACACATAAGATTCAGATAGAGCTCAAAGGGTATTATGCTGAGTGAAAAAGTCATTGTCAAAAGGTTGCAGTTGTGCTTCATTTATATAAGTGGATGAAAAGATAAAAATGGAAAACAGATTAGTAGTTGATAGAGATGAAAGATGATGGAAGGATAAAAGCGTATATATAAAGGGCTAATACAAAGAAATTCTTTCTGGTGATGGGATATTTATGTATCTTGATTATGATGGCATGGACCAAAACTATACGTGTGATAAAATTACTTATCATTTTATCATATTACTAATGTGATAAATTACTAATGTCATCTTTACTAATGTCGTCTTTATTTTGATATTGTACTATAATCATGTAATATGGAAACATGAGGGAATTATGATCTATACATATGTTCTATTTGGTTTCCTTATACTAAATACAGAGTAACTGGATGCATTTTCCCTTTACTACAAGAAGAGAAGATGGGAGAAATGATGAGGAAGAAGAACAGGAGAAAGGAGAATGAAGAAAAGGAGAAGAAACCATCAAAATAATATAAGTATGATGCCCATATAAAAAGGCTTTACCTAGAATCAGGGAGGAATTTATAACCACATATTTTACACATTTGAATGCTTGGAGTTTAGCATATCTGAAAGGCTTATGTATTGTAAATATAAGCAAATGTGCAATTCTTTCTGTCTTTTGTGCATCTATTATAACAATAAACAAGTTATTAGCAACACACTGCCTTTTGAACCAAGTATAAACATTCATCTTTTTAAATAACCTTTTCCAGAACAAGGATTCCCCCTATAATGAGTCTCACTTTTCTCAACTTGTTCAAATGGCAAATGTTATGTAGTAAATAACTCTGCCAAGTAACAGAACTGTTACAGAATAAACTCATAAATTAATCCAAAATATTCAGTATCAACTCTAGGTTGAGATTTAACAATGCATTATGTTGGGACATCTTTATTTTGTTTAGTTTTGTTTGTTTCAGGGTAAACTGCAACTAAATTCTGAAAGAATGACTAAGAACCATATTTTATAATTATTACAGAAGAAATGCTAGTTGAGTACAATAATATATTATTTATTTAATTTTATAAATAAAACATTCATACATTTTTAAGATTTTATTTATTTATTTTTAGAGAGAAAAGAAGGGAGGGAGAAAAAGAGGGAGAGAAACATCAATGTGTGGTTGCCTGTCGCAAGTCCCCAGCTAGGAACCTGGCCTGCAACCCACGAATGTGTCCTGACCGGGAATGGAACCGGTGACCTTTTGGTTCGAAAGCCCACACTCAATCCACTGAGCTACACCAGCCAGGGCTATATGGTTCTTTATATACTTTATTTCAATATGCAAATTATAAAAGAAGAAAGATAATCACAATAGCACCAGAAAAGGAGGATCCTGAATATAGAAACCTCAAATCTACCTTGACCCTTTTCTTCTTCAGCTGGAAAGTTCAGTTTATGGCTGACCCAAAGAAGTGCAAAATAACCCAATGTGATTAATAAGAAACAAGTAAACATTCATTCAAACATAATACTATAACATTAAAGTTGTAAAATCATCCCATGACTGTCCTAATAAAAAAATAAAATAAGAATAAAAATTTAATGGTGTCATGAGCAAAGGAAATTACCCAATCTGAATGCATAGTAGTTGAAAGATTAAGGGATTGCAATATAATTGAAACACAATTGTAACTTTGTTAAAGAATTGCAGCTATAAAGGCATACCACAAAGCAGAAATAATAACAACCAGAAAAACACAAAGAAGATGTAGATGGACAGCAAAATGTAGGTGATTGCTAAAGAGTAGGAGGATATGCAACCAAAACTAGTAGAATCCAAGAATAAAAAAGGTGATAAAAATTATTTTAACTGGGTGAAAAAGGAACAGGGATTAAAAGGTACAAACTGATAGTTATAGAATAGTCATGCAGATATAAACTACAGCATAGGGAAGAGGCAATAATATTACAATAACTATGTATGGTTCTAGGTGAGTTCTGGAAATATGACAGGGATCACTTTGTAAAGTACATGATTTTCTAAGCACTATGCTGTACACTTGAAACAATACAAAATAGTGCTGAAAGTAAACTGTAATTGAAATTTACAAATTTCAGAAGCCAAAAGGCAAAGAGAGTAAAAATTATCAAAGGCACAATCAAAATACAAATAAAATGAGAAATTTATTTAAAATTAAACAGAAATAATAAAGATATCAGAGTTAATTCCTCAATATAAATTTCAAGTCAATGTTTCTTCTCTTTATATATCCATTCTACTATTTATTCCAAGTATTTTTCTCTATTTTATTTTTCACACATAATGTCACCACTGAATATTGGTTTTCTTTGTTCTTGTTTCATATTAATATTATTTTGCTTTATTTCTTTATTTTTACCTTTAAATGTTTAGTGTATCTGCCTTAGTATTTCTATGTTACATAGGAGATACATATATAATGCAAATATGATTTTTATTTTGACTATTGGACTCTTCACATATCTCTATATTTTAATCTGATATCTCAGCTTTCTCCCGGGGTAGCTGAACTCTAACCGACAATGTATATTGACCAGTGGCCCAGTATATGAATAAAAAGACAATGGGTCTTTTTAAAGCTTTGACATGTATTAACTCTTCTTTCCTTCCTCATTGTCCTTTCCTTTGCTCATAACCACAAAGACCCATGTCTGGAAGACAGAAAAAAATACTCTAAAATAATTTTAATACATATCTTAGTCTCTCTAGCAATACATTCTACACACTGTGATCAGAGTTGCTTTCATGCCCAATCTGTCTAATGACTCTCTAGTGCATATTGTAAAAAGTCAAGTCATGAGAATATTGGAGTAGTTTACCCCATCAACTTGATTAAGCTGAAACTCTACTTTTCAGAAATAGCTTTCCCTAGTTGGCACCATGTTAGAGTTCCTTAAAGTTAAACTTGCACAAAATTTGGTAGGTAAGAGTGAAGAAGGAGCTCAGAAACAAAGTAACAGCCATTACCCTCTGAAGGATATTCCTACATGAAGAACCAGTAATGGTTTCCAGCTTGTCCTTATTACCCCACCCATATTTTCTCTTTCCCCTGACCTCCAACAGCACAATGAATTGAGAGAACTGACATCTATCACAGAAACAGTATCCCACAGACTTTTTCCTCAGCTCCCTGTGGATGCATCTGGGGGCCAGGCATGCCCGTTTTGTTTTGTTTCATTTCCACTAAGGTATCAATTACAGAGAAAGTGAAATTATTCAGCTGTCAGGTACAGAAATCATATGTAGCTGGCACATATTTGTTTTAAAAGAAAATTTTTCTCATAGATAATTTTGATTTCACACATTGCTAGTAAATATTTGTGATACTTTAATTTGTACTTCATCTTTACACAACAGATAGTTGTCAAAGGACTGGATAAATATGTCAGCAGATGTGGCTATAGTATATAAACAACTCATACTTTGTTTGGCTCAGTGACTTCATTGCTTTTCATTAAAATTGTTTTGACAGAAATCATACTCTTTAAGTATTCTAATCTATGCCCAAAATAATTATAATTAATGAGGAAAGATAATAAAAGGAGATCTACAGGAGAGATAGACAGAAAGAATAAAAGAAAAAAGATCCCTTATATAATTTCTTTCCAGTTTGTGGGCTTCAGGTGCCTGTGGGAACAATGAGCTTTATTTCAACTGGTTTGTTAATACAAATAATTATCAAGCACTGTCTGTGCACTATTATAACATTTCATATGCATATATGAGTTTTTGAATTATAAGAATGTATACTTTATATGAAGTATATGAACTTGACTAATAGTATGCATGTTAATTTAAAAATGTGGCTATGCTACTATTTGATCTTTTACACAATAATACAAATGCTACAG
The DNA here is from genome assembly GCF_021234435.1 of Artibeus jamaicensis. Taxonomy (NCBI): domain Eukaryota; kingdom Metazoa; phylum Chordata; class Mammalia; order Chiroptera; family Phyllostomidae; genus Artibeus; species Artibeus jamaicensis. The sequence continues at coordinate 1,235,400 of NW_026521853.1, forward strand.
ATAAAACATATCATTTTCCCAATATGTTTTATCATACACAGATAGGTTGGAAATTATTGCTTTATATCACTGACATCAATAAATGTGTCATGTTTGTAATAGTTCAATTTTCTAGATCAAATCTATGCATTGCATTCAATGTGAGGTTGAGGATTATAAGTAATAGATAATATCTGAGTTCTTAATCATCTATTTATAATCCTATACTATATTGTCCTAGAGGAGCAGAGAGGAGAAGGAAGGGGAATAAGGGAGAAACTAAGGGGAAGGGCTCAGTTAAAGAACAAGTATAAATGACCCATGGGCATGGACCACAGGGTGAGGATTGATTGTGGGAGAGGGAGTGGGTAGGGCAGGGGAGAGCAATGGGAAAAATTGGGCAACTGTAATAGAACAACAGTAAAAAAAAATCTGGAAAAAAAAGACAAAAGCCAAAAATATTTTCTGCTTCCTCCAAATTGTACATTACAGACCCATCGTTTTGTTGCTCAAACTCTATGCATTATCTACATTTAAAGGATAGATTAATTAACACACACCTAAGTGGAAGAACAGACTTTTAGAGTTTGAGGATCAAACTAGAAGATAAAAATGAGCAAGGCAAAATTTTGTTGAGCCAAGTAACATGTCTTTATCTGCTATCATTGATTTTTTTAATTTTATAACTTTTCATTAGGAATATTGCTATTTATTAAATTTATTGAGGTGATATTGGTGAATAAGATTATAGGTTTCAAGTGTACAATTCTATAATACATGATCTGTGTATTACATTGTGTTCCTACCAACCAAAGTCAAACCATCTTCTGTCACCATATATTTTACCAATTACTATCCATCTCTCCTCCACCCCCTGGTAACCAGCATACTATAGTCTGTGTCTCAGTTTTTGTTTGTTTGTTTATTTTATTTAATCATTTGTTGCTTTGGTTTTATATCCCACATTTGAATGAGATTATAAAGTTATTAACTTTTTCTGTATGAATTACTTCGCTTAGCATGATATTCTCAAGTTCCACCAATGCTATTGCAAATGGTAGTACTTTAGCTTTTCTTATGACTGAGAAGTATTCCATGTACCATATCTTCTTTATCTAATCATCTATTGAGGAACACTTCAGTTGTTTTCATCTCTTAACCACTGTGAATAATACTACAATGAACACAGGGCTGCATATATCTTTGTAAATAAATGTTTTCAATTTTGGAGGTCATACTTAGAATAGGGTTTGCTGGGACATATGTTAACTCTACTCTTAATTTTCTGAGGAGCCTCCATACTATTTTCCACACTGGTTCTACCAGTTTACATCACCATCAGCAGTGAATGAGGGTTCCTTTTTCTCAACAACCTGTTCAACACGTTATTACTTGCCTTGTTGGTAATAGCCATTCCAACAGATATGATGTCATATTCCATTGTATTGATTTGCATTTCCCTAATAGCTAATTGTGGGGGTGACTACTTCACGAGTCCCCCCGGTGCCATAGACACGCTTGAATGAGTAAATACAGCCGAGACATGCTGAGATCTGTTTGGGAAGGAGGAGTGGGCTGTGACCAGTTTCTCAGGGGAGACAAAGGCCAGCAGTGGCCAGTTTCTCCCAGGAGAAAAAGGCTCCAAACACCTTTCTCCATAGCCTTTTATTGGCTTGTAATACACAGGAATACAGGGTGGCAAGGATCAAACAGTAGATAACATTTCCAAGAGATCTGAGGGCTTCAGAGTCTGAGTCAGAGTCTGTCAGGAAGAGAGTTGCAGAAACTTTGGGAGACATACTCATTTCCTCTTGGAACCTTATCATATGGATAAAGCACTCTTAGCAGAGCAGATTTCACAGGTTTATGAGCAAGTCTTTGTGACGCCAGATTTTTCCCCAGGACACACTCTAGCAAGGCAAGGAGCTACACCTCTCCCCAATAGGTATTCAGGCTTAAGGATATTAGAGCCAGGAAGCAATTCTCCCAAAGAACCTAAGGACTCAGGCTATGTCAAAGCCAGGGGGCAAGAGTCCATTGCTCTTTGTTGCAGCCCCTCGAGTACTTCCATGAAAGCCTCCCAAGTGATTGAGTCTGGCTTAGGTTGCCCCCCACTGTGAGGGGTCTTACCCATCATTGACTTCTGATCAAACTTTGGGGGCAGGGAGAGGAAACTGAGGCAGCATTTGCTACCAGAGACAAGCTTTGTCTCCTGCGGCTGGCATTCCAAAGGTCGTCTCTCACCCTTAGCCACAAGGGGTAGAAATACAATTCCTAAAATCACGCAGAGCGGTCTACAACAGCTAATGAAGTTGAGCATCTTTTCTTGTATCTGTTGGCCACATGTATGTCTTCTTGGGAGAAATGTCTGTTCAGGTCGTGTGCCCATTTTCTTACTTGGATTGTGTGCTTGGTGTTGAGTTGTATGAGTTCTTTATATGTTTTAAATATTAACCTCTTGTTGGAGCTGTGGTTTGTTCCAACAGGAGGCAAACATCATCTCCCATTCAGTTGGTTGCCTTTTTTGCACTAAAGTGCAGAAGCTCTTTAGTTATACATAGTCCCAGTCATTTATTTCTGCCTTTATTTCCCTTGTCTTTGGGTTTAAATTCATAAACTCTTGTCTCATACCAATTCCATAAGTTTAGTTTTTGTATTGTCTTTCATATGTTTTATTATTTCAGGTCTTATATTTAGGTCTTTGTTCCATTTTATTTTTGTATATGCGGACAAACTGTAGTCTAGTTTTAATCTTTTGCATGTGGCTTTCCAATTTTTTAACATCTATTGAAGAGGCTTTTGTTTCTCCACTGTACATTGTGGCTCCTTTGTCAAAATTATTTCCCCAGAAACAAACATGTGAATTTGTTTCTGGGCTCTTAATTCTGCTCCATTGGTCTGTGTGTCTGTTTTTCTGCCAACACCATGCTGCTTTGATTATTGTCATTTGTCGGACAATTTAAAGTCAGGGAGTATGATGCTTACAACTTGGTTCTTTTTTTTTTCCCCTCAATACTGTTTTGGTAATTTGTTTGTTTGTTTGTTTGGTATTGTTCTTCTTTTGTTTTTTCCTGAAACCTCAAAGGTAAAGTCAGTCTTTGCCTATGGCTTAATGAGCTAGCATTTCTACATTTTACTTTCCTTAGCGAGGCTGGAGTTCTGAGGTTATAATTTCTCATTTCTCAAAAGTTTTTTCAGGTGACTACTGTGCAGGTAGTCACAGTTAATTTAGTCTTACTTTGATGACTTCTAGTAAGTATAAGCCCCAAAAACATATGTGTGTATTTAAACAATTTCAAAAGCAAAACTGTAACATTTCTCAGAGATAAAGAATAACCTTATCTCTGAAGTAAAAAAAGAGTGTTAAGGATCTTTCTGTGTAAAGTACCTTGACATTCACTCAACAAAAGAAGAGATCTTGAAGACTTCTGCCAAGATGGATGCATAGGTGGAAGCACTTCACCTTCTCACACAACCAAGTTTAAAAACAACAAAGTTTTAGCAACAAAAACTCAGCCAAACCACAGAAAATTGAACTACACAGAAGTCTGACAACAATGAACCCTTCAAGCAAACCAGTAAAGAGGGGCAGAGCCAGCAGCAGAGAGGGGTCAGCCAGGAAACATCCACTGGACCGATCCCGGCATGCGGCCCAGGTGCACTAGCAGCCATGGGCTGATCCCAGGTGTGGAGAAGTAGGTGGACCCAATGAGGGCGCAAGGTGTTGGACCCACTGAGGGCGCAAGGCGGCGGACCCACTGAGGGCAGATCCTGGTCACACATTCGAGTGCAGATAAACTGGTGAAGTAGCTAGCGGTGGTGAGACGAACCACGCAGGCCCCAGCGGCAAAAAGTGGCAGAGAGAACCACCACCGTCCCTCTCTGACCCCGCTCCCACATACAGCATCACAAACCAGCAACGTGGGTGGCCCCTCTCTGACCATGCCCCCATATAAAACATCCTGGGTAGCTCCACATACAGCAACCAGTGACCTGGGTAGCCCCACCCTGGTCAACACCTAAGGCTCCACTCCTCATATGTAACAGGCACGAACAGATCAAAACATGGCTCAAGAACAACTCAGAGCCCCAGAGCCCATAAATCTAAGTGACAAAGAAATAGCCAAACTTTCAGATGCACAGTTCAAAACACTGGTGATCAAGATGCTCACAGAACTGGTTGATTTTAGTCACAAATTAGAGGAACTTATGAAGGCTAAACTAATTGAAATGAATGCCAATGCACAGGAAACCAATACTAATGGAAAGGAAACTGGGACTCAAATCAAAGGAGTGGACCAGAAGGAGGAAAAAAAATGACCAAACTGAAAAGAATGAAGAAACAAGAATTTAAAAAAATGAGGAGAGGCTCAGGAACTTCCAGGACATCTTTAAACATTCCAACATCCAAATTATAGGGGTACCAGAAGGGGAAGAGGAACAGCCACCAGTGGAAAACTTATTTGAACAAATAATAAAGGAGAACTTCTCCAATCTGGCAAAGGCAATAGACTTCCAGGAAATCCAGGAAGCTCAGAGAGTCCCAAAGAAGTTGGACCCAAGAAGGAACACACCAAGGCACATCATCATTACATTAGCCAAGATTAAAATGAAGGAGAGAATCCTAGAAGCAGCAAGAGATAAGGGGACAGCCACCTACAAAGGAGTTCCCATCAGAGTGTCAGCTGATTTCTCAAAAGACACTTTACAGGCAAGAAGGGGCTGGAAAGAAGTATTCCAAGTCATGAAATCCAAAGACCTACATCCAAGATTGATCTATCCAGCAAAGCTGTCATTGAGAATGGAAGGGCAAATAAAGTGCTTCTCAGATAAGATCAAATTCAAGGAGTTCATCATCACCAAGCCCTTATTATATGAAATGTTAAAGGGACTTACCTAAGAAAAAGAAGATAAAAAAGATGAACAGTGAAAGGACAGCAAACTTACAGTTATTAAGAACCACACCTAAAACCAAAGCAAGCTAAAAGGACAGCTAGATCAGGAGCAGAACCATAAAAATGAAGATCACATGGAGGGTTATCAACAGGGGAGTGGGAGAAGGAGAAGGAGGGAGAAGGTACAGAAAATAAGTAGCATAGATGGTAGGTAGAAAATAGATAGGGGGTGGGCAAGACTAGTAGGGGAAATATAGAATCTAAAGAACTTGAGACACGTGGTCATAAACTAAAGGGGAGGAATGGTGGGGGAGGGGTATGCAGGGGGAGGGGAATGAAGGGGGGAAATAGAACAACTATAATGGCATAATTAATAAAATATATTTTTAAAAACCACAAAAAAAAAACCCCAAACAAACAAAAGAAGAGATCTCTTTCTCCAAAGGTCAGTCATACTCTCAGGAGTGATTCTCCTCTTTTCATCTTGGTTAAGTTTTTCATGACCTTCCCTTCTAGAAAAATCAACAGAGTAAATTTTATTACCAAAATGTAAAAGATCAGATAAATTTTGCCATTTCTTCTTCTAAAGACAACATTGGAAATCAAATATGAAGTATGAAACAAAAATTCTCCATGGGCATGTTTTCGTTTTGCCTAGTTAATATATTTCAGGTTTATCTGTTTTATTTTTGAGTCTCCAAGTAAAAATTTATACATAGAATTTTTAATTTTTCAAATTAGTCTGTAAGGTCAATGCAGTTTAAAAAGATTTAAAGTTTCACGTGTAAGAGTAAATGTGAAAATGTAGCTGAGGCTTTTTAAAAAATAAGAACAAATAGATTTATGAGTATATATAGGATATTGGCAGGTGATAAGATGCCACCTCAAGTAAGTGGGAAAGAACAGTCTAATCAATATATATGTAGTGATCTATAGATTTGGTGATCTATCTAAAAAATAAAATTCTAAAGATCTCCAATTTGTATCACATGACATGGAAAACAATCCATATCATCAAACATTATAGTGGAAAAATATTTGTCGAGAAGATTGAAGCTGGAAAGATCTCTTAAAATTAGGCAAGATGTATGGATGGATAATGGATAGGTATATTTGCCTACAATATCATTTGTAACTTTAATGCATAAGCTATAACTTAAGCAAAGTTTAAATTTAGGCAAATATAGAACATATTGCCATGAACATAATAGGCAATAACTTAGTAATAAGAATTGAAAATATTAAGGACATGAAATACCAAGAGAAAAAAAAGGACAAAAGATTTGAAGAAGAATTTAACAGAAGACAATGTGCAAATACCCCCAACATACATGAAATATGATTACCTCACTATTAATTAAGTTAGATCAACAGCAATTTGCAATGCTTCATTCATTTGGTAATATACTGATCATGCATCTTGCGTGCCTTTTCAAATTTTTCTTACCACATCATCTATTCTCTCTGGTAACACAATAGATTTTTTAAATTGGCACAAGGAATCTTTTACCAAAACCAGTAAGATCCAACACAGAGGCATCTCTGATATTGCTCCCTTCATTGCTCAGCAGCAAGTCTTCCCTCTAGCATATAAATTGCTTTACTCTGGGCTATAAGATGCTGCTTCCTGAGTGGCCACCAGAGGACTAGGTGAGGCAATCTGTAAATTCAGGCAAATTATCTTTCTGTAGGGTGAATCTGATAAATAAGAAAAAGAAGGTCAGAGGGAAATATGCAAATAAATTTCCCTTTTTTTCTCCCTTTGGTAGATGACTAAATCTACATGATATACAATGTCTGTAGAGAAGAAGTCCAGTCATTATTAATATAACAAGAACAATTTGCACAACATCGATGTAAGGAGATTGGACTGGTTTGGCCAAGGAGAGTGGACTGGAATGCGCTGCATGAATAGTGATGACCCCACTCTACTAGTCAGTGAGGGTGGTAGATGCCATTGAATGAGCATGTGTAGTGTGTGGCTCTCACATTCAAAATGACTGAGCAAGTAGAGCAATGAATCCATCAAATTTTGTGTGAAGCTTGAACATTTTCACCATGGAAACTATTTGGATAATTCAGAAGGTCACAGCTATAGGCAACCAGTGATTGACGACTTCACATGACAATGTCCCTGCTCCTGCATCACACCTTGTGCAGAGTTTTTTTGATGAAATATCAAATTACCCAGGAGGCTCAGCTCCACTACAGCCCAGATTTATTGCCCTGTGCCTTCTGTTGTTGTCCCAAAACTAAAATCACCTCTGAAAGGTAAGAGATTTCAGACCAGTGATGAGATTCAGGATAATACGGTCAGGTAACTAATGGTGATTGGAAGAACTATGTAGGTCCCAAGGTGCTTACCTTGAAGGGGACTGGGGTGTCATTGCCCTAAGTACAATGTTTCTTGTATTTTGCCTCTTCTTCAATAAACATCATTTTTCTCATTACATGGCTGGATACCCTCTGGACAGACCTCATATGCAAGAGAACTGTTAGACTAAAGTAAAGAAACAGAAGACCTTGAGACACTAAATAATGTAACAGCATAGAAGAATGTACTCAAATTATCTCCAGAGTATCTTCATAAAAGACCCAGAAAGGGGATTATAAATATAAATACAAATACACTAGACAATATCAATTGGTCTGTTTCATTTCCTGGCTTCTTCATAAGCTCAAACTCATACTAAAAATATTCTTTGATATGTTTTAAGTGATCAATTTAAAAAATTTTAACATTTACTGCCATATCTAAGCAAGATTAATAAGTGATCCTAATCAAAGCAGAAGTTCTTGTCGCGTATAGTGATCTGCATTGTAAACAAAATGCAATCTTTGTTCTTCCAATATTTTTTCCTATGGACTATCTCTAATTATAGTTCAGCCTATTAATTTATACTAATGGGGGTACACTCAGTCATATTTATGATAGCTTAGCTCACATTTCTGTTCAGATAAACAGTTTTCTCTGTAGAAATTATCCAAAGTTTTTCTAAGTTTTTAATAGTCATGAAGCTCAGAACTTGTAATTTTGTATATAACTTGTGATTGCTTGATTTTTCCTCTCACCCTATGACAACATCCTAGCTAAAAAAATAACATATTTAGAGTGATGAACAGTTGGAACTTTTTTTGTCACTACAAGTCAAATCACTTTTTATTATAAGCTGTTAATTGGAATATAAACATTTCAGGCCTATATCCCTTAGCAGATATTTTCATTACCAGCACATTTGTTGAAACTTGAACTAATACACATAAGAATTGTCATGACTAGAATTTGGTCATATATTTGACTATTATGGATGTTACACTTATTTTGACTTTTATTTTCAAAACATTCATGAAACACTTATAATTACATTACATGTAACAACTGTTAAAGCTGTAAGTGGCTTGTAACAAGTCTGGGGCTCCTTTATAGAAAATCAACATACAGCATTAACTGAAATGAGGCAAGCACAACAATAAATGAATGAGGTAAGGTGATGTGTAATGTATGAGTCTTTGGATGTGTATGTGTGTATAGATTTTATTCTAGACAGAAATGGTTTGTTGAATGTTCCTTGATTACTTTGATCCAGAATTCAATATATAACAAAGTCTTATTTCCCCTTCCTCTACCATAGACAGTCATCATTCTATTCTCTACTTCTAGGAGTTTAACTATTTCAGATTTGTCATACAAGTTGAATCATTCAGTATTCGTGTAACACACACACACACACACACAAACCCCCAAAAAACTGTAAAAAGACATAAAAACTTTGGAGGAGATTGTTGTAATGGATACATGAGTTTATGCACATGTCCAAACTCATCAAATTGTATGAAGTAATTGTGTGCAGTTTTTTATATCAATGATATCTTATTAAGCTAAAGTAATTATTATATTTTAAAACATATTAATATACAATATAAATAATATATTTACATTAAAAAAGTCTTCTTTGTAGAGAGTACCTGGATTTTTTTCATATATTTTATTGATTATGCTATTACAGCTATCCCATTTTCCCCTTTTCATTCCCCTCCACCCCGCACACACTCTCCCACCCACATTCCCCCCCTTTAGTTCACGTCCATGTGCATAAGTTCTTTAGCTTCTACATTTCCCATATTATTCTTGCCTTCCCCCTGTGTATTTTCTACCTACCATCTATTCTACTTATTCTCTGTACCTTTACCCCCTCTCTCCTCCCACTCCCCTGTTGCTAATCCTCCTTATGATCTCCATTTCTGTGATTTTGTTCCTGTTCTAGTTGTTTGCTTAGTGTGTTTTTGTTTTTGTTTTAGGTGTGGTCATTAATAATTGTGAGTTTGCTGTCATTTTACTCTAAATGTTTTTTATATTCTTTTTCTTAGATAAGTCCCTTTAACATTTCATATAATAGGGGCTTGGTGATGATGAAGTCCTTTAACATGACCTTCTCTGGGAAGCACTTTATCTGCCCTTCCATTCTAAATGATAGCTTTACTGGATAGAGCAATGTTGAATGTAGGTCCTTGCCTATCATGACTTGGAATACTTCTTTCCAACCCCTTCTTGCCTGTAAGGTCTCTTGAGAAATCAGCTGACAGTCTGATGGGAACTCCTTTGTAGGTGACTGTCCCCTTATCTCTTGCTGCTTCTAGGATTCTTTCCTTAATTTTAATCTTGGCTAACGCAATTATTTTGTGCCTTGGTGTGTTCCTTCTTGGATCCAACTTCTTTGAGACTCTGAGCTTCCTGGACTTCATGGCAGTCTATTTCCTTGCCAGAATGGGTAAGTTCTCCTTTATTATTTGTTCAAATAACTTTTCCCATTGTTGTTCTTCCTCTTCTCTTTCTGGTACCCCTATAATTCAAATGTTGGAATGTTTAAAGCTGGCCTGGAGGTTTCTAAGCCTCTCCTCATTTTTTAAATTCTTGTTTCTTCATTCTTTTCTGTTTGGTTGTTTCTTTCTTCCTTCTGGTCCACTACATTGATTTGAGTTCCAGTTTCCTTCCCATCACTATTGGTTCCCAGTACATTTTCTTTATTTCGCTTAGCATAGCCTTCATTGTTTCATTTAATTGGCAACCAAATTCAACCAGTTCTGTGACCATCCTGATCACCAGTGTTTTGAACACTGGTGATAGGTTGGCTATCTCTTCATCACTTAGTTGTATTTTTTCTGGAGTTTTGATCTGCTTTTTCATTTGGGTCATTTTCTTGTCTTGAACTGCCTGTTACATAGTGAGGGGTAGAGCCTTAGGTGTTCACCAGGCCAGGGCAACCCACCTTGCTGGATTGTGATGCTGTATGTGGGGCAGGGGTCTGAGAGGGAAATAATGGTGCTTGCTCCACTCTCTGAAGGATTTCAGACACTTCTGCCACTTCCCCAGAGCAAACTAGGCCCTTCTGGTGCTGATTCCTGAGTGAGTGGGCTTCTGTACATTCTAGGACCCTGTGGGTCTCTCCAACAAGCTCTCTTGTGAGGCTGGGAGTCTCTCCTGGCACCTCAACCCCACCCCAGGTATTTTAAAATGGTGCTTTGAGGCTTTATTTCCCTGAGCTGTGACCCCGAATTACATGGTTTGGCTCGCTCCCCAGTTTTTTTTTAAATTTTATTTAGTTATTTTTCGAGTATAGTTTTTTTGTCTATTTCTCCCATCCCAGCCTCCCCTGCCCCTTGCTCCCCCCTCCCTCCCATTTCCACCCCCCTTAGTTCTCATCCCTGTGTCCTTCCTATTTGTTCCTCCAAATCCCTCCCCCTCTTTCCCCTTAACTTCCCTTCCCTCTCCCCTCTGGTCACTGTCCCCTTGTTCTCTATTTCAGTATCTTTGTGTCTTCATTTTTTTTCTGCTTGCTTGTTTGTTTTGTTGTTTAGCTTCCTGTTAAAGGTGACATCGTATGGTATTTGTCTTTCAACACCTGGCCTATTTCACTCAGCATAATGCTTTCCAGTTCCATCCATGTTGTTGCAAAGGGTAGTAGCTCCTTCTTGCTCTCTGCTGCATAGAATTCCATTGTATATATGTACCACAATTTTTGGATCCATTCATTTACTGATGGGCACCTAGGTTGCTTCCAACTGTTGGCTATTGTAAATTATGCTGCTATGAACATTGTGGTGCATAGGTTTTTTGATATTGATGTTTTAGGATTCTTAGGATATAATCCTAGCAGTGGAATTGTTGGGTCAAAAGGTAGGTCAATTTTTATTTTTCTGAGGAAATTCCATACTGTTTTCCATAATGGTTGTACCAGTCTGCAATCCCACCAACAGTGAACTAAGGACTCCTTTTCCCCACAACCTCTCCAACATTTGTTGTTTGTTGCTTTGTTTATTATAGCCATCCTGACTGGTGTAAAGTGGTATCTCATTGTGGTTTTAATTTGTATCTCTCTGATAGCTAACGATATTGAGCATCTCTTCATGTGTCTCTGGATGTTCTGTATGTACTCCTTGGAGAAGTGTCTGTTCAAGTTCTTTTCCCATTTTTTAATTGGGTTGGGTGTCTTCTTAGAGTGGAGTTGTGTAAGTTCTTTGTATATTTTGGAGATTAAACCTTTGTCTGAGATATCATTGGCAAATATGTTTTCCCATACAGTTGGTTGTCTTGCTAATTTAATACTGTTTTCTTTAGCCATGCAGAATCTTTTTTATTTTGATAAGATCCCATTTGTTTATTCTTTCCTTTATATTCTTTGCTCTAGAGGACATATCAGTAAAAAAGTTGCTGCATGAAATATCTGAGATTTTCTTGCCGATGTTCTCCTCCAGGACTTTAATGGTGTCACGCCTTATATTTAAGTCTTTTATCCACCTTGAATTTATTTTGGTGTATGGTGTAAGTTGGTGCTCAAGTTTCATTTTTTTGCACGTAGCTGTCTAGTTCTCCCAACACCATTTGTTGAAGAGGCTATCTTTACTCCATTTTATGTTACTGCCCCCTTTGTCGAATATCAATTTACTGTAGAGAGTTAGGTTGATTTCTGGCTTGTCTGTTCTGTTCCATTGGTCTATGTGCCTGTTTTTATGCCAGTACCAGGCTGTTTTGATTGCAGTGGCTTTGTAATACAGTTTGATATCAGGTATTGTGATCCCTCCTACTTTGTTCTTCTTCCTCAAAAGAGCAGCTGCTATTCTGGGTCGTTTATGGTTCCATATAAATTTTTGAAGTGTTTGTTCTATGTCTGTGAAATATGCCATTGGTACTTTAATGGGTATTGCATTGAATCTGTATATTGCTTTGGGTAGTATGGACATTTTGATGATGTTAATTCTTCCAATCCATGAACAAGGTATATGTTTCCATTTGTTTGTGTCTTCCTTGATTTCTTTCTTCAGGGCTGTGTAGTTTTCTGCATAGAGGTTTTTTACCTCCTTAGTTAGGTTTATTCCCAGATATTTTATTTTTCTTTTTGCTATATCGAATGGGATTTTTTCCTTGATTTCTGCTTCTGCTGATTCATTGTTAGGATACAAAAATGCCTTTGATTTCTGGATATTGACTTTGTAACCAGCTGTTTTGCCAAATTCATTAATTAGTTCGTCGCTCCCCAGTTTTGCCTGGTTTATCTGCATGCAAATGTGGGACCTACAGGTCTTCCAGCAGCCTTGCGTGCCATGCCCCTCCACAACCCCCCACCTCACTGGGTTCACCAGCTGCTGCCTTGGGCGCCCAGGGTACACCAGCCATCACTTCTTTTGCCATGACCCCTTTCCACCCAGCTGCCTGACTCTTCCCCTCCTGCTGATCTGGATGAATGTGTCTACTTTAACTACTTGGTTGTCGGACTTCCATACAGTTCAATTTTCTCTCAGTACTAGTTGTTTTTTAGTGTGTCTAAAGTTTTGTTGTCCATATTTTGGGTACTGGAAGAGGCACAGTGTGTCTACCTACACCTCCATCTTGGCAGGAAGTCCAAGTACCTGGATTTTTATTCCCACATATATTCTGCCACTCTCGATAGTCTAATGCTCTTCCTCAATAAAATCCTTTTAGGAAGTATAGAAGCCCTTAAATCTGTGTTTTTTTTTCATTTAATTTAACTTTTTCTGTTGTTGCTAACTTTTTAACCAAGACATGAACAGATGACTAGTGACTTGCCGTTTGTCCAGGCCACACCACTAACCAGAAGGTGAACCCAGGACGCTGAGGGCAAGATTGAACTGCGGAACTCCCAGGGCCCAACAGGACTGGCCTAGGTTTAGTGCTGTGCAACTATCCCAGTGCTGAGGCCTGGGGAATGGGGTCTGTGGAGACTGGGGTAAGGGGGCAGTTTCTTGTGCACCCCAAGTCAGTCAGGAGCCCACCCACTGTCTTCCCACTGCTAAGTTCATTGTTGCAGGAGGCAGTGTGCATATGCCAGCATGCTGGGGGTCAGGCCTTCTGTTCCCAGACCACCTTCCTAAGACATTCTGTGCCTCCTATGGGGTCTGAGCAGCCGCTTGGCCTATAGAAAAAGGAAACAGACTCCATAGCATCCTCAGTGGGTCCCAGCAGCCAGAGGATACCAACAGCTCTTCTATTGGCTGGCACCTCTCAGCACTTTTGGCTGGCAAACCAGGAGAAGGGTCCCAGGCTTGGGCATAGGGCCTGATGGATACACATTTTGCAGAGGGAGCAACAGGCTTGGATGGTGTCTTCATCACTGGCCATCAGCCAGAGCTCCTGCTCTTGGGGACTGAAGACCACTGAGGTGAGCAAGTCCTGGTGCCACAACTGGCCAGGAAGATGTCCTCATGGTGGTTTCAGATGTAGCTATGCTGGCCCTTGTTTCATTAGTCACAGAGTACCTGCTACAATCTGGGGAGATAAAGAAGTATTCATTGTTGGACATGTAGGCACCATGGGCATGCAAAGCCAGCTTCACCTCTGGCATGGTTTGCAGGTCAAACACCAGCAGCTTGATGTCCTGAGCCATGGGTGGCAGCTGCATGTGTTCAGCCACCACTAAGCCATTGGGCCAAGTGTGGCTCTTAGCTTACAGGTACCTGTCATCTGAAGACAGGTTCATCCCAATGATGTGTCAATCACATGGTCCAGGGTACCAATAATCACCTGGTGTGGCAGGATGTGCTTGATGCCCCCAATCTGGTGAAGCATGTAGGTGAAGCAGCTCATGATGAAGATGAGGAGCTTTTTGGGAAATTAGCAGTGCTGCCCTCCAGTGGTTTGTAGTGGCCCTGAGCCAGCAGGACAGCCTCCTTGGTCTTCAGAACATACTCAGCTTGCTGCTGCTGCATTCAAGGGTTCAGGAGCCAACCCAGGAGTCATCACAAGCCCTCCTTGGCACACTGGCTGGAGCCAGACTGTTTTCCTTGATGTTGTCCTCATTTTCACTGCCCAGGTCACAGATGTTGTGGGGGTCCCACCAGTGTCCAGCAGGAAACCAGGGCTGTGGAAGTAGCCACAGTCAGCCACCATCAGCCTGTGGACATTGTTTTGGTTGAGTTTCCAGAGCCCCTTCACTACACTGATATTCTAGGACAACACATCCTGGAAAGTGATGCCTCAGATGCAATGCAGGGTCTCCAAGATCAGGCTGGTCTCTGTAAGCCAGTAGCCAAACACATCCTAAGGCTTGTTACTCCACTTGGGACAGATGCAGGAAGTGATCTAAGCTGATGACCGCAATGTCCCCAAAGGAGAAGTTAACAAAACCCCCAGGCAAGCCAACAACAATGAGTCATCCTAGTTGAACTGGAAGGACTGGGTATAGCTCCAATTGTGGGTCCTGGCTGCATGTTTCTGTGCTATGTATAAGCAAGATGTTCAGGTCATTGTTTTAGATCTTCACTATGCAGTCCTTGGAGCAGGAAGCAAACTGGTAGCCAGAGTGGCAGAAGCTGAAGTACAAGACAGGGTCAATGTACTCCTTCCATCTACACCTCCATGCAGAGCCCCATGTCATAAAACTGCCTTAACTCCTGGTATCAGGGTTTCAAGCAGTTCATGGCCACCAGACAGTAGTGATAGAACTGTTCCCCGCATAGGAATTTGTCTTAGGGCATGGTCTGCCATTGGTTGTGCACCAGCCCCAGCAGGCATCACGTCTGCAGGGCCCAGGCTCAGCAAGTTCTGATAAACCAGGATACTGGGGAGCAGAGCAGTGGCATGGTCCTCTAATCCACCATGACATTCTACCCAGGCAACCCTTGGCTGCCCCCACCCATAAGCACTGCACTTGCTTAAGGTGTCTGACTTTGGCCCAGGGGCCTATTTCCCCTCATCCTTAAATCTATGTAGAATTTCCTTACAGCAATGCAACCACATTTCAGGATAAAGTCAGAGATAATGATTATTTACATATTTGCAAAGAATTTATAACAGAAAAATTAAACCTTTTTTCTTCAAGCTTTCTCTAATAAAAGGCATACAAGTCCTCCAGCCAAGATGAAGGCATAGGCTGATATGCTTTGCCTCCTCCCAGAACCCAAAGAAGGACAACAACAAATTTAAAAACCAAAAACAAACAGAATTGCCAGAAAATTGAACTGTATGGAAGTCTGAAAACCAAGGAGTTAAAAAAGAAATATTGATCCAGACCAGTAAGAGGGAGAGAGACAGACAGACAGCCAGAACAGAGAGGACTCATGGCAGGGCAAAGGCTGGAGGACTGGGGCAGACTGGAGCTGGTGAGGCAGCAGCTGGTGGACTAAGTGGTCCTATACTTGTATGTGAATAAACTGGGAGGAACAACTGGGGAGCAACCCAGAGTTCCACTGCAGGGAAATAAAGCCTCAAAACCTCTGACTGAAAAAAATTTTTAGTGGTTGTGGCAGCAGGATAGACTGCCAGACTCACAGGAGAATACATTGAAGAGACTCACAGTGTCCTAGAACATACACAAACCCACACACCCATTCACTCACACAGGAATCTGCACCAGAAGGGCCCAATTTGCTTGTGGGTAATGGAGGAAGTGACTGAAAGCTAGCCAAGAGCTGAGCAAGCAGCATTGTTCCCTCTTGGACCCCTCCCCCACTTACAGCGCCACAACCTAGCAATGTGGGTTGCCCTGCCATGGTGAGTACCCAAGGCTCCACCCTTTAGAATGTAACAAGCATACTGAGACCAAAAAAATAGCCCAAATAAAAGAACAGATCAAAGCTCCAGAAGAAATACAACTAAGCAATGAAGAGATAACCAACCCATCAGATGTACAGTTCAAAACACTGGTAATCAGATGCTCACAGAAATGGTTGAGTATGGTCCCCAAATAGAGGAAAAAGTTAAAGCTATGAAAAGTGAAATAAAGGAAAATGTACAGGGAACCAACAGTGACAGGAAGGAAATCTGGATTCAAAGCAATGTTTTGGAGCAGAAGGAAGAACTAAACATTCAACCAGAACAGAATGAAGAAATAAACATTCAGAAAAGTGAGGAGAGTCTTAGGAGCCTACAGGACAACTTTAAATGTTCCAACATTGGAATCAGGGCTGCCAGAATAAGAAGAGCAAGAAATAAAAAAACTTATTTGAAAACATAATGAAGGAGAACTCCTCTAAACTGGCAAAGGAAATAGACTTCCAGGAAGTCTAGGAAGCCCAGAAAGTCCCAAAAAAGCTAGACCAGTGAAAGCATGCACCAAGGCACATCATAACTACATTACTCAAGATTAAAGATAAGGAGAGAATCTTAAAAGCAGGAAGAGGAAATGAGAGAGTTACCTACAAAGGAGTTCCCACAAGAGTATCAGCTGATTTCTCGAAAGAAACCTTGCAAGTAAGAAAGGGCTGGAAAGAAGTATTCAAAGTCATGAAAGGCAAGGAACTACATCCAAGATTACTCTATCCAGCAAAGCTATCATTTAGACTGGAAGGCAGATAAAGTGCTTCCCAGATAAGGTCAAGTTCAAGGAGTAAACTAAACTAAAACTAAACTAAACTACAACTACAACTAAAACTATGCAAACAAGTAGAACAGGAATAGTATCACAGAAATGGAGACCACATGGAGGATTATCAGCAGGGAGTGGGAGTGGGAACAATGGGAGAAAAGGTACAGGGAATGAGAAGAATAAATGGTAGGTAAAAAAAATAGACAGGGGGCAGTTAAGAATAGTATAGGAAATGTGGAAGCCAAAGAACTTATATGTACAACCCATGGACATGAACTAAAGCAGGGGGGGATGTGGGTGGGAGGGAGGGTGAAGGACAGAGGGGAACAAAGGGGGAAAAATGGGACAACTGTAATAGGATAATCAATAAAATATATTAAAAATAAATAAATATTCTACTTTAATAAAAGGCATGCAAATCAGAAGAAAAACAGCTTTATATGTAATCATACAAAAATATTTCATCCTTAGTTCAAATCCAGACATGTAGATGTTTAGGGAATTATTAAATGTTCTGTTTCTCTCATATACATGAAATGATGTTATAATATGTGAGAATGTTATAAATAACTAAACTGACATGTTATCTGTAATTATCTCCAATATCATCATTGAAGTTAGCTGGGAAGTGAATTATCAATGCTTAGGTCATTTTAAATGATATGGTAAATTAATATTAATACTTCTGTTGTTATTATTCAAGAGAAAAACAGATTAATTCACTTAATATTGCTGTAACATTTGGCAGGCTGATGGCTTGCCAAGTTTACTGATTACAGTTTGCTTTTATAAAAATGTTATAAATATAATTAATAACACCAATAGGTTCATTAGTATATTATATTATTATAATATCAAGTCATATTGCTATCCTTAAAATTCTGTTCTGCCTCAGAAAACTAAAAATGGAACTGCATTTTGACCTGGCAATTCCACTGCTAGGATTATATCCTAGGAACTTTGAAACACCAATCCAAAAGAACCTATGCATCCCAGTGTTCATAGCAGCACTATTTACAATAGCCAAGTGCTGGAAGCAACTTAAGTTCCCATCAGGTAATGAATGGATTAAAAAAACTATGGTATATTTACACAATGGAATAAAGAAGGAGCTCCTACCCTTTTCAACAGCATGGGTGGAACTGGAGGGCATTATACTAAGTGAAATAAGCCAGGTGGTAAGAGACAAATACCATATGATCTCACCTTTAACTGGAACCTAATCAACAAAACAAATAAGCAAGCAAAATATAACTAGCTGTTCAAATTAACAACAATTTGAAAGTAACCAGAGGGGAAGTTGGAGGGAATAATTGGGGTGGGGGAAGGGTTTTCAGGAACAACTATAAAGGACACATGGTCAAAACCAAGGGGAGGTTGAAGCAGGGGAGGAGGATAGGGATGTCTGCAGTGGAGGGAGGAGTAGTGAGGGATGAATGAAGACAACTGTACTTGAACAACAATAAAATAATCTTTTAAAATCTGTTCTGGATATGTCTATGTAGAGTCAAGTTGTAAACATGAAAACTGGATTTCAGCCATTTAGCATCTTGAATTTATATGATCTAGTGATTTGTGTTGAAGGAAACAGATTTTTATTAACAAGGTTCCAAACTTGACAGGGGCTGAGAGCACTCCTGCTCAGAGCTTTCCTCTCCAATAAGACCTAGAACTTCCCTTGCTCCCAAAAAGTCTACAAGATAAAAACCATGTCCAGAAGTTTCTTATCCTTATCCATATTCTTATCTGTCCTTAAGCCAGTCACACGAACTGATTTTCATCCCCTCCAGAATGTACGCTGTGGATTTCAGAGTTGCCATTCTCTTACAGCAGCTCCCTCCTTCAGGATCTAGGGTGTGCTCTCCTCAGTTTCCATGTAGCAGTTCAGAAAACCATGTGCTGTGTTACACTGTCCCTGAGGCCAGAGCCCAGGAAGGCACATGTCCCAGCATGGGACCTGGCTCCAGGACTGGGCTCCCATCCTCTGCAGGGCCTAAGCCCCTAGTGGACCCCGCATATCCTAGCCCCACGAATGTTCCCATCTATGTGGAGAGCGGAGCCAGATACCCAGAATGTCCAAATACCAAAAACCCAGAGATAGAGAGCTTGCACCAAGATCCAAAGTCCCATTCCAAGAGCCCCCATACCAAAATAGCGATGTCCTTCAGAAATTCAGAAGTCTGCAGCTCAAGATTCTCAGTGACAGTTAAACTCCACGCCCCTTTCATGAGTCTACGTGCCATGACCCGAGTCCTTGTAATGTCTGTTTCTCTCCTTCAGAGCCACCTTTACTTCAGCCATCAGCTCACCAGTGTATCTGTCAGGCAGGTCCCCAAGAGCTCCAACAGCTCTACTGCCATCTTCTACAGACAGACCTCCAAACAGATCTCTTGATCTCATGGCAGACCTTGTGTTACTCTGCCTGCTCCAATTACAAATGCTTGGCTCAGAACTTCCTGCATGGCTAAACATCCAGCTCTTCCTATGGTGCATTAGCATCCACCATTTTTGTCAGCTCCCCAGTGTCTTTGACCGTTTTTTGGCTGTTATCTTTGGTCAGGGCAAGAGTTCCCGGCCACACACAGGCATCTAGAGTGGGCATCAGCCCCACAGCTCAGCAGGTGCTGCATGAGCTCCACTCCCCCACCAGCCATGTCACTCTGCCAAGTCATTCTGCCCTGCACAATCTTACAGTCACATATACAATTTACCCCAAGCAGCTTCAGCAGCTACTCTTTTCCAGAAGCATAGGCCATTTATCTGTCTTTGCTATGCAGTGCCTTAACTGCTGTACTCTTCACTCTAAGAGCATTACTTGCCCCCCCCTTTGCAGAATTTGGGGGAGATGGTGGGGTTCCCCTATTTTCAAAAGACCCATGCTCTGTACCCCATTAAAAGTACATACATTGCTCCTGCCTGCTCTCCTCACTTTAAACTAATTATTGGCAAAAAGGGAGGGCACTGAGTGATATGAAACTGAGTGAATGAAGCCTTTATTTGTTATCTTAAAATAGCTCTAGTGCCTTGGACATAATTGGAGGTTTATGACTAGATCACAGAATTGGGAAAACATTACCAAACCTGCCAAGAAAGCACACAATTCATGCTTTTTCCCTTTATTATAACAAGTTGGTTTTATAACAATATTAATTCTCTTCTGGTGAAGCACTTGAAGAGAGTCATTGGAACTGACTAGTTTTTAAAATCTCTTAACCTTCAATCTCCCAATTTATTTTATTACCCTGGGTATATTAGAAATCCAAAAGAGGGAATAGCTATAAACATTTAAATGCTGAAATAAGTGAGCAGTTTTGTAAAATGGAAAAGAGAATGAAATATTACTATGTGAAAAGAATTAGGATGCATGTGTCCACAATTGAAAATGCAGAATAACAAACATTTATCAAATATGAAGGCATGAAATCCATATGTTTTAAAATGTCACACTTTTAATAGCCTGGAGAGATTATTACAAATTTCATTAAGTCACCTCTCAGCAGGCTCACAAGCAGATTTTGTTTGCAAACAAACTTTATTTTATCTCATTGAGAATACAAAGATCCAAAGGGGACAAAAAATTTCCCAAAGTATTTCAGTGTAAAGTAAAAAGAAAACAAAAACTAATTTCTTCAGTTTAAGAATGTCAAACAAAACATATATTTTATTTATATGTCATAGCTTTTTCACAAATTGAAAAAGCTATGGAGGTAGTAGTTTGATAAGAGTGAAGTTCAAGATATGTGTGTTTGCACTGGGGAGAAAGAAGTTTGCAGAATAAGTAAAGAGATACTTAGGTTCTAAATTTAACAGTTTTTATGTTGACATTGAGAAAACCAAGACTTAGAAATAACACGTGATTCATATACAGTCACTAAGTTAGTTGGTATTAAATCTCTTTTCTACTAATCAATGTTTTTTTTTCCATTTTCTTATGTATAAATTTAATGTTTAACAATTGACACTGTTTTGTTATGATGTTTGTTAATAATTATCCCCTTTTTATCTATATTATTGATTTCAAACTTGAAATTCATACACTAATGACTCTAGGCTCCTTAAGGAGGAAAACAAAGCACAACTCTAACACATTCCAAAAAATCAGTTTGTCCAATTCCAAAGCTGTGGTCATTCCAGCAACATCTAGGCATATTGGTGTATCTTGTCATTAAATATTAGCATCTGTTTTCTCCAGCTATGCCCTCTCTCTTCTGTGTTCTGGATCTTCTTCCTTGATGGTTGGTGAGGTTTGTGACTGATGCTCAGAGCCAAGGAGGCTGAGGGTGTGCACAGCCATGGTCAGAACTGGCCCATTGTGTGGCAAACTAGGGCAGCCCCTCCCTATCAATCAGTTCCCCTCCACCAAGTAGTTGCATGTTGCTTCTCACCAGTCCTCGTCCCTTTTCATCTGAAGAGCAAGCCTGGGTTAGCAGGTCTATTGGAAATGGCCTTCAGCAACCAAGGTTGTTGTAGACCACTCTGCCTGGTTCTAGGAATTATATAACAACCCCTTGTGGCTAAGGGCAAGAGACAACCTTCAGAATTCAAGCCACAGGAGACAAAGCTTGTCTCTGGTAGCAAATGCTGCCTCAGTTTCCTCTCCCGGCCCCCAAAGCTTGATCGGAAGTCAATGATGGGTAAGACCCCTCACAGTGGGGAGCAACCTAAGCCAGACTCAATCACTTGGGAGGCCTTCATTGAAGGACTAGGGGGAGGGGGGGACTGCAACAAAGAGCAATAGACCCTCGCCCTCTGGCTTTGACATAGCCTGAGTCCTTAGGTTCTTTGGGAGAATTGCTTCCTGGCTCCAATCCTCTTAAGCCTGAATACCTGTTGGGAAGAGGTGCAGCTCCTTGCCTCTTTAGAGTGTGTCCTGGGGAAAAATCTGGCATCACAAAGACTTGCTGCTAACCCTGTGAAATCTGCTCTGCTAAAAGTGCTTTCATTCATATGTTAAGGGTTCAAGCAGGAAACCCTAAAACTCTGTTCCTCACAGACTCTGACTAATACTATGTGGGGGTGACTTTCCTCACAAGTCTCCCCAGCTGCCACAGATGAGAGTAATCATGACTGAGAGATGATGTGATCTGCTTGGGGAGGAGAAGTGGCCATTTTCCCAAAGGAAAAAGGCCGTGAATGGTGGCAAGTTTCTCAGGAGAAAAGGCGGTGAGCTCCCTCCTCCAGGGGCTTTTATTGGGTTGTAATACACAGCAATACAGGGCGGCAAGGATCAAACAGTAGATAACATTTCAAAGAAATCTGAGGGCTTCTGAGTCTGTCAGGAACAGAGTTGCAGAAACTTTGGGAGACATACTCATTTCCTCTTGGACCCTTATCATATGAATGAAAGCACTCTTAGCAGAGCAGATTTCACAGGGTTAGCAGCAAGTCTTTGTGATGTCAGATTTTTCCCCAGGACACACTCTAGCAAGGCAAGGAGCTGCACCTTTCCCCATCAGGTATTCAGGCTTAAGGGGACTAGAGCCAGAAAGCAATTATCCCAGAGAACATGGGGACTCAGGCTATGTCAAAGCCGGGGGGCGAGAGTACATTGCTCTTTGTTGCAGCCCTCCGAGTCCTTCCATGAAGGCCTCCCAAGTGATTGAGTCTGGCTTAGGTTGCCCCCCACCGTGAGGGGTCTTACCCATCACTGACTTTTGATCAAGCTTTGGAAGCAGGGAGAGGAAATTGAGGCAGTGTTTGCTACCAGAGACAAGCTTTGTCTCCTACAGCTTGTATTCCAAGCTCATATTTCAGAGGTCGTCCCTCACCCTTAGCCACAAGGGATCAAGATACAATTCCTAGAACCAGGCAGAGCAGTCTACAATACTAAGCCCTCAGATTTCTTTGAAATGTTATCGGTTTGATCCTTGCTGCCCTGTATTCCTGTGTATTACAACCTAATAAAAGCCCCTGGAGGAGGGAGCTCAATGCCTTTTTCTCCTGAGAAACTGGCCACCGCTCACAGCCTTTTTCCTCTGGGAAAAAGGCCACTTCTCCTCCCCAAGCAGATCACATCATGTCTCAGTCATGATTACTCTCATCTGTGGTGGCTTGGGGGACTTGCAAGGAAAGTTGCCCCCACACAAGGTGTTTGTGCTTTGTTGTGCTCTGTGATGAATGGGAATGTGCAGATTTCAGAAAGTCAACTGCTCCTGTTTGAAAACGTGAGACGGAACCAAGACAGATCACCCAGGACAGAAATGACTCAGTGTTGAGGTCAGATCCCATTTGTCCTCAGGCCTGTTCTCCACCTGGTCCACCAGTGCATATTCGTCTAATGAGCTTCCAGGTACATCTGACCTGCTGTTTCTCTACCCAGGTTGGGTGGCCTCCAAAATGGCAGCAGTGTCCCCCAGGGCCTTGTCATCAGCATGTTACAAAGGCTCCAAGTGAACATGTCTACAAAGGCTCTATGTGGATGACTTTCTCCCATTCTTTAAAGAGGATACTGTACTGTAAGCTTTTGACCTCATGCCTTACATAGTAAAAAGAGTTTGGGTTTTTTTTGTTTTTGTTTTGAGAGAGTTACTTTTGTTTCCTTTTGTTTTTATTTTGGCCTTTCTTCTCTTTGTCTTTTCATGTAGACCAGATATTTAAAAGGGTAGATGATGGCTAAAGGTGTAATATGCATGCACCTTGTTTATACATTATTTTGGAGATACTTGTACCTTGGATGATAAATGGAATCTGGGGTTCACTGGGCCCAAGATTCACCCTTCCCCCTTCCCCTCTAGTTCAGTTCCTGTTGTTTCTCCTCTAAAATATGTGGTTGTACTGACTCTTTCCATATTAGTTCTCCTTATTTAAATAAAAAAGTAAAAAAATTCTATTATTTAGTGGATTTTATTTGAATAGCTACTTATACTAGATCACATAATTTGAGATAAAATTAAATACAAAAAGTAATTAATATGCTATCATTTTTATTTACATTAAAATCAACAGTGAAAACTTCTGTTCACTATTAGGATAGAAAGCTATTTCTACCAAACTAAAGTAGAATATACATTTTTTTCAAGCACATTTGGGACATTTTTCAAAACAGGATGTATACTAGGACATAAAATAAGCCTCAATACATTTATAAAGATTGAAATTATACAGAGTATATTCTCTGACCTCAACAAAATTAAATCAGAAATCAATAATAAAAGGAAGTTTGGACAATCCACAATATTTGAAAATTAAACAAACATTTGTAAATAACTCATAGTGATACAGGGTACAGCCAAGGGGGGGCAAAAAAAAAAGATTTGGAATGGTGTCCAGAATTCAAAGTGTATAGGAATATTGGAGAGACATATAAGATATCCTCACCCCTTCCTCCCGACAGGTGTGAATTGGGGGAAGGGACACATGGAGCAGAAACATGCAGGGCTATTTTGTACAGCCACAGCCTTGCAGCTAATCCATGGCATTGTCACTTAACATATCTATATTGACTTTGGCGGGTCACTTGGATATGTTAAATGGCTGTGGCCAGGCTTGAGCTAGGGGGATGAAGTCACTTCCCCCAAGATGTAACTGGGGGAAGGTCCCCCAAGTTACAGCGCCTGCATGGGAGCTTGGAGAAGATTGGCTCTAGGACAAGGGATAATTACTGCCCAGGCTAACGATGGCAGCCCAGTAAACTTGTAATAATACAGAAATACTGGCAGGTGTAACTGATCTTGGGAGGAGTCAGAAATAGGGGTACAGAGGAAGATGGGTGCGAGGATTTAAAAGCCAGACACAGCAGCCATTAGGAGAGAGAGCCACGCAGTTTCAGCAGAGTGAGGACCCCTGCTTGGTGAGGTGAAAGAGGGAGCCACGTGGTTTTGTCAGAGTGCGGACCCCCTCTTTCCCAGGTGAAAGGGAAAACCATGCAGCTTTGCCAGAATGGAGATCCCTGCAGCCAGGTGAAGAAGAAAGCCACATGCTTTTGGTGGAGTGTGAACCCCTGCAGCTTTGATAGAAGAGGCCCACACGCTTTGGGTTGCCCCCTTTGGCCACATGGCCTGGAAAGCAAGAGAGACTTTGACTGGAACTGGGTACAAAGAACTCTTGCCAGGGGACCATGAGAGGGCACCACAATACTTTGGATTAACTAGAGAGAGATCCTGCCTGCACAGTGACACAGCTGACGGTGCCAGCGGCCTGCAACACAGACATGTGCTCTTTTCCTGATTTACAATACCCCAAGTTGGGACAGTGGGAGAAGGGAGCTCTCTGTGGGTGTAGGAGTATACCCTAAAGGACTTTGATATTTTAGTGGAGGTGTTAGGCCTGAATAGCATTAAATAAACATTTTGTTTCCTTTTCACAAATCTCTGGCATTGAGAGATGTCTTTTCAATTGGTGGCGGACAGAAGAGCCCAGTAGATATTAGTATTTTGTCCTTGGGAGGGGCCTCTGTTGTGTAGTAGCTTTTGGCATCCCTAGGTGGGCCAAATACTGCCTCCCCCCTCCTTCAGACCTCTTGTTCTGTAACAATAGGTCAAAGATAAAATTACTAGGAGAATTAGGATGTATTTTAGCTGAAGTAGAATGCCAACAATACATTACATTTATGGAATGGAGCTAAAGCAGAGGAAATTCTGTGTATTTATATGACTATATTAGAAAGAAAAGCAATCTCAAAATCGAGAACCTAAATTTCCTTCCTAAAAATTTGGAACTAGAAGAGTAAATTTTAAAAAATGATGGCCTTTTGCCCTGGCTGGTGTAGCTCAGTGGATTGAGCATGGGCCTGTGAAGCAAAGGGTCACTGGTTTGATTCCCAGTCAGGGCACATGCTTGGGTTGCAGGCCAGGTCCCCAGTAGGGGACACATGAGAGGCAACCACACATTGATGTTTCTCTCCCATTCTTTCTCTTTCCCTTCCCCTCTTCTAAAAATAAATAAATAAAATATTTTAAAAATAATAATAGTGGCCTTTTTAGGGTGATAGATATATTCTAAAACTGAATTGTGATTATTGCATAATTTTTTATGTTTACTAAAAATGGTTAAAATGGATGGATTTTATGTTATGTCAACTATAACTCAATAAAGTTGTTTAAAAATTTTTAAAAAGAAAAACATTACTAATATGCTAACATCCAAATAATCTTTAAAAATTATAAATTTTCTTGAGCCCCTCAGAAATTTGAAATCCAAAGTTAAACAGGTAAACTGAATTGCAAAGTATAATATATCCCTCCAAGGAATAAGGAAATATAAACCATTCACTATTGACAGATTACAGAGCAGGTGAAAGACATAAAAGTAGAAAAGAAGAAAATAGGTAAAATTGTAACATAGTCTTTAAAACAATGTGGGCTGTTGTGACTTTTTAGAATTCCTGAAAATTCCAGGCAAAAGAGGAGTCCTCATGCACTTGGAAGCTCTTAGACTACAAGACTGACAGATGATTGCTTTTACTGGATACATCACAGGTTAGATTTAGAATACCTGTAATTTCTATGTTCAAATAAACAATTGGCAAGATGGAGACTTTTAACTAGAAAACTAAAATCTTTTTTTAAGATTTTAAAATTTATTTTTAGAGAGGGGGAAAGGAAGAAGAAAGAGAGGGAGAGAAACATCATTATGTGGTTGCCTCTCTCATGTCCCCCACTGGGGACTTGGCCTGCAACCCAGGCATGCCCCCCAGACTGGGAATGGAACTGACTACCCTTTGGTTCAAAGGCCAACACTCAATCCACTGAGCCACACCAGCCAGAGAGAAATCTAAAATCTTGAAAAAAAGAATCAGAAGTATACTGTAGATTAAAAATTGCAAATATTAAAATTAAGATGTCAATAAATGAGATTAACAGCAGACTGAGCATAGCAAAATAGAAAATTTAAAACCTCATCAATAGAAAACACAATCATGGTTAACAAACAGGGTGAAAATTTCAGAAAACATTGTAAGATATATTTTATGTAATAAAATTAAAATATATTTGATATATGTGATAATTAATTACCAGCCACAAGTAAGTGTCTGGAGACTTGAGCAAACTTTCCAGAGGAAATGAAAGAAAGTTTAGTCTAACTCAGGAGTTGTACCAAGAACCCATGCTCACCCCACCAGCAGGACCCTGAGCTACGCCAGAGAGATCTTCCAACAATCTTGCCACAAGCAGTAAAGCAGTAACTCCATCCAATTACAATTCAAAATTCAAAATACAAGAAAGTAGGAAAAAGAACTAAAGGACTCTGAAGCAATGTTCTTCTACTGAACTGCTAACATAATTTAAATTCTTAATTGTGATCTTAAGAATTGTACCTATTGTACAATTGTACCAATAGGTACAATTCTTACTTGTACCTATTTGCCATAGTAATGTAACCAGTGCAACTGAAAAACTGAATTTTTAATTTTATTTAATTAAGTACAATTCACATTTAAATGGCCACGTGTCTAATGTCTACCATATTGTGCATTGAAATTCTAAAGAAATTTGCATTCCTTGAGAAAGCATAAAATACTAATTCATACTATGTTGTTAAAAATACAATATTAAAGTTTTACTCTTTAGGATAACCACTAAAAGAATAGCAAAAAAAATTAATAAATATCAAGCTAAGAGGAGGTAAGAATTAAGTAACTTTTGAAAACCGTTTAATCTAAAAAATGATGAGAAATAAGAGACAATGGGACAGGAAATTTGATAACTTGGAAAATAAATTGCAGCATGGTAGATATAAATATTAGTACTTTAATATTACAGTAAATTTAATTCACTAAATACTCCAATTAGAAAGTCAAATTGCAGAATCTCTTATGTGGCCTAGTATTAAAGTGGATTATGCATATACAGTTTTCTAAGCATGGCTTAACTTGAAAATCTCACCCCTAAGATTTTCATAATATCGACGATCAACAGAACTCTACTTTCCTTTTAAACTCCTAAAATGAACCTTCTGCCACTTTTAAAATAAATTTATTGACTGATAATTTATATATACATAGAATCATTTCGACTTTATTCAAATAAAGGAGAACAGGAAGGAAGGAAGAAAAAAATGAAGGGAGGAAATTACAGTTTCCAACATAACTGTGATCCAAGATCAACTATTTATGCCTGTCAAATCACCTGGCCCAAACTAAATTTATTTTAAGAACCAATACATTGTTGCTTGTACTTTTTAATAGAGGCTTTGCCAACAAATCAAAGTAATTCACAGTTGCTAGTTCCCAGAGAAAGAGGGGGAAAAATGATGAATTGACCCTTCCTGTTCCAGATGGAATTGTTTTTTATAGTCATGTTCCTTTTGATGCTCTAATTGAGGACAGTTTATCATATCATTATTATTAATTTGTATTCTTTCTTTTTTATTTAATTATTTTTCAAGTACAATTTTCTGTCTTTTACTCCCATCCCAGCCCACCCCCCGCCCCGTGCTCCCCACTTCCCTCCCCTATCCACCCTTGTTAGTTTTTGTCCATGTGTCCTTTATACTTGTTCCTGTGAATCATTCTCCTTTTCCCCTGAAATTCCCTCCCCTCTCCCCTCCGGTCCCTATCAGCCTGCTCTGTATTTCAATGTCTTTGGTTATATTTTGCTTGCTTGTTTGTTTTGTTGTTTAGCTTCCTGTTAAAGGTGAGATCATATGCTATTTGTCTTTCAACACCTGGCTTATTTCACTCAGCATAATGCTTTCCAGTTCCATCCATGTTGTTGCAAAGGGTAGGAGCTCCTTCTTTCTTTCTGCTGCATAGAATTCCATTGTGTATATGTACCATAATTTTTTGATCTATTCATTTACTGATGGGCACCTAGGTTGCTTCCAATTCTTGGCTATTGTAAATTGTGCTGCTATGAATATTGGGGTGCATAGACTTTTTGGATTGGTGTTTTAGGGTTCTTAGGATATAATCCCAGAAGTGGAATTGCTGGGTGAAAAGGGAGGTCCATTTTTATTTTTCTGAGAAAATTTCATACTGTTTTCCATAATGGTTGTACCAATCTGCAATCCCACCAACAGTGAACTAGGGTCCCCTTTTCCCCACAACCTCTCCAACATTTGTGGTTTGTTGCTTTGTTTATGATAGCCATTATTATTACTTTTAAAATCATTTTATTTGTATATTCCTTCACATTGTTCTTTCACAGAAATTAGCATAAAGGTTTTAAAAACTTAACTTCTAAAGTTCTAAGGTGGTTGAACAGCTAACTAACTTTATAGGAAGATAGAAATTGTATGGATTATATTTTACCTTATTTATTAAACTCTGATAGCTTATAGGACAAGTATCTTAAAGCACTAAAAAGGTTAATTTTTGTTAAAGGTAAAACTATATAATTAACACATGCTGCAAAAGATAGAAAAGGATTCCATCACCTTCATTAAATTAATGTCTTCATTAAATATGCTAACTTTTCATTTTCTCTTCACATTTTTCAAAATAGTTATGTTTTGCCACATATAAAGAAACAGTGGGAAAAAATAGGAGAAGGAAGATTGAATGTGGGATGTGGGGGAAGGGTAGGGCAGGGGAGATTAGTGGGAGAAAATGGGGACAACTTTAATTGAACAACCATAAAAAATTTAAATATTAAAAGATGCTATGTGAGCAATAATTGAAACTCTCATTGGTCTAATGTACTCCTCTTTAATAGAAAGAAAGATTGCACAAGAAAAGTAATTGTTAGGTTATTTTGTAACTTTTAATCATTAGAATAACCTAAACTCCTATAATATTAACATTTGTGGTGCTTTGAATTTCATGTTGAATTCTCTTCCTCCACTGGAAAACAGTATAATGTAGATTAAATATATACACACATGGAGCTTTAAAAGTCAATTGGCTTATTGCCTATCACTAAACCACTGTAGTGGCAAAGTTTAATTTCAAATTCATGTCTCCATGCCTTTTAATTTGCTTTTTATTTCATCATTTTGTACCATCTCATAATAATTTTTCTTACTACAGACTTATAGGGAAAATTTGTAACATCAACCTGATTTTCTTATTTAAGCAAAATACAAATTTAGCACATTTTACTTGAGTAATGATATTCCCTTTTAATTTTTTTTCTTTTAACATTTTGTAGATCAGGCTGTCCAATGGATTTACTTAACAGAGTCTGGTAAAGTTAGTTACAGAGAAGTGTACTTCAAGGGTACTTTAATCCCAATCACAGTTTTTCTTGTTTCCTAGAGATAAATTTCTGTTTTCAATTTTCCTGACTATTACTTGTTGTGGACCACTCTACTTCATTTCAGGAATTGTAACTCTACCTCCCATGGCTAAGGATGAGTGAGTGACCTCCTTAGCAAGTTCCTCCTAACCTCGGAATGCGAGCCACAGGAGACAAAGTTTGTCTCTGGTAGCAAATGCTGCCTCAGTTTCCTTTCCCTGCCCCCAAAGAATGGTCTATATTGATGACCGGTAAGTCTCACAGTGGGGAGCAAGCCAGACATGATCACTTGGGAAGCCATCATGGAAGGATTTGGGGGCTGCAACAAAGAGTGAGCAATGGACTCTTGCCCCCCCGGCTGTGTGATAAAGCCCGAGTGCCCTTGTCCTCTGGGAGAAGTGCTTCCTGGCTCTAATCCACTTAAGCCTGAATACCTGCTGGGAAAAGGTGCAGCTCCTTGCCTTGCCAGAGTGGATCCCAGGGGGAAAATCTGGTATCACAAAGAATTCCTCAAAGTCCTGTGAAACCTCCTCTGCTAAGAGTGTTTTCATTCACTCCCTTCCTGATAGACTCTGACTCAGACTAAGCCCTCAGATTTCTTTGAAATGTTATTTACTGTTTGATCCTTGCCACCCTGTATACCTGTGTATTACAACCCAATAAAAGCCTCTGGAGGAAGGGGCTCAAGGCCTTTTTCCCCTGAGAAACTGGCTACTGCTGAAGGCCATTTTCCTCAGAGAAACTGGCCACCTCTTCTCCCCAGGCAGATCATGTCTTGGTAGTGTTTACTTTCATCCATGGTGGATGGGGGTACTTGCAGGAAAAGTCGCCCCCACAACTACTTTTATGTTTTTATCTTGTTTTTATTGTTTTGGCTCATTTTTTGGAGATGAAATAAAAAAAGTCAGTGTTCATGCTGCCTGTCACTACCAGAACCAAGAAGCAGAGACAAGGATTGAATCTCTATGGCACTTTATTCAAATGGCTGGTGATCTGAGAAGATGGTGGGTTTGTACCCTAACAGACCATCTTACATTTCCTTTCAAGTCAGTCTTTTGTTTTAATTAAAACAATTCTTTCAGCTATATTGGAGTATGATTGACAAATACAAATTGTACATATTTAGGTTCTACAATGTGATTTTTAAAGTGTACGATGTGATAATTTAGTACACATATATACTGTGCAATAATTATAACAAATTAATTAATATATCCATCACCTTAAGTGATTACTCTTTTTTATGTGGTAAGAACACTGAAGACTATTCTCTTAGCCATTTTCAAGTATACAATACAGTATTATTTATTATAATCACAATTCTGTATGTTAGATTGCCAGGACTAACTCATTTCAAAACTGAAAGTTTGTACCCTAAGACCAACATTTCCCCATTACTTTCACACCACAGACCCTGACAATCATGGTATTTAATGGTTCTATGAGTTGAACTGTTTTAGATTCCACATATAAGTTAGAAAATACAGTATTTGCCTTTCTGCGTCCAACTTATTTCACTCAGTATAATCCTTCAGTTCATTTATGTTATCTTAAATGGCATCATTTCTTTCCTTTTATGGCTGAATAATATTTCATTTTATATATATATATTACATCTTCTTTATTTGTTCATCTGTGGGTGGGTACTTATGTTGTTTCCATATTGTGTTCATTGTAAAAGATGTTGCAATGAACATGGGAGGGCACATATTTCTTCAGGATCCTGATTTAATATCCTTTCAATATATATAGGAATGGAATTGCTGTGTCATATGGCAATTCTATTTCTAATTTTTTAAGGAATCTCCATAATTTTTTCTTCTTTTTTTAATATTTTAAATTTATTTTTTAGAGAGAGAGGATGGGAAGGAGAAAGAGTGGGAGAGAAATGTCAATGTGCAGTTGCCTCTCATGTGTCCCCTACTGGGGACCTGGCTTGCAACCCTGACTTGTGCCCGGACTGGGAATCGAACCAGTGACTCTTCACTTCACAGGCCTGTGCTCAATCTGCTGAGCTACACCAGCCATGGCATATATATTTTTTCTTAATGGCTGAACCTTTTACATTCAAACCAAGAGTGTAAACGTTTTCCATTTTTTTAAATATTATTGTTCACTCTTCCTGTTTCTCATCATGGCACAACATCAAGGTGATAAGGAGAACCCTGTTTGGGAACTTTGCATGCACAAGCTCTGTCTCAGAATCTCTGAAAGTGGAGACAGGTTCAGAGAAGATGGTGGTGAGGTAGGTGGGAGTGGAGCCCAGTTTACCCTGTGCCCAGCTGGTACACCTAGCAGATCTTTTGAGGAACAGAGTGAACAGCCAACAAAATCCCAGCTTATATAAAGTTTGGAGGCCAAAAATTGCAGAGGACATTGAAAACCAAATGGTAATTGTGCTGGGATGGTAAGATCCCTGGGGTCGGTGCAGGGACCAAAGCTGCCACTGCCCCTGGCCTGGCATCTGCCACAGGAGGTGGGGAGGAGAGTTAGATCACCAGCTCCCTCCCCTACCAGAGTATGGAGGGAAGCCAGGCACCAGGAGGGACCTGGATGCTGGAAGTCACTGGGGAGAGTAGAGACAAAGTCAGAAACACACAAAGGCAGTACACATCCACTGGGACTGTGGACACCAGCACCAGAAAAATTGAGTTTCCAGGCAACACCTGGAGAAGGGAGGAGTTGGACTATGTTGGATCCTGACCTGGACCCAGTCTCTGGACTGGTTGGAAAATTGGGCTGTGTGAAAAACCATGTACTCGTTAAAAACGGGGACAGCTGCTTTTTAAGGAATTTTCCAGCAAAGGCTGGCTGGACCTGAGGGTGATTTCAGCTGCACATGCCCAGAGACTGGGTGGCTCAGTGGATTCTTGTCTCACTCTGTGCACCCAGAGGCTAATTGGAGGTTCACACTCAAGACAGTGCTGAGTGAAACAGCGCACCCTGAGATTGACTCATGTTGTGAGCAACTAAGTGGTTGATTTGAGCCTGGCAGCTCATGAGGACCTGGGCCTGAGGCTAGGGAGCTGTGAATATTGTGGCCCAGACCTGGTCCCTATCCTCTCAAAACCATAGGAAAGGAGAAAAGCTAAGCCCAGCCCCTCTTCCTGTTGCATCTAGGAAGACCAGCAGAACTCACTGAATAGGTTTAAAGTCAGCAGGAGACTTGTGTTTTACTTTTTGACTTCTCTCTCTTTATTTTTTTCTTTTTTTACTTCCCCCAAGAGAAAAAATAAGATGTAGAATTACAAAGGGTACAGAGACAGATCAAAGGGGGGAGCACAAGGCTAACTCCAAAAACTAAGAAACTGAGACAAATGTCACTTTGCTATCCCACAGAACTGCCATTTTATTGTTTATTAGTATATTTTAACTTATTAGTATTTTTATTTATTTATCTTTCTTATGTTTAGTTTTCCTCATTTTATTTATCTGTTTAATTGCATTGTTTGACTGGTTTTTCTTATTCTCCCTTTATTGTACTTTAATTTTCCTCCTTTCACTTCACCCATGTTCCAATAACACACAACTCTTGATTGGGTACTTTGTATTCTGGGTATCCAAATCATATATTTCTTGTCATATTATTCTAGTTCCAGTACTATTGTAAATAATTATTGTTCCATGCAATTGTATATACTATACAGCAACCCTCCATGATCTTAGCCCACTTTATTTTAATCCTGAACATCATTATTGTTGTGGTTAACTCTGTTCTTTCTTACACTGCACCTATTTTCTTTACTTTAATCTCACTATATCTCATCACCTAACCTTGCAGAAGTGTTCTGTTTTCTGGATTCAGCTCACAATCCTCCTCCCCTGTAACAAGAGTCTTATCTCTCTTTCACTTTCATAAAAAGTGGCTAGTTGGGTGAAATATCACAGTTAATGCTATACTTATCTAAAGAAATTCATCTCTCTTCTCTGCTTGCTGGTACTTTAAATCCCATAGAACACTCTTCTGCTGTCTTTAAACCACTTTGCCTACCTCCTGCCACTGATCACATATAAGAATAGTTGGGAGCTAGGAACATCAGTATACCTGCCAGAGGGGAAAAACCACCAATAAAGGAAACACTAAAAGGTAAAAACCCAGGTACAACAAGAGAGCCCATACAAATGGAAGAAAGGGCAAACTTAGAGGGTCCAGTCAAGGAGATCAGAGACCACACTACTGAACCTCGTAGAATTCCTACCATAGAAGTTCACTCTACAAAGGGAGCTAGCAAACCAAAACATCAAGAAGGACAGAAACAAACAAAAATAGTCAACTAAAATAGGGAGACAGAAAAACAACCTGCAATCAAAAGGAATGAAAGACTCCCCACTAGAAGAACTAAACAAAATGAAAGTAACCAAACTATCAGATATAGCATTCAAATTAATGGTTATAAAAATGCTCAAGGAGCTCACAGATAACTACAAGGAACTGAGTGAGAACCACATCAGCATGAAAAAGGAAATAGAAAATATAGACAAAAACAAGGAATAAATGAACAATAAAATCTTCAAAATAAAAAAAACACATTAAAAGGAATTACAAGCAGGCTTGGAGAGGCAGAGGATCAAATAAGCGAGCTGGAGGACAAGGTAGAGAAAAACACCCAGATAGAGTAAGAAAAGGAAAAAAATCAGAAAGAACAAACAGGTGGTAAGGAAGCTGCAAGACAACATGAAACGTAATAACATCTGTATAATAGGGATGCCAGAAGGAGAAGAAAAGCAAGGGATAGGAAACCTGGTCGAAAAAGTAATGATGGAAAACTGCCCTAATTTAATGAGAGAAAAAGTCACACAAATCCAGGAAACACAAGGAATCCCAATCAAAATGAACCCAAAGAGGCCCACTTCAAGACACATCATCATTAAAATGGCAAAATTCGAAGACAAAGAAAGAATCTTAAAGGCAGCAAGGGAGAGATATAAAGTGACATACCAGGGAACCCAGATAAGGCTAGCAGCTGATTTCTCAGTGGAAACATTGTAAGCCAGAAGAGAATTGCTAGAAGTACTCCAAGTTATGAAAATCAGAGGCCTGCAACCAAGATTACTCTACCCAGAAAGGCTCTCAATTAAAATGGAAGGCCAAATAAGAAGCTTCCCAGACAGGAGAAGTCTAAAAATATACACCTCCACCAAACCAAGTCTGTAGGAGATGCTAAAGGGCCTGATTTAAGAAAAGGGAGAAAAACAGTGAGAGAGAAAAGAACACAGGTATGAAAAAATGTCAATGAATAAGTACCTATCAATAAAAACCATAAATGTGAGCAAATTAAATGTTCCATTTACAGACATAGAATACCTGAATGGGTAAGAAAGCATGACCAACAAATATGCTGCCTAAAGAGAAACCTACCTCAGATCAAAGGACCTACACAGACTGAAAGTGAAGAGCTGGAAAAAATATTCCAAGAAAATAGGAAAAAAATAAGCTGGGATAGCAATACTCATATCAGACAAAATAGACTTCAAGAAAAGGGACATAAAAGGAGACCAGAGGACTTCCACCAA
Organism: Artibeus jamaicensis; assembly: GCF_021234435.1. Taxonomy (NCBI): domain Eukaryota; kingdom Metazoa; phylum Chordata; class Mammalia; order Chiroptera; family Phyllostomidae; genus Artibeus; species Artibeus jamaicensis. The sequence continues at coordinate 1,270,722 of NW_026521853.1, forward strand.
GATGGAGGCATAGGTGGAGACATCGTGCTTTCTCACACAACCAAGTTTAGAGACAACAAAATATTAGCAACAGAAAACACAGCCAGAACACAGAAAATTGAAGTTTTCAGAAGTCTGATAACAACAAATGCTTCAGCCTGATCGGTAAGAGGGGTGAAACCAGCAGCTGGCAGAGTGGGGTTGCATAGGAAAACTTGGTCAGACAGACTCAGGCACGCGGATCCCAGGTGTGGGGTTGCAAAGGGCAGACCCAGTGAGCGACCCAGTGAGCGACCCAGTGAGCGACCAGCAGATCCAGCAAGGGTGAAGGGCAGCGGGTTGACTGTGCTCGTGCATTCCTACACAGATAGACCAGCAAGGGAGTGGGCAGTGAGACAGGACTGAGTGGTTCCCAGCAACAGAAGGCAGCAGAGACAGCCGCTATTTCCCCAGCTCTGACCCTGCCCCCACATACAGCCTCACAACCCAGTGACCTGAGTGGCCCTACCCTGGTTAACACCTAAGGCTTCACTCCTCACCCAGCAGCGGGAAGCAGGAGAGGGGGACGCCATTTCCCCACTTTGACCCCGCCTCCACAAACAGTGTCACAACCCAGTGACCAGCCCTGGTGGCCCCGCCCTGCCTCTAAGTCTCTGCTCCTCATACTTAATGGGCGTGAACAGACCAAAAAACGGCTTGAGAAGATCTCAAAGCCCCAGAGCCCATAAAACTAAGTGACAAAGAAATAGCCAAACTTTCAGATGCACAGTTCAAAACACTGGTGATCAGGATGCTCACAGAACTGGTTGATTTTAGTCACAAATTAGAGGAACATATGAAAGCTAAACTAATTGAAATGAATGCCAATGCACAGGAAACCAATACTAATGGAAAGGAAACTGGGACTCAAGTCAAAGGAGTGGACCAGAAGGAGGGAAAAAAATGACCAAACTGAAAAGGATGAAGAAACAAGAATTCAAAAAAGTGAGGAGAGACTTAGGAACCTCCAGGACATCTTTAAACATTCCAACCTGCGAATTATAGGGGTATCAGAAGGGGGAAAGGAACAGCCACCAGTGGAAAACTTATTTGAATAAATAATAAAGGAGAATTTTCCCAATCTGGAAAAGGAAATAGACTTCCAGGAAATCCAAGAAGCTCAGAGAGTCCCAAAGAAGTTGGACCCAAGAAGGAACACACAAAGGCACATCATAATTACATTAGCCAAGATTAAAATGAAAGAGAGAATCCTAGAAGCAGCAAGAGCTAAGGGGACAGTTACCTACAAAGGAGTTCCCATCAGACTGTCAGCTGATTTCTCAAAAGAGACCTTACAGGCAAGAAGGGGCTAGAAAGAGGTATTCCAAGTCATGAAATCCAAAGACCTACATCCAAGATTGATCTATCCAGCAAAACTTTCATTTAGAATGGAAGGGCAGATAAAGTGCTTCTCAGATAAGATCAAATTCAAGGAGTCCATCATCACCAAGCCCTTACTATATGAAATGTTAAAGGGACTTACCCAAGAAAAAGAAGATAAAAAATATGAACAGTGAAAGGACAGCAAACTCACAGTTATTAACAACCACATCTAAAACAAAAGCAAGCTAAAAGGACAGCTAGATCAGGAGCAGAACCATAGAAATGAAGATCTCATGGATGGTTAGCAACAGGGGAGTGGGAGGAGAAGGGGGGAGAAGGTACAGAAAATAAGTAGCATAGATGGTAGGTAGACAATAGATAGGGGGAGGGCAAGAATAATATGGGAAATATAGAATCCAAAGAACTTGAGACACATGGTCATAAACGAAAGGGGGGAATGGTAGGGGTGGGTGGGTGCATGGTGGAGGGGAATGAAGGGGGGGAATAGAACAACTGTAATGGCATAATCAATAAAGTAAAAATTTAAAACAGAGACCAGAAGGTCACTTCATAATACTCAAGGGAAGAATCCACCAAGAAGACATAAACATTGTAAAATATATGCACCAAACATAGGAGCACCCAAACACATAAAGAAAATCTAAGAGAACTTCAAGTTAGATATTGACAGCAACACAATTATAGTCTGGAATTTCAATACCCCACTGTAAAAAATGGACAGGTCTTCCAAACAAAATATCAACAAATATATTGTGCATTGAATAATACCCTAGATCAAATGAACTTATCTGATATATATAGAGAGAGAGCCGTCAACCCCAAATAAAGAAAATCTGCATTCTTTTCAAATGCACATGAAACATTTTCAAAGATAGACCACATGATAGGACACAGAAGAAGCCTTGACAAATTAAAGAAAATTGAAATCATATCATGCATTTTCTCCAACCACAAGGAACTGAAACTAGAAACTGATCTCAAGAAAAAAACTCAAAAACACTGAAACTCGTGGAGATTGAATAGATGCTATTAAACAATGCATGGGTAAAAAATGAGATTAAGAAAGAAATAAAAAAAATTCTGGAAACAAATGAAAATAAACACACAACAATGCAAAAATTATGGGACACAGTGAATGCAGTCCTGAGAGAGAAGTTCACAGTGATACAGGCATACCTGAAAAAATAGAAACATCTCAAATAAACAACCTAATCCTATACCTATAAGAATTTGAAGAACAAGAAAAAAGATATCTCAGAGCAAGTAGAAGGAAGGAAATAACCAAGATCAGAGCAGAACTAAATGACATAAAGACTAAAAGCACAATTCTAAGCATCAATAAATCCAGGGGCTGGTTCATTGAAAAGATAAACAAAATCAACAAGTGTTGGAGCCCAAGAGGCCTGTGAGGGGTCAAGGATAGGGTCTAGCACTGCGGGTGTGGTGACTGGGCCTGGTTTCCGGCCTTGGGGCTATCTTGAGTTGTATCAGTTCTCTGACCCCTTGAAAAACTAGCCGCTTCTCCCAGCAACTCATATCTTTGGCTTGTGCATCATGTACCCAGAAAGTATGTTAGCTTGGGAACCTCCGGACTCTAAGGGAAGAGATAAACTTTGTAGGTCAAGGAAGTGAGCTACGTGCCAGAAGGCTTCTCCTTTGTATCCAAGATTGTATATAAGCCAGAAGACTGCGCAATAAACTTGCCTTATGCCAGCAGAGCATTTGGTCCTCTCCTTTATTTCAGTCCCTCGCTCAGCCTCACGACCACCCTTGCTGCGGGCTGCGGCAGAGTGGCGCCCGGAACAGGGACCTGAAGAGTCCAGAATCGTGAGGATTTGAGATTCCCGAGAGGACTGCTGCTACGGGGGCCCGGTAAGTTAAAAGTAAAAAGTAGCAGGGAGCGGTGTAGGAGAGCATAATAATGGGGAATTCCCACTCTTCCGAAAGGGAGTTGTTTGAACAAGTATTGTGCACCCTATTAAGGGGACGAGGTGTCACAACCTCTAAGGGGCAAATCCATCGTTTTGTGGATTTTGTCCAACAAGTATGTCCTTGGTTTTCTGAAGAGGGAACGATCAATATTGACACTTGGAGGAAGATTGGGGAGCAGATTCGAGAGCATTACCGAGCTCACGGTCCTGAAAAGACTCCCGTTGATGCCTTCTCCTTGTGGTCCCTAGTGAAGGATTGTTTGAAAGGGGACTTTGAGTTAGATAAATGGGAAAAAGGGACTAGAGGCAGTCCCACTCTGCGGGCTACACGCTCTGCAGAGGATTTCTTTAACAACCCCCCGCCTCTGCCATCTGCACCTCCGCTGCCGCCGTGGCATGAACAATCAAATGTTGAGCTTGAGGGTCTTGAATCTAGAGATCCAGACCCTGCGGAGGTCAATTGGGACGATCTAGAGGAACGAACGGCGGCTTATGATCCCCCTCATGGAGCGTTTGTTGCCACTGAGGCTAAAGAAAATAAGAAGGATAAGCCAGAGCCGGCTGTGCTCTTTAAAGATCTTTTACAGTTGTTGCACTCCCTTCAGGAGCAGGCTCAGGGCTCTGGGAAAGATGTTGCAAATAGAGAACTGACCTCTGTTTCTGAGGATCCTATGTTTCCCAGAGACCCCACTTCTCCATTAGTAGCTCGAGTGGGGTTCCGCCCGCATCCTCCTCGCGAGGACGCTGTAGCGTCACCTTTGCAGACTGCGCTGCGGAGCGCTCCGTGAGGGAGAATCAATAGATGGTTTCTCCCCCGAGAGACAGATTTTCCCTGTCCTTCAGAGGCAGAATGATCAAGGCCAACAGTGGCGAGATTATGAGCCTATTCCTTATAAGATTTTGAAGGAGTTAAAATTAGCCTGTGCCCAATATGGGGCTACCGCCCCCTTCACCATTGCTACCATGGAAACTATCGCGAGCGTTGCTCTTCCCCCGCAAGATTGGAAAACTATGTGTAAGGCAGTGTTAACTGGGGGTGATTATTTGTTATGGCTTGCTGAATATCACGAGAGCTGTGAGCGACAAGCTAGGTCTGAAGCTGCTCGCAGGCTTGGAATAACATGAGAGGCAGCTAGAAAGCTGGTGCAGGAGCAGCTTGCTGCCGGACATATTGAACCTTCCACGTCGCCATGGAATTCTCCTATATTTGTTATCAAAAAGAAGTCAGGAGAGTGGAGGCTCCTTCAAGATTTGAGGAGAGTAAATGCTTCCATGTTCCCCATGGGTGCGTTGCAGCCTGGACTTCCATCTCCTGCTGCCATCCCTCCATCTACTTATAAAATTGTGATTGACTTAAAAGACTGTTTTTATACTATTCCACTGTTCTCTTCTGATTGTCAGCGATTTGCTTTTAGTGTTCCCTCCACTAATCTTCAAGAACCAATGTTAAGATTTCAATAGAAAGTTTTACCTCAGGGTATGGCTAATAGTCCTACCTTGTGTCAGAAGTTTGTGCAGCAAGCTATTCAGGGAACACGAGATAAGTTCCCCTCAGTTTTAGTCATTCATTATATGGATGATATCTTGCTAGCGCATTCCAATCATGACCTCTTGATTTTAGCATTTTCCAGGATGAAACAAGATTTAGCCGTTTTCGGTCTGCAAATAGCAGCTGATGAGATCCAAAGCGCTTACCCTTACTCCTATCTTGGATACCAACTTAAGCCCCTAACTTTTTCGCCTCAAAAATTGCAGATTGATACTTCGCACCTACGGACTTTGCATGATTTTCAGACCCTACTAGGAGAAATCAACTGGATACGCCCATCTTTGAAACTTACCACCGGCGACCTTAAGCCTCTTTTTACCTTACTTAACGGAGATTCCAATCCTGCCTCTCCTCGAGCGCTCACTCTGAGCGCACGGCAGGCCCTACGGCTAGTGGAAGACGCTCTTCAGTCCGCCCAATTGTCTTACTGTGATATTTCACAACCTTGGTCCTTGTTAATCATACCTTCTTCTATCGCCCCGACAGGAGCTCTCTACCAGCATAGAGTACTCCAGTAGATTCACGGCCTGGCAACGCCAAAGAAGGCGCTTGCCTCTTATGCCTCGTTAGTAGCCGAGCGAGTTCAGCAGGGACGCAAAGTGTCTATCCAAATCTTAGGACGAGACCCTCCTGTTATAGTCATACCATATACTTCTGAGCAGTTTTCCTGGCTAATGAAAATGAATGATTCTTTTCCATTGGCCTTTGAAGGCTTCTCAGGACAGGTCTCTCATCATTTCCCAAAAGACAACATTTTGCATTTTGCCTCTCAAGCCCATTTTACTTTCCCAAAAATCTCTCCCTCATCCCTTTAACTTCCGCCGTCAATTTATTCACAGATGGTTCATCTAATGGACGCGCTATTCTAATTACCACAGAAAAATCCCAGGTTTGGCAGGTCGCCTCCAGTTCTGCTCAAGAAGTTGAACTCTTTGCTGTTCATCAAGCCTTCCTCCTTATCCCTGAACCTTTTAATCTTTACTCTGACAGTCAATATATTGTCCATGCGTTAACTGTTTTGGAAACTGTCCCTTTAATCACAACTTCTAATCGTACGGTTCTCCAGTTATTCCACTTCATCCAGCAATTGCTTCGACAGCGAAAAGCCCCCTGCTTTGTTGGTCACCTTCGGAGACATTCATCTCTTCTAAGACCTTTGGCGACATCGAATGCGCTCGCAGACTCCCATACTCACGTCTTTCTTTTGCAGCAGCAACGTGCTCAACAATCCCATGCCCTTTCACCACCAATCTGCCCGATCTCTTCGGTATCAATTTCAGCTTACCCGAGAGGCGGCACGACAGATTGTTAAGTTGTGCTCAACCTGTTCTCAGCTGCTTCCAGTACCCCATTTTGGTATTAACCCCCGAGGTCTCAAGCCTAACGATCTCTGGCAAATGGATGTTACGCATTGCCCCTCCTTTGGCACACTTCGATATCTACATGTCACTATTGATACTTGTTCTCATTTCCTTTTCGCCTCCCCTCTATCAGGCGAAAACGTTCGCAGTATAATCTCTCATTTACTATCTTGCCTTTCAATACTTGGTATCCCCAAAATTTTGAAGACTGACAACGCCCCTGCCTATACCAGTAAAGCCTTCGCCTCTTTCTGTACTTCCTTTCAAATCCTTCATAAAACAGGTATCCCTCATAACCCTCAAGGACAAGGAGTCATCGAACGAGCGCACCTTTCTCTCAAACAACAATTTGCTAAACTAAAAGGGGGGAGATGGTATAGCCCCCACTCTCCAAAACTGCTTGTATCTCATTCCTTATTTGTTTTAAATTTCTTAACTTTAGATTCGGATGGGCGCTCTGCGGCGGACAGACACTGGGGGGCCGCGCATGCGGCACTACCCTCAAGTATTTTGGAAAGACCCCATAGATGGGTCTCGGCATGGCCCTGACCCGGTACTAGTTTGGGGCCGAGGGCATGTTTGTGTTTTTCCCACAGACGCTGAGTACCCACGGTGGTTGCCCGAGAGGTGTGTCCGCCATGCCCAAGAGCAAGATAAAGAAGCTCCAGAGAAGACTCGCGGTCATGTTACTGAGGCACCGGAGAGCCCAGAGGAGACTCCAGCGGTTAGCGCTGATCTTGAGCCTCCTGTGGATACTGAAAACTCAAGTGAAGGCTGAAGAATATTGGGCCTTCCTTCCCAATCCTCCCGTCCTGCATCCAGTTACTTAGGAGGACAATGATTTTGTGCCTGTTTATGTGAACAATACCCAGGTCTTAGGCCCGCCATCTTCCGGGCATATCTTGCCCGTGTCAGCTAAGTATAATTATACCAGCCTGTCTACTACTCAACCCATTTGCTTTTCTTCGACCCCAAGAAATTGTACTCTTATCTCCAGGTATACTGATTGGGATAGTAATTTCACTGATGGACCTCATTGGGGTGTGGACATGCTTTATCTTCATAGAAATGTGAGCACCACTACTGTTAGCCAGGGGTCCCCTCCTCCTGACATCCCGGTATGCAAGCAGAGAACGCCCTCTCAGAGCCAGTGGGGCACGGCATGGAGAGTTTGCCATCTTAACCATACCGTTTGTGATCAAGGGATTTGTGACTGGAGTGATTACCGAGAAGGGACCTACAGGCCCATGAACCTGCTGTATGGAATATGGACAAAGAATAATCGGACCTATCAGACTATGCTTTGGAAGGCTGTCGCCTCCCTCCAATATGTCACCGTAGCCAAGAGAAAAGTAGTTTGGATGCATATAGGAACACAAGACGCTATCTCCGTAGACGGAACCCAGAAAAATGTATCTGTCATAGCTTGTGTACCTGATCCCTTCGTGTTTATTGCAGGGGATTTACAGCTTGCTCAGAATACCATGTATAATCTAACCTGTCATGATTGCATTTTAACCAATTGTCTTAATTCCTCCTTAAATGTGAGCTGCTCGAGCAAACGTAAGTAATGAGGATCCTCTTTTGCATTTGAAGTCTAGACTGTTTGACCCTGAGGTGGTAAGGCGAGACGTTGCCGGAAGCCCACCCAGGGGCTCCCAAAGGAGGGGACGCCCTCAGGAGTAGCGACTAGGTCACTTTTGGTTTGGATGCGTGAGAACCGCTGTTTGCCTGTATGAGAAGAAATTAGGTTCGCTTGTGTAAGAAGAGAAACTATGTCTGTGCCGGTGTCAGTCTTTGTTTGTTACAGCTATGTCAGTGTCTGTGTTTCTATGTCTAGTTTGTGATTTTTGTCTCTGAGCGTGTTTGTAAGCCAAATCAACGGCTTGTACGTTGATCTAAAGCAACAGAAATTGGATATGACCAAAAACGAAATTCCACTATATTATATAAAGTAAAAAAGGGGGAGATGTTGGAGCCCAAGAGGCCTGTGAGGGGTCGAGGATAGGGTCTAGCACTGCGGGTGTGGTGACTGGGCCTGGTTTCCGGCCTCGGGGCTATCTTGGGTTGTAACAGTTCTCTGACCCCTTGAGAAACTAGCCGCTTCTCCCAGCAACTCATATCTTTGGCCTGTGCATCATGTACCCAGAAAGTATGTTAGCTTGGGAACCTCCAGACTCTAAGGGAAGAGATAAACTTTGTAGGTCAAGGAAGTGAGCTACGTGCCAGAAGGCTTCTCCTTTGTATCCAAGATTGTATATAAGCCAGAAGACTGCGCAATAAACTTGCCTTATGCCAGCAGAGCATTTGGTCCTCTCCTTTATTTCAGTCCCTCGCTCAGCCTCACAACCACCCTTGCCGCAGCGGGCTGCGGCAAACAAGCCTTTAAGCAGACTCATCAAGAAAAAAAGAGGGAGGACCCAAATAAACACAATCAGACATGAAAGAGGAGAGATTATGACTGATACCACAGAAATACAAAGGATTGTAAGAAATTACTATGAAGACTGTATGCCAAGAAATTTGAAAACCTAGGTGAAGTGGACAAATTTCTAGAAAAATATAATCTTCTAAAACTCAAGAAAAAGCAGAAAGTCTTACCAGATCAATAACAACTGATGAAATTGAAGCAGTAATAAAAAAATTCCAGACACACAAAAGCCCTGGATCAGATGGTTTCAAGGGTAATTTTATAAAGCATTTAAGGAAGAGCTAACCCCTATCCTTCACAGACTATTCCAAAAAAAATCCAAGAAGATGGAAGACTTCCAAACTCTTTTTATGAAGTCAGCATCATCCTAATCCCAAAAGCAGATAAAGACACAACAACAAAAGAAAACTTCAGGCCAATATTTCAGATGAACATAGATGCTAAAATCCTCAACAAAATATTGGCAAACTGCATTCAGCAATACATTAGAAAGATCATACACTATTCCCAAGTGTGATTCATCCAAGGGATGCAGAGATGGTACAATATTCGCAAATCAGTAAATGTAATACATCACATAAACAAAAGCAGAGACAAAAATTACATGATCATACAAACAGATGCCTGAAAAGCATTTGATAAGGTACAGCACCCATTTATGATTAAAACACTCAGCAAAGTAAGACTAGAGGGAGCATTCCTCAACATAATAAAGGCCATATATGAGAGATCTACAGCCTACGTCTTATGCAATGGGCAAAAGCCAAAAACTTTCCCAGTAAGATCAGGAACAAGATAAGGTTATCCACTTTCACCACTTCTATTCAACATCGTATTGGAAGTCCTAGGCGCAACAATCAGACAAGCAAAGGAAAGAAAATAAAAGGCACCCAAATTGGAAAAGAAGAAACAAAACTGTCATTATTTGCAGATGACATGATAGTGCACATAGAAAATCCTATGGACTCCACCTAAAAGCTACTCAACCTAATAAGTAAATTTGGAAAAACAGTGGACACAAAGTCAATATTCAGAAATCAAAGGCATTTTTGTATACCAACAATGAAATATCAGAAACATAAATCAGGAAAAATTCCATTTGATATAGAAAAATAAAATATCTAGGAATAAACCTCACCAAGAAGGTAAAAGACCTACATTCAGAAAACTACACAACACTGAAGAAAGAAACTCAGGAAGACACAAACAAATGGAAACATATACCGTGTTCATGGATCAGAAGAATTAACATCATCAAAATGTCCATACTACCCAAAGCAATTTATAGATTCAATGCAATCCCTATTAAAGTACCAATGGCATATTTCACAGATATAGAACAAACACTTCAAAAATTTATATGGAACCATATATGGCATGAAGAGCTGCAACAATCTGAGAAAAAAGAACAAAGTACAAGGGAATCACAATACCTGATGTCAAACTGCATTACAAGACCACTGTAATCAAAACAGCCTGGTACTGGAATAAGAACAGACACATGGATTAATGGAACGAAACATAGAGCCCAGAAATAAATCCAGGTCTCTACAGTCAATTAATATTCAACTAAGGGGGCAACAGCATAAAATTGAGCAAAAACACCCTCTTGAACAAATGGTGTTGGGAGAGCTGGACAGCTACATGCAAAAAACTGAAACTTGACCACCAACTTACACCATACACAAAAATTAATTCAAGGGAGATAAAAGACTTAAATATAAGTTGTGATACCATAAAAGTCCTTCAGGATAACATAGGCAAGAAAATCTCATATATTCCATGCAGCAATATTTTCACTTGATATGTCCCCTAAAGCAAAGGCCATAAAGAAAAAAAAAAAAAACAAATGGGACCTCCTCAAATTGAAAACCTTCTACATGGCTAAAGAAAACAGCATTAAAATGACAAGAGAACCAACCATACAGGAAAACATATTTGCCAATGATACTGACCTCCAGAATATATAAAGAACACACACAACTCCACTCTAAGAAGACAAGCGACCCGATTAAAAAATGGGCAAAGGGCTCAGACACTTCTCCAAGGAAGACATACAGAAGATCCAGAGACACATGAAAAGATTCTCAGTATTGCTAGCATAGAAGAGATGCAAATTAAAACCACAATTAGTTACCACTTCACACCGGTAAGAATGGCCATCATAAACAAATCAACAAACAATAAGTGCTGGAGAGGTTGTGGAGAAAAGGGAACCCTAGTGCACTGTTGCTGGGATTACAGACTGGTGTAACCACTACGGAAAATAGTTTGGAATTTCCTCAGAAAACTAAAAATGGAACTGTCTTTTGACCTGGCAATTCCACTGGTGGGAGTATACCCTAAGAATCCTGAAATACAAATTCAAAAGAACCTATGCATCCTAATGTTCATAGCAGCACTATTTACAATAGCCAAGTGCTGGAAGCAACCTAGGTGCCCACCAGTTAATGAATGGATCAAAAAACAATGGTACATTTACACAATGGAATTCTATTTAGCAGAAAGAACAAAGGATCTCCTACCCTTTTCAACAGCATGGGTGGAACTGGAGAGCATTATGCTGAGTGAAATAAGCCACATGGTGAAAGACAAATACCATATGATCTCACCTTTAACAAGAACATAATCAACAAAACAAACAAACAATCAAAATATAACCAAAGACACTGAAATTGAGAACAGGCTGACCTTTAGCAGAGGGGAAAGCAAGGGGATAATGGGGGGAAAGACTGAAGGGTTTAGGAGAACAATTATAAAGGACACATGGACAATTACAAGGTGGGGGAGGAAACAGGAGAAGGAGTTGGGAAGGGCTGGGGTGGTGGGGAAGGGTGGGAGGAAAAGGCAGAGAACTGTATTTGAACAATAAAAAATGTTAAAATAATAAAAAATTAAAAATTAAATAAAAAAAAGGAGTGGAGACAGGCCAACATGGGAAGCCAAAGTCCTGGTGGGGCTCACAGGCCAGGTCCTGTGTTTTCCAAAATCAGATAAAACATCAGGTACTTTGGCATCAGGAGAAATGAAAATTGCCATCCACCTCACAGTTCGTGGGGCTAAGGCAGAGGAGGAAATCCTGGAGAAAAGTCTAAAGGTGAAAGAGTACAAGTGGTGAAAGAGTACAAGTTGTGAAAAAATAACCTGTCAGATCCTGGAAACTGTGATTTTTGGATGCAGGAACACATTGATCTGGGGATCAAATATGATCCAAGCATTGGTGTCTGTGGCCTGGACTTCTATGTGGTGCTGAAGAGGCCAGGTTTCAGCATCACAGACAGCAAACACAGGAGAGGCTGCATTAGGGCCAAACATAGAATTAGCAGAGAAGATCATGTGCTGTTTTCAGCAGAAGTATGATGGGATCATCCTTCCTCATACCAGCCTTTTTATAATGAGGAACAAGTACAGGTAAGGAGATTTGGAATTCAAGGGAAAGAAAATGTAGGTTAGGGATTTGGAATTCAAGAAAGAGGTAAATCTGATAAAAGCTGCAGTCTGGCAATTTCCCTAACATCCATTCATCCATTGACTGGTGACTTTCTGTCTGGGTCCTGTATTCTGTGTCCTGTGTCCCAGTGATTCTCTTCATCTGTGTCCTGGGCTGCGGGATGTCTCTCTTTGTACCATGATGGCTCAAATACCATCTTGATTGATTGCAATCTTATTGGGACACAAAGGTGAAATTGCTTGTGGTTTCCTGGAGTCAGGGTGAGCCATACCTTCAGTTCCTGAAGCAATAAATTTTTACATACATTAACTACTAAGCCTATTGTCATAAGCATCTGTACATGATATAGTCTTTCCTATAAGTCAGCCAGTCACCTGCTCAGCTAGCTGCCTGCTGAACAGCATAGCACCAAGGAACACACAAGAGTCACACACAGAAACTGCTATTCACTCAACTTTTTTATTGAATGTAAGTTCACTCAAAGTAGAACATCAACCTACATTAATATTCTACTTACACGTTAACAATATAAGAGGAATATAACACAGACACACAGCAATCAATTGGGGCAAATGAACCAGAGTCTCAGTCTGCAGGTCTGGGAGGTAGCACGGTGGACAAGGGAGTTGTCAGCATCTTGCAAGGAAGGACCTGTTGAACCAGGTGGGCAGCAGGGCAGGTGAAGTCCAGCAGGGAAGAGCCTCTGGTGGCCAATGCTAAGGGAGATCAGCATGGCATGGAGCAGCACTCTGCTGTGTGGAGCTTGCCGGTCTCAGCAGTTGTCTGGAAAGTATCCCCAATTATACCTTGAAAGTGGTGTACTCCACCATTCTGGGTCTTTTTGATAAGTGTCTTGACACCCTTGCTGGCAAGTGTGGAATTTCCCCAGAAGCCTATCTCTGGGTGTTCCCACTTTGCAGACATGGCTACTCTGACCATGTGTGCAAATATTTTAAGCATGTCTCCTTGCCAAACATGTATGCTTTGACCACGTGGGCAGATTTTTTCCTTGCCAGATATGTTTACTCTGACTTAGGTAATTTCCCTCTTAAACTAAACTGGCATGGCTGGCTGACAGCCATTTTAGTTGACATAAGTGACTCCACTTTGTTCTATATGAATTATGCTATCTTGATTGGACCAATGCCAATTTATTGGTCCTGCTCTCCACACTTACTATTACCTAAAACTAAAATTTTCCTACTCTTGATTCCCCCATTAGAGAGAGTTTACTTACTTAGAAAAAACACATCAACTTCTTCTTGTGATCGACAATTCCTTAGATGTTTTAAGATGTAATGATGTGTCTGTTTGATTAGTTCTTCTAGAGACTGAGGTTCGCAGCTTCTTTAACTTGTTCACCACACGGACCTTCAAAATGTACTGAGTAGTCTTGGTTTTCAACCATCTCTTTCAGTGAAGCACCTACAACTACATTTAATTCATCATCTCCAGAATGATAAATACAAAGTCACAGTACAAAAGGAAGTTTTCTCAATTTGAACACTAAATCACTACAAATGAAGTTAAAGGTGTTGTAGCCTTTTGTTTTGTTCTTTTATATTTGTTTTTTTTTTTGAGCAGCATGTCCGTTCACTTCCTCATTTTATCAAAACTAGTAACTAAATAAAGCCTCCTGCCAATCTCAAATCCTTTTGAAAGTATGTATCCTTTTCAAAATAAAAATACAAAAGTTTATACACAGATCTCCTGTATTGTATCCCTTTGGCTTCAACTCACCATTACAGCCCTTATGACCTCTATGTCCCCAGATTGTTGGTCAATATGATATACAGAAACACAGAATGATCTCTTGTGCCACAAGGACTTTGTACTTACTGTTCTCTCTGACTGAAGACATTTTCCAACTTCAACAAGCTTGATAACTTTTACTCATTCTTTAGTTCTTACTCCTAGAGGGCTCTGGTGAATGCTAAGAATAGGTTCCTGCCAATTATATGTTCTTCTTGCACACTGTCCCACTCACTCATTTGTAACACTTGGTCAACCTTGTGTCCCATAGTAAGGAGAGAGCTCTAGGAGTACAAGTGCCACCTTTGTCTTATTCATGTTTCAGCACAGGTGTCCTGCAGATGATCTGACACCTGGTAGGCACCACATAGGCAACTACTGAGCAAGAGTCAATGTGAATTCTTTTTAATCCGAAGTACACCAGCGTTCTCTTTCTGTTGTCATTCACCAGTCTCTTGAATAATCATTAAGGTAATAAAGACTCCTAAACAAGAAAGATACAAGGGTGTTATAAAACATTTTGTTATTTGTGGGGGCGACTTCTCTCGCAAGTCCCCTCGGTGCCACAGACATGTGTGAATGAGTAAATGTGCCCGAGACAAGATGAATCTGTTTAGGGGATGGAGGAGTAGGCTGGTGGCCAGTTTCTCAGGGGAGAAAAAGGCCAGCAGTGGCCAGTTTCTCCGAGGAGGAAAAGGCCCTGAGCGCCCTCTTCCATAGCCTTTTATTGGGTTGTAATACACAGGAATGCAGGGCAACAAGGATCAAGCAGTAGATAACATTACAAAGAGATCTGAATCAGTGTCTGTCAGGAAGAGAGTTGCAGAAACTTTGGGAGACATATTCATTTCCTCTCAGACCCTTATCACATGAATGAAAGCACTCTTAGCAGAGCAGATTTCACAGGTTAATCAGCAAGTCTTTGTGATGCCAGATTTTCCCCCAGGACATGCTCTAGCAAGACAAGGAGCTGCACCCCTCCCCAATAGGTATTCAGGCTTAAGGGGAACAGAGCCAGGAAGCGCTTCTCCCAGAGAAGTAGGGGACTCAGGCTTTGTCAAAGCTGGGGGCGGGCAGAGTCTATTGCTCTTTGTTGCATCCCTCCCAAGTCCTTCCATGAAGGCCTCCCAAGTGATTGAGTCTGGCTTAGGTTGCCCCCCTGCTCTGAGGGGTCTTACCCGTCATTGACTTCTGACCAAGCTTTGGGGGCAGGGAGAGGAACTGAGGCAGTGTTTGCTACCAGAGACAAGCTTTGTCTCCTGTGGCTCGCATTGCAAAGGTCGTCTCTTGCCCTTAGCCACAAGGGGTAGAGATACAACTCCTAAAATCAGGCAGAGCAGTCTACTACAGTTAATTAACCTTTTTTTTACATAATATTACAATTATGCTATGAATCTTCTTATTTATTCTACTTTTTCTAGTTGGATTTTATAATACACTTTGCCAAAAGCAATCATAAAATTAATGTACTGTCTCTACAATTTTTTAGTAGTACTGCTTGAAAAAACATGAATCTTTGAAATGGAATATAGCAAAAAGAACATAAATTTAAGTTAAATTTTTACTAGCTATATAATCTTGAAGTAGCTATTACAATTTTTTACTAGCTATATAATCTTGAAGTAGCTATTACAATTTTTTTAATCTGTAAGGAAAAATTTATTAAAGCATCTATGATGGATTATTTTAGAAAATAAAATTTAAGAGATGTGGCCATATTCATTAATTTCCCAATCAAACTCAATATTAACAAAACCATTTTATCTAAATTTGGCTTGGAAATTTTAAAAACTATTAACATTAAAGTTACTGTGGCATCCACCAATGCGAGCAACAAATGGTCGGAAACTTTCAGGAGTTTAAGATGGAACTTTATTGGCCAAAGCTCTACCTGTGCAGGGGCGAACCCTCGAGGTGTCTGGAGACACGGTGCCCAGAAAGGGCTGCAAATGAGAGTCTCGCCTGGCACTTACAGCCTAGGATTTTTATTGGGGTGAGCAAGCAAGCAAATACAGAAGCATATGTAGCCATTAGTGATTGGCTATCTCGAGGGAACACACATGGCTATGCTTTCTGCTTGCAGCAGTGGATACTTTTCTGCAAAGACAAGGTCATGCACAGGCGGTTATCTTGTTCAGCACTCTTTGTACTTTCTGTATTTTCTATCTTCCTTGCTGAGTCTGGAGCCTACCTTGGGTTCCTTGTTCCTCTTGGCTACTTTTATCTAATTCCGGGCCTAACATTACCATCCTATGGTTTTCAGACATAATAATTTTTAAAATGAGGAGACCATCATCTCTCTCCAGACTTTCGGTTCCTCTCTTGTTTTCTTTGATTCTTGAAAGTTGACAAGTATAGATACAACTTCAGCAAGGTTATCAGCACCACAAAAGTAATATGCCTCTATCTGGGATATTGACTCTATTTAAGAAAGTGAGTGAGCCTCAAACATTCACCCCTGTCTTTCATGCACAGGTTAAAGAAATATCTATATGAGAGAACAGAACAAAAGAAAAGTAGTTTTGCAGTTTTATTTTTAATCCTATATCAGATTGTGTTACCCAACAATTTGTCCCATCCTTCCTTTGTTTATTTTATGATTCCCAAAACTGCAAACATATTCTGATGCTTTAGCATTTCTCAAAACCCCCAATTTATTATTCAAACTTCCTGAGGCTATTCTTAGATATACACAAAAATATAAAATATTTGCCACCTTTGTAAGATTAAAACATTTTATTTCACAATTTGAGCTTAACAAAATAATCTCTAGGTTAACAAAATAATATATTAAAATGGCATTTTTATTTTGAAATCTTTCAATAATTGCAGAGTGCATATTGCATCTCAACAACCCTGTTTTTCAGCTCTATTTCTTCCACAATATTTAATTATATGTTATTTTGTACAAATACTTAGAGTATTTAAATTGTTTATTGAAATACAATTTTTTAAAAATACACAAATTAGGCCCTGGCTGGTGTAGCTCAGTGGATTGAGCTCAGGCCTGTGAACCACACAATCACAGTTCGATTCCCAGTCAGGGCACATGCCTGGGTTGCAGGTCAGTTCCCAGCAGGGGACACACGAGAGGCAACCATACACTGATGTTTCTCTCCCTCTCTCCTTCCCTTCTCCTCTAAAGATAAATAAATAAAATCTTTAAAAAATACACAAATTATAAATGTATGGCTCAATGAATTCTCACCAAGTGAATAGGTCCCAATTCAGGAGGCAGAACATTTCAAGTACTCAAAATACCTTTATTCAGTCATGATCTGTCTTTCTTCCCAATTAAAGTAATCTTTATCTTGACTTCAAACACCTTACTTAGGTTAGCTTTCCATGATTTATAGTTTACATAAATAGATCATACACTATGTTCTCTTTCATGTCTGGTTTCTTTTGCTCAGCCTATTTGTAAGATTTATTCATTATGTTTTACAATAATTCATTTGGTCTCATTGTTGGGTAGTATTCCATTGTATGAATAGACAATCATATTTATCCATTCTATCACTGATAGACATTTAAGTTGTTTCTAGTTTGGGGATATTTAAAATAGTGCTGATATGAACATACATATGGAAATGTGCAAAAATATATAGATACATTTCTATTGCATATCTACATAGATTATTCTCAGGAGAGGAATTTATTAGGATATATATGGTTTAATGGTAGCCATATTTGTCACTATTTCCTGTTTGCTGCCCTTGTTCTTTGTTTGTTTTTTTTTTTGCTTCTACTCTTGCTGTCTTTTTGGTTTTAACTGAGCATTTTGTATGACTCCATTTTTCTCTCCTCTCAAAGTGGTATATGCATATCACTTATATTTCTTTTTAACAAATTTGTGTGGTGTGTCCATGGTTCCAATATACATTTTCACATAATCCAAGTGCACTTTCAATTAACACTATACCACTCTACTACCATGCAGGTACTTTGTAACAGAGTATTCCCACTTCCTCTCCTGTTTGATATGACATAATCATTCATTTAATTTATATATAAGCTGTAGTCACCATTATAATCACTGTGGTTGTTGCTATTGTTACTCTGAACAAACTGTTCTCTGTTAAATCAATCAAATAAGAAAAATAAAAATAAATAAAAATTTATTCCTTTGGTAACACCATTCCTTTCTCTTTTTTTTTAACTCTTTTTTTCTTTTTTAAAAAATTTTATTTAGTTATTTTTCAAGTACAGCTTTTTGTCTATTTTCCCATCCCAGCATCCCCTGCCCCTTGCTCCCCACCTCCCTACCATTTCCACCCCCCTTAGTTCTCGTCCCTGTGTCCTTCCTATTAGTTCCTCCAAATCCCTCCCCCTTAACTTCCCTTCCTTCTCCCTTCTGGTCACTATCCCCTTGTTCTCTATTTCAGTGTCTTTTTTTTTCTGCTTGCTTGTTTGTTTTGTTGTTTAGCTTCCTGTTAAAGGTGAGATCATATAGTATTTGTCTTTCAGCACATGGCCTATTTCACTCAGCATAATGCTTTCCAGTTCCATCCATGTTGTTCCAAAAGGTAGTAGCTCCTTCCTTCTACCTGCAGCATAGAATTCCATTGTGTATATGTACCACAATTTTTGGACCCATTCATTTACTGAGGGGCACCTAGGTTGCTTCCAATTCTTAGCTATTGTAAATTGTGCTGCTATGAACATTGTGGTGCATAGATTCTTTGATAGTGATGTTTTAGGATTATTAGGATATAATCCCAGCAGTGGAATTGTTGGGTCAAAAGGCAGGTCGATTTTTATTTTTCTGAGAAAATTCCATACTGTTTTCCATAATGGTTGTACCAGTCTGCAATCCCACCAACAGTGAACTAAGGACCCCTTTTCCCCACATCCTCTCCAACATTTGTTGTTTGTGGCTTTGTTTATGATAGCCATCCTGACTGGTGTAAAGTGGTATCTCATTGTGGTTTTAATTTGCATCCCTCTGATAGCTAACGATATTGAGCATCTCTTCATGTGTCTCTGAATGTTCTGTATGTCCTCCTTGGAGAAGTGTCTGTTCAAGTCCCTTTCCCATTTTTCAATTGGGTTGGGTGTCTTCTTAGAGTGGAGTTGTGTAAGTTAATTGTATATTTTGGAGATTAAACCTTTGTCTGAGGTATCATTGGCAAATAGGTTTTCCCATACAGTTGGTTGTCTTGCTAAATTAATACTGTTTTCTTTAGCCACACAGAAGCTTTTTATTTTGCTGAGATCCCATTTGTTTATTCTTTCCTTTATATTCCTTGCTCTAGGGGACATATCAGTAAAAAAGTTGCTGCATGAAATATCTGAGATTTTCTTGCCAATGTTATCCTCTAGGACTTTAATGGTGTAACAACTTACATTTAAGTCTTTTAACCACCTTGAATTTATTTTGCTGTATGGTGTAAGTTGGTCCTCAAGTTTCATTTTTTTTGCACGTAGCTGTCCAGTTCTCCCAACACCATTTGTTGAAGAGGCTATCTTTACTCCGTTTTATGTTACTGCCCCCTTTGTTGAATATTAATTGACTGTAGAGAGTTGGGTTGATTTCTGGGCTCTCTGTTCTGTTCCATTGGTCTATGTGCCTGTTTTTATGCCAGTACCAGGCTGTTTTGATTACAGTGGCCTTGTAATACAGTTTGATATCAGGTATTGTGATCCCCCCAACTTTGTTCTTCTTTATCGAAAGAGCAGCTGCTATTTGGGCTCTTTTATGGTTCCATATAAATTTTTGAAGTATTTGTTCTATGTCTGTGAAATATGCCATTGGTACTTTAATAGGTATTGCATTGAATCTGTATATTGCTTTGGGTAGTATGGACATTTTGATGATGTTAATTCTTCCAATCCATGAACAAGGTGTATGTTTCCATTTGTGTCTTCCTTGATTTCTTTCTTCAGGGCTGTGTGGTTTTCTGCATACAGGTTTTTTACCTCCTTAGTTAGGTTTATTCCCAGATATTTTATTTTTCTTTTTGCTATATCGAATGGGATTTTTTCCTTGATTTCTGCTTCTGCTGATTCACTGTTGGTATACAAAAATGCCTTTCATTTCTGGATATTGACTTTGTAACCAGCTGTTTTGCCAAACTCATTAATTAGTTCAAGCAGTTTTGGGGTAGAGTCTATAGGATTTTCCATGTACACTATCATGTCATCTGCAAACAGTGACAGTTTTGCTTTCTCCTTTCCTATTTGGATGCCTTTTATTTCCTTTTCTTGCCTGATCACTGTGGCTAAACTTCCAATACTATATTGAATAGAAGTGGTGAAAGTGGACAACCTTGTCTTGTTCCTGATCTTAGTGGGAAAGCTTTTAGTTTTTTCCCATTGAGTATGATATTGGCTGTAGGTCTATCAAACATGGCCTTTATTATTTTGAGAAATGCGCCCTGTATTGCCACTTTGCTGAGTGTTTTTATCATAAATGGGTGTTGTACCTTACTGAAAGCTTTTTCTGCATCTATTGATATGATCATGTGATTTTTGTGTTTGCTTTTGTTTATGTGATGTATTACATTTACTGATTTGGGAATATTGAACCATCCTTGCATCCCTGGGATGAATCCCACTTGATCATGGTGTATGATCTTTTTGATATATTGTTGGATGCAATTTGCCAATATTGTGTTGAGGATTTTAGCATCTATGTTCATCAGCGCTATTGGCCTGAAGTTTTCTTTCTTTGTTGTGTCTCTATCTGGTTTTGGAATTAAGATGATGCTGGCTTCATAAAAAGATTTTGGGAGTTTTCCATCCTTCTGGATTTTTTGAAATAGTTTGTGGAGAATAGGGGTTAGCTCTTCCTTAAATGCTTTGTAGAATTCTCCTGTGAACCCATCTGGTCCGGGGCTTTTGTGTGATGGAGTTTTTTGATTACTGCTTCAATTTCTTTTGCTGTTATTGGTGTGTTTAGATTTTCTGCTTCTTTTTCACTGAGTTTTCAAAGATTGTATTTTTCTAGAAATGTGTCCATTTCCCCTAGGTTTTCAAATTTCTTGGCATACAGTTCTTCATAGTAATTTCTTACAATCACTTCTATTTCTGTGGTATCAGTTGTAATCTCTCCTTTTTCATTTCTGATTGTGTTTATTTGTGTCCTCTCTCTTCTTTTTTTGATGAGTCTACTTAAAGGCTTGTCTATTTTGTTTATCTTCTCAAAGAACCAACTCCTGGATTCATTGATCCTTAGAATTGTGCTTTTAGTTTCTATGTCATTTAATTCTGCTCTAATCTTGGTTATTTCCTCCATTCTGCTTGCTCTGGGCTGTCTTTGTTGTTGTTCCTCGAGTTCTTGCAGGCTTAGGGTTAGGTTGTTTGTTTGAAATGTTTCTATCTTCTTTAGGTAGGCCTGTATTGCTATAAACTTCCCTCTCAGGACTGCCTTGGCTGTGTCCCATAAGTTTTGGGTTGTTGTGAGATCATTTTCATTTGTTTCCAGAAACATTTTGATTTCTTCCCTAATTTCATTCTTGACCCATTCATTGTTTTGGGTTTTTTTCTTTGGGGTTGGTTTCTAATTTCAGTCCCTTGTGGTCAGAGAAGATGCTTGGTATGATTTCAATTTTCTTCAATTTTTTGAAGCTCGTTTTGTGTCCTATCATGTGGTCTATCTTTTAAAATGTTCCATGTGCATATGAAAAGAATGTGTATTTAGATTCTTTGGGATGAAGGGCTCTCTATATATCAGTTAAGTCCATTTCATCTAGGGTGTTGTTTAATGCCACAATATCTCTGTTGATAATTTGTTTGGAAGATCTGTCCATTTTTGATAGTGGGGTGTTAAAATCCCCTACTATAATTGTGTTGCTGTCAATATCTTTCTTGAAGTCCTCTAAGATTTTCTTGATATATTTGGGTGCCCCTATGTTTGGTGCATATATGTTTACAATGTTAATGTCTTCTTGGTGGATTCTTCCCTTGAGTATAATGAAGTGACCTTCTGGGTCTCTCTTTATGGCCTTTTTTTTTTTTTTTTGAAGTCTATTTTGTCTGATATGAGAATTGCTACCCCAGCTTCTTTTTCTTGTCCGTTTGCTTGGAAAACTTGTTTCCAGCCTTTCACTTTTAGTCTGTGATGGTCTTTTGTCCTGAGGTGGGTCTCTTGTAGGCAGCATATGTTTGTGTCATGCTTTCTTATCCATTGAGCTATTCTGTGTCTTTTGATTGGAGCATTTAATCCATTTACATTTAAGGTTATTATTTATAGGTACTTATTCATTGCCATTTTTGTACCTGTGTTCCTCTCTGTCTCTCTCTTATCCTTCCTTCCCTTAAAGTAGTCCTTTTAGTATTTCTTGTAGAGCTGGCTTGGTGGCAGCAAATTCTTTTAGACTTCTTTTGTCTTGGAAGCTCTTTATTTGGCCTTCTATCTTGATTGAGAGCCTTGCTGGATAAAGTAGCCTTGGTTGTAGGCCTCTGGTTCTCATTACTTGAGATATTTCTTGCCATTCTCTTCTTGCTTGAAGTGTTTCCATTGAGAAGTCAGTAGCTAACCTTATTGGGGCTCCCTTGTATGTTATTTCTTTTTTCTCCCTTGCTGCCTTTAAAATTCTCTCTTTGTCTTGGAATTTTGCCATTTTGATGATGATGTGTCTTGACGTGGGCCTCCTTGGGTTCCTCTTGGTTCAGACTCTCTGTGATTCCTGGATTTGTGAGACTTTTTCTCTTATCAAATTAGGAAAATTTTTTCTCATTACTCTTTCAAATACGTTTTCTATCCCTTGTTCTTCTTCTTCTCCTTCTGGTATTCCTATTATTCGGATATTATT
Source organism: Artibeus jamaicensis (assembly GCF_021234435.1). NCBI lineage: Eukaryota > Metazoa > Chordata > Mammalia > Chiroptera > Phyllostomidae > Artibeus > Artibeus jamaicensis. Next base: position 1,293,315 of record NW_026521853.1, read on the forward strand.
ACGTTTCCTATTGTCTTGCATTTCTCTTAATCCCTCTTCATTCTTTCTGAGCCTCTTTTCATTTCCTTGCTCTTTCTGTGCGATGCTTTCTACTTTGTCTTCCAACCTGCTAATCTGATCCTCTGCCTCATCAATCCTACTTTTGAAACTATCTACTGTGTTCTTCAATTCGAAAATTATATTCCTCATTTCCTCTTGTCCCTTGCTGATATTTTCTATTTCCCTTTTCATGTTGATACAGTTTGCAAAGAGATGGTTGTAATTCCCCTGCAGTTTCTGGTAGTTCACTGTGAGCTCTTTGAACTTCTTAATAACCAGTGCTTTGAATTCACTGTCTGATAGTTGATCAGCGTCTATTTCATCTAACATTCTTTCTGAAGTTTCTGCTTTTTCCTTCATTTGGGGATTGTTTCTTTGTCTTCCCATTGTTTGAGACTCTTCTTGTTAGTCTCTGCTTCTAAAATTGATCGGTTCTGAAAGCCTGGTTTTATGGTGTGAACTTCTGTGGTATGATCCTTGTGAAGTTCAGTGGTGCAGACTCCTTGAAGTCTCTTGATGTTCTTCATCTCCACCTACACTCACGCTGGTCCTTTTGCTGGTCCCTGCGTTGGTCGCCTACCACTGCTGAATGTCCCGGCTCTAGTAGCTGCCTCCTCAAGCACCCAGGCCCGTTACTACGGCAGTGGCACAGAGGCTGGGAATGTCCTGGCTCCTGTATCCGGCTCTCTCTGCCGCTCAGGGCCATCACAGGGGTTTGGAATGTCCCAGTTTCCTTACCTGACTCCCCAGCGTCTAGTCCTGTCTCTATGGCAGTGGCACAGAGGCTTAGAAAGTCCCAAATCCCATACCTGATTCCTCAGTGTCCAGTCCCGTCTCTATGGCAGCGTCACAGGGGCTGAGAACATCCCAGTTCCCATAGAGGGCTCCTCTGCTGCCCAGGGCCATCTCAGGGGTTTGGAGTGTCCTGGCTTCTGTACCTGACTCCCCGGTGTCCAGTCCCATCGCTATGGCAGCAGCACAGGTTCTGAGAACTTCCCGGCTCCCGTAGCTGGCTCCTCCGCTTCGTCACAGGGGTTTGGAGAGTCCCGGCTTCTGTACCTGACTCCCCGGGCATCCAGTCCCGTCGCTATAGCAGCCGCACAGGATCTGGGAACGTCCTGGCTCCTGTAGCTGGCTCCTCAGGGTGTAGGCCTGTCTCTATGGCGGCGTCACAGGGGCCTTTGCTGTCCCAGCTCCTGCAACTGACCCTTCCATTGCCCAGGCTGGTAGCTATGGCATTGGCACAAGGGCCGAGAATGTCCCCACTCCAGTTCCGGACTCCTCTGTCTCCCAGGACTGTCACAGGGGCTTGGAGTGTCCGGCCCCGTACCTGACTCCTTGGCTCCCAGGCTTGTTGCTCTGGTGGCAGCACAGGGGCCGAGTGAGACCCAGCTCCAGTAGCTGACTCTGACGCCGTCTGGTGTTTCAGCGTCGGTCACAATCTCTGGTCTTTTAATTTCATAAATGCTGGGTAACCAATGGTTTATTTTACTGTTTCTCTATAGATCTGCCAGGATTTTCACCAATGAGTACAGGAGCTAGCATCAGCTCCATCTTACTCCGTCGCCATCTTCCCAGCATCCTCCCATTCCTTTCTTTGTGTAGATCTCTTTCTGACATATAAGATTCTTTCTCTAAGAAGAATTTTTAACTTTTTTTTGCAAGACAGGTTTACTGAGCACAGACTCTCTGTCTCTCTTTTTTCTGAAGAGTGTCTGTCACTCCTTCACTTTTTTTCTCCTTCACTTTTAAAAGTAATTTTACTGAATTCTAGGTTGGAAGTTTTTCTTTCAACATGTTCAAATATGTTTTGATCATCTGTGTCTATGTTACTTCTGTGTCTTCTTTGAAAAATAATAACCAGGTAGCTTCATGGACATATATTCATAGTAAACACAGAATAATTGCTAACATTTATTAAATACTGATTATGTGCTATATTCTCTTCTCTGTGCTTCATGTGTATTTGCTCATTAATTCTCACAATAATCACCCAAGGTAGATAATGTTACTATTGCAAATGGGAAATTAAGGCTTTCGGTAATTTGCCATGTGTGATAAAAGTATCAAGTCACAAACTTCTTTGCTATGATGTCTCCGAATTCAGTATATTCTGGTCCATTTGAATATACCAAATATTCAGTGTGGTCTTTTACAAAGGACTCTTCTATCCATTAATAAAAGAATCTTTTTAAAAAATATTTTATTTATTTATTTTTAGAGAGGGGGAAAGAGGGAGAAAGCTATGGAGAGAAATATTGATTGATTGCCTCTCCCACATCTGGAGATCAAACCTGCAACCCAGGTATGTGCCCTGATGGGGAATGAAACCTTCACTTTGTGGGATGATGCCCAACCAACTGAGCCATACCTGACAGGACAATAAAATATTCTTTAAAATATTGTTACATACTGTCCCACCACAAGTCTTTTCAAATAACAACCTGAAAACCTACCAGTTGCTTAGTACTACTTTTTTATTACTGTTTTTTCTGTTCTTTTATAGGGTCCTAAATCCTTCAGCCTAGGTCATCATAATGTGAGCAAACTCACAGTTATTAACAACCACACCTAAAACAAAAGCAAACTAAGAGGACAGCTAGATCAGGAGCCTAACCATAGAAATCAAGATCACAACCCTCCTAATGTAGGGTTAGCAACAGGGGAGTGGGAGGAAGAGAAGGGGGAAGAAGGTACAGAAAATAAGTAGCATAGATGGTAGGTAGAAAATAGATAGGGTAAGGGTAAGAATAGTAGGGGAAATGTAGAATCTAAAGAACTTGAGACACGTGGACATAAACTAAAGGAGCGGAATGGTGGGGGAGGGGTGTGCAGGGTGGAGGAGAATGAAGGGGGGGATAGAACAACTGTAACTGCATAATCAATCAAATGAATTTTAAAAAAAGAAAATCCACTGTTAGTATACTGTGAATTTATCTTTCCCTATTCTGATCCCATCAAGAAACAAGTTTGTTGAACTGGAGGATGTTTGTGGCTACCATAGACTGACTGATCAATGAGATGGCAGAGAGAGGAAAATTCACTGCAAGGTTTCTTTGTGTTCTCTACAACTTTGCTCCTCAAAATGTGCTCTGGGGAGCAGCAGAATCAGTATCATTTGGAATCTTTTATAAAAGTGAAGAATCCCAGGCTCCACTCAGACCTACTAAATCTTTACTTTTATCTAGATCCCCAAGAGATTTGAGTACTTATTAAATTTTAAGAAGCACTGCTCTATTGACTATACCTGAAGTAGTTCTTCAAAGGTCCCTTGGAGCATTAAATACTGTCAACATTAGCTCTAAGAAAAGGAGTAAGTTATAATACTTGTCACTATTTTTGACCATGTATCACAAGTAGCATGATGTTTTAGCAAAGACGGTTATTTTACATATATATATTTATAAATTAGATACATGCATTAGTATAGTAATATGTTTTGTAAATTATAAAAATATGCAAGAATCAGAAGTGGAAAACAATAATATAAAGATAAAATAAATAAAAATACAAATAGTTAATTTTGATGTTATCAAAATATTTAGCTTAAAGTAAAATATTGATAATAATCCATGAATATGTGATACATTATGTATTTATATTTATTATGTAATATTAATAATGCTAATGTGATGGAGATAATTAAATATTTAGAATTTTTTACATTACCTGTTTAACAGGATGAAGTTGTTTACATGAATGATCCTAAATTTAGATTATGTACTTCTTTTATTTCCTTTTATGAATTTATTGGGGTGACACTGGTTAACAAAATTATTCTAAAACCCATCATAGGTATTGTGTGTTCACCACCCCACGTTTATTCTCTCCCCACATAAATGTCCATTGCCATTTATTTCCCCTATACCCTCCTTCATCTCCCTCCACACCCCTTTCTTCCAGCTCTTGCCACACAATTATGTATTTCTATACCTAATTTAAATGACTTCCATATCTGAAAAATATAAATAACATGTATACAGCATCCAGATACAATATGGAAAATACAAATGGGATGAAATTGTGTAAAATTATAGTGGATATAAATCTATATCTATTTCAAAGCATCTTATTTTGACCAGTTATTATAAAATTAAATATATTATTAGTATATTTAGCCTATAATGTGGCTAATTAAAAACATTGCTAAGAAGTGTGAAATCTGTCTTTTTATTTTATTTGTATGTTTTTGAACGATTATTATGTGTGTGAAACCTTTGAAGTCACTTGATTTCATGTATCTGTACATCCACTTAATAGAGCATCTGTAAACTGTGGTATATGCAATGTGCTGACACCAAGTGATGGGGTCAGCTTCACCCCATCTGCAGTCTGGAGAGCTCCTGCTCTTTCATTCCAGATCACTCACATACTGTGTCGAGAGATATAATCATCTGTAATATGTACCCAGTGGGCTTGACAGTGTACCTTTCTATACTTTAAAGCAGTGAGATTTAATTTATATCTTCAGTTTTCTTTAAAAACATAAGAATACAGAGAAACCTCATCGGTCACGGAGGAACCAGACAGTAGGGAGACAGCAGTGGTACAGTAGTCTCTGGGACGGAGCAAAGGGAAACAGCCGGTGCAGGGTAGGGGAACCAGCGCCCAGTGGTGAGAGCCCAATGGCACTTGGGACTGCATGCAGCGCACAGACGGCTCCCTCTCTGGGATTTTTTCACGGGGCAGGCCAAGTGGCCCAGGCAAAGAGGTGTGGAAGAAATTTCAGCCTGCATGCAATTTGGGGAACTAGGCGCTCCACACGCAGTGTATCTGGGAGAGTGCCTGAGGGCGCCTAGGCCAACGTTCAGTGCCCAGAAAGCTCCCTCCCTAGGATTTTTGGGCCCGGACCTGCCAAGAGACCCTACCAGAGGGGAGCAGAGGAGATTTCAGCCTGCACACAGTTCTGGGTCCAGCGTGGTACTGCTCCATTCCTAGGGGTTTTTTTTTGGCAGAGGTTGGCCAGGGGACCCAGACAAACACAGGAGCAGAAGGGATACATACCACGCAGTGTGCCATGATGTGCACACAGAGTTTCTAGGTCGGCGCCCAGTCCTCAGATCGGCTCCCGGCTTCCAGTCCATGCCCCTCAGACTATCTGGAAGCCCTGGGCACTGAGGGGTCCTGGGAAAAGAGCCGAGACCCTCAACCCCCTCCCTTTCTGGCCAAGCAAGGTGGGGTGCCAGGAGAGACTTGTTTGATAGAGTTTGCAGAGAGGGTGTGGAGGACAAAGGGCCCCAACCAAGGACTCTGTGGTTGCCAGCCCAGGAGAACTGAGAGGTGCAGCCTGGGGCTCTGAATCCAGTAGACATGGTGGCCTGGTCTGCTTCACACCCAGTTTGGCAGCGAGCCCAGGATTGGGCAGAGGGCCTGGGGATTCCTAACGGAACAGGGGCAGGTCTGTGCTCAATTCCGAGGGAATGAGGCAACTAGGCCAGTTCAGGTGACCGCAAACACAGCAAACCAGACCATGGCGGTAACCCCTGGGAGGGGAACGCTGTGAGGAAGTCCTACTTCCCCATTGTAGGGAGCTGGGGAGAGGCGCCAAGTGTCTGGATCCTGAGAGGGGCTGGCTGAAAAAATCTCAACAATCGACCCTCAGCCAACTGCAACCAGAAAAACCGGTTCGGCTAGTTTGAAGCCAACAAGTGACATTTCCTTTTCTGATATTTTTGAGGGATTATTTTTGTTTATGCGATTTTTGGGTTTTTTTTTTTTTGTTTCTTCTTTTTGTTTGTTTTCTTTTACTTTACTTTATTTTATTTTTCTTCTTTCTTTTTTTACCTGTTTTCCTTCTCCATTCCTTTTCTTTATCTTTTTGCTTCTTTAAAGTAATCTGTTATTTCTTTTAAATATTATTACTGTTTCATCTTTCCATACTTTTGTCCTCTTTTCCTGGATTTTCTGTTTTATTTCTTTTTCTTTTCTTTCTAAACTTATTGCTCTTTCTTACATTCCCCTACCATTTTTTTCTTTCTTCCTTTTATTTCATTCCTTGTCATTTCTTTCTTCACCCACAAGAGTCACAATCAACTTGAAAATATGAAAAGACCAGAGCTGGACCCATAGAAGAGGCCTTCCAATAGTGGAGTCAGAGAGACAAATTGCATATTGTTGTAGGAGAGAAGCCAAAAGTTGCTACATATTTGAGTAGGTGGAAGCAGAGAACGACAGGATAACCAAAAGGCACTGCAGCACTGAAATTCACAGGCATGCCACCACAAAAGTTCACACCATAAACCCAGGGTTTCAAAACAGATTAATCTAAGAAGCTGAGGCTAACAAGAAGAGTCTCACAAACAATGGGAAGAGAAAGAAACAATCCCCAAATGAAAGGAAAGGAGAAACCCTAGGAAAGAATGTTAGATGAAATAGAGGCAAGTAAACTATCAGATACTGAATTCAAAGCACTGGTTATCAGGAAGTTCAAAGAGCTCACAATGAGCTACCAGGATCTAGAGGGGAACTACAATGATCTCACCACGAACTATATCAACATGAAAAAGGAAATGGAAATTATTAGCAAGGGCCAAGAGGAAATGAAGAATACAATTTCTGAATTAAAAAACACAGTGGAAAGCATTAAAAATAGGGTAGATGAAACAGAAGGTCGAATTAGTGAATTGGAGGACAAAGTAGAAAGCATCTCACAGAAAGAATAGGAAAGGGAAAAGAGGCTCAGAAAGAATGAAGAGGATTAAGAGAAATGCAAGACAATAGGAAACGTAATAATATCCGAATAATAGGAATACCAGAAGGACAAGAAGAAAAACAAGGGATAGAAAACATATTTGAAAGAGTAATGAGAGAAAACTTCCCTAATTTGATAAAAGAAAAAGTCACAGAAATCCAGGAATCACACAGAGTACCAACCAAGAGTAACCCAAGGAGGCCCACTTCAAGACACATCATCATTAAAATGGCAAAATTCCAAGACAAAGAGAGAATCTTAAAGGCAGCAAGGGAGAAAAAAGAAATAACATACAAGGGAGTCCCAATAAGGTTATCCACTGACTTCTCAATGGAAACACTCCAAGAAAGAAGAGAATGGCAAGAAATATTCCAACTAATGAGAACCAGAGGCCTACAACCAAGGCTACTTTACCCAGCAAGGCTCTCAATCAAGATAGAAGGCCAAATAAAGAGCTTCCAAGACAAAAGAAGTCTAAAAGAATTTGCTGCCACCAAGCCAGCTCTACAAGAAATACTAAAAGGTCTGCTTTAAGGAAAGGAAGGAAAAGAGACAGACAGAAAGGAACACAGGTACAAAAATGGCAATGAATAAGTACCTATCAATAATAACCTTAAACGTAAATGGATTAAAGGCTCCAGTCAAAACACACAGAATAGCTGCATGGATAAAAAAGTATGACCCACACATATGCTGCCTACAAGAGATCCACCTCAGGACAAACGACCATCACAGACTAAAAGGGAAAGGCTGGAAAGAAATTTTCCAAGCAAATGGACAAGGAAAAAAAGCTGGGGTACCAATACTGATATCAGACAAAATAGACTTCAAAAAAAGAGCCATAAAGAGAGACCCAGAAGGTCACTTCATTATACTCAAGGGAAGAAATCACCAAGAAGACATTAACATCATAAATATATATGCACCCAAGGTAGTAGCACCAAAATATATAAAGAAAATCTTAGAGGAAGTCAAGAAAGATATTGACAGCAACACAATTATAGTGGGGGATTTTAACACCCCACTATCAAAAATGGACAGATCTTCCAGACAAAATATCAACAAAGACATTGTGGCATTAAACAACACCCTTGATGAAATAGACCTAACTGATATATACAGAGCTCTTAACCTCAAAGAAGCTGAATGAACATTCTTTTCAAATGCACATGGAACACTCTCAAAGATAGACGACATGATAGGACACAAAACAAGCCTCAACAATCAAGAATATTGAAATCATACCAAGCATTTTCTCTGACCACAGGGGACTGAAACTGGAAAGCAGCCCCAAAGGAAAAAACCCAAAGCACCCAAAATCATGGAGACTGAATGGTATGCTATTAAACAATGAATGGGTCAAGAATGAAATTAGGGAAGAAATCAAAACATTTCTGGAAACAAATGAAAATGATCTCACAACAATCCAAAACTTATGGGACACAGCAAAGGCAGTCCTGAGAGGGAAGTTTATAGCAATACAGGCCTACCTAAAGAAGATAGAAACATTTCAAACAAACAAACTGACTCTACGCCTGCAAGAACTCGAGGAACAACAACTGAAACAGCCCAAAGCAAGTAGAAGAAAGGAAATAACCAAGATCAGAGCAGAACTAAATGCCATAGAGACTAAAAGTACAATTCTAAGGATCAATGAATCCAGGAGTTGGTTCTTTGAAAAGACAAACAAAAGACAAGCCTTTAAGTAGGCTCATCAAGAAAGGAAGGGAACAGACACAAATAAACACAATCAGAAATGAAAGAGGAGAGATTACAACTGATACCACAGAAATAGAAAGGATTGTAAGAAATTACTATGAAGAACTGTATGCCAAGAAATTTGAGAACCTAGGGGAAATGGACACATTTCTAGAAAAATACAATCTTTGAAAACTCAGTGAAAAAGAAGCAGAAAATCTAAACACACCAATAACAGCAAAAGAAATTGAAGCAGTAATCAAAAAACTCCCATCACACAAAAGCCCCGGACCAGATGGGTTCACAGGAGAATTCTACAAAGCATTTAAGGAAGAGCTAACCGCTATTCTTCACAGACTATTTAAAAAAATTCAAAAGGATGAAAAACTCCCAAACTCCTTTTAAGAAGCCAGCCTCATCCTAATTCCAAAACCAGATAGAGATACAACAAAGAAAGAAAACTTCAGCCAATATCGCTGATGAACATAGATGCTAAAATCCTCAACACAATATTGGCATATTGCATCCAACAATATATCCAAAAGATTATACACCATGACCAAGTGGGTTTCATCCCAGGGATGCAAGGATGGTTCAACATTGGCAAATCAGTAAATGTAATTCATGACATAAACAAAAGCAAAGACAAAAAAATACATGATTATATCAATAGATGCGGAAAAAGCTTTTGATAAGGTACAGCACCCATTTATGATAAAAATACTCAGCAAAGTCGGAATAGAGGGAGCATTCCTCAATAAAATAAAGGCCATTTATGAGAGACCTACAGCCAATATCATAGTCAATGGGCAAAAACTAAAAGCTTTCCCGCTAACATCAGGAAGAAGACAAGGATGTCCACTTTCATCACTTCTATTCAATATAGTATTAGAAGTTTTGGCCACAGCAATCAGGCAGGAAAAGGAAATAAAAGGCATCCAAATAGGAATGGAGGAAACAAAACTGTCACTGTTTACAGATGACATGATAGTGTACATGGAAAATCCTATAGACTCTACCCAAAATCTGCTCAAACTACTTAATGAATTTGGCAAAACAGCAGGATAGAAAGTCAATATCCAGAAATCAAAGGCATTTTTTGTATACTAACAATGAATCAGCAGAAGCAGAAATCGAGGAAAAAATCCCATTCGATATAGCAAAAAGAAAAATAAAATATCTGGGAATAAACCTAACCAAGGAGGTAAAAGACCTATATGCAGAAAACGACACAGCACTGAAGAAAGAAATCAGGGAAGACACAAACAAATGGAAACATATACCTTGTTCATGGATTGGAAGAATTAACATCATCAAAATGTCCATACTACCCAAAGCAATATACAGATTCAATGCAATACCTATTAAAGTACCAATGGCATATTTCACAGACATAGAACAAACACTTCAAAAATTTACATGGAACCATAAATGACCCCGAATAGCAGCTGCGATTTTGAGAAAGAAGAACAAAGTAGGAGGGATCACAATAACTGATATCAAATTGTATTACAAGGCCACTGTAACCAAAACAGCCTCACATTGGCATAAAAACAGGCACATAGACCAATGGAACAGAACAGAGAGCCCAGAAATCAACCCAACTCTCTACAGTCAATTGATATTTACAAAGGGGGCAGTAACAAAAAATGGAGTAAAGATAGTCTCTTCAACAAATGGTTTTGGGAGAACTGGACAGCTACATGCAAAAAAATGAAACTTGAGCACAGACTTACACCATACACCAAAATAAATTCCAGGTGTATAAAAGACTTAAATATAAGCCGTGACACCATTAAAGTCCTAGAGGAGAACATTGGCAAGAAAATCTCAGATATTCCACGCAGCAACATTTTTACCAATATGTCCCCTAGAGCAAGGAATATAAAGGAAAGAATAAACAAATGGAATCTCATCAAAATAAAAAGCTTCTGCATGGCTAAAGAAAACAGTATTAAATTAGCAAGACAACCAACTGTATGGGAAAACATATTTGCCAATGATACCTCAGACAAAGGTTTAATCTCCAAAATATACAAAGAACTTACATGACTCCACTCTAAGAAGACATCCAACCAAATTAAAAAATGGGGAAAGGTCTTGAACAAACACTTCTCCAAGGAGGACATATAGAACATTCAGAGACACATGAAGAGATGCTCAATATCGTTAGTTATCAGAGGGATGCAAATTAAATCCACAATGAGATACAACTTTACACCAGTCAGGATGGCTATCATAAACAAAGCAACAATTAACAAATGTTGGAGAGGTTGTGGGGAAAAGGGGACCTTAGTTCACTGTTGGTGGGATTGCAGACTGGTACAACCATTATGGAAAACAGTATGGAATTTTCTCAGAAAAATAAAAATTGACCTGCCTTTTGACCCAGCAATTCCACTGCTAGAATTATATCCCAAGAATCCTAAAACATCAATATCAAAGAACCTATGCACCACAATGTTCATAGCAGCACAATTTACAATAGCCAACAGTTGGAAGCAACCTAGGTGCCCATCAGTAAATGAATGGATCAAAAAGTTGTGGTACATATACACAATGGAATTCTATGCAGCAAAGAGAAAGAAGGAGCTACTACCCTTTGCAACAACATGGATGGAACTGGAAAGCATTATGCTGAGTGAAATAGGCCAGGTGTTGTAAGACAAATACCATATTATCTCTCCTTTGACAGGAAGGTAAACAATAAAACAAACAAGCAAACAGAATAAAAACAAAGACACTGAAATAGAGAACAAGTGGGCAGTGACCAGAGGGGAGAGGGAAGAGAATTTAAGGGGAAAAATAGGGAGGGATTTTGAGGAACAAGTATGAAAGACACAGGGATGAGGACTGGAGGCGGGGAGGAATGGGAGGAAGGTAGGGAGACGGGGGTGGGTGGGATGGGAGAAATAGAGAAAAAAATGTACTTGAAATATAACTTAAAAAAATTTTAAAAAAATCTGCTTCTGATTATAGGGTTAAGGAGCCAAGTTGTTCAAGAAGTCCTAGAGATTTATGTTTCATTTATTGAACAATTTAAAATTTTATTAGATTATTCACCATAAAGACTGTAGAATAACAACAATGTGCCAATCATTCCAAAAGGATTAAAGTTTGTAAAGAAGCCTAAAGAATAAATAAATAGATAGACAGATACATAAATAAATAAATAAATAAATAAATAAACAAACAAATGAATAAATAAAAAGAACACATGGAAACTCTGATAGATTCTTCTACTTCCCAATACATTTCCATTCTGGAGATACTGAGATGAATCCTCCAAATGTAGGAAGGCAATAAAGGCAAGGAGATTGAGCCAAGCCAATGTAAGTTTGAGGAGTACGGCATAAATGTGGATCACCTCAGGTAAAGAAGTGAAGCAAGGGAAGCAGCCAAGGGTCATAACTCAAAGAAAATAAATTCACAGGAAGTCCTGTCCCATTCCATTGGAGAAGAAAACTGTTAGGAACCAAGATTGGCAAGAATGGAAGAGGAAGCAGTCAACAGATGGCAGTACAGACAAGGAGAAGAGTGGAAAATTATCCAGAATTAAATAGATATTAGAAGAAGCCCAACAGGCTGGGCTTCTTATAGTGGCTAATGGAGAAGCTGATCTGTGAGATATGAAAATATATCTAGTCTCCCTTTTCATGAAAGGAACAAATAGATAAATACGTTATCTGTTAATAGCAATGCAAGGTTCAAAACAGTTGACAGGTAACAAGAGTTTTTGAACATTTGCAGTCTTATCTTTCCTCTTGAAGCCTCAAATCTAGTCAAGGAGAAAAGACAAATATACAGAGAAAGTAACATAACAAGCATGTTACTATATAGTACTTAAAATTCAGGAAGTGTCTATCATGTACTAGGAGATTGTTAGTTGCTTAATCAAATGTGCAGTAACTCAGTGAGTTTCATATTAGGTTTATATTTTAGGTAAACAAAGCCCAGAAAGGTTAAGTAACATGCTTAAGGCCATAGCCACACAGGCACTAACTGGCAAGACTGAAATGTAAATCCACAAAGGAGATTGTGCCCTTGCTCATAAATACCAAGTTTTCAATATGTGGGCTAATGACACAAAATTGGACACCAAATAAATGACATAGAAAACCAGAGCTGAAAAAAATTTAAATAAATGTATAAATAAAAATAAAATAAAAAAGAAATGTAGAGCTACAAAAACATGACCTGGAAGAATTCCAACCAAGCTGGTAGCATGAGTAGAAACCCTTTGCTTCCTTGCACAACCAAAAGGAGGATAATAACCAATCTAAAAACAATAAACAACCAGAAGTGCCAGAAAATAAACTGGATAGAACTGCTACCACCAAAGAGTTAAAGAAACATTCAGAAGGCAGGTAGGAGAGACCCAGGCAGGCAGCCAGGCTGGCAAAGTAGACTCACTGCAAAGCAGTTTACTGAGAGGATGAGGTGGGGCTGGCTGAGAGTCAAGGCAGTGGACCTTGTGGGTGAGTTGGGTCTGGCTGAATGTGAAACTAAAGACTCAGGGTCACTATAAACTACTACAGAGGTTGCCACAGCAGGAGAAACTCTAAGTCTCACACAACAGAGTTGATTGGAAAGTGGGGCTAGAGTCAATCAAGCAAGCTGCACTGTTCCCTCTCTGACCCCTCCCCCACAGAGAGCACCACAACACATCAAAGAGTCTTGCCTCACCCAGGTGAATACCTAAAGCCCTACACTGCTACAACATAACAGGTGTGCTGAGACAAAGAAATATAGCCCAAATGAAAAAAAAAAAGATCAAAACTCCAGAAAAAAAGCTAAGCAATGAGAAGGCAGCCAACCTATCTGACGCAGAGTTCAAAACACTGGTGGTCAGCATGCTCAATCACAAAATGAAGGAACAAACGAAAGCTACCAAAAGTGAAATAAAGGGAAATGCAAAGGGAAGCAACAATGAAAGGAAGGAAACCTAAACTCAAATCAATAATCTGGAAAAAAAGGAAAAAATAAACATCCAACCAGAATAGAAGAAACAAGAATTCAAGAAAATGAGGAGATGCTTAGGAACTTCTGGGACAACTTTAAACATTCCAATATCTGAATCATAGGGGTTCCAGAAGAAGAAGAGGAAGAGTAAAGAATTTAAAATTTATTTGAACAAATAATGAAGGAAAACTTCCCCAATCTGGCAAAGGAAATAGAATTCTAAGAAGTCGAAGAAGCCCAGACAGTTCCAAAGAAACTGGACCCAAAGAGGAACACACCAAGGCACATCATCATTAAGTTACCCAAGCTTAAAAATAAAGAGAAGTTCTATTTTTTAAATTTATTTAATTGTTGTTCAAGTACAGTTTTCTGTCTTTTACTCCCACCCCAGCCCACCTCCCCAGTGCTCCTGCCTTCCTCCCCTTCCCACCCTCCTTACTGTTGTCCATGTGTCCTTTATACTAATTCCTGCAATTCCTTACCCTTTTCCCCTGAAATTCCCTCCCCTCTCCCCTCTGGTTACTGTCTGCCTGGTCTTTATTTCAGTGTCTTTGGTTATATTTTTCTTGCTTGTTTGTTTTGTTGTTTAGGTTCCTATTAAAGGTGAGCTCATACAGTATTTGTCTTTCACCACCTGGCTTATTTCACTCAGCATAATGCTTTCCAGTTCCATCCATGCTGTTGCAAAGATAGTGATATGGTAAGCTTTGAAGAACCTTTGTTTACCCAAACCCCAAGCACCCTAGGAAGAGTGATAGGGCTCTTTGGGAAGGCAAACAGCAGGATATTTACGAAGGGCTAGGATTAGCACCCCTGCGGTTAGAACTAATTTCCGCATTTAGCCTTTGTAATCTGCTTCTGCCATGTAGCTAGAACTAACTTCCGCATTCCGCTTCTGGGTTTTTTTGTTTGTTTGTTTATGTGTTTGTTTGTTTCGCTTCTGTATCTCGCTTTGCTACGTAGACAGGAAGACCTGTAGACTATGTAAACCCCAAGAATCCTTTGTTTAGGGCTCAGAATTTGGAGACTGACATTTTTGGGCCCATGCATGTTAATAAACCTGGTACTCCAGAATCCCTCGGTGTCTGGTTGCTTCATTTTCCTGTAACAGTAGAAGCTCCTTCTTTCTTTCTGCTGCATAGAATTCCATTGTGTAAATGTACCATAGTTTTTGGATCTATTCATTTACTGATGCACACATAGGTTGCTTCCAGCACTTGACTATTGTAAATTGTGCTGCTATGAACATTCGGGCGCATAGGTTCTTCTGCATTGGTGTTTCAGGGCTCTTAGGATATACTCATAACAGTGGAATTGCTGGGTCAAAAGGCATATTCATTTTTAGTTTTCTGAGAAAATTTTATACTGTTTTCCATAGTGGTTGTACCAGTCTGCAATCCCCCCAACCATGGATTAGGGTTCCCTTTTCTCCACAACCCCTCGAACACTTGTTGTTTGTTGCTTTGTTTATGATGGCCATTCTGACCAGTATAAAGTGGTATCTCACTGTGGTTTTAATTTGCATCTCTCTGATAGCTAACGATATTGAGCATCTCTTCATGTGTCTCTGAATGTTCTGTATGTCCTCCTTAGAGAAATGCCTGTTCAAGCCCTTTGCCCACTTTTTAATTGGGTTGCTTGTCTTCTTAGAGTGGAGTCGTGTAAGTTCTTTGTATATTTTGGAGATTAAACTTTTGTCTGAGGTATCATTGGCAAATATGTTTTCCCATGCAGTTGGTTCTCTTTTTATTTTAATACTTTTTTTTAGCCATGAAAAAGCTTTTTATTTTGATGAGATCCCATTTGTTTATTCTTTTCTTTATATTCCTTTCTCTAGGGGACATATCAGTAAAAATGTTGCTGTGTGAAATATATGAGATTTTCCTGTCAATGTTCTCCTCTAGGATTTTAATGGTGTCACCACTTATACTTAAATCTTTTATCCACCTTGAATTTATTTTGGTGTATGGTGTAAGTCAGTGCTCGAGTTTCATTTTTTTGCATGTAGCTGTCCAGTTCTCCCAACACCATTGGTTGAAGAGGCTATTTTTAGTCCATTTTATGTTGCTGCCCCCTTTGTCGAATATTAACTGACTGTAGAGACTTGGGTTTATTTCTGGGCCGTCTGTTCTGTTCCATTGGTCTATGTGCCTGTTTTTATGCCAGTACCAGGCTGTTTTGATTACAGTGGCCTTGAAATACAGTTTGATATCAGGTATTGTGATCCCTCCTACTTTGTTCTTCTTTCTCAAGCAGCAGCAGAAAAGGAAAGAGTTACCTAAAAAGAAGTTCTCATTAGACTATCAGCTGTTTTCTCAAAAGAAACCTTGCAGGCAAGAAGGGGCTGCAACAAAGTATTCAAAGTTATGAAAGGCAAGGACATACATCCAAGATTAGTTTATCCAATGAAACTATCATTTAGAATGAAAGGACAGATAAAGTGCTTTCCAGGTAAGATAAAGTTAAAGGAGTTCATAATTACCAAGCCCTCACTATATGAAAGGTTAAAGGAACTTGTCTAAGAAATAGAAGATAAAAACTATCTTCTATATCTTCTATCTTCTAAAAACTAAACAGTAAAATGATAACAAACTCACAACTATCAACAACTGAAACTAAAAAAAAAGAAAACATAAAAAAAAACTAAATAAACAACTAGAACAGGAACAGGCTCAGAGAAATGAACATCAAATGAAGGGTTTTCAGTGGGGAGAGGGAAGGGAAGAAGGGGAAAAAGATACAGGAAATAAGAGGCATAATTGATAGGCATAAAATAGATGGGGAGAAGTTAAGAATGGTATAGGAAACAGAGAAGTCAAAGAATTTATATGTACAACCCATGGACATGAACTAAGGGCGGGGTAATGCTGGAGGGTTGAGGGGTGCAAAGCACAATGGAGATAAAGGGGGGAAAGTAGGGAAAACTGTTATAGCATAATCAACAAAATAAACTTAAAAATCATGATGTGTGAGGTTTGTTTGTGTGTGTCTATAAAAGAGTATGATTACTATGTGTTAAGTTATAAGAATACCTTTATGTATGCAAATGATCATCATTGGTCATTTCTGACCTTGCTTTTTCTGAGACACTTACTGCCAGCACAGATGATGCAAACAGACAATATGTGGTATCTTGTGGTCAGTTTGGGTTTACTGTGAAACTCAGGATTGAATGACACTACCTTACCTTACTTCCCTGTGTGAGCAAGGATAAAGTTAATGGTGTATGACTAATGTTTTCATAAATTTCCAGCCACTACTGAGCTATTTGCAAGCTGCTTGTCACTATATACTGGGCTTACTTACCCCAACTCCCTTTTTATTATCTACCAACAAATATTTTTTTATGACTTTGTGCTTCAGCATGAGAGAAGCACAGCAAACAAACAAATTCAGGAAGTTCCCCTCTGTACTCCAGATGGCTGATGTTTGTCAGGTCTGAGAAACTCAGTAAATCAATGGATATGTGCTGCTAAATATCTGCTTAATCTTGGCTCCACGAGATAATAATTTACATGGTAGTCAATCAAAGAGAAAGTATTTTTCACCATACCAATTATAGTTTATGCTCTGGAGACCCAATAATAAACAAAACCAATTCATAAAAGCAACGTTTCTAGAATAAAAAGACAAAATGTGGTGCAATGTTTGTACCTTGTGTACCATCGGTCTTAGTGCTTGAGCTCAAGAGCATTACTCTGTTAGGTTTTACGAAGCTAGAGTTTATAGTGTTATTTTCACTATATCTACAGGTATTCCAAATATGTGACACATTTCATTTATAATAAAAACTGCTTTTGACAAATAAGAATACTGTTATTGAACAAAAATTAAACATTTAAAAAGACAAGACCAAATTGGACTTCCGCCAAGATGGAGGCATAGGTGGACGTGCCGTGCCTTCTCACACAACCAAGTTTAGAGACAACTAAATATTAGCAACAGAAAACACAGCCAGAACACGGAAAATTGAACTTTTCGGAAGTCCGTTAACAACAAATTCTTCAGCCTGACCGGTAAGTAGCGAAACCAGCGGCTGGTGAAGCGAGGTTGCACAGGAGGTCTCGGTCAGACGGACTCAGGCACGGAATCCAGGCGCAGGGTTGGACCTAGTGAGCGACCGAGCAAGCAACCAGGCGAGCGACCGCGGGGGAGACAGCGGGGCAGCGGGGCTGTGTGTTGACTGAGGTCTCGCATTTGTGCGCGGGTGGACAGGTGAGGGAGTGGGCGGTTGGACCTGGCTGGCAGGTCCCCATGGCAAGCGGCAGTGGAGGGCGCCGCCATTTCCCTGCTCTGACCCCACCTCCACATACAGCGTCATAACCCAGCGACTCTGAGTGGCCTGGCCCAGGTGAACCACCTAAGGCGCTGCTCCTCCGCACCCAGCTGTGAGAAACAGCAGAGGGGGCCGCCATTTCCCCGCTCTGACCACGCCCCCACATGCAGCGTCACAACCCAGCGACCTGGGAATCCAAGGTGCCGTTTCTCACACTTAAAGGGCCGGAACAGACCAAGAATGGCGCAGGAGGATCTCAGAGCCCCAGAGCCAATAGATCTAAGCGATGAAGAAATAGCAAAACTCACAGACGCACAGTTTAAAACATTGGTGATCAGGACCCTCACAGAACTGGTTGATTATACCGACAAATTAGACAAATATATGAAGGTGAAAGTAATTGAAATGAATGGAATTGCACAGGATACCAATAGCAATGAAAAGGAAACTGGGACTCAGATCAATGGAATGGACCAGAAGAAAGCAAATAATGGCCAAACAGAAAAGAGTCAAGAAGCAAGAATTCAAAGAAATGAGGAGAGTCTTAGGAACCTCCAGGATATCTTTAAACGCTCCAACATCCGAATTATAGGGGTACCAGAAGGGGGAAAGGCACAGCCACCAGTGGAAAAATTATTTGAACAAATAATAAAGGAGAATTTCCCCAATCTGGCAAAGGAAATAGACTTCCAGGAAATCCAGGAAGCTCAGAGAGTACCAAAGAAGTAGGACCCAAGAAGGAACACACAAAGGCACATCATAATTACATTAGCCAAAATTAAAATGAAGGAGAGAATCCTAGAAGCAGCAAGAGCTAAGGGGACAGTCACCTACAAAGTAGTTCCCATCAGACTGTCAGCTGATTTCTCAAAAGACACCTTACAGGCAAGAAGGGGCTGGAAAGAGGTATTCCAAGTCATGAAATCTAAAGACCTACAACCAAGATTGCTCTATCCAGCAAAACTTTCATTT
Organism: Artibeus jamaicensis; assembly: GCF_021234435.1. NCBI lineage: Eukaryota > Metazoa > Chordata > Mammalia > Chiroptera > Phyllostomidae > Artibeus > Artibeus jamaicensis. The sequence goes on from NW_026521853.1 coordinate 1,311,953, forward strand.
AAAATGGAAGGACAGATAAAGTGCTTCTCAGATAAGATCAAATTCAAGGAGTTCATCATCACCAAGCCCTTATTATATGAAATGTTAAAGGGACTTATCTAAGAAAAAGAAGTTAAAGAAACATGAACAGTGAAAGGACAACAAACACACAGTTATTAACAACCACACCTAAAACGAAAGCAAACTAAAAGGACAGCTAGATCAGGAGTGGAAACATAGAAATGAAGATCTCAAGGAGGGTTAGCAACAGGGGAGTGGGAGGAAGAGAAGGGGGGAGAAGGTACAGAAAATAAGTAGCATAGAAAATAGAAGTAGATAGAAGATAGATGGGGGGGCAAGAATAGCATAGGAAATATAGAATCTAAAGGAATTGAGACACATGGTCATAAACTAAAGGGGGGGTAATGGTGGGGATGAGGGTAGGGTGGAGGGAAATGAAGGGGGGAATAGAACAACTGTAACAGCATAATCAATAAAAAATTTTAAAAAATTAAAAAGACATGTTATATAAATAAAATAAAATTTATTTTATTTAATAAAAAATTGAGGATGAGCCCTGGCTGGTGTAGCTCAGTGGATTGAATGCGGGCTGTGAACCAAAGGGTCGCCAGTTCAATTCCCAATCAGGGCACATACCTGGGTTGTGGGCCAGGTCCCCAGTGGGGAGCCACGTGAGAGGCAACCACACATTGATGTTTCTGTCTCTCTTTCTCCCCCCTTCCCCTCTGTCTAAAAATAAATAAATAAATAAAAATAAAAATTGAGGGTGGGAGGTAGGGATGGATTGGTCAGGAGAAGTGGTGGTGGGAAAGCAGAGACAACTGTATTTGAACAATAATTAAAAATGAAATAATAATCTGAAAATAGTATAAGAAAATAAATTAAATACTAATTAGTATGGAAAAGAAAACATAGATGAGAGAAGCTTTCTTCAATTATCTGCATGTTGCTTTCCTTTACATCAATCCCCATGTAAACCATAGTCTTCTTCAATGTTGAAGTTTGCATTTTGTGTTAGTACTTCACATTCATTCACCTGCTCTAGTCAGGACTCTAGTCAGAGTCCTTTTCATCTTTGAGGTTTTTTTTGACATGCAGAATCAGCCATGAGAACTTATAAGAGTCTCTTTGAGAAGCTAAAGAACTCTAGATGTACAACCACCACACTTTCAGTCACAGTCTACTGTTTATTTGACTTACTTACCTTCATAGGTAGAGATTTTTAATATCCATTTCTTATTTTGGATCTGATACAAATTTCATTCATTAGCTATATGGTAGGTGAATAAATGGATGAATAAATAAATGAATAGCATAAGGAAGGAAAAGTAGATTTGCACTGTGTTGCTCTCCGACAATGTATGGCAAGATACAATTGCCAGATTTAGCAAATAAAAATAGAGGATGCCCAGTTAACTCAAACCTTCAGATGAACAATAAACAAATATTTTAGAGTAACTATGTACCAAATAGTTATGCTATGTAACTATGCTCATTTATGAGCATATTCTATTTTATCTGGATATTATTGGATTACAAAGACACAGATTTCAGGTCCATATAAGGGGGGAAATTAAAGGCTTCTAGAAACATGGTTGGTACAGAGAACATTTCAAGGTAACAAGATGGCAGACCTTGTTTGAGCACAAAATGAATGTCAGAGGATATTTGCACATACCTTGAGTTTGGTAAATCCTTTCTCCCTTTCTTATTAAGCACTGCATTTTTGGTTGTCGTTGTTGTTCTTCTTATTATTTTTAATATAATCATCATTATATTGTTTTCATTACTCTTTAGTCCCCTTATACACACCTATTCCCAGCAATCACCATGCTGTTGTCCATGAACATGAGTCCTTTTTCTTTTTTGCTCAATTCCTCTACCCACTAACCTCCCCATTAGGTGTCATCTGGCTTTCTATCTATGAGTCTGTTCCCATTTTCCATGTTAGTTCAATTTGTTTATTAGATTCCACATATGAGTGAAATCACATGGTATTTTTCTTTCTCTGAATGGCTAATTTCAATTAGCATAATGTCCTCCAGATTCATCCATAGCATCTCAAATGGTAAAATTTTCTCCTTTTTAAAAGTGGAGTCGTATTCCATTGTGTAAATGTGAGATAGTTGTTTTTACAACTCTTTTACTGATGAACGCTTGGGCTGCTTCCATATCTTGGTGATTGTAAATAATGCTGTAATGAACATAACAGTGCCTATGTTTTTTTGAATTAGTATTTTCAGTTCCTTCAGATATATGGTATTCCCAGAAGTGGGATATTTGGGTCAAAAGGCAGGTACATTAGTACATTTTTGAGGTATCACACTGATTTCCATAGTGGCTGGACCAATCTGCATTTGCACCAATAATGCAAAAGATTCCCATTACTCCACATCCTCACCAGCATTTGTTCGTTGATTCATTGATGACAGTCATTCTGTCAGTTGTGAGATGATATTTCACTATGGTTTTAATTTGCCTTTCTCTGATGATTAGTGACATTGAGCATCTTTTCATAAATCTATTGACCATCTGTATGTCCTCTTTGGAGAAGTGTCTACTCAGGTCCTTTCCCCATTTTTTCATTGTCTTTTTGGTGTTGAGTTTTGTAAATACTTCATAAATTTTGGATATTAACCTCTTTTCAGATGTGTTGGTGAATATGTGCTCCATTTGGTGAGTTATCTTTTTCTTTTGTTGATGAATTCATTTGCTGTGCAATTTTTTTTAGTTTAATGTAGTCCCATTTTTATGTTTTTTTATTTGCCTGGGGAGATATATCTGATAAAATATTACTATGTCTGATATTTTGCTGCCTATGTTTTCTTCTACAAATTGTATGGTTTGGGGTCTAACATGAAAGTCTTGATCCATTTTGAATATATTCTTGTGTGTGGTGTAACAAAGTGGTCTAGTTTCATATTTTTGTATATATCTGTCCAATTTTCCCAACACTATTTATTGAATAAACTATATTTAGCCCATTGTATGTGTTTGCTTCCTCCATCAAATATTAATTGACTATAAATTTGCGGGTTTATTTCTTGGCTCTCTATTCTGTTCCACTGATCTGTGTCTATTTTTATGCCAGTACCATGCTTTTTTTTTATCACTATAGCCTTATAGTATAATTTGATAGTAGGTAGAGTGATTCCTCCAACTTTGTTCTTCTTTCTCAGGATCGCTGTTGCTGTGAGGGGTCTTTTATGGTGGCATGTAAATTTTTAAATATTTATTCTAGTTCTGTGAAATATGTCATTGGAATCTTGATAGGCATTGCATTGAATCATTACATTGTTTGGGTAGTGTTGACATTTTAATGATGATATTTCTTTCTATCCATGAACACGGTATGTGTTTCCACTTATTTATACCTTCTTCAATTTCTTTCTCAGTGTCTTATAATTTTATGAGTACGAGTTTTTTACATCCTTTGTTAGGTTTATTACTAGGTACTTTTTGTAGCAATACTAAATTAGATTGTTTTCTTAATTTCTCTTTCTGTTAGTTCATTATTGGCATATAAAATGCAATTGAGTTCTGGGTATTAATTTTGTATCCTGATACTTTGCTGAACTCACTTATTTGTTCTAGTAGTTTCTTGGTGAAATCTTTGGGGTTCTCTATGTACAGAATCATGTTATCTGTGAATAGAGACAGTTTGCTACATGTTTTCCAATTTGGATGCCTTTTATTTCTTCTTCTTGTCTGACTGCTGTGGCTAGGACTTTCAGTATTCTTTGATTAAGAGAGGTGAAAGTATACATTCCTGTCTTATTCCAAATCTTAAGGGGAACATTTGTAGTTTTTGCCCATTGAGTATTATGATGGCAGTGGGTTTGTAACATACAGCCTTCATTATGTTTAGGTATGTTCCCCCTAATCCCACTTTGTTAATAGTTTTTATCATAAATGGGTACTGGATTTTTCAAATGATTTTTCTGCATTTATTGACATGCTCATTTGGTTTTTATCCTTCATTTTTATTATGTGGTGAATCACATTTATTGATTTGATAATGTACCAACTTTGCATTCCTGGAATAAATCTCATTTGATCATGGTGAATTATCTTTTTGATGTATTGCTGTATTCAGTTCATTCATATTTTGTTCAGGATTTTATATTCATCAGTGATATTGGCCTATAATTTTCTTTTTTTGTAGTGTCTTTGTCCAGTATTGGAATTAGGATAATGCTGGCTTCATAAAATTTATTTGGGAGCCTTTCCTTCTCTTGAATTTTATGAAATAGTTTGAGAAGGAGAGCTGTTAGTTCTTCACAAGAATATTTGGTAAAATCCACCTGTGAATCCATCTGGCCCTGGGCTTTTGTTTGTTGGAAGTTTTTTGGTTTCACTAGTGTAATCTGTCTATTCAGATTCTCTCATTCTTATTTTTTTTTGAAAGATTGTACATTTCTAGGAATTTATCCAATTACTAAGTAGTCTAGATTTTTTAGCATATAGTTGTTCAAAATATTTTCTAACACTCGTATTTTTTTGGTGTCAGTTGTTACTTCTTTTCTTTAATTTCTGCTTTTTAATTTACTTCTTTTCTCTTTTTTCTTAATAAGTCTGGTTAAATGTTTGTTAGTATTTTTTATCTTCTCAAAAATGAGCTCTTGGATTCATTGGTCTTTTGCATTGTTTTTCCAGACTCTATTTCATTAATTTCTGCTCTGATCTTCATTTTTTCCTTTCTTCTATTCAATTTGGGCTTTGTATGTTATTTTCTGTTCATTTTAGCTTTTTTGTTGTGTTTTTTTGAGATAGGCCTATAATACTATTAATTTTTCTCTTAACATTGCTTTCCAAGTATCTCACAAATTTTGAGTTGTTATGTCCTCATTTTCACTTCTTTCAAGTTATCTTCTGATTTCTTCCTTGATCTCATTGTTGGCCCATTTGTGTTTAATAACATGTTATTTAGCTTGCATGTGTTTGTTTGTTTTTCAGTGTTCTTGTAGTTGATGTGTCATTCCAAAGAATTGTGGTGAAAGAAGATGCTTGATATGATTTCAAACTCCTTAAATTTATTAAGACTTATTTTATTTCTCAACACATGGTCTACCTTAGAAAATGTTCCATGTGCTCTTGAAAATTATGTATATCCTCTTTCTTTGGGGTGACATGCTCTGAGGATATCAAATAAATATATTTTATCTCCTGTGTCCTTTAAGGCCACTCTCTCCTTGTTGATTTGCTGCCTGGAAGATCTATCCACTGAGGTCAGGGGGGTGTTAAAATTCTCAACTATCACTGCATTTCTTCCAGTCACTCCTTTTATGTCCATCAAGATTTGCTTTACATATTTAGGTGCTCCTATGTTTGGGGAGTAAATGTTGGGTTGTTCCCTTTATCATTATATACTGTCCTTCTTTGTCTCTTACTATAGCCTGGTCTTAAAGTCTATTTTGTCAGACATAAATACTGCTATCTGAGCTTTTTCTCCCCTACCATTTGCATGAAATATTTTTTCTAACTCTTTACTTTTAATCTGTGTGTATCTTTTAATTTAAGATGGGTCTCTTGGAGGCAACATACATATGGGTCTTATTTACTTCTCCATTCAGCCAGCCTATGTCTTTTGGTTGGAGCATTTAAGCTATTTACATTTAAGGTGATTAATGAAAGATACCCATTTATTGCCATTTTATTGTTAGATTATTTTCTTCTTCTTTTTCTTTTTCTCTTCTCCCTTCCCCATTTTTTTCTCCTTTTCCCCTCCTTCTTCTTCTCCTTCTTCTCCTCTTCTTCTTCTCCTCTTTTTCTTCTTCTCCTCCTCCTCCTGCTTCTTCTTTTTAAAGCAAGACCTTTAACATTTGTTGCAGTACTGGTTCAGTATTCACAAACCCCTTTAGTTTTTCTTGTCTGGGGAGCTCCTTATTTCTCCTTCATTTTTAAATGATAGCCTTGCTGGGTAAAGTAGCCTTGATTCTAGTTCCTTGGTTTTCATTGCCTTGAGTATTTCACACCTTTCCTTTCTGGCCTGAAATGCTTCTTTTGAAAAATCAGGTGGTAAGTACCTGCTTTTCTCTCTTATGACTTTTAGAATTCTCTTCATGTCTTTAAGCCTTGTCATTTTAATTTACATGTATCTCAGTGTAGGCCTGTTTTGGTTCAACTTGTTTGTAACCCTCTGTGCTCCCAGGAATTGTGTCTTTTTTCTTCACCAGATTAGGGAAGTTTTTGGTCATCATTTTTTAAATGGTTTCTCGATCTCTTGCTTGCTCTCTTCTACTTCTGGTATTCCCATGATGTGGGTGTTGTTATGGTTCATGTTGTCCAAAATATTTCTTAAGTTCTCATGATTTTTTAAGTTCTTTATTTCTCTTTCCTACTCTGCCTGGATGTTTTTTCCTACCTTGTCTTTCAAATCACTGATTTGATCCTCTGCTTCATCTTACCTACTGTTTATTATTTCCGGTACATTATTTATGTCAGATATTGCACTCATTGTTTCTGATTGGTCATTTTCTAAGGTTTTCTTTAATTCTGTTGAGCATGTTTATAATCATTACTCTAAACCCTTTATCTGATAAATTGCTTGCTTCTGATTCATCTAGCTCTTCTGTAAAATTCTCTTGTTGTTTCATTTGGGATATTTTTCATCGTCTTCCCAGTTTGGCCCCTTGTTTGCATTTGTATCTATGTATTACAAATACTCTGCAAATAGCTGCAAATACTCTGGTCTCAGTCTTTGTCAGACACTGCTTGTGACTGGACCTGTCCACTTGTTTGGAGCTAAAAGTTATACACATAATGTGGATCCCCCTGCCGTGCAAGTTTATGCACAGAAAGAATGAAGCTGTGCATAAAAGCCTGCTTTTCCTTGCACTGGGCCCTGCGAAGGGTCACCTGAAGTCTCTTAGAACTCCCAGTAATTCACCTGAGTTGTTAAGCTAATCAATTATATAGCCTCAAGCTTTAATCAGCAGCCTGACTTAAATCCACAGGGTGGGGAAGAGTATTTCCTGTGAGCAGGGCTCTCACTTCTCCTTAGGCTGATACCACTTGGAAAGGAGTGCTCTGAGTAGGAAAGACGGCTTCTGCAGTATGAGAAATGACTCAGCATTGGGATCTTGGTGGCTGTTCTTTTGGATATCTCCAAGGGCCATCAATCCCAGATGTCTCAAGCATCTCAAGCATCTCTAGCCCAGGCTAAGTGGCTTGAAACACATTTTTGGTCTCTAGCCATTTCTCCCTGGCAGACAGAAATCCTGCTGCTTTTCACAGCTGGATGTTATCTGGGTTCCTTTTCAGCTCTGGTACTATAGGTTGGGGAGCCCACCTTGGAGTTTAGACCCCACACTTCTCAGGGGGAATCCCCACATCTCCTGAACTATCCCTCCAAAATTTTAGCCATTGCCCATGGGAGCCCAGCCAGCCCTCTCATGATGCCTCCAAAATTCTTACCAATCTTATTATGGTGAAGTTTTTTGGTTTTTTTTGTCCATGGCCATAAGATCTCTCTCCAGCTAGTGTTCAGTTGGTTATTCAGGATGATTTCTGTATAATTGAATAGTAATTGCAGATTAGTCCTAGGAGTGGGTGAGTGTAGCTTCTACTTTCTGCTCTACCATAGTCCAACTCTTATTTAGAGTTGAAGCAAGCTCCCTTTTGATAAAATGTTTGCACAGGTAATCCAAGGCATTGAGAGTGAATATATTTCACATGTAAAGTCTACAGTCCACATTTAAGTGATGGTTTAAATGCAAAATTCAACTAACCACAGCTTATTTTTATTTAATTTTCTTGAAAATTTTCAAGAAAAACTCACCTGTCAGTTTATTTTTATTTATTTTCCCTGAAAATTTTCTAGTTTACTTTTTAATTTTTAAATGAATTTTTGGAGTGATATTGGCTAATAAGATTATATAGCTTTCAGGGGATGGAAGGAAGATGGAGATGGAGTAGGACAGAGTGGATTCCAGTTCCCATACACATGGGAGAAAATCCTGGCAGATCTACTGAGGAATAGTGCAATCAACCAACATTTCCCCAGCATTTATGAAAATAAGAGACCAGAGATTGTGACAGACGGACCACACAGCTACAGGTCAGTGAGGTCTCTGGGACCTGAGTAAAGACAAGAGTGGGAGGGCAGCATCCTTGGCCACCGCCTAATGGCCTCAGAGCTGCCACCACAGTCGGGGTCCAGAGGCATTGGTCTGGGAACAGCACCGGGGGCGTCTGCCACGGAGGGAGCCCGGTACCCAGCGGGTCTAAGGCAGAATCTTTGGGAGCCTTGGGCCTACTGCAGGGTCCTTGGGAGAGAGCTGGCTCCCTCCCTCCCATTCTAAGCAAGGCTGGGCAACACCGGGGCAGAGACCTGTCTACTTAAGTTTACAGAGAGGGTAACAAGGACAAAGGGCCATGTTCAACTGCAGACTCTGTGGTCGCCAGCCTGCCAGCCCAGGAGGATTAAGAGGTGCATTGTCATCACCTGTCTGGCTGGGGATTGGGCTGGGCTGAGAGACAGGCTTTCTGGAGAAGTTTTTACTGGAAAGTAGACTGAGGTGTTCTCCTGCAACGTCAGCTTGGCTTGCTTCCCACCCAGCCTGGCAGTGATCCAGAAGAGGGGTGGAAGCACTTGAGTCCCACTACAGGACTGGGAAGGACCATGCCAGATATCTTGGGACCCAGGCAGCCTGGCTGGCATGCACACCTGTGCCTGTACCTGAGCCCACAGAGAGGACCCCCCAGGGTAGATGCTCTGAAAAGAACCTAAATCCCCTTCGTGGAGCACTGGGGAGAGTCTAGCTCTTGGGAGAGCACTCTCAGAAAGACTGCAGCAATCAACCCACAACCTGCTGCAACCAGAAAACCGGTTTGGACAGTTTGAAACCAACAGGGGCTTTTTTGTTTCCTTCAGTAACTTTTTTTTTAGTAATCTTATTTTTTGTTTTATTATTGTTTTATCTTTCAATACTTTGTTCCTCTCCTTTCTTTTTTCCTGTTTTAGTTCTTCTTCCCTTCTTTCCAAACATTACTTTTTCCTCCCTTCTCCTGCCTTTTTTTTTTTTTTTACCCACAAGAGACACAAACAACTGGGAACTGCGAAAAGACCAGAGTGGGACCCAAAAAGAGGGCATCCCAACAGTAGAGACAGAGAGACAAATTCCACTTTGCTATAGCAGAGAAGCCACAAGTTGCTGCATATTTGTATTATTTTTCATTATTCTCACTTCTTTTATATTTTAATAATATCTTTGTATTCCTCCTCTTTCTGTATAGGCTTCTTAGTCTCGGGTGGTTATATTGTATTATTTAACAGGTTTCCCCTGTTCTCTCCTCCACAGCATATTGCTAATTTTCTATACTTCATTCCACTTGTTTTCCTTTAGCACACTACCCAAAGTTCTATACCCCAATTCAGACAGATCACATAGAGTCTGTCATATGATTGTTGCTCTAATATGATTGTAAATAATAGCTGTTCTATACAACTGTAAATAATTCACAACACATCTCCCGGATCACACACTACACCTATTTACTATTCTTTACTCTCACTTTACCTGAAAATCTGACTGCCTGCAACCTCACTCCTTTCTAGATCCAACTCACAAGCCTTTCCTCCCCAACAAAAGTCTTATCTTTTGTCCACCCTTTCTTAAAGGTGGCAAGCTGGGTGGAAGATTACGGTTAACACTATATATACCCTAAAAATCTTCTACCACTTCTCTACTGACTGTGAATGTAAATAGCATAAAATACTCTTCTGCTGTCATAAACCATTTTGCCTCCCCTTCCAGCTGATCACACACACACACGACACACACACACACACATGAAAGGAGTAGGTGGAAGCAGAGAGCATCAAGATACCTGAAGGAAACTGTACAACTGAATTTCCCAGGTATTCTTCCACACAAGTTCACACCATAAACCCAGGGAGTCAGAACAGATAAAATTTAAGAAGCTTAGGCAAACAAGAAAAGTCTCACAAACAATGGGAAGATAAAGAAACAATCCCTAAATGAAATAAAAGGAGGAAGCCTCAGTAACAATGTTAGATGAAACACAGGCAAGTCAACTATCAGATATTGAATTCAAAGCACTGGTTATCAAAAAATTCAAAGAGCTCACAATGAGCTACCAAAAACTACAGGGGAGCTACAATGAACTCACTGCTAACTGTATCAACATGAAAAAGGAAATAGAAACTATCAGAATACAATTTCTGAACTGAAGAACACAGTAGAAGAAATCAAAGCAGGATTAATGAAGCACCAGATTGGATCAGCGAGTTGGAGGACAAAGTAGAAAAAAATCCCAGAAAGAGCAAGAAAAGGAAAAGAGGCTCAGAAAGAATGAAGAGGGTTTAAGAGAAATGCAAGACAATATGAAATGTAATAATATTCAAATAGAGATATCAGAAGGAGAAGAAGAATAACAAGAGATAGAAAACCTATTTGAAAACATAATGATGGAACACTTCCCTAATTTGATGAAAGAAAAAGTCACACTAATCCAAGAATCACACAGAATCCAGATCAAGAGGAACCCAAAGAGGCCCACTTCAAGACACATCATCATTAAAATGGCAAAATTCCAAGACAAAGAGAGAATCTTAAAGGTAGCAAGGGAGGAAAAAAAGTAACATACAAGGGAGCTCCAAAAAGGTTAGCTACTGACTTCTCAATGGAAACACTCCAAGCAAGAAGAGAATGGCAAGAAATATTTCAAATAATGAGAACTAGAGGCCTACAACCAAGGCTACTTTATCCAGCAAGGCTCTCAATCAAGATAGAAGGGCAAATAAAGAGCTTCCAAGACAATAGAAGTCTAAAAGAATATGCCTCCACCAAACCAGCTCTGCAAGAGATGCTAAAGGACTGCTTTAAGGAAGGTAAAGAGAGACAGAGAGGAACACAGATGTAAAACTAGCAATGAATAAGTACCTATCAATAATAACCTTGAATGTAAATGGATTAAATGCTCCAATCAAAACACATAGAGGAGACTTCCGCCAAGATGGAGGTGTAGGTGGAAGCACTGCACCTTCTGCATAACTAAGTTTAAAAGCAACGAAGTTTTAGCAACAAAAACACAGCCAAACCACAGAAAATTGAACTACACAGAAGTCCGACAACAACGAATTCTTCAGCCAAACCGGTAAGAGGGGCAGAGCCAGCATCAGAGCAGGGCCAGGCAGGAAAGATCCATGAGACCAACCCAGGACAGCAACCCAGATGCGCGAGCGACCCAGATGCACCAGCAGCCATGGGCAGATCCCAGGTGTGAAGAAGTGGGAGGACCCACTAAGGGCGCAAGGCAGTGGACCCACTGAGGGCTGACTGTGCTCACACATTCACACTCAGATAAACTGATGAAGGAGCAAGCAGTGAGACAGACTGTGCAGGCCCCAGTGGCAGGAAGCTGCAGAGGGAACTGCCATTGTCCCTCTCTGACCCCACCCCCACATACAGCATCACAAACCAGCAACCTGGGCGGCCCCGCCCTGATGAACATCTAAGGCTCTGCTCCTCATACATAACAGGAACAAACAGATTCAAAACATAGCTGAAGAACAACTCAGACCCCAGAGCCCATAAATCTAAGTGACAAAGAAATAGCCAAACATTCAGATGCACAGTTCAAAACACTGGTGATCAGGATGCTCACAGAACTGGTTGATTTTAGTCAAAAATTAGAGGAACATATGAAGGCTAAACTAATTGAAATGAATGCCAATGCACAGGAAACCAATACGAATGGTAAGGAAACTGGGACTCAAATCAAAGGAGTGGACCAGAAGAAGGAAAAAATGACCAAACTGAAAAGGATGAAGAATCAAGAATTCAAAAAAACCAGGAGAGGCTTAGAAACCTTCAGGACATCTTTAAACCTTCCAACATCTGAATTATAGGGGTATCAGAAGGGGAAGAGGAACAGCCACCAGTGGAAAACTTATTTGAACAAATAAAGGAGAACTTCCCCAATCTGGAAAAGGAAATAGACATCCAGGAAGTCAAGGAAGCTCAGGGAGTCCCAAAGAAGTTGGACCCAAGTAGGAACACAATAAGACACATCATCATTACATTAGCCAAAATTAAAATGAAGGAGAGAATCCTAGAAGCAGCAAGAGATAAGGGGACAGTCACCTACAAAGTAGTTCCCATCAGACTGTCAGCTGATTTCTCAAAAGACACCTTACAGGCAAGAAGGGGCTGGAAAGAAGTATTCCAAGTCATGAAATCCAAAGACCTACATCCAAGATTGATCTATCCAGCAAAGCTGTCATTGAGAATGGAAGGGCAGATAAAGTGCTTCTCAGATAAGATCAAATTCAAGGAGTTCATCATCACCAAGCCCTTATTATATGAAATGTTAAAGGGACTTACCTAAGAAAAAGAAGATAAAAAAGATGAACAATGAAAGAACAGCAAACTCACAGTTATTAACAACCACACCTAAAACAAAAGCAAACTAAGAGGACAGCTAGATCAGGAGCAGAAACATAGAAATGAAGATCACATGGAGGGTTATCAACAGGGGAGTGGGAGGAGAAGAGGGAGAGGTACAGAAAATAAATATCATAGACGGTAGGTAGAAAATAGATAGGGGGTGGCAAGAATAGTATGGGAAATATAGAATCTAAAGAACTTGAGACATGTGGTCATAAACTAAAGGGGGGAATGGTAGGGGAGGGAGTGTGCAGGGTGGAGGGGAATTAAGGGGGGAAATAGAATAACTGTAATGGCATAATTAATAAAATATATTTTTAAAAAACATAGAATAGCTGAATGGATAAGAAAGCATGACCCACACATATGCTGCCTACTAGAACCCACATCAGGACAATAAAACATAACAGACTAAAAGTGAAAGGCTGGAAACAAATTTTCGAAGCCAATGGACAAGAAAAAAAACCCTGGTTAGGAAATCTCATATCAGACAAAATATACTTCAAAAAAAGGGTCATAAAGAGAGGCCCAAAAGTTCACTTCATAATACTCAAAGGAAGAATCCACCAAGAAGATATTAACATCGTAAATATATATGCACCCTATATAGGAGCACCAAAATATATGAAGGAAATCTTAGAGGACTTCAAGAAAGATATTGATAGCAACACAATTATAATAGGGGATTTTAACACCCCACTATCAAAATCCTCCAAACAAAATATCAACAAAGACATTGCGGCATTAAACAACACCCTAGATGACCTGAACTTAACTGATATATATATAAATCCCTTCATTCCAAAGAAGGTAAATACACATTCTTTTCAAATGCACATGGAATATTTTCAAAGATAGACCACATGATAGCACACAAAACAAGCCTCGGCAAATTCAAGAAAATTGACATTATACCAAGCATTTACTCTGACCACAAGGGACTGAAATTAAAAACCAACCTCAAAGAAAAAAACCCAAAACACCCAAAATCATGGAGACTGAATGTTATGCTATTACACAACCAATGGGTCAAGAATGAAATTAGGGAAAGAATAAAAAAAGTTTCTGGAAACAAATAAAAATGAACTCACAACAACCCAAAACTTATGGGACACAATGAAAGCAGTCCTGAGAAGGAAGTTCATAGCAATACAGGCCTATCTAAAAAAGATAGAAACATTTCAAACAAACAACCTTGCCCTATGCCTACAAGAACTCAAGGAACAACAACAAAGATATCCCAGAAAAGTAGAAGGAAGGAAATAACCAAGATCAGAGAAGAATTAAATGACATATAGACTAAAAGCACAATTGTAAGGATCAATGAATCCAGGAGCTGTTTTTTTGGAAAAGATAAACAAAATCAACAAGCCATTAAATAGGCTCATCAAGAAAAGAAGAAAGAGGGCACAAATAAACACAATCATAATGAAAGCAAAGAGATTACAACTGATACCACAGAAATAAAAGGAATTGTAAGAAATTACTATGAAGAACTATATGCCAAGAAATTTGAAAACCTAGGTGAAATGGACAAATTTCTAGAAAAATATAATCTTCCAAAACTCAATGAAGAAGAAACAAAAGGGCTGAACAGACCATTAGAAGCAGATGAAATTGAAGCACTAATCAAAAAGCTCCTGTCAGCCCTGGCTTGCATAGCTCAGTGGATTGAGCGTGGGCCTTCGAACCACACAATTGTGGTTCAATTCCCAGTCAGGGCACATGCCTGGGTTGCAGGCCAGTTCCCGGCAGGGGACTCATGAGAGGCAACCACACACTGATGTTTCTCTCCTTCTCTCCTTCTCTTTCTCTCTAAAGATAAATAAAATCTTAGGGAAAAAAAAAAGCTCCTGTCATACAAAAGCCCTGGACCAGATTGTTCCCCAGAAAAATTCTACAAGCATTTAAGGAAGAGATAACTCCTATCCTTCACAGACTATCCCAAAATAACCAAAATGATGGAAGACTCCCAAACTCTTTTTATGAATCCCACATCATCCTAATTCCAAAACAAGATAAAGACACAACAAAGAAAGAAAACTTCAGGCCAATATTGCTGATGAACATAGATGCTAAAATTCTCAACAAAATATTGGCGAATCGCATCCAACAATACATTAAAAAGATCATACACTGTGACCAAGTGGGATTCATCCCAGGGATGCAAGGATGGTTCAATATTTACAAATGAGTCAATGTAACACATAACATAAACAAAAACAAAGACAAAGATCACATGATCATATCCGTAGATGTGGAAAAAGCTCTTGATAAGGTACAATATCCAGTCATGATAAAAATACTCAGCAAAGTGGGAATAGAGAGAGCATTCCTCAATATAACAAAGGCCATATAGAGATGGTGACGGAGTAAGTTGGAGCTGATACTAGCTCCTGTACTCATGGGTGAAAATCCTGGCAGATCTATAGAGAAACAGCACAATAAACCATCGGTTACCCAGCATTTATGAAATTAAAAGACCAGAGATTGTGACCGATGCTGAAACACCAGACGGCGGCAGAGTCAGCTACTGGAGCTGGGTCTCACGCGGCCCCTGTGCTGCTGCCAGAGCAACAGGCCTGGGAGCTGGGGAGTCAGGTACGGGAGCCGGACACTCCAAGCCCCTGTGACGGTCCTGGGAGACAGAGGAGTCAGGAACTGGAGAGGGGACACCCTTGTGCCCATGCCATAGCTACTGCCCTGGGCAACGGAAGGGTCAGTTGCAGGAGCTGGGACACCAAAGGCCCCTGTGACTCTGCCATAGAGACAGGCCTGGGCCCTGAGAAACCAGCTACGGGAGCCGGGACGTTCACAGACCCTGTGCGGCTGCCATAGCGATGGGACTGGACGCCAGGGAGTCAGGTATGGAAGCCAGGACTCTCCAAACCCCTGAAACAGCCCTGGGTGGCAGAGGAGCCCTCTATGGGAACTGGGACGTTCTCAGCCACTGTGCTGCTGCCATAGAGACGGGACTGGACACTGGGGAATCAGGTTCGGGAGTTGGGACTTTCTAAGCCTCTGTGCCACTGCCATAAAGATAGGACTAGACGCCAGGTAGTCAGGTAAGGAAACCAGACACTCCAAACCCCTGTGACGTCCCTGGGCGGCAGAGAGAGCCAGATACGGGAGCCGGGACATTCCCAGCCTCTGTACCCCCACCGTAGAAATGGGCCTGGGTGCTTGAGGAGGCAGCTACTAGAGCCGGGACATTCAGCAGTGGTAGGCGACCAATGCAGGGACCAGCACGAGGACCAGCGTGAGTGTAGGTGGAGATGAAGAACATCAAGAAACTTCAAGGAGTCTGCATCACTGAACTTCATAACGATCATACCACAGAAGTTTATACCATAAAACCAGTGTTTCAGAACAGATCAATTTTGGAAGCAGAGACTAACAAGAAGAGTCTCAAACAATGGGAAGACAGAGAAACAATCCCCAAATGAAAGAAAAAGCATGAACTTCAGAAAGAATGTTAGATGAAATAGACGCTGATCAACTATCAGACAGTGAATTCAAAGCACTGGTTATTACGAAGTTCAAAGAGCTCACAGTGAACTACCAGAAACTACAGAAGAACTATAATGATCTCTCTGCAAACTACAGCAACATCAAAAAGGAAATGGAAACTATCAGCAAGAGATAAGAGGAAATGAACAACACAATTTCCGAATTGAAGTACACAGTAGAAAGTTTCCAAAGAGGATAGATTAAGCAGAGGATAGGATTAGTGAGTTGGAGGACAAGGTAGAAAGCATCTCACAGAAAGAGCAAGAAAATGAAAAGAGGCTCAGAAAGAATGAAGAGGGATTAAGAGAAATACAAGACAATATGAAACGTAATAATATCCAAATGATAGGAATACCAAAAGGAGAAGAAGAAGAACAAGGGATAGAAAAAGTATTTGAACGAGTAATGAGAGAAAAGTTCCCTAATTTGATAAGAGAAAAAGTCTCACAAATCCAGGAATCACAGAGAGTCATAACCAAGAGGAACCCAAGGAGGCCCACTTCAAGACACATCATCATTAAAATGGCAAAATTCCAAGACAGAGAGAGACTCTTAAAGGCAGCAAGGGAGAAAAAGAAATAACATACAAGGGAGCCCCAATAAGGTTAGCTACTGACTTCTCAATGGAAACACTTCAAGCAAGAAGAGAATGGCAAGAAATATTTCAAGCAATGAGAACCACAGGCCTACAACCAAGGCTACTTTACCCAGCAAGACTCTGAATCAAGATAGATGGCCAAATAAAGAGCTTCCAAGACAAAAGAAGTCTAAAAGAATATGCCTCCACCAAACCAGCTCTACAAGAAATACTGAAAGGACTACTTTAAGGGAAGGAAGGATAAGAGGGAGACAGAGAGGAACACAGGTACAAAAATGGCAAGAATAAGTACCTATCAATAATAACCTTAAATGTAAATGGATTAAATGCTCCAATCAAAAGACACAGAATAGCTCAATGGATAAGAAAGCATGACACAAACATATGCTGCCTACAAGAGACCCACCTCAGGACAAAAGACCATCACAGACTAAAAGTGAAAGGCTGGAAACAAGTTTTCCAAGCAAATGGACAAGAAAAAAAAGCTGGGGTAGCAATTCTCATATCAGACAAAATAGACTTCAAAAAAAAAAAAGGCTATAAAGAGAGACCCAGAAGGTCACTTCATTATACTCAAGGGAAGAATCCACCAAGAAGACATTAACATTGTAAACATATATGCACCAAACATAGGGGCACCCAAATATATCAAGAAAATCTTAGAGGACTTCAAGGAAGATATTGACAGCAACACAATTATAGTAGGGGATTTGAACACCCCACTATCAAAAATGGACAGATCTTCCAAACAAAAGATCAACAAAGATATTGTGGCATTAAACAACACCCTAGATGAAATGGACTTAACTGATATATATAGAGCCCTTCATCCCAAAGAAGCTAAATACACATTCTTTTCAAATGAACATGGAACATTTTAAAAGATAGACCACATGATAGGACACAAAACGAGCCTCAAAAAATTGAAGAAAATTGAAATCATACCAAGCATTTTCTCTGACCACAAGGGACTTAAATTAGAAACCGACCCCAAAGAAAAAAACCCAAAGCACCCAAAATCATGGAGACTGAATGGTATGCTATTAAACAATTAATGGGTCAAGAATGAAATTAGGGAAGAAATCAAAATATTTCTGGAAACAAATGAAAATGATCTCACAACAACCCAAAACTTATGGGACACAGCAAAGGCAGTCCTGAGAGGGAAGTTTATAGCAACACAGGCCTACCTAAAGAAGATAGAAACATTTCAAACAAACAACCTAACCCTAAGCCTGCAAGAACTCGAGGAACAACAACAAAGACAGCCCAGAGGAAGCAGAATGGAGGAAATAACCAAGATTAGAGCAGAATTAAATGACATAGAAACTAAAAGCACAATTTTAAGGATCAATGAATCCAGGAGTTGGTTCTTTGAGAACATAAACAAAATAGACAAGCCTTTAAGTAGGCTCATCAAGAAAAGAAGAGAGAGGACACAAATAAACACAATCAGAAATGAAAGAGGAGATTACAACTGATGCCACAGAAATAGAAGGGATTGTAGGAAATTACTATGAAGAACTGTATGACAAGAAATATAAAAACCTAGGGGAAACGGACACATTTCTAGAAAAATACAATCTTTGAAAACTCAGTGAAAAAGAAGAGAAAATCTAAATACACCAATAACAGCAAAAGAAATTGAAGCAGTAATCAAAAAACTCCATCACACAAGAGCCCTGGACCAGATGGGTTCACAGGAGAATTCTACAAAGCATTTAAGGAAAAGCTAACCCCTATTCTCCACAAACTATTTCAAAAAATCCAGAAGGATGGAAAACTCCCAAAATCTTTTTATGAAGCCAGCATCATCTTAATTCCAAAACCAGATAGAGACACAACAAAGAAAGAAAACTTCAGGCCAATAGCGCTGATGAACATAGATGCTAAAATCCTCAACAAAATATTGCCAAATCGCATCCAACAATATATCAAAAAGATCATACACCATGACCAAGTGGGATTGATCCCAGGGATGCAAGGATGGTTCAACATTGGCAAATCAGTAAATGTAATTCATCACATAAACAAAAGCAAAGACAAAAATCACATGATCATATCAATAGATGCAGAAAAAGCTTTCTGTAAGGTACAACACCCATTTATGATAAAAACACTCAGCAAAGTGGCAATACAGGGCGCATTTCTCAAAATAATAAAGGCCATGTTTGATAGACCTACAGCCAATATCATACTCAATGGGAAAATCTAAAAGCTTTCCCACTAAGATCAGGAACAAGACAAGGTTGTCCACTTTCACCACTTCTATTCAATATAGTATTGGAAGTTTTAGCCACAGAAATCAGGCAAGAAAAGGAAATAAAAGGCACCCAAATAGGAAAGGAGGAAGTAGAACTGTCACTGTTGGCAGATGACATGATAGTGTACATGGAAAATCCTACAGACTCTACCCCAAAACTGCTTGAACTAATTAATCAGTTTGGCAAAACAGCTGGTTACAAAGTCAATATCCAGAAATCAAAGGCATTTTTGTATACCAACAGTGAATCAGCAGAAGGAGAAATCAAGAAAAAAATCCCATTGGATATAGCAAAAAGAAAAATAAAATATCTGGGAATAAACCTAACTAAGGAGGTAAAAATCCTGTATGCAGAAAACTACACAGCCCTGAAGAAAGAAATCAAGGAAGACACAAACAAATGGAAACATACACCTTGTTCATGGATTGGAAGAATTAACATCATCAAAATGTCCATACTACCCAAAGCAATATACAGATTCAATGTAATACCTATTAAAGTACCAATGGCATATTTCACAGACATAGAACAAACACTTCAAAACTGTATATAGAACCATAAAAGAGGCCGAATAGCAGCTGCTCTTTTGAGAAAGAAGAACAAAGTAGGGGGGATCACAATACCTAATATCAAACTGTATTACAAAGCCACTGTAATCAAAACAGCCTGGTACTGGCATAAAAACAGGCACATAGACCAATGGAACAGAACAGAGAGCTCAGAAATCAACCCAACTCTCTACAGTCAATTAATATTCGACAAAGGGGGCAGTAACATAAAATGGAGTAAAGATAGCCTCTTCAACAAATGGTGTTGGGAGAACTGGACAGCTACATGCAAAAAAATGAAACTTGAGCACAGACTTACACCATACACCAAAATAAATTCAAGGTGGATAAAAGACTTAAATGTAAGTTGTTACACCATTAAAGTCCTAGAGGAGAACATTGGCAAGAAAATCTCAGATATTCCACGCAGCAACATTTTTACCAATATGTCCCCTAGAGCAAGGAATATAAAGGAAAGAATAAACAAATGGGATCTCATCAAAATAAAAAGCTTCTGCATGGCTAAAGAAAACAGTATTAAATTAGCAAGACAACCAACTGTATGGGAAAACATATTTGCCAATGATACCTCAGACAAAGGTTTAATCTCCAAAATATACAAAGAACTTACATGACTCCACTCTAAGAAGACACCCAAGCCAATTAGAAAAAGGGAAAAGGACTTGGACAAACACTTCTCCAAGGAGGACATACAGAACATTCAGAGACACATGAAGAGATGCTCAATATCGTTAGCTATCAGAGAGGTGCAAATTAAAACCACAGTGAGATACCACTTTACACTAGTCAGGATGGCTATCATTAACAAAGCCACAAACAACAAATGTTGGAGAGGTTGTGGGGAAAAAGGGTCCTTAGTTCACTGTTGGTGGGATTGCAGACTGGTACAACCATTATGGAAAACAGTATAGAATTTTCTCAGAAAAATAAAAATTGACGTGCCTTTTGACCCAGCAATTCCACTGCTGGGATTATATCCTAATAATCCTAAAACATCACTATCAAAGAATCTATGCACCACAATGTTCATAGCAGCACAATTTACTATAGCCAAGATTTGGAAGCAACCTAGGTGCCCATCAGTAAATGAATGGATCCAAAAATTGTGGTACATATACACAATGGAATTCTATGCTGCAGAGAGAAAGAAGGAGCTACTATCATTTGCAACAACATGGATGGAACTGGAAAGCATTATGCTGAGTGAAATAGGCCAGGTGTTGAAAGACAAATACCATATGATCTCACCTTTAACAGGAAGCTAAACAACAAAACAAACAAGCAAGCAGGAAAAACAACCCAAAAAACAAAGACACTGAAATAGAGAACAAGGGGATAGTGACCAGAGGGGAGAAGGAAGGGAAGTTAAGGGGAAAAAAGGGGGAGGGATTTGGAGGAACAAACAGGAAGGCCACAGGGATGAGAACTAAGGGGGGTGGAAATGGGAGGGAGGTGGGGAGCAAGGTGTGGGGGAGGTGGGAATGGGAAAAATAGACAAAAAGCTGTACTTGAAAAATAACTAAATAAAATTTTTTAAAAATGTAAAAAAATAAAGGCCATATATGAGAGGCCTACAGCCAACATCATACTTAATGGGCAAAAACTAAAATCTTTTCCACTAAGATCAGGAGCAAGACAAGGTTGTCCACTTTCACCAGTTTTATTCAATATAGTATTGGAAAATTTAGCCACAGCAATCAGACAAGAAAAGGAAATAAAAGGCATCCAAATAGGAAAGAAGGAAACAGAACTTTTATTTTTTGCAGATGACATGGTAGTGCACATGGAAAATCCTATAGATCTACTCCAAAACTGCTTGACCTAATAAATGAATTTGGCAAAACAGCAAGATACAAAGCCAATATCTAGAAATCAAAGGCATTTTTGTATAGTAACAATTGAGTAGCAGAAGATGAAATCAAGAAAAAAAATCCCATTCAATATAGCAAATAAGAAAAATAAAATATATTTGAATAAATCTAACCAAGGATGTAAAAGACCTATATGCAGAAAACTACACAACACTGAAGAAAGAAATCAAGGAAGACACAAACAGAAACATATATCTTGTTCATGGATTAGAAGAATTAACATCATCAAAATGCCCATGCTACCCAAAACAATTTACAGATTCAATTCAATACCTATTAAAGTACCAATGGCATATTTCACAGACATAGAACAAACACTTCAAAAATTTATATGGAACCATAAACGACCCCATATAGCAGCTGCAATTTTGAGAAAGAAGAATAAAGTAGGAGGAATCACAATACCTGATATCAAACTTTATTACAAGGCCACTGTAATCAAAACAGCCTGGTACTGGCATAAAAACAGGCACATAGACCAATGGAACAGAACAGACAACCCAGAAATAAACCCAACTCTCTACAGTCAATTAATATTCGACAAAGGGTACAGTAAAATAAAATGGATTAAAAATAGCCTCTTCAACTAATGGTGTTGAGAGAACTGGACAGGTACATGCAAAAAAATGAAAATTGAGCATCAACTTACACCATACACCAAAGTAAAGTCAAGGTGGATAATAGACTTAAATATAAGTGGTGACATCATTAAAATCCTAGAGGAGAACATTGGCAGGAAAATCTCAGCTATTTCATGCAGCAACATTTGTACTGATATGTCCCCTAGAGCAAGGGACATAAAGGAAAGAATAAACGAATGGGATCTCATCAAAATATAAAGCTTCTGCATGGCTAAAGAAAACAGTATTAAGATAAAAAGAGAACCAACTGTTTGCAAAAACATATTTGCCGATGATACCTCAGACAAAGGTTTAATCTCCAAAATATACAAAGAACTTACATGACTCCACTCTAAGAAGACAACCAACCCAATTAAAAAATGGGAAAAGGACTTGAACAGACACTTCTTCAACGAGGACATACAGAGGATCCAGTGACACATGAAAAAGATGCTCAATACCACTAGCTATCAGAGACATGCAAATTAAAACCACAATGAGATACCACTTTACCCCTGTCAGAATGGCCATTATAAACAAAGCAACAAACAACAAATATTGGAGAGATTGTGGGGAAAAGGGGATCCTAGTTCAGTGTTTTTGGGATTGCAGACTGGTAAAATAACTATGGAAAACAATATGGAATTTTCTAAGAAAACTAAAAATGAACATGCCTTTTGACCCAGCAATTCCACTGTTAAGAGTATATCCTAAGAACCCTGAAACACCAAAGCAAAAGAACCTATGCACACCAATGTTCATAGCAGCACAATTTACAATAGCCAAGAGTTGGAAGCAACCTAGATGCCCATCAGTAAATGAATGGATCAAAAACTATGTTACATTTACATAATGGAATTCTATGCAGCAGAAAGAAAGAAGGAGCTCCTACCCTTTGAAACAGCATGGATGGAACTGGAAAGCATTATGCTGAGTGAAATAAGCCAGGTGGTGAAAGACAAATACCATACGATGTCACCTTTAACAGGAAGCTAAACAACAAAACAAACGAGCAAGCAAAATATGACTAAAGACACTGAAATAGAGCACAGGCTGACAGGGACTAGAGGGGAGAGGGAAGAGAATCATAGGGGAAAATGGGAAGGATTCACAGGGACAAATATTAAGGACACATGGACAAAACTAAGGTGAAGGGGGAATGAGAGGGAGGTGGGGACTGAGGGGGTGGGCAGGATTTGGAGTGTAAGACAAAACTGTACTTGAACAATAATTAAATAATTCTAAATTTAAAAAAAGGTTATATAGCTTTCAATTTTACAATTCTATAATATATGGTCTGTATATTGCATTGTGTGCCCACCACCCAAAGTCAAATCTTCATTTATCAGCATATATTTAATACCTTTTACCATTTACTATCTTCCACCCCCCTTTTTGTAACTACCACACTATTTCTGTGTCTATAAGCTTTCATTTGTTGCTTTTAGTTTTATATCCCATATACAAGTGAAATTATACAGCCCTTGACACTTTTTCTGTATGACTTATTTTGCTCAGTTTGATATTCTCAATATCCATCTATGTTGTCACGAATGTCAGTATTTCATCTTTTCTATGGCTGAATAGAATTTCATTGTGTGTATATATACTACATCTTCTTTATTCAATATTCTATTGAGGGACACAGGTTGTTTCCATGTTTTTGCTACTGTGAATAATATTACAATGAGCATAGTGATGATATTTCATTGCAAATAATTATTTTCAAATTTTTTAAATACCCAGAAAAGAGGTTTCTAGTTCATATAATAACTCTATTCCTAATTTTGTGAGGAATTTCTATAATGTTTTTCCCAATGTTTGTACCAGTTTACATTCTCACTAGAATTGAACAAGGGTTCCTTTTTCTGTACAACCTCTATAAGAGAGGTTATAATACTTGTCTTGTTGACAGTAGCCATTCTAACAGATGTGAGATTGTATCTCACTGTAGGTGTGATTTGTATATCCCTAATAGCTAATGAAGTTGAGCATATTTTTATATATCTGTTGGCCATTTATATGTTTTCTTGAGAGAAACATCTTTCTAGGTCCTCTGCCCATTTTTAATTGGATTGTTTGTTTAGAGTTGAGTTGTATGGTTACTTATATGTTTTTGATATTAACCTCTTGTTGGAGCTGTTGTTTGTAAATATTTTCTCCTATTCAATTGGTTGCATTTTTGTCTGGGTTTTTTTTTGATGTTCAGAAGGGTTTTAGTTTGATATAGTTCCATTTAATTTTTTATCTTTACTTGCATTGCCTTGCTGTCAAATTCATAAATTTTTTTCTAAAATCAATTCCATAAGTTTAGTAGTTATATTTTCTTCTACATATTTTCTTGTTTCAGGTATTTGATCCAGTTTGACTTAATTTTTGTGTATGGGGACAATATATAATCTAGGTTCATTCCTTTGCATATGGCTTTCCAATTTTTCCAGCAACATCTATTGAAGAGGTTTTCTTTTCCTCATTGGACCTCCCTCTTTGTCTCCTTTGTCAAAAATTATTTGACTATACACATCTGGGTTTATTTATGGGCTTTCGATTCTGTTCCATTGGTCTGTGTGTCTGTTTTTCTGGCAATGCTATGCTGTTTTGATTATTGTTGTTTTGTGATATACTTTGGAATATGAAGTGTGATGCTGCCAGCTTTGTTCTTTTTCTTCAGGATTACTTTGACTACTCAGGGTCTTTGTGCTTCTATGCAAATTTGATGGGTTGTTGTTTTTTTTTTGTCCTATATCTTTAAAAATGTCAGTGGAATTTTAATGAGAATTGCTTTAAATATGTATATTCCTTGGGTAATATGAACATTTTAAGTGTGTTGATTTCTGCAAACCATGTACAGGGAAGATCTTTCCATTTTATTGTGTCATTTTCAATCTCGTTTAATAATGCTTTGTAGTTTTTAGTACACCCTTAAGTAAATTTATTCCTAGGTATTTTGTTGTTGTTGTTGAAATTGCAAAAGGAATTTTTCCATTTCTTTTCTTGAAATTTAATTGTTATTATATACAAATGCAATAGGCATTTGTACATTGATTTTATATCCTGTACTTTACTATATTGGATAATTGTGTCTAAAGTTTTTTGGTAGACTCTTTAGGATTTTCTATATAAAAAAAATCATGTTATCTGCAAAAAGTGACCATTTCACCTCTTCATTTCCATTATGGATGCCTTTTATTTCTTTCTCTTTCCTGATTGCTCTGGTAAGACATCCAGCACTATTTTGAATAAGAGTGATGAGAGAGGACATCCTGGTACAAAATACAGTGCATTATTGATATACTTTAAATAATTCAGGTTTGGATTGACCAAATTATTTAATTTTAATTCTACTTCTGCCCTAACTTAAGGTATTATAAGATAAGTGGTTTTAATTCTGTTACCTAGCTATGAAACACAAATTCTATTATCTGATTCACTAGGTAGCCTTAGGCTGATGGGTTCAGTACAGTCAAGATGTGCATTACTATACAAAATAAAATGTCATCAGTATTATTAAAATCCAGCTAGGTTTCTTACCTTTGTTACAAATTCCATTTCTTTAATCTTGTATTTTTATTAACATTTCAAATTATGGTAACTAAAGTCATTTTTAACTATAAAATATGAAAAATTGTATTGGTTCCTCTTTGATATGTTTTTATAAAAGCAGACCATTCTCATGTTTAAGTTGTTGGCATCCATAAAATATATCTTATTTAGAGTTTGCTGGAGTATTGCTCATTAAAAATCTTAATGCATTTTAATAAAGTAGGCATTTTGTCGGTTAAGAATACAAGTTTCTAGCAATGAAAACATTTTTGTACATATATAATGCCAAAGTCACAAATTTTATTAAAATGTTAAAGTTAATTTGCTAGCTTTTCATTTATAAAAAGCATTTCTAAAACAAAACTTCTATAAGAAACAGCAGTAAATAAGAAGTAACTACACAGATCTTCAAAAACATTCAACATACATTTTTATACTAGGTATACACAATGATCTCTTAATAGTAATGTTCTTTGCAAAGGCCTAGTCATTATTATACCTCTTCCTATTAGAGTCCTCAAAACTCACCTTGAATCTCTAAGTGAGGCAGTGGATAACACTCCTGAATCAGTTGAAAGGCCTGAACACAGGAAAATATTTTAGAGAATGTGCTCACTGCTATCTGTTAAACTTTTTGTAAGAAGCTTGATATTTGTATGTTTCATGAACAATAGTTGCAATAGAAGCTACTCCTCTGATCTCTGAGACATGCTGTATGCAGTGTCACCAAATTATGACTTGTATTAGACCATTATAAACATCATAATTGGAATATTCAAGAGATATTTTTATATCTTTATTACAACTCCTAAAAAGCAATCTAGGAAACTGTCATTTAAGAAATCAAAAAAACAGTAATGTTGAATCAGGTACCACTCCTCTATGTTTGTGTAATGAAATCAATTTTAAAAGTCTGAGGAATGGTGCATCCTGTATTACAATTTTATAAAGGCATCAAATTTTCTAGTGTGAAGCACAAACAGTGAAAGATAGCCTTGTGGCATATTTTTTTTATTTCTTTACAAATAAAAAGTAACCCAGTATAACAGGAGAACTCTCCACCCCCAGAAATGGGGAAGGGTGAAGAAGCACTGAAGACTGCTCATGCATGTGTCACTCTGGCAACCAAGATGATGTGCACGAGATAGAGAAAGAAGAGGCATAGCAAGGCTGGTGCCAAAAACTGGTAAGATGAATGGATCAGAAAAATATACCTTCCCATTAGCTTCTTCCATGCTGGAGATTCTGGGGGAATCTTTAAAAGGAAAGCATGTGGGAATGCTGCTCTCTTTTGGATTCTCCCCTCTTTCCCCAATGACAGGGGATGGAGTTCCTGAGCACTGGACCTTGGGGACTGGGTGGCCAGGGAACATTCCCAGGGCCACTCCCTGAGTGCTTCAAGGTAGGCCTAGAATGTAGTGAGCTCTGGTAAAAGGGGAGGAGAGGAGGCTCAGGCTGGTGGGCTTGGGGAAGTTTGGGCCAGTGACAGGGAGAATCAGCCTGGCAAGCCCCACATCTTTCCTCCAGGCAAGGAACCATAGTGGCTGCTACCCAACTATAGCCTACACTTGGGCTCTGGCCAGCAAGCACTACACCCCTCCCTCAAATGGGGAACCCCAGGCAGCTGCTGCCAACATTCTGCCCATGCTACCAGTTCAGGCCAGCAAACCCTTCCTAGATTGGAAGCCCTGGTGGCTGCTTCCCACGCATGCCCCATGGCAATGCTGGCCAGTCAGATATGGCCCCAGTGCAGAGTAGGATGGTCAGGCCTTGTCCCTCCCTGACCATTTCATTCCTAACCAAGAGCACTACAGGTACTGGGAGCAAGGCTGGTAAGAAGGGTACAGTGGGATGTGGGGAGAGGAGATTCTGCAGGTCTCGGGAAGCAGGTCTTGGGAGGTGGTAAGGCCAGGCTACAAGCCCTGAGACCATCCCCTGTGTGTGTAGCTATGGGAAACTGCTGAGGCAGCCACTTGCCAGACACCTGCTTGCTCCTCTAGTGGCAGGAACAGGGGATTGGCATCGAGAAATCTATGTATATCTACAATAAATAAAAATTCAATTTTCCTTTCCACTGGACTCTGTCTCCAGAGTTATTGCCTATGGGCAATAGGCAGTGGGACCCCACTAGTTTGGTTACAGTAGTGGTGTCCAATATGGGGCCTTAGTTACTTGTGGCAGGTTGACCTCTTCTCCATTCAGTGGGACTGTGGGGCTTCCCAGTTGCTGGGAATTCCTCTAAACACCCACTAGGGGTGGAGGCCACTTAAACATACCTGGCAGGTGAAAAAGAAATAGGTCTGGGAAGGGAATATACTTGGGGAAGGAGGAAAGACCCCCTGAGATTTAGGACTATGAACCTATGAACCAGGGTCCAGGTAAGAACTGGCCATTTGAGGGGAGACCATTGCTTGGATTTACTGTGAGACTAGTTGACAGAAAAACTTGCTTGTGAGCATTTGTTAAAATAATGGAGTCTGGATGCCAGATTTCTCTGTATGTTCCCAGGTTGCCTGGCTTCTTTTGGTCATAGGGTTGGGCCAATTGTATATCTGGGCCAGCAGAGGCCATTCTAGGTTGATTTCTGGAGGGAGCCCACTGGGTAGAATTCTAGGGGACTGAGGTACATATACCCATTATCCAATGTGCAAGAAAGTATTGATTTATTACTGTAATATCTCATGGTCCATGTTGGATTGTGGGGTAAGGTGGCCCATAGATGGTTCTCTAGATGACTGTACTAGTATGCAAATATTCAGTTGGTTGCCTTTTTTTTTTGTCTGTTTATTTTGCTGTGCATTAGAGTTTTGTGGATGGAATAACATTGGCAACAGTTACATAAATGGGATGAAATCGGCTATATCAAAGAATTTATGTCATTACATAATAGGATTTCACTAGAGACAAAGATCCAGGTGATGATGCAGAGAAGGGAAGGGGTCTTGAAACCTCTCCCTGATAGTATACATGAAGAGAAGGAGAATGAGGAAATAAGCTTCATTAATGCCTTGAACTCAAGAGACACAAGGTTCATAGCAGGAGAAACCCCTCCATTATCATCCCCACTGCAAGCTGCCCCTGAAATAGAACCCAAAGAGGCAATGGCTCCACCCCTGTATGATGAAAGATGAGGCTTCCCCTCAAAAACCTACCAGGGAACCCAATTTGGCCAGGGAACCTCCCTATCCCATAGGCAGTGTAAATCAGGAAGACCAGCCCACTGGATAATATTGGGCTCATGCCTGATCTCCACTATACTCTTACTGAATTGGAAGAATTCCAACCCCTCCTACAGGGATGATCCTCAGAGAGTGGCATATCTTATCACCTCCATTTTTGCCACTGAACATCCAACAAAGGCAAGATCTGCTCAATGTCTTGTTAACAATAAATGAGAGCTGACTGGCTATGAATAAGACTAATGAAGAGGCCCAATAGCTCCACCAAGAGAATCCCAATGGGACACCCATCATAGCTAGGGCAATTACCTTCACAGAACCTGACTGGAACCCAAATGGTGAGGGCCTAGCCTTTCTGAAACATTACCAAAAGTGTATCCTATTAGGGCTTAAGAAAGGGGTGCCTAAGCAAAAGAGTCTGAATATGATACAGGCCCTCTAGCAAAAGCCATTGAAGACCCTTCTGAATTTTTAAACAGGATTAATGAGGGCCATAGAAAGCACACTGATGCAGATCCTTAGGAGCCAGACAATGTGCAGATGGTGAACATGACTTTCATTGGGCAAGTGCCCAGGTATCAAAAAGAAACTCCAGAGTTTAGACTCAGAGCATTGGGAATGAATCCCTCTCAGCTGGTAGACATAGCCTTTAAACTCTACAATGTATGGGAAGCAAGGAAAGTAAGGCAGGCCATGCTATTTTTAAAAACAGGGTGGTGAGATCAGAAGAGATGGGACCCTAAAAAAAAAAAAAAAAGAGAGAGGCCCACTAGGGGCCAATCGATGTGCCCATTGCAAGGAGGAGGGCCATGGGAGAAAGGAGTGCCTGAATATCAAAAGGGAAAGTAGAGATGGAAATCCTAACTAGGAAATGTTAAAAAGGCAAGGGGAGTCTGATGACAGATAAGGATGCCCAGGGGCTCCCTTGGACATCTCCTGACCTATTCATATTTTTCCAGAGGAGCACCAGATACAGTTGATGGTGGGGAACAAGCCAATTGACTTTCTTATAGATATGGGAGCTTTATACTCAATGGTAAATATAAAAGTAATCAAGGAGAGTTAAATATAGTAATGGTTACTGGAGTAACTGGACAATCAACAAAACAGGCATTCCTTAAACACCTAGAATGACAGATTGAGGATCAAAAAATTATACATAGTTTTCTCTATATACCAGACTTCCCTGTTTCACTGCTGGGATGAGATCTACCTTGCAAATTGCATGTCCAAATAACTTTTTTCCTGAAAAGTAGTCTATGTATAGAGATCCCACTGGAACATGCTCTCCGGCTCCAATAACTGCTGACTAGCCCAGAAGGTCCTGGAGGTAAACTCTTCCCACCTAAGATCTATGAACAGTCCAACCCAACTGTCTGAGCTACTGAAACCCCAGGTAAAGCAGTTAGTGTCCAACCCAAAAATGTTAACTTAAAAGAGGGGGTACATAGCCCATGGAAGAAACAGTGCACCCTCAAAAAGGAGGCTTTAGAGGGGATTCAGCCAGTATTGCAGAAATCATTAAAATTGGTACTAACTTGATCATGCCAGTCTCCTTATAACACTCTTCATTTGCCAGTTAAAAAGACTTGCATGGATGAATATTGATTTGTACAGGACTTAGAGCCATAAATAACTGTTCAAGACGTTCATTCTATAAATGCTCAATTTCTGTACTCTGTTGACCATGGTTCCTAGAGAGAGCAAATGGTTTTCAGTCCTAGAATTGAAGGATGCCTTTTTCTGAATCCCAATAGGTGAATTGTTCAACTTTGAATGGCAGATCCCCAAAAGGAAAACCATGCTGCAATACTGCTAGACTGTGTTGCCACAAGGATTGAAGAATTCCCTGACTCTATTTGGTAAAGTATTACCCCAGGAATTAAGGCCTATTCAATTGAAATCAAGAGTTCTTCTGAAATATATAGATATCATATTGATAACTAGCAGCACCTACAGGGATTATTTGCTCAACACCATCACAGTCCTAAATCATTTGGCACAAAGGGAATATGAGGTTTTACCACACAAGGCACATATTTGCAAACAGAAGGCAGCATACCTGGGATCTGAACTGAAACAAGGGACTGGGAGCTTGTGGAAGATAGAAAACAAGGCATTGCTACACCCAAAATCCCAGAAAACTGAAGGCAGCTTTTGGGTTTTTCAGGATTATGGGGTTCTGATGAATTTGTATTATGAAATTTGCAAACCACTTTACAACTCTTTGAAAGGACTGGACTCTGAACCTTTTGAATGGACAAGGAATTGTCAGGTAGCATTTGATACCTTGACAGAAAACCCGGTAGCATTTGATACCTAGTTTTGGCTCCTGTGCTAGAATTTCCCCGTCAAAATGCGTATTCATGAAAAGCTGGAGATTGGACAGGGGGTAATAACCCAGACTCTGGGAAACATTCTCAGACCCATAGCCTATGTCTCAAAGAAGTTGGATCACATGACAAAAGGATGGCCACCATGTCTTTGAGCAGTGGAAGCTACCTGTGACATTTTACAGGAAACTGAGAAGTTTGCTTTGGATTGGCCTACTATTGTATTGGTACCACATCAGCTTCCAACTTTATTGGAATGGAGAGGATGACATTGGCTGGTGACAGGATGCTCGGGGAAATACCAGGCCATTCTGTTGGACATCCAAATATTACCTTGGAGACTACCATAACTTTGAATCTGGCCACTCTACTCCCAGACACATAAGGAAACTCAGCCTTCTAGCATGACTGCTTGGAAATTATCAACCAAGTTTATTCTAGCAGGTTGATTCTACTGGACCAACTATTGGCAGCACCAGACTAGCAAATGTACACAGGCAGAAATAGCTTCATGGACAATGGCCATTGATAAGCTGGGTACATGGTAGTCACCATAGACAAGGTAATAGAAACCCAAGCCCTTGCGCTGGAAACCACAATACAAAAAGCTAAATGATAGCACTTATGAGAGCCACAGTGCTATCCTAGTGAAAGAAGGTTAACATCTACATGGACTCCATATATCCCTTCATGTTAGCCCATGCCCATGGAGCAATATGAAAGGAGAGATGACTCTTAACTTTGGGGATCAAGGATTTTAAAAATGCAAAAAAGATTTTACAATTACTAGAGGTAGTGAATCTGCCAGACCAGGTTGCCACTAAGCACTTCCCAGAAAACCAAAGGGATGGTTCCCAAATGAATCAGGAAAGCCAAACTGCTGATGATGCAGCAAAACAAGCAGCTGGAGGGCTGCCACACTTAGGGGTTTTGATCAGCTGATTGGACTTGTCAATTTTTTTAGTACAAGATATGCTTTAATTTTAAACCATATATTCCTTGGACTTGTCAAAATTTAAACCTCATTACACAGAACAAGATTAGGAACATGCCCATGAATGGGGATTCACTAGCACTGATCCCAATTCCATATGGGGGATCAATACCCATAGAAGGATCTTATTTCCTGAGACTCTAGTGCATTCCATCCTCAAACACCTACAGGAAACGACTCATTATGGAAGAGAAGCTTTGATGGACTTCATTAGACCGCATTCTAAGGGCCCCCATTTGCAAAGAACTATTCAGAAAATTACCCAAACCTGTCATATATGTGCCAAAAGATAATCCTAAAACAGAACACACACCAGAGAAAAAGGCAGTAGAATATAAAGAGTTATGTCCATTTGAGGACTGCCAAGTAGACTTCACACACATGCCTAAAACCAGAAGAAATTTCAGATGTTTATTCATTTTCATTGGCACTTTTTCTGGATGGTTAGAAGATAACCCTCCAGAACTAAGCAGGTGAATGAGGTAGCAAAAATTCTACCTAAAGAAATAATTCCAAGGCTTGGACTTCCTCACAGTTTTCAGAATGACAATGGACCATCATTCACTTTGCAGATCTCCCAGAATGCTGGACAGACACTGAAAATAAGGTAGAAACTACATGCATCTTGGATACCTCAATCTATGAGAAAGATTGAGAAAATGAATCACACAATAAAGACCCTGGAAAAATATGCCAGAAAATGCATTGGAAATGGGACCAGGCACTTCTGATTGCTTTGCTCCAGATTAGGGTAGTGCCTAGAGGTGGGCTTAAGTTAAGCCCTTTTGAAATAGTTTACGGGAGACCCTTCCAAAACTTGGTTCTGGGAGTGCTCCCCACCCCCAGATATAAAGCATAAGTACAAAATTAAGCAATATGTACAACATTTAAGGCAAATACTAACCATTCTGTTCAAGTTTGCTCATTGCAGGTCTGCCTGCCCATCTGATGAACCCTTACACCCATTCCAGCTAGGGTACCAAGTTTTACTAAAGACTTGGAAGACTCAGGAACTTAAACAGCAGTTAGCTAAGCAAAGGACTGATCCCTATGATGTCCTCCTGACAACATATTCTTCTCTAATGCTCAAAGGAATTAAGCCTTGGATTCACCTTGTATGAATAAAACGAGCACCATCTGTGGAGCTTTAAACCCTGCTGCTGTGGTTGATGCTGAAAAGGAAAACTGGAATTGCACTCCAGAAGGAGATTTGATTTCTCCTTTGGAAGAAGATAGTGAGCCCCAATGCCAAGTGACAATGTTCCTTTATTTGTGTGTTCAAGATTTAAAGATTTTTAGCTGCCAGATACAGAGTTTGAATGTGGACCATTCCATTGTTAAAAAGGACAAGGATTGAAAGTGAGTTATGGTTATTTCTGAGTGAGTAAGGTCTGTGAAGGTTGTAGAGGCCATAGAAAAGTGTGCTTAAAAAAAAGAAAAGAAAAGAAACCTCAGTGCTTTGTTTGAGTTATTCTTTGCTTTAGGTTTTGTTTCTTGCTTTCTGATCTTTGGGGGACTTGGAGAACTTAGCTTAGGAATCCTCTATCTCTGCCATTTGGGGGTTTGTGCCATTTGGACCTAAGAAAGGTCATCTCTTGCTGATTAGAGCTCTCTTAAAAAGGCAAGAGAGCATGTGTCTGTGATGAGATTAGTTGGTAAGAGATAATGTCTCTCCCAGCAGACCAGTGGATGCAAGGGTAGGTGAGAGAATTCTTCTACCATTGAGGCTTTGTGCCTTTGGTGCTGGGTAGAATCCAGCTAGGATGAGAACATATCTCTGCCATTTGAGACTTCATGCCATTTGGACCTAGGAAAGGTCACCTAGAGGTAGTTAGAGCTGGGTTAAGTTAGAGAATGTCTCTCCCATTGGGGCTTTGTGACATTTGGGACAGGGAAAGGTCATCTGTGAGACTGGTTCGTGTGATGGTTGGAGACAAGATTACAAGGCTAGTTTTAGTCCCTCTTATTTCTTCAGAACACTGTATCTGAACTCTGCTTTCGATTTTTGTTTTAATACTATTTTGAAAAGTAAATTGAGGTTCCTAAAAGTTAAAACTTCACATTAGGTTATGAAGAAAAATAATGAAACATGTAAGGCATGGAAATGCAATATTGTGGATATTGGAAGGACAAAGATCTTCCTTTTTGCTTTGTATTTTTCTCCCTACCTGAATCCCTCTAGAATTTGCCATTCTTAATAAGTAATAATATAAAATTTCCTTTTCATGAAACTGATAATACTGATGACAAATTATGGTTTTAATAAACAAAACGATTTTGATTGGAATGTCATGCGTGAAGGAGGCATATCTGGGCTCTGGTTGTTACCAGAAAGCCTTGAGGAACTAAGATTGACTTTGGAAGCTAACAACAGCCCATTGAAAAAATGACCTGGTACCTTGTTGGGTCATGTGATTCATGGCAGTCATTCCAGGGAAGGAACAAAGGTTGCTTTCCTGAAAGATGACAAGGAGGAACTTTAAGACATGATGAGAACCTCAACAACTTAAGGAATAGTGGTACTACAGGCAAAGGCATATGGCAGTTGTGAGGTTTGAATTTTATGCCCCAAGGGGCTGTGTAAAGGTCAATCTGAAGATTCCTTGTGGAAGTTCCAGCAAAGCAAACAAAAAGGCCTATATTTTCAGTGTTGCTCTTGTTGTTTTTATGCACAATAAGGCAAAATGGAAATAAAATTAAAATATTAAAGGTTAAAGATAAACGAATCTTAAAAGCAGCAGAGAAAGGCAGGTAGTTAGCTGCAAGGAAACTCCTATAAGACTGTCAGCTGATTTTGCTAGAGACCTTTCAGGACAAAAGAGAGTGGCATATTCAACCAAGATTATTCAGCAAGGATGTCATTTAAATTTAGGGGGTGGGGGAGGGTGGGAGGAAAATACAGACAACTATAATTGAACAACAATAAAATTAAGTTAAAAATGAAATAAAAAAATTTAACTTCTAAATAAATAAATAAATTTGAGAGCTAAACAGCATGCTAGATAATAAGAAGCTAAAGTTCATGACCACCAAGTGTTACCAAAAAATGTTAAAGAGACTTTTTAACAAGAAAGAAAAAATAAAGGAACCTAAATATGAATAATAACATTCCAAAAACTACATACTATCAATAATCACTTTGAGTATAAAGGTATTAAATGTTCCAATCAAAAGATATAGGATATCTAAATAGACAAGAAAACAAGATCCTTATATATGCTATTACAAGAGACCCAGTTCATATTGAAAGACACATACAACTGAAAATAAAGAAATGGAAAAGATACTTTATGCAAATGGAAACAAAAAAACGCTGGAGTAGGAATGCTTACATCACCAAAATATATATTTTAAAAAAGGTTATATTAAGAAACAAAACAGACATTGTGTAATGATAAAGGAATTGATCCAATAGCAATGTATTAACTTTGTCAATATTTATGTACTCAACATTACAGAAATTAATTATACAATGTGAATAGTAATGGAAATAAAGAAGAGATCAGCAGTAATAGAGTGAGTCATGGTAGGAGACTAACCCCATTGATATTTTACATCTTCAAGACAGAAAATCAGTATAAAAACAGTGACCATAATAACAAATTAGATAGGATGAATTAAATTCATATTTTATAGAACCTTTCAACCCTAAGCAACACAATATATTTTGTTTTCAAGTGCACATGGAACATTTCTAAGATAGATCACATGTTAATCCACAAAATAAATCTCAATAAATGTAACAAGACTGAAATCATATCAAGCATTATCTGCAACCACAATGGTATTAAACTAAAAATCATTTATAAGAAGAAAATACTGAAAAATACACAAACACATGGAAGCTAAATATCATGTTACTAAATAATGAATAGGTTAACAATGAGATCAATGAAGAAATCAGAAGATACCTAAAACAAATGAAAATAAAAACACAACAGCCTCATATCTATGGGACAGAGAGAAAGCAGTCCTATAGGAGAAGTTTATAGCAATATAAGCCCCTCTCAAGAAACAAGAAAAATCTCAAATAAAGGGTATAACTTTACAGTTGAAATAAATAAAATAAAAACACAACAAAGCCCAAAGTTTGGAGAAAAAATGAAATAATAAAGAGCACAGTGGAAATTAAAAAATATAGCTAAAAAAAGACAAAACACCTGTGAAACAAAGAGTTGAGTCTTTGAAAGGATAAACAAGTTTGCTAATCATTTTACCAGAAACATCAAGAAAAAGAGAGATGGAACCAAAATAAATAAAATTAGTAATAATAAGAAGTGACAACTAACACCACAGAAATTCAAAAGATTTTAAGAAAACACTATGAACAACTATATGCCAAAACTGAACAATCTACAAGAAATTATTAAAGTCCTACAAACATCATCTTTCAAAACTGAATCACAAAGAAATAAAAAAAATATGAACAAACCATTATGAAGGATAAAATAAAAAATAACTTAAAAAACTCCCAACAAAAAAGTCCTGAACAAGATGAAATAACAATCAGATAATTAACACCCATCTTTCTCAAACTACTTCAAAAAGTTCAAGATCAGGGAAGGCTTCCAAAGTCATTTTACAAAGACATTATTCTGATTCTAAAACCAAAGACATTACAAAAAATGAAAACTATAGGTCAATATTTCTGATGAACATAAATGCAAAAACTCTCAACAAAATATTTGCAAATCAAATTTAACAATACAGAAAAATCTCATACACCATAATCAAGTGGGATTTATTTCTGGGATGCAGGGTTGGTTCAATACTCATATATCATTCAACATGATTCACCACATAAAAAAATGAAGGATAAAACTTCTATATCAATTGAATCAAAAAAGCATTTCACAAAATCCAGTACCCATATATGATTTAAAAAAACAAAAACCTCTCAGCAACTTGGGAATAGAGGAAAAATACCCAATAAAGGCCATATATGGCAAACCCACAATTAATATCATACTAAATGAGGAAAGGCTAAGTGTTTTCCTTAAAATCAGGAACAAAACAGTATGCCTACTTTCACTACTTTTATTCAACATATTACCGGAAGTCCTAGCCACAGCAAGCAGACAAGAAAAAGAAATAAGAGACATCCAAATTGGGAGGGAAGAAGTAATAACATCCATGTCATTATTTGCAGATGACATGATATTTTATACAGAGAACCATCTAAAATTTAATAGAGCTAATCAATAAATTCAGTGATGTAGCGGAGTATAAAATAAATATTTAGAAGTTGGTTACATTTTATACATCAAGACAAACTATCAGAAAGAGAAATTAAAAGAACAATTGGCTAAGCCATGCCTACACAATGACACAGATAGGCCTCAGCAGATGCTCTGGGACCCAAGGGGCCTGGAGTGAAGTCACTGCAGTTGAGCAACCCAGAGTGACCCTCCAGGAAGGTGTCTGGCTACTGGGATGGAGATATAGTGCCACCCATCCATGCTGCCACAGTGTTGCTGCTGAGCTATTGGTCATGCCAAGTTCAGATGCAGAGCATGATGTTTTTCATGTCCCAGATACTGGTGGGGTTCACAGAAGGCTCCAGACTTCAAGAAGCACATCCCTGAAGACTGAAGCCCATCAACCAGGTACTGCAAATGCATTTTGCCAAGGGAGTACAATACAAAGTGAAGATAGTTATTGGAGAAGATAGGAACACAGATAAGATAGTTCTGTGCCACTAGCTGCAGAGCAAGAACTCTGTGAAGTTCATCCTCACATAGAAAAACCAGGTCATCAGCATCCAGTGGAACTATAAAACCACTGTTGATACCATAAAAGTTGAGTTCCAGGATGTAATTGACTAAAGAAGTTGCAAAAGGCAGAGTGATGGATTGATAATGAGAAACCACATCCTGGGAGCAGAGTTTGAGATGGTCCTGGGGGCTGAATTCCTGGACATGTACAAGAACTGTAATGAGGTGGTCATGATATTTGACATTACTAAGCAGTGGACCTTCAGCTACATTCTGCAGGAACTTCCAAAGGTATCAACCCATGTTTCAGGGTGCATACTGAGGAATACCCATGATATAGGTGAAGATTGTGACATCCAGCCTGCCAACATGCATGACTTCATTGATAGGTTGGACAGGCCTCCAGACTCTTCCTACTTCCAGTATGCTGAGTTTTCTATAAAGAGCTTTGGCTTGAAGTACCTTCATAATTTCTTTAATATCCTGTTCCTGTAGCTCCAGACAGACACACTAATGTGGCAAACTGGAGACAAATTAGCTGGACATGACCATCATGCTGGAGGAGCTGGAGGTGTAGCAGGAGACTGAGGACCATAACTATAGCATCTTCCTCGAGATGATAGTGGCACACATCCCCAGTGGTGGCCAGTGGGCAGAGCCTGTCCTTGAGCTCCCAGGCACTGGTGGTAGTTCTGAGACCATGTCCCTGGGGAACTCCAGGCTCAGCAAGCTAAAGCCAGCCCTACAGCCATGCCTCCACCACATCCCCTCAGGCTGCCCCTCCCTGCATTCCTCTCTGACTGCAGTCACCATCACATTCTGTGTCCCGGCCAGCCCATCTCAGTGACATAGCATCATTCCCTGGCTGTTTGGAACTTCTCCTGATGCTTAGTGGACCCCATTCCTCCCAGATTCGCTTGCAGCTACAGAGGACCCAGTGAAATTCCAAACCCTGGAGGAATTTGTTCCTACAGATGGCCCTGACCACAGTGTCATGGACAATATACTTTCCTTGCCCTGCCCAAGGATGAAGAGAAAAGAATCAGGACCAAGGGCCCAAGGGCCCTTAGGACAGTGACAGTGATGGGGAGACCCCAGGAGGGACCCTAATGGTGCAGCATTTCCAGGACAACATGAACCTTGAAGATAAGCTACCCAGCAGGCCCATGCTGCCAATGGTGTGTGTCCAAAGAGAAGACCGCTCTTTCCAATGGGGAGGTAACAGGACATGCCAAGCCTGCTGCCCAGGATCCCAGAAGTGCTCCAAGCCAGAGATCAAAGAGTCCTCCACAAAGGCCTGGAGGAACCACAGGGGCACAGTTCCCAGGGTAGCACAGCCTGGTGGGCCCCTTCCCTCAGGTCTGACAGCTCCTCTCAAGGTCATAAGGACAGGAAAGGAGAATTGGCACCATTGCCAGAGAGTGACCCAGAGGAGCCCATTGCTGCCCAGATCTTGTCCTTCATTATGGAGGACACTGACTTTAAAAACAACTCAGAGATGCCAGAGAGAGGATGAGTTCCGGGTGTTAGTGGATGCGGCCCTGCTCAGTGGTCCTAACATCCAAGCCCCCTGTCTCCTCCTTCAGAGTGAAGAATGACACAGATCTCTTCTGGATGGGGCTGGATGAGACAGGTCACCTGGTGAACACAGGTGAAAATAATAATAAGAAGAAAGGCAGAGAGGAGCAAGAAAAGGCTTTGAATAATGGGAACAGCATGAGAAAAGCAAGAATCAGGAGGAAGGCTGGGAGAACCAGCAGTGGCAACAGGGTAGGAGGACAGAGGTGGAAGATCTGGAGGCCTTCCTGGGGGAGGGGCTTTGCATTGCCCTGTCCTGAAGCGGGGATTAGAGGGACTCTGGATTAGACTGCAGCTGGGTGCATGACCACTTTGTGCTATCTAGGGTTTCCAAGACTGCCCTGCAAAAAGGAGGCTGAGGGTGCCCACCTTGTACTTCTCAGGGAGGGCCAGAAGCCCAGGAGGCCCAGCAGTCCCAGGAGGCCTATGAGGCCATTAACGGTGACAGCAGCATTCTGATCACTGCATGGTTCCTGCTTGCCCAGCCCACCACATGCAGTTTGCCCAGCTTCCTGCGTGGTTTCACCTAGGCTGTGCACCTCTGGTCCCAGGGCTTTCTGGACACATCAACTGGCACTAGAAGATACTGTAAGTCTTCCAGGAAAGGGTCTTCCCAGGTACTGTGTCCAACATCCCACCAGTTTGGACGTGTCTCCA
This sequence comes from Artibeus jamaicensis, assembly GCF_021234435.1. NCBI lineage: Eukaryota > Metazoa > Chordata > Mammalia > Chiroptera > Phyllostomidae > Artibeus > Artibeus jamaicensis. The sequence continues at coordinate 1,351,796 of NW_026521853.1, forward strand.
GCCAGAGCCAAGATCTTTACTCATTTCCTTTTTCTCCTTTCACACTCCAACCATAAAGCTCTCCTATTTATTGCTTTAAAAAATGCCACTAAAAATTGCATCTAAAATTAAAATACATAGGAGTAAAATAACAAAGGTGGTAAAGGACCTTCTACACTATAGTTCTGGAAAAAACAGGGTGTCTGATTGACTTTAGATATATTTATGTTGTACTATAATAGTAAAGCACTTGAAACATAAAGAAATTTAGATGCATATAGAAAATTTACTTCAATAATAATATAATTATTATTATAATAAATATTTATAATAATATCATAAACATAATCTCTTTAATGTTATCTCCATTTGAAAGCTTTAGCATTTGTATTTTACCCAGCTAGCAGGTATGTTTTAGACTGAGTCACATATTTAATTATAATGATTCTTTGAACTAAATGTCTAGTAAGATCCTTTTTGTATTCAAATGTAAGTATGTTATAAAACTATAATTGAATATTTTCATTAGAGAAGGTACGGTATTAGTGACTGGCTCCACAAAACTCACCAATCAACATAATATGCCATAAGATGAGTTTCTTGAGCATTGGATGTCATATATTTTCAAAAACACCTACTTTAGTATAATTCAACTAATAAGTTGGTCATGTATTCATTTGCTATCTTTATCATCTGCATATTTTCTTCCTATTTCTTCTCATAATAAATGTCTCTTTCAAAATAAATTTTAACTTTATTAGTAAAATAGAAATCAAAATAAAATATTTATTTGTAAAACATTTTTATTTATTAAAGAACAAAATCTGATAAGTTGTTGGCTTAAATGATGGATAAATCTATAAACATATACTTTCAGAAATATTTACTGTCACTCTGTATTGAACAAATTTAACATAACATTCACCTGAAAAGTTAAGGAAATACATTCAAATTTGTTTTAATTTCCTACAGAAATTCCTAAATAGCCACACAAATAATTCATAAAGTGCAGTTCTACAAACTACAGTAGCTTCCCCCTAATCCACGATTACCCTTTTAAAAAATAAAACAATTCAGGGATTGAAAGGGAAGATGGCGACAGAGTAAGACAGAGCAGATTCCATTTCCCCCTTACGCATGGGAAAAAATCCTGGCCACTCTACAGAGCAACAGCGCAAACAGTCAACAGTTTCCCAGCATATGTGAAAATAAGAGACCATAAATTGTAGTGGACATTAAAAAAAAACAGATGGTAAGGAGATGGCTGCAGGACAGTAGGGTCTCAGGGACCAGAGTGGAGCCAGGAGCGGTGGCAGTCTCCACCCGAGACCGGCACCCAGTGGGTCTACCTTGGACTCTTTGGGAGCCCAGGGCCTGCTGCAGGGTCCTTGGGAGAGAGCTGGGTCATCAGCTCCCTCCCTCCTCAGCCAAGCAAGGTTGGGCAACACCAGGAGAGACCTTTTTACTTGAGGTTGCAGAGAGGGTAATAAGGACAACGGGCCATGATCAACTGCAAGGAGTCTGTGGTTGCCAGCTGGGGAGAATTGGGAGACACAGTGTTGGGCTGTGACTCTGATAGTCACCAGTCTGACTGGGGGATTGGGCTGTGCTGAGCAGCAGGTTTTGTTAAGGAGAAATTTTTGGCAAAGTAAACTGAAGGATTCTCCTGCGATAGCCGCTTGGCCTGCTCCCCACCCAGCCTGGCCACCATCCCGAGGTTGGGCAGAAAGCCTTGCATTCCCCTACAGAACTGGGAAGGGTCTTCACCTGAACCTGCGGGACCCAGGCAGCCTCGCTAGTGCATGTGGACGGCTGCACCCAGCCCACAGCGATGACCCCCGGGGAAAGAGTGCTCTGAAGAGGACCTAGATCCCCTTCATGGGGCACTGGGGAGAGGCGCCAGGTTAGCTCTTAGGAGAACATTCCCAGAAAGACCACACAAATTGCCCCTCAGCTGGCTGCAGCCAGTGAGACAAGAAAAACTGGTTAGGCCAGTGTGAACTCAATAAGAGATGAGTATTTTTCTGTTTTTTTTTTTGTTTGTTTGTTTGTTTTAGTAATCTTTATCTTTTAAATTTTTTATTTTCATCTTTCAATACCTGCTTCTTCTCCTTTATTTTTTCTTATTTTATTCCCTCTTCCCTTCTTTCCAAGCACATCACTTCTTCCTCCCTTCTCCTGCCTTTTTTTTTCTGTTACCCACAAGTGACACAAACAACTTGGAACTGCGAAAAGACCAGAGTGGGACCCAAAGAGAGGGCATCCAAACAGTAGAGACAGACAAATTTCACTTTGCTATAGCAGAGAAGACACAAGATGCTGCATACTTGTATTATTAATTTTTTCATTTTTCTCACATCCTTTATATTTCAATAGCATCTTTTAATCCCTCCTCTTTTTGTATAGGCTTCATTGCCTTGACTGATTATATTGCATCCTATGACAGGTTTCCCCTATTCTGTCCTCCACAGTATATTGCTATTTTTTATACTTCATGTCATTTGTTTTCGTTTAGCACACTATCCAAAGTTCTATATCCCCGATTCATGTTATCCAGATCACATAGGATCTGTCATATGATTGTTGCTCTAATATTATTGTAAATAATAGCTGCTCTATACAACTGTAAATACTTCACAACATACCTCCCAGATCTTAGCCCACTTCACAGTTTTCTGAACTCTATTACTGTGGTCGTTAACTCTATTTGCTCACATACTATACCTACTTACTATCCTTTACTCTCACCTTACCTCAGAATCTAATCTCCCACAACTTCACTGCTTTCTAGATCCAACTCACAAGCCTTCCCTCCCCAATAAGAGTCTTATCTTCTGTCCATCCTTTCGTAAAAGTGGCAAGTTGGGTTGAAGATTATGGTTAACACTATATATAGCCTAAAGATCTATCTCTTCTCTACCAGCTGTGACTGTAAATATTATAAAATACTCTCCTGCTGTCATAAACCATTTTGCCTCCCCCTCCAACTGATCACAAAAAAAGGAGTAGGTGGAAGCAGAGAAACCAGGATACCCACTGGAAGAGGAAACTTAACAACAAAGGAACAAACAACAACAGAAGGTGAAGGAGGGAGTAAAAACAACACAAACCTCAATCTAAGACATATCTAGAAATACAGCTAAATAGTGGAGAAACCAACCCAGTACAAACAACTGAACAAAAGCAAAAGAGAATCCTCAAAACTTTTCACACACAGAACAACTAGCTTCACCACAACCTGCCCTCACCAGTACAACAAATGAAAACAGTTGGTGAGCAGAGGGACCATCAGTTAACCAGCTGGTGGGAAGGACCCACAAAAGAAAGACCCCAAAACAACCAAAAACCAAAAATAAACACAAAGCCAAATTAAACGACAGCCCAAGACAACTGAGCTTGGGAGATCAAGGAGACTACACCACCAAAGCTCACAGGTATTGTACCACAAAAGTTCACACCATACACCCAAGAAGCCAAAGAAAATCAATTTAAAAAGCTGAAGCTAACAATAAAGGTCTCACAAATATGGAAGGACAAGGAAACAAACCCAAAACAAAAGGAAAAAGAGGAAGCCTCAGAAAAAAAATGCTAGATGAGATAAAGTCAAGTCAACTATCAGATATTGAACTCAAAGAACTGGTTATTACAAAGTTCAAAGAGCTCACAATGAGCTATCAGAAACTACAGGAGAACTACAATTATCTCTTTGCAAACTACATCAACATGAAAAAGGAAATACAAAATATCAGCAAGGGACAAGAGGAAATGAAGAATACAATTTCTGAACTGAAGAACACAGTAGAAAATATCCAAAATAGAATCAATGAAGCAGAAGATTAGATTAGTGAGTTGCAGGACAAAGTAGAAAAGATCTCACAGAAAGAGCAAGAAGAGGAAAAGAAGCTCAGAAAGAATGAAGAGAGATTAAGAGAAATGCAAGACAGTATGAAACATAATAATATCCGAATTATAGGAATACCAGAAGGAGAAGAAGAAGAACAAGACATAGAAAACCTATTTCAAAGAGTAATGAGAGAAAATTTCCCTAATTTCTTGAGAGAAAAAGTCAAAAATTCAGGAATCACAGAGACTCCCAATCAAGAGGAACCCAAAGAGGCCTACTTTAAGACACACCATCCTTAAAATGGAAAAATTCAAAGACAAAGAGAGAACCTTAAAGGCAGCAAGGAAAAAAAAGGAAGTAACATACAAGGGAGCCCCAATAAGGTTAGCTACTGACTTCTCAATGGAAACACTCCAAGCAAGAAGAGAATGGCAAGAAATATTTCAAGTAATGAGAACCAGAGGCCTACAACCAAGCCTACTTTACCCAGCAAGGCTCTCAATCAAGATAGAAGGCCAAATAAAGAGCTTCCAAGACAAAAGAAGTCTAAAAGAATATGCCTCCACCGAATGAGTCCTACAAAAAATACTAAAAGGGCTGCTTTAAGGAAAGGAAGGAAGAGAGGAAGACAGAGAGGAACACAGGAACATATATGGCAATGAATAAGCACTTATCAATAATAACCTTAAATGTAAATGGATTAAATGCTCCAATCAAAAGACACAGAATAGCTGAATGGATAAGAAAGCATGACCCACACATATGCTACCTACAGGAGACCCACCTCAGGACAAAAGACCATCACAGACTAAAAGTGAAAGGCTAGAAACAAATTTTCCAAGCAAACAAACAAGAAAAAAAGCTGGGGTAGCAATTCTCATATCAGACAAAATAGACTTCAAAAACGGGCCATTAAGAAAGACCCAGAAGGTCACTTCATAATACTCAAGGGAAGAATCCACCAAGAAGACACTAACATCATAAATATATATGCACCCAACATAGGAGTACCCAAATATATAAAGAAAATCTTAGAGGACTTCAAGAAAGATATTGACAGCAACACAATTATAGTAGGGGATTTTAACACCCTACTATCAAAAATGGACAGATTTTCCAAACAAAATATAAACAAAGATATTGCGGCATTAAACAACACCCTAGAGGAAATGGACTTAACTCATATATATAGGGCCCTTCCTCCCAAAGAAGCTAAATACACATTCTTTTCAGATGCACATGGAACATTTTCAAAAATAGACCACATTATAGGACACAAAATGAGCCTCAAAGATTTCAAAAAAATTGAAATCATACCAAGCATCTTCTTTGACCACAAGGGACTTAAATTGAAAACTAATCCCAAAGGAAAAAACCCAAAGCACCCCAAATGATGGAGGCTGAATGGTATGCTACTACACAACAACTGGGTCAAGAATGAAATTAGGGAAAGAATAAAAAAGGTTCTCGAAACAAATGAAAATGAACTCACAACAACCCAAAACGTATGGGACACAGCCAAGGCAGTCCTGAGAGGGAAGTTCATACCATTACAGGCCACCTAAAGAAGATAGAAACATTTCAAACAAGCGACCTGACCCTATGCCTACAAGAACTTGAGGAACAACAAAGACATCCCAGAGAAAGTAGAAGGAAGGAAATAACCAAGATCAGAGAAGAATAGATAAATCTTTAAGTAGGCTCATCAAGAAAAGAACAGACTGGACATTAATAAACACAATCAGAAATGAAAGATGAAAGATTACAACTGATCCCACAAAAATAGAAGGGAGTGTAAGAAATTACTATGAAGAACAGTATGCCAAAAAAATTGAAAACCTATGGGAAATGGACACATTTCTAGAAAAATATAATCTTTCAAAACTCAATGAAGAAGAAGCAGAAAGCCTAAACAAACCAATAACAGCAGATGAAATTAAAGCAGTAATCAAAAAGCTCCTGTCACACAAAAGCCCTGGACCAGATGGTTTCACATGAGAATTCTACAAAGCATTTAAGGAAGAGCTAATCCCTATTCTTCACAGGCTATTCAAAAAAATCCAAAGTGATGGAAGACTCTCAAAGTCTTTTTATGAAGCCAGCATCATCCAAATCCCCAAACCAGATGATGATACAACAAAGAAGAAAAACTTCAGGCCAATATTGCTGATGAACATAGATACTAAAATACTCAACAAAATATTTGTGAATCCCATCCAACAATACATTAAAATGATCATACACTATGCCCAAGTGGGATTCCTCCCGGGGATGCAAGGATGGTTCAATATTCACAAATCAGTAAATGTAACACATCACATATACAAAAATAAAGACAAAAATTATATGATCATATCAATAGACATGGAAAAAGCTTTTGATAAGGTACAACACCCACTCATGATAAAAACACTCAGCAAAGTGGGAATAGAGGGAGCATTTCTCAAAATAATAAAGGCCATATATGAGAGACCTACAGCCAACATCATACTCAATGGGCAAAAACTACTATCTTTTCCACTAAGATCAGGAACACACAAGGATGTCCACTCTCACAACTTCTATTCAATATAGTATTGGAAGTTTTAGCCACAGCGATCAGACAAGAAAAGAAAAGAAACGAAATCCATATTGGAAAGGAGGAAACAAAACTGTGCTTGTTTGCAGATGATGTGATAGTGTACATAGAAAATCCTATAGACTCTACCAAAAAAAAAAACTGCTCAAACTAATTAATGAATTTGGCAAAACAGCAGGATACAAAGTCAATATCCAGAAATCAAAGGCATTTTTAGAGTAACAATGAAGCAACAGAAGCTGAAATCAAGGAAAAAAAATCCCATTCAATATAGCAAAAAAGAAAAATAAAGTATCTGGGAATAAACCTAACCAAGGATGTAAAAGACCTATATGCAGAAAACTACACAACACTGAAGAAAGAAATCAGGGAAGACACAAACAAATGGAAACATATACCGTGTTCATGGATTGGAAGAATTAACATCATCAAAATGTCCATACTACCCAAAGCAATTTAAAGATTCAATTCAATGCCTATTAAAGTACCAATGGCATATTTCACAGACATAGAACAAACACTTCAAAAATTTATATGGAACCATAAACGACCCCATATAGCAGCTGCAATTTTGAGAAAGAAGAACAAAGCAGAAGGGATAACAATACCTGATACCAAACTATATTACAAGACCACTGTAATCAAAACAGCCTGGCACTGGCATAAAGACAGGCACATAGACCAATGGAACAGAACAGAGAGCCCAGAAATCAACCCAAGTCTCTACAGTAAATTAATATTCAATAAACGGGGCAGCAACATAAAATGGAGTAAAGATAGCCTCTTCAACAAATGGTGTTAGGAGAACTGGACAGCTATGTGCAAAAAAAAAATAAATAAATAAAACCAACGTACACCATACACCAAAATAAATTTAAGGTGGATTAAAAGACTTAAATATAAGCCATGACACCATTAAAGTCCTAGAGGAGAACATCAGCAAGAAAATCTCAGATACTTTATGCAGCAGTATTTTTACTGATATGTCCCCTATACCAAGTGACATAAAGGAAAGAATAAACAAATGGGATCTCATCAAAATAAAAAGATTCCCCGTGGCTAAAGAAAGCAGTATTAAAACAAAAAGAGAACCAACTGTATGGGAAAACATATTTCCCAATGATACCTCAGACAAAGGTTTAATCTCCAAAATATACAAAGAACTTATATGACACCACTCTAAGAAGACAACACACCCAATTAAAAAATGGGAAAAGGACTTCAACAGACACTTCTCCAATGAGGACATACAGAGGATCCAGAGACACATGAAAAGATGCTCAATATCACTAGCTATCAGAGACATGCAAATTAAAACCACAATGAGATACCACTTTACCCCTGTCAGAATGGCCATCATAAACAAAGCAACAAATACTGGAGAGGTTGGGGGGAAAATGGGGCCCTAGTTCAGTATTTGTGGGATTGCAGACTGGTAAAACCACTATGGAAAACAAATATGGAATTTTCTAAGAAAACTAAAAATGAACATGCCTTTTGACCCAGCAATTCCACTGTTAGGAGTATATCCTAAGAACCCTGAAACACCAAAGCAAAAGAACCTATGCACACCAATGTTCATAGCAGCACAATTTACAATAGCCAAGAGTTGGAAGCAACCTAGATGCCCATCAGTAAATGAATGGATCAAAAACTATGGTACATTTACATAATGGAATTCTATGCAGCAGAAAGAAAGAAGGAGCTTCTACCCTTTGCAATAGCATGGATGGAACTGGAAAGCATTATGCTGAGTGAAATAAGCCAGGTGGTGAAAGACAAATACCATATGATGTCACCTTTAACAGGAACCTAAACAACAAAACAAACGAGCAAGCAAAATATAACCAAAGACACTGAAATAGAGAACAGGCTGATAGTGATCAGAGGGGAGAGAGAAGGGAATTTCAGGGGAAAATGGGAAGGATTCACAGGAACAAGTATTAAGGACACATGGACAACAACTAAGGGGGATGAAAATGGGAGGGAGGTGGGGAGCACTGGGAGGGTGGTCTGGGATGGGAATAAAAGACAGAAAATTGTACTTGAACAATAATTAAATAAATTTTTAAAATAAAAATAAACAATTCAGAACTCTTAACTGTGCACTTTTCTGAGTCCTATGATGAAATTTTGTGCCCTCCCACCTGGGATATGAATCATTATTTTGTCTGTGTATCCAGGCCACATACACTACCCATAAATCACATTAATCAGTAGCCATCTGGATTATCAGATGGCCAGTCCCAGTATTACAGTTTTTGCATTCAAGTAACATTGGTTTTACTTAATAAGAGCAACATGAATAATGATCTACCGATTTGAATATGCCAAATAGAAATTTTAAGTGAAAAATTTTGACTTAATAAGAAAATAAAAATGTTTAATGATTATGTTGCTAAGATCTATAGTAAGGACAAATCTTTTATCCATGAAATTGTGAAGAAGACAAAAGAAATTTATTCTAGTATTGCCATTGCACCTCATACTGCAAAAGTCATGGTTGCTGTGTGATAAATGTTTAGTTAAAGTGAAAAGGGCCTCAATTTGTGGTGGAGAAAAGAACAGAAAATGTGTTCTGAATGACTGATAAGGTTTTCAACAGAAGGCAATGAACTCAGAGAAAGATTTCATCAAGACTATACGTGTAGGGAAAAAAAGCAATACATACAAAAGTTGGTACTATATGCGGTTTCAGGCATCTGCTCTGGGTCTTGGAATTTATCTCTCACAGATAAAGGGGCACAGATAATGGTTTAATTAGCAAACTTAAAAAGAGCATTTAAGATTCTGAAAAGGGCCAGAATATTTTTTCCTACTAGTTAGGGGAAAAGTTTTCATTATTGACTCTTGTGGATGGAGTGAGTCTTTTTCTCTGTCATGTAAAGTGACAACTGGTGCATATGGGTAATCCTGTAAGAATGTCTTAAAATGAAAAATATAAAATTGTTTCTCAGACCCTTAATACCAACAATTAATGTGCCACTAGCTGTTTGTTTTACAACTACAAATATAAATCATTATTTAATGCTAACACTGTAATGTACATATTTTCAACTTAATTATGTATATATTTTAAAATTCATTGTATTGTAGATTTCAGAAGTATATACACATGGTTATAGATCAATCTAATCTGCTTATTAAATACAATTAATTATGAAATTTATTCAACCACAAAAAATTTAATATAAATATATTGCACCTTAAGGAGAAAACACTACAAATAAAGGATAAATTGGAAAGCAAATAAAATGAATCCATATAATTAAAATCTAATTGCAAATATACCAAAAGTGCCATTAATACTACTTACCAAATAAGCACAATTTCAAAAGAAGAAAATTGTGTCTATTTTAGCTTTGTTTTCCACACACAAATATCATATAATTCAAGAAACAAAAATTCTGATTGAGATTTAAAATGTAACTTAAGATACCTTGGGAGAGTCTAATATAGATTTTTAAATTTTATTTAGTTATTTTTCAAGTACAGTTTTTGTCTATTTCTCCCATTCCAGCGCCCCCTTCCCCATGCTCCCCACCTCCCTCCCATTTCCACCCCCCTTAGTTCTTGTCTCTGTGTCCTTCATATTTGTTCCTCCAAATACCTCACCCTTTTTCCCCTTAAATTCCCTTCCCTCTCCCCTCTGGCCACTGTCCCCCTGTTCTCTATTTCAGTGTCTTTGTTTTTATTCTGCTTGCTTGTTTGTTTTCTTGTTTAGGTTGTGTTAAAGGTGAGATCATATGGTATTTGTCTTTCAACACCTGGCCTATTTCACTCAGCATAATGCTTTTCAGTTCCATCCATGTTGTTGCAAAGGGTAGTAGCTCCTTCTTTCTCTCTGCTGCATAGAATTCTATTGTGTATATGCACCAGAATTTTTGATCCATTCATTTACTGACAGGCACCTAGGTTGCTTCCAACTCTTGGCTATTGTAAATTGTGCTGCTATGAACATTGTGGTGCATAGGTTCTTTGAAATAGATGTTTTAGGGTTCTTAGGATATAATCCTAGCAGTGGAATTGCTGGGTCAAAAAGCAGGCTGATTTTTTTTTCTGAGAAAATTCCACACTGTTTTCCATAATGGTTTTACCAGTCTGCAATCCCACCAACAGTGAACTAAGGACCCCTTTTCCCCACAATCTCTCCAACATTTGTTGTTTGTTGCTTTGTTAATGATAGCCATCCTGACTGGTGTAAAGTAGTATCTCATTGTGGTTTTAACTTGCATCTCTCTCATAGCTAATGATATTGAGCATCTCTCCATGTATTCTGGATGTTCTATATGTCCTTGTTGGAGAAGTATCTGTTCAAGTCCTTTTCCCATTTTTTAATTGGGTTGGTTGTCTTCTTAGAGTAGAGTCGTGTAAGTTCTTTGTATATTTTGAAGATTAAACCTTTGTCTGAGGTATCATTGGGAAATATGTTTTCCCATACAGTTGGTTCTCTTTTTGTTTTAATACTGTTTTCTTTAGCCATGCAGAAGCTTTTTATTTTGATGAGATCCCATTTGTTTATTCTTTCCTTTATATTCCTTGCTCTAGGGGACATACAGTAAAAATGTTGCTTTGTGAAATATCTGAGATTTTCCTGCCGATGTTCTCTTGTAGGACTTTAATGGTGTCACGGCTTATATTTAAGTCTTTTAATCCACCTTGAATTTATTTTGGTGTATGGTATAAGTTGGTGCTCAAGTTTCATGTTTTTGCACGTAGCTGTCCAGTTCTCCCAACACCATTTGTTGAAGAGGCTATCTTTACTCCATTTTATGTTACTGCCCCCTTTGTCAAATATTAATTGACTGTAGAGAGTTGGGTTGATTTCTGGGCTCTCTGTTCTGTTCCATTAGTCTATGTGTCTATGTGACAGTACCAGGCTGTTTTGATTGCAGTGGTCTTGAAATACAGTATGATATCAGGTATGGTGATCCCTCCTGCTTTGTTCTTCTTTCTCAAAAGTGCAGCTTCTATTTGGGGTCGTTTATGGTTCCATATAAATTTTTGAAGTGTTTGTTCTATGTCTGTGAAATATGCCATTGGTACTTTAATAGGTATTGCATTGAATCTTTAAATTGCTTTGGGTAGTATGGACATTTTGATGATGTTAATTCTTCCAATCCATGAACAAGGTATATGTTTCCATTTGTTTGTGTCTTCCCTGATTTCTTTCTTCAGTGTTGTGTAGTTTTCTGCATACAGGTTTTTTTACCTCCTTAGTTAGGTTTATTCCCAGATATTTTATTTTTCTTTTTGCTTTATTGAATGGGATTTTTTCCTTTGTTTCTGCTTCTGCTGATTCATTGTTAGTATACAAAAATGCCTTTGATTTCTGGATATTGACTTTGTAACCAGCTGTTTTGCCAAATTCATTAATTAGTTTGAGCAGTTTTTTGGTAGAGTCTATAGGATTTTCCATGTACACTATCACATCATCTGCAAACAAGCACAGTTTTGTTTCCTCCTTTCCAATATGGATTCCTTTTATTTCCTTTTCTTGCCTGATCGCTGTGGCTAAAAATTCCAATATTATATTGAATAGAAGTTGTGAGAGTGGACATCCTTGTCTTGTTCCTGATTTTAGTGGAAAAGATAGTAGTTTTTTCCCATTGAGTATGATATTGGCTGTAGGTCTCTCATATATGGCCTTTATTATATTGAGGAATGCTCCCTCTATTCCCACTTTGCTGAGTGTTTTTATCATGAATGGGTATTGTACCTTATCAAAAGCTTTTTCCACTTCTATTGATGTGATCATGTGGTTTTTGTCTTTGCTTTTGTATATGTAATCTGTTACATTTACTGATTTGCGAATATTGAATGATCCTTGCGTCCCTGGGATGAATCCCACTTGGTCATTGTGTATGATCTTTTGAATATATTGTTGGATGCAATTTGCCAATATTTTGTTGAGGATTTTAGCATCTATGTTCATCAGTGATGTTGGCCTGAAGTTTTCTTTCTTTGTTGTGTCTGTATCTCATTTTGGAATTAGGATGATGCTGGCTTCATAAAAAGAGTTTGGGAGTTTTCCATCCTTCTGGGTTTTTTGGAATGATCTGTGGAGAATAGGGGTTAGCTCTTCCTTAAATGCTTTGTAGAATTCTCCTGTGAAACCATCTGGTCCAGGGCTTTTGTGTGATGGGAGTTTTTTTTTTTTTTTTATTACTGCTTCCATTTCTTTGGATGTTGTTGGTGCATTTAGATTTTCTGCTTTTTTTTCATTGACTTTTGAAAGATTATATTTTTCTCAAAATGTGTTCATTTCCCCTAGGTTTTCAAATTTCTTGGCATACAGGTCTAATATTTCCTCTCAATAGTTTTACTTAGTTATTTTTCAAGTACAGTTTTTTGCCTATTTCTCCCATCCCAGCCTCCCCCACCCCATGCATACAGTTCTTCATAGTAATTTCTTACAGTTTCTTCTCTTTCTGTGGTATCAGTTGTAATCTCTCGTCTTTCATTTCTGATTGTGTTTATTTGTGTCCTCTCTCTTCTATTCTTGATGAGCCTACTTAAAGGCTTGTCTATTTTGTTTATCTTCTCAAAGAACCAACTCCTGTATTCATTTATCCTTAGATTTGTGCTTTTAGTTGCTATGCCATGTAATTCTGCTCTAATCTAGGTTATTTCCTTTCTTCTGCTTGCTCTGGGACGTCTTTGTTGTTGTTCCTCGAGTTCTTGGAGGCATAGGGTTAGGTCGTTTGTTTGAAATGTTTCTATCTTCTTTAGGTGGCCTCTAATGGTATGAACTTTCCTCTCAGGACTACCTTGGCTGTGTCCCATATGTTTTGGGTTGTTGTGAGTTCGTTTTTATTTGTTTCGAGAACCTTTTTTATTCTTTCCCTAATTTCATTCTTGACCCAGTTGTTGTGTAATAGCATACCATTCAGTCTCCATCATTTGGGGTGCTTTGGGTTTTTTCCTTTGGGGTTAGTTTTCAATTTCAGCCCCTTGTGGTCAGAGAAGATGCTTGGTATGATTTCGATTTCCTTGAAATTTTTGAGGCTCGTTTTGTATGCTATCATGTGGTCTATCATTGAAAATGTTCCATGTGCATTTGAAAAGAATGTGTATTTAGCTTCTTTGGGATGAAGGGCTCTCTCTCTCTCTCTCTCTCTCTCTCTCTATATATATATATATATATATATATATATATATATATATATATATATATATAACTGATATATATATATATATATCAGTTAAGTCCATTTCCTCTAGGCTGTTGTTTAATGCCGCAATATCTTTGTTTATATTTTGTTTGGAAGATCTGTCCATTTTTGATAGTGGGGTGTTAAAATCCCCTACTATGATTGTGTTGCTGTCAATATCTTTCTTGAAGTCCTCTAAGATTTTCTTTATATATTTGGGTACTCCTATGTTGGGTGCATATATATTTATGATGTTAGTGTCTTCTTGGTGGATTCTTCCCTTGAGTATTATGAAGTGACCTTCTGGGTCTTTCTTAATGGCCCTTTTTTTGAAGTCTATTTTGTCTGATATGAGAATTGCTACCCCAGCTTTTTTCTTGTTTGTTTGCTTGGAAAATTTGTTTCTAGCCTTTCACTTTTAGTCTGTGATGGTCTTTTGTCCTGAGGTGGGTCTCCTGTAGGTAGCATATGTGTGGGTCATGCTTTCTTATCCATTCAGCTATTCTGTGTCTTTTGATTGAAGCATTTAATCCATTTACGTTCAAGGTTATTATTGATAGGTACTTATTCATTGCCATATATGTGCCTGTGTTCCTCTCTGTCTTCCTCTTTTCCTTTCTTTCTTTAAAGCAGCCCTTTTAGTATTTCTTGTAGGACTCATTCGGTGGAGGCATATTCTTTTAGACTTCTTTTGTCTTGGAAGCTCTTTATTTGGCCTTCTATCTTGATTGAGAGCCTTGCTGGGTAAAGTAGGCTTGGTTGTAGGCCTCTGGTTCTCATTACTTGAAATATTTCTTGCCATTCTCTTCTTGCTTGGAGTGTTTCCATTGAGAAGTCAGTAGCTAACCTTATTGGGGCTCCCTTGTATGTTACTTCCTTTTTTTTCCTTGCTGCCTTTAAGATTCTATCTTTGTCTTGGAATTTTGCCATTTTAATGATGATGTTTCTTGAAGTAGGTCTCTTTCTGTTCCTCTTGATTGGGACTCTGTGTGATTCTTGGATTTGTGTGACTTCTTCTTTCATCAAATTAGGGAAATTTTCCATCATTACTCTTTCAACTGGGTTTTCTGTCCCTTTTTTTCTTCTTCTCCCTCTGGTATTTTTATTAATAGGATATTATTATGTTTCATATTGTGTTGCATTTCTCTTAATCCCTCTTCATTCTTTCTGAGCCTCTTTTCATTTTCTTGCTCTGTGAGATGCTTTCTAATTTGTCTTCCAACTCGCTAATCCGATCCTCTGCCTCATCAATCCTACTTTTGAAACTATCTACTGTGTTCTTCAATTCGAAAATTATATTCTTCATTTTCTCTTGTCCCTTGCTGATATTTTCTATTTCCCTTTTCATGTTGATACAGTTTGCAAAGAGATGGTTGTAGTTCCCCTGCAGTTTCTGATAGCTCATTGTGAGCTCTTTGAACTTTGTAATAACCAGTGCTTTGAATTCACAATCTGATAGTTGATCAGCCTCTATTTCATCTAACATTCTTTCTGAAGTTTCTGCTTTTTCTTTCATTTGGGGATTGTTTCTTTGTCTTCCCATTGTTTGAGAGTCTTCTTATTAGTCCCAGCTTGTAAAATTGATCTGTTCTGACTCTCTGGGTTTATGGGGTGAACTTCTGTGGTATAATACCTGTGAAGTTCAGTGGTGCTCCTTCAGGTATCTTGATATTCTCCATCTCCAGCTACTCTCATGCTGGTTCCCACACTGGGTGTCTACCACTGCTGATTGTCTTGGCTCCAGCGCCCAGGCCTGTTGCTATGGGAGCAGCACAGCGGCCCAGAGTTTCCCAGCTCCCGTAGCTGACTTCTCTGATGCCCAGGCCCATCACAGGGGCCTCGAGTGTCCCAGCTCCGATACCTGACTCCCTGGCATTTAGTCCCATTGCTATGGCAGTGGCACAGTGGCCAAGAATGTCCCAGCTCCCGTAGCTGACTCCTCTGGTGCCCAGGTCCGTCACAGGGACTTGGAGTGTCTGGCTCCCATAGCTGACTCCCTGGCACCCAGGCCCGTCTCTATGGGGGCGGCACAGGGACCTCCAGTCTCCCGGCTCCTTAGCTGATTCCCCATTGCCCAGGCCCGTCTCTATGGCAGCAGCACAGGGGTCTCTAGTGTCCCAGCTCCTGTACCTGACTCCCTGGCATCCAGTCCCGTCGTTATGGCAGTGGCACAGGGGCTGAGAATGTTTTGCTCTTGTAGCTGGCTCCTCTGCTGTCGAGGGCCATCACAGGGGTTTGGAGCACCCCGGCTTCCATACTTGACTCCCCGGCTCCCAGTCCTGTTGCTATGGCAGCACCACAGGGGCCACGGGTGTCCCAGCTCCTGTAGCTGACTCTGCCGCTGTCTGGTGTTTCAGTGTCAGCCACAATCTCTGGTCTTTTACTTTCATAAATGCTGGGTAACCAATGGTTTATTCTGCTGTTTCTCTATAGATCTGCCAGGATTTTCACCCACGGGTACAGAAGCTAGAATCCGCTCCATCTTACTCCGTCGCCATCTTCCCAGCATTCTAATATTTTTTAATTATCAATGAATTTTATTCTTTCAGAGTAGTAACTTGCTGTAGACCTCTCTGCCTACTTTTAGAAATTGTATCTCTACCCCTTGTAGCTAAGGGTGAGAGATGACCTTTGGAATGCCAGCCAGGAAATAAAACCTGTCTCTGGTAGCAAATGCTGCCTCAGTTCCTCTCCCTGCCCCCAAAACTTGGTCAGAAGTCAATGACAGGTAAGACCCCTCACATTAGGGGGCAACCTAAGCCAGACTCAATCACTTGGTAGGCCTTCATGGAAGGACTCGGGGGTCTGCAACAAAGAGCAATGGACTCTCACCCCCCAGCTTTGACATAGCCTGAGTCCCCATGTTCTCTGGGAGAAGTGCTTCCTGGCTCTAGTCCCCTTAAGCCTGAATACCTGCTGGGGAGAGGTTCAGCTCCTTGCCTTGCTAGAGCATGTCCTGGGGAAAAATCTGGCATCACGAAGACTTGCTGATGAACCTGTGAAGTCCTCTCTGCTAAGAGTGTTTTCATTCATATGACAAGGGTCCAAGAGGAAATGAGTATGTCTCCCAAAGTTTCAGCAACTCTGTTCCTAACAACACTGACTCAAACTTTGAAGCCCTCAGATATCTTTGAAATGTTATCTACTATTTGATCCTTGGCACCATATATTTCTGTGTATTACAACTATGGAACAAGGTGCTAGGGGCCTTTTTCTCCTTGGAGAAACTGGCCGCTGGTGGCCTTCATCTCCCCTGAGAAACTAGCCACAGCCCACTCCTTCTCCATCCCAAGAAGATCTCAGCATGTCTCGGTCATTATTCATTCACTCGTGTCTGTGACACTGGGGGGACCACGAAAAAGTCACCCCCACAGTAACTGCCAATCTTATTGTAAATAAGAAAAAAGCAACTACATTTTTACTACTAAAGCTGCTAATCAGTCTTCCAGTCAGCATGTAGTGGGCTGCCCAGGAGGGGAGCTAGCCAGTGAATCAATAAGATAAATATAATGGTTGATAGCTTTCCCAGGAGGGGAGATAGCCAGTGAGTCAACAGGATTAGGGAGAGCAAGTAGCTAAGTAACTGAGGAGTAAGAACAGAGAAATTCGTATTAACTCCTATCAGCAGTTCTGCTTTCTTGCTTCTGTAAGCTGCTTCCTGCTTTCGAGCTAGAAGTAAGGGTCCTAGTGACAGACTGCCCCCCTCACCCTATATAAGCCATTACTCCCCACTGATTGGGGCCCAGAATTTGGAAACTGACTCCTCTGGGTCCGTGCGCATGAAAATAAACTTCCACTCCATACACCCAAAAGCGGCTGAGTTGTTTTCTGTAACAATACTTCCCAGTTATTTTGTAGTTGGGTGGGGCCCTGTAACTAGTTCTGGCCACTGAAATTATACTACTTGTCAACATAAAAATTTAAACCTGTAGAGAATATTTATGAGTTTATTAGAGCCAAGTTGATGACAATTGTTGAGAAGAAGATCTCAGTGGATTGAGAAAACGCTCCCAAGAATGAGAGTTTTGCATCATATTTTATACATTACAGTCAATGGATGAAGAGTAGGGGGTTACATGAAATCCATTGGTGATAGATTAGGGAGGACAGAAAAAACAAAAGGGGGGAATCTCTGAGATTGGATAAAATATAAAACCAATAAACACATACTTATTTTACATTTGTGGGTATAGGGATAGTTAACACTTAACAATGAGCACAATAGCAATAACAAAAAGGGGTTTTATTGTCTCTGCTCTGGGGCAATGAGGGGTCAGATGAAAGATATATTATTGTAGATGCAAAAGGTAATGGACAGCCTCAGTTAAAGTAAAGGTTGACCTTTGCCAGGGAAGATACTGGCCTATGACATGACCACATGCCATGCCTCCCTCTTCGTTAGAAAATTTTAATTTCAGACTATTCTATGTGGTTACTTTAGCTCTGAGTTTGTAAGGCTGCCATGCAGGGCTCCCCTGAGCTTGTCAGGTTTAGTATGTGGCCCCTTTTGGTTCATACACTTGTCTGCTCCAGATCAAAACATTCTTCCTGTCATATGTATTCCATTTGGAATGCATGGTTTTCCCCACATATTGTTCAGGTATAAGGTAGTGAGGCCTCTGTCATCCAGAGTCCCTGAGTGACTGTGAACCTAAGGCTCTAGGCAAACCCAGCTGCTAAATTGCCCTGCACATGTGTCAAGATCAAGAGAAAATATTGCTGGGTGAAGCAACTGAGATTATGGGACTAATTTAATATTTCAGCTTATTATAACAAAAGTGTAAAAATAATGAAACAAATAACAGAAAGAACAGCACAAATAAAAGGAAGTTGTTTTTCCTACCTGCTTCTCCACTGTGAAAGACAACTAGAAAGAATAGTCAATCTCACACTGTCATGTTTATGTAACATATGAGCACAATGTTGGTGATGAACATCAGAAAAATAACCTACAAAGACATCTACGTATGTATGTACTTTCATATATACATAAACATATATAAACATATATTTAAACATACCCCAAGAATTTTATACTCTGTGAGAATTAAGATAGAACAGTTAAAACTCAATTTTTCATCAATTTATCAATTTTTAAGCCTCTTTCTTTGAGTGAAATTCTTAGTCACTAAAGCCAGTCTGTCTTTGAGGAGAATATGTTTAGTTGTCTATCTTCAATATCATTTGACAGATATGATTAACTAAGAGATGTCTAAAGTTTTTATTAAATTAAAAATACATAGATTAACATAGAATAGACTTCCCAGATGTCTTCTGGGAGCATAATAACTCTTCAGAAATAAATTTGTTATATCATCAATGACCTTCCTAGCTATAATAAGTGCATCCTTCCCCTCATCTCAATTGTTCTATTAGTAATTTGCTGCCATTTCCCTGAATTATTATTTTTTAATGTTGACATAATTTATAGTCATAAAAGGCAGTTTATAATATTCTTCAATCAGTGAATTAAAACATATGTTACATTTGGGAGAATGCCAAGTACCTAATCCATGTATCAGAAGAAATGGGTGAGTACAAAAACAGAAATAACATACCCTAAATATGCTGGCACCCTAAAAACAAAATCTTTGTGACAGTAAGCCATGCAAACTATGTAATACCACAATTAGCTAGTACAGAGGATATCATCTGGAATGATCTAAGTACAGCACAATCATAACTTTTCCTGGGATTTAGAGATTTGGGAACTACCAAGTTTAATCATCTCTTCCTGGTAGCTGTTGGAAGTTGAGTTTTCCACCATGTGAGAAAGAGTTTTCAGTAAGATAAGTAAAAACAAAGGGAACAGGTATAAAGTTTTAGTTGTGCAAGATAAGTACATCTTAGAGATCTTCTTTACCATACTGTGCCTATGGATATTGAAAACTTGCTTTTCCACAAAGACCTTTTTAAGAAAAGATAAAATATTAATCAGTAAAAACAGTTCTGACTTTTGCAAACAAGTTAACAATTTGTATTATACATTTAAAATCTGTTGACAGGGTAGTTCTCATGTCAAATGTCCTTACCATAGTAAAATTAAAAAAAATTAAAGATAATGCATCCAAAGATACTGAGATGCCATTGATGAAACTCTAAGTTTTGGGTTCTATTATTTATGAAACCTTAGTTGTATCCCTAACTTTGGATTCTGGTACCTCTATGCAACTCGGATTTTAACCAGAGCACCTGCCTATTAAGACCTTGCTAATAGATTTAAACTCTAAGCCCACTGTTAGTAAATAACTTGTAAAACTTCCCAAGATTTCTGTTATCCACTAAGGATCAAGGTTGAGGAATAGAATGTGAAAGTGGCTTGAATTTCATGCTCATTTCTGGCTTCTGCTGAATATATTCTGTTTATTTTCCTAACTGACGATATTTCTGATTTGTGTTAGTCTAGTCATGTATTTTAGCCCCAATCCCTTTCTATAATTCTTTAAAACAATTTAGCAAACTTCAAAATACCAACAAGAAAATACTGTGGCTCCAAAATATGGCATTTGTGTGTGTGTGTGTGTGTGTGTGTGTGTGTGTGACACTTTTTACTAAAGACTTGAAGAAGCCTGAAGAGGATTTAAAATAATAAAAGAAGAAACCATTGATTTTCAGTATTAAACTTCTAGTCATCTTATCCCAGGATTTCTTTTCGTACTTGGGCTTGTTGCCCAACTCAAGAATTCCAGCTTCTCCCTGTTCACTGATTCTGTAACAGAGAGGTCTAGCAAGATTGCTAAGCAAACGAGAGGGACATCCAAGAGGGACTGGGAAGTGCCAAAGGTGGCAGAATGAAATTGCAATTGAAACTGCATGACAGGTTTCCATATCCCTGGGGAAGGGTAAACAAGTAATGTGGTCTGTGACACAGCTTGCATGCAACCTGCATGGGCTGAAAAGGTCACAATACAAGGTGAACATGGTGACATGCCAATTGAGCATAGATGCCTTGCTCTGTGTGCAGCTAGAAAACTCTTTGGCCTGCTTCTGGCTCATGGCAGCAGAAGGAGAAGCAGAGACACAGCATGAGCTGACAAGCATGGTAGACATTAGCCTAAATTGACAAGCTGGACACTCCCACAGTCTGTAGGATTTTGGGAAAGAAGATTTTAAATGGAAGATGCAGAAAGACTCATCCCCTTTTTATGCATACTCTTTGCTTCCATAATTGGGAGCCAGTTCATGAAGAGTGAGTCCTGTGCTTGGGGCACATGCTATGCCAGTAGTGGGCTCACAGGACACTTCAACACCGCACCATATGACACAGGTACTGGACTGCACCATTTCTCTTGTTCTGAAAGCAGTGCACAGACATGTAGGCCAAGAATGTTTGCTGGTCTTGGTGGCACAAGCAGATTGAGTGCTGGGGTCCTGAAGGAAGAGCCCTTCACTTGACTGGCTTCAGTGATCTGGCCATGAGCCCCTACCCCAGGAGAGTAAGGAAACTGCAGAGAGGCAATGACACACCAGCCCCAAAAGTGTTCACTCTAAAGGGGCAGGGAGCAAGAAGGGAAGGTGAGAGGGGGAGGGGAAAGAGAGAAGGGGGAGAGAGAAGGAGAGAGAGGGCAAAAGGGGGAGAGAGAGTGAAAGAGAAAACCTGGAACTGGAGAGACAGAGACCCATTTGTATAATAGCCTTGGGCTCCAGGAGGACGGATAAGAGTGGAGCAGGGTGTCTGGACACTGACTGGGGGTGGCTGCTTCTGTCTGTGTTTTGCAGAAGATAATGACGGAGTTGGAGATCCCCAGCTCCCCCATATTGGGAAACATTTTAACAAAGATCTTTTCTCCCCCACCAATTATTGCATTATGATTGAGGACAATGGCAGGTGGCCGAAGTTCACTTTGTTCAGTAGCAATTCCTTTCTTTCTCTACTTCACCTTTCCCTTCTCAATTTTGTTCTAGGAAAACTATGAATTCTTGGAGCACTGCTTTGAAATTCAACTCAAAGCCAAAATATGCATATTCAAATTCATCAAAAGACTCAGTATAAATGAAATTAATTTTACATTGTCTATCCTCCTCAGGCAGAAGCTGCTTTAAATAGCACTTTCCTCAATACCTCTATAATAAATCTGCCTATTCATTTATGCTAGGTTAAACTCGAGAGTCCCAAATTCACAAAGACCAATATAGATTATTAACATCTATTATTTATTACAATATTTAAGTGAAACCTTGCACTTTCAAGTATATATGTTTTTCCCCTGAGGGAGACAGACTCTCTGGTTCAGTAAAATGACTGTCATATACAATACTTTATTAAAATTCTTTATCTTCATATATATAGGGCACTTCCAGCCAGGGTAATACATAGTTGGCAAGCAGAGGTCTTTGGGGACATGCATTAATTAACAAGTGTAGTGAATGTGGAAGTAAACAGAAGTGACATAATTAATTATATGACTGTAGAAGGCTTTAAAAGAGTTATATTTTCTGCAATTCACAAACTACTTATTTAGTGGGTAAGTCTATCTTTCACAGAGCATTCAAAAGTGAAATTTAAATAGCCCAGTGTGCGGGCGACTACTTCTCGAGTTCCCCCGGTGCCACAGACACGTGTGAATGAGTAAATACGCCCAAGAGAAGATGAGATCCGTTTGGGGACAGAGGAGTGGGCTGTGGTCAGTTTCTCAGGGGAGAAAAAGGCCAGCAGCAGCCAGTTTCTTTGAGGAGAAAAAGGCCCCGAGCACCCACTTCCATAGCCTTTTATTGGGTTGTAATACACAGGAATACAGGGCGACAAGGATCAAACAGTAGATAACATTACAAAGAGATCTGAGTCAGTGTCTGTCAGGAAGAGAGTTGCAGAAACTTTGGGAGACATACTCATTTCCTCTTGGGCCCTTATCAAATGAATGAAAACACTCTTAGCAGAGAGGATTTCACAGGTTTATCAGCAAGTCTTTGTGGTGCCAGATTTTTCCCCAGGACATACTCTAGCAAGGCAAGGAGCTGCACCTCTCCCCAGCAGGTATTCAGGCTTAAGAGGACTAGAGCCAGGAAGCACTTCTCCCAGAGAACATGGGGACTCAGGCTATGTCAAAGCCGGGGGGGGGGTGAGAGTCCATTGCTCTTTGTTGCAGACCCCCGAGTCCTTCCGTGAAGGCCTCCCAAGTGATTGAGTCTGGCTTAGGTTGCCCCCCACTGTGAGGGGTCTTACCCGTCATTGACTTCTGACCAAGCTTTGGGGGCAGGGAGAGGAACTGAGGCAGCATTTGCTACCAGAGACAAGTTTTGTCTCCTGTGGCTCACATTTCAGAGGCAGTTGCTCACTCATCCTCAAGCCACAAGGGGCAGAGAGCTACAATTCCTGAAACCAGGCAGAGCGGTCTACAACAGTTCAGCCTTAAATTATCACATTTCCTGAATGTGATACTAGAGGTCAAGAAAGTATATTCTAAGAAAACATATATTCTAAGTGTTTAATTATTAGCATTTCTCCCTGTGGACTTCTTCAAACAAGTAATATATTTATAATTTAAACATTTCCAAAACCATTATTTTATTTTTTAATACCCAAATTGCTTCATTAACATCTCTTATGTAAGATATCTTAGTGGGATTCAATCCTTTCATTTCAAACTGCATTCTCACTGAAATCAAGAACTCAATAGTACGTGAAAAGACAAACAACCGGCACACAGTTGAAATCAATAAGATGACTCAGTCAGTATAAATGTGTGTATGTTTACCTCAGAGGGGTGAATAATATCTTCAACAAGGATAACATTTCAAGCTTCCAGTTCCTGGATTTATTGTTATAATCATAAACATATTCAAAAATCAAAGCAAAGAAGCAGACATTTTGTGACACCTCTGGCAGACATGTTGGTATGGCCTAAGATCACCCTCTAAGAAGAGATCGACTACTCAGCTCTGAGGACTGTGGTGATGTGATAACCTCCAGCCATTAGCTCATTTAAGGTCTGTGTTAGCTTTGAACAAAGATCAAATTTTTACATTGGTTTGCTGCCCCCAAAGGATTAAAGCTAAGCAAAGACCAGTACCCTACCTGGCTGACAGAGATATTCTTAGTTCTACACAGGAGACTTATTGCCCCTTCCTTATTCCCTTTTTCTGTAATAGGTATTACTCGCCAGTAAAAATTTTGTCTCAGCATCTGATTTCCAGATAACTCAATGGGCATAGTTGGTACCAGGAATAATCTGACAAGACAGGCAGTCGGTTGGGGTAGGAGGACTATCACTCACTCCTCGGCTGACACTGTAGATCCCATCCTTAGTTCCAAGAAGACTATAGACAGCACCTGGCAAAAGGGAGCATTTCAATTGTTAGAACTTTTACCCATGGCCACCTGGGAGTATGTCTGGTGGAGGGCTGTGTGAATAGTGTAAGGATTCAGTAATTTAAATTGTACAGGGGGGATAATAAATATAAAAATTATGGAATTAAATACTTTTTCTAAGTTCAGTGATATCCTAAAGGTAGATAATAAAAATATAGAACAATTAACAAAGAATTGAAAGCTAAGTGTGAGAGAAAGAGAGTGGCTCTGGTGGCTAATCAGAAAAAGATAAAAACCAAGACCAGCATTTAATAGCCAGAGGTGCTAAGCTTAAAAGGTTGTTGAATGTTCAGTCAAGACTGGGCTCTCATGCTAATGTCAGGGTCCTAGATGAGTAATAATTGAATGCTGTAACATGGTGTAGGAACATCTCAGTGGGTACCTCTAAAGATTTTGACTCTTCACCACTTTTGGAATATACATAATGGTTACACTTCTTTCTATTTAGAACAGCACACCTCCCTTTTGGAAAAATAATACAAAGTTTCCTCCCCTACAAAGTAAGAGATGCCCTCTCAGAAGCTTCCTTGACCTCTTGTAGCTGGATAAGTGTTGGCCCTAATGAGGGAGGAAATAGACCATACCTCAAAGGAGCTATGATAGGTAGCAGGCATGCACACAGATGCTTTGGGAGAAAATGTGGAACTAGATACAGTGGGTGCTCAATCAAAGATGCTGGACCACAAAACTGGATCAGGAAGAGGTTACTGACTTGGAGACAGGATTTAACACTCTGGTGAAAAGTCAAGAGAAGGTATAAATTTGCTGCTGAAGTTTCTAGCAAAATCCAAGAAAAAAATCACCCAGGGTGAGGTTGAAATACCTGAACTGCTCTGGCACAAGATAGAGAGAGGGATTAAGTAGCCTAGGAATTTGGGTCTGCTGAAACAGTTATATGAGGCCACAAGACTCAAAAGAGGACTATGTTCCTTGAGAAGGCCTAGAAAACACGCTTCTCCAAGACTGTAAGGAATATGTGGGTGTGAGCATCACCAGTATCATAAACTGTTCAGTGACAGCTCTCCTCTGTGGGCCAGAGCTAATGGTAGAGGCTATCACAGAAGCCATTTTGCTGATAGAAAAGCTCCTAATGCAGTAAAGGCCAGGTGTTGTGCCATTAGTGCAAGAATTCAGGAGGTTATAATTCTTTTTAATGAGTAGCAAAAGGAGAGTGGCAGCCAGGAAGGCCTAACCAGTACAAACTTTTAGAGATGGTTAATAGAACATGGTGCCTCCAGGAATAAAATAAATGAGAAGTCATCAATGGCACAGTCAAATGGATTTCTCTCACACAACCCCCAAACTCTTGGACAAGGTAGTAAATCAAAAATAGTATAACATTTTGGGAGTAAATTATGGAGATTGGTGCCACTTTTAAAATCATAAAGGATGCAGTGGTGGTTCTATGGTATACCACTTCATTCTGAAGGATAACTGTAGAACATTTTAAGTTCAACCAAGTAGATTCCCAATCATATATGTCATGTCAAATGTGCAGTTTTACTAGAATAGATTCATATGGATTCAAGTATATAACTGTAGGGAATGATTTGGAAAATGGACTCCCATCAAGCCAGAAAAGAGGACCAAAAACAGAACTCACATAAAACAGAGAACAACATACATTTAGAGTTTTGCTGCAGTGCTAGGTTAACACTCCCACTTTTATAATATCAGGAGATCTGGACCATCTCACAAATCATCACATTGATCATTTTGGCATGCTAATTGAACAAAATAAGCAATAGTTGGCTAGAACATGGACAACTTGGTAAAATACACATGCTGCAGTGAGTGGAATATGAAACTCTGGAAGGTTAAGGAAGTGGCGTTTCAGTAAAGGTCCAATGGCCATAAGCACTGAGATATTTCCTCCAAAGCAAAAGGCAAATTTATCCATTTTTTATTACTTACTACAAAAGGGAGCATAGTATCTGGTAAGCATCTTTGGGTTCTGGATGGAATGTATTTATTCCACACCTCAGAATAGTTTCTGGCCAATGTAATATGCTAAACTTGACAACACGTTAATGACAAAATATCAATTTTGTGTGGGGCATAGAAGAAAAGGGCTCTGTAGGAGGATCAGGAAACTTGCTACAGAGATGATATTATTCCGTAGATCTTACCATTTTGGAAAAGTCTGGCAGAAAAGATACATGTGAAGTCTGTGGATAACACCAGAAGGAAAATAAAAATGTAGGTCCCCGAGTATTATATGCTTTGAAAAAACATCTACCGGCACACTCTTTGGCCACAGTAGACTTAACAAAGTGAAATTAAGTGACATGCATGCAGAATTGGTCACCATGATTTGGGTCATACAAAACCCACCAAATTAAAGTCAGGAGGACTCAGCAAAAATCCATCAAAAGATGGAAATAATGCATCTGGAAACAAGTACATTTGGGGCCAGAGAACACATGTGACTCAGATGAGCAGGAATCTGAGACCTAGTTATTAACCGCAGTTATTCTAGCTCTGTTCCCTCAGCTTATATGTATGGCGATGTGGGGTTTCTCAGATGACCACCTGGGAGAAAAAGAAAAATGTAAAGCTTGGTTTGTGTTCTCAGAGTACAGTGTTCTCCTAGGTATCTTTTTCACCAGAAAAACATAGCACCACTAAGACAGGCAGGTATAGCCTACCACCTGATTTACACCAGTTTTCTAACTGTAGAAATGAACATGATGCTAAAAGATCATTTTCAGTCATTGAATGCATTTCTCTATAATAAAATTAGAAAATGAGAGAAATCTATATAAATCACTCCAGAATAAAACTTTTTTTTGCAATGCCACTTTAATTCATGCATGTTTTCTGGTATTTAGAACCCCAGAACGAGAAATTCATTTTAATAGATGTTAAAATGGAAGTTGGCTGTGGTAATACATACGGTTTTCACCACTTCTGTTGAAGTATCTTTCAGAAATATGTGTTTTGCACTAAGTTTGATAGCGAAAGGCTTTTGAAAACAGTTTTCTGTCCTCATATAAGTGAACAGATTCATAACACATTGGCTTATTTAAAGTAAAACAATTTTACGTGGTACAGTTTTCTCTAAGTATTATTTCTCTACAAAAGAAAAAAGAAGATAAGACATTCAAGGAGAGTGTAGTATCTGACATGGGAGAAAATGTGTGAATGTCAAAATGAATATGAAGTAAACAGTCCACTTTTTGTCACCAAGTGCATTTCTCTCTTTCGTAACAGTAATGAATAAATTGAACTCTTTCAAATCACTTGGCAATGAACATGTTTTGTGACAAGAGTGTTTGAAGCCACTCTGTCTGCGGTCTTTATAATGTTCAGTCAGTGAATTCCTTTCAGGAAAAGTTGAAATGCATGATGTCTCTGGTGATATGTACTGTTTTTACCCCTTGTGTTGAAACATTTTTCTGCAATGTCACTTTTGCTGAAGGTTCGATAGTGAGAGAGCTGCTGAATTACCTTTCTGATAGCCAATGAGCTAACTCACACACAGAAATATGTCATCCATGAAACACAGTAAACAACTATACCACAGTTTTCCCAAAAGTATTTTCTTAGGAGAAAAGTATAGCCTAACTAAAAAAATGCATGTAGATGGTAGTATGCCACTTTGAATGGACTGTGAAGGTCTAAGTGAATGTGAACTCAAAAATACAATTTTGGGACTTCTACAGCCTTACCCTCTGATAATGCAAGAGTGAAGGGTTAGAACTTCTCTAAGTTACTTGGGAATGAAAACATTTCATAGGAAGCGGGTTTTCAACAAAAGCTATCTACATTGTTTATTGCCTTATGAATGGGCTCACTTTAGTGGAAGATGAAATTAGTGGTGTCTGAGAGTATATGCACTGTTTTCAGAACTCTGTTAAAGTATCTCTCTTAAGTATCAATTCTAAGTCATGTGTTACAGCAAAAGAGCTTTGGTGATTATTTTCCAACAATAAAAGTGTGAGTGATAGCCTAGGACTATGTGATCTTCTAAGTAGATCATGCTTTCAGAGTACAGTGTTCTCCTAGGTATCTTTTTCACCAGAAAAAAATTAGAACCAGGAAGACATGGAGGCAGAGCCTACCACTTGATTTGCACCAGTTTTCTGACTGTCAAACTGAATATGATGCTAACCGTTCACTTTTGGTCATTGAGTGCATTTCTCTA
Source organism: Artibeus jamaicensis (assembly GCF_021234435.1). Lineage (NCBI taxonomy): Eukaryota > Metazoa > Chordata > Mammalia > Chiroptera > Phyllostomidae > Artibeus > Artibeus jamaicensis. Next base: position 1,379,807 of record NW_026521853.1, read on the forward strand.
TAATAAAATTGGAATGAATCAGAGCAACTTTTATAAATCACTCCAGAATGAGACTGTTTCTTTTTCAAAGCAGCTTTAATTTATACATGTTTTGTGGTGTTTCTAACACCAGGACTAAAAACTCATTTCAATAGAAGTTAAATGGAAAGATGACTGTGGTAATCCATCCTGTTTTCATCACTTCTTTTGAAGTGTCCTTCAGAAATACGTGTTTTGCGCTAAGTTGGAGAGTGAAAGCATTTTGAAAACTATTTGCTGTTCTCAAATAAGTGAATAGATTCATAAGACTGTGGTGTATTTTAAGTAGAATAATCATATGCAGTAGAGTTTCCTCCAAGTAATCTTTCTGTACAAAAGAACAAAGTTGCTAAGACATTCAAGCACTGAGTGCTATCTGACTTGGGACAAAACTGTTCTGTGAATGTCAAAATGAATATGAAGGTAAAAGTCCACTTTTTGTCACCAAGTGCATTTCTCTCTGACATAACAATAATGAATTGACTGAACCCTGTCAAATCACAAGACAAAGAACAGGTTTTGTAAGAAGAGTGTTTCAAGCCACTCTGTCTGTGGTGTTTATAATGCTCAGTCGATGTAGCCCTTTCAGGAAAAGTTGAAACGGATTGTGTGTCAGGTGACGCATACTCTTTTTACCCACTGCATTGAAGTATTTTCTTGCAATGTTACTTTTGCTATAGGTTCAATAGCAAGAGAGCTGTTGAATTACCATTCTACCAGCCAATGAGTGAACTCACACACATAAATATATCATCTATGAAACAGAGTAAAACTATACCACAGTTTTCCCAAAAGTATTTTCCTGGGAGGAAAGTGTAGCCTAAGTAAGAAATGCATGTAGATGATAGTATGTCACTTTGAATGGAATTGAGAAAGGCTAAGTGAAAGTGAAATCAAACATACAATTTTGGGACTCCTAGAGCCTTACCCTCTGATAATATTACAGGGTTAGAACTTCTCTAAGTTACTGGAAATTTTAAACATCTCCTGGGATGCAGGTTTTCAACAAGAGCTGTCTACACTATTTATTGCCTTATGAATGGGCTCACTTTAGTGAAAAATGAAATGAGTGGTGTCTGAGAGTATATGTACTGTTTTCACCACTTTGATGAAGTATCTCTCTTAAGTATCAATTCTAAGGTGTGCATTACAGCAAAAGAGCTTTGGAAATTATTTTCCAACAGCAAACGTGTGACCGATAGCCTAGGATTATGTGATCTTCTAAGTAGATCGTGCTTTCAGGTATCTTTTTCACCAGAAAAAAATTAGAAAAAGGAAGATATGGAGGCAGAGCCTACCACCTGATGTGTACTAGTTTTATGACTGTTGAAATGAATAGTGTGAAAAGTTCAGTTTTGGTCATTGAGCACAGGGACTCAAGCACAAAAATGTATCATCCATGACACAAAGTAATAAACTATCCCGAAGTTTTTTTTTTACAATATTTCCCAAGGAGGAAAGCATAGCCTAACTAAGAAATGTATATAGTATGTTCTATGCAACTTTGAACAGAATTAAGTAGGTCTAAGTGTGGATGATCATAAAGAAACCATTTTGAAACTTTCATAGCATTGTACTCTGATAACAGCGTAATGAAGCATTATAACTTTCCTAAGTAACTGGGGAATAGAAACCTGTCGTGCAAAGCTGGTTTCCACAAAAGATAACTACAGCGTTTATTGCCTTCTGATTTTACTTACTGTAAATGGTGATAAACTGTAGATGAAATGGATGATTTCTGAGAGTGTATGTACTGTTTTGAGTACCCCATTGACGGATCTTTGTTAAGTATAAATTGTAAGGTGTGCATGATGGCAAAAGAGCTTTGGGAATTAAGTTCTAACAGTAAAAGTGTGAGCCATAGCCTAGGACTATGTGATCTTCTAAGTAGAACAGGTTTTCAGAGTACAGTTTTTTTTGAAAGTATCTTTTTCACCAGAAAAACATATCACCACAAAGACATGCAGTAATAGCCTACCATCTGACTGACAACCAGTTTCTGACTGCTGAAATGAGTACATAGCTAAAAGTGAAGTTTCGGTCCTGGAGCACATTTCTCTACATTGTAATATGAGTAAATGAGTGGAACCTTCACAAATCACTCGAAAATGAGACTGTTTATTTTTAAAAGCGGCTTTATTTCATACACATCTGCTATTTATAAAACTAGGACTATGAACTCATTTCAATACAAGATAAAAACAAAATTGAATCTACAAATTCATCCTGATTTCATGACTTCTGCTGAAGTATCCTTCAGAAATTTGCTTTGTGTGCAAAGTTGGTAGCGACAGGCTTTTGAAAAAACTCTCTGTCCTCAAACAATTGAACAGTTTCCTAACACGATGGCTCATTTAAAGTAAAAGAATTTTAGGCATTACATGCTTTTCTGAACCTTCTATTCTATACAGAAGAAAGAAAACATAAAACATTCAAAGACAAGGTAGTATATGACTTGAGAGAAACTGATGTGTGGATGTCAAATGAATACAAAGCTACCAGCCCATTTGTTTAACCAAGTATATTTCTCCATTGAGGAAGAGTAATGAATGGATCGGAAGGTTCGAAATCACTCCCGAATGCACATGTTTTGTAGAAAGAGTATTTGAACCCACACTTCCTGCAGTCTTCAGAGTGTTAGGTCAAAGAAGTTCTTTCAGGAAATGTTTCAATGGCTGGTCTTTCTGATGATGCTTAGTGTTTTGACTGCTTTTATGGAAGTGTTTTTGTGCGGTTTCTTTTGCGGTAGTTGCCATTGCGAGGGAGCTGCTGAATCACCTTTCAGACAGCCATTCGGAAAACTCACACCCAAGAATATAACATCCATTACACACAGTAAGCAACCATACCACAGTGTTTTTCACCAATATTTCATATGGAGGAATTGGTAGCCTAACGAAGAACTGCATGGCATATTTACTATGCAATTTTGAACAAAATTTAGTAGGTCTAAGTGAACATGATTCCAAAGAAATCATATGGGAACGTTGAGTGCACTGCACTCTGAAAACTGCATAGAGAAGCGTTTTAACTGAGCTAAGTTACTGGGGATTGGAAACCTTTCTTACAAAGACGGTTTGCTACAAAAGTTAACCAGATGGTTCATTCATTGACTTATGATTTTACTCAATGTGGAACAAGACGAAATGGCTGGTATCCGAAAGTGTATGTAGTTGTCAGCACTCTGTTGAAGTGTCATTCTTAAGTGTCAATCCTAAGATGTGCACGATAGCAAAAGAGATTTGGAAATTTCCTTGCCACAGCAAAAGTGTGAGCCTTAGCCTAAGACTATATGATGTACTAAGTAGAACGTGTTTGTTTTCAGAGTACACTTTCCACAGAAGTGTCTTTCCTGGCAGACAATCAGAGCACCACAAACACATGCAGAAATAGCCTGCCACCTGTTTTCTGAATTTTGAAATAAATATAGTGCTAAAAGTTCAGTTTCGGTCCCTGAGCACATTTCTCTATGTTGAAATGCGAGTGAATGAGTGTAACCTTTACAAATGACTGTGGAATGAGGCTTTCATTTTACAAGTGACTCTATTTCCTACAAGTCTTCTGCTATTTATAAGCCCAGGACTAGGTACTCATTGCAATTCAAGTGAAAAGGAAAGTGGAACCTGCAAATCCATCCAGTTCTCATCACTTCTGATGAAGTATTGTTCAGAGATCTCTGTTCCGTGCAGGGATTTGTAGGGAGAGGCTTTGAAAGATCTTCTGTCCTCAAAGAAGTGAACAGTTTCCTAAGACACTGGCTTATTTAAAGTAAAAGCATGTTAGGCATTACATTCTTTACTGAGCCTTCTTTTCTATACATAAGAACAGAGAAGCCAAGGCATTTGAGGACAGAGTAGTATCTGACTTGAGAGAAACTGTTGTGTGGATGTCAAATGAATACGAAGCAACCAGCTTCTTTTCATTTCATCTTGTTTTAACCAAGTACATTTCTCAGTTGAGTAAGAGTAATGAATGGATCGGATGGTTTCAAATCACTTGAGAATGAACATGTTTGCAAAGTTTCGTAGCGAGAGGCTTGGAAGATACTCTGTCCTGAAAGAAGTGAACAATTTTCTAAGAAACTGACTTTTTTCAGGCAAAACAATGTTAGGCATTACATTCCTTTCTGAGCCTTCTTTTCTATACAGAAGAACAGAAAAGCTAAGACATTTGAGAAAACTGTTGTGTGGATGACAAATGAATACGAAGCTACCAGCTACTTTTCTTTTGTACTTGTTTTAACCAATTACATTTCTCGGTAGAGTAAGAGTAATGAATGGACGGGAAGGTTTGAAATCACTTGCAAATGAACATGTTTTCAAGGTTTGGTAGCTACAGGCTTTGGAAGATTTTCTGTCCTCAAGGAAGTGAACAGTTTCCTAAGACACTGGCTTATTTAAAGTAAAAGACTGTTAGGCATTACATTCTTTCTGAGCCTTCTTTTTTACACAAAAGAACAGAGTAGCTAAGGCATTTGAGGACAGAGTAGTATCTGACTTGAGAGAAACTGTTTTGTGGATGTCAAATGAATATGAACCTACCAGCTTCTTTTCATTTCTACTTGTTTTAACCAACTACATTTCTCAGTTGAGTAAGAGTAATAAATTGATCGGATAGTTTGAAATAACTTGTAAATGAACATGTTTTCAAGGTTTGGAATCAAGAGGTTTGGAAGATTCTCTGTCCTCAAAGAAGTGAACAGGTTCTTAAGACACTGGCTTATTTCAAGTAAAAGAATGTTAGGCATTACATTCTTTCTGAGCCTTCTTTTCTATACAGAAGAACAGAGAAGCTAAGACATTTGAGGGAACTGTTGTGTGGATGTCAAATGAATACGAAGCAACCAGCTTCTTTTCATTTGTACTTGTTTTAACCAAGTACATTTCTCCGTAGAGTAAGATGGAGTAAGAGTAATGAATGGATCGGACGGATTGAAATAACTTGCGAATGAACATGTTTGCAAGGTTTTGTAGCGAGAAGCTTTGGAAGATCCTCTGTCCTCAAAGTAGTGAAAAGTTTCCTAACACACTGTCTTATTTGAAGTAAAAGAACGTTAGGCGTTATATTCCTTTCTGAGCTTTCTTTTCTATACAAAAGAACAAAAAAGCCAAGGCATTTGAGGACAGAGTAGTGTCTGACTTGAGAGAAACTGTTGTGTGGATGTCAAATGAATATGAAGCAACAACCTTCTTTTTTTGTACTTGTTTTTTTTTTAGATTTTTTATTTATTTATCTTTAGAGGGGAAGAAAGGGAGAGAGGGAGAGAAACATCAATGTATGGTTGCCTTTCATGCGTCCGCTGCTGGGAACTGGCCTGCAGGGAACCTGCCTGACACCCTGGCATGTGCCCTGATTGGGAATCGAACCGTGATTGTGTGCTTCACATGGGATTGAACCGCAGTTGTGTGGTTCACAGGCCTGAGCTCAATCCACTGAGCTACACCAGCCAGGGTATTTGTACTTGTTTTAACCAAGTACATTTCTCAGTTGAGTAAGAGTAATGAATGGATCAGATGGTTTGAAATCACTTGAGAATGAATAAGTTTGCAAAGATTCTTAGCCAGAGACCTGGAAGATGCTCTGTCCTTAAAGAATTGAGCAGTTTTCTAAGACACTGTCTTATTTCACGTAAAACTATGTTAGGCGTAACATTCCTTTCTGAGCCTTCTTTTCTATAAAGAAGAACAGAGAAGCTAAGACATTTGAGGGACCTGTTGTGTGGATATCAAGTGAATACCAAGCTACCACTTTTTTTTTTTCATTTCTCCCTGTTTTAACCAAGTACATTTCTCAATTGAGTAAGAATGATGAATACGTCAGACGGATTGAAATCACTTGGGAATGAACATATTGCAAGGTTTGGAAGTGAGAGTCATTCGAAGATACTCTGTCTTCTAAGAAGTGAACAGTTTCTTAACACACTGTCTTATTTGAAGTAAAAGAACGTTAGGCGTTACATTCCTTTCTCAGCTTTCTTTTCTATACTGAAGAACAGAGAAGCAAAGACATTTGAGGGAACTGTTCTGTGGATGTCAAATGAATGTGAAAGTACTAGCTTCTTTTCATTTCTACCTGTTTTAATTAAGTCCATTTCTCAGTAGAGTAAGAGTAATGAATGGATCGGACTGTTTGAAATCACGTGTGAATGAACATGTCGCAAGGTTTTGTAGGGAGAAGCTTTGGAAGATCCTCTGGCCTCAAAGTAGTGAACAGTTTCCTAACACACTGTCTTATTTGAAGTAAAAGAACGTTAGGCGTTACATTCCTCTCTGAGCCTTCTTTTCTATACAAAAGAACAAAAAAGCCAAGGCATTTGAAGACAGAGTAGTATCTGACTTGAGAGAAACTGCTGTGTGGATGTCAAATGAATACGAAGCAACCAGCTTCTTTTCATTTCTACTTGTTTTAACCAAGTACATTTCTCAGTTGAGTAAGAGTAATGAATTGATCGGATGGTTTCAAATAATTTGAGAATGAATATGTTTGCAAAGTTTTGTAGTGAGAGGCTTTGGCAGATCCTCTGTCCTCAAAGAACTGAACAGTTTAATAACACACTGTCTTATTTGAAGTAAAAGAACGTTAGGCGTTACATTTTCTTCTGAGCCTACTTTTCTATACAGAACAACAGAAGCTAAGACATTTGAGGGACCTGGTTTGTGGATGTCAAAGGAATACGAAGCTACCAGCCTCTTTTCGTTGATACTTGTTTTAACCAAGTCCATTTCTCGGTTAAGTATAAGTAATGAATGGAACGGACTTTTTGAAATCACGTGTGAATGAACATGATTGCAAGGTTTTGTATCGAGAGGCTTTGGAAGATCCTCTGTCCTCAAAGAAGTGAACAGTTTCCTAACACACTGTCTTATTTGAACTAAAAGAATGTTAGGCGTTACAATCCTTTCTGAGCCTTCTTTTCTATACAAAAGAACAAAAAAGCCAAGGCATTTGAGGAAAGAGTAGTATCTGACTTGAGAGAAACTGTTGTGTGGATGTCAAATTAATACGAACCTACCAGATTATTTTCATTTCTACTTGTTTTAACCAAATACATTTCTCGGTAGATTAAGAGTAATGAATGGATAGGACGGTTTCAAATCACTTGCGAATGAACATGTTTGCAAGGTTTGGAACCGAGAGGCTTTGGAGGATCCTCTGTCCTCAAAAAAGTGAACAGTGTCCTAAGACACTGCCTTATTTAAAATAAAAGAAAGTTAGTCATTACATTCTTTTCTGAGCCTTGTTTTCTATACAAGAGAACAAAAAAGCCAAGGCATTTGAGGACAGAGTAGTATTTTACTTGAGAGAAACTGTTGTGTGGATGTCAAATGAATACGAGGTAACCAGCTTCTTTTCCTTTGTACTTGTTGTAACCAAGTAAATTTCTCACTTGAATAAGAGTAATGAATGGATCAGATGGTTTGAAATCACTTGAAAATGAATAAGTTTGCAAAGTTTCATAGCCAGAGGGCTGGAAGATGCTATGTCCTGAAAGAAGTGAGCAGTTTTCTAAGACACTGTCTTATTTCACGTAAAACTAGGATAGGTGTAACATTCCTTTCTGAGCCTTCTTTTCTATACAGAAGAACAGAGAAGCTAAGACATTGGAGGGACCTGTTTTGAGGATATCAAAAGAATACGAAGCTACCACCTTTTTTTCATTTGTACTTCTTTTAACCAAGTACATTTCTCAATTGAGTAAGACTGAAGAATACTTCGGACGGATTGAAATCACTTGCAAATGAACATATTGCAAGGTTTGGAAGTGAGAGTCTTTTGAAGATCCTCTGTCTTCTAAGAAGTGAACAGTTTCTTAACACACTGTCTTATTTGAAGTAAAAGAACGTTAGGAGTTCCATGCATTTCCTAGCCTTCTTTTCTATACAGAAGAACAGAGAAGCTAAGACATTTGAGGGAACTGTTGTGTGGATGTCAAATGAATGTGAAAGTACCAGCTTCTTTTCATTTGTACTTGTTTTAAACAAGTCCATTTCTCGGTAGAGTAAGAGTAATGAATGGATCGGACTGTTTGAAATCACCTGTGATTGAACATGTTTGCCAGGTTTTGTAGGGAGAAGCTTTGGAAGATTCTGTGTCCTCAAAGAATTGAACGGTTTCCTAACACACTGTATTATTTGAAGTAAAAGTACGTTAGGCGCTACATTCCTTTCTGAGCCTTCTCTTCTAAACAAAAGAACAAAAAACCCAAGGCATTTGAGGACAGAGTAGTATCTGACTTGAGAGAAACTGCTGTGTGGATGTCAAATGAATATGAAAGTACGAGCTTCTTTTCATTTGTACTTCTTTTAACCAAGTACATTTCTCAGTTGAGTAAGAGTAATGAATGGATCAGATGGTTTGAAATCACTTGAGAATGAATATGTTTACAAAGTTTCATAGCAAGAGGCTTGGAAGATCCTCTGTCCTTCAAGAAGTGAGCAGTTTTCTAAGACACTTTCTTATTTCAGGTAAAACAATGTTAGGCGTTCCATTCCTTTCTGAGCCTTCTTTTGTATACAAAAGAACAAAAAAGCCAAGGCATTTGAGGATAGAGTAGTACCTGACTTGAGAGAAACTGTTGTGTGGTTGTCAAATGAATACGAAGCAACAAGCTTCTTTTCATTTCTACTTGTTTTAACCAAGTACATTTTTCAGTTGAGTAAGAGTAATGAATGGATCGGATGGTTTGAAATCACTTGCGAATGAACATGTTTGCAAGGTTTGGTAGCGATAGGCTTTCGAAGATACTCTGTCCTCAAGAAGTGAACAGTTTCCTAACACACTGTCTTATTTGAAGTAAAAGAATGTTAGGCATTCCATTCCTTTGTGAAGCTTCGTTTCTATACAGGAGAACAGTGAAGCTAAGACATTGCAGGGAACTGTTGTGTGGATATCAAATGAATATGAAAGTACCAGGTTCTTTTCATTTGTACTTGTTTTAACCAAGTACATTTCTCAGTTGAGTAAGAGCAAGGAATGGATCAGATGGTTTGAAAGCACTTGAGAATGAATATGTTTACAAAGTTTCATAGCGAGAGGCTTCGAAGATCCTCTGTCGTGAAAGAAGTGAGCAGTTTTCTAAGACACTGTCTTATTTCAGGTAAAACAATGTTAGGCGTTCCATTCCTTTCTGAGCCTTCTTTAATATACAGAGGAACAGAGAAGCTAAGACATTTGGGGTACCTGTTGTGTGGTGTCAAAGGAATATGAAGCAACCAGCCTCTTTTCATTTGTACTTGTTTTAACCAACTCCATTTCTCAGTGGAGTAAGAGTAATGAATAAATTGAACGGTTTGAAAACACTTGTGAATAAACGTGATTGCAAGGTTTTGTAGCGAGAGGCTTTGGAAGATACTGTGTCCTCAAAGAAGTGAACACTTTCCTAACACACTGTCTTATTTGAAGTAAAAGAACGTTAGCCGTTACATTCCTTTCTCAGCCTTCTTTTCTATACAAAGGAACAAATAAGCCAAGGCATTTGAGGACAGAGTAGTATCTGAATTGAGAGAAACTGTTGTGTGGATGTCAAATGAATAGGAAGCAACTATCTTCTTTTTATTTGTACTTGTTTGAACAAAGTACATTTTTCAGTTGAGTAAGGGTAATGAATGCATCGGATGGTTTGATATCACTTGCGAACGAACATGTTTGCAAGGTTTTGTAGCGATAGGCTTTGGAAGATACTCTGTCCTCAAAGAAGTGAACAGTTTCCTAACACACTGTCTTATTTGAAGTAAAAGAATGTTAGGCATTACATTCCTTTCTAGCCTTCTTTTCTATACAAAAGAACAAAAAAGCCAAGGCATTTGAGGAAAGAGTAGTATCTGACTTGAGAGAAACTGTTGTGTGGATGTCAAATGAATACAAAGATACCAGCTTCTTTTCATTTCTACTTGTTTTAACCAAATACATTCCTCGGTACAGTAAGAGTAATGAATGCATCGGTCGGATTGAAATCACTTGCGAATGAACATGTTTGCAAGGTTTGGAACCGAGAGGCTTTGGAGGATCCTCTGTCCTCAAAAACGTGAACAGTTTTCTAGGACACTGGCGTTTTTAAATAAAAGAATGTTAGTCATTACAATCTTTTCTGTGCCTTCATTTCTATTCAAAAGAACAAAAAAGCCAAGGCATTTGAGGAAAGAGTAGTATCTGACTTGAGCGAAATTGTTGTGTGGATGTCAAATGAATACGAAGTAACTAGCTTGTTTTCATTTGTACTTGTTTTAACCAAGTACATTTCTCAGTTGAATAAGAGTAATGAATGGATCGGATGGTTTCAAATCACTTGAGAATGAATATGTTTGCAAATTTTGGAGCGAGAGGCTTGGAAGATCCTCTTTCCTGAAAGAAGCAAAAAGTTTTCTAAGACACTGTCTTATTTCAGGTAAAACAATGTTAGGCCTTCCATTCCTTTCTGAGTCTACTTTTCTATACACAAGAACAGAGAAGCTAAGACATTTGAGGGAACTGTTATGTGGATGTCAAATGAATATGAAAGTACCAGCTTCTTTTCATTTGTACTTGTTTTAACCAAGTACATTTCTCAGTTGAGTAAGAGTAATGAATGAATCGGATGGTTTCAAATCACTTGCGAATGAACATGTTTGCAAGGTTTGGAACCGAGAGGCTTTGGAGGATCCTCTGTCCTCAAAAAAAGTGAGCAGTTTCCTAAGACACTGGCTTATTTAAAATAACAGAATGTTAGGCATTACCATCTTTTCTGTGCCTTCTTTTCTATACAAAAGAACAAAAAAGCCAAGGCATTCGAGGAAAGAGTAGTATCTGATTTGAGAGAAACTGTTGTGTTGATGTCAAATGAATAGGAAGCAACCAGCTTCTTTTCATTTGTAATTGTTTTAAACAAGTCCATTTCTCGGTAGAGTAAGAGTAATGAATGGATCAGATGGTTTCAAATCACTTGAGAATGAATATGTTTGCAAAATTTGTACCTAGAGGCTTGGAAGATCCTCTGTCCTGAAAGAAGTGAAAAGTTTTCTAAGACACCGTCTTATTTCAGGTAAAAGTATGTAGGCGTTACATTCCTTTCTGAGCCTTCTTTTCTATACAGAAGAACAGAGAAGCTAAGACATTGGAGGGATTTGTTGTGTGGATATTAAATGATTACGAAGCTACCAGCTTCTTTTTATTTCTACTTTTTTTAACCAAGTATATTTCTCAGTTGAGTAAGAGTAAGGAACACATCGGATGGATTGAAATCACTTGCAAATGATCATATTTGCAAGATTTGGAAGTGAGAGGCCTTCGAAGATCCTTTATATTTAAAGAAGTGAACAGTTTCTTAACACACTGTCTTATTTGAAGTAAAAAACGTTAAGCGTTACATTCCTTTCTGAGCCTTCTTTTCTATACAGAAGAACAGAGAAGCTAAGACATTTGAGGGAACTGTTATGTGGATGTCAAATGAATATGAAAGTACCAGCTTCTTTTCATTTGTACTTGTTTTAACCAAGTACATTTTTCAGTTGAGTAAGAGTAATGAATGGATCGGATGGTTTCAAATCATTTGAGAATGAATATGTTTGCCAAGTTTCGTAGCGAGAGGCTTGGAAAATCCTCTGTCCTGAAAGAAGTGAACAGTTTTCTAAGACACTTTCTTATTTCAGGTAAAACAATGTTAGGCGTTCCATTCCTTTCTGAGCCTTCTTTTGTATACAAAAGAACAAAAAAGCCAAGGCATTTGAGGATAGAGTAGTACCTGACTTGAGAGAAACTGTTGTGTGGTTGTCAAATGAATACGAAGCAACAAGCTTCTTTTCATTTCTACTTGTTTTAACCAAGTACATTTTTCAGTTGAGTAAGAGTAATGAATGGATCGGATGGTTTGAAATCACTTGCGAATGAACATGTTTGCAAGGTTTGGTAGCGATAGGCTTTCGAAGATACTCTGTCCTCAAGAAGTGAACAGTTTCCTAACACACTGTCTTATTTGAAGTAAAAGAATGTTAGGCATTCCATTCCTTTGTGAAGCTTCGTTTCTATACAGGAGAACAGTGAAGCTAAGACATTGCAGGGAACTGTTGTGTGGATATCAAATGAATATGAAAGTACCAGGTTCTTTTCATTTGTACTTGTTTTAACCAAGTACATTTCTCAGTTGAGTAAGAGCAAGGAATGGATCAGATGGTTTGAAAGCACTTGAGAATGAATATGTTTACAAAGTTTCATAGCGAGAGGCTTCGAAGATCCTCTGTCGTGAAAGAAGTGAGCAGTTTTCTAAGACACTGTCTTATTTCAGGTAAAACAATGTTAGGCGTTCCATTCCTTTCTGAGCCTTCTTTAATATACAGAGGAACAGAGAAGCTAAGACATTTGGGGTACCTGTTGTGTGGTGTCAAAGGAATATGAAGCAACCAGCCTCTTTTCATTTGTACTTGTTTTAACCAACTCCATTTCTCAGTGGAGTAAGAGTAATGAATAAATTGAACGGTTTGAAAACACTTGTGAATAAACGTGATTGCAAGGTTTTGTAGCGAGAGGCTTTGGAAGATACTGTGTCCTCAAAGAAGTGAACACTTTCCTAACACACTGTCTTATTTGAAGTAAAAGAACGTTAGCCGTTACATTCCTTTCTCAGCCTTCTTTTCTATACAAAGGAACAAATAAGCCAAGGCATTTGAGGACAGAGTAGTATCTGAATTGAGAGAAACTGTTGTGTGGATGTCAAATGAATAGGAAGCAACTATCTTCTTTTTATTTGTACTTGTTTGAACAAAGTACATTTTTCAGTTGAGTAAGGGTAATGAATGCATCGGATGGTTTGATATCACTTGCGAACGAACATGTTTGCAAGGTTTTGTAGCGATAGGCTTTGGAAGATACTCTGTCCTCAAAGAAGTGAACAGTTTCCTAACACACTGTCTTATTTGAAGTAAAAGAATGTTAGGCATTACATTCCTTTCTAGCCTTCTTTTCTATACAAAAGAACAAAAAAGCCAAGGCATTTGAGGAAAGAGTAGTATCTGACTTGAGAGAAACTGTTGTGTGGATGTCAAATGAATACAAAGATACCAGCTTCTTTTCATTTCTACTTGTTTTAACCAAATACATTCCTCGGTACAGTAAGAGTAATGAATGCATCGGTCGGATTGAAATCACTTGCGAATGAACATGTTTGCAAGGTTTGGAACCGAGAGGCTTTGGAGGATCCTCTGTCCTCAAAAACGTGAACAGTTTTCTAGGACACTGGCGTTTTTAAATAAAAGAATGTTAGTCATTACAATCTTTTCTGTGCCTTCATTTCTATTCAAAAGAACAAAAAAGCCAAGGCATTTGAGGAAAGAGTAGTATCTGACTTGAGCGAAATTGTTGTGTGGATGTCAAATGAATACGAAGTAACTAGCTTGTTTTCATTTGTACTTGTTTTAACCAAGTACATTTCTCAGTTGAATAAGAGTAATGAATGGATCGGATGGTTTCAAATCACTTGAGAATGAATATGTTTGCAAATTTTGGAGCGAGAGGCTTGGAAGATCCTCTTTCCTGAAAGAAGCAAAAAGTTTTCTAAGACACTGTCTTATTTCAGGTAAAACAATGTTAGGCCTTCCATTCCTTTCTGAGTCTACTTTTCTATACACAAGAACAGAGAAGCTAAGACATTTGAGGGAACTGTTATGTGGATGTCAAATGAATATGAAAGTACCAGCTTCTTTTCATTTGTACTTGTTTTAACCAAGTACATTTCTCAGTTGAGTAAGAGTAATGAATGAATCGGATGGTTTCAAATCACTTGCGAATGAACATGTTTGCAAGGTTTGGAACCGAGAGGCTTTGGAGGATCCTCTGTCCTCAAAAAAGTGAGCAGTTTCCTAAGACACTGGCTTATTTAAAATAACAGAATGTTAGGCATTACCATCTTTTCTGTGCCTTCTTTTCTATACAAAAGAACAAAAAAGCCAAGGCATTCGAGGAAAGAGTAGTATCTGATTTGAGAGAAACTGTTGTGTTGATGTCAAATGAATAGGAAGCAACCAGCTTCTTTTCATTTGTAATTGTTTTAAACAAGTCCATTTCTCGGTAGAGTAAGAGTAATGAATGGATCAGATGGTTTCAAATCACTTGAGAATGAATATGTTTGCAAAATTTGTACCTAGAGGCTTGGAAGATCCTCTGTCCTGAAAGAAGTGAAAAGTTTTCTAAGACACCGTCTTATTTCAGGTAAAAGTATGTAGGCGTTACATTCCTTTCTGAGCCTTCTTTTCTATACAGAAGAACAGAGAAGCTAAGACATTGGAGGGATTTGTTGTGTGGATATTAAATGATTACGAAGCTACCAGCTTCTTTTTATTTCTACTTTTTTTTAACCAAGTATATTTCTCAGTTGAGTAAGAGTAAGGAACACATCGGATGGATTGAAATCACTTGCAAATGATCATATTTGCAAGATTTGGAAGTGAGAGGCCTTCGAAGATCCTTTATATTTAAAGAAGTGAACAGTTTCTTAACACACTGTCTTATTTGAAGTAAAAAACGTTAAGCGTTACATTCCTTTCTGAGCCTTCTTTTCTATACAGAAGAACAGAGAAGCTAAGACATTTGAGGGAACTGTTATGTGGATGTCAAATGAATATGAAAGTACCAGCTTCTTTTCATTTGTACTTGTTTTAACCAAGTACATTTTTCAGTTGAGTAAGAGTAATGAATGGATCGGATGGTTTCAAATCATTTGAGAATGAATATGTTTGCCAAGTTTCGTAGCGAGAGGCTTGGAAAATCCTCTGTCCTGAAAGAAGTGAACAGTTTTCTAAGACACTTTCTTATTTCAGGTAAAACAATGTTAGGCGTTCCATTCCTTTCTGAGCCTTCTTTTCTATACAGAAGAACAGAGAAGCTAAGACATATGGGGTACCTGTTGTGTGGATGTCAAAGGAATACTAAGCAACCAGCCTCTTTTCATTTGTACTTGTTTTAACCAACTCCATTTCTCGGTGGAGTAAGAGTAATGAATAAATTGAACGGTTTGAAAACACTTGTGAATAAACGTGATTGCAAGGTTTTGTAGCTAGAGGCTTTGGAAGATACTCTGTCCTCAAAGAAGTGAACAGTTTCCTAACACACTGTCTTATTTGAAGTAAAAGAATGTTAGGCTTTCCATTCCTTTCTCAGCCTTCTTTTGTATACAAAAGAACAAATAAGCCAAGGAATTTGTGGACAGAGGAGTATCTGACTTGAGAGAAACTGTTGTGCGGATGTCAAATGAATACAAAGCTACCAGCTTCTTTTCATTTATACTTGTTTTCACCAGTACATCTCTCAGTTGAGTAAGAGTAATGAATGGATCAGACGGTCTGAAATCACTTGCGAATGAACATGTTTGCAAGGTTTTGTAGTGATAGGCTTTGGAAGATACTCTGTCCTCAAAGAAGTGAACAGTTTCCTAACACACTGTCTTATTTCAAGTAGAAGAATGTTACGCGTTCCATTCCTTTGTGAGGCTTCGTTTCTATACAGGAGAACAGTGAAGCTAAGACATTTGAGGGAACTTTAGTGTCGATACTAAATGAGTACGAAGCTACCAGCTTCTTTTCATTTGTACTTGTTTTAACCAAGTACATTTCTCAGTTGAGTAAGAGTAATGAATACATCGGACGGATTGAAATCATTTGCGAATGAACATATTTGCAAGGTTTGGAAGTGAGAGACTTTCGAAGATGCTCTATCTTCAAAGAAGTGAACAGTTTCTTAACAAAGTTTTATTTGAAGTAAAAGAACGTTAGGCGTTCAATTTCTTTCTGAGCCTTCATTTCTATACAGAAGAACAGAGAAGCTAAGACATTTGAGGGAACTGTTATGTGGATGTCAAATGAATATGAAAGTACCAGCTTCTTTTCATTTGTACTTGTTTTAACAAAGTACATTTCTCAGTTGAGTAAGAGTAATGAATGGATTGGATGGTTTCAAATCACTTGAGAATGAATATGTTTGCAAAGTTTCGTCGCAAGAGGCTTGGAAGATCCTCTGACCTGAAAGAAGTGAGCAGTTTTCTAAGACACTTTCTTATTTCAGGTAAAAAAATGTTAGGCCTTCCATTCCTTTCTGATCCTACTTTTCTATACAGAAGAACAGAGTAGCTAAGACATTGGAGGGAACTGTTGGGTGGATGTAACATGAATATGAAGCTACCCCCTTCTTTTCATTTGTGCTTGTTTAAATCAAGTACATTTCTCAGTTGAGTAAGAGTAGTGAATTGATTGGACAGTTTGAAATCACTTGCAAATGAACATGTTTGAAAGGTTTGGTAGCGATTTGCTTTGGAAGATCCTCTCTGGTCCAAGGAGTGAAGAGTTTCCCAATATCCTGGCTTATTTAAAGTAAAAAACGTTAGGCATTACATTCTTTTCTCAGCCTTCTTTTCTATACAGAAGAACAGGGAAACCAAGGCATTTGAGGACAAAGTAGTATCTCACTTAAGAGAGAGTGTTATGTGGATGTCAAATAAATACGAGGCTATCAGCTTATTTCCTTTGTACTTGTTTTAACAAAGTACATTTCTCAGTTGAGTAAGAATAATGAATGGATCCGACGGTTTGGAATCACTTGCGAATAAACATGTTTGCAAGGTTTGGTAGCCAGAGGCTTTGGAAGATCCTCTGTGCTCAAAGAAGTGAACAGTTTTCTAAGACACTTTCTTCTTTCAAGTAAAAGAACGTTAGGCATTACATTAGTTTCTGAGCCTTATTTTCTATAGAGAGAAACAGAGAAGTTAAGACGTTTGAAGAACTGTTGTGTGGATGTCAAATGAATACGAACCTACCAGCTTCTTTTCATTTGTACTTTTTTTAACGAAGTACATTTCTCCATTGAGTAAGGGTAATGAATGGATCGGACCATTTGAAATCACTTGCGAATGAACATGTTTGCAAGGTTAGTAGCAAGAGGCTTAGAAACATCCTCTATCCTCAAGGATGTGAACAGTTTCCTAAGACACGGGCTTATTTAAAGTAAAAAAAAATGTTAGTCATTATATTCTTTCTGAGCCTTCTTTTCTATACAGAAGAAGAGAAATGCCAAGGCATTTGAGGACAGAGTAGTATCTGAATTGAGAGAAACTGTGGTGTGGATATCAAATGAATAAAAGCTACCAGCTTCTTTTCATTTTTAGTTGTTTTAACCAAGTACATTTCTCAGTTGATTAAGAGTAATGTATACATTGGAGGGATTGAGATCACTTGGGAATGGATATGTTTCCAAAGGTTGGTAGCAAAAGGCATGGAAGATCCTCTGTCCTGAAAGAAGTGAACAGTTTCCTAAGACACTGTCTTATTTCAAATAAACGAACGTTAGGCAGTACATACTCTTCTGAGCCTTCTTTTCTATACAGAAGAACAGAGAAGCTAACATATTTGAGAGAACTGTTGTGTGAATGTCAAATAAATACGAAGCAACGAACTTCTTTCATTCGTACTTGTTTTAACCAAATAAATTTCTCGGTAGAGTAAGAGGAATGAATGGGTCGGGTGGACTGAGATCACTTTGGAATGAACATATTTTCAAGGTTTGGAAGCGAGAGGCTTTCGAAGATCCTCTATCCTCAAAGAAGTGAACAGGTTCCTAAGACACTGTCTTATTTCAAGTAAACAAACGTTAGGCAGCACATTCTGTTCTGAGCCTTCTCTTTTATACAGAAGAAAAGAGAAGCTAAGATATTTGAGAGAACTGTTTTGTGGATGTCAAATGAATATGAAGCTACCAACTTCTTTTCATTTGTACTTGTTTTAACCAAGTACATTTCTCAGTTGAGTAAGAGTAATGTATACATCGGACGGATTGAGATCACTTGCTAATGAACATGTTCGCAAGTTTTGGAATCGAGGAACTTTGGAAGATCCTCTGTCCTCAAAGAAGTGAACAGTTTCCTAAGACACTGTCTTATTTCAGGTAATCGAACGCTAGGCATTACATTCCTTTCTGAGCCTTCTTTTCTATACAAAAGAACAAAGAAGCTAAGACATTTGAGGGAACTTTTATGTATGTCAAATTAATATGAAGCTACCAGTTTCTTTTCATTTGTCCTTGTTGTAACGAAGGACATTTCTCGGTAGAGTAAGAGTAATTAATGGATCGGACAAATTGAAATCACCTACGAATGAACATGTTCGCAACGTTTGGAAGCGAGAGGCTTTCGAAGATCCTGTGTCCTTAAAGAGGTGAACAGTTTCCTAAGACACTGTCTTATTTCAAGTAAAAGATCTTTAGGCGTTACATTTTTTTTCTGAGCCTTCTTTTCTATACAAAAGTACAAAGAAGCTAAGACATTGGAGGGAACTGTTGGGTGGATGTAACATGAATATGAAGCTACCCCCTTCTTTTCATTTGTGCTTGTTTAAATCAAGTACATTTCTCAGTTGAGTAAGAGTAATGAATTGATCGGACGGTTTGAAATCACTTGCGAATGAACATGTTTGAAAGGTTTGGTAGCGAGAAGCTTTGGAAGATCCTCTCTGGTCCAAGGAGTGAAGAGTTTCCTAATATCCTGGCTCATTTAAAGTAAAAAATGTTAGGCATTACATTCTTTTCTGAGCCTTTTTTTCTATACAGAAGAACAGGGAAGCCAAGGCATTTGAGGACAAAGTAGTATCTCACTGAAGAGAGACTGTTGTGTGGATGTCAAATAAATACGAAGCTATCAGCTTATTTCCTTTGTACTTGTTTTAACGAAGTACATTTCTCAGTTGAGTAAGAATAATGAATGGATCCGACGGTTTGGAATCACTTGCAAATAAACATGTTTGCAAGGTTTGGTAGCCAGAGGCTTTGGAAGATCCTCTGTGCTCAAAGAAGTGAACAGTTTTCTAAGACACTCTCTTATTTCAAGTAAAAGAACGTTAGGCATTACATTCTTTTCTGAGCGTTTTTTTCTATACAGAGAAACAGAGAAGTTAAGACGTTTGAGAGAACTGTTGTGTGGCTGTCAAATGAATACGAAGCTACCAGCTTCTTTTCATTTGTACTTCTTTTAACAAAGTACATTTCTCCATTGAGTAAGGGTAATGAATGCATTGGACCGTTTGAAATCACTTGCGAATGAACATGTTTGCAAGGTGGGTAGCGAGCGTCTTAGAAAGATCCTCTATCCTCAAGGTTGTGAACAGTTTCTTAAGACACAGGCTTATTTAAAGTAAAAAAAACTGTTAGTCATTATATTCTTTCTGAGCCTTCTTTTCTATACAGAAGAAGAGAAATGCCAAGGTATTTCAGGACAGAGCAGTATCTGAATTGAGAGAAACTGTAGTGTGGATATCAAATGACTAAAAAGCTACCAGCTTCTTTTTGTTTGTACTTGTTTTGACCAAGTACATTTCTCAGTTGATTAAGAGTAATGTATACATCGGATGGATTGAGATCACTTGCGAATGAACATGTTTGCAAGGTATGGAAGTGAGAGGCTTTGGAAGATCCTTTGTCCTCAAAGCAGTGAACAGTTTCCTGAGACACTGTCTTCTTTCAAGTAAAAGAACGTTAGGCATTACATTTCTTTCTGAGCTTTCTTTTCTATACAGAAGAACAGAGAAGCTAAGACATTTGAGGAAACTTTTGTGTGTGTCAAATGAATACTAAGCTACCAGCTTCATTTCATTTGTACTTGTTTTAATCCAGTACATTTCTCAGTTGAGTAAGAGAAATGAATACATCTTACGGATTTAAATCATTTGCAAATGAACATATTTGCAAGGTTTGGAAGCAAGAGCCTTTGGAAAATCCTCTGTCCTCAAACAAGTGAACAGTTTCCTAAGACACTGTCTTATTTCAATTAAACAAACGTTAGGCAGTACATTCTCCTCTGAGCCTTCTCTTCTAAACAGAAGAAAAGAGAAGCTAAGATATTTGAGAGAACTGTTTTGTGGATGTCAAATGAATATGAAGCTACCAGTTTCTTTTCATTTGTACTTGTTGTGACGAAGTACATTTCTCAGTAGAGTAAGAGTAATGAATGGATCGGACAAATTGTAATCACCTACGAATGAACATGTTCGCAACGTTTGGAAGCAAGAGGCTTGGAAGATCCTCTGTCCTTAAAGAGGTGAACAGTTTTCTAAGACACTGTCTTATTTCAAGTAAAAGAACGTTAGGCATTACATTCCTTTCTGAGCCTTCTTTTCTATACAGAAGTACAAAGGAGCTAAGGTATTTGAGTGAACTCTTGGGTGGGTGCCAAATGAATACTAAGTTACGAGCTTCTTTTCATTTGTACTTCTTTCTACCAAGTACATTTCTCGGTAGAGTAAGAGTAATGAATGGATCGGATAATTTGAAATCACTTTGGAATGAACATGTTTGCATGTTTTGGAAGCGAGAGGCTTTGAAGATCTTCTTTCTTCAAAGATGTGAACAGTTTCCTAAGACAGTGGCTTATTTAAAGTGAAAGAATGTTAGACATTACATTCTTTTCTGACCCTTCTTTTCTATACAGAAGAACAGAAAAGCCAAGGCATTTGAGGACAGAGTAGTATCTGACTTGAGAAAAACTGTTGTGTGGATGTGAAATGAATACGAAGCAACCAGCTCCTTTTCATTTGTACTTGTTTTAACCAAGTACATTTCTCAGTTGAGTAAGTGTAATGAATGGATCGGAGGGATTGAAATCACTTGCGAATGGATATGTTTGCAAAGGTTGGTAGCGAAAGCATGGAAGATCCTCTGTCCTGAAAGAAGTGAACAGTTTTCTAAGACACTGTCTTATTTCAAGTAAAAGACATTACGCATTACATTCCTTTCTGAGCCTTCTTTTCTATACAGAAGAACAGAGTAGCTAAGATATTTGAGGGAACTGTTGTGTGGATGTCAAATGAATATGAAAGTGCCAGCTTCTCTTCATTTGTACTTATTTTAACGAAGTACATTTCTCAGTTCAGTAAGAGTAATGAATACATCGGAGGGATGGAAATTATTTGTGAATGAACATATTTGCAAGGTTTGGAAGCGAGAGCCTTTGGAAAATCCTCTGTCCTCAAAGAAGTGAACAGTTTCCTAAGACACTGTCTTATTTCAAATAAATGAACGTTAGGAAGTACATACTCTTCTGAGACTTCTTTTCTATACAGAAGAACAGAGAAGCTAACATATTTGAGAGAACTTTTGTGTGAATGTCAAATAACTACGAAGCAACGAACTTCTTTCATTCGTACTTGTTTTAACCAAATAAATTTCTTGGTAGAGTAAGAGTAATGAATGGATCGGGTGGACTGAGATCACTTTGGAATGAACATATTTTCAAGGTTTGGAAGCGAGAGGCTTTCGAAGATCCTCTATCCTCAAATAAGTGAACAGGTTCCTAAGACACTGTCTTATTTCAAGTAAACAAACGTTAGGCAGCACATTCTGTTCTGAGCCTTCTCTTCTATACAGAAGAAAAGAGAAGCTAAGATATTTGAGAGAACTGTTTTGTGGATGTCAAATGAATACGAAGCTACCAACTTCTTTTCATTTGTACTTGTTTTAACCAAGTACATTTCTCAGTTGAGTAAGAGTAATGTATACATCGGACGGATTGAGATCACTTGCTAATGACCATGTTCGCAAGTTTTGGAATCGAGAAACTTTGGAAGATCCTCTGTCCTCAAAGAAGTGAACAGTTTCCTAAGACACTGTCTTATTTCAGGTAATCGAACGCTAGGCATTACATTCCTTTCTGAGCATTCTTTTCTATACAAAAGTACAAAGAAGCTAAGATATTTGAGAAAACTTTTGGGTGGATGTCAAATGAATGCGACGCAACCAGCTTGTTTTCATTTGTGCTTGTTTTAACCAAGTATATTTCTCACTCGAGTAAGAGTAATGAACAGACAGGATGCTTTGAAATCACTTGCGAAAGAATATGTTTGCATAGTTTGGTAGCGCAGGCTTTGAAGATCCTCTGTCGTGAAAGAAGTGAACAGTTTTCTAACAAAATGTCTTATTTCAACTAAAAGAATGTTAGGCATTACATTCCTTTCTTAGCCTCCTCTTCTATTCAGAAGAACAGAGTAGCTAAGGGATTTGGGGGAACAGTTGTGTGGATGTCAAATTAATATGAAGCTACCAGCTTCTTTCATTTGTACTTGTTTTAACCAAGGATATTTCTCAGTTGAGTAAGAGTAATGAATATATCGGACGGATTGAAATCATTTGCGAATGAACATATTTGCAAGGTTTGTAAGCGAGAGGCTTTCGAAGATCCTTTATCCTCAAAGAAGTGAACAGTTTCCTAAGACACTGTCTTATTTCAAGTAAAAGAACGTTAGGCGTTACATTTTTTTTCTGAGCCTTCTTTTCTATACAAAAGTACAGAGAAGCTAAGACATTTGAGGGAACTTTTATGTATATCAAATGAATATGAAGCTACCAGTTTCTTTTCCTTTGTACTTGTTGTGACGAAGTACATTTCTCAGTTGAGTAACAGTAATGAATGGATCACACGGTTTGAAATCACTCTGGAATAAACATTTTTGCAAGGTTTGGAAGCGTGAGGCTTTGGAAGATCCTCTGTCCTCAAAGAAGTAAACAGTCTCCTAAAACACTGTCTTATTTCAAGTAGAAGAATGTTAGGCATTACATTCCTTTCTGAGCCTTCTTTTTTATACAGAAGAACAGCGGAGCTAAGATATTTGAGTGAACTCTTGGGTGGGTGCCAAATGAATACTAAGCTACCAGCTTCTTTTCATTTGTACTTTCTTTTACCAAGTACATGTCTCCGTAGAGTAAGAGTAATGAATGGATCGGATGATTTGAAATAACTTGTGAATGACCATGTTTGCATGGTTTGGAAGCGAGAGGCTTTGAAGATCCTCTGTCCTAAAATATGTGAACAGTTTCCTAAGACACTGGCTTATTTAAAGTAAAACAATGTTAGTCATTATGTTCTTTTCTGATCATTCTTTTCTATACAGAAGAACAGAAAAGCCAAGGCATTTGAGGACAGAGTAGTATCTGACTTGAGAAAAACTGTTGTGTGGATGTGAAATGAATACGAAGCAACCAGCTTCTTTTCATTTGTACTTGTTTTAACCAAGTACATTTCACAGTTGAGTAAGAGTAATGAATGAATCAGATGGATTGAAATTGCTTGCGAGTGAATATGTTTGCAAAGATTGGTAGCGAAAGGCTTGAAAGATCCTCTGTCCTGAAACAAATGAACCGTTTTCTAAGACACTGTCTTATTTCAAGGAAAAGAACGTTAGGCATTTCATTCCTTTCTAGCCTTCTTTTCTATACAGAAGAACAGAAAAACTAAGACATTTGAGGGGATTGTTGTGTGGATGTAATATGAATATGAAGCTATCAGCTTCTTTTCATTTGGACTTGTTTTAACGAAGTACATTTCTCAGTTGAGTAAGAGTAATGAATGGATCAGACGGTTAAAAATCACTTGAGAATGAATATGTTTGCAACATTTTGTAGCAAGAGGCTTGGAAAATCCTGTGTCCTGAAAGAAGTGAGCAGTTTTCTAAGACACTGTCTTATTTCTGGTAAAACAATATTAGGCGTTATATTCATTACTGAGTCTTCATTTCTATACAGAAGAACAGAGAAGCTAAGACATTTGAGGGAACTTTAGTGTGGATATTAAATGAATACGAAGCTACCAGCTTCTTTTCATTTCTACTTGTTTTAACAAAGTACATTTCTCAGTTGAGTAAGAGTAATGAATACATCGGACGGATTGAAATCACTTGCGAATGAGCATATTTGCAAGGTATGGAAGTGAGAGACTTTCGAAGATGCCCTATCTTCAAAGAAGTGAACAGTTTCTTAACAAAGTCTTATTTGAAGTAAAAGAACGTTAGGCGTTCAATTTCTTTCTGAGCTTTCTTTTCTATACAGAAGAACAGTGAAGCTAAGACATTTGAGGGAACTGTTGTGTGGATGTCAAATGAATATTAAAGTACCAGCTTCTTTTCATTTGTACTTGTTTTAACAAAGTGCATTTCTCAGTTGAGTAAGAGTAATGAATGGATTGGATGGTTTCAAATCACTTGAGAATGAATATGTTTGCAAAGTTTCGTCGCGAGAGGCTTGGAAGATCCTCTGTCCTGAAAGAAGTGAGCAGTTTTCTAAGACACTGTCTTATTTCAGTTAAAAAAAATGTTAGGCATTCCATTCCTTTCTGAACCTACTTTTCTATACAGAAGAACAGAGAAGCTAAGACATTGGAGGGAACTGTTGGGGGGATGTATCATGAATTTGAAGCTGCCACCTTCTTTTCATTTGTGCTTGTTTAAATCAAGTACATTTCTCAGTTGAGTAAGAGTAATGAATTGATCGGACGGTTTGAAATCACTTGTGAATGAACATGTTTGAAAGGTTTGGTAGCGAGAAGCTTTGGAATATCCTCTCTGGTCAAATAAGTGAAGAGTTTCCTAATATCCTGGCTTATTTAAAGTAAAAAATGTTAGGCATTACATTCTTTTCTGAGCCTTCTTTTCTATACAGAAGAACAGGGAAGCCAAGGCATTTGAGGACAAAGTAGTATCTTACTGAAGAGAGACTGTTGTGTGGATGTCAAATAAATACGAAGCTATCAGCTTCTTTCCTTTGTACTTGTTTTAACGAAGTACATTTCTCATTTGAGTAAGAATAAGGAATGGATCCGACGGTTTGGAATCACTTGCGAATAAACATGTTTGCAAGGTTTGGTAGCCAGAGGCTTTGGAAGATCCTCTGTGCTCCTAGAAGTGAACAGTTTTCTAAGACACTTTCTTATTTCAAGTAAAAGAACGTTAGGCATTACATTTCTTTCTGAGCATTCTTTTCGATACAGAAAAAACAGAGAAGTAAGACGTTTGAGGAAACTTTTGTGTGTGTCAAATGAATACTAAGCTACCAGCTTCATTTCATTTGTACTTGTTTTAATCCAGTACATTTCTCAGTTGAGTAAGAGAAATGAATACATCTTACGGATTTAAGTCATTTGCAAATGAACATATTTGCAAGGTTTGGAAGCAAGAGGCTTTCGAAGATCCATTATCCTCAAAGAAGTGAAAAGAATCCTAAGACACTCTTTTATTTCAAGTAAAAGAACGATAGGCGTTACATTGCTTTCGGAAAATTCTTTTTATACAGAAGAACAGAGAAGGTTAAATATTTGAGAAAACTGTTGGGTGTATGTAAAATTAATACGAAGCTACCATCTTCTTTTCATTTGTACTTTTTTTAACCAAGTACATGTCTCCGTAGAGTAAGAGTAATGAATGGATCGGATGATTTGAAATAACTTGTGAATGACCATGTTTGCATGGTTTGGAAGCGAGAGGCTTTGAAGATCCTCTGTCCTAAAATATGTGAACAGTTTCCTAAGACACTGGCTTATTTAAAGTAAAACAATGTTAGTCATTATGTTCTTTTCTGATCATTCTTTTCTATACAGAAGAACAGAAAAGCCAAGGCATTTGAGGACAGAGTAGTATCTGAATTGAGAGAAACTGTTGTGTGGATGTGAAATGAATACGAAACAACCAGCTTCTTTGCATTTATACTTGTTTTAACCAAGTACATTTCTCAGTTGAATAAGAGTAATGAATGGATCAGACGGATTGAAATCACTTGCGAATGAATATGTTTGCAAAGATTGGTAGCGAAAGGCTTGGAAGATCCTCTGTCCTGAAAGAAATGAACAGTTTTCTAAGACACTGTCTTATTTCAAGGAAAAGAACGTTAGGCGTTTCATTCCTTTTTGAGCCTTCTTTTCTATACAGAAGAACAGAAATGCTAAGACATTTGAGGGAACTATTGTGTGGATGTCATATGAATATGAATCTACCAGCTTCTTTTCATTTGGACTTATTTTAATGAAGTACATTTCTCAGTTGAATAAGATCAGACGGTTAAAAATCACTTGCGAATGATCATGTTTGCAAGGTTTGGTAGCAAGAGGCTTAGGAATATCTTCTATTCTCAAGGATGTAAACAGATTTCTAAGACACGGGCTTATTTAACGTAAAAGAATATTAGGCATTAAATTCATTTCTGATCTTTTATTTTATACAGAAGAACAGAGAAGGTAAGATATTTCAGGGAACTGTTGTGTGGATGTCAAATGAATACAAAGCTACCAGCTTCGTTTCATTTGTACCTGTTTTAACCAAGTACATTTCTCAGTTGAGTAAGAGTAATGAATGGATAGGACTGTTTGAAATCACTTGCGAATGAGCATGTTTTCAAGGTTTGGAAGAAGAGGCTTTGGAAAATCCCATGTCTTCAAAGAAGTGTACAGTTTTTTAAGACACTGTCATATTTCAAGTAAAAAACGTTAGGCATAAGGTTAAAACAAACTTTTCCAGCGCTTCTGTTGAATTGTGTCTGCCCAGTTTCACCCTCCTAGTATATATTAAACTAAAAGATCTGCCAAATCTCTTGTGTTCCAATAGAACATGGCTTTCAGAGGTCTATGAAATCACTGAAAGATAAAAATTTGCTAAAGCATTCAATTCTCCAGTGTAGTTTCTTCAGGAGAAATATCGTACACTGACAAATGTAAGATTCCTGTACACATAAATTGGCCTCCACAAGATTGTGACCGTTAAGTGAATGTAAAATGAAAGGTACTCATTTGGGGCTCCCTGGGTATCTCATCTGATTACACAGTAGTGCTGAGCTTCAGTCCTCCAAAAGGCAGGGAGGTACAGTAATTCATACCAAGTGGGTTCTCCATGAGTGCCATCTACATTTTTCTTCATCACATGATTGTTCTCATTTGAGTAAAAGATGAAATAGGAGTTGTGTCAGGTACTGCCTTCTGTTTGTGGCACTCGGTTTGAGAAGCTTCTTAAAATATCAGCTTTGCAGAGCATGAGAGATAGAATCATCTACTGAATTTCTTCTATGTTAGCCAATGGGAAACCAATGGCATAGGACTATGTGATATTTGAATGAGAAGAAGCCTTAGGGTAAAGTCTATTCCTATGTTTTCTTTCCCAGGAGTTAAGCATATTTCAATTAGGATATGCAGGTACTGTTCACCGCCAGCTTTGCACAAAACACTATTGTGAATGTTAACATGAATATGAAAAGAATGGTCAAATTCACACATTGTAGTTTATTTCTCTGGGGAAGTTAAGAGATTTGTGTGAAACCTTAAAAATAACCCTGGATAAGCACTCTTTCAAAAGTACTGGCTCCGAGGAAATCAGTTGGAAAGTGTTTGTCAGTCCAGAACAGTAGACCCATCTCAAGAAAGGTGAAGAGAATGATATATCTTAACATTCAGAGTGCAGTTTGCACCTCTTTTCATGTAATTTTGAAAGGGCATTTTCTCAGTATATTGCAGCCTGAAAGAGCCACTAACATCACGTTTTCTTCCTTGAAAGTGTCAACGTATGCATAAGGCTAAGAAACCTTGATTTTAGAGTAGCTTCCATGGAAAGTCTCGTACAAAGCATGGTATCTTGTGAGAAATAAGGAGGAAGGAAAGGTACGCAAGTACCGCGCCTTAGCTGACTTGGATAAAACAGTTTGTGAATGTAACAATGAATGTGAAAGCGAATGTCGCTGTGTCCTAACCATGGTGAATAGTTCAACATCATGGCCATTACTTGAAATTGAGCAAGTTTTTCGGCAAGCCTGTTTTGGAAGCCCTTTTCTGCATTGTTTCCAACAGTAAGACAAGGAGCTCATTTCAGTACTACAGAAACACGGCGCTTTTCCTGGGAGATAAACTTTTGTAGCGCTTCTGTTGAAGTGTTTCTGTTAAGTGTTTCACTCCTGATCAATACTGCTCAGGGAGATCTGCCAAATCCCTTGTGTTCTATATGGTATGGCTTGCAGAGGTGTGTGAAATCAGGGAAATAAAAGAATTTCCTAACGCATTCAATCCTCTAGTGTATGTTCCCCAGGAGAAAAACTCCACACTTAAAAATGAAAGATTCCTGTACTACATAATTTGGCCTCCACAATATTGTGACCGTTCAGTGAATGTAAAATGAAAGATACACGTTTGGGGCTCCCTGGGTATCTCATCTGATTACACAGTAGCGCTGAGCTTTCAGTTCTCCAAATCACAGGGAGGAACAGTAATTCGTTCGAAGTGGGTTTTCCACAAATGCCATCTGTATTTTTCTTCATCACATGATTGTTCTCATTTGAGTAGAAGATGAACTAAGAGTTGTTTGAGGCAGTGCCTTTTCTTTTCCGCACTCAGTTTGAGAATCTTCTTCAAATATCACCTTTGTGGAGCGTGGGATATAAAATCATCTGCTGAATTTCTTCTTTGTTAGACAATGGGAAACCAAGCGCATAAGGCTAAGTGACCTATGTGATTTAAGCTTAACCCTTGACCTAGCACTAGTCCTAATCCTAGGACTAATCCTGACCCTGATCCTAAACCTATCCTTAACCCTAACATAGAACTAACTGTGTCCCTAATTCTAACGCTATCCAAGACCCTAACCATAAAACACACCATAACCCTAAACCTAACCCTATTTCTAAACCTAAACCTAGACCTACACCGGCCCTACCCAAAATCCAATCCCTGAAACTAACCCGAACAAAGCCTTACCCCTACAACTAGCCATTACACAGAATAAAACCCTAACACTAACCCTAACTGTCACCCTCACCCAAACCCTAATCCTAACCGCTAACCCTAAACCTAACCCTAACCCTAAAGCTAACCCTAACCCTAACCCTAATCCTAACCCCTAATCCTAATGCTAACCCTAACCCTAACCATAACCATAATCCTCACCCCTAACCCTAACCCCTAATCCTAACCCTAAACCTTACCCCTAACTCTACCCCTAACCCTAACCCCTAACCCTAAACCTAACCCTAAACCTAACCCCTAACCCTAAACCTAACCCTAACCCCAATCCCTAACCCTAAACCCTAGCCCTAACCCTAACCCCTAACCCTAAACCTAACCCTAACCCTAACCCTAAACCCTAACCCTAACATTAATTCTAACCCTAACCTCTAACCGCTAACCGTAACCCTAACCCTAACACTAATGCTAACCCTAAACCTCACGCTCACCCTAACCCTACCCCTAACCCTAACCTTAAACCCTAACGCTAACCCTAATCCCTAACCCTAACCCCTAACCCTTAACCTAACCCTAACCCCGAACCCTAACCCTAACCCTAACCCATAACCCTAACCCATAACCATAACCCTAACCCTGTTCTGACCATAGCCCTAGCCAAAACTCTAACCCTAAAACTCACCCTAGCTCTAAACCTAAACATAACCCTTATCCTAGCCCTACCCTAATCCTAAAACCCTCCGAAGACCAAGACCTAGCCCTAATGATAGCCCCAACCCTAGCCTTAAACCAAACCTTAATTCTAAGCATGAACAGAATCCTAGCCCTAGCCTTAACTTAGACCCTAGCCCTAGTCCTGACCCTGACCCTAATCCCAATCTAACTTTAGTCCTAAATCTTAGCCTAACCCTAACCCTAGCCTTAGCCCAAACCCTAACATTAGCCCTAACCCTAATGGTAGCCCTAGCCCTAACTCTAACCTATGCCAAGCTTTAGCTCTAGCCCCAATGATAATGCTAAACCTAATCATAACCCTAACCTGAACCCTAACCCTAACCCTAAACCTAGCCAAACTGTTAACCTTAGCCCTAGCTCTCACCCTAAACATAATTCTAATCATAACCCTAGCTTTAGCCCGAGCCCTAGCCCTAATCTTTAACCTGATTCTAACCCTACCACTTACCCTGATCTCAACCCTAAGCCTAGTTTTAGCCTAGCCCTATAGTAGCTATAGTCCTGGCCCTGAACCCAACTTTTACCCTAACATTAACCCTAGCCTCAGCCCTAGTCGTAGCACTAGAACATACTCTAACCCTAACCCTAACCCTCACCCAAAACCTAAAGCTAGTCCTAAAACTAATCCTAGGCCTACCAAGTACTAACCCTAATTCTAACCATAACCCTAGCCCTAACCCTAACCCCAACACTTACCCTAGCCATAGCCCTAACCCAAATCCTAACCCTAGCCATAACTCTAACCCTAAACCTATTTCTAGCCCTAACCCTAGCCCTAGATCTAAACCTAACCCTAACCCTCATTTTTAAACTAACCCAAACCCTATTCTTTACCCTAACCTAACCCTAATCATCACCATACCCATAAACATAACCCTAACCCTAACCCTAATGCAACCCCGAATTCTAACTCTAACCCTGAATCCAATCCTAAACCTAAGCCTCACCCTAACCATAACCCTAGGGCTAACAATGAATTTAGACCTAGCTCTAAACCTAATCTGAAATTTAACTGTAGCCATAGCCCCAGCCATATCCCTAACCCTAACCCTGGCAAAGCCTTAGCCCTAATGATAACCCTAACCCTACTCCTATCTCTAATCCTCACCCAAAATGTAGAACTAGCCCTAACCTTAACCTAGCCCTAGTCCTAACCCTAGCCCTATCCCTGACCAGGACCCTAAACCTAACCCTAATTCTTACATAGCCCTAATGGTAAGCCTAATTCTAACACTATCCCTGACCCTAACCATAAACAAAACCCTAACCCTAAACCTAACCCTATTTCTAACCCTAAACCTAGACCTACACGAAGCCCTACCCCAAACCAAAACCCAAATCCTAACCTTTATCCTAACCCTAGCCTAGCCATAGCCCTAGCCCAAACCCTAACCCTAAAACTCACCCTAGCCCTAAACCTAAACCTAATCCTAACCCTAGCTCTACCCCTAACCCTAACCTTAACCCTACTTCTAAAACTAACCCTAACTCTAGCTCTAGCCCTGGGCCTAAACCTAAACCTAGCCCTAACCCTAACCCTCAACCTACCGAAGACCTAGACCTAGCCCGAATGATAACCCTAACCCTAGCCCTAAACCTAACCCTAATTCTAACCATAACCCTAGACCTAACCCTAGCCTTAACTTTGACCCTAGCCCTAGCCCTGACCCAAATCCTAATTCTGACCCTAGTCCTAAATCTAACCCTAACCCTAGCCCTAGCCCAAAAACTAACACTAACACTAGCGCTAACTCTAATGGTTGCCCTAGCCCTAGCCCTAACTCTAAACCATGCCAAGCTTTAGTTCTAGCTCCAATGATAACGCTAAACCTAATCATAACCCTAACCTGAACCCTAACCCTAAACCTAAACCTAGCCCAACCCTTAACCTTAGCCCTAGCTCTAACCCTAACCATAATTCTAACCATAACCCTAGCTGTAGCCCGAGCCCTAGCCCTAATCTTTAACCTGATTCTAACCCTACCACTTACCCTAACCCTAACCCTAAGCCTAGTCCTAGCCTAGCCCTATAGTAGCTATAGCCCTGTCCCTGAACCCAACTTTTACCCTAACACTAACCCTAGCCTCAGACCTAGTCGTAGCACTAGAACTTACTCTAGCCCT